>NC_137276.1:169627500-170877500 GCF_054371585.1 Giraffa tippelskirchi
GACATACAGCTAGTAAGTGGTAAAGTCTTGTGGGTGTTTCCCTGTGGGGCTATCTGCTGGTATGCCTTTGAGTGTAGGCATGTGTCTGAGCGTGCTTTTTTATGCATTAGTGTGTCTTTTACTCATGTGACATACTCACTGGGGGTATATATTTGTCTGTATTCCTCAGCATGTTGTTTCATGAAGAGGGGGAGATTTTTTTTTTTCCACACTGGTCAGTGATAGCCTTTTTCCTCTTCATTTTTCTACTTGCTTGCCATTCCCAGGCACAGTTTCCAAGAGGGCCCTAGCCGGAATATACTCAAATAGACTCAATTTTATATTCCACTCCTGATTTAGGAAATAACAGTTCTCCAGTACTCCCAGCCTTCTGGGAATTACTTCTTTTCTTTGCTTCCTGCCAGCTTTATTGAATTCGCCTTAGCAACATCCAAAAAAGAATGGGTTTAGCAACAGCCTGTGAACCAATGAAATGAGAGCATGGCAAGAGCTTCTAGACCAATGGGAGCCCTGCATCATGGGCAAGCTGGCTGAAAGAGACGATAACCTGGAATTTGCAAAGCAGCCTCCAGGTGGCAGCAGACCAGCTGTATTAGACATAGCCTCTCCGCTGTCATCATCCACTTTTGTTTATTGCTTTGGATATAGAACATTTACCAACTAAGAATTTTACAGTTATAAGCTTTGTGGTTGTGAGTTCTCTGTGTGACATGGCAGACGGATTCCTGAAGGATGTCATCTTAAATTCCATCCCCCACTTTTACTGTAGCCAATCCCACAACCCCATCCCAACCTCTGCCATCTTTGTTGGTTTTTCCACAGCCAGTGCTACCCCAGTGGACAGGAGCCTGGAGGCCCTAATGACTGCCTGCCCAGCCAGTCAGGAAAAGGGCTAGAGAAATCATGTACTTCTTAGTTCAGCCTCTATTACCACTGGCCTGAGTGGCAGATGAGGGGGGGCTGGCTTTCTACCACCAATTAATATGAGGGAAGGACTGTGGCACTGACAGGTTAGTGCCTATGAACATCCACATTCTCAGTGGCATAGACTGGGACCATTCCCTGCCTTGTCAGTTCTGCTGCATGTGTCTGAACATGAATATCTGACCACAAGTGGTTTGAGAACAATTCTCTGTCGGATGATTCTTCAGCCCTCTTGCTCTCAAAGCTGGAGGCAGACTTGAACAGGGGCTTCATGAGACCATGTGAATAATAGCAGATGCATGTTTCCTTGGCTTAGCCATCCTTCTTTTGCCTTTGAGATGGCTGTGCCTCGAACACCACTCAGTGAGGTTTTTGGCGCTTCAGATACCCATATTTTCTCTCAAGCATTTCCACTTGTGCCTGGCTTATTCTTCTCATCCTTTAGGAGTCAGTGAAGGCATCCTATCTTCAGAAAGTCTCATTTGAGTCTTGCCCTCCTGTTACACTTCCCCACTGCTTTCTAGAGGTCTCTTTATTGTGTTTCCTTGGATAGCCATGGAACTTCTTGAGGACAGGAACTGTGCCTTTATATCTCCAGTCCCTTAGCCTAGTATAGCATTTAATGGGTGTTCGGTAAACATTTTCAGAAGAAAGGAAGCTTGCTAGAAAGATGCACTTGCTCTCTGAGAAACAATCTTAGGGATTCATAGGCAGCTGGGCCTGGGCAGGAGCAATGCTAACAAGACTGATGCTGGCTGTCAGGGAGAACTTCTGGCTGTGCAGGACCCTTCAGCACCGGGAGCCTCTACTCGACCACACCCAAGCCTGAGAGATTATCACCACCATTGACTCATCCAGAGACGGGCTCCTCCCATCTCTGTCCATGGACAGTGTTTTCCCGATGGCTTTGTGTTTCAGGAGCAAGTAAGGAGCAAATCCAAGATCTGTGCCAATGTGTTTTGTGGAGCTGGCCGGGAATGTGCAGTCACAGAGAAAGGAGAGCCTACCTGCCTCTGCATCGAGGTAAGAACTGTGGGCGAGAGCCAGAGGATGGTGGCCAAGGCCACGTGGTTACCTCACTGGAGCTACCCATCGACAGAACATAGCCAATGATTTTGTCATCTTTATAAAAGCACACCTTGACTCTCTGAAAGAAGTGAACTTTTTATCTCAGGGGTTAAAAATCAGATGTGAATGTAGGGAATTTTTTCCTTTTAAAAATTCTTTAGCTTTATAAGATTTTCAAATTACAAAATTAACGATTGCTTATTATAAGTGGTACAGACATTTATGCAAACATAAAGTTAATAATCTTCCCCCATAACCTTCAAATCCCCTTAGTCTGAGGTAATCAGTGTTAACAGTTTGTGTATGTTTGTTCCACGTAGTTGTTTTGTTTCTCTGCAACTATAAACATACAGTTTCCCCCTATTTTATGCAAAAATGAGATCATAATGTAGACAGATCTCGATATGTGCAACTTGCATCTTGTACTCTTTAATATGTAACAACAACCTTCTATGGGTCAGCACATATAGTTCTCATTTTTTAATAGCTCAGTTATATTTAGTGATATAAAAGAACCAGATTTATGTAATCATTTTCCCACAGATGGGCATTCAGGTTGTTTACCATTGTAAACAGTAAATGTCTTTGGCCAAATATTCTTGCATGCTGTTGCCTTTATTTCTGTAGGATTGAGTCCCATTTGTTAGGTTGAGTCCTAGGCTTGCTAGGTCAAGGATATGCACATTTTAAAATACTAGCTGGAATGCAGATTTTTCAGGTTTGGTTTTGTTTTTAATGAAATTTAAAAAACAAAGTGAGCTTTTGAGAAATACTTCTTTAGGCAGAGTTCTCTCTCTTGGCGAACATAAACAACTTGGATGTGTGCCCTTTTCCCCTCTTTTTGTCAGAAGAACCCAAGACTGGATTCATCCATATTGCTGCAAGTTAATTCACCCACCTTAGTAAGCAGTTGAAGGATCCCGACCCATTGTCCCAGAAAGGAAGTCTCTCAACTCAAAAACTTGCAAACCATATCTGTTAAGGATTCTGGGAGGTCCTCACTAGTGGTGTACCTGGCCACTCTGTGGCCATTTAGGGTCCAGAAACCTGCAGGTTAACCTCAACTTGGCCACATACCATTGTGTGATTTTAAGCAAATTAATTGCCGCTGGATGCCATGAAGACCGACCGTGTTTGGCTTTGCTCAGGGCCCAAGTTGCTTTGCCCAATGGGTTATAGTAATAACCCAATGATAAATACTGGTTAAGTGAAGTTTGTCTTTCTGGGCTTTGGTTTTCCAGTCTATGAATTGGAAAGGTTGTCCTGCCTTCCAGTTCCAGGGTCCTGTGTTCTTTTACCACATCTACTCTTTTTTGCTTTAATGTCTTTATTAGGTCTAAGCGGAACTTGCTTACCCCTTCCCCCTTTCAAAAACCACAGAAGTGTCACTGTGGCACTTTAATAGCCAAAGTAGGATCAAGCTGCCAAGTGAACTTTAGTCCATTTCCTGGTCCAGAATGATCCTCTGTCACACTTCACAAAGACCTGGCACCCCCTCCCCCTGCCTCAAAACAACCGTTGTGAGATTAGGAGAAAAACAAAATACTAAATAAAGCAACAGAGCAAAGATTCTTATAGCTAGACCTTGGAATAATTGAAGAATTGGGGTAATGGGGGTCAGGGGCTGTGGAAAAATTCCTTTCATTGTTTCCACATTCCCAGCTCTGGCTGTTTTGTGTTGTAAAATTTTGGAATTTTAAGGGATTTTAGATATCCAGACAGGAGAAGGCAATGGCAACCCACTCGAGTGCTCTTGCCTGGAAAATCCCATGGATGGAGGAGCCTGGTAGGCTGCAGTCCATGGGATCGCTAAGAGTCGGACACGACTGAGTGACTTCACTTTCACTTTTCACTTTCATACATTGGAGAAGGAAATGGCAACTCACTCCAGTGTTATTGCCTGGAGAATCCTAGGGATGGGGGAGCCTGGTGGGCTGCCGTCTATAGGGTCGCACAGATTTGGACACGACTGAAGCAACTTAGCAACAGCAGCAGCAGATATCCAGACATTGAATGACTTTCTACAAAGTGATAAAGTGACAGATAATCCAGATTCCTGACTTCTGATAAAATGCCCTTCCTGCTAATTTGATAGGATTGGGATCAAGGAGTGGGTATTTCTTTTCACTGAATAGAAGAGATGACCCAGGGCCAGGATCAGCACAGAGCACCATGAGGGACTGCAAGGTGATGTAATCCCTCCAACGCTGAGTAGGGTAGGGTCACTGATGCCAGAGCTGAGGCTCCCTGTGCCCTGGCAGGGTAGAAGTCATCTCTGCTGGGGAGGACTCCTCACAAGATGGCTGTGTGTGTGTGTGTGTGTGTGTGTGTGTGTGTGTGTGTGTGTGTGTGTGTGTGTGTGTGTGTGTGTGTGTGTGTGTGTGTGTGTGTGTGTGTGTGTGTGTGTGTGTGTGTGTGTGTGTGTGTGTGTGTGTGTGTGTGTGTGTGTGTGTGTGTGTGTGTGTGTGTGTGTGTGTGTGTGTGTGTGTGTGTGGCATACACACAAACTCAGCCTTGACTATACCAGCATCCTCCATGGTCTGTTTCAGCAATGCAAACCTCACAAGAGGCCTGTGTGTGGCAGCAATGGCAAGACCTACCTCAACCACTGTGAGCTGCATAGAGATGCCTGCCTCACTGGATCCAAAATCCAGGTCGATTATGATGGACACTGCAAAGGTAAGTAGTGCTCTCATCACCATGTCGCAGCTCCAGCCAGGGAGCCAGAGAAGGAGCAGTGTGGCCTGGCTTCCTGGAGTTCTTTCCACCCCAAACACAGTGCCCAAAGCTGTGGGGACCACCCAGTTGGTTGGAGACGCATCCCCTTGGTGCTCATGAGCCTGTTGGGTTTGCCCTGGGTGGCCCTTCTTCTACCCTGCCCTTCCTGCCTCAGACTCCCCAGGTGGCTTCCCGCACTGTCTGGAGAAGGATAGTGGATAGGGACCACATCAACAATCAATAATGCAGTAGTATTTAGCTGAATTCTGTACCTTTTTAGAAAGCAGGTAAATTTCACATATCTTGTGCTTTTTAGATTTGGGTACCTTTCAGCCCTGATGATATAGTTCCTCTAATTTACACTCAAACCACTGCTATCAGAGTAAGAGGGAAGGGGTTCCAAGCTTGTTGCTAATTAGACACCAGCCTCTTGCCTAGCCTTGAACTTCCCTGGAGAAAGAAGCTGTTTCCCGCATGTTGGTCTCCACTGCATTTCTTTGTCCGTAATGATTCTGTATAAATTCTCAAAGTCCCAGCAGCCCCCTACCCCTCAATCTAACAAAAGGAGGTGTGATATCAGGAAGGCAGCTCAGTGGCCTCAAAATTCAAACAAAGCAGGAAAGAAAAGAGCCTCATACTTGGGACTTGGAAGGAGAGGAGACAAGGATTCAAGACAAAATGATGAAAAGATATAAGTGGCCCCCTTAATATGGGGAGTTTTAACCCTAGCAATACACAGAATTTTCTTTTTTCTTCACTTTACGTTATGCATTTTCTCCTTTTGTCTTACAGAGAAGAAATCTGTAAGTCCTTCTGCCAGCCCAGGTGAGTACCTCTTTTTTTCTGCAGTGTGTATTTAGGGAGGAAATTCTTTTCATAATGGAAATTCCATGTTCCACAATCCCTCGCCACAAAGCTCACAAGATCTTAAATGTGTCAGAGCTTGTGACCCAGAACTGGTTGCTCCTCAACATAGCTCAGAAAAGCTGCAATACTGCATTTTTTGGTACTTGCCATGGGAAGCAGCTGATTGGATCAGAGTGTTGGCTGTGTTTTTCATTTTTGCTGAGTAATGATTGAACTGCAAGGACAGAAAAGCCACTGAGTCCCTCCTTCAATGCTCTGTGAGACCTGTGGGTGTCACGGGACAACAGAATCAGAAGGCACAACTGTTTTGGAAAGGGGATAATTGGAAATGATAGATCTTCTTCCATGATTTTCAGTGAATACAAATTTAAAATCTCATCGATTTATAGTTACAGACTCCCTTAGCATATACTTTTCCTTAGATCCTCACATAACCTTGTGAAGTAGTTACTATAATCACCTTATAGATGAGGAAATTGAGACTCAAGGAGGTTAAGTGAATTTCCCTGAGTCACACAGCTAGAAAGTGCCAGAGAGGGGAAAAGTACCCACAGTTTTATTTACCTGGCTCAGCGCCCTTTTTACATCCCAACATGTGCTGGGAATTCCCTGTTGCCGAAGCTTGCCCTTCTCTGCCTCCCAGTCCGCTAGACTTGCAGCCTCACCTGCAAGTTGTTGTTGCCACGTGGCTCACAACAAACAGCTGTTCAGAGCAGGGCTTCAACATGCCCTTCCGCAACCTCATTTTCTGTTGTTTATAATGTAGGATACAATTTTAAATGGGAGAAGGTTTTAAGTGGGAGAGAGGGAAAAGCTATATAGAAAGAATCAAAAATTCAGTGGCGTAAAGAATTGTAATGTTCTCACTTATTCATTATTAATTCAGCTCATCTATGAACCAAAAGAGCTGTTCTATTGATTGATTGACGACTTTTTTCCCTCTCAGCTTCCTAAAGTTAATGAAAATATCCTTTATTTTTCTTTCTACTTTTTTCTCACCTAAGCATAATCTCTGTTTCAACCATCTCAAACGTTATAAATTTTTTAGACATGAGCTTGAATCCTGGGTCAGATACAATCCAGTACCCTGGATTGACACCTGCGTAAATGTGTATAATAATCGTGTTTCCCTGGGTTGCTGTGAAAATTCAATGAGATGACACATGCAGATCCCCAGGCACTGAGCCCACCAGGTAGGGGGTGCTGGGTGACATTGGGGTCCTCACTGCTCAGCAATCCCTTTTCCTGCAGTCGTTTGCTATCAGTCCAACCGTGATGAACTCCGGCGTCGCATCATCCAGTGGCTGGAAGCGGAGATCATTCCAGATGGCTGGTTTTCCAAAGGCAGCAACTACAGTGAAATCCTAGACAAGTACTTTAAGGTAACCCAAACAGAGCTGGCTGCCTATTCCCAGACCCAGGCCACTTCACTCTGTTTCCCACCCAGTTTGGCTTTTCTCTAAGTCTTTAACTTGACCCTCCATGGCTTACAGAGTTTCTCTTCATCTGAGGAGAGTCAACGGACTGGCATTTCATGGGTCCAGGATTCTTCATGAACCTAGATACTGATGTTCCCATCGTGTTTGGTTGAAGCAACAGATTGTTCCACTCGTGGGGAGGAGAGATGCTGCTTTCCAAAAGGAAAATGAGGGAGGAAACAGTATCAATGAGTAGGGCAGCCATGCCATGGAGATCTTTCAGAGAGCTTGAGACAATTGTTAAAAGAAGCAGTTAAGGGCGCTCTTCCAGCTGATTGATAAGAACATATACACGTATGTACATCACACTCAGATAAACACCACCTACAGAAACACAAACACCAGATGCAGAGATGTGCATGCCACATGGAGACTATCCTACACATAGACACACATGTTCAGGCGCCTGCATTCCCGCATAGCCGTGAAAGCCCCCATCATTTACAGACAGTCACATCTCTGGGTAGAGGCCCTCTGAGGCTCATCCTCAGATGCCCTCACATATCTCCATGGTGTGTCCTAGGCGCGACCAGCTCAGACTCAGAAGCAACCCCCACACGTGAGGGACTTCCAGGCAGCTCTGTGGCCACTAAGTGTGGTCAACACCAGCCTCGTCTGTGGATTCCTCTTGTTAACTGACATCATGGACCCCCAGAGATGGAGAAATACTGTGTTGGACTGAAATAGGATATTGGTCATTTAGGACTTCATTTAGGTAGAAGTTTCTCACTGTGGCAGAAAGTCAGTCTCTCTGGATTCCAGGTATTTGAGAAGAGAAAGCACAGCCCTCTCACTGTGTCTTCTGTCTCGACCACTCCCATATTAGGGAGCTCTGGGGGCAGGGCAAGTTCCTTGTCTACAGAAAAACACGTATTGCTGAGCCAGGAGATTCGGACAGGAGGAGAAACTAAACTAAAGAAAATGATTTTTTGAAAGCCAAGTGAACAGCACCTGCTGGGTCTGTCGTGAGCAGTGACTTTGGCTTGGTCATTACAGCACGGGAGCCATGGGGCCCAGGACACTTTCCAGGAGACTTCTTGGGACCTTGTAACCGTTCATAGTGGCCCCTTGGTGGAACATGCCTTGGGCATCACTGGCAGCTGCTATTAATTTGATTCCTAAGGACAGGGCCCCACACATCTCCACCCACTCTGGCAATAACTTTCTCTCATAGGTGCCTGTCTAAAACCTGCAAGGCCCCTGGAGAAAGTACCTTTTCTCTAGAGCATTCTCATCCTAACCAAGAAAGCTTGCTCATAACTGACAAACGCAATGCTTGCTCTTCCAAGTGTCCTCCGAGAAAATAGGGTTTTCACAATCTACTTCTTGATGATCATCAAAGAACCATATGGTGCAATCTTCAAAGGGAGGCTTCTCCCCACCTGCCAAACAGCTGCCTGTTGCTAAGCGATCTGTATCTCAGAGACTGTTTCTGAACCAATGAATTGCCCTCCAGCCCAGCTGACATTCCTTACATCAAAATTAGTTGCAAAACAAATCTAATCGGAATTTGGATAAGACCAAAATCAGACTCACCTGAACTGGTGATTCAGTGATTATTTTTTAGACAAAAGCCCAACGGAGTAAAAAGGGGAAGGCCCCGGGTAGAAAGAGCCTTTTATGACCATATCACACACACGCACAGAGCCACAGAGCCTTTTATGACCATGTCTCTCTCTCTCTCACACATGCACATACACACACCCTGAATTCCTGGTGACCGGGGCTGAAACTGGAGCCAGGGTAAAAGTATAGTGACGAGAGAGTATCTGAGATCTTTTCCTGGGAATTAGGACAAGAATAATAAGTAGGTATTAAGCAAGGGCCCCCAGAGTTGTTTTATACATACCTGTCATACATACCACTAGCAGATTTACAGCCTTAGAGTAGAATACGCATGATGTGTGATAGTCATGCATCAGAGTCAGTAGCTGTATCTTTCTCTTCTACCTGGAAACCTGTGCAGACTTTTCTTCCAGAAACTCTTCCACCATCTGGAGAGCCACCTTGAAAGTAACATCGGGTGCTGATTATTTCCCAGGGTAGCAGAATGAGGCAGCCTAGGGAAAGAATTTTGAAAAAAATATTTTTTTTCTACTAGAAATATTTTGGATAGCAGCAGTATCCAAATTAGAATTTGATCAGAGCCTTGAAGTTGCTGCCCTCCACCTGCAGCAAGGGCCTGGGCATCCTGAATGGTCCCAGATGGCTAAGGTCTCAGTTGAGCATCTTGCCAAAGGGAGCATAATGTTGAGCTCACTCTGCCCTTGCCTTGTGCTCATGGAACGTGAGCTGGATCACAAGGACAGGCTGCACTGTCTACAGTGGGGCCCACAGCACAGGGCGGCAGGATGGGGGGCTTTGCACCACCTCCACAAAGCAGGTTGTTGATGTGGATAACGTACAGGGGCCTTTGCCTTTGATAAGTTCGGCTAAGGGTACCAGTGTGAGAGGTAAGCACTGAGAGCTGGCCAGGAAGGCTGGAAATCAAGCAGGAAGAAATGATCCTGTGGTTCCCAGAGTGAGCTCTGAGGGTCGCTCGCCTATATCACTGTTCACAAGCAACTTGTTAGAAATATGTATCCTGGGCTCCAACACTGATTCTGATTCACGAGTCTGTTGTTCATGATTGTTAGAGTTTGAGAACATGGTATGATGGAGTGAATTCGAGAATGTCTGGAGGATAGTGCCAGAGATGGGGCTACAGAGACCTCCAAAGCACCCTCAGGCTCCTTGACAGCACAGGCCTGGGTTCAGGCTGCTCTCCTTAGCAGGGTCTGGGATTGAAAGGCCCTCAGTAGCCTTTGCCCAGACACTTTCAGTCTCTCATCTTGGGGCACAGGTGCCTTCTCTGGGTGTCCCAGGGCTTCGAGGCTTTGTTGCTCAAAGGGCAGAGCAGGTTTGGACTGTGTTAAGAACAAGATAAACCAGAGATGGGCCAAACTGAGTGGAGGGATGATAGAATTGGGGTTTTACAAAACTTTCCAGAAAGATCTCTTCATCTCCTTTCTAGAACTTTGATAATGGTGACTCTCGCTTGGACTCCAGTGAATTTCTGAAATTTGTGGAGCAAAATGAAACCGCCATCAACATCACCACCTATGCAGACCAGGAGAACAACAAGCTTCTCAGGTGAGTGGAATGAGGGGGTCAGGGAGAAGCCCACAAGGGGAGGCTGTATAAGAAGGGATTTGAACCCCATCCTACCTGCCAAGGAACCTCCAGTGTCAAAGTCAGTGTGAAGTGAAAAGCGAAATAGCGTTTTGTCCTGATCTCTTCCGTGAACATTATGAACTAATATATTGAGCACCACTGATATCTGATCAAGTAATTAGTGTTTTTGGCCAGAACTTGCAAGGAATAGAAGAAAGTAGTTTTGAAATTAATGATCACATCAGAGCAAAGTTGTTTCTTAGTGTTGTGGGTGATGTTTTAATGGTTCATTTTCTTAAGGAATTACTTCAGTGTTCTATTTAATGATGTCTAAAATAGCTTTAGATCTGATTTTAAGATAATAAGTGCTATTTCATGTAGAGACCCCTAATTGTTACAAATGGGAGCACATTCCTCTCCTTTTCTGGTATTATTCCAGAGTAAATATTAATAAAAATTAACCCCTAAGAATTAATAAAAATTAATCCCTAAGTAAATATTAATAAAGTTAACCCCTAAGAATTAATAAAAATGAATCCCTAAATTAACTGTGGTTCCAGTATATTGGTAAGAATTAAAAATAGGAAGGGCTTCCCTGGTGGCTCAGCTGGTAAAGAATCCGCCTGCTATGCGGGAGACATGGGTTCGATCCCTTGGTTGGGAAGATTCCCCTGGAGAAGGGAATGGCTATCCACTCCAGTATTCTGGCCTGGAGAATTCCATGGTTTGTATAGTCCATGGGGTCTCAAAGAGTCAGACACAACTGAGTAAAAAAGGGAAAGCACCTGTTTGTTCAGAAAAACGCAAAGCATGAAACCCAGATTCTAAGGTTCTTTTTTAATGATAACCTATGGCCGTAAGGCTTCCCTGGTGGCTCAGATGGTAAAGAGTCTTCTTGCAGTGCGGGACACCCGGGTTTGATCCCTGGGTCAGGAAGATCCCCTGGAGAAGGAAATGGCAACCCATTCCAGTATTCTTGCCTGGAAAATCCCATGGACAGAGGAGCCTGGTGGGCTACAGTCCATGGGGTCACAAAGAGTTGGACATGAATGAGCTTTGAACTTTTACTTTTTATGGCCTTGAAGCATAATATCTGTAAATCCTTCTTATTTTGATGACCTGAAGTAAGATAATATTTTACAAATTCAACATTTGATCCTTATAACACTGCAGTGAAGGAGGGCTGCTTGTCCCCATTTCACAGATAAGAAAACAGATGCAGGAAGGTTGAATAACTAGCTCAAGGCCATTTGGGTTGTAAGTGATTGAGCCAGGGCTCAAACCCAGGCCAAGGGGAGAGAGAAGGAGCTGGAGTTCTAGAAAACTTTTCTGAAAGATCTCTTTGTATAATAAAAGGATGATAGTGGTGCTGCTGGTTTCAAACTCATAGTCTTTCAAATCACACATTCTTTTCATATCATCTGTTCCTACCACTTCTATTTGATTTTTCTAGTTGGGTTGACTTGATACATTACACCTGGGGCAGGGGAGGCAATTGATAGTGGAAGGTATATGAAGATGGTGAAACATTTGTCAATCCAAGTGGACAAAACCATCCAGGAAACTTCAGTCATCTTGGGAATATCATTTGAACAACTTGAATGATCTGACATCCCATATAATAAACTAAAGGTTGGATGCTTACTGGAGTCAGGATGCATGATGGTTGTAGAAGATCAGTGTAGAAACTTTCTCTTTAAATAGTTTCTTTGGCCACCTTCAGAGGCCCAGGTGTATGTAATCCTGATGCTTAATTCCTTCAGGAGGGAAGCTGAGGTCTTGCCGACACGTTTCTCCTGTGTTTTCTTTTTAGAGGACTCTGTGTTGATGCTCTCATTGAACTGTCTGATGAAAATGCTGACTGGAAACTCAGCTTCCAAGAGTTCCTCAAGTGCCTCAACCCATCCTTCAACCCTCCAGAGAAGAGTATGCCTAATCTAAGAAATAGCGGGTTGTAGGGAGTTGGGGGCATTTGGAGGGGGCCAAGATAGAGGAGACTGTGGAACTCTCCAGAGCTTGCTAAGAAAATTCCCTTCCATGATTCTAGACTGGGCCCCAGCCCATCATCTCTATGCTGAGGTTCAGGTCCGAAAATCTTTGGGTTGATAGAGGCATTTGTTCAGTTGTGGTGCCTCTGAGAGACAAACAGGTCTTGTCTGGAAGGTGGTAAGGTGCACAGACAGTAGCACATCCTGTTCCACTCTCACCCTAAACCTTTGCCCCTTATTTCTGGTCTCACAGAGTGTGCCCTGGAGGATGAAACGTATGCCGATGGAGCCGAGACCGAGGTGGACTGTAACCGCTGTGTGTGTGCCTGTGGAAACTGGGTCTGCACAGCCATGACCTGTGACGGTGAGAAAGAAGGGATGGCAGGGAGAGTGCTGTCTTCATGAATCACCATGAGAGAAGTCCGGGTGGGGATGATGGGGAAGAGTGCAGTGGCTGGGAGAAAGGAAACTGGAGGGCAAGAGACGGGCTCACACTTGTAACGTCAGGGTTCCCAGAAAGCAGCCTTGAGGGCACAGCACTTACGCTAGAAGCACTCTGTTAGAAAGTCACTCCAGAGATTGGGAATAAAAAAGATTCAAGACCCATGGCAAGAACAAGTGTTGGTAAGAGATTAGAGTGGTAAAAGTAGTAAGGAAAGCAAACACATATTAGTGAGAATTACATGCATTTCTTGGAGTGGGAAATGACAACTCACTCCAGTTTTCTTGCATGGGAAATTCCATGGACAGAGGAGTCTCATAGGCTACAGTCCTTGTGGTCACAAAGAGTGGGACACAACTGAGCACACACACACACATGCATGCATTTCTTCTAAGCACTTTACATATTAACCCACTCAATCCTTATGACAGCTTAGGAAATCCTCTATGTCAAAGACTTAGGTGATTGGAAGGCAAAATGACTTCTTGCCATCCATGCCCAGCAGGAAAAAGAGACATGTTCATAAACATGTTTGAATTAATAGAATTGGGTAAGTCTGAAAAAAGAAAGTTAAGCTAGTTGAGACATGGGCAGGGCGGATTGGGAGACATCAGACATCTAGGGAGGAGGGGACAGTGCCCAAGCCAGCATCACCACTAGCACCGTTCTACCAAGAGATCTTTCAGAAAAGGTTTCTAGAACCCTAGCTTGCACCCTCCACCCTTGGCCTAAAGTTGAGCCCTGGCTCAAATTTGAGCCCCCAACATACTACCCAAGCATGTTACTTTGGAGGTGTCCATTGCCCTGGGATACTTTATATTCAGAGAAATGTGAGTATTTCATTTCTCCTTCCATAAGTTCAATGGGAGATGAAATTGAGAGCCTGAAAGGTAGGTATTGGAGGGATCCCTAACTGGCTTCCCCCAGCCACCACTGCTCTGAGCCTTGATTCTTCTAATAGGAAAGAATCAGAAGGGGGCCCAGACCCAGGCAGAGGAGGAAATGACCAGATATGTCCAGGAGCTCCAAAAGCACCAGGTAAGTTGCAACCTCCATGCTGGTTCAGGTAGCCCTATCACCACCAGGCCCATCCTCCACTCAGACACTGCCTAATGCCCCAGATGACCAAGGACATGTGCTCTGTTCCATACAGTAGGTCCCAAATGATACACCTATATACCTGTGCCATGCAGATCATGATACAGATAGTTCCCTGACAGAGTCCTTGTAGAGCCAATATGCCCCAGCAGATGTAGATTACAACTTGGTAAATTGCTTTATAAGTTATAATCAGGTGGGTGGTGGTTTGCAAATGAGCATGGTCTAAAGAAGCTTTCCTATTTCTTGTCATGACCAATGCTCAGACCCAAAGACCGTGAGCTCCTTGAGAGCAGGCTCTGTGACTTGCTCACCAGTGTAGCCCTGCATTTAGCACAGGACCTGCTGTATAATGGGCTTCCCTGGTAGCTCAGTTGGTAAAGAATCCGCCTGCAATGCAGGAGACTCTGGTTCGATTCCTGGGTTGGGAAGATCCGCTGGAGAAGGGATAGGCTACCCACTCCAGTGTTCTTGAGCTTCCCTGGTGACTCAGCTGGTAAAGAATACATCTGCAATGTGGCAGACCTAGGTTTGATCCCTGGGTTGGGAAGATCCCCTGGGGAAGGGAAAGGCTACCCACTCCAGTATTCTGGCCTGGAGAATACAGTCCATGGGGTCGCAAAGAGTCAGACATGACTGAGCAACTTTCACTTATGAACTTAAGAACACTGCTATATAATTGGCTCTCAGTGAGCATGAAATTAGTGGATTTAGACCGTAGCAGAAAGGATTTGTTAAATGCCAAGCTGGCTGGAACATAGCCTGAGAACTTAGGGATTCTGTTTCCTAGAGACCTGAAAGGATAATAAGAATTCTGTTCAGGTTCTATGTCATTAAGTTGAAGACCGTCTTGGCGAGAAGATTCTTGGCAGATGAGTGATTCACTGACATGTTACTGAGGGCCTAGAGAGAAAACCTAGATGAGCTAGATTCCTGGGACTGTCTTTCCACTGGTTTACCTGTAGTCCTAACAAAGGATATTGCTCCTTGAATCATCTGTCTGTAAACTGGGTCTGGTAATACAAGCCTTCTCTCTGACATATAAGTTTTTAAGCAATGTAATGCTCACAGGAACTATTGAAATGAAATATGTGACTTGAGAATCAGGAATTATTTGTATTAATAGTAATTGCTCATATTTATTGATGGTTTTTCATGTGCATTTTGTCACTGATAGTGTAGAAACCTCATGTCAGTTTTTTAAACAAATGCAGAAGCTCCTAGTTCCTGGCTTTTTCATATTTCAGCAGCCTTGAGCTTCCAGATTAGTATAAACCCACAAAAGCAAAAAGCACTTAATAGGAATTCCTTTCATCTAGGGTGGAAAAATGATCAGAGTAGACAGTGGGGAGTGAATTATAATAGCTAACATTATTTAGTGTGTCCGTTTTATGTCAGTTGCCTCAGAAGCAGACGCTAAGGTAAGAACTCAAGTACAAACAGTTTATTTGGGAGGAAGTCCCCAGGAAACACCAGAAGGGGAGTTGGGAAGTGAGCCCAAGGAGGGAAGAAATGATAATGAGTGTGTATTCCGGCACATTAACACTGGGGGCAAGTGGAGCTTAGTCCTGTTACAGAGCTCTGGGAACAGTTACAGGGGGCAGGGTGCCGGGCTATTGCCTGCATGAGCTCCCATCAGCCACTGGCTGAGAGCCGCCACCAGCAAACATGAATTCCCTGGCATTTCTGGCCTGTCGGCATGTGTGGGCAGAGCAGGCTCCAGCAGCCAGAGAAAGCCTCAGGCAAAATGATGCAGGTTCTGGCAGTAAGAAGCCAGGCCGGTGTACTGAAATGTTGAAGACAAGGGTTATGGATGGGGCACTGATAGTGCCTACTAGATGCCAGACACTGTTGTTTTTTATTCCCTATTTAATTTTCTATTGAGATGTAATTCACATACCATAAAACTCACCCTTTTAAAAGTATACAATCAGATGGTTTTTAATATATTCACAAAATTGTCAGCCGTTACCACTGTCTATTTCCAGATCATTTTCATCATCCCCAAAAGAAACCCCAAACCCATTAGAAGTCACTTATATTCTCTCTTCTCTCAGCCCCTGGCAACCACTATTATACTTTCTGTTTCTATAGATTTGCCTGTTATGGACACAAATAATTGGAATCATACAATATATGGCATTTTCTGTCTGACTTTTTTCATTTAGCGTAATGTTTTCAAGGTTTAATCCTTTTAGCGTGAATCAAGACTTCATTCCTTTTTATGGCTAAAGAACATTTCATGGATAGATATACCACATTTTGTATATCCATTCATCAGTTGGTATATATTTAGGTTGTTTCTACTTTTTGACTATGATGAATGATACTGCTGTAAACATTCTTGTACAAGTTTCTGTGTGGACATATGTGTTCAGTTCTCTTGGGTATGTACCTAAGGAGTGGGATTGCTGGATCACAGGGTAACTTTGTGTTTAATCTTTTGATAAACTGCCAGACTGTTTTCCAGAGTGACTGTACTATTTTATATCCTAACCAGTCATATTCCAGTTTCTCCACAAAGTCACCATCATTTGTCATTGTGGTTATTTTTTATTAGACATCCTAGTGGGTGTGAAATGACATCTCATTGTCTTTGATTTTCATTTCCCTAATGATTAATAATGTCGAGCATCTTCTTATATGCTTTTTGGCTTAAGAATGTCTTCTCTGGAGACATGTGCCGCTGTTAGAAGAGGTAGTGTTTACTTTATTACCCTTATTTTGTAGTTGAAGACACTGAGGCACAGAAGGTTTCATAAGAATGCCCAAAGTCCCCCAGAAAGTTACACAACCATGATTCAAGCTCAGGCAGTCTGCCTCCAGAGCCTGTCACTCTCAATGCTTCTCTAAACTTGGATTCAAAACATTTTGTAGCACTTCCATGTGGCATCCTTTTCTTCATTTTTCAAGTGAATATAATAATGTCTGACCTTATTGTTTCATAGGAGTTTAGAGTTGGCTCTTAATTTAGCCACAGTCCTATGCAACTTTGTCATGGTAAGACATGATCCTTGCCCTCAAGTTGTTCATCATCTGTGGAGGAGATAGACAAGTAAACAGGACTAAAATTCAGCACAAGCATGTTTCTGTCAATGCTGTTCTTGAAGACTAGATAAATGCCAATAATTGTAAAAAATATTTCATAATGTTTATTTTCTCTTGCCTCTCAAAGGAAACAGCTGAAAAGTCCAAGAGAGTGAGCACCAAAGAGATCTAATGAGGAGGCATCTGGAAATGGTGTCCAGAGCCTGGCACCTTCTCTTCAATTTCAGCGCTGAGTCCAGTATATGCAAGTGTCTGCTACAACCGCCAAATCACCTGTATTTGCTTATATAGCAATGAGTTTTATTTTGTCTATTTGTTTTGCAATAAAGGAAATGGGGGTGGCTGGCTAGGAGGGGAAAGGCCAGAGCCTTCATTTCTAGCAGTGTTTTGGGAGAAGCTGTCAGTGGTGCTCAGGGGCCGGAGGCAAGTAAGGAAACTGCATCAGGGTTGGGAGAGTGGACCCAGATCTGGAACCCTTCTGAGTATAGCACAGCTGTGAACATGCTGCAGGGAGTGCAGGCGATGAGAGAGAGCTTAGCAGGCTATCCCCAGAGGAGGGAATTGGGAAACTCAGTGAAGAAGACTGCATTCTGCTTCCAGCCCTTCCTGCTGCCATCAGCATACAGACCTCTAGCATCTGTGCTTCTCCTCAAGGCCCCAGCCACTGGCTGTAGATACACGGCCATCCTGCTGGTTCCCCAGTGTCTGAGAGAGGGTGCCCCCAAATGATGCAGATACTTGTAGACTTTGAGCCCCTTAGAGACCTAACCAAATTTTTAAAATACTTTTTACCAAAGGTGCTATTTTTCTGTAAACTTTTTTTGGCAAGTTGATTTCAGTCTTCAATTATTATCATTATATTATTGTTGTTGTTTAATATTTTATTTTCTTAACTAGAAACTAAGCTTTTGTAATTATTTTTCATTAGTCCTACATTTCAGAGATGAGAGAGTTTGGGGTTCTTCCTTGTGCAGAGGCTGCTATCACCCAGACATCCTCCAACCCTGCCACATGCAGCCTGGAATTCTCCTGTGATTTCCAGTGGGTCTGCAGTCTGCCAGAGGAGCAGGGGGTGCCTCAGACAGAAGCCATGAGAAGTGTCCCCACACAAAGCCTTCAAGATTCCAAAAGCCAACTTGTTTTCATTTATTCTGATAGATCCATGCAAATCAGTATTCCAAAGGATGGAGACAAGCGCAGCTAAGCAAGACTTAGATGTTGCCAGCCTATCAATATGCTCATTGATCCTGCACTAAGTAGGAGAGTGACTCTGGCCCATCTCTTCCTATTTCTGGGCCTTAGTTTCCTCAGTGAGCAGGTAGGAATGCATTAAACTATTGATTTGAGGAACTGTAAATTCTGTGGTTCTAGTAATAGGTCCAGAAGGAGAAAATGTGATTTTTCTCCTCCTTAGGATAAATGAAACCTTGTTTTTATGTAAGAATCAGATGACCAAAAACAAGATGACCAAATTTGACCTCAGTCTGAATGGCCCCACAGGTCATGCTATGATATAGAGCCCTCGAGTAAAGCCTGCCCAGGAAGAGAGTGAGAAAGAGAACGACTTTTTGTCTTTGCTTTTGCAGTTCACCTTTAACCTTCTTGGGAAGAGAAATGTCTCTCCCTTTAGAGATGAGGGAAAAAGAAGGTTTACATTTTAAGACAGGAAAAAAAGTGGAATCAAATCCTAAAAGTGTGATTGGGGAGAAGTTAGTCATTTCTGTGTCTTTTGACCCCTGTGATAATTAACCCCACTCAATACCACGTTTAAGATGCATTTGGAATAACAAAATTAAAAACTTGACATAAGATCTCATTTTCAGAAAGCAGATTACAGACCACCAGAGGGAAATCATGAGGGCTGTATTACACAGGCAACTCTGAGAAAGTTGTGCTGAAAATGGAATTCCTTCTAACCAGGTTTCCTTTTTCTCCTTTGAAAGAAGAACATTCCACTTTGTTTAGAATTCTGAGTTTTTGTAAATCATCCCAATTACAAGCCCTCTTCCAACCCAACTTATACAGTTTGAAATGCACTTCCCTGTCAAAGTGCCTTGGAGAGCTCCCAAGAGCACATCTTGACCAAGTTTTGCCAGCCCTTGGACACCAGAAGAGAGGGTGGGAGTACCAGTCTGTTTAAAGCAAGAAGGCAGAATGTCTCCTCACCAGTTACCTTTAGGTCAGTGGCTGCCATCCAAGATGACCCTACCCTGCGATGTTGAAGTCGCAAGACCTAACCTGCATTCCTCCTGTAAATAGGGAAGCTACTGTCGGCACCATAGAGTCACATGATGATGATCATTCACGGAAAGCTGCTAAATAGCCTAGTTTGGGGAGTCTTGCATAGAGCTTTGCATGGAGCAAATAAACAGAATTAAATCAGGTTCAGTTCCTCCAGCTCTCTAAAAGCACAGGGCTTAGACTGCAAGCTTCCTTGGGCTTTCTCTGTGTGTCTATGGTTTTTATAAGCATAGCATCTATTAAGATTCAGTGTCCATGGAAACCTTCTCACATGCCATGGCTCTGGACTCCATCACTGTTTTTGGAAAGCAGGGCTCCTCCACCTGCTAATAAGCCCATTTGGACCAGTCTGAATGTCTTTCCTTTACATTTATGTTTTTAAATAGTCAAATTTCAAGAAGCAAATTTGGACAGGTTTCCATTGCCTGTGTGTTTGTGAAAGGTATTTGTATTTAGTAGGCTTCCATATTGCATTTAACTTGTTTTTGTAACTCTTGATTCTTTTTTTGGATACTATTGATAAATAAAGAAATTAAAACAATAACTGCGTCATTTTCTTCCCCTCAATTAAGGCCAAATAAAGTTGTGAGAGGGCTTCCCAATGGCTCAGTGGTAAAGAATCGTCTGCAGTGCAGGAGACGCAAGTTCAATCCCTGGGTCGGGAAGATCCCCTGACATAGGAAATGGTAACCCACTCCAGTATTCTTTCCTGAGAAATTCCATGAATAGAGGGGTCTGGCGGGCTATAGTCCAAAGCATTGCAAAGAGTCAGACATGATTGAGCATGGAGCAAGAGAGAGGAAGTTATAAGAACATTAACCATTTACCTTATAAAAGTGAATTTGAGTTTCAAGAGGCTTCAAAGAGGCCTGAGAAGTTTATCGTAATCTTGGGACTGAAGCTCTAGGGGGGAAGGTTTGCTCATGGACTGACAAAACAAGTTTATTTAAAAAAAAAATCACTGATAGTGGGTCTGGATAAGAAGTGATGAGAAGTCTGGGAACATACCTGTACTGGGAAGAGGTTAAACTAAATGACTCCTAAAGCTGCCAAGAATCTGATGAGACTGAAGGACACTGAGTGAGGCTGACTACAGGTAAACTTGTATGAAAAGTCAAACAAACCTGGGAAGGTGGCACAGGAAGCTTGTGAAGATCTGTTTGACTAACCTTAGTGGCTATTTAGCTGATACACATGCATCCCATGGAGTAAACATTTCCAAGTGGACTGCATGTTGTCTGATCAATACCATCTTGCACACACACGACCAATACTTGTTTTCCAACTGCCTGTCCAAATGATTCTTTCAGGTATCATTCACTCCCCATGACCATTAATTCTATCTTCCAGAAGAGCGCGTTACAGTTGGTGTGGTTTCAGCTGTCTTAATTTCAGTCATAATGTGTAAAGTCTTGCTTCCCTAAGCAGGTCACCTTGATTGGACTTGAGGTATTACTCAAATCCTAATAAGATACTAAAACGTTATCTCTTGTGTTATTGCTACAAATTAGTGATCTTATTAATCACAGTTTGATTCTTTAAACTTTCATTCTCAGAATTCTTAAGCCAAATATGAAGGATACCTTGTCCACAACCATTTAAATACTGGCTGGCTTCTCTCAATCTTCTACGTGTGTGCTCTGCAAACACTTTTCCTGCTATTACAGGCTGCATGTGTTCTGGAAATGAAAATGAGTTAAAATAGCCTGAAAGTAGCATAATTCAGAAAGTAAGCAACCTATAATCAAAATATATTATGAGGTTTTTTTAAATTAGAACAAATTACTTTGATTAACTTTAGTTTCAGAGTGCCTGTGTCAAGTTCCCATTGGTCCTCTTAAATTATTTCTAAAATAAGGGGAAGGAGGGAGTGAAGAAAAATCATTTGAATGAGTAAATCTAAGCAGATACCCTCAGAGTCCTGGAGTAAATGTAGCATAGATGGAAGACATGAAGAAAGTAAACCCTGGGCTATTGCTGCTAAGGCTGATGCATGATGTAACTAGGAAGTAATATGTTACTGTCTGAATGAGAGGTCTTCTTGTCAATGGGATTTCATTTTTTATAATTAACACTTATTCTTATTGAAAAGCTAATATATGCACATAGTAAAACAAAAAATTCAAATAGTGTCAAAATACAGTGAAAAAATACATTCTCTTAGAGGGTGTGTACACTTACAGATTTGTTTATAATTGCCAATTGTCCTTCAAAGAAGTTTGTATGCATTTACTTACAATTGCAGCAAAAATACATATACTGAGTGTGTATATTTTCCAAAATATTTGCAAGCACTGTGGGCTTCTAATAGAGGAAAATGGTAACTCATTGCCTTTTCTTTTTTCTGTTTTGTAAATAAATTTATTTGTATCATTTTTTAGGTTCCATATATGAGTGATATCATATGATATTTGTTTTTCTCTGTCTTACTTCACTTGGTATGATAATCTCTAGGTCCATCCATGTTACTGCACATGACATTATTTCAGTCTTTTTTTATGGCTGAGTAATATTCCATTGTATGGATATGTGTGTGTGTATTTGTGGTGTACATATGCCACATCTTTATCCATTCATGTGTCAGTGGACATTTAGGTTGCTTCCGCATCTTGGCTATTGTGGATAGTGCTGCTATAATCACTGGGGGGCATGTGTCTCTCCAAGTTAGAGTTTTCTCCAGATACATGCTCAGAAGTGGGATTGCTGAATCATATGGTAACTCTATCATCCTCTTAATTCCTTAAAACCAAATTCAAATGCCATCTTCTCCCTTATCTCTCCAGCTAAGGTAATGACTTCCTCTTCTGAACTTTCTAACTTTATGATATTTATCACTTCACTAACTTGCATTTTAGCTATTTGACAAATGTGTTTTCTCTCTTTCTAGTCTGTAAGCTCCTCAAGCATTGGATTTGTGTTTGATTCATATTCATGTTCTACCATGGTACCTGGAACATTGCTTTGCACAAAGTCAGGGCTCAGTAAGTATTTGCTGAATAAAAAAGTAAATGATACAGTCACAGACAGTGAAAAACAAAGATAACGCAGAGAAATGTACATCTATTTATGTAAATTTCTCTCTCCTTGCAAAAACAATATACATTTACATGAAAGCATATAAATGCATATAAATGACTAAAGCTGTGAGTAGACACATCCCTTAAACTAAGCACATTATTATTTCTGTTTTTATTCTAATTCAAACCTTCTTCTCAATGACTGACAGCAATAGCCTCTTCATTTATCTCTGTTCCTAGTTCTTCCCTTTCTACTATTCCATTGCCCTCAACCTGTACCTTCCTAAAGCACCTCTTTGATTATATTACTCCTTAGCTCAAGAATTCCAGGAGTTCTTGCACGGTAAAGTCTGGAAAAAGCTAAATGCTTTGTTTTCTAAGGGAAAAGAAATCACAGTTATAACCAGTGTTGTTGCCTTATTTTTAATTAATTTATTGTATTATTCCTTATGTGAGATTGAGCATCTTTCCATGAATTATTGGTCCTTGTGCTTTTCTTTCATTCCCTTCATTCATTTTCTATTGGTTGTTGGCCTTTTTCTTACTGGTTTGTAATAGTTCTTCATAAATTATTATTAGCCGTTTGTTGTGAGGGTGGCAAGATCTGGCAGTAGGAGATCAGTTAGAAGGTTACTTCAGGAATGAGGTGAGAAATAATGGTGACTTGAATTAAGATAATGGCATTGGGGGACTAATACAAGGTTAAGGAGGTAACATTGACAAGAGCTGGCTAATGACTGGCTATGGGAGTTGAGGCAATGGTCAAGAATGACCCTAAGGTTCCAACTTGGATGACTTGGTAGATAAAGTGCCATTTCCTGGGGTTAAGAGAGCAGGAGAAACCCACCGGCTGGGGAAGGGAGAAAGGAATGGGAGATGAATTTAGTTTTGCACAGGTTGAGTCTGAGTTGGGAGAGATCTTGTGAGTAGTTGAATAGGAAGGTTTGGGAAGAGATCTGGACTAGAGATAAAGATTTTGGAAAAGTAAAGAGATAGTATTCCTTTGTATAGACAAGATGGTCTATGGAGAATATATCAAATGAGGGGAAAAAAAGAAAAGACAATGCTGAGTTGGAAAAGTCCATAATAAAGACAGAGAATCTTTTTGAGAAACTCTGGATATATGTATTTCTCCTGCTTCCTTATGGCATCATTAACAAAAAGTGTACACAGTTAGAAAAATGGTACAATGGGTGGAATTCATATGTGAAAATACAGCATGTAGAGAGTTCAGATGGGCAGTGGTGACATGGATGCTATAGACAGGTCAATACTGAGAAGGAACCACCATGAATGTATAAAGTGGAATAACACAACTTGCTGGAAAACAGGTTAAATAAATTTAGGAAATAGGAACAGGAAATGCACCCAGATCATGATCCCTGGAATGACTTGCCATGGTCAGGTAAGAAACTTAGGAAACTTGATAATGTTAGGACCTGTAAAAATAATGTATTGCCAGGAAAATAAGAGACAAGATTGTTAATGGATAAAAATAAAATATTTAACCAGGAAACCCGTACACAATTGTCAAGAGGATGAAACATTTGAAAGGAAATTTTGTCCTACAGAAGAGAAGGGACTTTATCCTTGTAGGCCTAGCCTCATTTAAATTATATACGTTAGCAGAATTTGTCATTTTCCAAGGAGCAGTGACAACTCAAAACAAAATGCCTGCTTAAAAATTCTTCCACCAGACTCCATAGTTAAACCAGGTAGCCAGTAATATTTATAATTTTACATATTCTTTGCCTTTTGTAAATGCCATTTTTAATCTCATGTTTCAACTTCTTTCTAAGTGACCTGCATCATAACATTGTTCTCATTGTGACTGATAACTTTGTTGTTGTTGTTGTTTAGTCACTAAGTTGTTTCCGACTCTTGGGTGACCCTGCCAAAGGGTAGACCACCAGGCTCCTCTGTTCATGGGATTACCCAGAAAGAATACTGGGGTAGGTTGCCATTTTCCTTCTCCAGGAGATCTTGCCAACCCAGGGATCAAACTCACATCTCCCACATTGGCAGGTGTATTTTTACAACTGAGCCACCAGAGAAGCCTGACTGATAACTTACTGAGAGACAATATAATGTAATGTTTAATACCAGGCATCTTGAGTTTATAAGCTGATCCTTTCCCTGCTCTTTACCTCTCTGTGTCTCAGTTTCCTCTTGAAGTGGTATAACAATAGTACCTACCTCATTTTTTTCCTTCATTTCGAGGATTCAATGAGCTAATGTATGTGATTTTTTTCAAATAGTCTTTGGTACATAAAAGTGCTGTGTAAATATCAAATACCATCCTTATCACCAATTATTTTAATCTATTTTACAATACATTCTTTACAGATAAGGAACACACAGTTTGTAAAGTTTAAGGAACTTAGGTAAGATTCACAATTAGCAAAGAACAGAGTTGGGATTCAAATCTGCATCCCTCTCTTACTCATTTTACCTTGCCATAATCCTTCCCTTTATTTTAAAAATTATTACATCAGTATGAACCATTAATTCATCATTAATGTTTTCTATGTAATTACTGAGCTCATTTAGTAATTAATAAATTTTTTCATTTAGTTCTAATAACTGTCTGCATATCTTCTCACTTTTAAGTAGATACAAGAGTACAGACCAGGCCTCTGAAGTTCCCTGAAGCATGACCCCCAGTCCAACTTGGTCTCCCCAGAGATGATGCATACAGGAGTCACACCAGCCAGCGTGGGACCCCATCAACCTCCAGTGCACACCTCAGAGATTTGGCCGGGTAAACCTCTCTGATGTGCCTCCTTTTTGTGTCATTCTATGGGGAGGTGTTAGAAGCAGACATATGTCTTATCCCCTTCAAAACTATTTTATCACTTGAATACAGTAATTCAAAAAATTTGGGTTTTAAGCCAGCTAAAATCTCTGGTTCCTGGATGCTTTTCTGAATTTCCTTTTCTCTTACATGCCTTTTTCTCCTCTTTCCCATAACCTAATCTTGATTCCTACAAGACCCAGGAAAGATATCACCCCCACCTCCTTCCAAAAGGAACAAAGGAGGAAATTCTGTACAAAAAGCATAGAGATAAGAGAGATTTGGAAAATGAGATGTAAGAATAATAGAGACTATGAAATCAACTGGGCAAATCAGAAAAGTTCAAGACCTCACCTTTGATTTTCTATGATTTTCATAGCCTTTGTTCAGGTATGCCAGAGAAGGCTTTTACAAATAGAGTAATTCCCACCCATAATCACCTTTAGGAAGATGTCTTTCTCTTAACTTTGTATCAGTAGAATGCACATATAATAATATCAATACCAAAATCCAAAAATTCTGGCCTAGGGAAAACCTGCTCTGCCCTGGAGTCTCCAACAAATAGTCTGTCACTGCAACACCACATCGGTGAATCATACACAGAGCGGAACGTTCATGAGATTTTTAATCATCTTTCATCTTACAGTAAAGATTGTTAAATTTTATTCACAGAACTTGACATGTGAGAGGCATGAGGTCAAATAAAAGTAAATCTTATAAATAAGATAATTAGAGATAAAGAAACAAGACTTTATTAATCTACAGACCTATAAGAGATAAAACAGGGGATCTCCTATAGTTTTAGTCAACATCCAGTACACTGGGCCTGTTACCTCCTAATTTGTTATGTTTATGACAGATAGGTGCCTAGGACAAAGAGAATATAGTTCACAAGAGAAAGCCAGGAGCTCCAATGGCTAAAGACAAGACCATTTGGTCCTTGGACAGATGTTATTTTAATCTCTTATTAGTAGTCATGTGTATGGGAATATTTTCTCCCTGTAAAAAGGAAGAAAACATGGTAGACTGCAGTTGCATATTAGAGGCAAAACCTGCATTCAGCTACAATGCGTTCCTGAAAGTCACACAGGAAAGAACAGTTGTGAAAAATGAGTTCTCTCTGTTTCTCCTAAGAGCAGCAGCCTTCAAAGAACTCATTCACCACCAGCAACTCTCCTTCATTTGTAAGGCAAAATTCCACTTTACTCATTCATTAATTCAACAATAATGCCACTCATTCATTAATAATGTACTAATTCATGAATTCAACAATAACGTTAGTGGAAAAATTAGAGGAGCAAAAAGAAAAAGGAAAATGAACAGGATATTTCCCACCAACTTGCAGAAAGTGAAGGGAACAAGCAAAATAGGCTCGGGTTTTTGGAATAGTACTCCTGTGTCTGTTAGGTTCGTGGGACAGAGACACATCTAAGAGGAACCAATATCATCGGTCACCAGATCCCACCACATTCCAATATACGTTGGAAGGAACACATCCCAGGCCAAGGAATGACTGCAGACTCTGCTTATTAGCTTGAGAGCTTACAAAGGGAGGAGGGGGGAGGATGTTCCCAGGGTGTCCTGAGAAAAGGAACAACCCTGTTGGTTGGAGGGGTTCGAAGTCTTATGACAAGATAAATAATACTGAATTCCAGCAATGCAGTAAGTTTGCACATACAGTGTGTTTGAGGTGCTTTAAAGAGTGTGTTTCTCCAGGGCAGTCATGCTGCCTTTCTCTAGTGGTGCCAGGCACATTAGAGTCTATGTCCGTGGAGCACTCTTGAGTTGTAACATACACAATTTAAGCCATCTTGCTTCTCTTTCTCCAACTTCCATGTTGTTACCCACAAGAATCAAAAGGGAGTCCCAGTTCCACGTGCTCCAGGTAAATCTGCTCCACCCTGGCCTCCACACCTCCGTCACAGAGAACGAAGAGGTGAACTCAGAACTCTCTGTGCTCCTGATAACACCCTCACACTTTTTCCCTCCACAACAATCACAGCTAGGCCATCAGAGTCTGCCTTGAGACCACCATATCTAATGTCATCAGGTTTGATTCCCAACTTATGTTTACCACCACTTCCCTGGTGGTAAACATAAAGTGGTAAAGAATCCACCTGCCAATGCAAGAGACATGGGTTCGATACCTGATCTGGGAAGATCCCACATGCCACAGAGCAGCTCAGACCATGCACCACAACTACTGAGCCTGTGCTTTTGGGCTTCCCTGGTGGCTCAGATGGTAAAGAATCTGCCTGCAATGCAGATGACCCTGGTTTGATCCCTGGGCTGGGAAGATCCACTACAGAAGGCAATAGCTACCTGCTCCAGTATTCTTGCCTGGAGAATTCTATGGATAGAAGAGCCTGGAGGGCTACAGTCCATGGAGTCGCAAAGAGTCGGACACAACTGAGCGACTAACACTTTGGGCTTCCCCAGTGGCTCAGTGGGTAAAGAATCCACCTGCAATGCAGGAGACACAAGAGACTTAGGTTTAATCCTTGAGTCGGGAAAATCCCTTGGAGGAGGAAATGGCAGCCCACTCCAGTATTCTTGCCTGGAAAATCCCATGAGCAGAGGAGCCTGGTGGGCTACAGTCCATGGGGCTGCACAGAGTCAGACACGACTGAGTGACTAAGCACGTATGTACAAGATGCACCAAGACCTTCAATGCATCTGAGCCCCACACGGCTCTTTACTCTCCCTTTATTGGCCCCATTTCCAACCTATTCCCTGAACTTCTGAAACCCTGCTACTGTGCTTTCTGAAACTTGCTACCAATCATCTGCACACCCCTTCTGTTCTCAACTTCTGTTAACATTTCCCTCACCTCCTGCCTCTAACTGAAATTTGACTCTGCAGAAGACATTTCTTCCCGTATAGGCCTTTCAACTGATGCTGGTTTTCTAACATTCCTTATACACTTGGGTAAGGGAATTTCTTTATTCTCATTATGGCTTCACATCATTCTCCTGTCCTTCTCTCTGTACTCGCGTGCGTGCATGCTCAGTCACTCAGTCATGTCTGACCCTTTGTGACCCCATGGACTGTGGCCTGCCAGGCTCCTCTGTCCATAGGATTTTCCAGGCAAGAATACTGGGATGGGTTGCCATTTCCTCCCCCAGGAGATCTTCCTGACCCAGGGCTTGGGTCAGGAAGATCTCCTGAGTCTCCTATGTCTCCTGCATTGGCAGGCAGATTCTTTACTGCTGAGCCACTGGGGCAGCCCTTCCTCTCTGTACACTTCAGTTTAAAATCTCATCCCATTAGACTTTAATTCACCACCCTTCCAATCTTCTATTGCTCCCCACCACCATTCCTTGGTTTTAGTTGCTGGCTTTGTCAAGCTGCCAACATTACTTCTGTCATAATTCTTGGTGTCACTATCTCATGTATAATACATTCAGAGACCTTCTTGGACCAGAACCTCCTTTCCTCCAAGGACCCTTTTTTCCATCTTATTTTAATCCCCCTCCCCATAGTTGGGACTTAGATTTTGTCATTAGCAATAACCAAACCACTTTATTACCTCAATTTCAAGCACTGAAACTCTCCAACCACCATCTCCATCCTTCCAGCTCACTCACTATCTCTTGTACCCAAGTCTAAAATACTTTGGAAGCCATTAAGACCCCAAACCCAATTATCTTACCACTCTTTCACTGTCTTTCCCATGCTTCACATCCGTCATCCTCTAACCTAGCTTAGATACCATAATTGATTATTATTTTCATTTTATAGCTCTCATCTGTCTTCCTTTGTCATACTTGCATGGCCAAATCCCAACACTGGTTAACCTGACTCTCCTCCCATTCTGTGTCTACACACAAGCAGCTGAATGAGGCTAGAGAACAACACACAACCATGCTGAGCGTTCTCGCTTTAAACTTAGACAGCCACAACCTCAAAAGCACTTTTAGCACTGCCGAGGAAGCCTGTTACTTTTCTTGGGGTATTCTCTCCTGCTCTCCTAGTGGATCATTTCTTTCTTTCTTCTCAAACCTTCAATACCACCATTTCCAGCCTCACAGTCACCTGATGATTTGTCCCCTGTTTCACTGAGAAAATTAAAAGCAAGCAGAGAAGAATTTCCACAATCTCTAACTACCACAGTATCTACCTACCTGCTTCTTGTCCCCATACTCTGTTGACCCTTTTACATAATCCTACCTAAGGCAAACCCTTAGGTATGTGCATTAGACCCATCCCCCCTGCCTACTCAGAGGCATTACTCAGTAGTTCTTCCCGGTCTCCTGCATTATCAACTTTACCCTCCCCATTTGTTCATTATCAACATACAAACACAGTGTTACTTCTGTCATCTAAAAAAAGAAAAATGAGACCCTCTACCTTTCTCTGTTATACACATTTCTCTGCTGCTCCCCTTTGAAGCAAACTGTCCTTCATGTTCCCTCTCCAGGGATCTAGTCTCAGTCCTTATATTACTTGACACATCAGCAACTTTTCAAAAAAGATTTATTTAATTTCTTTATTTATTTTTGTCTGTGCTGGGTCTTCATTGCTGAGCATGGACTTTCTCTAGTTGCAGTGAGCAGGGGCCACTCTTCCTTGTGGTGCACGGGCTTCTCATTGGAGTGGCTTGTTTTGTTGAATTGCACAAGTTCTAGGTGCACAGGCTTTAGTAGTTGTGATGCATGGGTTTAGTTGCTGTGTGGCATGGGGGATCTTCCCAGAGCAGGGATTGAACCTGTGTCTCCTGCATTGCAGGTGGATTCTCAACCACTAGACCACCAGAGAAGCTGCTTCAGCAGATTTGACACAGGTGATCACTCCTTTCTCCCTGAAACATTTTCTTCATTTGGCTTCCAAACCATGACACTTCCCTAGTTTCCTTTCTATTTTACTGTCCACTTTTTCTAATCTTCCTTTGTTGGTTTCTCTTCACCTTCCTGACCTATAAATGCTGGAGAGTTCCAGGATTCAGTCCCTGGACCTCTACTCATCTCTATGACTGTCCCCTTGGTGAGTTTATCTAATCCCACAATTTGAAATACCATCTCTATGTTGACAACACCCAGGTTTACATTTCAACCCTGGACTTCTAAGCCCAAATTTCATATCCAACCACCTACTCAACTTGGCCCCTCAAATGTCTGAAATGGACATCTCTAACTTAACTCATTCCAAACCAAACTCCAGACCTCCTGATTATTATAAATGGCAATATCACACTTTCATTTGCTCAGGGCGAAAACCTTAGTCATCACTGACTTCCCCCTTTCCTTCTCACCCATCATCCAACCTGTCAACAAATTCTATCTGCTTTATCTTCAAAAATATATACTTAACTCACTCCCTTCTCACCACGTCCACTACTATCACCTTGGACGAAGCCATCTTCTTCTCCTGGATTATTACAATTTCCCAACTGTCACCCTGCTCTCATGCTTGCCTCTCATGGGTCTTTTCTCAAAAGCAGCCAGAAAGATACTCTTAAAATATGAGACAGATGATTTCATTCCTATGTTGAAAACCCTCCAGTAGCTTTCCATCTCTTCCCATAGTATGAGCAAAGCCAAAACTCTTACAATGATCTATAAAGTGCCACACAATCCAGCCTCCTGTTATCTTTCTGATACTCTCTCCTACACTTTCCCTTGCATTCTCTCCTTTTCAACCACTGGCCTCCTTTTTGCCCCTCAAACCACCAGCCTTCACCCATCTCAAGGCCTAGCACCCTCATCTCCTACAAATCTTTGTTAAAATTTATCAGTGAGGCTTTCTCTGGATTGTTGTTGTTATTTAGTCACTAAGATGTATCCGATTCTTTGAAACCCCATGAACTGCAGCACGCCCGGCTTCCCTGTCCTTCACTATCTCCTGGAGTTTGCTCAAACTCATATCCATTGAGTCAGTGCTGCCATCCAACCATGTCATCCTCAGTTGCCCTCTTCTTCTTTTGCCCTCAATCTTTCCCAGCATGAGGGTCTTTTCCAGTGAGTCAGCTCTTTGCATCAGGTGGCCAAAATATTGGAGCTTCAGCTTCAGCATCATCCTTCCAATAAATATTCAGGGTTGATTCTCTGGATTGCCTATTTTAAATTGGAACCCTCCTCCCCACCCCTTACTCCCCTCTTCCCAGTCTTCCTTCCCTGCTTTCTTTCCTCTATTTGACTCTTCACCATCTGATATACTACACAAATATTTACTTTATATTGAAATATACATACAGTAAAGTGGATATAAGTGTCCAGCTCAATTAATTTTCACCAACTGAATACAACCATGTCACCAGCACCCAGATCAAGAAAAACAGCATTACTAACACCTCCAGATCCTCCCATATTCTAGCTTCTAGAGTTAGATCCCTCTTCCACACTCCAAGGCTACCCATTATCCTGCTTTCTAACAGCATGGATTATTTTTGCTTGCCTCTGTATTTCTTATAAATGGACTCAAACTGTGACAGACTACGTATTGTAATAATCTGTTTGTTTCCTGCTTATTTTGCCCACTGCTAGTGCGTGAGCTCCACGAGGGTAGGGATTCATTTCCTTCATTGCTGCATCCCCAAAGCCTAAAAGAATATCTGACACAGAACAGTAACCCTGCTCATATTTGATAAATGAATGAAATAGTGGACAAACAGAAACGAGGGTAGGAGAGTTAAGAAGGACTTGAAGTCTGAACCAAATCTTGATGGATGAGCAGAGTCCATGAGGCAGTCCAAGAAAGGCATTCCAAGCTCAGGCAGAGTCTCTACAAAGGCTTGGCAGAATGAAACTGCTACTGCTACTGCTAAGTCGCTTCAGTCGTGTCCGACTCTGTGCAAACAGAATCTAGAAACCACAAGGAGTCAGTAAACTGGGAGCAATGAGCAATAGCCGTTGTATTGAAAAACAGAGACCTAGGAGACTAGAAAAACAGGCAGATGCCTGATCTCAAAGGACTGTATGCAAACAAGTTCCTGAAAGGAGATGAAGAAAAGTAAACTCTTGGGGCCTTTTAGGCATTTCCAGGAATTTTTTAAGTGTTGAAATTTAGGGAGACATGAAACAAGGACTCCCTGAAAGTCGGCTCATTCATAACTTATCCTAGTGTCTCAGAATAAAGTCTGTGGCCATTGTGGGTCAAAGGCCTCTACTCCTAAATGCGTGGGCAAGGCTTAATAGTATGGGCAATAAGCAACTGCTTCTTTTCTTTCCTTTAAAGGAAAGAAAAACTCAAAATAGGATATTTACTTCACTGTGTCTGTCTAGTTATTCTTGTTTTCCTGAAATGAGCAAGGAGCCAGGAGCCTTGCTCTCCTCACCTGGTTTTGAGGGGATGGCACCCCATCCTCACAGTGGAGAATGCTCTGAGCATCTCACCTCCCCTAGCAGCCAGTCTCTACATCTGTGAGTTTAAATCACCTGGAGGCCTTATTAAAACACAAATTATTAGAACTACCCCAGAGTTTTTGATCAGGAGGTCATGAATAGGGCTGAAATAACTGCATTTCCAGCAAGCACCCAGGTGGTGCCAGTGGGGGATGCTGCTTGGAGAACCACTGCTCTAATCAACACTAGACTCCTAAGCCAGATGAGAAGGCCTGCATGCCCCTGCTGCACCCAGTTCCCTCCATAAACAACTGCCCTCACTCTGCGTTGTTCACTCATTTAAACTGTGTCTTCTCCATTAACCTGTACACTGAATAAGGGCAGGAGCTGCATCTGTCTTGTTGAGGTTCATGGTGCAGTGCCAATGTCTGGACCTGACTAAGCATTCTACTGATATTTGAATTAATAGATGAATGACTCCAATTGGCTTCCCAAAGAAAGAACAATGGTGAGGAGTGTGACCCTACAGTGAGGATGGGATCTCCAAAAACCATGGTTCCAGTCCTCTGTCTTCTACAGAGAAGCACAGAGAATGTGCAGGAATGACAGTTCTGTAGTTTTTTTCTTTCTCTTCTTCCAGTGAAGTTTGCATGGTCCCTCCCCACCGTCTCTGAGTTTCAGCTTCCCCATCTATTAAACGTAGGGTTGCCAGATAAAATATAGGACACCCATTTAAATTCAAATTTCAGGTAAGTAGTTCATCTCTTTTTGGCATATGTATGTGGCAATAATTATTGTTTATCAGAAATTAAATTTAACCGGGCATCCTCTATTTTTATTTACTAAATCTAGCAAACCTACTTATATGAGGATAATAATATTTCTTACCTAATAGGATTCCCATGAGGATAAATAACTAATTAAAATGTAGAATAAAAACCTGAAAAGCCTTAGAATAGCACTGAAGACAAGTAAGAACTCTAAGTATTTTCTATTATTTTTATGATACCTATACAATACAGACACACACACACACACACGCACCTGGCTATATAGTAACACTTCTTCAGTTGCCTAGTCCAGTTCTGACAAATTTTTAAATGATATTTTGAAATCTTCATGTCTTAACTTATGACTTCCATTTTATCATTTCCTCCTTAGGTTCTTTTGTCAACCTAAGAGAATCTCATGAACAGCAAATCAGTGATTTTATAAAGGTCCTTTAAATATTTAAGGCCAAAATGACATAATCTTCTAATCTTTTCTTCTTAAGATCAGGTTCTAATTATTTGAACTATTACTGTATGAACCTGATCCTTTTCTCTAAAGCCTGTAAGGTTCCTCCACATTTTATTTTTTCTTTAGTTAGAAAAATATGTTTATTATAATAAACTCATAGGGTGGAAAAAAGATTATTCTTTCCTCTTTCAATATTGTCTGATTGTTTCATAATCTGTACATATAAAAGGTAAAATAAGCATCTGCTTTTTTTATTTGGAGTTTCCTTTTCTTGTTTTTATCTTTTTATACTGAGACAATTATGCCTGGTTAGCTTATTTAGAGCATGATTTTTATTTTAAATTTTGCCCATTATTAGTCAGTGATTTTATGGCTCAGAAGCAATGCATAAAGGGCACAATCTATAATCCTACCCTCTTAAAGACAAGCCCTTTTAATATGTTGATATAATAAAAATAATTAGAGTTTGGTGTATGATGGAGAAAGCAATGGCAACCCATTCCAGTACTCTCACCTAGAAAATCCCATGGACTGGGGAGCCTGGTAGGCTGCAGTCCATGGGGTCACTAAGAGTCGGACACAACTGAGCGACTTCACTTTCACTTTTCCTTTCATGCATTGGAGAAGGAAATGGCAGCCCACTCCAGTGTTCTTGCCTGGAGAATCCCGTGGATGGTGGAGCCTGGTGGGCTGCCGTCTATGGGGACGCACAGAGTCGGACACGACTGCAGCGAATTAGCAGCAGCAGCAGCAGCAGCAGCAGCAGGTGTATGATGTTCCAGGAACTATGCTAGGAACTTTTAGCTTCACTAAATCTTTTCATTATTACAGTAATGCCATGAGAAAAATACTATTGTTATCAATCCTCAATCTTTTCTACTTTGGTTGCTGGACAAGTGCTCCACTGAGCACCTGTCGCCGAGATCACAAAAGACCTGCTAGGCACTAAATGAGATAAACATTTTCTGTTTTTATTGTCCAACTTGCCAATACATGTTGCATTCTCTCCCTCGCTCCATTCCTCTGTCTCTCTTTTGTCTTCTTTCCTTTCCTTTCTCTTTCTTCCTCATTTTTCTCCTCTTCATCTTTTTTGAGGTAGGGTGGATGAGTCATTACATCCTTCAACAATACAACAGTAAAAAAATTAATATCAAAGTTGATTTCACTTCTCTAGTGTGTCACGCACCAGTCTTTTTCCCCTCCCAATTCACTTAACCTCAGGGCTTCTACATTTTATTTATTTTTTTAAAGTATGCATTTAAATAAATGGAAAGATATCACATATTCATGGGTCAAAAGACTTAATATCATTAAAATGGCAATGTTATCTATTGCCTATCAACCTATCAACACTATAGTGCCTATCAACACTATCCCATCAAAAAGTCAGCTTCTGTTTTGGTCAGAAGTTGACACACTGATCATAAAATTTATATGGAAACTCAAGGGAAACAGGATAGCCAAAAAGAATAAGAAAGTTGGAGAACTCAACTTTACATTTTCAAAGCTTATTTAAATGGATAGAATTAGAATAGAATAGCAGAATAAAACTTAGGGAATAAAAAATTATATAGAAATTAAACAACACAATCTTAAATAACCCAGTTGGCCAGAAAAGAAATCTTAAAGGAAATTAGAAAATACTTTGACATGAATGAAAATTAAACATAAAATACCAAAACTTATGGGATGCAGATAAATCAGTGCCCAGAGGGAAATTTACTGCTGTAAATACCTATATTAAAAAGGAAGAAAGATCTCAAATCAATAATCTAAACTTCTACCTTAAGTTTTTAGAGAAAATCAGACTAAACCCAAAATAAGCATGAGGGAAATAATACTGAAGTCAAAGTATTTATCTCCCATTTAACTTATAGAAGGAGAAATTACAGAATAGAAAAATAATAGAGAAAACTAAAAATTGAAGAATTGAAGAAAAATTAATACCAATCCTTCACATATCTTCACACACACACAAAAAGACGATAAGGGAACACATTCAGTTTATTCTGAGGCCAGTATTACCCTGATACTGAAATCAGGCAAAGAAATCATGAGAAGAGAAAACTACAGGCTGATATCTCTAAAGAACATAGATGCAGGGACTTCCCTGGCAGTCCAGTGGTTAAGACTCCTGGCTTCCACTACAGGAGGCACGGGTTAGATCCCTGGTTGGACAACTAAGATCACACATGCCATGTGCCACATAGTCAAAAAAAAGAAAAAGAATATGCAAAAATCCTTACAAAAATACCTATAAATGGCATATAAAAAGGATTATATGTGTGCTGTGTGCTTAGTTGCTCAGTCACGTCCAACTTTTTGTGACTCCATGGACTGTAGCCCATCAGGCACCTCTGACCATGGGGATTCTCCAGGCTAGAATACTGGAGTGAGTTGCCATGCCCTCCTTCAGGGGATCTTCCCAACCCAGGGATTGAACCCAGGTCTCCCACATTGCAGGAGGGTTCTTTACTGTCCGAGCCACCAGGAAAGCCCAAGAATACTGGAGTGGGTAGCCTATCGCTTCTCCAGGGGCTCTTCCCAACCCAGGAATTGAACCAGGGTCTCCTGCATTGCAGGTGGATTCTGTACTAGCTGAGATACCCGGGAAGCCCAAAAATGATTATACACCATGACTAAGTGTAGGAATATAAGATCAGTTCAATATATAAAAAAATCAATCACTGTAATATATCATATTAATAGAATGAAGGACAAAGACCACAGGATCATCTCAAGAGATGCACAAAAAACATTTAACAAATCCTAAATTCATTCCATTGAAAAGCATTCAGCAAATTAGCAACAGAAGACAACATCTTCAACCTGATAAAGTCCATGTATAATAAATCCCAGCTAAAACCATATTTAATAATGAAAGACTGAAAATTTTGTCCTTATAATTAGGAACAAAACAAGAATGTTTACTATCACTTCTACTAGTCACCAATGTACTGGGAGTTCTAGGACAGTTAGGCAAGAAAATGAAATATAAGTAATCAAGATTGGAAAGGAAAAATAAAGCTATATCTATTCATAGATCATATGATCTTATAAATAGAAAATACTAAGGAATCCACAAAAAAACACTATTACAACTAATGAACAGATTCAGCAAGGTTGCAAGGTACAAAATAAATATACAAGACTCAATTGTATTTCTTTTGCTAGCAAAGAACATTCCAAAAATAAAATTAAGAAAATTGCATTTACAAGGCATTAAAAGGTATAGAATATTTAGGAATAAATTGAACAAAAGTACAAGATGATACATTGAAAACTACAATACATCACTGAAAGAAATTAAAGAAAAAGCAAATAAATGGAAAGACATCCATGTTCAGAGATTGGAAGACAATATCATTAAGATGGCAGTACTCCCAAAGCTGATCTATAGACTCAACACATTCTCTATCAAAATCCCAGGTGCCGTTTTTGCAGAAACCGACAAATTGATCTTAAAATTCATACAGAAATGTCAGAACAAGAACAGTCAAAACAATCTCATAAAAGAACAAACTTGGAGGACTCACACTTCACTGTGTCAAAACTTACAAAGAATCTACAGTAATCAAGACAGTGTGGAACTGGCATATGAATAGATACAACAGTTCAGTTCAGTTCAGTCGCTTAGTTGTGTCCGACTCTTTGCGACTCCATGGACTGCAGCACGCCAGGCCTCCCTGTCCATCACCAACTCCCGGAGTTTATACAATAAAACAAAATTGAGAATCCAGAAATAAGCCCTGATTTATGGTCAATTCATCTTTGACAAGGATGTCAAGACAATTCAATGGGAGTGTCAATGAAAAAAATTAAGTCAATCCAGAAAAGAGATGGAATTGTAGGTAACTATACTCCAATTTGAAAAAGAAATGGAAAATTTTATTCAAGCCGAACTGAGAATTATAACCCAGGAAGCAATCCTTCAGAAAGCTCTGAGGACTCTTCTGCCTATGTATTACTTCCTATATAGAGGCTGTGCACACTTGGACAAATACCCCATCTCTCTGGACTACTGTTTCCTCTCTCCCACATGCTGTGGTTACTAGAAGAGAATGGCAAAAGTCCCGGCCAGATCTAATCCTCCAAGGAAAGTAGAAGGAATTAGCTTCTGTGCAAGTGTCCTGATCACCATCACTTTCCTCCTGGAAGGAGAGGCCCATGGGGCCATGAATGGTAGCACAGATCAATCACTCTGCCTGAGGCTCTGGATGTTACAACATAAGGAACTTAATGCCCCTGAGTCAACCGTGGTAGAGTGGAAAGTACTCCAGCCTTGAAATAGTTAAGTCTGGATTCAAATCTTAGGTTCTATCACTTTCAGCCGTGTAGCTTTCAGTAATTTATCTTCTCTCAGCCTCAGTTTCCTCCTCTGCCAAATGGGGTAATATTAGCATCTCCCTCAGAGGTATGATACTTTGGCCACCTGATGCAAAGAGCCAACTCATTGGAAAAGACTCTGATGCTGGGAAAGATTGAAGGCAAAAGGAGAAGAGGGTGTGGGTAGCAGAGGATGAGATGGTTAGATAGCACCACTGACTCAATGGACATGAGTTTGAGCAAACTCTGGGAGACAGTGAAGGACAGGGAAGCCTGGCATACTGCAGTCCATGGGGTCACAGAGAGTCAAACACAACTTAGCAACTGAACAACAACAGAGGTATGGAAAGGTACCTGGGTCCACCCTAACTATGTTCCTTTTCTTATATGCTTTATAAATACCTTGAACCCTTCCTTGAAGAATTCAGGCACAGTTTAGAAGAAATAGAACTGACACACAAAAAATTATCCATCAAATTTTCCCTCAAGGAGCTGCAGGGTTCAGCAGAGCACAGTTAGACAGCAAAGCTAAGACTTCCTGGGATTCACGAGTGGAGCAGCATCTTCATTTCTAGCCTATTACTTATCGCACATGGTTTCCCCTTCTCTAGACTTAGATGATTTAAATCTGTTCACGGAGTCTATAATCTTAGATACACAAATGCTAGGTGGCATAAGAAAATAAGGGCTTCCCTGGTAGTTCAGCTGGTAAAGAATCCACCTGCAATGCAGGAGACCCCAGTTTGATTCCTGGGTCAGGGAGATCCTCTGGAGAAGGGATAGGCTACCCACTCCAGGATTCTTGGGCTTCCCTGGTGGCTCAGCTGGTAAAGAATCCGCCTGCAATGCAAGAGACCTGGGTTTGATCCCTGGGTTGGGAAGATCTCCTGGAGGAGGGCATGGCAACACACTCCAGTATTCTAGCCTGGAGAATCCCCATGGACAGAGGAGCCTGACAGGCTACAGACCATGGGTCACAAAGAGTTGGACATGACTGAGAGACTAAGCACATACGAAAATAAAGTACATGAATTTTGGATTCAGAAAGAATGGATTTGAATTCTAACTCATATGCTTATTAGCCATGTCCTCGGTCAAACTATTTGCCATCTTGGTTCCTTCACACAGGAGGGGGACAGCACTAACAACTACCTTGCAGGCTCGGGGCAACAACTTAAAGTGATGCAAGCAGAGTGCCAGGTACGGGGTGAGAGGCTGATAAACAGCAGCTATGCCTACTCAGACTGTCACATCATAAAACTGACGTCCTTACCAGGGGGAGAGAAGCCTCAGCAATTGTAACAGCCTCAATGATCTGGATGAAAGCTGTCAGTCCCTGAAGTGTGGCCTTTTTTTCAAACCCAGAGAGATTCCACCTCATCACCCTCCCTTGCCCAAAGCTATAGGCTTCTGTTCCTGAGTTTCTTTAAATCTCCAAAGTGCCCAGAAGTGACTGATACATTTGGCATTTGGTGGATATTACTGAATGATGGCTTCTTTGTGGTGAAATACATCCTGCTTGAACTCACTTACTCAGGTACTTGCGGATGATTCTGAAGGGCTGGTTGTTCACATCTGTCTCTGTTATGTGGCAGACATATTTCTCATTTAACTTGAAGGGGTACTTCAGGACAGAGAACACCCTGTAGAAGCCATTCATCTGTTCCTCCAGGACCTCCACTGTACTGTGGTTGCTTAGGTCCCTCTCTGCCCGGTCCAACCAGGTGACATTGGGCATGAGGTACCAGCCCTTGGAGACGCATGTGGCCACATCCTCATCATCAATCTTATCAAACTGCACCTGGGCATTTCAGAGTCTGGTTGGAAAAAATAACAAAAAAATTAGTTCCTTTTGTAATTTCAGCCACAAGAGGATCAGGCTAGCAGAAATCTTTCCCTGAGTTTTTACATTAACCCTTATATAGGCAACACATCTTGAGGTTCACCATAGTTGAAATTTTGATCCAGGCACAGTGAGAGGATGTCAGGATACACACATGCTCCTGCCCTCCAGGTCTCATCTACCACTGCTGACTTTAGTTTTGGAAACTTGAGGGGATTCATTTCAGACTCTGCTGCCCTCAGATACCCTGCTGAGAATCACAGAAGATAGCAAATGATTATCAGCACCACTTTCCCGTCTCTTCCAACTCTTACCCTGAGGAATTCTGCCTTGCCTCCATCCACCTTCATGAGACCACTCTCCATGTAATCCTGCGAAGAGTAAGGATCCTTGGGGCACTATAGAGATCCACTGGTTCAGTCCAATCTTATATTTTAATAGTGAGAAAATGAAGCCTGGAAAACCTAAATGATTTGTCCAGAGTCATAGAATTACCACTTGGGCCTCCGGACTCCCAACACAGGGCTATTCTCCCCAAACTACATGTCATATCTCAGAGTTTTCACATAAGTGTTATGAAACATTTTGGCTTTTCAGTGCTACAGTTTGTTTGGTGAGTTTGGGATAGGACCAATGTTTTTGTTATATTTTGTTTGCTTGTTTGAATGAATGAGTGATGTATCCAGGTACGGATGTAATACCTGTAGTTCAGAGCAATATTTTTAGATAAGATGAACTGACATTTTAAATACCTAACTCTCATCATGGGAATAAGAAATATGTATAATAATTTGAGTAGGAGAGAAAAAGTGAGAACACCAGAAGAAAAAATTTGTAGTCTACCTTTGTGAACAGAGGCAGAGCTTGAAACCAAGTTAATCCAATAATTCCCTTACCTTCTGCTGCTGCTGCTGCTAAGTCGTTTCAGTCGTGTCCAACTCTGTACGACCCCATAGATGGAAGCCCACCAGGCTCCCCCGTCCCTGGCATTCTCCAGGCAAGAACAATGGAGTGGGTTGCCATTTCCTTCTCCAATGCATGAAAGTGAAAAGTGAAAGTGAAAAGTGAAAGCGAAAAGTGAAAGTGAAGTCGCTCAGTCGTGTCCGACTCCTAGTGACCCCATGGACTGCAACCTACCAGGTTCCTCCGTCCATGGGATTTTCCAGGCAAGAGTACTGGAGTGGGGTGCCATTGCCTTCTCCACCCTTACCTTCTACTAGTAGCTTAATTGTACTTTGACCTCTTCAATTTGGTGTGATGGCCGAGCATTTGTAGATAGCTTCATCCATGAAATCCACATCAGGGTCTTTTCAAATGAGTCAGCTCTTCGCATCAGGTGGCCAAAGTATTGGAGTTTCAGCTTCAACATCAGTCCTTCCAGTGAACACCCAGGACTGATCTCCTTTAGGGTGGACTGGTTGGATCTTCTTGCAGTCCAAGGGACTCTCAAGAGTCTTCTCCAACACCATAGTTCGAAAGCATCAATTCTTTGGCACTCAACTTTCTTCACCTCACTGTGCCTTAGTTTTCTCAGTAGTACAATACACTGCAGATGATAATAGTATCTACCTTGGTGTAAGTATGCATATTAAATTAAAACAACTTGTCTTTTAATTTCATGGCTGCAATCACCATCTGAAGTGATTTTGGATCCCCAAAAAATAAAGTCAGCCACTGTTTCCACTGTTTCCCCATCTATATCCCATGAAGTGATGGGACCAGATGCCATGATCTTAGTTTTCTGAATGTTGAGCTTTAAGCCAACTTTTCCACTCTCCTCTCTCACTTTCATCAAGAGGCTCTTTAGTTCTTCACTTTCTGCCATAAGGGTGGTGTTATCTGCATATCTGAGGTTATTGATATTTCTCCTGGCAATCTTGATTCCAGCTTGTGCTTCATCCAGCCCAGCATTTCTCATGATGTACTCTGCATATAAGTTAAATAAGCAGGGTGACAATATACAGCCTTGACGTACTCCTTTTCCTATTTGGAACCAGTCTGTTGTTCCATGTCCAGTTCTAACTCTTGCTTCCTGACCGTAGGCACTCATTCTAAGTTTGATGAATAAAAAAGTGACTAATGCAATAAATGATCAAATGAATATAAAGAAAGACAGATGACAATGGAAGAAAGGAGTCAGGAAGAAACAACTTGTCTGCCCTTTAGAAGGATGGATTTGCATAAAGAAAACGAAATGCCTTCCTGCTCAGGTTGTTATTTGTCTGACATGGTTATCATCAAGAAGCAGTGAATTACAGGTGTAAAAACTCTTCTTGTATTTATAAATCCAAGTTCTAAGTTTAAGAACTAAGTTGCTAAACTTAAACTTAGTTCTAAGCTTTCTTTACTAGTCATTTGTAATTGGGCGAGTCAATCTCTCTTATGCTATAGTTTTCTGACATATAATTAGGATAGGAACACCTGTCCCAGGGTTGTTATGAAATGCCTTGGGATCTTAGGGATTGTTTTTATATGACAAAGTTCAATCATTTTCCAGAGGGACAGAAGGAGTGGACCAGATGGATGGATACCTTAGTAAGCTTCCACTCTTCCCAGTCTCTCTCATAAAAATGTGCAGCTCACTCATGAAAGGTCCTTAATTCTAGCTTCTTAGGTTATATCCAGGAGGTCTTGCTACAGCTGTACATGTTCTAGCCCCAAGGGAAAAGGTCTCAGACTCAGGAATCCAAAGGCTCTAGTCAAAGAATCATGAAACAGGAACTGTCGATGATGTAATTGGTAATATAAAAGCCAAGCTCTGACTGATGTGTCTGCAGATGGTCCTACTTGAATCTGAGTAACCCTTTTGTCTATTTCAATCTGTTTTATTTCTAGGCCTTTGTATCGTTAGCTTCCCAAGGTCCAAGAAACTGAGCCAAAACCTCAGCAGAAAGATACCATATCTAAAGCACCTAGTATTAGACTGTCACTGTTGCTATAAAATACATTATTAGCTTTCTCTTTTTCACTTACATATGTACCCTTTCCTTTAATTTATTTGGTTGGGTTGTTCCTAACTATGAATGGATTACCATCTCACTTTGCCTTACTGCTCCCTTCTACACACACACACACACACACACACACACACACACACACACACACACACACACACACACACACATAGTAGCCAAGCATCGAAAGAAAAGAACCAATAAATGTAATCTGGGTGGACCTGGCCTTGCACTAACTCCTGATTCAATCCCTGGCTGCATCTCCTAAGGATGCCTTCCACTGCTGCCAGCTTTAAGAGACTGGCAGAGCTGCTGAAGATCCCTGAGAGACTGAAGGTACCTGAAACCTATAAATGTGTTTGATCACTTTTCAAGTAATTATATTGCATGTTTTGGATACATGTGATTTTTAAAAGAAATTTTTGCATATATATTTTTGGTCAGCTGAATTACTTTAACTTTTTCAACATCTATATACTTTTTATCTCAACATTTTTGAAGAACTGAATATAAAAACTTATACAAACTCTGTGTTGACTGCCTATCCAGAATTTTTAGGACAGACCTGATTTCAAATATTCTGTCATGCTATACTCTAAATCGACATTTATCAGGCACTTGAAGTGGGGAGGACTGTCCATTTTTTTTTTTTAATTGAGGGAGTTCGAATTACAGATGTAAATAAGTGTAGTTATCCAGATATGGCCTCGAATGAACAATTCAAGTTGGCGGTGCAGGCGGGGAGGCTTTTCTCATTTAAAAACATGAAAACAGAATAAACAATAATGCTTTACTATTTGGGTTTGTTAGATTTTCCCATCTGTTCTTCACCATTTCCTGTTAAACAAATAGGGCATTGTTAGTACCATCTAAAAAAATGAGAAGACTGAGGTTCAGAGAGATTAAGTCATTTGTTTGTTTCTTTTTTTAACCTCCAAATCAATATTTCCCTCACTATCCCAAAGTTGTTTCAGAAATATCCATAAAGCGTTTTTGAAAAGTGACTCACCTACATTATGAATAAGTAGAAGTATGCTGAAAGTCACCAAAAAGAAAGACATTCTGTAAGGAATAGAAAGAAAAGCAGAAAATTTACTTCAGCTGAGAAAGAATGTGAACCAGCACAACCCAGCCGCCACCCTACTGGGTCCAAGAAAGGCCCCCACAGACACCACTGTCAAGCTCCATGCCCACTGGATGAACTCTTAGCTGACAGAGGCTTCCAACACTTAGATAGTTTGTTTGATTTGCTACATGAACCTGGAACTCTATTTCTACAATATGCAAGTCTGTCTCTATAGGCGAGTTACATTTGAATTATTCTGGATCAGAGTTAGCCCTAAGATGATGTTTGACAGGTCAGTGACAGCTTCCCGAGCAATTGTCACTGGTCTTTCTGGATGTTGCTTGGGGGAAGTCAGCAGTGGGGGAGGTATAACTAGTAGATATCCAGGTGCATCTGAAAAGTTATGGATTGATGCTTCCCAAACAGAGAAAAATAACAAGAGACAGTACTAAATACATCTGTCCGGCCAGGGCTGCACTTTACTGGGAATGGTATGAACAAGCCTGGGACATCTTTGGAGCGGGGGTAGAAAGGGCTCAGGGAATATTCAGCCTGTTTAATAAGCTCTGACGTAAATGTACATCTACAGCAAGTAAAGGCCTGGATCCAGTCTCCCTCTCTGGTCTCATCTCTTACTATTCCCCCACACCTGGAGTTCCACCAGTAGCATCCCTAAGTCATGGTGCTATTCCAACCCTCCTTGCCTGGCACATCCCCTATCACCACCACCCTCATCTGCCCTCCACAACTCACTTGTCATTCAAAATTCCAACACTTCCTATAATCTATTCAGGAGAAAAATAAAACTCCACAACACCCCAGGTCTGTGATACATCATAATAAGGGCAACTATATATCAAATATTAACAAATGCCAAATTTAATCTTCAAAATAAGCCTATGAAATGACTGCTATTATCTCCATTTTTTTTCTCTTCTTTATTATCTCCATTTTATAAGTGAGGAAACTAAGCCATAGAGAGGGTAAATAATTCATCAGGGTTACACAGAAGCAAGGTGCTCATCTTTCAGGTTAGTTGAAGCCTGACATGTCACCTAAATTCTGTCCTGATAATCCCTGCACTTTCACTGAAAACCTTGGGAAGTCTCATCACCTAGAGTGTCCACCAAAAGAATGGGAAGCTCATGGCTGATGAAGCAGATGGCTTGTGGAGTCTTTTTGCTAGAAGTCTATTGGACCCTGGAGAATATGTGCTTTGTGCATTGAATATTAAAGATACAGAAGTCTTCAGAAGAACAAGAGGATAAAGAAACAGCCCTTGCCAGTAAATGTCTAAATAAAGCATTTCTGGGGTCAGTGGAACAAGTGGAAAGAGTCTTTGCTAAAAATATATACTCTGACTAGGAATACGACTAGTGATTGACAACTACTGATTTAGGAAACATCTCCCCATGGTGTATGTAGCAAAAAATTTTAAGATATATCTAAAGTAATAAAAAAATAAAAGATAATATGTCAGATAGCAGTTACTAGAGCTACAGCTAGTTAATAGAGACTGTAGTCAAATGTCATAGAGACAAAAAGTTGTAGGAATATAAAATGCCTTTTCAAATCAATGAAACTTCATTATCTATTTCCAAGATGAAAAGTTTTTCATCATTATTAAAGATATAAATCCTAAAGCCTTCCTGATTCACCCACCCTAGTCAGACATAATTGTTCTTCCATACTTCCAACATATTTTGTACTTCTATATAGTGCTCTCACACATTCAATAGAGGATATTTTTAATGATTCTAATAGTAACACATTTTAATTGCTTTAAAATGTTAGAAAAATGGAAAAGAATAAAGAAAAATATTACAACTATTTCTAAGTCCATCACCCAGACAACCACTACTACTATTTTGGGAATATGTACACAGAAGATATTAAGAAGAGGTGGCAAGAATACACAGAAGAACTGTACAAAAAAAGATGTTCATGACCCAGATAATCACGATGGTGTGATCACTCACCTAGAGCCAGACATCCTGGAATGTGAAGTCAAGTGGGCCTTAGAAAGCATCACTATGAACAAAGCTAGCGGACGTGATGGAATTCGAGTTGAGCGCTTTCAAATTCTGAGAGATGATGCTGTGAAAGTGCTGCACTCAATATGCCAGCAAATATGGAAAACTCAGCAGTGGCCACAGGACTGGAAAAGGTCAGTTTTCATTCCAATCCCAAAGAAAGGCAATGCCAAAGAATGCTCAAACTACCGCACAATTGCACTCATCTCACACGCTAGTAAAGTAATGCTCAAAATTCTCCAAGCCAGGCTTCAACAATATGTGAACTGTGAACTTCCAGATGTTCAAGCTGGTTTTAGAAAAGACAAAGGAACCAGAGATCAAATTGCCAACATCCTCTGGATCATCAGAAAAGCATGAGAGTTCCAGAAAAACATCTATCTCTGTTTTATTGATTATGCCAAAGCCTTTGACTGTGTGGATCACAATAAACTGTGGAAAATTCTTCAAGAGATGGGAATACCAGACCACCTGACCTGCCTCTTGAGAAATCTGTATGCAGGTCAAGAAGCAACAGTTAGAACTGGACATGGAACAACAGACTGGTTCCAAATAGGAAAAGGAGTACGTCAAGGCTGTATATTGTCACCCTGCTTATTTAACTTATATGCAGAGTACATCAGGAGAAACGCTGGACTGGAAGAAGCACAAGCTGGAATCAAGATTGCCAGGAGAAATATCAATAACCTCAGATATGCAGATGACACCACCCTTATGGCAGAAAGTGAAGAGGAACTAAAAAGCCTCTTGATGGAAGTGAGAGAGGAGAGTGAAAAAGTTGGCTTAAAGCTCAGCATTCAGAAAACTAAGATCATGGCATCTGGTCCCATGACTTCATGGAAAATAGATGGGGAAACAGTGGAAACAGTATCAGACTTTATTTTTCTGGGCTCCAAAATCACTGCTGATGGTGATTGCAGCCATGAAATTAAAAGACGCTTACTCCTTGGAAGGAAAGTTATGACCAACCTAAATAGTATATTAAAAGCAGAGACATTACTTTGCCAACAAAGGTCCGTCTAGTCAAGTCTATGATTTTTCCAGTAGTCACGTATGGATGTGAGAGTTGGACTGTGAAGAAAGCTGAGGGCTGAAGAATTGATGCTTTTGAACTGTGGTGTTGGAGAAGACTCTTGAGAGTCCCTTGGACTGCAAGGAGACCCAACCAGTCCATCCTAAAGGAGATCAGTCCTGGGTGTTCATTGGAAGGACTGATTTTGAAGCTGAAACTCCAATACTTTGGCCACCTGATGCGAAGAGTTGACTCATTGGAAAAGGCCCTGATGCTGGCAAGGATTGGGGGCAGGAGGAGAAGGGGACAACAGAGGATGAGATGGTTGGATGGCATCACCGACTTGATGGACATGAGTTTGGGTGGACTCCGGGAGTTGGTGATGGACAGGGAAGCCTGGCGTGCTGCGATTCATGGGGTTGCAAAGAGTCGGACATGACTGAGCAACTAAACTGGACTGAACTGAACACATACTCAGTATGTGTACTTTTTAAGAGAACTATGGCATTGGTAGGTTTAGGATACCTCTTTGTTTTTATATAGTCATCATGGCAAAACCCTGGAGAAGGTAACGGCAACCCACTCCAATACTCTTGCCTGGAAAATCCCATGGACGGTGGACCCTGGTAGGCTACAGTCCATGGGGTCGCACAGAGTCGGACATGACTGAAGCGATTTAGCAACAAAATTTGTATACAATTTAGTATGCCATTTAGCTTTTCTCGTGACACTGTTTTGTGATCATTTCTGCACCATTAAAATTCCTACAACCTGGTCTACTCTTTTTTATAGTTATATGTGTGCATATCTTATCATCCCTACTAGAGTGTAAGCCTGCTAAGGGCCTGCCTAGGTCCTCTCTTCCATAATTCCATCATTGTATTCCATGTGTCATAGAGACCCAATATGTATTTATTGCCTTAACTAAATTTAATTTGGTGTAATATTGTTACAAATTTTCATTCTATAGTGGGAAAAAGTAGAGAAAAACAGAAAAAAGAAATTCATACACTACTGAAGATGAGCATCAACTGTGCCAAAGCAGAAGTTCCAGCAGTTTACCCGGTATTGCCTCTAGGACTTGGACCCTTTTCACCTCTCATTTACAGAAAACCTATGAGAAAATTGTGAACTAGCTTGATGTACAGGCATATGTGTAAAAGGACCACAGACAGTTGGAGTAGATGCCTAAATACTTTAGGCATGTTATCCATCATTTGGCTCTCCAGTTCACAATCAAGGCCTACAATTGTCCCAAAGAGTTTGTTTATTGAAAGAGCTTACCTGTATCACAGCTGGTCCCTCTGATCAGCTAGGTGAGAAGCAAGTGAGATGGAGTCAGCGTGTCTTCAGAGGGATGGTTGTGTGGCAGTCCTCAGGGAGAGGGCTTGGTGATACTGTTATTATCAAGCTGTTGCAGCAAAAGCTCAGCAAAGAGCTCTGTGAGATGTAATATTTCTCATGGCTAAATGTGTTGACTTAAAAAGAAAAGTGCTTGCAAGGCATTATGGCTAAAGAGTGGAACTAGTAGAACACCATCATGTCTAATATTGGAGAATCATTCTGCACCCAATTTTTAAAAATCACATTTTTGAAGAATAACTAAATAACATGGAAAATGCTCACTATAAAATTTTTAGTGAAAAAAAATCAAAACACAAAACTTAACATGTTTATACACATGTATTATTTCAGTTTTGTGAGGGAAAAAAATGTGTGCATATAGAAAAGGAAGGAAATACATTAAAAACTCAGTGGTGCTTACTTCTGGATGGTGAGATTATGTGTGATTTTAGTTGCTTTTTATTACACATCTCTGAATTTTCTGTAATGACCTCTTATATTTACATTATAATAAATACTTTATAGCTGAAAAACTAACGAACAGGACAGGCAGAATTTACACACATAATGTGGTACAGAGAGTGAGAGTACAGGAAAGAGAGCAAATGAGATTTATTCTCCATTCTCTTCCTCTTAGGAATGAGTATGGCTTGTGTCTCCTGTTTAAAGGCTTTTTGATTAACCTTTAAATTCAAGTTCAGTGGCGGCCTGCTCTTTATTAGGGTGCCTTTCCCTCTCCCACCACCATAGCAAATGGATTACTGAGTCTGAACTGTGTTGCCCTAGTCCTTATGCTGCTGCTAAGTCGCCTCAGTCGTGTCCAACTCTGCACGACCCCATAGATGGCAGCCCACTAGGCTCCTCAGTCCCTGGGATTCTCCAGGCAAGAACACTGGAGTGGGTTGCCATTTCCTTCTCCAATGCATGAAAGTGAAAAGTGAAAGTGAAGTCGCTCAGTCATCTCTGACTCTTAGCGACCCCATAGACTGCAGCCCACCAGGCTCCGCTGTCCATGGGCTACTCCTTATACTCAGCACATAATGCAGGTGAATTACAGACAAGGATTTGAAGGAACACTTGGCAAATAAGATAAATAGCAGGCCTCCTGCTGGGGATCAGTGCCAGAGACATCTTTACCTTGGATCCCTGACCCCTTCTGACTGTGAATGAAGCAGTTAGTTCCTCCCCTTGCATCTCCAGAACCTCTCAATTCCTCTAATCATCTTTAGTGGTTGAGTAAAGGAAAGACCTACGAAGTTTCGAAGTAAACTTAAAATGACAAACATGAACTGTTGAGGAATGTCTTTTTTTACAAGCTCCTACGACATCTACCATAGACCTTTTACACAGTTGCTCAATAAAGTAACTGCAGAATGGAACATAATAGAATGAAATAATTGTGATCAGCTGATATCACTTCTAATTCCTGCTACAGGACTTGAGACTTGATCTACATGTGACTTCCACTCTGAGGCAGAGAAGAAATATCCTGATGTTACTACCACAGTCTTGAGAAATGAGGAAGAATATTTTGTCCTCATAGACAAAGCTCTTTCTATAGGTGCCACACTCCCACAGACTCCCTCAAACCTAGGAGTTTTTCACATATGTCTACTTGAGCTAATAAGGAAATGAGACTTTTGAGCTTCCAGTAAGAAACGAATCAGAGATGGTCTCCTCACCTGATATCCATACCTCTTGCATCATAATCTAGACCAACTTATCATTACAAGCATTACTCCTCCTTTGTATGATATAATAACAATACACCTTAGATTTGGGGGGCAAAGTTACAATTTAAAATATTTTCTCCCATTATTCTCCAAAGTGCACCAATACTGGGCTATCATAACCACCAGGATAAAGCATATCAGCCAAATCAGACCCTTCACCATTTTCCAGACACAAGCTTTCCTTCTTGTTTTTGCCATTCTTTCTCAAGAAATACCTTCCTCATTCTTTTCCTCTCCAATTTCTTATGCCTCATCCCACCTCTACCAAAACCCCACCACCCAATGAAGGCTTTCCTAACAGCAGAAGCCTGAGATTGTCTCTTTCCTCTGAATTTTCATAGTATTTGTTTATGCTGCTATATGACAGTTAGCAAGTGCTACTTAATATTTTAATTACTTTGGGTTTATAACAGCTTTATTGAGATAAAATCCACATATTATACAATTCATCTAGTTAAAGTGTATAATTCGATGATTTCAGTATATGCACAGAGTTATATGTACAACCACCATCACAGTCAACTTTAGAACTTCTTCATCACCCCAAAAAGAAACTCTGTAGCCATTAACAGTCACTCCCCATACCCACCTCTCTCCAGCCCCTGATAATCATTAATTTATTTTTTGTTCCTATGAAAGTGAAAGTGTTAGTCATTCAGTCATGTCCGACTCTTTGTGACCCCATGGACTGTAGCCCGCCAGGCTCTTCTGGCCATGGAATTCTCCAGGCAAGAATACTGGAGCAAGCTGCCATTCCCTTCTCCAGGAGAACTTCCTGATCCAGAGATCAAACTCAGGTCTCCTACAATGCAGGCGGATTCTTTACTGTCTGAGCCACCAGGGAAGCCCTTTTTGTTTCCATAGATTTGCCTGTTTGGGACATTTCATGTAAATGGAATCTTACATCATTTGGTCTTTTGTGACTAGTTTCTTCTAGTCACCTGTGTTCTCATAGTGTTTTCAAGATTTACACATGCTGCAACACATTTCAGTATTTCATTCATTTTTATTCCTAAATAATATTCCACTATATGGATAAATAAACACATTTTTAAAATCCATTCATCAGTTGATAGAAATTTGGGTTGTTTCCACCTTTAGGCTGTGATGAATCATGCTGCTATGAACACTTGTGCACAAGTTTTTGTTGGATATATTTTTTCAGGTCTCTTGGATAGACACCTAAGAGTGGAATTGCTGGGTCATATGGGAAGTCTATCTCTTTAACCTTTTGAGGAACTACAAGACGCACCATTTTACATCCCTGCCAGCAGTGTATGAGGATTCCAATTTCTCCACATCTTCATGAGTTTAGTATCTATCTTTTGGTTTTAGTCATCCTAGTGGGTATGAGTGGTAGGTACCTCTTTGTGGTTTTGATTCGCATTTGCTTATGATGTTGAACATCTTTTCATATACTTATTGGCTATTTGTGGGTCTTCTTTGGAGAAATGTCTATCAGATATTTTGCTCAACTTTAAACTGGATTACTTGGGGTTTTATGGGTTTATGTATTAGATTTCTTGCCCAATTTTAAATTGGATTACTTTGGGTTTTCTGGATTCCATTTAATCTGTTACACTTTTATAAATCTCTTGATACTAGTGATTGTATTTGGACGAAATCATAAACTTTGTACTCATATTCTACTATCAGTTCAGTTCAGTTCAGTCGCTCAGTCGTCTCCAACTCTTTGTGATCCCATGAATCGCAGTACGCCAGGCCTCCTTGTCCATCACCATCTCCCGGAGTTTACCCAAACTCATGTCCATCGAGTTGGTGATGCTATCCAGCCATCTCATCCTCTGTTGTCCCCTTCTCATTCTGCCCCCAATCCTTCCCAGCATCAGGGTCTTTTCCAATGAGTCAACTCTTCTCATGAGGTGGCCAAAGTATTGGAGTTTCAGCTTCAACATCAGTCCTTCCAATGAACACCCAGGGCTGATCACCTTTAGGATAGACTGGTTGGGTCTCCTTGCAGTACAAGGAACTCTCAAGAGTCTTCTCCAACACCACAGTTCAAAAGCATCAATTCTTCGGTGCTCAGCTTCCTTCACAGTCCATATTCTACTATGTTGGTATCCAACTCCTTCATAACCATGACATGGCGAGTTACTTAACTTTCCCACACTTCAGTTTTGTCTGTAAAAAATAGAGATAATATCTTTCAGAATGAGTATGAGGATTAAATAAAATAATGCCTACAAAGCCCCTAGGACTCGGTAGCCTAGGTACCTGGCCCAAGTATCTGGCACTGAGAAAAAAAAATGTTAGCCATTATTTTTCGTTTATCTCTATACATCTCCAGTGTATAGTTCAGTTTCTTACACACGAGTTGTTCAGTAAGTATTTATGAATGAATAAGTTGGGGACTAAAAGTATTTTAGCTTGTTTATAGTTGTTTATGAATGCTGCTGCTGCTAAGTCGCTTCAGTCGTGTCCGACTCTGTGCGACCCCATGGACAGTAGCTCACCAGGCTCTGCCATCCCTAGGATTCTCCAGGCAAGAATACTGGAGTGGGTTGCCATTTCCTTCTCCAGTGCATGAAAGGGAAAAGTGAAAGTGAAGTTGCTTAGTCGTGTCCGACTCTTAGCGATCCCATGGACTGTAGCCTACCAGGCTCCTCCATCCATGGGATTTTCCAGGCAAGAGTACTGGAGTGGGGTGCCATTGTCTTCTCCGTGTTTATGAATAGCTATCTATAACAAGGTAAAACAACCCAATTAGAGGAACATAGGCTTCACAAGTGGATAAAACTTAAAACATGCATAGCCACTCACATTTCCCAAACAATTACCAAGGAAAATACCTCACCAGATGTGAGAAAACCCCTATATGAAGTGAATTCAATGGAAGTAGTCATGAGGATGCTTTTACAGCTCTTAGTCAAAGCCACCCAGATGCAAAATCGTCATGTGATTCTTTGAATCTTCAGAGTAAAGACATCCTATACTTTAGTAAAGATTCATTTGGGGAAAGGTAATGAGGAAATCTTAATCTGCCAATTTGTATTGATCTATCCATTCTACAGCAAGAATACACTGAGGCAGAGGAAGGAACTGCTAGTAACCAAACTGCAGACCTTAAGTTACAAACCTGGCTGCAGACCCACTCTAGGCTCCTGTAAACATAGAGGAGGACTCCTCCTCAGAATGGATTGAAAGATTACAGCTCCCTCTGCCTTCTATGCTGCTTTAAATAGAAAGTAACTGTTGTTTGAGATTTGGACTACAGTTGGTAAGATGTCAGAACTTTAAACCATCCCAGGCCAAATTGGATAAGCCAACCTCAGAGTGACTCAGCAATGGAAATAATCCAAAATGCTGCATGCCAGGCTAAGCAACTGACCTTCATCAGATAAGGAATGAAGAGACATGGGGTTAGGAGAGGAGGGAGACAGATTGATACATAGCTTGAAATAAGGAAAGTACTGCTTTATCAGAGGTAGCTGAGATGAACGTTAGGAGGTATGAGGTTTTGATATAATTGGGAGATAGACAGGGTAGTAAGCATATATCTTGGGTGTCAAAATCAAGGGCAAGGAGAGTTCAGACAAATCTCTCAAATTCTAATCCCTAAAACATTGCCTCCTCCAGAAGACAAAACCACCATTTATGCAAAAAATTGAGTAAAGATTGTCCTCAACTTTATTTCTCTTTACCCTGATCATAAACTAAGAAGTGGGAGAGAGTAATAGGTATAACAATAACTGCTATTATTAGTAGTAATAATTGCCAGCTGCTTACAGATTATTTACTTTATGCTACACACTGAGCTAAACCTTTTAGATTTAACTCTTATAATAACCCTACAAAACAGAAAATAATCAGATAATGAGATCAAGGCTTAAGTAGATTAAGTAACAAAATCAAGATTAAGAGAAATATGATTTCCAGAGATGAGACTTGAAACCTATATCTGATAAAAGCCAAAGTCCACATTTTATATACTTTAGGACATGGTCTCCCAGCGAGTGTGGTTTACAAAATGATTCTTCACTCAGATTATTTTTTGTTTCTTCTACAGTTAGGCAATAGCAGCCATCCTAGTCAGGTATGCCAAAACCTATACATGTATTTATATCATTCACTTGTCCAGTGCCTATTATGTCTCAGGTGTGGGGCCAAGGTAAACAGACACAGTTCCTGCCCTCAGGAAACCTGGACAGTGTGGCTGAAGGAGAAAGAGCTCTTCATTTAGTCTCCCTTTTTTTTTCCCCAGGAACATTCTAGTCAGACTTATCCTGAACCAGTCAATTTGACCCAAAAGTGACTCACTGGTGAAGTTTTGCTAAGTGGGCAAGTATGCTGGTAGGCTACAGTCCATGGGGTCGCTAAGAGTCGGACACGACTAAGCAACTTCACTTTCACTTTTCCCTTTCATGCGCTGGAGAAGGAAATGGCAACCCACTCCAGTATTCTTGCCTGGAGAATCCTAGGGACGGCAGAGCCTGGTGAGCTGCCGTCCACGGGGTCGCACAGAGTCGGACACGACTGAAGCGACTTTGCAGCAGCAGCAGCAGCATGCCATGCTTTTCCCCAGCTACCTGTACTCCATCTCTCTTTCCCTAGATAATGCAACATGTTGACCATGTTGTCTCCTTTTCCCTTCACATTTCCTGGGGTCCCCATTGTCTCCATCACTGTGAAGGTTCGAAAAAGACTAAAGCTCCTTCACCCCCCCAAGGGAGTTTTCAGAACTCTCCAAGTTGACTGGACAGTATCAAGGCCCACTAGACTATTGAGGGATGCTGCTTTATTCAGACCCATTTGTCTTCAACAAAGTATCTGAGATAGAGATGGTTCTTATTATGAACAATAGGGGGATCCTTCCATTACTCTCAACATAGCTTTAAAACTTTCTACCAGGTAGCTTCAGTCTCTGAAACTATTTTCGTCTTTCCCCCCTTAATTTCACTGATTTGTGATCTTAACTCTATTTCTGAATGATATTTGAATTATTTTTTCTCCTTTTATATTACATTCCTGTAAGTTTATTTTTATCACAGGCACATTCACATTTTTAAGAGCATAAAACTGTATTAAATATTTGCAATTTTCACGTATTAGGTTCCTGCCATAATGTAATCTTGATCCAAAGTAAGGACAGTCTAACTTTTAAAAGGGCCCTTTCGAAACAGGTTTCAAATTCACTAGGTTTTAAAAACACAAATGACTGGCAAGAAAAAAGTTACTTTATTCTCCTTTTCAGGAAGAAAGCAATTTAATGGAATCGGTTATACACAATCTTTTAACACTTTTATGCATAAACTTTGTAAAAAATACACTAAATATTTCTATTTCTATTCACGACTTTTCAAAATTATAAAAAGTAATTTCAGAAAAGATTGAGTTTAGAGCCAGGCAGAAAATGTTAATTAGAAATACTGACTTAAAGCCAGGGTGTAGATTTTCACAGTTTAATTGTGGTTTTTGACCTGAAGTAAAACATCAATCTGGAGAAGGAAATGGCAATCCACAATGCTTTCCGCGTTCTTAAACTGATCAATTACTTCGAGCTGTCTCGAATTAACTGAAACTCCTCCATGGCTCCCAGATTCATTTCCAGCCACTTCAACTTAAACCAAAAAAACCACAGCAGTACTTCTACAGCTAAAATGGCGAAAGGCCCTTATTTGACACACATTCCTTTAAAAAATGCTGTAGGGCAAGGAGGGCAAGGATTATCCATATTTTATGGGTGGAGAAACTGAAATTAAATCCCTTGTCCGAGCAAATAAGGCTACTTAAGAGGGGAACCCCAGGTAAGAACCTAGAGTTCTGATTTCTAGTCCAGCTGCCTCCGCCCTTCAAAGTCGTCTTGGTTAATCCCGGGACTTGAAATTCCTGGGCCTTGCAGTCACGGAGCTGAATCACGACTCCATTCCTGCGCGCTCGCTGAATCGCGCAGACCAGGGGTCCCACTCCTAAATTGGGTAGGAACCAAGAAGGCCGTGACGCGCGAACCCTCAAAGCGAAATAACTAAACTGTCCTCGGGCTTTCGGGGGCAGGTCAGCCGACGCCAAAGACTATAAAGTGCGGCTGCCCACACACTGCTGGATCCCTAGGGTAACTGGGTAGCGCCCAGGACGCCGGGTCTCCGCCCCTGTCCGGCGCGCCGCGGAGCCCGGCCCCCGAGCGGAGCGCGCACCCCGCCGCCTCGCGTCGCGTGACTCGGCGGGGGCGCGCGGGGTTAGTGCCCGCCCGCGCCACTTCCGACGCAGCCCGAGGTTCAGGTTCCGGGGCGCCGCGGAGCTCCCGGCCTGTCGCGCGGCCCTCTGCGGCGGCCGGGATGGAGGAGGCTGGAGCGGCTGTGGCTACAGCCGGGGAGGCCGAACTGAACTTGTCTCGCCTCAGCGTGCCTCTCGAGACGCTGGAGTCGGAGCTGGAGGCGCGGGGCGAGGAGCGGCGCGGCGCGCGGGAGGCGCTGCTGCGGCTGCTGCTACCGCACAACCGTCTGGTGTCGCTGCCGCGGGCGCTGGGCAGCGGCTTCCCGCACCTCCAGCTGTTGGACGTGAGCGGCAACGCGTTGACCGCGCTGGGGCCGGAGCTGCTGGCGCTGCGCGGCCTGCGCACGCTGCTGGCCAAGAACAACCGGCTCGGCGGGCCGGGCGCCTTCCCCAAGGGCCTGGCCCAGTCGCCGATCTGCCACAGCCTCCAGGTGCTTAACCTCAGCGGGAACTGCTTCCAGGAGGTGCCCACCTCGTTGCTGGAGCTGCGCGCGCTGCAGACCCTCAGCCTCGGCGGCAACCAGCTTCAGAGCATCCCGGCCGAGATCGAGAACTTGAGGAGGTGAGCGGGTGCCTGCCTGAGAGTAGGGAGGCCCGGGACGGGGTCCGGGAGCTCCAGAGTCCCCCACCTAGTCTTGGCTCCGTGGGGTCACGTACCCGTCTTAGTCCAGGCTCTTTTTGAACTCTTTGACTGCGAGTACTGCCCTGCCAACTCGCCAAGTTGGAGTGAAGATCTAATAAGGTCATGGGTGTGACGGCAGCATTTGGTTTATTTTGTTTGTCCTGTGCAGATTTTCAAGACAGTTTTTCTGTCGTCTTTCTGGGGTCTGGGAGAGGGATCCGAAGCGAGCACACACTCTAACAAATGTAAATCCGCGGTTGTCACTTTACTCCGAAGTCTTGGGTGGTTTTCCATGCCTATAAACCAATGTTGATGTTTTGTAGCGTGACATACAAGATGCTCGAAGCTGATCCTTGCTTTTCACTACGTTTCCTGCTCCATCCGTCCTTTCTGTAGCGATACCAGCAATTTGTGGTTTTGTGGTATTCCAGTATTTGTGGAGTTCACTAATCTGTGCGCTTTAACTTGTAGGCACTGACTAAATATGTTGAATGGGTACAGTGCCTCTGTACTGCTGTTCCCTTTGTCTGGAATGTTGCTTGCACTTTGGCAAACTCCTGTTCATCCTTCAAAACTTGTTTTGAAGGGCATTTCTTTGTTTCCTTCGTTTACTGCTTCCTGGATAACAATTAGTTATTGTCTAAACTGTACTTCTTTTGTACCTCATGCACCCTGCCATTGCACTTAACCTTATTGATTATAACTCCATGTTTACAGATCTGCCTCATCTACTGGATTATTCAGTAAATATGTGTTGAATTGAATGGAAGAAGGAAGCAGAGAAGTAACAAAAGTCCCTTAAATAAAGTGAGAAAGCAAGAGCAAGTGTTTTGTTCAAAGTGAAGTGTTTGTTCTTTGTGAAAGAAAAGTAACTACCATCTGTAAAGTATTTTTGCATCCTTTATTGAGTTTTCTGAGATAACCAGATATTAGAGCTGAAAGGGACCTCAGAGTTAAGTGTAGTGAAAAAAACACTGACCTGAGAGTGAGAACTCTTGGTGTCCCAGGCTTAGGCAAGTCACTTAACATATCCTGACTACAGTTTCCTAATCTGCAAAGGAAGGCGTTTAGATGTCCCTTTGTTTACTCACCAGCAGATTTTTATGGAGTACGTACCCTGTGTCAGACACTGTCCTAGGTGCTGGGGATACAGTGATGAAAGGGATCCTGCCCTCCTGGAGCATTGTAACAGAGGAGATGTTGAACAGCTGTTAAATTCATTATCTCATTACAGCTGTTATAAGTTTTGTGAAGAAGTAGGAGTGCGGTGAAATGAAGTAACTTAATTTGGTTTGAGCAAGTAACGTTTGAGTTGAGCTTTTAAAGGTAGAGTTAGGAGTTAACCAGGAGAGGACGGGATGGGATCAGTCCAGGTTGTAGGAACAGTGCACGTGAAAACCCAGAGGCAAGAAGGACTGAAGGCCAAAATTTTGAAAGGAGGACATTGTAATAGAGCATAGTGAGAAAGTAAGTAACAGAAAAGGTGGCAAATATAAATTTGGACCAGATCCTAGACCATGTCATAACTTGAAGGCCATGGTAAAGCTTAGATTTTATTCGAAGTACACCTGAGTTTTATAAAAGCACGGCTGTCTTGTTGCTGTGCAGGAATAGAGTGGGACATTCTATTCTCTACTCGCTGAGGAGAGAGCTGAGAAGAGACTTTGCGGGCTGATTGGAAGGAGTCTCTTCTAGTAAATGAGAGATGATGGTAGCTTATGCTAGGGTAATGCTAGGAGACGTAGTAAGAAATAGAAGAGTTGGAGAGGGATTTAAATGTAAAATTGTCAGACCTTGTTCTTTCTAATTTTGATGTTATATAGTTACAGGATTCTCATTTGAATTTTTTTTTTAACATACTAAGGAAAACTCAGGATAAATATTATTTCCATCACATGGGGGAAGAGATAGGCTAAAGTCTCTCTGTTTTTTTTTTAATGCTTACAGTGCAGCAGGCCTTGTGGTAGGTCCTGTGAATATGCTTTTTAATTTTCACAATGTTTCTGTGAGGAGAGGAAGAAACTGAGGCCTTGAGAAGTCAGATCTTAATATAACAAAGCCAGTAAGTGGTAGAACTGGATTTGACCTTTGGGACTTCTCTGACTTCAAACACATGAATTTCTCACAGTGACAGAGTAGGGCTAGAACCTAATTCTTCTGACTGCTGTTCTGCTGTTGAGTCAGATCAGGAGGACTGTGGCTAAAGCCATTTTCCCAATCTGATTTTCTGGACCACTATCTGTGATTTTTGGTCATTGCCCCTTTGTCTCCAACTGTGTGTAGACTCTCTTATGTCAGTGTTTTCACTTTTCAATTGTATGCTCTTTTACTGATAAGAATCAGTAAATGTTTAGATTATATGCTCCAAATATAGACTCTAGTTGAATGTAGGCTGAAAGAAATGGCTATAGAAAGAGTATAGAAATGCTGTACTCTTAGAAGCAGAGAGAGCCTAGGCAATTGGCCTGATTCACCCTCTTCTTTTTACAGATGAAGAAACTGAGATTTAGTATCAGTGATTTGCTTGAGGTCAAATAGTGACAGTGAGATTCATGTGGTTCAATCCTCGTAGGCTGCTTACTGCTTACTACTGAAATAATACATTAAAACTTCAAAAAAGGAGAGGCAGAGGTTCGGTTACTCAAACCCTAACTAAGGTACCTCCTCAAGAACACCATTTTCTCTTAGAATATACGTGGGCTCCCTCGACCTCATTGGTAACCTTGATGTATTTTGTGTATTGTGCTAAGTTGCTTTTAAAACTGAATGAGGTGTTTCTGGATGCTTGGAATATATCTGCCCTCTTTAACAGTTTAAAAAATAATGCAGAGTATATAATCCATGTGAAGTTTCCCTTTTTGCCCACCTTCCATCCTTTCAGGAGGGAATAACAAGTAAATACTCCTGGCTTAATTGGTGGATTTGACCCTCCAGATTTAGCAGGTTATCTTGATGTGTGTTTCCTGTACTCAGTTGATCCTAGTGATAAAATTTTTAAAAAGTGGTTTCTAAAAGATGACTTTGAAGAATAACAAATAAGTAGAAGGTGAAAATCCTATTTTTATGATTAACTTCATTCCCCTGGAGTAAAGTAGGCTCAGTGTGAATCATGAGGTTGTGGATGTAGATTCTTTCCATCAAAATATGAAGTTCTTATTCAACAAGTAAGTATAATAACTGTTCAGCTAATATATGGACAAACTTGGTTTTGTTCTTACAGTGTTGGAAAAGTAGGTATAATTCATGTTTTGACTATGACCTGTTTCACTATCTGCCTGATGTGGCTTTCAGTCAGTCAGTTCAGTCACTCAGTTGTGTCCGACTCTTTGCGACCCCTGGACTGCAGCATGCCATGCCTACCTGTCCATCACCAACTCCCAGAGTTTACTCAAATTCATGTGTATTGAGTCAGTGATGCCATCCAACCATCTCATCCTCTGTCGTCCCCTTCTCCTCCCGCCTTCAATCTTTCCCAGCATCAGGGTCTTTTCAAATGAGTCAGCTCTTCGCATCAGGTGGCCAAAGTATTGGAGTTTCAGCTTCAGCATCAGTCCTTCCAATGAATATTCAGGGTTGATTTCCTTTAGGATGGACTTGTTGGATCTCCTTGCAGTCTAAGGGACTCTCAAGAGTCTTCAACACCACAGTCCAAGTGCATCAATTCTTTGGTGCTCAGCTTTCTTTATAGTCCAACTCTCACAGCCACACATGACTAGTGGAAAAACTATAGCCTTGACTAGACAGACCTTTGTTGGTAAAGTAGTATCTTTGCTTTTTAATATGCTATCTAGGTTGGTCATAACTTTCCTTCCAAGGAGTAAGCATCTTTTAATTTCATGGCTGCAGTCACCATCTGCAGTGATTTTGGAGCCCCCAAAAATAAAGTCTGACACTGTTTCCACTGTTTCTGCATCTATTTGCCATGAAGTGATGGGACCAGATGTCATGATCTTAGTTTTCTGAATGTTGAGCTTTAAGCCAACTTTTTCACTCTTCTCTTGCACTTTCATCAAGAGGCTTTTTAGTTCTTCACTTTCTGCCATAAGGGTGGTGTCATCTGCATATCTGAGGTTATTGATATTTCTCCCGGCAGTCTTGATTCCAGCTTGTGCTTCATGCAGTCCAGGATTTCTCATGATGAACTCTGCATATAAGTTAAATAAGCGTGGTGACAATATACAGCCTTGACGTACTCCTTTTCCTATTTGGAACCAGTCCGTTGTTCCATGTCCAGTTCTAACTGTTGCTTCTCGACCTGCATACAGATTTCTCAAGAGGCAGGTCAGGTGGTCTGGTATTCCCATCTCTTTCAGAATTTTCCACAGTTTATTGTGATCCACACAGTCAAAGGCTTCGGCATCGTCAATAAAGCAGAAATAAATGTTTTTCTGGAACTCTCATGCTTTTTCGATGATCCGCTGGGTGCTGGCAGTTTGATCTCTGGTTCCTCTGCCTTTTATAAACCAGCTTGAACATCTGGAAGTTCACGGTTCACTTATTGTTGAAGCCTGGCTTGGAGAATTTTGAGCATTACTTTACTAGCATGTGAGATGAGTGCAGTTGTGTGGTAGTTTGAGCATTCTTTGGCATTGCCTTTCTTAGGGATTGGAACAAAAACTGACCTTTTCCAGGTGGCTTTAGAAATTAAAAATATGAGAATTTTGATAGAAATAAAAACTAGGTATTAATGTCCTGGAATGTTTTGAAGCTAGCATGCAATAGGTTGGTATCGTACAAAAGATGACTCAACCAGATGATAAATAGAATGCAGTAAAATATAAATGAAAACTCTTTACCCCGTTTAGAGTCACATACTGAGTTTTTCTCTGGCTCTCAATTCTTCCTTCTGACTTCTTTCTTTCAATATCTTAGTCTGGGGCAAATACCAAGAAATGATATCTCCGTTTGTGCTTCTGCTTTTGAACATATAATGTACTTTAAAAGCCTGTGGTGAGTATTTGAAAATGATTTAGTGTGGGCATGCTACCTCAGGAAAACAACTTTCTTGAGCCACAAGTGTATGATTCTTAGCTTTCTGTGTTTCTCTTATTTTCTGTTTTCTGCATCTTTATGAACCAATCTGTCTTACTTTAATTCCATCTCCCTGTTACCAACCATAATATAGGACTCACGTATATTTTTGTTATATTTAACATCATTTTTGTTTGAGTGGAGAAACAAAGTATGTCCTGCTTACACCTGTGTTTAAGTTGTTTGGTGCTGTGGAGAGCCTAGTGTATTTTTCTAGTGGGTCACTGGGCTTCCTAGAAGAAAGGCACCCAGTGTCCCTAAGGATTGGAGAGGTGAGATACTCTTCAGGAAACAAGTTTAAGGTTGGCCTGTTAATCCTAAACAAAAATGAAAGGAAGAATTCTCCTCTAAATTTTGTGAATGATTTTCCTGATTTTTGTTATTTGTCAAACACCAAAAGAATAGAATTGTTTCAAGGCTGATTAACAGAGGTGCAATGTTGACAAACACAAGAACTTTTAAACATAAACACTACAGTTTTGCTTTAAATTCTTCAGTAGTTTCCTTTATCCTTATAGAAAAGCATGTTTGGAAATAGTAGAGTGTGTTTTAGAAATGTAATTCCCACAAATCATTGAAAAGCTTTAAGTCCAAGAACTTTGGAAATTGTTTGAGTTTGAAAGTGGTACATAAGCCTAAAAATGTAAATTTAATATGCTGATTGTATACGCTAATTAATGATACCCAACAGTTGCAAAGAGATTCATATGGTTTTGAAATCATGAATTTGGTTATATTTTGGGACACCATATCTTTTTCTGCCAAAGTCATGTTAACTATTAAAAGTTTGGCATCCTTTCTGTGTACCTCCCCACCAACTCCACAACACTGAGAGAAAACACTGAGTAGTAACTGGCTACCAGACAGTAGTTTCTCTTAGTTCCTGACTTAAATGTATAGAAAGGACCATATTTATATTTGCTCTCAGATTCACTTGTCCCTTTCATCATTTTCTTTTCTTTTCTTCCTCACTAGACTAAATTGCAAGTTGTTATTTTACTATCAGATCCTTTATAAAAGGACTTTCCAGTATGCTAAAAATTTTTTTTTTAGTGGTCTCATTAAAAAGTGTTCTTTTTCCAAAGAAGTTTCTGTTTTGGATTCCAAATATTCTTTTCTACTCTATTCCGTTCCATTCTATTCTGGTAGCTCTCATGTTTGAAAAATAGAAATTTCTAAGTAACTGAGAAATAACTTATACCATAATCTGTAAGATAAAAAAAATCTTGCCTAGGAACCTCTTTCACCAGTGCTTAAACACTTACATGTAGGAGAATTCAGTTTTGTATCCAGACTGTTGATTTTTGCCACAAGGTAATACTTAAAAGAGAAAAATAAAATAGGCTATCAGGATTAAAGTTTTCTGTTTACTTTTACTGAGCATTGTAAATCTAAAGAGAGAAATGCAGTCTTGAAAAGATTCACCCAATAAGAAATAGAAAAGAGGTATCATAAATATATTTTTTAAATGACAGAGATTCAGGTTCAAATTGGCTCTTTGAATCACCATACATCAAGGAAGGCTGAGATTATGAAATACAGATGAGAAAATCAACAAATAGAAGAAATTTTATCTGAGAAAATATGTATAAGGCAGTCTGTAGAGGACTTTAAGTTTATTTCCTAACTTCAGAGGCTAAAGGAGGGAATTTCATCAGTGCAAAAAGAAAAAAAAAAAAGTTTTAAAACGGAAAACTATGAAAACCCCAATTGGAATTTCTAGAAATAAAAATTCCTGACTAGGAACTCAGTGGGCTGATTGGCAGACTGAGGTCAGCTGGTGAGCCGTGAATCAGTAAGCAGAAAGAGATTACTGAGACATTCTGAAATGCCAAACAAAAAGATAAAGAAGTAGAAAGTATGACAGAAATGTTAACAGAGGTGGAAAATAGATCCTGAAGTTCAAAGTGCTTATTTGCTAGGAATTCCAGAAAGAGAATAGAGAGAATATAGGAAAGGCAGCGCCAGAAGTAATAGTAGAGAATTTCCCACAATTAAAGAAAGAAAGCACTCTAAACTGGTATCTTGATACATCATAAAAAAAAACCTTTAGAACAGTACGGGTAAAGAAAAAAGATCATGAAAACTCCTAATAAGAAGTAAAGCAGAATGCCTTCAAAGAATAATAGTAATATGGGCTGTAATAAGATCGTAGAACAGTATCTTCCTTGTGCTAAGGAAAAGTATTTGTCAACCTAGAATTTTATGCCCAGGCAAGCTGTTATTCAGGTGTGAAGGGAAAATATAAAAACATCAGAGATAAAGGACTCAAAGATGAACAACTGTGAGTCCATACTGAAAGAACTTCTAAAGGATGTACTCCAAGAAAAATGAACTTTAAAAGAAATAGCAACTGCCAAAAACAGTGGTGAACAGAGAAATTGATAAAACTTACTGATGATTCTGAGTAATTATTGATTGGGAATAAATTTCAGTTTATTTTCAAATCAAGGTAGAACATTCTAGATGATAATAGGAAGATGACAGAGAAGTGAGCATGGATGTGTGTTTGGGAGTAAGAAAAAGGGCAAAGGAAATTGAAAGGGTAACTACTAATAAAATAGATGTAGCACATGCAATTCAAAATAATAAAGGAGGAGTGAGACAAAAGGAAGTTTGATGGACACGGCCAAAAGCAGGCTGTTGGGAAAAAGATATTGAGATAGACCATGGTACTAGAAAACACCACGGCAAACATAGCAATGTTCAAGTTGTGCACTGTTTACAAGAGTTTCACTTAAAATAGAAATACCTCGGTAGGTTTAAAGTTAGAGTAGAAAAAAATGTACCAAACATCTCTCTTATCATTTTACATCTGAACGTGACTGCCATAGGTTCTAGTCTGGTCTTCCTGCTGTCACCCCTCCCATTACACTTGCCTCTCCCTGCCACTTCTGCTGTTTTCCATACAGTAACTGAAGTGATCCTTCTAAAGTGTAAGTCCAGTTACACAACTAGCCTTTGTTCACACCCCTTCTACCTAGGATAAATTCAAAATCCTTGCTAAGGCCTGACGGTCCTCTGTGATCTGGCTTTCCCAGGCTACCTTGCTGACTTCGCCAACCTCAGCTAAACCCCCTCTGTCACCTGGATGTACCCACACTGGCTGTGTTGCTCTTTCACAGCACACCACGCTTTTTCCCACCTCAGAGATTTGTACTCCCTCAGTCATTTCAATCAGATCTCCATTCAGGTGTCACCTCCTAAGATAAACCTTTTTTGACCACCCAGTGTACTCTACTGAATGCAGAGTTCTGGAGAATAGCAAGGAGAAATAAGAACGCCTTCTTATGTGAACAGTGTAAAGAAATAGAGGAAAACAATAGAATGGGAAAGACTAGAGATCTCTTTGAGAAAATTGGAGATATCAGGGGAACTTTTCATGCAAGGATGGGCATGATAAAGGACAGAAATGGTAAAGACCTAACAGAAGCAGAAGAGATTAAGAAGATGTGGCAAAACACAGAAGAACTACACAAAAAAGGTGTTAATGACCTGGATAACCATGATGGTGTGGTCACTCACCTACAGCAGGACATCCTAGAGTGTGAAGTCAAGCAGGCCTCAGGAAGCATTACTATGAACAAAGCTAGTGGAGGTGATGCTATGAAAGTGCTGCACTCAATATGTCAGCAAATTTGGAAGGCTCAGCAATGGTCACAGGATTGGAAAAGGTTGGTTTTTATTCCAGTCCCAAAGAAGGGCAATGCTGAAGAATGTTCAAGCTACCATAAAGTTGTGCTCATTACACAAGGTTATGCTCAATATCCTTCAGGCTAGGCTTCAGCAGTATGTGAATTGAGAACTTTTCACATGTACAAGCTGGGTTTCGAAGAGGCAGAGGAACCAGGGATAAAATTGCCAACAGTTGTTGGACCATGGAGAGAGCAAGGGAATTCCACAAAAGCATCTACTTCAGCTTCATTGACTATGCTAACGCCTGTGTGGATCACAATAAACTGTGAAAAATTCTTAAGGAGATGGGAGTACCAGGCACCTAACCTATCTCCTGAGAAACCTGTATGTGGATCAGGAAGCAACAGTTAGAAATGGACATGGAACAACAGACTGCTTCAAAATTGGGAAAGAATACAATAAAGCTTTATATTATCACCCTGTTTATTTAACTAATATGCAGAGTACAAGCTGGAATCAGGATTGCCAAGAGAAATATCAACAACCTTAGATACGCAGCCACTCTAATGGCAGAAAGTAAAGAGGAACTGAAGAGCCTCTTGATGAGGACGAAAGAGGAAAGTGAAAAAGCTGGCTTGAAACTCAACATTAAAGGAAAAAAAATAGGATCGTTGTACCCAGTCCTGTCACTTCATGGCAAATTGAAGGGAGAAAAGTGCAAGCAGTGACAGATTTTATTTTCTTGGGTTCCCAACTCACTGCAGATGGTGACTGCAATCATGAAATTAAAAAGACTCTTCTTCCTTTGATGGAAAGCTATGACAAACCTAGAGACTATATTAAAAGCAAAGACATCACTTTGCTGACAAAGGTGCATATATAGTCAAAGCTATGATTTTTTTCCAGTAGTCATGTACGCATATGAGAGTTGGACCATAAAGAAGGCTGAGTCCCAAAGAATTAATGCTTTCAAATTGTGATGCTGGAGAAGACTCTTGAGAGTCCCTTGGACTGCAAGGAGATCCAACCAGTCAATCCTAAAGGAAGTCAACCTTGATTATTCATTGGAAGGACTGAAGCTGAAACTCCAGTATTTTGGCCACCTGATGCTAAGAGCTGATTCATTGGAAAAGACCTTAATGCTCGGAAAGATTGAGGACAGGAGGAGAACAGGGCAACAGAGGATGAAATGGTTAGATAGCATCATCAACTCAAAGGACATGAATTTGAGCAAACTCTTGGACAGAGGAGCCTGGTGTGCTGCAGTCCATGAGATTGCAAAGAGTTGGACACAACTTAGCGACTATAAACAATAACAATAGCATCTACAGTATCACTTCCATCACTGTCTGATTAGCTCCATTTTTCTTCATAGCACTTAAAACTATCTGGCATAATATGTATACATTTATTGATTTACTGTTTGTCACTAAAATGTAAGCTTCTTAAGGTCAAGAACTTGGTCTTATTTACACTATATACCCAGAAAAGTACCTGGTAATGGTCAGTGCCTAGTTCATATTCATTGATTCTGTGGTATATAGTAATGTTATTCCATTTTAAAGAAGAGAAAACTGGGAGATAATGAGATTAAGTAATGGGCACAAATTCTTATACTGGTAAATGGAGAAGCTAGAATTAAATGATACAAATACTAACAAAAATAACTGGTAGACAGTATTGATAATCAGAGGAAGTAGATTTTAAGGCAAAATGGATTAGAAGGAAGAATGAGAAATGCTTCATGTGAATTAAGGAATGATGCAGCAAGAAGTTATAATAGTCATGGACCTGAATGGATCTTCAGTATAGCTTCCATATTTTGAGGAGAAAGAGAGCAAAAATTGACAGAACTCTGAAGGGAAGTTTCGTGGGTGGCTCAGTGGTAAAGAATCTGCCTGCAGTGCAAGAGACTCAAGTTCAATCCCTGGGTGGGGAAGAGCCCCTGGAGGAGGGCATGGCAAGCCACTCCAGTATTCTTGCCTGGAGAATCCCATGGATATAGGAGCCTGGCAGGCTATAGTCCATAGGATCACAGAGTGTCAGACATGACTGAAGCAACTTAGCACACACGTAAAATGCTCACACTAAAGGGAAGTGGGAAGACCATGGTTCTCATAGAAAATTAACCATCAGAGTAAGAAGGTGAAATCATGAGAGACTATAAAAAATTTGAATTGCACAATTAACAAGCTCAGTCCTAAAAGCTCCACATTCTTTTTACACATATAAAATGTGAACAAATGCTCTAGGCCACAGAAGCACAAGGTTATGCAGAACATATGTTTAACAACAACAAAACTCCCAACAGATTAAAAAAAAGCCATATAACCCATGAGAAAAATGGGTAAAGGATAGGAACAGGCTGTTTTCTAAAGATGTACAAATGGCTCCAAACACAAAGAGATGCTAAACTTCACTAATAATGAGAGAAGATTACAAGTACAGAATGGTATCATTTTTCACACCAGCTAAGTAGTAAAAAAAATATTAAATAGGAAAAAAAGAGGGATAAAGCAGGTGATGATAGTAAATATTGGCAGGGCTTGTAGGGTAATGAGTGCTCTTAAATGCTAATTTGGATTGTAATTTGCTGTAACTCTGCAGGGTAATTTGTTTTTTTCTTTTAACATTAGAGCTTATACCCTAAAATCTGCCAATGCTCAGGTCCTTCCCCTGGAACTCTGATTTAGTGGATCTGAATGGGGTCTGGCTTTTAAAGCTTTAAAAGTATCCCAGTTAATTCTTAACCTGGAAGTTTGGGTAACAGTTGAGTAGACTTATTTTTCCCTGCATTTAAAGTTGTCTTAAAAGAATGATAGTGTCTACTGAGTTAGCAGATATAGCAGGAAGACAAAATAACATAGTAATGGAAAAGATCTGTATGTATACGTTTTAGGTATATAATAAGAACTGATTCTGCCATCTCTGCTCTCCCTGCTCCAGAAAGTTTTGGAGAGAGCCTGTCTACTGGTCATCACCACAAGGAGTAGCAGTACATTTTGGTGCAATATATGCTGTGTCTAAAATATTGTTAGCATTATTAGAAAACAAGATGATTAACTGGAACTTTAATTTCAAAATAGTGGTTCAGTTTTGCATAATTTGTTTAGTTGCCTCTGAAGTTTACAGTTGCTATAATAAGAGCAAAGAAGAAATATAAATTTAAGCATGTTTTTCCATTCTTCAGTGGAATGATAATGTATTGAATCCAAACCCACCAGCATAGAATACAGGGCTCCTATAATCTGGCCTTTCTCCAGCTGTACTCTGGGCTCCTCAACATGAATTCTTTTATGTGTCAAAAGGTATACTCATTATCCCATAAAAACCCTCTTTCCAACCTGAAGTTCCTCTTTCCTGCTATCCTAAATGGGCTAAATTCATAATCCAGCTGGTCACAACATTTTTGGGAGCCTTTCTAATCAGAACTAATGTCCTTTTATTATTTCTCTACTTGTTAAACCCTTATATCATTTATGGATTGTTCTGCTCATTTTGGTATTTTAATCATATTATGCTTATCTGATGCCTTATTTTGCATTTAATTATAATACTGCCTCACATTGGGGTGTCTTGTCTATTTACCTATAATATGAGCTCCCTGAAGAATGCATTCTTCCGTCAAAGACTGTATAGACAAAGAAATCCTGAATAAAACATTTGCTGAATGGATAAATGATACGTGTTCATTTTAATAAAGACAGTGAGGTACTTGTCCAACTTTTTTTTTATTTATTTTTGCAGTTTAGAGTGTTTATATCTTGGAGGAAACTTCATCAAAGAAATACCACCAGAATTAGGAAATCTGCCTTCTCTAAATTACTTGGTATTATGTGACAACAAAATCCAGAGTGTGCCTCCTCAGCTTTCACAGTGAGTATTTTCGGGTGTTTATGTGTACACATACATCCGTGCTTAGGAATTACTGTCCAGCATTCACCCACATGGTTTGTATGTGGAAAAGAATTAAGTGTTATCAAAGTAAATGATACAGAAAGCTCTGAGGTATGCTGTGAATTGGGTTGCTTATTTTTACTTTTAAATGCTCTGACATATTCCTCAAAATTACTGAGCCTCTTTTCTCTTTTTAAAATTTATTATTTAAAAAAAATTTATTAAAGTATAGTTGATTTACAGTGTTGTGTTAAGTACTGCTATACAGCAGAATGATTCAGTTATACATATACATGTATTCTTTTTCATATTCTGTTATGGTGTATCAAAGGATATTGAATGTAGTTCCTTGTGCTATACAGTAGGACATTGTTTATCTTGTATGTAACAGTTTGCATCTTCTAAGCCTAAACTCCCAATTCTTCTTTCCCCTACCCTACTTCCCTTGGCAATCAGAAGTGTGTTTTCTAGTCTGTGAGTCTGTTTCTGTTTCATAGGTATGTTCATTTGTGTTATATTTTAGATTCCACATGTAAGTGATATCATATGGTATTTGTCTTTCTCTTCCTGACTTACTTCACTTAGTATGATAATCTAGGTCCATCCATGTAACTGCAAATGGCATTATGTCATTCTTTTTATGGCTGAGTAGTATTCCACTGTGTGTGTGTGTGTATGTACATGTGTACATCTTCTTTATCCATTCATCTGTCAATGGACATTTAGATTGTTTCCACATATTGGCTGTTGCAAATAGTGCTTCTGTGAAAATTTCGGTACATGTATCTTTTCGAATTATAGTTTTGTCTGAATGTATGTTCAGGAGTGGGATTGCTGCATCATATTACAGGTCTATTTTTAATGTTTTGAGGAACTTCCATGCTGTTTTCCATAGTTGTTGAGCCTCTCTTCTGTAATCAAAAATAGGGTATTACTTTGGCATAGGTTCCCCAAGGTTTTATGGAATTTTGTTGACTCATATTTGCTATGTAGCATTCATACCCAGTGAGATAATGTGAAGGAGCTTGATTCCTGTAGCATTTGAAATCTTTGCTTTTTTAGGTATCTGAATGATAAAGCATGCCAAAAAAAAAAGCCTTTAAATCTAGTATTTATATCAGCTAACACAGAATACTTTCTAAATATTTGGAGCTCCCTAAGATTCCATGACATACACAAATTTGGGCTCTAATTTAGTTTCAGCATCTTTTAATTTTAGTTGTATTGATATTAACCTTAATGGCTCATTCTTATGGGGAAATTGAGTTCTTCACTTAACTTTCTGAGTAGTTACCTTGTTTATGGCTGTTGATTTTTGTACTGCCTTCCTTCTAGGTTGCATTCACTTCGTTCCCTTAGTCTTCACAATAACTTGCTGACATACCTGCCTCGAGAGATCCTCAACCTTATTCATTTGGAAGAACTGAGTTTGCGAGGGAACCCACTGGTTGTTCGTTTTGTTAGAGATTTAACCTATGATCCTCCGACTCTCCTGGAGTTAGCTGCACGGACCATTAAAATTCGAAATATTTCCTACACTCCCTATGATCTTCCCGGGAATCTTCTTAGATACTTGAGTTTAGCCAGCAATTGTCCAAACCCAAAGTGTGGAGGTAAGTTAATTGTGTCCTGTTACCCATTCATTTAGTTACTTTTAAATTAATGGTCTAAATGTTGTTATAATTAGCTGTCTTCTTTCAGAGAAAGGTGGTTTGTCTCTGTTTCTGTTTGCTTTATCTTTTCACCCTTTTACCAGATAGTAATACATTTTACCCTCTCTGTGTTCCTTCCTTCCTCCCTCCCTCCTTGCTTTCCTCTCTCTCTTCTTCCTTTTCTTATTTCTTCTTTTCGTGGTACTTTCGAATTCATACACAAGGCAAAATACCCAGAAAGTCTTATCCTGTCATGGAACTATCATAGGATAAGCTAAGTTGGTAAGATGAGGGGACAAAACATAAATAGCTCTAAACGCTTTAGAAGAGTCTCTAAAATGTTTAGCTACCTTTCATGTTTATTTGAAGGACATTTTTTTAGACTCAGCATTCTGAGTATCAGTATCAGTATCAGCATTCTGAGTATTTACTACCTTTGTAAAGTATAATTCAAAATGTATGAGAATAGGATGAGCATGTGTCAATTTCAGAATGTATCTTGGAATTCTATATTCTTTTAAATTCGTGGTTCAAAATTTCTTGAGCTTAGAGCATTTGGGGAGAATTGAATAATGTAATATAACTCAGAGTAAAGTAGGAATCCAAAATACTATTGGAAATCATAGGAGGGAGAGAGTACGTTTATTAGATCTGGAAAAGATGAGACAGTTCTTGAAACATGAGTTGAATTTTGATATGGTTTGATTGAGGATAGAAAACTTTTCAGATGGAGAGCGTAAAAGGGGGAACAAAAGCAAAAAAAGTCGGATGAGTAACAATTTGACTGAAATGTACGGTTAAAGGAGTAACGAGAGAAGAGTAAAAGGTACATCGAGGACAGGTTATGAAGGGCCTGAAGCGCCAGGGTGTGTGGAGCAGAATCGGTAAATAGCAGGTTGGTTTATTTTGGCTCCCTCATAAAAGACTTATTTTTTTAAAAAATCCAACTTAGTAGAGGTACAGGAAGGTTTTTATTATTGTAGGATAAATGTGGGTGCCAGGAAAATGCTGCATAAATATGATCAGAGCTGAGGTTTCCCCCAGCTCTCAAGGTCGTCTTATACCTTGAAAACTGTTACAAGGTTAAAAAGAGAGAAGGTGATTTAAGTTTCTCAAAGAATATTAAAGATCAAAAGGATACAAATAGTTTAAAAAAAGAAAAATGACACTACTCGGGGCCATTTCTGGGCACTTATTCTTAGAAGTAGAGACTGCTGTGCCAAGTTAGAAGTGCTTTAGGTTTTCTCTGGTTCTCCTTTCCAAGCTGGCTTTAACAGTGGCAAGAGACAACAGTCACACCAGGCCCTCAGGCTTAATAGTCTGTATCTAATCTCTTTGAATCTATCCTTTTCTAGAAATGGACCTCCACAAGAATTCTCCTGTCTCTCTTAAATGGCTTCTTAATGAGTTCTTTAGTATACTGCTATGTTATTTATCTTAGGAACAAAAATACTTTTTACATTATTAGCTTAAAATTTGAGATAATAATCTGAAGTGAACCGTTGACATTTTCCCCCTCAGATTCCTTAGTTGTTGAACTCTGTAAACAAAAGTAATTTTTTATTTTGTGAGATAATTTGTATAGTCTGGAGCTCTTACAAATGACAAGATAGTATTATACTGTTTTAGCTCTTGGTTACTCTATAATGGGCTCTCTGATGGTTCAGTGGTTAAGAATCCTCCTGCCAGTGCTGGAGATGCAAGAGATGCAGGTTCGATCCCTTGGTGGAAAAGATCCCCTGGAAAAGGAAATGGCAACCCACTCCAGTGTTCTTGCCTGGGAAATCCCATGGACAGAGGAACCTGGCAGGCTACAGTCCATGGGGTTGCAGAGTCAAACGCGACTAGTGGCTAAACAACAGCAACTCTATAATGCTTAATTTTATAAATGCTTTTTTATTCTATCTTGTTTTAGAAGCTAGCACATTATGGGCACTTTTTGTTAATATTGATTGATCAGTTTACTGAATTGGTCCACTTTTCCTACATTGTTCAAAGTAACATACTATGAATTTCCCTTTTTAAGCTATCAGTTATACTGACTTACTACAGGATCACAAAATCAGAAAGTTAATGGAGAAATAACAGAAGAAAAATAAATAGGAGAGAAGTTGTCCTTTGCTTGGACTACATCTTTTTATTTTGGTCCCATATGTTATATACACAGAGTAGTTGGTGCCAGAGGAATCTTAGGTAGAGTGTAAAGATTGAGATTCTTCTCCAGAGAGGCGATGGGACCCAGGGTTCTAGGTGTTCCAGTTACACTGCAGCTGTTGTGACAGCCTTCGTAGTTAGAGACGTGCAGGAGGAGGAGCAGCTGGAAGCCCACGACACAGTAGCCTCTGCTTTCCTGTCATCACTAGCTGTATTTTTACTTAGCTGAAGGGCCACAGATCAGGAGCACTAAATTAGGCAACAGAAGAGCTAATTACTAGTTTCAGTCTGTGTTGCAGTATATAATAGCATGAAAGTCAGATGAGATCGGTAGTGAAACAGCTTTGAAGCTGTACAGTTAGACCCTGTGGAAATATGATGGCATTTGGTTAACTTTTAATTTTTCCTTCTCATTACATAAGGACAGGGGTACCAAAAGTCATCTCCTTTGTGCAAATTTTGGGTATAATAATTCTTTAAGATCATTATCAAAGGAGCTTTGTGTGTGTGTGTGTGTGTGTGTGTGTGTGTGTGTGTGTGTGTGTGTGTGTTTTAAGTTCCTTGACTGTAGGGTAGTACCACGGAGTGGCTTGGGGGATAGAGAAGGGGCACTTTAGGTGTCCTATAATCTCCATCAGCCACTGTCCACCAGGTCACCAGAGACAACAAGCTGAGTCAACAGTGTCCTTTTAATGCCAGCTCCCTTTAAAGTAAATCTCCTGACCTTTTCTTTGTAGTCAGATTGCTATCTCTAAGACCTTCCAGTATTTCTATAAACAACTATGGAAGAAGCCACTACCTCTGCTTAAGATTCTCAAAAAAGAAGACTGTAAGATATTTTTTCAGAGTGATGAATATAGGATTGAAAAAGAAACCGTGGCTCTTTGCTCTGCTTTGTAATGATTACTTTGTACTTACTCTTCCTTCTCTCCAGGAGTCTACTTTGATTGCTGCGTCAGACAAATTAAATTTGTCGACTTCTGTGGGAAATACCGCCTCCCTCTGATGCACTACCTGTGTTCGCCGGAATGCTCTTCCCCTTGCAGTTCTGCCTCTCACAGCTCCACATCCCAGAGCGAATCCGACTCAGAAGATGAAGCTAGTGTGGCTGCACACAGAATGCAGAAAGTTCTTCTTGGTTGAAAAGGGTGCAGGGTGGTGTGAAACACTAAAAGACTGAGCAGTGGTGGTTAGAAAAGAGAATAGACTTTGAGGTTCACTAGAAACTGTATCTTAAATGTCCATGACATAGTTGGAGATTTTGTGTTTCTCGCCATTCAGCAGGAAGAAGCCCAGTTCCATGTTTGGGTTCTTGGAATATAATTCGCTCTGAATGGCAGTTTCAAGTTTAGCTATTGTTTGCAGTTTTCAAGCTTTGCATGAATCACTCAGCAGAATGGAACATTCTGCAGAGCAGTGCTATAATAAACCACCAATGCTTTGACTTGTGACAGCTGACATGAAAATAGAAATCATCACAGCTGTAATTTTTACCAGTGTTGTCCTTGAGTTTAGGTTGAACACTATACCGTAACAGGATTAACCTTCCTTTCTTGTATTACCCATATGTCTAGATTACAGTTTTTCAGATAAGCTCACAGATGATTACATAGGACCTAAACCTTTCTCAGCTACTGATTGGCAAAGGAAGGGATACAACTCTTATGTGGGGTTTTAAAACTCTTCAGTTCTGCTCCTTTGTTCTATGTGATTGTTGTTATCCTTGTATAATCCAGCAGTGACTGTAACAGTGCCTTAATCATAACGAATTTAGAAATTTATTCAAGAAATGATACCAGAGCAGCCTATAACCTGACATACTATGCAGAATGGTTTAAAATATGCTTTAACAGAGCTAGGTAAACAAATGTATATCTGACATCTGAGCTCATAGCCACCTTAACTTCATTTTTGTTGAAACAAATCACTTTTATACTTAATGGGGAGCCAACCAGCTTGACCTTAAGAAAGAATAATAGATTTTGATGGAAAAATCTATCAGATTTCTTTCAACAGAAAAGAGATGTTAGATAGGAAACTTCTTTATATCTTGCATTAAAGGAACAGGAAAATGATTTTAAAAGTTTTAGGAGTCCACTGTGGCTCCTTTGCCTGTGTATGAAAGGGCTTTCTTGGTGGCTCAGATAGTAAAGAATCTGCCTTGCAATGCAGGAGATCCTGGGTTTGATCCCTGGATCAGGAAGATTCCCTGGAGAAGGGAATGGCAACCCACTCCAGTATTCTTGCCTAGAGAATTCCATGGACAGAGGAGCCTGGTGGGCTACAGTCCATGGGGTCACAAAGAGTTGGATACAACTTTGCCTGTGTGTACTGAACTGTAACTTCCTTCAATTTTAAAGAAAAACTAGAGAAACATGACAACGAGTGAAACAAAATTGGGCACAGCAGTCATTGTTTTTACACAGTAGAACAGTTTTTAAAACAAGTTTAACCATGGAGTACTTTTTGGAAATAATATATTGATAAAATATTTTAAATGTATTAATACCGCCTTAAAATATAGCAGAGAAATGGTTTCACATATTGCTAGTAGAAATGACCAAATTTTTATTAACCTAGTATGCAGTAAAAACTAATAGTACAACTATAGTTGACATTGTAATATAAAATACACAGCACACACTAGCAATCATTAGATAACTTACTTGTAATAACATAATGGTTTGTTGGAGAATATTACCTGTAGAGTAAGACACAGTCCAGAAACACATTGGAACATCAGATGATCTCCTTTCTGACTTCTGGCATTCATGACTGGGCACACCTTTTCTTAAAAGCAGGTTGTTGTATAATAATGATATGTACATATGTTAGGTTTTTGTCATATATATATATATATTTTATTTTAGAAGAGAATATACCGTAGGATAGGTTGTTTTGTTTATTATATGTAATTCATGAAACATCATGAGAGTTTCATGACTGCAGTTGTGAAACGCTGCTATGGAGTGAATCCCTTCACTCTGTTGTAATAAGATTCCTTTTTCCTTTTGATCCAGAAATTCTCTTATGTTTATAGAAGTAATGTAGCATAGTAGTACATAGGTGATTATATCATAAAATGGAAGTAATAAAAAGTCTTTGTTTACTTTTCCATTTGAGCCACACAACTGGGCTTCCCAGGTGGTGCTAAAGGTAAAGAACCCGCCTCCCAGTGCAGGAGACATGAGAGACGCAAGTTCCATCCCTGGAGGAGGGCATGGTAACCCACTTCAGTATTCTTGCCTGGAGAATCCCATGGACAGGGGAGACTGGTGGGCTCTGGTCCACAAGGTCGCAAAAAGTCGGACAGGGCTGAAGCGACTTAACATGCACGTAAACTGCATACTATTAATACAAAACTGAAAGATAAAGATGACTTAGGCAAGTGCCTAAGTGGCAAGCCCAAAGTGTTCTGTAAGTAAGTGATTTAGGTAAGATCCATAAAATACTTTCATAGAAAGTAAATAATGTATTCATAGTAAAAGACTAAAATTGATAGGAACAAATTTTTTCTGGCTGAAATGCTTTAGGTTTACTTCCTAATTCATTACCAGTTTGACTTAAGTAACAGCTTGGGTAATTTTCTAATATAGATATGGTACTTAACCTTGCCAGCTTCCAGGAAAGAAGATATTCTGATTTTTTACAGACTTAACTCAGTCCAACCAGAAAAAATGTCTAGTCTTTGCTGTGCACTATAGATGTATACATTGTATATAGCAAATTGTTATATTTGTATGTACATTTGAAAATCTCTGATTAGTATGCAGCTGTCTTTGGTTACTTTCACTGAAATCTGCATTTTAGGTGTCAGTTTTATCTCTTTATTTTTTTTAATCTTGACTTAATCTTTTATAAGAGCTGCTAATAATTTCTAAGCTTTTCCCTGTTTCTTTTCTCTGCCTTCCTTGTTTTGGTAACTGATGGCTATAAAAATTAACCAGGAGTGAGATACAGTTCCAGAGTCATACAGCTAACTGCACATTTAAATTGATAGTATCTCTAGGTGCTGAGTCACTTGTTTTTGTGTAAGTTTTTGATATTGCTCCACTTGGACAAATTTAGTGACCAAAACTTGACGTGGATAAAGCTACTTAACCAAAGCATTCACAGCGGGGGAAGGAAGAGGGTAGGATGAACATTAATGTGTTTAGAATGGAATTCTTCACTGCAGGTGTGGAATTGAAATGAACATTCTTAGTAATCTTAATTCCTAGAATCCAGTTCTCTCAAGTGTCACCAAACTGAGCTGGTGAAATAGTCCTAAGATTTTTAGGAAATAGGAAGATTAGGTAATAGAATGTTTTGCTTCCATGGTGCCAAGGGATTGGCTGACCAAAGGACAAGCCAGTCAGGTTCTCAGCATTCCCTGTATTTGTGTAGTAGAGGTAGATCTGAGGGTTACTGTTCGTATTTTACTTCTAAATGCTTGCTGATTTAGAAAGAGTCTCGTACTCTAAAGTTCTTGATATTTGGAACTTTAAGTTAACAAATTTAAAAGTAAAGACTTGCATTATAAACTGTACCTCAAATTTGAGAAATTTTTGTGTTAAATGTAGAGTTGAAAGCTCCACACTAGTGCAGGGAAACACTGCAGACCAAGTGTACCATACATTGTAAATACCAGTTTTAAACAGAAGACAAGAAAAAGGCTGATTGCTGAAGTGTTAAGTGAAAGAAATATTTAAAAACAACAAAGGACAGAGAAAGAGAAGTCACTCAGGGAGATCCTTGAGCCAAGAAAGTTTTTTAAAATAAGATTAAATTGTTTTGAAATTAAGTGGCCCACTAACTACCATCTGGAAGCCTTTATCACAAAATTTCTTCAGCTTCTGCTAGTGGGAGATTGTCTACATTCCCCCATAATGCAGGGCCAGCAAATAATAGGATTTTCTTACAGCTAACTTTGGTCTTTCCAAAGGGAGAAAAGTAATACCTCATTAACCTGGAATTTGTGGTACACACTTGGTTAATGTTTACCTTTTCACTATATAAAAGAGAAAAAATACTAGGCAAATAATTAGTGCAAATAAAGTTTGATCTTACAAAGCATATTAGCAGTAGCTATTTATATAAAAAGTTATTCTAAATAAGACCCTTTGTAGGCAGAACTTGTTATCATAGTGTATATAGTATGTAGTATATAAAATTAGTAAAGCTGCATTTATTTAGAAATACCCAATTTTTACCTGAAAGAGAAGAAATGGTCTTCTCATCCAAAGTAGAGATTTTATTATGTCAGTATAAATATTTCTCCCCATTTAGTCCAAAATAGCTTTGAAGTTGTTTTGAGTATTTAACAACAGTAAAGACTGCTGTGTGGGTTTTAGGCAACATGACCTGGAATCCATAGTTCTTATTTCCACTGTTTAGAAAGGTATTTGACCTTCACCGTTCCTGTATTAAGCACTATACTCTCTGTAACATTAATCTGATGAATTTAATAGCATCCAATTTTGTATTTTATTATAGTCATGATCTTTTTAAGGGTAGCAGTGCCTTCAGTTGTGCTTAGAAAGTGTGTGCCTTAAATCTCCCGTTCATTAAGTTGTATGTGACAGCCTTGTGACCACTTGCTTTTGAGTAAAGGGAGAATGACTGTGATCCTGAAGGGCTTCCTCCCCTAAAACCAGGCCTAATGCCTATGAGTTTAGGGCTTCTGGAGCTGGAATCCTAATCAGGCATACTATCACAGACGGATTAGGGTCCCTGAAATAGAATCAGTGAAAAGGTATATTCTCTTTTCATATTACTTTATAAAGAAAATATATCTGCTACCAGTTCCTAGCCAATGCATATTAATAGCATATAAAGATATTATTAGCATATTCTATGCTTTCTTTTTAATACCAGGTTAAAGGGGGAGTATGTTTTAATATTTTTGCATGTAGATATCTGTGTTCTTTTTCTGTCTCTTCTTGGTTCATATTTGCTAAGAATTGATGTAGAAAATAACGGTTCACTAACAACAAACATGACACATTATCAGACATTCACCGGGTAATATTGATTTGGGTGCTACTAGACTTTTAACTAGAACTTGTTTATCAGTCTCAGTTTATTGTAAGAGACAGTATTCAATCTACTTAGTATTAAATTTGTTAGTGTAATGAAGGTTATATACCATTATACCAGAAAGCCATGGTTGGAGAGACTATCTGCATTTACCAGAAGTTGCTTTCTTCCTTTGGTTGTGAATAAATCAGGTAAAACTATTATATTTTCAATTCCAGTTACAGGAAGAAACCAGGGATAAGATTGACATCACTATTGCTGGTTCTACAGAAACATTACTAAATTGGTTAGTTCTGTCTGCAACTAGTGTTTTAAGAGAATCCTTTCACTAACTTAAATGATTGGCATTGATATGTTATTGAAAAGGAGTATTGACCTCAACAATCACTTTACAACAGTCATGGAAAGACTTGTATGTCTATAATCGGTATCTGTTGCATTTCTGAGCCCACTTTGTATTCCTGAGAAACAAAAATATAATGGGGGAAATATTTTATATAACCAGTATTTTAACTTTTTATAAAGTTTGAGATTTTAAAGTATCAACAAAGGATATTGAAAATAAATGTACTTTTACTTTAGTTAAATTACATCTTATTATCTGAGTTCTTAATTTTCTGTATTTGAAATCTTGTGAATTAATATATCTATAGGTATATAGATGTTTAAAACAGTAGTAACAGTGTAACTAAGCAATGTGACTCAATAATTACATTTTATTTTCAGAACAAGATACAGTTTATTGCATCAGATTTATATATTACCTGTAATGGTAAATACTCTAATCAGAATGTGTAAGCTAATTCAATTCTATACCTCCTTTACCCCCTGCCAGGACACACAAAAGAATGTGATCTAACATTAACCCTCTGTGAATTTTGCCTTATCGAACATTGTGCCTTATTTTATTAAAAGTGTTTTGTTGGAATCTAATTCTGTATTCTGGAAAAGTAAAAGTCTTTTAATTGACAAGCATTTACTTAAAAATCTTATACTGTTGATTTTTGCCTGATTACTCGCTGTACCGTTGCTCATCTATTCTTTGAATTTTTTCAATCCATGAATAATACAGTAAGCATATGTCAGCATTTATATTCTCTGTGCCAGATGCAAAGGATGAAAGATGAACTAGACCAGATCCTTTCCTCCTCCTTCCACAGTCGTAACAGACTTACAGATGCATACTCTAATGTGAAATTGGTGAGGTCATTTTGCTAGTGGAAAGTCAGTTATTTCTTGCATTTAGTCCAGAACCAAGGAATCTTAATGCAAAGTAGTATAGTATTAACCAAGCACATTGATATTACAGTACTTATTCAGTGCCATTATTTTGGTTGACTCGAGAACAACTGACATATTTCTGGATTCTAGAATTTGAAAGAATATCATGATTGGTTGTGAGTTATGGTAAACAGACTGGGTAGGAAAGACACACTTTGCAAAACAGCCATTGTTTAAAATTTGCTGAAATGGAAAAGGCTTAGAGCACTCTACCTGGTTGGTATATAAGACTTCTTGATAAAGATGGGCTTAGAAATTTGAGGGCACAAGAGAAAAAAATGTCAGTTGTAACTGATCTTTCCTGAGGGTAAAACTCCCTAACCTGCCCAATTGAGGATATCCTCCTTAGAGCAAGTGTTAAAAGAAAAATGTCTTAAATGGCTCATCTAATTCTGTTGTACCACAGAGAGAGCCTGAACATTCCAGAGGCTGTGTGAGATTTGGATGTGTCCTATCCGAACATCAGGTATCGAAGTCTTAAAGAGGTCTGAAATTGACTCGCTTTTTTGAGAGATGAAAAAGTTGAAGTCCAGAAACACTTGTCCAAGACTTCACATGACTAAATCTTAAATCTAAGACTCTGGATTCCCAGGTCAGTGCTGTCTCCACTACAGTATGCTACCTTCTTTAATTAATATGTACTCTGTTGTGTGACAGGAAATAAGATTTTGCACTATCACTTCAGAATTTTGCATTTTTACTGGTAGGATAAATACTTGGATGGCTTGTTATGTTTACAAAGCACATTCAAAAGTCTGCTTTGTTTAATCTTCATGACACTGAGGTAGGACTAGGTTTGGTGAAGTTTGTTGGTGTGGGTTTGTCATACCCTTTCCCTTCTCTGCATCTGAAATCAAGAAATTGACATAGATTTGAGAAAGGGATATTTAGCTTTATCAAATCAGAATTGAATTTCTACTCTCCTTGAAGAGTATAACAAACCCAACTCAGATTCCCCTGCATGGGTCCTGTACCCTTAGATAGCATTTCATGAGACTGACTCTTAACATCACAGATCTGAAGGAGGTCAAATGCTGCCCAATTAGGAAAAGATGTAAAATGATTTCTGGGCAGCTGTTCTCAACCCTGGTTGCGCTTTAGAACCACCGTGAGTGAAAGTCGCTCAGTTGTGTCCGACTCTTTGCGACCCCCTGGACTATACAGTACCACCATGGGAGCTTTCAAAATACACAAAAGTACAGGGCCTCATCACCAGACCCATTGAAACCTGATCTCTAGAGGTGGAGTCTGGGCATCAATGGTTACAGAAGCTCTTCTCCATGACTCAGTTACACAGCAAGGGTGCCTAGTCTTTTGTGAAAGTCCCTTCGTGGTAATGAGATCAGTGAACTAGGATTTTTACAGATGAAGAAATGGGTGAGAGTGATGAAGTGACTTGCCCAGGTTCTCTTAAGATAAATTGTGACAGAGCTGCGGCTAGAATCCATTTATCTATTAGAAAAAATTGTTTTAATTGAATGCCTACTTTAGACCAAGCAGTGATTACAAACCCAATATTCTTTGCGTCTCCTTGTTGATTACCTTTTTTCTGAACTGAAAGCATTTTGTGGTTGTAAGATGATATATTCAAGTGGGCGGGCCAGATTGAAGCCAGCCTCAACTAACAATATCTGCTGAATCGTGTAATACAAAAGCAGCAAAACAGATCAGTGTAACCAGAAACCTTCATGAAAGGATGACTTGGTCAGATGTTTCAAGTTAAAAGTCACAAAGCAAAAGATAGCCTTTCCATGGGTAAGGAAAACCTCATCAAGTCATGAACTGCTGCTTTTGACCACAGGTAAACAAATGGCTGGGGCTTCCCAGGTGGTGCTAGTGGTAAAGAATCCGCCTGTCAAGTCAGGAGATATGAGAGACTCAGATTCAATCCCTGCGTCGGAAAGATCCCCTGGAGAAGGGAATGGCAATCCACTGCAGTATTCTTGCCTGGGAAATACCGTGGACAGAGGAGCCTGGCGGGCTACAGTCCGTGGGGTCCCAAAGAGTCCGACATGACTGAAGCAACTTAGCACACACCCAAATAAGTGGGTAATATCCTTAGCAGCAGGGATGAAGTTGACAATACCAATAAAGTTTTTTTTTTAAATAAGATTTTTAAAATGTAGATATCCGCCTACACAAAAACACTATAGATCATCCATAAATATAAACTCTTGCTAGGAAACAGTAAGAAATGTTCAACTCAACTACACACTTTTATAAACACTATGCGTAATTTCTACCCTTAGTTTCTTTTAGATCTAGCTATGATATTACATGATTATTTTATTACTTAAATCTGAAAAATAATGCAATCTTAAAATCTCTAGTTATTTGGAAGATTTAAATGGAAGAGTAAACTTGCTCATGATTCCATGGAAACTCAAAATATTCTTAAAATGTTACTGTGGGTATTTTCTGTAAATAAAGACTGGATTTAATGTTGCTTTGGATTTTTTTTTAAGCTGAACTAAATAAAGATTTGTGAAATAAGTTTAACTTCTTGGAAATTAAACTTAATGTTACAGCTAGAAAGCTAGTTTTTGAAATTTGTTGTCACTTGTAATTTTAACCTGTTTGTAAGCTCAGCAATGATCTCTGAGGTTCTTCCTAACTTTGAGTCTACAATTGTCTGTGTTCAAAACTTCTATTTTTGTAGCTCTCAAATATTTGTAAGTTCTTGCATCCCTTACCACACCCTTTTTAGTCACCTCTATTTAGGTCTTTTAATCTTCCCTCTTAAACCAGTGTACATGCAGCCAGCGGCAGTGTTAGTGGAGTAATGAGAACTTTGCCCCTGACTCTGCAATTAAAATTCTACCCTTTATATCACTTCTAAGGGTTTGTTGTAGTGGATGACAAGTCAATAGGCAGCTTTGAAACAATCATTTTTATTTCTGCTGAGGACAGCATCTCATAAAAGAAAGGTATGTGTGTAAATGACCAGTGAATAAAAATGAATCAGATGGTTGCTAGATCCCTATGACTTAAGCTCTGACATGACTGTAATTACATTTTTAACTGTGGCCTGCTATATGAATTTCTCTGTGGTTCTAAGTGATCGCAGAATCAAAGATTTGACAGTTTGAGAAGTCTTCATCAGACCACTTTACGCAGAGGACTGCTCAACCATCAGGGTAAGAACCTATCCTATTTTTAAATACCTTGGAGAAAATTTTACTTATATACCAATTCTGAAGTTTAGCAGTTGTCACTAGAGGAAGTATTTCCTAAGGTTCTTGTGATCTGTGCTAGCCAGATTGATATGAAAGCATCTGTCAAACTGGCAGAGGGGAGGGAAGAGTGGCTTTATTCCTTTGCTAGGCAAAAGGGAAACACAGTAGGCTAGTGCCTCAAGAACTGTGCTCCCCTCCCTGGTAAACAGGGAAAGGTTAGTCGGAAAGGGGTGTGTGATAAGGATCAAGGCAGTGACAGTCTTGCATTCTTCCTTGTTCTGCAGTTTCAAAAAAGTGGGGTTACTGACGAGATTAGGATGCCTGCAGGGTGTCAGGTGGTAGTCTCCAAATTTTGAGCTTCTCAGTCCCTTTAATCTTGCCTCAAGTGGTTTTGTGCCTGCTCCTTCCTTGATTAGCAATTGTTGGAATCTGCTCTTTGAACTCAGGGAAGGTCTGGGAGGCTGGAGTCTTGCTTTCTCACAGTGCTGGAGGCTAGAAGTCCAAGATCAGGCTGCCGGCAGGTCTAGTTTCTGATGAGGTTCCTCTAGCTTGCAGGCAGCTTCTTCTCACTATGTCCTCACACAGCCTTTCCTCAGCTAGTGTTGGAGGATATCCTGCAGAGGTGCAGGTCAACAGTGGCTCACCGTGGGGACAGGAGCACTGGCAGCAGCAGTCTCTGAAGGTACCCCTTTGGCAACTGTTAAACTATGTCAGCAGAAAGGCACAATGACACTAGGGAGACCAGACTGTTGTATGTGTGTATGAGTGTGTGTGTGTGTGAACACGCCTGTGTGCACTATTTTGTCCTAGAACCTTTGCCTGGCTCCCAAATGCTGTTGCTCCCTTCCTCTCGGTACCTTCTCTCTATTCTTTCTCCCAGTCCAAAACTCCTCCCACCACTATAAAAGGAGTCACACTTCCAACAGTTCCTGCCTTTTAAGTGTTTGTGCAACATCTATTAGAGAAAAATGCAAGAACAGCAAGATCACAGTTCTGTGCAGATGAGACATAAATCCAATAATAAAAGAACTGTACATAAAGCTATGATGAGTTGATAAAAGAGAATTCTTGACACTGACCCTTGCAAGAAACTCCCTGACTTGTGTTCCTGACTAGGAAACAGGCTGACTAGTATAGATACAGGAGTTGATGTATACAGAAGGAAGAAAGGACACTTGCCTGAGTGTTCATGGATCTCCCCGTGATGAAGGTTGGTGACTGATGTGTGAACCAAAGTGAGATTGTATATTCATATACTTATAAATCATCATATGTGTCTATGTACATGTTAATTGTTATAAACTATCCCAAAGAGAAGATCTACTCTTTTTTTATTTATTGTTTTTTGTACTCTTAGGTAAATATAATCTGTTTAAGATACCATTAAGGAGAGGAACTTGATTTGGGTCAAATCAGTATTTACATTCAGAGAAGTCCAAATCCTTATACAGCTCCACATACACACACAGATACCTCATGCAAATATACACCTGCACACCCAAAGACTGAAATCTGGTCATTGAGCACAGATTGCAGAACGTGCCTGTCACTTTCACTTTACCACACGGACCAGAGAGGAATAAATGAGTTGCTGAGTGGCACTACACACAGCCCTGGGCTCACTGTGTGGTACTATTGATTTTTTTTCTCCTGTAAGAAATGCACTGCCAAAGCCATCTTAGAGCAAAGGCTGAGTACTTGATCTAACATAAAGCAGATACTCTTTTTCTCAAATCAAGCTTTGGAGGGATCTGCCTATCATTGATGAGCCTATTCCCCTGATGAGAGTGCTTTTCCTACATATGCCCTTTAGTCTCAGGTATCCAGCACCTAGGGCTCCCCAGGTGGCTCAGTGGTAAAGAATCTGCCTCCCAAGCAGGAGACGTGGGTTTGATCTCTGGGTTGGCAATATCCCCTCGAGAAGGAAATGGCAACCCACTCCATCCCTGGAGAATTCCGTGGACAGAGGAGCCTGGCTCCTGTAGCCTGGCTACAGTCCATGGGGTTGCAAAGTTTGACATGATTTAGTGACTAAACAGCAGCAACAGTCAGCATCTAATCTCTTTTCTTTATGCTTGAACACCAAGTCAGAATTAGGCAATCACTCATATACTAGCAGATCCAGGAAAACAAGGCCCCAAGGGTGTATGCTGTCATAAAACTGGGCACTTAGGAAAGTGGGAAGGTCATGAAGATGCAAATGCTGATTTAAGGAAATCCCTTGGCACTAAGAACCAATCTCCAAAAGACAGCTGTATCACTGAAGATTTTTAGTACTTGTATCTTGCTTTCCTTCCTCCTCGTTCTCTTTTTCTCTGCCCCCTCTCTTTCTTCTCCCTTCTCCTTCTCCATCTTGATTATAATAGTGATGTGTAGGTCACAGGATTGGACATGGAGGACACAAGAGGCAGTCATGCCTTCCAAGGGCTTAGTAAGTAAGATTTAGAAGAGTGAGAAGATAGCAATTTGAGTAGAGTTGCCTTCTCTTTAACTAGCAACTACGATATTCTTATTGAGTGGCAGCTAACACTGTGAGTGTATGAATGAAAGCGAGGCTTTGAATGAGTCTCAGAGGGAAGATAGGGTGCCAGCATCCCCTTACCAAAGTCTATAAGAGAGACCGCCGTTGGGAATGCCCAGGGGTAGAATAAACTCATAAAGCTAGGGAAAACTTGGCTCTGAGAGATCTTGTTGATCTTAAGGGTGAAGGTTGACTTTTCTGGTCTGAAGAAGGCAAGAAAGAATTGAATAGTGAGCTGTACCTTCCCTGCCTCTGAGGCTGAGAGAATCTATGAAGAACAGGAAACAGTACATCTCCCTCTGCTTCAGTCGAGTCTTGTGGACAACTTCTCTCCACACGGGGAGTTCAAAGAGAGACCACTTTGCCTTCCACAATATCTAAGGCTGCAGTCTCTGAGGAAACTCAATGCCAGCCCTGAGCACCCCTGAGTAAAAAATGGACATAACAATAGTAGCAGAAAGGAGGATCAGTCAGAACAGACAAAGCATATATCAGAAAGATAGAAGTGCTGGAAAAAAGAAAGGCCTCTGGAGCTGAAAGAGAGGGAGAGAGGGAGAGAGGGAGGAAGAGAAAAAAAAAAAAGAATAGGACAGAGGGAGGGAGAGAAGGAGGGTAGAAGAAAGAAAGGGAAGAAAACAAGATTTTCCAATTTAATTTTGTGCATGAATGAAAGGAAAGAATGGTCACTGTTGAGACTAAACTAGTGGGCTAGAAGAGAAAGTATGGAGAAAGTATCTCAAAGCACAGAGCAAAGATAAAATGTAATTGAAATCATGAGAGAACAGACGAGAAGGATAGCTCTATTCTTGAGAATAGCTCTGCTCTTGAGGATAGCTCCAAGAGAGGCTTAGCATATAATACTGGGACATCAGGATGAAGAAAAAGTCACACATGAAGGAAAGGCAATAATTAAATATAGAAAAGGAGAAAATTTCCTTGGAACAAGAAATAGCCTCAGTCTATAGATTGAATGGTTTTTCTAAGTTCCAAGCTGAAATGATGAAAACACGCACACACACACACACACACACACAAATATCCTGATAAGATTCCTGAAATCTAAGGAAGAAAAATGTTTACCAGCTTTCATATAGAAAAAATAGGCTCCCTATTATAATGAAAATAGAATCAGACATTGTATGTTATTACCGGCAGCTAGAATTTAGAGAATTAGCATCTACAGACATCTCACAAAAGAGGACTGACTGCAACTCGAGAATTCCATGACCACCCAAGACAACATTCAGTTGTTAGGGTGAATGAATGATCCTTGCAGGTATGTAAGAAGTCAGAAACTAACTCCTACATTTCCCACTAACAAAAATACTTCAGAAGAGGCTCCAGCCAAAAAACAGATTAGCCATAACAGAGAGCATGAGGTGATAAAGAAGGAAGGAGATGGTAGTGAGCAACAAAACTTAGGATAATGGATCAGTATAGATGAAGAGTGGAAAAGTTGGCTTAAAACAACATTACAAAAACTAAGATCATGGCATCCAGTCCCATCACTTCATGGCAAATAGATGGGGAAACAATAGAAACAGTGAGAGGTTTATTTTGGGGGGCTCCAAAATCACTGCAGATTATGACTGCAGCCTTGAAATTAAAAGATGCGTGCTCCTTGAAAGAAAAGCTATGACAAACATAGACAGCATATTAAAAAGCAGAGACGTTACTTTCCTGATAAAGGTCCATCTAGTGAAAGCTGTGGATTTTCCAGTAGTCATGTATGGATGTGAGAGTTTGATTATAAAGAAAGCTGAGTGCTGAAGAATTGATGCTTTTGAACTGTGGTATTGGAGGAGACTCTTGAGAGTCCCTTGGACTGCAAGGAGATTCAACCAGTCCATCCTAAAGGAAATCAGTCCTGAAGGACTGATGCTGAAGCTGAAACTCCAATGCTTTGGCCACCTGATGCAATGAACTGACTCATTGGAAAAGACTCTGATTCTGGGAAAGATTGAAGCCAGAAGGAGAAGGGGACAACAGAGGATGAGATGGTTGGATGGCATCACCAACTTGATGGACATGAGTTTGAGCAAGCTCCAGGAGTTGGTGATGGACAGGGAGGCCTGGCATGCTGCAGTCCATGGAGTCACAAAGTCTGACATGACTGAGCAACTGAACTGAACTGAACTGATAGAGATATATATAAAAAATAGAGATCATCATAGACTGAGAATGTATAGACCTATATACCAAACAATATAACAGTGAAATGTTGTTATATAAGATGTAAATATAACAGAGTTAAGTACTATCTAGTTACCTTAGCCATGATTTATGAAATCATAAAAAGTTATAAGATATACAAGATGAATTTCAAAAAACAATTATAGCAGAAACTTTAATACTTTATTTCAGAATTAGGCAAATCTAGTATATAACAAATATGGGATAACATAGGAGTTGAACAGTACAATCAATAAATTTGATGTAATACCTATGTAAAGAATCTAATATCCCTCGAACAACAGCAACAAAACATTTTTGAGTACCCATAGAATATTTACAAAAATCACTCATTTGACTGCAGAGAAAACTTTAACAGATTCTAAAACCACATTCTCTGATATTAATAAAGTTGAAAACAAATAATGTAAGGATGACCAAAAACCATACAGAGGAAATCAAAACAAAATTGGAAAGTATCTATAAAGTAGTGAAAAAGAGAACACTTCATACCAAAACCCAAATGTCACAGTAGAAACTGTACTTAGAAGAAAATCTATATCTTAAATGTTTTAATTATTAAAATAATGTAAAAAATAAGGGTAGTTTCTATCTTAAGAAATTGGAGGCAGAGAAGAGTGACAAAGTAAACCAAAAGAAATTAGGAATAGGGAATTAAGATTAAAGCTAAATTAATAGAAAAACAGTAGATACTACAAATAAATATAAAAACCTTCCTCCACAAAAGATGAGGAAGATCCACACTGATTAAGAAAAAGCAACTGAGCAAAAGTAGATAAAATTAAGAATTCTGTAGAAAGAAAAAAAAATCTGTAGAAAATGACAGAGTAGGAGAAATTTAAAGTGTAAGAGAAATCTATGGCAACCAACTGAAATCCCAGAAAAAATGGGAAATTCTCTAGTAAAAATACAAATTACCAAAATGGATCCTAAACTAAGATAAATATAAATACACCACCTCACACAGAAAATCTTGAAATGTACTTAAAAACTTTGCATTGGAAAGACCCCAGGATTACATGGAATTCATAGTTGAGCCTTAGTTGACTTTTAGTTAATTCTTCTGTTATTTTAAATGGTCAAAACCTAGAGCAAAAAATAGTACTCTTCAATTCATTTTAAGATTTAATATCAAAGCTTGATATAGTTGACATATTTCATCTGAGATGCCAATGATGGCAAAATTCACATTATGTACCATAACAAAAACACTTACGACTTGGAATTTTTATTTTGAATTTACTCAAATTTAGGCTTATTTTAAAAGATTATCTTCTATCATTCTTGTGCATCATAAAAAAGAAGAGATTCATATTCATAGTCAAGCTCTTCTGAATCATTTTTCAATCCAAAGCTGACGATGTCTGTGTTTTCCATAAAATACTGTCCTGTAAAATACTGTACCACCAAAGCATTGGTGATACCGCCTTTCTCTAGAGAAGGGTCCATTGCTGTCTCTGGGTTTTTTTCCCCCTAAATGCTGACACTGGCAAATTTTGATGCCGCATCTTTCTTACTCTTGCTGCATGTGTCAATGGAAGGTTTCAGACAAGTTCACACAGGCAACAGCAATAACAGCTGTGTCACAACTTAGGCCTGGCCTATGGCAATTGTTAGTGGCACCTTGATTTCAGAGATTCTAAAGCATGAAACAATATGCATCATAAATTTGAAGAAAAATAGTGCAAAACCATAATCTCACATATGGAATACAGTGTAAACATTCTAGAACATCAGCAATGAGAATCCTGCAATGCATCAAAAGAATAATGACCAAACACCAGATCTTCAAATCTGAGGAGCAGTGATAATAAACAGGAAGAGAAATTGAGTGAAGAGAGTCGAGTCACGACTAGAACAGTGCTGGTATCCCTTTTAGAAAAACAGTACCTGACCAAGGGCCCAGAGATCTGAGTTATAATCCTAGTTCAGTCACTGAGCTTCTGTGTAACTTGGACCAGGACGTGTCACTCCCTGGTTTCAGTATCCTAAAGTAAAAGAAGGGTCTACCTGAAGCCCTTTCCAGCACTGATATTCTGGGAGCTCATGAGTCTAGGGCAGTGTCTAATCCATGATGAATCCAGCCCCGGTTTTATCCCAGACTTTGTGTAAGTCAAACCCTTGGTTACTCAGGTAGAAAACTGGTCACGCTGCCCAATAAATCCTCCTGCTCTTTAATTTCATACAACAGTGCAGAGTGTAACCACAACTCCTGTGAAAATGAAAAATCACCAGGTTCCCCTCCCCAACTTACTCCAGACAAATATTCATGTCCTGGCTCCTTTCTGAAACCCCCTCCATGAAAGCCCCAGGAGGCCTCCTGTGCAGGAGCCTTCAGTGAGAGCCCAAGACAAAGCACTGGACTTGTTTTTATTGCCAGCTCAGTGCTTTCTCACATACTCTCTCTTCTTGCAGCTCCTTATTCTCCTCTTGATATTTCTTTTATTTAAAATGAATTTACATTCATTTATTTACATTTTTATTGCAGAAAATAGACATGACATAAAATATCATTTTGACCATTTTAAGTGTGCAGTTCAGTAGCATTAAGTACACTCACATTGTTGTACAGCCTATTTAATTTTCGCATTAAAAAAATTAGTAACAAATTCAAATAGCACCTGAAGGTATCAAATGAAAAATTAGTCTCTTTGTCATTTGTGCCAAAGGAAATCACTCATATTTCTTGTGGATCCTTCCAGAATTGTTTTTAATTTATATATCAGTATATATAGTATGTGGGGCTTCCCTGGTGGCTCAGTGGTAAAGGATCTGCCTGCCAGTGCAGGAAACATGGGTTCGATCCCTGTGCTGAGAAGATCCCCTGGAAAAGGAAACGGCAACCCGCTTAGTATTCTTGCCTGGGAAATCCCATGGACAGAGGAGTCTGGCAGGCTACATTCCTTGGTGTCGCAAATGAGTTGGACACAACTTAGCCACTAAAAAACAACAATATAAAATATGTACTGTATATTTTAAAAATATTTATACAAGCAGATTTTTTAATTTTAAAGATTTATGCCCATTATGCTGCCTTCGCTTTTTTACTTAAAAAAAATCTTGGAACTGTTTCTGTGTCAACACATATAATTCTACCTCAATTTTTTGTTGTTGTTTTTAAATGTGTGTTTATAAGATAACTGATTTAACAAGTATCCTATTGATAGTATCATATTGTTTCTAACTTTTTGTTGCTATTATTTTTTTTCTTTTTATAACTGCTGTTTTTGCTATTACAAATAATGCTGCCATAACCATCCTTGTATATATAATATGTCATATGTTAGTAACTATATCCTTAGTTTCAGTTCCTAACTGTGGAATTCCAGGATCAAAGGGCATATGCATGTAACTCGTTTATTCTAAAGACTCTACTCTGTAGAGTCTAAACGTGAAATGGTTTTGTTTCTCAAACCATCATTTTCAACTGTGTTATTTTGAACACCCTTCGGGCTTTTAAGGGCGTCTTGAGCAGATTCCATAACTTTCCAGTCCATTTAAAACTTCAAAGCTGATTCAAAGCTCTCCTTTTCCTTTGAGATACTTGGAAGGACTCCTTCAATGATAGAGCAGAGGAGGAATGGAGGTGGGAAAAAAGTAAACCCTTCTTGACTTTAAACATCTCTTGTTGGCTGTGCTGTTTGGCTAACCAGGTGGATGGTTTATGCTATTTGTGTGGCAGGCATCAAGATCTTTAGTTCTGTGGAGGTATCTCATGAGGGCTCCTCTGTTGCATGATCCCCAATATGGGCAACATGGCTGTAGTTCAGCCTCTTCCTGAGCACCCACCACTGGACCACGGGGGTCCACTTCACAGCTGTTGCTCCCTGAATGGGTAACCTTCTTAGATGAAGTACTGGCAAGATAATTCAAGCCCAGAAACCTTCTGTAGGGTCCTTGCAACCCATAGAACAACCAAGTGTCCTTGCCACCCTTGGAGTTACATTCAGTTGGGTTCAGGGAGGAGGGAGCATCCTTCCTTCCTTCTCACAAATAAGAATGAAAATCTACTCATGGTGATCATGGTTGTCTTTTCTCACAAGACCACCAGTGACCATTCTTCCCACTCTTTCTGAGTCTTCTTAAATCGACTTAACATGTTGTTGAGGTGTGTTGATGGTAGGAGTGCCAGTTCTGCTTTCTTCCAGAATCCCTAGGGAAGTATTTGACTCCCATCTCAAGGTGACTGATGGCTGTCTTGAAAACGTATACATCTCTAGTTTTTCTTACCTAGTGTCCAATAGTATGAACTTTGGGTTTAAAATGCAATTTAGGAAGAGGAAAAAGTCCCTCTCAATTTCTTGTTACATGCATCTAGTTATTTACAAACTACTCTCCATAAAGGTTATATTGACGTACACTACTATCAACAGCAAATGGGGATTCCTGTTTGCCAAACCTTCCCTAACATTCCCTTTAACATTGCTTCTTCTTTTTTTAAAAAAGTTTATTTATTTGTTAATTTTTGGCTGTGCTGGGTCTTCATTGCTGCACTTGGGCTTTCTCTAGTTGGGGTGTGAGGGCTTCTCATTGTGATGGCCTTTTCTTGTTGCAGAGCGCAGGCCCTAGGGTACAGGCTCAGTAGTTGTGGCCCACGGGCTTAATTGCCTCATGACATGTGGAATTTTCCTGGACTAGGGATCAAACCCATGTCCCCTGCATTGGCAGGCAGATTCTTAACCACTGGGCCACCAGGAAAGTCTCCCTTCAACATTTCTGAAGACCAAAGCTCCTGGTTGAACCAAGCTTCTCAGTTTACTTTGTCTTCTATAAGAGCAGGAAGAAAAAGAAATCAGACTGGGAATACAGAGCCCCAATCTCCCTGCTATCATATGAGTATTTGCTGCGTAGACGTTGAACTATTTTATGTGTATATACTTGACTTCTAATAATTAGCTACAGAGTATGTCTTGCCTCTGTCAGCTCTGAGAACAGGTACTATCAGAAGGCAGTGGATCTGTTGTGAATGCTGGAGAGTAGAGGAGAAGCTAGCACCCTGTGAGGATAATGCTGAGGTGCTTAGGAAGGTGTATAATAAGATATTTAGCAGCTTTTGTCTGCAGGTCCTGGGTGATTACCTCCAAATTCTTGAAATTTTCAGTGATAAGTGTCTTTATTATTCATGGTTGGCCCCTCAGATCATATCTGATAGTTTATGCTAATGAGGTGGCTCAGGATGTGGGCTTCACATACCAGAAAGACTAACCATATGATTAGAGGATTGGGTTTCAAATGATATAAGCTCAACTTTCAGGTAGGAGAAGTTGTCTGGAGATTGAGTTCAGCCACACGGATGATATTTCAGTCAATCATACCTACATAAGGAAACACCAGCAAAAACTCTAGGAACCAAAGTTCAGGTGAGTTTTATTGTGTTTTATATATTGTTGCACACTGATGTACTGACCAGAAAGGCAATGCATTCTTGAAGATGATGGAAGTTTTGCTTTTGAAAACCTCCCAACTTTGCCCTGGGGCTTCCCTTGTAGCTCAGTTGGTAAAGAATCTGTCTGCAATGCAGGAGACCCTGGTTCTATTCTTGGGTTGGGAAGATCCACTGGAGAAGGAAATGGCAACCCACTCCAGTATTCTTGCCAAAGGCTACAGTCCATGGGGTCTGAAAGAGTCGGACACAACTTAGCAACTAAACCACCATGACCACCACCAATTTGCCCTACATATCTCTTCCTTTCATTGATTTTTATTTATATACTCTTGCTATAATAAAATTATAACTTTAAATATGTCACTTTCTTGAATTCTGTGAGTAATTCCAGAATATTATCAAACCTGAGGGGACAGTGGAAACTCCTAAATTTGCAGCCAGCAAGTAAGAAGGTGGGCTGGAGACCCCTGAACTTGCAGCTGGTGTTTGAAGTAAGGACAGTCTTATAGAAGACTGTGCCCTTAACCTGTGAAGTGTGGCGTAACTCTCAGCAGTTGGTGTCAGAACTTCTTACACTGAGGGAGAATCTGTAGGCAAAAGTTAGAACTGTGAGGTCTAACCACCGTCACCCTTATGGGAACCTACTTCCATGACAAAAAAAGTTAAGAAAATTAATTTCTATCTATGTTCCTTACTGAAGAGTCAAACAACCCTGTGGCCTAGCAAAGAGATTGTCCACCTGGAGTGTCTTCAGGTATCTCTGCTCAAAAGACTTGGTCCAGTGGGCTACTTCTGCAGGTCAAGGGAAGAGAATAGTAGGTTCATCAGGGACCATAAGTTATTCAACTATGTGTTCCTCTCTGAGAACATATAATTGTGTTTCCCTATGACAGATACTGGGAGAAGGCAATGGCACCCCACTCCAGTACTCTTGCCTGGAAAATCCCATGGACAGAAGAGCCTGGTAGGCTGCAGTCCATGGGGTCGCGAAGAGTCGGACACGACTGAGCGACTTCACTTTCACTTTTCACTTTCATGCGTTGGAGAAGGAAATGGCAACCCACTCCAATGTTCTTGCCTGGAGAATCCCAGGGACAGTGGAGCCTGGTAGGCTTCCGTCTATGGGGCGCACAGAGTCGGACATGACTGAAGCGACGCAGCAGCAGCAGCAGCATGACAGATACTAAAATAAGAACAGTGGTAGTAGTAATCACAATAATAATTTAGTGAAACTGGAATGTCCACTTCTGGTAGTCAGAAGACTTGAGAATCATTCATCTAATGGGTTAAAAAGGAATAGACTAGGGTCTTCCCTGGTGGTCCAGTGGTTAGAACTGGGCTTCTAATGCCGGAGGCCTGGGTTTGATCCCTAGTCAGGGAACTAACACATGCAGTGCTGTGTGGCCAACAAATACAAAATAAACACATTTTTTTTAAAAATAGGAATAAATCAGGTCAAAACAATGAAGACTGAAAGGAGATGAGATAAAAGTTTTCTTAAATCATGAAGGATCATAAGGATGAGAATGCTTATTCTCCATTACATTTGAAAGTATTTGAATCTTGAAGCAGAAAAACTGAATACATGCAGTATATATAGTGGGAAATGGAATGAGAGAATCCATTACTCAGTGAAACAGTGAAAGCTAAAAATATCCAAAAGGTTTAGAGGAAACTCAAAAAGAACAAGCGAAAATAGATTATTTCTTAAGAAAAAATAAATTTAGGCTGTTATAACTTTCTGAGGTCTTAGAACAGAGTCAAGCATTCACACAACATGTGCTTAGAATTCACTCCAAAAGTAGAGCCCTCAGCTGAGTGGATAATGAAGATGACTCAGTCTCATCTCTCAAAAGGAGGGGACCCATTACATCAGATCCTGGCTCAGCTCACTTAGGATTCTCAGGCTCATTCAATTGTCTGGTCATGCTGGAATTCTTTGTCCTGCCCACAGATGTCAGTTTATATACCACAAAAGAAATCATTTCAGTCTTCTCTACCAGGTCCTTGACAGACTTCCATTTCCACTGGCACTCTTGCATACTCTGGTGGGGACGGATGCTGGACAAGTTTTGTCATTATTTATTGAAGAGTTCAGCTCCAGGCCAAAATCCTATGTGTGTGTGATATTTTAGAACTGATCATTGAAAATTACAGGGCTTTGCCTGGCAGGCCTCATGGACAGAAGTTGCCCTCCCCACACCAGACTGTACACTGCCAGTTCATTGCAAGTTTCTGGAGGGGGTTGCAGTCAAGGACCCAGTCTTCCTTCTCCCTAATCCAACCAGCCATGCTCATACACACAGCTACATTCCTAACCCAGATGTCTCCACTCAGTCCTCCTCGCTGGGGCCTTGACTGAACTTTGGGCACTTTTCTCTGCTTTGACTCAGTACCTTTTTACTTTTAGCCCTTCTCTCTCTCTCCCTCTCCCTGGCCCATAGTCCACAAACAGGCAGGAACTTTTGTTCAGGGCTTCTTGACAGGGAGACGATTGCTCCCATATGTTCTTCTCTGGTGGTTCAGATGGTAAGCAATCTGCCTGAAATGAAGGAGACTTGGGTTTGATTCCTGGGTGAGGAAGATTCCCTGGAGAAGGGAATAGCACACTCTAGTATTCTTGCATGGAGAATTCCATGGACAGAGGAACGTGGTGGGCTACAGTCCATGGGGTCGCAAAGAGTTGGACACAACTGAGCAGCTAACATAACACATATACTGCATTCACCTGAAAAGTTTTCAAAATATGTACATTAAGAACCTAAATGCCCAGCAATAAGGACTTAGCAAATAAATTCTGGCGCATTTTGAAGACAGAATACTGTGCAGATGTTAAAAGTGGTGATGGAGATAACTGAAACAATGCTTATCATAGATGATTCAAAGCAGCATATACTCTATATTTGCATTTGTGTAAAGAAAAAGTATGCAGACAGACTAGTTAGCAGTGGGGCTTTCCTTGTGGCTCAGTTGGTTAAGAGTCTGCCTGCAATGCAGGAGACACGGGTTTGATCCCTGGGCTGGGAAGATCCCCTGGAGAAGGAAATGGCAACCACCTCAAGTACGCTTGCCTGGAAAATTCCATGGACAGAGGGGCTTGGTGGGCTATAATCCATAGAGTCAGAAGAGTCGGACACGACATAGTGACTAAACCACCAACCACCACCACCTCCACATCATTACCACTGGTTACCTCTGGATAGTGAGGTTATTCGTGTTTGATTTTCTTGCCTATCTATATTTTTCTAATCTAGGATGACTATATATTATTTCTGTAATAAGAAAAAACAATAAAATTATTGCTTGTAACATACATGCTCCTTGAAAGAGCAATTCTATATCTAGGAATTCATCTTAAGAGTATAATTTTAAGCATGCATGCAAAGATTTAACTAATGTTTAATGCAAAGTTGTTTATAATGAAACAATCTAGTGAAAATCTAGAAATAATTCCTTATGTTAGGAGATTGGAAAAATAAATTTTAATACCTCCATAAATTATATTAGGCAGCTAAATTAAATATTTAATGACCTGAAAAGAGGTTCATAATCTATTAATAGGATTTTTTAAAAAGCAGATTACACAACACTGTATGTCCATAACCTTTGACTCAGAAATTCCACTTCCAGGAAATACTAGCACAAAGAAACTGTGTAAATAGCTTGATTGTGTCATTTCAGTGAAAAAGTAGAAACTACTCAAGTTTTATCAATGGAGAATACTAAAACAAATAATGGCACATTCATATAATGGACTACTAAGCAACTGTTAAAAACAATGAAATAAATTCTTGTGAGCTAACATGAAAAATGTCATGATATATTCTTAAATGAAGATATACCTATATGGAGAAATTATGACATACACTCTAAATTTTTTATTTCCGTACTGTTACAGTAACATTTCCACAGCATCTGTCATCATTCTACTTCTGTCTCTATGAATTTGACTATTCTAGACCCTGCACATAAATAAAATCATACAGTATTTGTCATTTTGTAACTGGTTTATTTCACTTAGCATAATATTTTCATCCATGTTATAGCATGTGTCATACTTTTATCCTTTTCTAAGGCTGAATAATATTCTGTTGTATGTATATACAATATTTTGTTTATCCATTCATCTGCTCATGGACATTTAGACTGCTTCCACCTTTTGCCTCACGTATAATGCTGCCATGAACATGAGTATACAAATATCTGTTTGAGTTCCTGCTTTCAATTCATTTGGGTATATATACAGAATTGCAATTGTTATATAGTAATTCTACATTTCATTCTCATCAATTAGGGTTTCTTTTTGAGGTAATAAAATTATTTTAAAATTGACTATGATGATGGTTGTACATATCTGTGGATATACTAAAAACTACTGAATTGTAAAGTTTAAATTGGTGAATTGTATCATACATGAATAAATTTGTCTCTTAAAAAAGCAAAACAGAAAAACATTTGCTTAAGAGCACTAAAGCTGAACCCTTCTAAACTTCTATCCCCAAGAAAGGCTGGACAACGAGAAAGCTTCTCAGCCTCAAAGGACTGGCAGCTTGCATCAACCTTTTTGGATTCTAGACACCTATTTTCAGGGAGTCTCGTGCACATTAAAACTCTCCTTCTGGCTATGTGGGGTCACAGTGCATTAAGCATTTGGTGACGAAAGTAGTTTGGAGAATGTCCATTTTATTAATTTAATTATTCTTAATATGATGTTTACTTCTGTTTCCCACAGATGTTCCCCTTTGTATCTTGTTTCTGCCTGTCCCATAGAACTGACTGACAAGTAAGACCTAGGAGACAGGTTCCCTGCTAAGACTCATAATGGCAGCCCTTTCCAATGGCCTCCCATTATTTCAGCAAGCACCAACAAAAGATGTCTCTTACCTTTAAAGACTTGCTGGGGATTGAAAAGTTAACCTAAGAGTCATTTAGGGACATGATTGTAACATGAAAAAATAATCTACTAATTACTGTGACTCAGTCCTCCTGTTTCACTCAAGATCAGTATCCATACATGTAAGGACCAGAAATCTTCCCACTTGCTTTATATGAAATTATTTAATTTGCATTCCTGAAATAGTTCTTATTGTTGTTCAGTTGCTAAGTTGTGTATGACTCTTTGCGACCCCATGGACTGCAGCATGCCAGGTTTCCCTGTCCTTCACTATCTCTCAGAGTTTGCTCAAACTCATGTCCATTGACGGAGAAGGCAATGGCACCCCACTCCAGTACTCTTGCCTGGAAAATCCCATGGACGGAGGAGCCTGGTAGGCTACAGTCCATGGGATCGCTAAGAGTCACGACTGAGTGACTTCACTTTCACTTTTCCCTTTCATGCACTGGAGAAGGAAATGGCAACCCACTCCAGTGTTCTTGCCTGGAGAATCCCAGGGACAGAGGAGCCTGGTGGGCTGCCGTCTATGGGGTCGCACAGAGTCGGACACGACTGAAGCAACTTAACATGTCCATTGAGTCAGTGATGTCATTCAACCATCTCATCCTCTGTCACCCCCTTCTCCTCTTGCCTTCAATCTTTTCCAGCTTCAGGGACTTTTCCAATGAGTCGGCTCATTGCTCAGGTGGGCAAAGTATTGGAGCTTCAGCTTTAGCATCAGTCCTTCCAATGAATATTCAGGGTTAATTTTCCTTAGAGTTGACTAGTTTGATCTCCTTGCTGTCCAAGGGACTCTCAAGAGTCTTCTCCAGCACCACAATTACCTGTTGTGTTACTGGAATTCTGAAGAGAATTTCCCCTTCTTTTTCAAAAATGATGCTGTTGTTGTTTTTATTTCTTGGAGTAGATTTCTCACATTAGCATTATCTTTAAGATTTTTAGGTATGAATATTAACTTCATCTCTCTGACCTTCTCCATTTTAAAAATGAGAATTTTGAACTAGAATATTTCTAAAGTCTTTGTCAGTTTTGATATTCTGTAATTGTATAACAAGTAAATTACAAAGTAAAGTATTTATTTGGGGGACAATTTTCCCCCTCTTAAGACATTCATCTTCTATTGGGAGATTTCTTTTCTACCTGGAGTCACTGACACTTAACCATTAGGCTCTAATGCCTCTAAATAGACCAGAAATCAAGAAACCACACAGTCTAGTTCCAATCTACCTGTCCAGTTATCTTCCATTGCTTTCCTCAAAGATCCCTCCAGTTCTATCAAAAGTGAACTGCTTACCTTGATTCTTGCCTCTGAGTTTGTGTGTGTGCATGCATGCTCAGTTGCTCAGTCATGTCCAACTCTATGAGACACTCCTGCCAGGCTCCCCTGTCCATGGGATTCTCCAGGCAAGAATACTGGAGTGGGTTGCCATGCCCTCCTCCAGGGGCTCTTCCTGACTCAGGGATCAAACCTGTGTCTCATGTCTCCTGCATTGGCAGGTGGATTCTTTACCACTGAGCCACCTGGAAAGCCTTGCCTCTAAGTTCATGCTCATGTTGTTTGTTCTACCTGGAATATCTTTTCCCATATTTGCCCTTTGAAATCTTATCCTTCTTAAATGAAGTCACATTCCCTTTTCTTTGTGATGATTGTTCTATATGGTCTTTGAAAACAGAAACCATAATATCTGTGTCTTTAGTATTGATTGCAAAACTAAAACAGAAAATGATTCCAAAGTATCTGATGATGACATTCTCATTTGAATTGTTATTTGAATTGTTTAAATGTCTTAGCTCTACTACAAAACTGCAAATTTTTTAAAGGGCAAGGATCATGTACATAATCCTTTGAATTTCTCACATCTCTTAGCAGTATATTGCCCAAAATGAACACCAGTAACTGGAATGCTAGAAGGAGAATCATATCCCTTTTGCCTCTGAGTTCTGAACAATAGAAATATAAATCCAGGAATCAGACTGTAATCCAAATATCAGCCTTTTTTTGGCTGCACTGTTCAGCTTGTGGGATCTTGGTTTTCTCTTGTCAAATTGAACCCCGATGCTCAGCGGTGAAATCGTAGAGTTCTAACCTCTGGACCACCAGGGAATTCCCTAGGTATCAGTTTTTCATAGTGATGGTAGATTGGAGAACACAGCCTGGACCAGAAGTCAAAATATACCTTTCACATTCCTTCAACTCAAATTGAACCAAACCACCCAAGCACAGGCAGAACTTATACAAACATAGATGCAGTCTGTTCTAGCTAGTCTACTGCATAAAGACAAGAAGACTGCATATCCCCTGTGGGTAGGATCATTTCACAGAAAGTGAAGGAAGAACGTGGCTATGTATATGCAGTGAGCCTTTTTCTAAAATAACAATCACACAAATCATTGTATTTCCCATAAGAAACACTGGGAGGTGAAAGAACAAAAAGGATTGATGCTTTCTCCTTAACACTTCTGAGAAAACAGAACTATGTTTTGGACCAAGGCAAGAAATCATGGAAAGGGAGAGATTGTTATCTCTTACACTTGATAGATAACAAAAGTATGTATGCCATTCTGATAATGGTCCATTCTGGAATGTACCATTCACAAACCTGTCACAGCCCTCTACCTGGTAATGCAAATTGAAGCCAACACTTGGAGGTCAATTTGAGGTTAGGCATGGAGCATCTTAAGAAATTGAGCTAGGTGCTAAGTCTCAATTCCTGATGCTACTAGTTGGGTGAAGAGTGGGAAGTCTGAGAATTCTAATGGTTTTCAAGTCAATGTCAAGGTAAAAATCTAGGGCCTTCTTTTAAATTACAAGTGGAACAAAATTAAAACGGAGTCAAGATGAGGAGAAAAGAGAGTGAAGTATGGAGGCTATCTTTTTTTAAGAAGGATTAGCATGAGTGACAGGAAGCGGGGGAGCTTTAGGAGCTTAACTTGGCCAGAGTTCCAGTGCTAAAGTCAATCCATTTTTTATCTACTATAAAAGATTTTTAAGTCAGCTATTACATAGTCACAGAATTAAAAAAAATCACACATAAAGAGCTTTTTAAAAAGAATGAGAATGATTTCTCACAAAATCTAGAATATCAATAAAGAGATTATTTACAAAAGAATGAAGTTCAAAGTCTGAAGTTGAAAATTACAGTAAGTGAAATAACAAATTCACTAGAGGGGCTTAACAGCAGATTTAACAGGTAGAAGAAAGAATCAGTACACTTGATGATGAGTCAACTGAGATAATGCAATCTGAACAACAGAAAGAAGAAAAAAGAAAAATGAAGAAAACCTCAGAGATTTGTGTGACACCATCAAGTGTCCTGACACAAGCATAATGGGAGTCCCAGAAGGAGAGGAGGGGGAGAAAAGGACAAAAATATATTTGAAGAAATGATAGATTAAAAATTCCAAAATTTGATGAAAAGAATTAACTTTACGTCTCCAAGAGGATCAACACACTGTGAGTATGATGACCACAAAGAGACCCATAACTGGGCATATTAGAGTCAAACTTTAGAAAACCAAAGATAGAATCTTTAAAGCAGAAAGATAAACACGGCTCTTTACATCCAAGGGATCATCAGTAAATTAGTAACTGACTTTCCTCAGAAACTATGGAGGCCAGAAGGAAGTAGGATAATATATTCAAAGTACTAAAAGAAAAAACCCATCAACCAAAAATTCTATATCCAGCAAAGCTGTCCATCAAAAAATGAGGAAGAAATTCAACCATTACAAGGAAACAAAAACTGAAAGAGTCTGTGGCTAGCAGACCTGCCCACAATACATGCTAAAGGAAGTCCTTCGGGCTGAAATAAAAGGACACTAGTGTGTGTGTTAGTCACTCAGTCATGTCCAACTCTTTGTGATCCCATGAACTATAGCCTGCCAGGCTCCTCTTTCCATGGAATTCTCCAGGCAAAAATACGGGAGTGGGTAGCCATTCCCTCCTCCAGGGGATCTTCCCAACTCAGGGATCAAACCTGTGTCTCCTCTATTGCAGGTGGATTCTTTACTGTCTGAGCCACCAGGGAAGCTAGACAGTAGCTCAAATCCACATTGAGAAATAAAGAACACTGGTAAACATACTACGCAGATAAATACAAAAGACACTATAAATGTATTTCTTGTTTGTAACTCTTCTCCTAATTGATTTTAAAATAAACTGCATGAGAAAGTAATTAATAATAAAACTGAGTTGATGAGCTTATAGTGCAAGAAGGATACAAATAATATTTGTGTGAAAATATCACAAAAGAGGGAGGAGGGAATGGAGTTACACTGGAGCAAAGCTTTGTATGCTATTGAAATTAAGTTGGTATTACTCCAAATTAGATTATTTTAGGTACGGATGTTAATTACAATGCTCAGGGCACCCACTAAGAGAATAAATTTTAGCTTTTAAATTCTAAACAAATAAAAATATATACAATCAAAAGAAACAAGGCAGAGCTGAGGATTTTAGTGGCTTGGATTAAGGATAGTCATTTTAAGACAGTGTCAGTCTAAAATGAAGGATTCAAATTCTTGGAGCATAGAGTCTATCTGTTCTAGTGTGGGTCATGCCCACTATTATGGTCAAAAGAGGGGTTCCTAGCCTGGCAGACCTTTAGAATTGCATGGGAGGCATTTTCCCAAATAAGTGGGTTTGGGCAAAAATAAATAAGTGATGACTACTAAATGGGTTAACATTTTGTTAACCAGAATTTTAATGAATCAAAATGGTCTATTTAATGTGACTCTGCCAGATAATAATACATAGAAATTTATATTATACTATAAACAGAAGTATATTTGTGAATAGGGCAATTTGGATTAATAGTGACTGAGTATGGGATAAGGATAAGAGAGTAGGATGGTATGTCAAATTTTTTAAATACTGAAATAGAAGATTGATTTCCCTAAGAGGTTTGAAACTGTAAAGTCTATTTTAGTTTCCAAGTGCTATGTTGACTCATGAAATTAAGGCATGTGATATTAACTTGCCACAAACTGGAATAAGTTGTAGTTGGTTTTTAAATTCTAAACAAATAAAAAGTAAATGAATAATTGGGGAAAGTATTTGCAAAACACATGACATGTTAACCTGTGACATACATATATAGTTACTATCTATAATATGTCTACTGCCATACCACCCTGAACGCTCCCAATCTCGTCTGATCTCAGAAGCTAAGCAGGGTAACATACAGGAAATTCTTACATTTTGAAAAGAAAAAGACCCATAACTCAAAAAGTAAAATGAACTATGTATATGAATAAACAATTCATAGAACAGAATATCCAAAAAGGGAAACGGAAAACGAGCAGCTTCACTGGTAGACACTGAAATAAAAATTAACAACAAATTATCACTATTCACTTGGCAGAATGGCTAAAAATAAGCAAAGTAAATTGTTATGGCCTTTTAGGAGGCAATCTATTAACATTTTAAATAGACCAATCTCATACCTGGAAATCAGTCCCTCAGAAATTAAAGTACAGGGCATTTGGATATACATAGAGGGTGTTTATTGAAACACTGGTGCCAGTGGCAATTTTTTTTTAAGAATTTGAATGTGATAAATAAGGAAACTTGATTAATTTTGGTACATCCATACTGTGGAACATTATGCAGCCTCTAAAATAGAAGAATGAATCAGCACTATACCAGTTAAACTGGAAGGATTCTTATGACATTGTTTAATGAGGAAAGCAAGAAGCAGAGAAAGGTTTACACTATGATTCCTCACTTTGTAAAATATACATATATATGGTTATATTAGCATGCTTAACTTTTCTAAATAGTTGAGAGGGGGAATAGTGAGGGAAGAGTCAGGTAAGAAAAGAGAAGACTAAAAAAGGGGGTATCCTAAACATAACATACATGAGATGATTCCATTTATGGATAAATGATGGATGGACATGTGCATAAATATACTCATGAAAATATCATCAAAACATTAACAGTGGTTATTTCAGTGTGTTGGGGGTTTATTTCCTTCCTTATAATTGTATGTACAATAAGCAAAGTTTATATACAACCGAAGAATGGTTATTTATTTTAAAATGCATGTTGCCAATTGCCATGGGATTGAAGTTGAGTCAGAAACATCTTCTGCCTTGAAGGCTGTGACAGTGGGGAGCCAAGAGGACATGGCCAGCTGTAACATATAGCTCGACTTAGGAAGTGTCGTAACAGAAGCACAGAATGCTGGGAAAGAGAAGTTAATTGATCTCTCAGATCTGACTGGGAATTTTTGGAAGAACATTGTTAAAGGAGAAGGCATCTCAGTTGGCTCTTGAAGGTTTGGGAACAATTCAACAGGTAAAGATGGGGATGAAGAGAAATCCAGAATAAGAGAACAGAGTGAGCAGATCACACAGGGGCATTAAACACGCAGGATATATTCAAAGAACGGCAATTGGCCCAACCCAGTATAACAGGAACATAGATGTTGATCAGACAGAAGGTTAGGGCCGCGGAGGTTTGTTTGTTTATTTTTTTCAGGAAAGCAACATTCTTAGTTCTGTTTTGGGAGTGGGGAAACGCAGGAGACAAGAACACCAGTTAGGAAACTTAAAATGATTCGGGCCAAGGTAATCAAGTTTAACAAGAGCAGCAATATGGGAATGCAGAGAAAGGAGAAAGATTCCACAAACATTTTTGAGGTAAATAGGGCAGGCCTTGGTAGAAGATGTTAAACTTTCTGTGCCTGGGCTTGGGGATACACCAATTTGAGAAAGAGAACACAGGAACTCAAAGTGGGAACCACGCTGGGAGAAAAATTCCACTATCTTGCAGAATATACAGGGGCTGTATATAAAAGAAAGGAGAAATTCTGAGGTAAAATAAAATTATCAAACTGGTCCCTCTCACTTTTTGTATCTTCCACAGATAAGGGTCTGGCTGTAGAGAATGAGAGATCCGGGGAAAGTCCCGGGTAAAATCTCAGACCTAATTCCTGCTCTTGGGAGCTGGAGCCTGAGCGTCTTTCTTCCCGCTCTGCCACCGAGACCCCAGAGGAAGCCCCGTTCAGCCGAAGGAGGCGCGGGGCGCGGGTCCGCACGGCCGGGAGCCTTTCCCACCGTACCCGCCCTCCGGGCCGAGCTCGGAGTCCGGCGCGGCGCGCGGGGCGGTGCCAGGGGAGGGGCGGGAGGGACGGGAAGGGCGGGGGTGCGGCCTCGCCAGAGCCCGGCCCGGGTGGCCCCTGAGGCACCCGACGTCCCGCGCAGACAGCAGAGCGGGGCGCCACCGTTCCACCGCCTCCGCCTCCGCGCCCGCCTCCCGGCTCCCAGCGCGGTGATGGGCGCGGCGCCCTGCGGTACTGCTCCCGCCCCTCCCCGTCCCTTCCGGCCCGCGAACCCGCGAGAGACCGGGGCACCGCCGGCGTTCTGCCCCCAGCCGCGGGCCTGGCGCTCCTCGGCGGTCCGGGACCTGGTGAGGTGAGCAGCGTGCCCTGGAGGATCCCATAGTCGGGAGTTTGTAGGAGCGCTCTGCGGACAAGATATATCCACAGAACGTCAAACACTTAAATTCTGAAGTAAAAAGTGGAAAGGGGGGAAGGGCGTTCTCTCCTTTGCAGAATCTGGGCCGCTTCTTTGGAAATGGTGAAGAAACTATCTTAGGAACTGGAGGCAAGCCCGAGGTCACTGACCAGGGATGCCCGTGGCAGTTTCCTGAGGAGAGAAGCGTACTGGTATTTTTCGGGAAGAGGGGCTGCGGCTGTTCTGGTTTGTTAAACAGGCGATAGCCTCCAGAAACGGAGGGATCCGTGAACGGCATTGTAGACCCCCCAGAGGCTCCTCACGGAGCTTGTCCCCAAACCTGCCTGTGGGGGGGCCCATGCACCCCAAGGGTGCCAGGTGACGGGTAGGGTGTACTCCCTTACGAGGGTTGTGAAGTCCTGAATACAGAACGTTTTATTGCTCTGCTTTCTGTCGAACTGCCTTGTTCCGGGCAGAGAGTCGCCCGGGAGCTGCAGCATCCTTGTAACTCTATCTGAAACTAGAGGCCACTTGTTAGATTGGTATTTGAATGGTGGATATCTTGGTGTACTTGCGGCGCTGCGGAATATGAGCTTTGAAGTTTTTCTTTAAAATTGAGTGTTGTTGTTATCATTTTAGAATAGGAATCTGTGGGGAGAGACGTCATGGCATGCTCTAACTCTTCCCTTTGTTGGTTTCCTAGGTACGTGTGTGCATGAATAATAGACAGATTATGTCCTAGCCTATAATGAAACATCTTTCCTGGTGTAGTTCTTTAACCAGGATATGGAGGGTAATATCAAATTATTCCATCCCTATGTGAAGTGTGGATTAAAAGCTGTAAAATTTGTGATGTAATTGTATGAGGCAGCGAGACCTGCAAAGGAAAACTAATTTTTCTCTACCAATGGCTAAATGCAGCATAGAAGGCCTCCCTGCAGGCTGGGTAGCAGCCAGGCTTGCAAAACAGTAAGTAGCTTCTTCCTTTGCTGCAGTTGGAGCGAATGGATGTGGAGATAAATGGCTGAGGATGTGGTAGTATACAGTGCAAGGCAGTTTGAGTCTAGAGAATAAAATGCCTTGGCAGGCTTGGCTTGAGTTAGAGATCTCTTAGGAGGCGAGTGGTGGTTCTCTGGTTCCAAATTTGCCAACCTAATTCCACTTCAGGGCCATCACTGTCTCTAGAGTGCTCCCTGTATTTCCTCTTCTCTCACTCCAGCTCTTAGCTTCTCCCTGTTCCCCAGTAAAGTCTAGGGTTGAGCCTGGCAGACATCGAGTTATGGTGGCCTCGGGATAGAGAACTTCCAAGTCTATTGAAAGCAGAACTGTGGCCCAGGGGAGACTTGGGTTGGGTAGGGTGAAGCAACTTCCAGCCTAAAAGACTCTCAAAAGAGCGGCAGAGTGATAAAGACAGAAGGAAAGAGATTCTCTCAGGTGGACAGCAGGTACTTAACAGTTTGTTTCCTGCTCAGAGTTTTAATATTTCCTTTTTTGTTGTTTGACCATAAAGGCATTTCCAGATGGGGTTGGGGGGAGTATAGAACGTCTCTGAAAAGTCCCTCCTTTTCCCAAATTTGCATTTCTTTCTACTCTCTTGTAAGTTTTTAGAGAGTAAGTGGGGGCAGGGGGAGAGAGAAGAAAGAAGCAGTAAGGCTCTGCCTTCCCACAGAGACAATGGACCGTGGACTGACTTGGGCCCAGAAGTTGGATTTGAAAGTTGAAAAGAATGTTCCATGTTTCGTTAAAAATCTGAGCCTTTATTTTGCAGAAAGGCATTGAGAACCATAACATTCTCATTTAGTTACTGATGAGCTCTGCTTGATAAGGGATTCAAGTCTCTACTTCTCTTTTTTTTTTCCCTTCCAACATTTTATTGTGAAAAACGTCAGACATACAGAACTTAAATTGAAAGGTGGTTAAGAAATAGACATGTGAAGGATATTAACATTTTGAGTGGGGGAGGAAAGGATCTTATTCTTCTGCCTTTTCCCTAAGAATCCTAGACTTATCTCTTCATTGCTTCCTTTTCCCATTCTTAAAACATGTGTGTGCTTAGTCACTCAGTTGTGACTCTTTTCGACCCCATGGATTGTAGCCTGCCAGGCTCCTCTGTCTGTGGGATTCTCCAGGCAAGAATACTGGAGTGGGGTGCCATGCCCTCCTCCAGGGGATCTTTCCGACCCAGGGATTGAACCCAGGTCTCGCTTATTTCAGGCAGATTTTTTACCATCTGAGACACCAGGGAAGCATAAATTGGATGATACCACTCCCCTGCTTAACACCTCCAGTGAAATAAGATCCCTCACACTTGGAATAAAATCCAGCTCTCTACCGGGACTTAAAGCCCTATGTGATCTGGCCTCTTTGACCTCATATCTTTCCCCTCACTGTACTGTCTTCCTTGCTCTTTTCTGCCCGAACACTCTTCCCTCAAATACTTACACTGCTTCTTTCCTCAGTTCATGCAGGGCTCTTTTCAAATGTGACCTCCTCCATCAGGTCTTCCTTGACCACCTAATCCAAAACCATGCTTTGTCACTCCCTGTCCTCTGACCCTACTTTAGTTTTCTTCAGTACATTTACCATTACCTGGCATTGAATAGTATATCTCTTTCTTTATTAATCATCTCTATATTCCACCTCTTAAATGTAAGCTTCATAAGGACAAGAAATTTTTTGTTTTATTCATGGCATATTGTAAACAATAAATTAATAAATAATTGTCAAATTAATTAGATAATTAAATGACACAGATAAGACATTGCCTCCCATAAGGGTGGCATAACCCTTGGTAAAATACTAGAAGTCCTTGTAAGTGGTTCAGGTTAATCAATATTTTATAGGTAAATGATGATCCTGGAGATCAATAGCCACTCTTATCCCCATAGTGCTTTGAAGTTGAATCCTATGTTAGAAGCTGGGGTCGTTTTGACAAACCCTCATCCCAAACAAGATATAAAAAATTTCAATCCTAGAAATTTCCCTCGTTCCCCTTTCTAGTTACCCACCCCCCCCAGAAGCAACCTTTGTTATGATTTCTTTTATCATAGTTTTGCTGGTTCCTGGACATCATATAAATGCATTCACACAGTGTGTACTTTTATGTCTGCCTTCTTTTTTCTCAGCACAGTGTCTTGAGATTCATCCTTGTGGTTGTATATTAATTGTTCATTTCTTTTTATTCCAAGAAGGTATTCAACTATAGGAATATCTACTTTTTATTTACCCATTCTCTTATTCATGGATACTTGGGTTGTTTCCAGTTTGGGGCTATTTTGAACAAAGCTGCCATGAACATTTTATAGAGTCTACCTCATTTTAAGTCCTATGTACTTTATGTGAAAATCTTCATGCCACCAGTGCTGAGAGAAATATGGCAAGATTATGGTGGCCGTGACCAACATGGCAGCCTGCCTATACCCCAGCAAGTGCCTTCTCCAGACAGCCCCACTGGGTGCTGATCTCTCTCCCACTGCAGAGGGAGAGCACTTGAAAAATGAGTGTCCAGGCAAATTGGGGAGCCCTCAAGCATACTTTCAGTGTTCTCAGTCCCTAAAAGAGACTGTAGAATGCTGCCGCCATTGCTGTTGTATTCTCCTCCTCCTCTCAGCTCCAGTACAAATTAACTCTAACCAGCCACCGAGCATTCTGCTCTCAAGAGGTTTAAATATTTAAGAGTAAGAGTCTTTTTCAGAGCCTGATAAAATATTTATGTGTTTCCATGGGGCATTGGTTTTCATCTAGGCTTCTCAAGGTGTTTTTCTGAGATACTTGTCATAATCATGAGCTACTCAGACAGAGATAGATGATACAGCCAGAGAACATTGGTAATACTGAACCCACCTTGCAGAGTGCCTTGCTTTCTAGGGATGGGGGAGAAGGAGCATACAGAAGAATGGGCATTAATAGTATCTGGATCAGGAGGGAGGCTGACAACAGTGACTTGGAAAAAGCAGATTCTGTTAATGGAGTACCCCTGAGGGTGTGAGTCCAGAGGGGATGGTGGAAAAGAGCTTGTCAGCACAAGGAGGGATTATTTAAGATGGAATCATTCATCCCAAATAGAAGAATAAAGGAATAAGCCTTTAAAGGACACAGTTCCTTTGACACCGATGTAGACAAGGCCTGTATAAGATAGCTATGCCGAATGCTATAATTAAGTTATCACACCTGCTATGAAAATATGGGAGAAGGAGTGGAGGCTAGCCAGTGTTTCCAGGCTGGGGGAGAGAACTAGCTATCTCAGGAGGAACTGTTATTTTCTTCTCCAAGGAAGAAGTGCTTTTTGAGTCAAGTTCTGAAGGAGTTATGGCTCTCTGACTGGCAGCTGTGGTATGGAGGGGCATTTCCAGACAGAGTAACTTGAGCAGACATTCGAGTCAGGGCTATAGTGCTGATGTGGCCTGAGTAAGGTGAAGAGGGGGTGTCAGGGAGGGTTAGGGCAGGTTTGCAGTAAGAGATAAAGCAGGAGAGCTAAAAGCCAACTTGTAAAGAACACAGGAGCATGGACTTTAGTCTGTTTGTTGTAGGGAATCATGTAACTTTTGATTAGGTCAGATTTTGAGCAATTCTTGGGCGATGCCTCTAGCCCAAGCAAGGCCTTGAGGTCTGCTTATGTCCAAGGCACTTCCAGAATATTCTGCCGTGTCCAATCCAGTCTAGAGCCTTTATACAATCTACTCTAAAGGATATAGACAGGAGGAGGTCAGATTCATTTGGTATACTCCTGGGACTAACCAGAAACAGGTCTCATCCATCACGCAAATACTCCAAGTCAAGCTGAATGCATAGGCTGCATGCTGCATCCTGTGATGGCAGCATACATCCTCTTTCATGGCCACTTTGCCTCAGTGGGGGGTAGTTGTGAGGGTCTAAGTACCCTTTATCACCTGAACCTAAATCTGAGTCAGTGTACTTCAGGCTGGGTTGCCAGGCAACAGAGGACCAAGTGACGTGACAGGCAGACCATCGCTACAGAATTCAGACTTGCTTTGACCCAGCTACCAGGCAGTGACTAGAGAGGTAACTGGCAATAGAGGATTGAGGCCATGCAGATTGACAACCCATAGACAGGACTGCTCGGCCACCTTCCACATGTGTTTTCTCTTCAGACTCCTATTCAAAAGTGCCTCAGGATGTTTATTTTAATGCATAATAAAAATAGGGAGGGAGGAAGGGGTGTGAAACCTCTCCATCATCTCCACTTAATGATGTTTGTGATAAGGAAGAGATAAGTAAAAATGATGGTCCTGGGGAAGTCAGTCCTCAGTGCAGCAGTGAGGAACTTTGCATATGTGTAGATTAGCTTGGAGAGCTCTGGAATTCTGATAGGGAGAAGCCAATTCTTGGTGTGAGAACAGAAAAAGGCATGGAGGACCCCATAGAGCAACTTCATGATTCTGCCCAGGGCCTTGCTATTTGGAAGTTTTCTCTTGTGGTGGTGGGTACATGTTCCAGAGTGACATTGGAAACACCCAGAAGAGAATGCACTGGGCCTTCCCATTGCCATCTACCTATGCTGAAATGTCAGCCTCTCAATCAGCACTGTCAGCTCCCATTCTGATTTTCCAAGGGTAACTGGGAAGACCCTGAGAGAGGAGGCAGAAGTGAAAGTCTTAACTAGGGAAATAACAAGACTTCAGACTAACAATATCCTTCAATATTTAAGACATTCTTAGTTTTCTGCATGAAGTGAAATCTCCCAAGGGCCATGTTTGCTGTGTATTTCCTCCGAACAGGTGAAGAGGGTTCATGCTTAATTGAGTGCCTTTTTGTAATGGACATTTCACTGATCGTATGTTGTTCCCTGGCCTGCTTTTGGATGTTGTTTGGAGATTGTAGTAAAGAGGGAACAGGAAGGATGATGGCAGGAGACAGGAAAGGGAAGAGAGTAGTGACTGGCTGGGGTCCTAGGTACCCAATTTATCTGCAAGTGAAAGACTGGGATGAAAGAAGATCAAATAACCACCCATGGGAATCTTTATGTGCAAATATTGCTGACTGCCAAAGTCAGTTGTGAAGAGAAAAGAAGGGCTGAGACATGAGGCTGCTGTCAGTCTGAGGAATATTAATACAGGCTTGACATGCCAGAACACATAGCCATGCCACAACCATGCAGATCCCAGCAGTAATATACTGTCCAAAACCCCTTCACACTTCCATCACATTCTCTCATATTCATTTATAATATTAGTTATGTATGTGAGATATTTGTAAAGATATACAAATGCAGACCTACTTTAAAAAGTAAGTATAAAGAAGAAACATTCTAAAATATTACCAGCAGTGGGATTATGAATGATTATTTTTCTCTTTTTCTAACTTATCCATATTTCCCATGATTGCTATTATAAGCATGGATTTCTATGATACTCAGCAAAACATTAAGTAAAATAATCTTTCAAGAGGCTCAGTAGGGAGAAAGAAGAAGCATACGTGGAGAACGGTAAGATTTTACCAGAATAGAAAAGAAGATGTTGGAAGATGAATGAAAATCACAGAAGTGATTTTGTCAGGAAGACGGAGGAGAGAGTAGGTGGAGATTAGTAATGTTTTCTCTATTTACTGTTATTTACTAGACTTGTTATAATGAGTGTGTATTACTTTTATAATTTAAAAATGCAATAAATTTAAAATATAAAAAGAATTTATTGAGACTGTTATTTACAAGTAATGCCAGTAGAGTGTATAGTCACTTTCAGGCTGCTAACTTCTGCATATTTTTTGTTCATTGTTGAATATCATTTATTTCTTGCCACCCCACCCCCACCCCCGCCAAGGATCTGGAAGCTTTTGTCAGCGTGAAGCCAAATTGCCAACACTAAGCCAAATGTCACACCTCCAAGGCCTTAATGCCATTCTCTGGGTGACAACTGGAAGTCCCATAATTGGCTTCCAGTGGTCCACCAAGGTGCTAACACAGAGCACTTTGAAAGTGGACAGCAGCATCTTTCCCAGAGTTTAATATTTATTTCTAAAGCTGCCAGGCCATCCTTATACATCATATCTCTGAAATATGGAACTGGAGCCAACAAAAGCTGTCAGTAGCTGGATTAGTGGGATTTTTCCAGACAAAACACTGTTCTACTCTCATTGAGCTTACTGACTCAAGCAGCCTCTTGGGAAGCTCTGCGGCTGAGCTTCTGGAGAGGTAGATGTAGTTTTCATTTCACAACCACTGGCCTTTTCCGGAGGCACTGTTGAGTCTGTGCTTTAATTGGCTCCTTCTGAGGAACACGTTGTGAGGCCTCTCTCCAGGAACAGAAGTTGCTGTCTACCTCTGTGTACCAGGATCAATTTAAAGCAAATGCTGGAGAACTATACACTCCACTGGCATTACTTGTAAATAATAGTCTCAATAAATCCTTTTTATAGTTTAAATTTATTGCATTTTTAAATTATAAAAATAATACTCATTATAACAAGTCTAGTAAATAACAGTAAATAGAGAAAACATTACTAATCTCCACTTACTCTCCCCTCCGTCTTCCTGACAAAATCATTTCTTCTGTCCTTTTCTACATTCAAACCTAGGTAGAGTTATTTTCTATTTCATATGTAAATGGGATCATATAATACCAGTTACTCTATGTTTCATTTTATTTATTATAATGAGTACATTAGTATAGGTACATACATATAATTGATCCAATTTTTAATAACTACATATATTCCTTTGCAGACATAATTTTTCCCATTATTTTTGTATTGATAGGTATTCTAGGTTATCCTCCAGTGTTTTCTCTTTTAAACAAAACAAATTATGCTACAGTAAATATTCTATATTTATCCTTACACTTGGGTTTTTATTTCCATAGGAAAATTCCCCAGATTGGCATTTCTGGGTCAAAAAGAACACACACAATTTTCCTGCTCACTGTGGGTCTCCCCTCCAGCAGCCATTTCCCTTCGTCCTTTTGTCTTGCTCTCTACTCCCCACCGCCTTTCTTCAGGGGAGCCTGTGTATGTAGGCAGGAAAGCCCTGCAGTGAGAACTCATCCTTGCCAAGTGTGGATTATATCAGCTCAGTGGGGAGTAGGGTCTGCTGTGTCTTGGTTGCATTGTGTGTCTATTGCTTCTGGTTGGCCAGACTGTTTACAGTTCCTCTTGTTCATTTATTCCATGCTGAGGAATTATCCATGGTCTTCATCTGTGGCAGGAGCAGCCCAATCAGTGGGGAGGAAGGCACTTTCAGAGAGAAAAGGCCGTTACAATGCTTTCTCACAATGCCAAATCTGCTATGTTTTTATGTCCTTTCCTTAATAGTTGGATTGAGAAAAGTTTTTTGATTACATCCTGGTCTTCTCCCTCTATTTTGAGTGATTTGGGGATTTTTATGAGTATATAGTCAATCAACTACAACTGATTACTTGACATGAGGATAATTAGTTGAGAAGGTAGTGGCCTTAGAGCTTAAGGATCAGTGCCACTCAACAGATGTAAACATTTTTAAACAAGTGATTTTACTTAGCCTAGTATGAGTAGTGAGCTTCCCAGGACTACTTGGTTTTCATTTTTAGTTTTGCTCTTTTTTGCATGTAAAAATTTAGTCTAGCTCTCAAGACGGGAGAGGAGCAGGATTCCTCACCACACTAGGGCTAGAGAAAATATCAGAGAAGCATTAAGGGAAGCCGGTGAGTATGAACAAGGGAAATGTAAGCAATGAACTGCCAAAATAGCAAGAAGTATATGGGGTTTTTAAATCCTCAGCTGCAGGCTGCTGTGTGGGCCTGTGAGCTCTTGGACATGCTATGGAGATCTGTGATCCTCTAATTTGTATTAGAAACCCAACTGTGATTCTGTGTTCAGAATGCAAACATTAGCTAAGTCATCCTAGATGACTTAAAAATTATGAAGTCCTGTGACAGACATTTTGCTGTTGGCTTCTATAATACATGCTGCAATTTTTGCTTGGTAGCTTTGAAATGGATTTTTAAGTCCTAGATTGAAAACTAAAGAAAGAAAATAAAACCAGAATAGAAGTTATTGTGATTAATTTCTAAGAAGAAATTTTAACTTTCATTTGGACATGTATAAACCTGAAGAATAAGCATCATTCTTTGTATTAATACATACTTTTTCATCAACCTTTAATTTTCAGATATGTACTGATGGAGTAAAAATGATAGTTAATAATTGACTAGTTATAGTAAGTCACTATAATAGGTTTATCTCATAACTTAGGGATTCTATAATGTATCTTAATTGGTCTCATAGTTAAATTAATAGTTGGATAGTTATATTTTATACTGTTTTCGCTGTGATATGAGTCTATAAAGATTATCTTTAAACAGTCTTGTCTCCTCAGTAAAAAAAAAAAAAAACTTAAGGTGAAACATATTATAAGACGCTAAGCATCTGCTTCTAGCCAGAATGAACCATCTGGTAGTAGACTGTTGCTCCCAGAGGGGACACCTAGAAAATCCGAATTTCCATAATCTGTTTAAAGGCATAAAAGACCGACTAATGCCAGTGCTTGAGATCTAAAAGCTCAGAAAGAAGAGAAATTCATTGAGTGCCCCACATTCTGGGTTGCATTTTTCCTTGAGACATTTGCCATTTGTTAAGTAGCATGTGAGGAAAAGCAAAGAACCCAAGCAAAAAGAAGCTACTGAGAGTCAAAGAAGCTGAGCAGAACATTCTGCAGCCTGATAGAGCTGGGGAGGGAAAAAAGGGGGAATTCAAGGATACTAAATGAGTTGGGACATAGAGGTCATGATCATGGAAAGAAAAGAGACTCAGAGGAATTAGTGCAATAAATTTGAGCCATTTTCCTTACAAGTCATTTGCCAATATATGAGTAGCACAGCTGTTGTTCTTTAGTCTCTAAGTCATGACCGACTTTTTTGCTACCCCATGGACTGTAGCCTGCCAGGCTCCTCTGTCCATTGGATTCTCCAGGCAAGAATACTGAAGTGGGTTGCCATTTCCTTCTCCAGGGGACCTTCCCAACCCAGGGATTGAACCCACATTTCCTGCATTGGCAGGCCAATTCTTTACCTCTGAGCCACCAGAGGAGCCCAAGTAGCACAGACCAAGGATTTAAAAAAAGCCAAACAGAAAGCAGTGCTAAAAAGCTAAACTCATCAGAGCTAGTGCAATCTTACTGTGCTGGGGAGATTAAAATGGGAGTGTTGGGTCCACCAAAGTGGAAGGGCCTGAAAAACACTGATGGTTAATTTTATGTGTCTACTTGTGTTGCCCATAATTTTGGAGGTATATCTGTGAGAGTGTTTCTGGAAGAGATTAGCAGTTGAATTAGTGAACTGAATAAAGCAATTGGCCCACTTCAGTGTGTGACAAAACCTTATTGAGAGAAATTGAAGAAGACCTAAATAGACGGAGAGATATATCTTGTTCACAGGTGCTATGGAGTGAATGTTTGTGTCCTCCCCAAAATTTATAGTTGAAACCTAGTCCCCAGTGTGATGATATTTGGAGACAGGGCTTTTGGGAGATGATTAGGTCAGAAGGGTGGGGAAACCTTCATGAATATGATTGGTGCCCTTGTAAGAAGAGGCCCGAGAGCTGAATAGCTCTCTTTCCATCATGTTAGGACATAACAAGAAGTCAGCTATCTGCAGACTGGAAGAGAGCTCTTACCAGAGCACAGTCAAGCTGGCACCATGATCTTGAACTTCCAGCTTCCAGAACTGTGAGAAATAAATTTCTGTTGTTTATAAACCACTTAATCTATGGCATTTTTAAAATAGCAAGTGAACTGAAAGACAATGGATTAGAACATTCATTTATTAAGATGTTAATTCTCTCCTAATTGATCTATAGGTTCAATATAATCCCAATCAGAATCCCAGATGACCTTCTTGTAGAAATGATAATCTTATTTTAAAATTCACTGGAAAATGTGCAGTGTCTAGAATAGCCAAAACAACTTTCAAAAAAGGAACAAAGTTGAAGGATTATCACTCCTTGTTTATTCTTTTGAATGCAAGAGTGGTTTCGCAGGTGTATGGATATGTCAAAACTTTTCAAATTGACACTTTAAATATTTGCAGTTTAATGTAATTTATACCTCAATAGTGGAGAAGGAAATGGCAGCCCACTCCAGTATTCTTGTCTGGAAAATCTCATGGGCAGAAGAGCCTGGCAGGCTACAGTCCATGGGGCTGCAAAAAAGTCAGACAAGACTTAGTGACTAAACAACAACAATACTTCAAGAGAGCTGTTTAAAAGCTAATAGGAAAATGGGATAAAATACAATTGCAAAATATTTTAAAATACCAAAAAAAGAACATAGGACAGATTGGGAAAATAAAACAAATAGTGACATAATAGATTTTAACTCATTTATGTCAGTAATTATCATAGAATAAATAGAATACTCCAACTAAAAGACAGACTATTGTACTAGATAAAGAGTAGACATATTAAAAAGGATTATTAAAATGTTTTAATTGGTGACAGAGTTTTTCATAGCCTTCATCCTTTTAATGCATCATGCTTTACTTGTGGGTAACCACAAGTATTTGATTTATGAGAACAATATAAATAGAAACCTTAATTAAAAAAAAGTTTTATCCCTAGCTTCACCTGAGTTGTGGTTTGAAATGAGCCTCCTCACTGGGCATGAATGGGGTTTGTAGGAGAGGTTGATATGGGCTATGATTCCCCCTTCTGATTTTATATGTAAAATATTACATATTTGTACATGTTTTTCAGAAGAGGGTCAATAGTTTTCATCAGTATTTCATCTCCAAAGAACTGTTTAAGAATTATGGTTTGAAGAATGAATAAATTGAGTACTATTCTAGATGTCTAATTTCTCAGTAGTATGTCTCTGAAATTAATTTTTAGTGAATAATTCAAATTCAAGTAGATTCAGGTTCTCATAGTATGAATGCCAAATCAACAGCTGCAGCATCACCTGGGAACTCACTAGAAATGCAGATTCTCAGGCCCTACTGAATCAGAAACTCTGGTGGTAAGGGCTTGCAATCAGTGTTTTTAAAGGCATTTTCTAGGTGATTCTGATGTACACTAAAATTTGATAACCACTGTGTTAAACTGTTCTTAGAAAAGTCTATTCTGTACCCCATGCTTCCAAGCCAAATTTAGGACATTTTGGTAAGGCAGTGGCTGCAGAATGAACAGTCTACTGTTAATAGCTTGTATTTTCCATCTTTTTATCTTCAAAGAGCCTGTATCACTCTCACACAGTGTCTTGGGTTGCAAAACAATGTTGAACAACATTTCAGAGAAATCCAGTGTCCATATGAAAGTGGAATTTGGAGACACAGCATATAAAGTGAAAAGTGAAAGTGTTAGTTGCTTAGTCTTGTCAGACTCTTTGCGACCCCGTGAACTATAGCCTGCTAGGCTCCTCTGTCCATGGAATTCTCCAGACAAGAATACTGGAGTGGGTAGCCTTTCCCTTTTCGAGGGTATCTTCCCTACCCAGGGATTGAACCCAGGTCTCCTGCATTGCAGACAGAATTTTTACCAGCTAAGCCACCAGGGAAGCCCACAGCATGTAAGTTCACTCACAGAAATTCTAACAAAAAGGCTTTTCAGGGATGAGTCCCATTAATTCCAAGAGCCTTGGATCTCTGCTTCTTTTGAGGAGTTGGACATTGCTTTCTCAATAGACTGAACCTCACTTTTTTCATAGCTGTGTGGCACCTTCACAAACTTCTTTTGAAGGAGTGCTCAGTATTACCATGGCTCTATTTGAAAGGTAGATTAATGAATTCACACAGCTTATGTTCTGGATACCCAAAAGGGCTGAGGTTTCAGCTATGGCAGCATAAAACTTGAGCCATCCAAAACCAGCCTCTGAAACCTTCAAATGATCATTCTGTCTGGTCCTTCTGTTGCCTGAAGCTTGATTTGTATGACACCTTACTGTTTCGCTGATGAGAAATAGCATCGAGCACTTCACAGCAGTTCTAATTAAAGGAGGGCAGCCAAGTGGAATTCATTCTTGGCTCTTAGTAGTTTTCAAATGAGAATTTTATTGCATATTAATGAGCACTAATTGACATTTGTGACTGGTTTTTATGGAAATCATGCACGTATAATTTGCATAATAGTACCTAAGTGCTTCTAGGTAACAGCGCAACTCTGGGAAGCTGGTGAGGGTTTTAGTATGTTGCTTTTTTTTTTTATTCCCAACTCCAGTCCCTGGCAATAATGTGGAATATTAACAGGTCTCTAAGATCCATCTATAAAACAGTAGTGACTCATAGCCCAGTTCACATGGTTGTGCCAGTTTATACCAAGAGTTCAAAAAGAGTCAGCAAACCACAGCAGAGCAGGTCTCTGAAAGCAGGAGATGCTCCCACAGTAGTCAGGGGGATTTTCCAGCCCTTCTGTATGAATCAAACCTCCTGTTTCTGCTGAGTTATAGTAGTATCTAGATGTACTGAGGGTTGTTCCCAGGAGTATAGTACTCCTATAGAGTTTAGAGTTTTCTAAACATCTCTGGGTTCACATCAACACATATGTACTGATCACCTGCTAAGTATCAGGCACTGTGTTAGATGCTAGAGCAAAACCTCGTTGTCTTGTTCCCTGTTGCATTCCTAGCTCTTAGCATAGTGACCAGGACACAGTAGTTGATCAATCAATATTTATTGAATTATTGAACGTGGTCTCTACTATAAGGGATCTATAATTTCATTATTCTTACAAAATCTGGTTTTACATAAAATACAAAGATCATTACTCTTCCTGTTAGAAGAAACAATGATTAAGAACTCGGGATTCCATTAGAAACTTTATAACAAGAACGATTGATAACCTTGAGTATGTGACCCAAGTCTTCTGTATAGATGACCCTTTCTCTACTGTGGTAATGAAAGAAACCAGTACTTATTGACAATCTAGTATGTTAGTTACATTTACAAACATCTTGGACATCGTATGACTTAATCATCAACAAAACCTACGAGGTATAGATAGTATTACCTCATTTCACTGAGGAGCCAGCTGAAGAATTGAAGTTAAGTGACTAACTTAAGGCACAATAGATAGAAAATGATGGATCTGAGATTTAAATTCAGCCTTGGCTTTGTCCATTGCAATATCACTCATTATACCAAGTAGTCCAAGGATGTGTGAAATGAAGCCAAACTCCATGTACTGAGATGGAGGCTGAATTGGCCCAGGGACCCTGGGGTGTGCCCTGCATTCAGTTGACCTACTGTTTACAGCGAACCTGGTGCTTACAGCAGTGTTTTTCAGATCCTATGGGGGACCCACTCCAATAGCCAGTCCAATTCATTTTAATTCTACCAAGAAGCCAGAAATGTTTAAACACTGTAAGCAAAGGGAGAAATCAGGTTTACTAGAAGAAAAGTTACAAGTTAATATCAAATTAAAAAGTTGAGTATTTTCTTCTGTAATCTTGAGCAAAAATGTTCTCCAGATTGTGGAAAAATCACTGACTATGAGCTGGGAAGCCCTGGAGAGGAGAGGCTTTAGAACACAGGGATTAGGAAAGAATGGTGGTGTAGTCTGAGAATTCATACAGAGCCCTATGATCCAAAAGCTTTGTTTCTTCTAAGTTTCACATTACAGTGGTGAATCAAGTCCACTCTTCTTCCTCCCATCCTGTCTACCTCCCACCTCTGCCAAGGACACTCAGTGATTCCCTTCTGCTTCTAAAGCCCCTTAAGAGGGATATGTTTGAAGTAGCCATCTCTTCTCCCCTTGCTCTTCCCTCTGGCGAATCAAGATTCCCTGCACGGCCCTGCTTCAGGGTCCTAGGGATGATTACTCAGAAACCATGCAAGTATGTGGAAAACTTAATTGGAGGCACTTCAAAGGCTTTACAAGGGAACTTTTATCATTTTACCCTCTTTTATAAGGCAAATCTGCGAAGCAGATTAATTCAGTCCATTTTACATTTTGGGGGAGAAAATGTGCACGTTCCCAAACTTATACTGTCCCAGGAGAATAGTCTTTCCTCTTCCACATTGTTCCTTTTCTCTCTCAGACTTCCTCCACAAACGTCTACAGCCCTAGAGCTGTTATCCCTGTGGCCCCTCCTCTCCAATTGCCTACTCTGGTCCTGCACACATTCTGTGTATTCAAATCAAAATTGACTTCCTTCTGGTCACCATTCCTATCTGGCACTCCACATATAAACACACACTCTCCATCTTCCCCTCCCCAAGTCCAGGCCTTTGCTCAGATGTTCCATATATGTGAAAGACTAACTGTAGCTTCCTTTAAAGTCCTTTAGCTCAGTTGGTAAAGAATCCACCTACAATGCAGAAGACCCTGGTTCGATTCCTGGGTCGGGAAGATCCATTGGAAAAGGGATAGGCTACTCACTCCAGTATTCTTGGGCTTCCCTTGTGGCTCAGTTGGTAAAGAATCCACCTGCAATGTGGGAGACCTGGCTTTGATCCCTGGGTTGGGAAGATCCCCTGGAGAAGGGAAAGGCTACCCATTCCAGTATTCTGGTCTAGAGAATTCCATGGACTATGGGGTCGCAAAGAGTCAGACACGACTGAGCGACTTTCACTTTCACTTTCAAAGTAATATAGAAAAAGCGCTGAAGCTGGGAGACCAGAGCTGTCTTCCTACACTCAACAGGTGATCCTGAACCTCCCACCCTCTGTGAAGCACTTTTCTGACCCATAAAATAAAGAGATTGGACTTTATTATGTCTAAGATTGCTTCCAGCTCCAGCCTTCTTTCCCTGACTGAACCGTCTGTTCACATACATGGAATATTTTCCCACCCTGATCTCATGTTCATGTTCTCTTAGAATTTACAACCGTGAGCCATCTTCTATGTCGTAGATCTGTGTGACGTGTGATCTTTAGGAGAGCTTTAATCTCTTCTGCCCTGTTGTCCTCATGAAGAGCAGTGTATGTTCAGGAAATAGAAATGAATTTTATTATTAATGTAAGTGATCCATATTCAGCATGTTTGTAAATCTGCTAGCAGAACGCAATACAGTGCAATCAAAAACAGTTAAAATGCCTTTTGCATTCCCTGCTGTTTATAATTATCCATGTATCTGCTGCCTACATTAACATAGTTAATGAGGAGGTACTACTTCAGACAATATTAGCACCAAAAGGTTAGCGCCAGAAGGAACGTTAGTAAATATCTAGTATAATACTATTGGGGCTTCTCTGGAGGCTCAGTGGTAAAGGATCTACCTGCCCGTGCAGGTTCATGGGTGTGATTCCTTGGTCAGGAAGATCCCCTGGAGTAGGAAATGGCAACCCACTCCAGTATTCTTGCCTGGGAAATCCCATGGACAGAGGAGCCTGGCGGGGCTATAGTCCATGGAGTTGCAAAAGAGTAGGTCACTACTTAGGAAGTAAACCACATATTGACTAAACAACAACAGTGCTCTTGGTGGTGATTTGAATAGATACATTTTTTATTAATTTGCATGTGGTTCTGACTTACCTCTTCTTAGTGGGTAATCTGAGGCTGAGATACTTCAAACAATGTATCTATTTGTTCACATTGGGTGGAAATATCCCTATTACTTCAGTTGTCCCTTCTCCTGTTTTTAATATAAAGCGTGTAATGGGTTGAAAAGTAAAGAGGTAATGAAATCCGGACAAAAGGAAATTAGTCATAGGATAATAAAAATGAGCCAGAAATGCCTAACACTGCACAGTTGCTGTAAGTGAACCACATGTTTGATTCCAAGCATCCTGGCAGCCAAAAGAGAAAGAAACATACTATTCATGACATTAAAATGTTCCAGAAAAAGATAACTTTTCCTGGTATTTGAAAGAAAGAAAAATTTAAACTATCTGTCCTCATAGAAGAGCCACCAAGTCAATGTCATTGACCACAACTTCAACAATATTTTACTAATACCTATAATGCTAAATTCATTTATGCAATAATCATTTATTGTGTGCCTTCTATGTGCCATATATGTTTTACTGTATTACAGTTATTTTTTTGTTATTGTTCAGTTGCTCAGGTGTGTCCGACTCTTTGCAACCCCATGGACTGCAGCACGCCAGGCTCCCCTGTCCTTTACCATCTCCTGGAGCTTACTCAAATTCATGTCCATTGAGTCAGTGATACCATACAACCATCTCATTCTCTGTCATCACCTTCTCCTGCCTTCAATCTTTCCCAGCATCAGGGTCTTTTCAAATGAGTCAGCTCGTCGCATCAGGTAGCCAAAGTATTGGAGCTGCAGCATCAGTCCTTCCAATGAATATTCAGGGTTGATTTCCTTTAGGATTGACTGGTTGGATCTCCTTGCAGACCAAGGGACTCTCAAGAGTCTTCTCCAACACTACAGTTTGAAAGCATCAATTCTTTGGCTCTCAGCCATCTTTATGGTCCAACTCTGACACTGGAAAAACCATAGCTTGACTAGATGGACCTTTGTTGGCAAAGTAATGTCTGTGCTTTTTAATACACTGTCTAGGTTTGTTGTAGCTTTTTTTTCCCCAAGGAGCAAGTGTCTTTTAATTTCATGGCTGCAGTCACCATCCGCAGTGATTTTGGAGCCCAAGAAGATAAAGTCTCTCACGGTTTCCATTGTTTCCCCATCTATATGTTATGAAGTGATGGGACCGGATACCAGGATCTTACTTTTTTGAATGTTGAGTTTTAAACCAGCTTTTTCACTCTTCTCTTTCACCTTCATCAAGAGGCTCTTTAGCTCCTCTTTGCTTTCTGCTGTAAGGGTGATGTCGTTTGCATATCTGAGGTTATTGTTGTTTCTCCTGGCAATCTTGATTCCAGCTTGTGATTTATCCAGCCCTGCATTTTTCATGATGTACTCTGCATATAAATTAAATAAACAGGGTGACAATATAGAGCCTTGATGTACTCCTTTCCCAATTTGGAGCCAGTCTGTTGTTCCATATTCGATTCTAACTTGCTTCTAGACCTGCATACAGATTTCTCAGGAGGCAGGTAAGGTGATCTGGTATTCCCATCTCTTGAAGAATTTTCCACAGTTTGTTGTGATCCACACAGTCAAAGGCTTTAGTGTAGTCAGTGAAGCAGAAGTAGATGTTTTTCTGGAATTCTCTTTTCCAAAGACCCAATGGATTTTTCTTTTTGATACTTAAATTATCTTGTCATTGACAGGAAGCCTGTTGGCTCCTGCATCCATTTGATATGATTCTGTAGTCTCTGTAGTGTGATAATTTTTTATTTTCTAGCATGACAAAATAACCCAGTTTCATTTCAGGTATTTCCAATTCTGTAATTTAAACTGGCAATTTCACTAAAGAAAACTGATTCCTTTTTACTGAAAGTGTTTTTAGAGACTGCAGTCTGGGTGCTTGAAGGGCTTATTGTTACAGATTGTACTTATTTCTGAACTTTGGTTGACAAACTGGGAAATATGAATATTTTAGGAAAAGAACACTTTGATTCCATAGTGATATTTCCCTTTTAAACAATAGATGGAAAGGTTTTGCTTATTTTATATGCTTATATTTTTTCTCTTTGAAAATCTTAGTTTCCAGTGACATGAACATGATTACTTATTTGCTTTATCTAGTAGATAGATGTGTCTATATGTATATGAATGTACATACATCTCTATAAAATAGGAACAATACCCAATACCCACTTCATGTTGTTTAAGATTTCTGTGTGGTTATTTTTTGTCCTTTGATGTATAATCAAAATACTCTTCCTTAAATTAATTCTGGGCTCCCCTGGTGGCTCACATGGTAAAGAATCTGCCTGCAATACAGGAGACCTATGTTCGATCCCTGGGTTGGGAAGATCTCCTGCAGAAGGAAATGGCTACCCATTATAGTATTCTTGCCTGAAGAATTCCACGGACAGAGGAGCATGGCATCTACAGTCCATGATGTCACAAAGAGCTGGACATGACTGAGCAACTTAACACTTCCAAATTAACTCTTCTTTATGTGGTTATATCATCAACTTGTTGATAGGTTAATTTGTTTCAGTTTGTTTCCTAAGTTTAGACATCTATTTTCTTTTTTTAATTTTGTTTTTAAATTAAGTAAACTATTTGTATGGTTTCAGAGTCAAAGCTATAAATATTGAGAGATCCATTTTGCCTCTCTGTCTCCTCCCTGTTGTTTTTTTCCTTCGCTTATAGGTAATGCTGGTAATGCTTTTGTTTTTTCCATTGTTTCTTTTTGAAAATGAGCCAATGACCTAAATGAGTTTCGTCTCCTTTCTTACATAAAAAGCAGCATACTATATACATTTTGTTGTATCTTCATTTTTTTAAACAATGTAATTTGGAAATCATAGTATATAGAAATTTACTCATTCCTTTTAAAGAACTGAGCTATTATTCATTATTAAAAACCAAGTATTATTTGTAGAAAAGCAGTAGGGTGATTTTCTCAGACAAGGGGGTACTAGAATGAGACAGGTAGATTGGAATGAATATGCCAAGGTATTAATGCATAATTTTGGATGCTTATTATTTTCTTCCATGTACTTTTCTGAGTTTCAAAACTATCAATTAAAGAATAATTTTAAATACAACTTCACATCAGAGCAACAAAGGAAAATACTCAGGAATCACTGAGCTATAAACATTTAATGGAATTAGATCAAAGAAGGAAGGTTTAGGTGAGTATGTACGTGGGAAGCTTCTATAGGTGGTAGTTGTTGTTTTTCTTGAGTCTCTAAGTCATGTCTGAGTCTTTGTGACCCCACGGATTGCAGCATGCCATGCTTCCCTGTCCTTTACTATTTCCCAGAGTTTGCTCAAAAACTCCTATCCATTGAGTTGATGATGCCATCCAACCATCTCATTCACTGTTGTCCCCTTCTCCTCCTGCCCTCAATCTTTCCCAGCATTAGGGTCTTTTCCAATGAGTCATCTCTTTGCATCAGGTTGCCAAAGTACTAGAGCTTCAAGTTCAGCATCAGTCCTTCCAATGAATATTTAGAGTTTAATTCTTTTAGAATTGACTGCTTTGATCTCCTTGCAGTCCAAGGGACTCTCAAGAGTCTTCTCCAACACCACAGTTCAAAAGCATCGATTGTTTGGTGCTCAGCCTTCTATATGGTCCAACTCTCACATCTGTACATGACTACTGGAAAAGCCATAGTTTTGACTAGATGGACCTTTGTTAGCAAAGTGATGTCTCTGTTTTTTAATCTGCTGTCTAGGTTTATCATAGCTTTACTTTAAAGGAATCACAGGCTGGAATCAAGATTATGGAAAGAAATATTAACAGCCTCAGTTATGCAGATGATACCACTCTAATGGCAGAAAGAGGAGAGCAAAAAAGCTGGCTTAAAACTCAACATTCAAAAAAATAGATGATAGAGATGGGCCTAAACAGAGAGCTCTCAGTGCTCTATGACAGTTACCTAAAATATGAGAATTTGCAGAAGAGAATGGAAGATGCATATCCTCCCCAAATTTAGTTTGCCTAACTGATCATTATTGGATGACTCTGCATAGAGCCATTCTTTTATCATCAAAACCATTCATTCCCTGCAATAACAAGAGGGAGGTTAACGTGGAAAGCTCTTGTAATTTTCACAATAGAATTAGACTTTAATTTTTTTAGGTTTATGTAGCCAAACCTGATATTCTCATTTAAAATTGCTTAACTCCTCCTCTGGCATTCCCAGACACTCTTGCCCTGATCTGCCTTTTCCTCCATTGTCCTTAATATTTTCTAAATTCTATGTATGTATGTATTATGTCCACTGATTACTGTTTGATTCCCCTATTGTAATATAAATTCTTTAAAGGTAGGGATCTTTTTTGTTGTTGTTCACCAGTGTATTCAGAAGCCTAGAATGGTGCCAGTCATATTGGTAGTACTCTTAAAAGATTTATTAAGTGATTGGATATTGGAAGCAGTGGAGTTTTGGAGTAAAAAGGAATGTGTAACCATGAAGTTCAGCATTTATGTATTCATCATCCCCTTATACATTAATATCATCACTTCATGGCCCTGGATACCGTTATAGTTCAGCTTTATTGTTGGTAATGCAGATATCAACTGAACTGTCAATGAGAATATGAACTAAGGCATTTGTTTTTGAAAAATAAAAGGATATAGGTGATTGATACAAATGTAAAGAATGCAGTATGTGTGTGTTTTTCTAATAGGTACATGCTTATTAGCATAACTTAAAAAATTAAGAAGCATATTCTTTTTCATTTGCCCACACACTCACCATTTCCAGCACCCTTTATTCCAGATTTGCATGTGGTATCATTTTCCTTAGGCCTGAAGGACTTCCTCTAACATTTCTTGTAGTGCATGTCACTCAGATTTTCTTTTTCTGAAAATATCTTTATTTTACCTTCATTTCCTGAAGACATTTTCACTGGATATTGTATTCTGGATTGACTTTTAAGATGTCATTCCATTCTCTTCTGGTTTACATAATTTCAAATTAGAAATCTGTTGTAAGCATTACTATTGTTCCTCTATACAAAATCTGTCTGCATCACAGATTTTTGTCTTTATCATTGGTTTTCAGTAATTTCATTGTAATGTGTCTTGGTGTATGTGTGTTTGGGTGTTTCAGTGTTTATTCTGCCTGAGTTTGGTTGAGCTTCTTGAATCTGTAGGTTTACTCTTTTCATTAAATGTTTAAAAAGTGTGGTCATTATTACTTTCAAATATTTCCCCTCTTTTCTTCCCAGAGCCCCAATTACATGTATGTTAGACTACTTGCTATTATTCAGTATGTCACTGAGGCTATATCCATATTTATCAATTATATACTTCATTTTCGATAATTTCTTTTGTTTTTAAGCTAACCAGTGTTTTATTTTTGCAGTGTCTAATCTACTGTATTTTCAATTTTACAATTGTGTTTTAATCTCTAGAATCCTATTTGGCTATTTTTTATATTCTCCATTTTTGTTCTCATTTTGTTTATGTTGTGTTTTGTGTCTTTCAGCATATTTATAATAGTTGTTTTAAGGTCCTTGTGTGCCAATTATATCATTTCTATTATTCCTGTATGTTTTTATTAAACTTTTTTAAATGTATTGTTATAGGTTTTGTTTGTAGGTTATAGGTTTGTATGTTATTGTTTTTTTTTTTTTTGCTTCTTTGCATGCCTGGTAATTTTTTACTGATGATGGACATTTTGAATTTTATGCTATTGAGTGCTGGATCTTGTTGTAGTCCTTTAATGAGCATTGGGTTTTGTTCTAGATTGCGGTTAAGTTTTTTGCAGATAAATTTGATCATTTTTAAGACTTACTTTTAAACATTATGAGGGAAGGTCTAGAGTAGTTTCTAGTCTAGGGTTTATTTGCTCCATTTTTTTCTGAGAATTGTATCTAATATCCTATATATCATGAGATCTGTCCACTCTGGTTGGTGGGAACACAAAGTATTTTCAACCATGTGTGAACTCCAGGAATTGTTCAGCTGCTGTCTATCAGTGGTTATTTCTTTCACTTCAAATAGTTTCCTCTCACTTTTGCCTAGATCAATATTCAGAAAAAGACTGAGAGGAAAAATGCTTTAAACTTTAAAAAAAAAAAAAAAAGACTGAGAGGGTCCCCAGCATATTTCCAAAGCACTCTCTTTCTTGGTATCTCCCTCTTCTTTATTACTCTGCCTCATAAATTTGTTTACCTTGATGTCCCTAACTCCAGTCTATTCTCCTTACCTTAGCAAGACTTCTAGGCTCTCTTTGAGTTTCCCTTCTTGTGCCATGGCCTGGAAACTGCCTTCAGGCAGTAACTTAGGGTCAGTTATAGTCATTGGGATAATGTTTACTTATATTTCATTTTCAGCCAGTCAATTGTAGGTTCACCTCATTTGTTTTTCAAAGTCCTGTGAAATCTGTTATCCGATATCTGAAAAGAGCTTTTTGGATATTTTGTCTGGTTTTTGAGTTAGTTATAGCAGGAAGGCGGAGAAGGCAATGGCACCCCACTCCAGTACTCTTGCCTGGAAAATCCCATGGACAGAGGAGCCTGGTAGGCTACGTACAGTCCATGGGGTCGCTAAGAGTTGGACACGACTGAGCGACTTCACTTCCACTTTTCCCTTTCATGTACTGGAGAAGGATATGGCAACCCACTCCAGTATTCTTGCCTTGAGAATCCCAGGGATGGCGGAGCCTGGTGGGCTGCCGTCTATGGGGTCGCACAGAGTCGGACACAACTGAAGCGACTTAGCAGCAGCAGCAGCAGCAGCAGCATAGCAGGAAGGCAATTCCGATAGCAGTTAATTCTTCATGAACAGAAGCAGAAGTTCTACCAACTGCAAAACAACTTTTTCAAGGACAATAATTGTAGGACTAGTTTTTCAATAGCCAGAAATAATGTGTAAAAGGATAGGGCAGATTTTTGTGGAAAGATATGGAGGCTGTTGTGGAGGAGGAAACGGCAACCCACTTCAGTATTCCTGCCTGGAGAATCCCATGGATGGAGGAGCCTGGTGGGCTACAGTACATGGGGTCTCAAAGAGTTGGGCATGACTGAGTGACTAATACACACACACATGTGGGGGCTGTTGAGAGTTGTAAACCTATAAAGGACTGTCTTGCTCTTGGGAGCAGCATAGCTGATGCAGTATCTATTTTCCTAATGACTGGGCAGGATTCTACATTCTGTCAAATAAATTGAAAGTCCTGCCGTGATCTTGGATCTGCTACTGTCTGTGAACGAGACAGTTTACCTTTATAGATTTAGTGGGAGAGGCAGGGGAGGGAGGTGTTCTTGGAGGAGCCTGGCACACCTTTCTCTTCATGCCTTGGATTCTTTATCTGTTTTATGGTCAGATGGTTATCCCCTCTGACACACTACTTCCCACCCACTTTCCCAATCACTCAATATGTTTTTGAAATCATTCAACTCTCTTCTTTCAGTGACTAAGCCATTCACTGTTTCACCAGCTCCTCATGTATGAGTCTTTGTGAATGTGTGCTAAAGTTGAAATTGAAAGCCTGCACCATGGTGGAGCCTAGTATCATGGTTTATAAAGCTCCTACACTGGATAGCCATTGACTGTAGGGGGGCCTAGCACTCAAATTTCCATGCCATTGTGTTGATCTGTCCACAAGTGACCTTTAGAATGTACTCAGAAATCTGTTCAAATGGACAATCCCATCATGTTCACAAAATCTCCCAAGGATGATTTGGGCTTAAGGTTGTTATCCTTCTGAGATCCACAGTGTTGACCATGGTTTCTCTACCTTAGCATTATTGACATTTGGGAATAGATAAGTCTTTGTTACTTGGACCATTCTGTGAATTGTAGGATGTTTAGAAGCATCCTTGGCTTCTACCTACTAAATGTCACTAGCACCCTCCTCTTTTTGACATCCATATCTGCCGATGTCCTCTGGAGGTGCAAAATTGCCCTAGTTGAGAGTCACTGGTATACACATGCTATCGTGCGCCACACTCCAGAGAACCCATAGATATGAAATTCTAGGAACTAAACATGAAGAAACTTAATAGGACATTGGTGTCTTCTTGGGTGAGCTCAGTCCAGGGTGTCTGCCCCATCCAGGGTGTATACCAGGAGGACACTGACCTTGCAATGTAAACACCAGGATTTGAGTCCTATCTCTGCAGATTTAGAGCAAGTTTCTCCACTTTTCCGCTCTTAAGTGTCCTTTTGTGAAAATGAGGAAAGGTCTTGTTTACTTCACATGACACAGTTGTGAGAGCAAAATGAGGTTTTATATATAAACACACGTCTATATGATGTAAGGATACACAAACAAGGACTTAATAATGGTTCAAATATAAGTGTACTTATTTGCAAGTATGATTAAAAAGGGTGATATAGGAAAAATGTCTCTTTCAATCCATCATGCAGTATAGTCTTTCCTGTGGCTTCTAATACTGCTCTATGCTAGAAGACATAGTAGGGGATGTCTAGCTTTTAAGAAAAAGAAAAAAAATTGTCTTTTCAGTGGTTAAAATTTCAACTAAATTAAGATGCAAATAGTCATGTTTTTATATATACTTAATTTTCCATTCAGTAATCTGACCAGTCTGCACAAGAATTTAAATGTCTTGACAGAAGGTAGTGGCTTTCAGTTCTCTTGGGATTTCATTGTAATGAGCCTGGTAAATAATTCAGGAATATATGAGAGGCCAATATATGGGCAGCACCTGGTGCTATATTGTTCATGTCTAAGTATGCAGAATCCAAAGATGACATTCTACATCTGTCACTATTATTCTGTCTTAAACACAAGTCCTATACTCTGTGGCTATTGAAATAATTGATATTTTTTCCTCTTCCAATTTTCCTCCATAGTAAAAGAAAAATATGCTAAGCTGTCCCAGAAACACAGACCAGAAGTGGCATCCTCTTTAAAATTCCCACTGGTAAAATTTCAAATCTGTTTTTCTTAAGAGATAGGTGGTTTAAAGAACGTCTGCCTTTTCTGCTGGGATTAATTTGAGCCTCTCTGCATTTCTACTTTTGTTCTTCAAGGTAGAGCTTGTTTTTAGATCACAGTGTTTGTATTGTAGTCATCTTCTGAGAAAAAATGGTTACTCACTCACTCTGTGGGAATTTTTAGAATCCTCAGTTTCTCTCCCTACTACCTGAGTATCCTTTCTAGTAGTCTGACAGTTTTAAAAACAAATGAGTAAAAAACTCTCGATAAAGTGATTGCATATCCTTCTGAGATTTCATCTGACTAGACATAGAATGTTCCTCCATTTACTGAGCGAATAGGAGATCACAGGACCGACCAACAGACAATGTGTGCAGACACCATGGGGCACCTGAGCCCACTGTCAGCCAGGACGAGACAGAGCTTAATCCCTGAGGTGCAAAGAAAGATCTTGGAAGGCCAGGGGGCGTTCCTAGTAGGGAAAAAAGGAAGATGTGCTCACATATGTAAACTAAAATTTTTGCAGTGCTGGGCCATGAAAGGATCTGAAGAGGGACTGTAGAGCTTTGTATTTATAAATTGTTAGATGTGCTTATCTTTGTTTTTAAAGTATTGTTTATTGAAGAGGTTTTGAAATATATTTATTTAAATATATACTGTATTTTAAACTTTTGTTATATATAAGAATGTATTGTGTATAATTATATATAATAAAAATATGCTTCCCTGGTGGCTCAGATGGTAAAGAATCTGTCTGCAATGCAGGAGACCCAGGTTCAATCCATGGATCGGGAAGATTCCCTGGAGAAGGGGATGGCCACCTACTCCAGTATTCTTGCCTGGGAAATTCCATGGACAGAGGAGCCTGGTAGGCTACAGTTCATGGGGTTGCAGAGTCAGACACAGCTGAGCGACTTTCACTCGCTCACTCGCCTAAACCTTTGTTATGTATAAGAATGTATTATGTGTAACAATATCTAATAAAAATATAGCTGTTATAGTTAAATGTATAAAATATTTTAAAACCTCTGTAATAATCCATTTACATATATGTATGTGTTTGTGTTTATTTGAGTAAATTATATGTATATAAATGAAACGTTTATTTATTAACAGGTTTAATTGCTTTCCTCTCCTTCAGGACCTTTGTGAGAGTACTTGGAGCAGGGACTGCCATCTGGTGGCAAGCTAGAATCATCGCTTTGTGTGACCTAATGGTTACTAAGATGTCCACTCTTGACTCATGTGGTCTGCACTGGCAGCAGGGGACCAGGAGAGCCTGGAAGGTGTCTGTTGTAGGAGCCTAGTGAAATAACTCTCTGCTTCCATCTGAATGGATTGTTCATCCCAGATTCTGAGCCAGGATCCAGCTCCAAAATGGTGCCTCTGAAGAAAAGATCTGAGTTGCTATTGTGTTTTAGTCAAAGATCTGCTGGTTACCTACCAGTGGGTAACCAAGACTGTGAATAGGCACATACCAAGAGGGGCATGTGATGACATGGAGCCTGAAATAAACTGCTCTGAATTGTGTGACGGTTTTCCTGGTCCAGAGCTGGAACGTAGACCCCTTCATGATCTCTGCAGAACTACAATTGTAAGTGAGCAGCCGTGGGGTGTTAGGGCTGCTGCTTAGATATACATGTTGTTGTTGTTATTGTTGTTAATGATAGTAGTGGTGGAGGGGGGAGGGGTAACGCTTATGCAGGACACCTGTGTCCCAGCTCTGGAGGTGATGGGGCAGTTCATGTTTGATCTATAGAAGAGCTTCATTCTAACAGCTTCTCTTCATTCTGTTCTCAGACCTCTTCCCACCACAGCAGTAAGACCATTTCTTCATTATCTCCTGCCCTCTTGGGTATTGTTTGGACTTTCCTAAGCTGTGGACTTCTCCTCATCGCCTTCTTTCTTGGCTTCACAATTCGCTGCAGGAAGAACAGGTAAGCTGCCCATGCCTAGTTTCTTATTCTCATCACCTGAAACATAAAACCCAGAGTGTTGGTGTCATTTTGGCACCATGAACTGCTGGCTAGTGTCAGAAAAGCTTGTGTCCTACTGTGGCATTAAGCTATGTGAGACGCTCCCCTTGACGGAGGCCTGGCCTTGCAGTACACATCCGTCTTGAGAAGGTGAAAGATCTTCCTAGTGTTGTGCTAACTACAACGATATCCAAAAAAGCGAATGAAGAGTTTCTCTTCGTGAAGGAAGGTGAGATCCTTCTGAGAAGATGTATTTGTATTAAAAACAGAGATCGTGTAGAGAAATATTCCAAAGCAACATTAAAGTTTATGGCAGCAGAATTGGAACCAGTCTGGGTAAGCTAAGATTCTGCAAAAATAGTGAAGCTCCACTCCTGGCTATTCTGCTAGACAACTGTGACTAGTTGGAAAGTCACTGGTTCATCCAGGTAAGTGTGTATGGCACCCAAGACTGACAAAAGGGACTTGAAGAGTCTTGCCTTCACTGCCATCCAGTTGTTCCCTCAGGTCCCACCCCATCTCTCCCGTTCTGTACCGTCATTCTGCTCCAGCTGTCCCAGGCTGCCTCCTGAGAAGCCTCGCTCCAGCCCTCTCTCCCTGGCCCATAGGCCATTTCTGGTTGGATCCTGTTGTCAGATTTCAGCAACTCCCTCAGAGATGCCAAACTCATCTGGCTCCATACCAGCCTGACATTTTGTGGTAATCAGTGTGTTTTGTTCCATTGCCTGGGCTTGGCACTCAGATGAGGGTCATTTAGTTGGATTTGTCTGTAGGCATTTGGGGTGCCTCTGACTATCTGAGGCATGGAGGATGTGAAACTATTAGGCATCAGTGGCTTGATCTGCTGGGTCAACCTCAGCATGGCCATGAGGCATGGCACCCAGCCCTGGGGTACCCCTGAAGCTTCCCCAGCCACTTTTCACTCTATTCCTTAGACACACTAAGCCTGCACTCATCTTAAGGTCTTTGACTTACTGTCCCTTTACTGTTCCCATTGCCCGAGAGTCTTCTCCATATCTTCCCATTACTAGTTCCTTCTCATTTGATAGGTCTTGGCTCAAATGTCATCTCTTCAGAGAAGACTTCCCTGATCATCCTATCTAAGGTTACCTCTTTACAGAATGGCCACCCAGCCTCTACCCTTCATGCCATATCCTATCATTCATTTATTTTCTTCATAGCAAGTCTCACTCTCTGACATTACCATATTTTCGATTTACCTGTTTATTGTCCATACCACCCACCAGAATGTAAAATCCATGAACACAGGAACCTTCTCTGTGATGTTCACCACTGTCTCCAGTACTTAGAACAGACAGAAACATCATAAATGCTCAGTATATATGCTTTTGCTTCCCTGATGGCTCAGTGGTTAAGAATCTGTCTGCCAGTACAGGAGACATGGGTTCAATCCTTGGGTTGAGAAGATCATCTGAAGAAGAAAATGGCAACCTACTCCAGTTTTCTTGCCTGGGAGATTCCATGGACAGAGGAAACTAGCAGCATATAATCCATGGGGTTGCAAAAGAGTCAGACACAACTGAGAGACTAAACAACAACAAAATATGCTTTCAGTCATCCTGGAAGGAAGGAGATTTAAATCCCAGCAGTGTCTGCTGCCAAGAAAATGACTAGGAAAATCACACATTTCAAGGTTAGAAAACTATGGAGTATCCTGTTTTCAGCTGCAACATATTTCTGTAATGCAAATTAGTGCCCAGTTGGCAAATAAGAAAATAACATTATTGGTTCATATGTAATTTTTCCCCCAGCAAATCAATAGTTTAAAGCATTGAGGGCCAGTTTTTCTTAAGTTAAAGAAGGAAGCCTTAAGAATACTGTGGCAGTGCAAGAAGTGGCTGGTTTAATGACTTCAAGAAATGGTATTCTACCTTACAATGTGACCCTATCTGATGAAGTTGTGGGAGCAGATGAAGACATGGAATCACATTCTCTTGTTTTTAAAAACAATGTGCTATTGAAGAGAACATAGATTCAAATTAGATTTTGATGCCAATGTTATCTATTGGAGGTAAATGCCCTTGAAGACCTATCTCTTGCAGATTTAAGGCTATAAAAATCAACTGTGATCCTGGTACAAGTGGTAGTGAACATCTACTGAGTACTAACATTTTAACTGAGATAATTATTATTTTATTAGTATTCTGGTTACAAAGTTAAATGTGTTTCAAATGTTATGGTCCCATACTATTTTTCCCATAACCCATTATTTTTATACACAGTTTTGTGGAATCCATGGTTTTTTTAGAAGCATTTATATGTCCTGTTAAAATAGGAACACTTATAAACAGTGTTATGCTAGAAGCACCTATATTTCTTTCATTCTATTGAAGGTTTTGTTGCCTGTCTTGCTTGCAGTGGGAGCATGACTTGGCATAAAGAATAAAATATTAAGAGACACTGTGAATAAAAACACATTTCGCAGTTAAGTAGCTTACAAGGTCAGACAGGGAAAGATAAAATAACCCAGTTTCAAGAGCACTTTCTTAAATAGCAAAATTTGTTGAGAGGTGCAGCATCATAGTTAGATGCCTCATTTCATTCCATTTCTGTGGTCTCTAAATTTCTGCCTGTGATTCTGTGTGTGCCAGAGTAAGAAAAACATTTTAATCAAATAAAAATAGTTTAGTAATATTCAAATTTTGTCACTTATATTGCATTTTTATAACATTTTTAAATGTAGTATACAAGAGAAAATCAGTAAAGATATAGAAGACAAACAATCCCATCAATCAGCTAGACCTAATTGACATTTGTATAATCCTACACCCAACAGCAGCAGAATACACATTCTTTTCAAGTACGCATGGAACATTTACCAGGATAAATCATCTTCTGGGCCATAGAAAAGGTCTTATTAAATTTAAAAAGATTCAAATCATAAAGAGTGTGTTCTCTGACCCACAATGGAATTAAACTAGAAATCCATAACAGAGAAATCTCTGGAATATTCTGAAATATTTGGAAACTAAATGTTGTTGTTTAAACACTAAGTCATGTCCAACTCTTTTGTTAGCACTTTAAAATAACCCATGATCAAAGACAAAATCAGAAAGGAAACCAGAAAGTATTTTCAACTGAATGAAAGTGAAAACACAACATGTCAAAATTTGTTGGATGCTGTTAAAGTAATACTTTAGGGGAAATTAGAGTAGTAAACTCCATGTTATAAGAAGAAAGATCCACCTTACAGAACATAAAAAAAGAGCAAATGAGTCCCAAAATAAGCAGAGGAAAGGAATAATAAAGATAAGAGTGGAAATTGATACAAGAAAAAACAGAAGAAAAACAGTGAAACCAAAAGCTCTTTATGAGGATCAATAAGATTGACCAACTTCTAGGTCAGGAAAAAACGAAGATCAATTACCTAAGTAAGGAAGAGAAGCTATCATCACTGAAGATTCTATACATATTAGAAGGATAATAAGTTACTGTCATGAACAACTATGATAGGCAGACTCTAAAATGTTCTCTGATAAGGCCTACCTCCTAGTTTTCACACTCTTGTGAAATCCCTTCTCCTTGTGTGTGGGCTGGACTTGTTGATTTGCTTATTAATCACTTGGAATAAGGTTACAAAAAGGGTATGGGATCCCTTTCACTCTTTCTGTTACACACTCTGAGGAAATACACCTTCCATTTTGTGAGCTGTCCTGTGGAGAGGCCTACATGGCCAGGAACTAATGTTTCTAGTCTGTAGTCAGCAAGGACTTGAGGATTACTAACAGGCATGTCAGTGAGCTTGAAAATAGATCATCTGAGGTCTGCTAAGGACAATGTGAATAAGCTTGGAAGCAGATTTTCCCCTTGGAGGACTACAGCCATGGCTCACCAAGAGGTATACTTGTGAGAGACTCTGAGCCAGAGGCACCCCATTAAACTGTGCCTGTATTGCAAAAATATTACCAGTTCTACAAAATTCTTTTAAGAAACTGAAAATAAAGGAGCATTTCCTAATTCATTCTAATGAAGAAAGCATTACCCTGATATCAAAATCTAACAGACAGTAGAAGAGAAAATATCATAGGCTTATGAACATAGATCCAAAATTCTAAACACAATTTTAACAAATTGAGTACAGTTCAGTTCAGTTCAGTCACTCAGTCCTGTCCATCTCTTTGTGATCCCATGGATTGCAGCACGCTCGGCTTCCCTGTCCATCACCAACTCGCAGAGCTTTCTCAGACTCATATCCATTGAATCCGTGATGCATCCAATCATCTCATCCTCTGTTGTCCTCTCTTCCTCCTGCCTTCAATCTTTCCCAGCATCAGATTCTTTTTAAATGAGTCAGTTCTTCGCATCAGGTGGCTGAAGTATTGGAGCTTCAGCTTCAGCATCAGTCCTTCCAATGAATATTCAGGACTGATTTCCTTTAGGATTGACAGGTTGGATCTCCTTGCAGTCCAAGGGACTCTCAAGAGTCTCCTCCAACACCACAGTTCAAAAGCATCAATTCTTTGGCTCAGCCTTCTATATGGTCCAACTCTCACATCCATACGTGACTACAAGAAAAACCATAGCTTTGACTAGATGCACCTTTTTTGGCAAAGTAATGTCTCTGCTTTTTAATATGCTGTCTAGGTTGGTCATAGCTTTTCTTCCAAGGAGCAAGCATCTTTTAATTTCATGGCTGCAATCACCATCTGCAGTGATTTTGGAGCCCAAAAAAGTAAAGTCTGTCACTGTTTCCACTGTTTCCCCACCTATTTGCCATAAAGTCATGGGACCAGATACCATGATCTTAGTTTTCTGAATGTTGAGTTTTAAGCCAACTTTTTCACTCTCCTCTTTCACTTTCATCAAGAGGCTCTTCAGTTCCTCTTCGCTTTCTGCCATAAGGGTGGTGTCATCTGCATATATGAGGTTATTGATATTTCTCCCTACAGTATTGATTCCAGCTTGTGCTTCATCCAGCTTGGCATTTTGCATGATGTACTCTGCATATAAGTTAAATAAACAGGGTGACAGTATACAGCCTTGACATACTCCTTTCCCAATTTGGAAGCTATCCGTTGTTCCATGTCCAGTTCTAACTGTTGCTTCTTGACCTGCATACAGATTTCTCAGGAGGCAGATAAGGTGATCTGGTATTCCCATCTCTTTCAGAATTTTCCACAGTTTATTGTGATCCACACAGTCAAAGGCTTTGGCATAATCAATAAAGCAGAAGTAGATATTTTTCTGAACTCTTGCTTTTTTGATGATCCAGTGGATGTTGGCAATTTGATCTCTGGTTCCTCTGCCTTTTCTAAATTCAGCTAGAGATCTCTTCAAGAAAATTAGAGATACCAAGGGAACATTTTATGCAAAGGTGGGGACAATAAAGGCAGAAACGGTATGGACCTAAGAGAAGCAGAAGATATGAAGAAGAGGTGGCAAGAATACACAGAAGAACTAGACAAAAAAGATCATCATGACCCAGAATCACGATGGTGTGATCACTCACCTAGAGCCAGACCTCCTGGAATGCGAAGTCATGTGGGCCTTAGGAAGCATCACTATGAACAAAGCTAGTGGAGGTGATGGAATTCCAGTTGAAAGTGAAAGTCACTCCATTGTGTCTGACTCTTTACATGGAATTCTCCAAGCCAGAGTACTGGAGTGGGTAGCTGTTCCTTTCTCCAGGGGCTCTACCCCACTCAGATCAAACCCAGGTCTCCTATATTGCAGGCTGATTCTTTACCAGCTGAGCCACCAGGTAAGTCAATTCCAGTTGTGCTGTTTCAAATCCTAAAATATGATGCTGTTAAAGTGCTGCACTCAATATGCCAGCAAATTTGGAAAACTCAGCAGTGGCCACAGGACTGGAAAAGGTCACGTTTCATTCCAATCCCAAAGAAAGGAATGCCAAAGAATGTTCAGACTACCACACAGTTGCACTCATCTAACATGCTAGCAAAATCATGCTCAAAATTCTCCAAGCATGGCTTCAACAGTACCTCAACCAAGAACTTGCAGATATTCAAGTTGGATTTAGAAAAGGCAATTTGATCTGTTTCCTCTGCCTAAATTGAGTACAACGAATATCAAAAGAATAATTCATCATGACAAGGTGAAGTTTATTCCAGGATTGCAAAGTTATTTTAATATCCAGGGATCAATTAATATACTATGCCATATTTACCAACTGAAAAAGAAAACCATATGATCATCTCAATAGACATAGAAAGGGTATTTGACAAGATTCAGCATACATTCCTGATAAAGTCTCAACAATCTAAAATAGAAAAGGACGCCCTCATCCTAATTAATGAATCTATGAAAAACCAATAGCTAACACCATTTTTAATGGTAAAAGACTGACTGCTTTCCCATTGCGACCAGAAACAAGATGTCTGCTCTCATCACTTCTCTTCTACAGTGGAGTGTGAAAAGAAATAAAAGCCACCTAATTTGAAAAGGAGGGCTTCCCTGGTGGTTCAGTGGTAAAGAATCCACCTACCAATGAAGGAGACATGATTTGATCCCTGGGTTTGGAAGATGGAAGATCCCCTGGAGAAGGAAATGACAACTCACTCCAGTATTCTTGCCTGGGAAATCCCATGACAGAGGAACCTGGTGGGTCCAAGGGGGTGCAAAGAGTCATACAACACTGAGCATGCACGCATACATTCAGTAAGTTACTGAATCACTAACTGTTACAGAAAGATAGATATATACATCAGTAGACCAGATAGAATCCAGAAATAAACCTATGCATATATGGGAAATTGCTTTTCAAAAAAGCTGCAAAGACAATTCAGTGGAAAAGGGACAGTCAATCTTTTCAACAAATGGTGCTGGAACAATTGGATACCCATATGCAGAAATGAACTTTGATCTCCATCTTGCACCTATTCAGAAATTAACTCAAAATGGATCATAAACCTACCTATAAAATCTAAAACTGTAAAAGTTCTCAAAGAAAGCATAGGAAAACAATTTTGTGACCTTGGAATTATCAAAGATTTATTAGATACAACAATAAAGATAAAATCCATAAAAGAAAACATTGATGAATTGGACTTCATGAAAATTAGAAGCATCTTCTCTTCTAAAGAGAATCTTAAGAAAATTAAAAAGAGCACCACATATTGGAAGAAGATATCTGCAAGTCATGTATCTGATAAAGAACTTGTATCCAGAGTATATAAATAATGCTAAAAATTGGTAATAAAAGAAATAATCCAGCAACAACAAATGAGTGAAAGATTTGAATAGACACTTCACTGAAGAAGATATATGGATGGCAAAGAAACATGTGAAGAGAGAGTCATAAGGGAAATGCAAATTAAAACCAAATGAAATACTGTCACACACCTATTAGAATGGTTAAAATTTTAAAAGACTAACCAAATTAGACAAGGATCTCATTCAGAATTGATGGAGAAATAAAAATCTTTTCAGATAAGCAAAAGTTAAGAGAATTCAGTACCACCAAACCAGCTTTACAACAAATGTTAAAGGGATTTATATAGTCAAGAAATATAAGAGAAGAAAAAAGATCTACAAAATCAACCCAAAACAATTAAGAAAATGGCAATAGGAACATATATATCAATAATTACTTTAAATGTAAATGGATTAAATGCCCCAACCAAAAGACACAGACTGGCTGAATGGACGCAAAAACAAGACCCATATATATGTTGTCTACAAGAAACCCAGTTCAGACCTAAAGACACAGATAGACTGAAAGCTAAAGGATGGAAAAATATATTCCATGTAAATGGGAAGCAAAAGAAAGCTGGAGTAGCAATCCTCATATCAGAAAAAATAGACTTTTTTATTTAAATTAGTTTATCTGTTTTTTAACTTTACAATATTGTATTTGTTTTGCCGTACATTGACATAAATCCACCATGGGTGTACATGGTTTCCCCTTCCAGAACCCCCCTCCCCATCCCATCCCTCCGGGTCATCCCAGTGCACCAGCCCCGAGCACCCTGTATCATACATTGAACCTGGACTGGCGATTCATTTCACATATGATAATTTACATGCTTCAATTCCATTCTCCTATATCATCCCACCCTTGCCCTCTCCCATAGAATCCATAATACTGTTCCAAAATAGACCTTAAAATAAAGAAGATTACAAGAGATAAGGAAGGACACTACATAATGATCAAGGGATCAATCCAAGAAGAAGACATAGCAATTATAAATATCTATGCACCCAACATAGGAGCACCTCAATACATAAGACAAACACTAACAGACATAAAAGGAGAAATTGACAGTAACACAATAATAGTAGGAGACTTTAACACCCCACTCACACCAATGGACAGATCACCAAAACAGAAAATTAATAAGGAAACACAAGTCTTAAATGATACATTAGATGAGATGGATCTCATTGATATCTTCAGGACATTCCATCCAAATGCAGAAGAATATACCTTCTTAAGTGCTCATGGAACATTCTCCAGGATAGACCACATCTTGGGTCACAAATCAAACCTCAGTAAATTTAAGAAAATTGAAATTGTATCAGCATCTTGTCTGACCACAACACTATGAGACTAGATATCAATTACAAGAAGAAACTATAAGAAACACAAACACATGGAGATTAAGCAACACATTTCTAAATAACCAACAGGTTACTGAAGAAATCAAAAGAGAAATCAAAAAATTTCTAGAAACAAATGACAATGAAAACATGACAACTCAAAACCTATGGGATGCAGCAAAAGCAGTTCTAAGAAGGAAGTTTATACCAATACAATCCCACCTCAAGAAACAAGAAAAACATCAGATAGACAACCTAACTTTACACCAACTTTAAAACAACTGGAAAAAGACGAACAAAAAAACCCCAAAATTAGTAGAAGGAAAGAAATCATAAAGATCCGAACAGAAATAAATGAAAAAGAAAAGAAAGAAACAATAGTAAAGATTAATAAAACTAAAAGCTGTTTCTTTGAGAAGATAAACAAAATTGACAAGCCTTTAGCCAGACTCATCAAGAAAAAAAGAGAGAAAAATCAAATCAACAAAATTAGAAATGAAAAAAAGAGAGGTTACAACAGACAATGCAGAAATACAGAGGATTATAAGAAACTATTATGAACAACTATATGGCAATAAAATGGATTACCTGGACGAAATGGACAGATTCTTAGAAAAGTTCAATCTTCCAAGACTGAACCAGGAAGAATTAGAAATTATGAACAACCCAATTACAAGCACTGAAATTGAAGCTATAATCAAAAATCTCCCCAAAACAAAAGCCCAGGACCAGATGGCTTCACAGGAGAATTCTATCAAATATTTAGAGAAGAGCTAATGCCTATCCTTCTAAAACTCTTTCAAAAAATTGCAGAGAAAGGAATACTTCTAAATTCACTCTATGAGGCCGCCATCACCCTGATACCAAAACCAGACAAAGACAACACACACAAAAAAAACTACAGACTGATATCACTGATCAACATAGATGCAAAAATCCTCAACAAAATTTTAGCAAACAGAATTCAGCAACACATCAAAAAGCTCATACACCATGATCAAGTTGGGTTTATTCCAGGAATGTAAGGATTCTTCAATATACACACATCAATCAGTGTGATACACCATGTTAACAAATTGAAAGATAAAAACCATATGATAATCTCAACAGATGCAGAAAAAGCCTTTGACAAAATTCAGCACCCATTTATGATTAAAACTTCACAAAATGAGCATAGAAGGAACCTACCTCAACATAGTAAAGGCCATATATGATAAGCCTATAGCAAACATTATTCTCAATGGTGAAAAACTGAAAGCATTCCCCCTAAGATCGGGAACAAGACAAGGGTGTCCACTTTCGCCACTCTTATTCTACATAGTTCTGGAAGTCCTAGCTATAGCAATCAGAGGAGAAAAAGAAATAAAAGAAATCCAGATCAGAAAAGAAGAAGTAAAGCTCTCACTGTTTGCAGATGACATGATACTGTACATAGACAACCCTAAAGATAGTATCAGAAAATTACTAAACCTTCTCAGTGAATTTAGCAAAGTTGCAGGATACAAAATCAATACACAGACATCCCTTGCATTTCTATATACTAACAATGAAAAATCAGAAAGAGAAATTAAGGAATCAATCCCATTCACCATTGGAAAAAAAGAATTAAATATCTAGGAATAAACTTACCTAAGGAGACAAAAAAACTGTACACAGAAAATTATAAGACACTAATGAAAGAAATCAAAGACAACATAAACAGATAGATATTTCATGTTCCTGGGTAGGAAGAATCAATATTGTGAAAATGGCTATACTACCAAACACAATCTACAGATTCAGTTGGATCCCTATCAAATTACCAATGGCATTTTTCACAGAACTAGAACAAAAACTTTCACAGTTCATATGGAAACACAAAAGACCTGAATAGCCAAAGCAGTCTTGACAAAGAAGAATGGAACTGGAGGAATTCAGATTATATTACAAAGCTACAGTCATCAAGACAGTATGGTACTGGCACAAAAACAGAAATATAGAATGATAGAACAAGATAGAAAGCCCAGAAATAAACCCATGCACTTATGGGTACCTTATTTTCAAAAAAGGAGGCAAGAATATACAATGGGGCAAAGACAGCCTCTTCAATAAATGGTTTTGGGAGAACTGGACAGCTACACGTAAAAGAATGAAATTAGAACACTTCCTAATACCATACACAAAGATAAACTCAAAATGGCTTAAAGACCTAAATGTAAGACTAGAAACTATAAAACTCTTAGTGGAAAATATAGGCAGAACACTCGATGACATAAATCAAAGCAAGATCCTCTATAACCCACATCCTGCTACTGCTAAGTCACTTCAGTCGTGTCCGACTCTGTGCGACCCCAGAGACGGCAGCTCACCAGGCTCCCCCGTCCTTGGGATTATCCAGGCAAGAATACTGGAGTGGGTTGCCATTTCCTTCTCCAATGCATGAAAGTGAAAAGTGAAAGTGAAGTCGCTCAGTTGTGTCTGACTCTTAGCGACCCCATGGACTGCAGCCTACCAGGCTCCTCCGTCCATGGGGTTCTCCAGGCAAGAGTACTGGAGTGGGGTGCCATTGCCTTCTCCGAACAAGAGTAAACAAGTGAGACCTGATTAAACTTAGAAGCTTTTGCACAGCAAAGGAAGCTATAAGCAAGGTGAGAAGACAGCCCTCAGAATGGAAGAAAATAACAGCAAATGAAACAACTGACAAAGGATTTATTTCCCAAAATATATAAGTAGCTCATATAACTCAATACCAGAAAAACAAACAACCCAATCAAAAAGACGTAAACAGACATTTCTCCAGAGAAGACATACAGACGGCTAACAAACACATGAAAAGATGCTCAACATCACTCATTATTAGAGAAATGCAAATCAAAACTGCAATGAGATATCACCTCACACTGGTCAGAATGGCCATCTTCAAAAAGTCTACAAAACAATAAATGCTGGAGAAAAGGGAACACTCTTGCACTGTTAGTGGGAATGTAAATTGATATAGCCACTATGGAAGACAGTATGGAGATTCCTTAAAAAACTAGGAATAGAACCACCATATGACCCAGCAATTCCACTCCTAGCCATATACCCTGAGGAAACCAAAACTGAAAGAGACACATTATCCCATGGTTCATTGCAGCACTATTTGCAATAGCTAGAACATGGAAACAACCTAGATATCCATTGACAGATGAATGGATAAAGAAGTTGTGGTACATATACACAATGGAATATTACTCAGCCATAAAAAGGAATGCGTTTGAGTCAGTTCTGATGAGGTGGATGAACTTAGAACCTATTTTACAGAGTGAAGTGAGTCAGAATGAGTAAGATAAATATTGTATTCTAACATATATATGGAATCTAGAAAAGTGGTACTGAAGAACTTATTTACAGGGCAGCAATGGAGAAACAGACATAGAGAATAGACTTATGGACATGGGGAGAGGGGAAGAGAGGGTGAGATGCATGGAAAGAGTAACATGGAAACTTACATTACCATATGTAAAATAGATAGCCAACAGGTATTTGCTGTATGGCTCAGGAAACTCAAACAGGGGCTCTGTATCAATCTAGAGGGTGGGATGGGGTGGGAGATGGGAGGGAGGTTCAAAAGGGCAGGATATATGTATACCTATGGCTGATTCATGTTGAGGTTTGACAAAAAACAACAAAATTCTCTAAAGCAATTATCCTTCAATAAAAAAATAAGAAAAAAGACTACCTAAATTAAATATTGGAAATACTGCTGATGGGGCTGTAATATGATAAAATCACTCTAGAAAACAGTCTGGAAGTTTCTTTAAAAGTTCATCATATGGCTACTGTATGATCCAGTCATTCTGCTCTTGGGTTTTTATCCAGAGAAGTGAAATTTTATGTCTGTATAATGACTTGTGTACCATGTTCACAACAACTTTATTTGTAATAGCACAAAACTGGAAATAATGCAAATTAATGCAAATATCCATCAACAAGTGAGTGGATAAACAAAGTGTGGTATATCCATACAATGAAATAGTACTCAACCTTAAAATAATTATTAATACTTGAAACTGCATGGATGAGTATCAGAATAATTATGCTGGGTGAAAGAAGGCAAAAAAGATTACAGACTATGTAATGTCAATTATATAAAATTCTAGAAAACTAATCTCTTGTTACCTAGTCTGTAGTGATAGAAATCAGATGAATGATTGCCTTGCAGATTGGGAGTAGCACAGAAGAGTAGGAAGGAAGGATAACCAATGGACATGTGGAAACTTTTGGGGTGATGTTTCATACTTTGATTGTGGTGAATGTTTCACAGGCATAATATATCAAAACATAACAAGTCATGTACTTTAAAAAAAATCATAATTTATTGTATGTCAGTTCCACTCAATAAAGCTATTTCAGTTCAGTTCAGTCGCTCAGTTGTATCTGACTCTTTGCGACCCAATGGACTACAGCATGCCAGGCCTCCTTGTCCATCACCAACTCCTAGAGTTTACTCAAACTCATTTCCATTAAGTCAGTGATGCCATTCAACCATCTCATCCTCTGTCATCCCTTCTCCTCCCACCTTCAGTCTTTCCCAGAATCAGGGTCTTTTCCATTGAGTCAGTTCTTCGCATCAGGTGGCCAAAGTACTGGAGCTTCAGTTTCACCATCAGTCCTTCCAGTGAATATTCAGGACTGATTTCCTTTAGGATTGATTGGTTGGATCTCCTTGCAATCCAAGGGACTCTCAAGAGTCTTCTCCAACACTGCAGTTCAAAATCATCAATTCTTCAGTGCTCAGCTTTATAGTCCAACTCTCACATCCATACATGACTACTGGAAAAACCATAGCTTTGACTAGACAGACCTTTGTTGGCAAAAGAATGTCTCTGCTTTTTAATAAGCTGTCTAGGTTGGTCATAACTTTGCTTCCAAGGAGCAAGCATCTTTTAATTTCATGGCTACAGTCACCATCTGCAGTGATTTTGGAGCTCCCCAAAATAAAGTCTGTCACTGTTTCCACTGTTTCCCCATCTATTTGCCATGAAGCAATGGGACCAGATGCCATGATCTTAGTTTTCTGAATGTTGAGCTTTTAGCCAACTTTCTCACTCTCCTCTTTCACTTTCATCAAGAGACTCTTTAGTTCTTCTTTGCTTTCTGCCATAAGGGTGGTGTTATCTGCATATCTGAGGTTATTGATATTTCTCCTGGCAGTCTTGATTCCAGTTTGTGCTTCATCCAGCCCAGCGTTTCTCATGATGTACTCTGCATATAAGTTAAATAAGCAGGGTGACAATATACAGCCTTGACGTACTCCTTTTCCTATTTGGAACCAGTCTGTTGTTCCATGTCCAGTTCTAACTGTTGCTTCTTGACCTGCATACAGGTTTCTCAGGAGGCAGGTAAGGTGGTCTGGTATTCCCATCTCTTGAAGAATTTTCCACAGTTTGTTGTGATCAATAAAGCTATTAAAAACTGTTATTTAGAAGCATTCTTATTTATCTGAGAAGGTTCTCACGAGTGAGAAAAGTATACCATATTTGGTGTCCTTTTCCAAAGGGCCCTGCTAGGTAACCTAAAACCCAGCTGGTAACTGTGCTAGATATTAATGATTGATATGGAAGAATGCACTCTTTTTTTCTAGATTCCTCATGCAGTTTAATAAAGACCAAATTAACTCTTGGAGCAAAACAGATCTTTCAATTCCAAGGGAAGGTTCTCCTGGTGCCTCTTCTGAAATGCACAATATAAGGGCAATGTCATAAGTTCTGCATGAAGCTAAACTTGTTCAATTAAAAGTCTATATTTTATTTTAAAACCTTACCTCATTCTCATTTGTGATAATGATTGTTGATGGTAGTTATTTACATATTGTTACTTCTCAAAATCAAAAGTAACATTCCTATAATAATCCCTAGTGTCTGGGATTTGACTTCCTGAGATATCAAGAAGTTTGAGAATTGAGTATGAGATTTTTGAGTATGAGTATGGGTGTGAGATTTTACCCTACTTATAAATTAACAACTTAACCTGTTACTGTTTTATGTTAAAAGACATGAGACTCTTGGGTCAGAAACAAAGTAGCTCATTACTCATGGTAAAAATCAGTCGGGAGAGCCTCATGTTGACTTTGTGCTGGTTCCCATGCCCCTGGTCCCATGGGGATGATTCAGGGCCCATGATGGATGATGCTTGCTCACTCAGGGGGCTGCCATTAAAGGAAAGCAACCTAAGCCTGGGGAATTCATCACTTTTTTAGTGAGTCATAACAACCCTTTTCTTTGGAAGTGAGGGTATATTAACTCATCCCTCAAGGTTGCTCACTGCAGACACAACCCTGCAAAATCGTCTGGGTAAAGAGCAGTCAGGGCCTTTCCTGTGGGCATAACCAGCGAGAATGTGCGGAGCTGCTCATGCACATGGCAGATTGCCTGTCTCAACACTGGGAACCCTGCATGTAGGCATCTGCTACCTCTGCCTGTACCCCGGGCTGGAGTGGCAGCCAGAGACCCAGATGCTGGTAAATGGCTGAAATATGTTCATCCCTGTGGCCTGCTCACTCTACCATATCTGCTTCCTGAGTAGGGTCCTCATACAGGTCCTCTGGCAGAATCTGGCAGAGTTGAATTACATTCAACATTCAATGAATTCAGGCAGTTCATTCGTGAGTTACTTCATGTACCCTGCTCTATTTGTTCTCTTTGCCTTCAGAAAGTCCAGTATGCAATATGAATCATGGTTTCAAGTATGTTATTGTTGAACCTTTCTAAGAATCTCTCTGACTCCCCAGGTTTCACATTATTTTTCATTATCATGAAAAGGCCTCAGTATCCCCACACTTTTGAGAAGGATTAGACTCATCCACAACTTTTCTTTATCTTTTGCATCCCTGAGCTCTCTGTATTTTCACCTTAGTGAGTTTTATCTATCAACATCAATAGTTAATGTTTACTGAACACCTACTGTGCTCAAGATACTGTGTAAAATGTGATTAAGGCTTCCTGGGAGCATCAAAGGGATCACCTGGGTGGAAAAACACAAGCAAGTCCAAAAAGTACATTCTATTTTTTAAAAATAGCTTTTCAAAAAATAATGCTTTGTGGCAGAGATGGGAGCTGTGCTCCTCTCATATCAATTGTTTCAGGTCTGTTTTCTGAGTGGTTTAAATAATTAGAGATGAAGGGGAAGTGACTGGCAAGAAAAGAAGGCAGTACTGATCTTCTGGGCTTCAACAAAGTTTGCTTTCATACTATGCCCTACAGGGATTTCTGGGATCTTCTCTATAATACTCAATTTGATGGTTATTGGCCAAGAAGGAAGGAGAGCCAGGCAGGCCTAGAATAAATACCACCCCTATAGCTCATTTGGGAGATAGTGTGGCAGGGCCATGAATGAATGAGGCAGAGTAACCAGGGACAGATCCTACGAAGCCTTACCAAAAAGAGAGTTTAAGTTTGTAGCTGGGAAAAATTGTGTCAGTCATCATATCCAAAGGATTAAGCATAGAATCAAAAATAGATGGTGTATCATGTCAGAAGCCACTGGATTGCAGGAATAGTGCTGGAAAAGAGTTGCAAAGCTGAAATGAGGTGAAAAAATCTAGGGTTGTGATCAGAGATGATGTCTTCTTTGGATACCATCTATGGGTGAGACAGCAGAAGATAATGAGGAAAAATCAAGATTAATGCATAGGAGCAGTTTCTGTAAAGTTCTTTCATGCTGTTTATCCTCCTTGCAGTCAGGCCTAAAATATCATCTCCAGGTGAAGTAGACACACCCTCCTTTGTGTACCCATAATTATAGATAGGTACACAATTACCCCATCACAACTTACTGGTTTGGGATGAAGAGGGGGCTTTGTCTCTCCTACCAGATAATGAACTCTTTGGCTTTAGGACCATATCTTATTGATCTTTGTATCTTCATTGTACCTGGATTATATTCCATGTTTCTTAATGAACAAATTACATGGCCTAGAATATAGACTGTGGTGATAAAGGTAACTTCTTAGAAGACAGACATCTTCATTCTTTAACTTTAGTACATTATCTATAATTTAGTATTAGTATCTATAATTTAGTACATTATAATTTAATCTGTCTATATTAAATTGTGCCATAGATAAGCAAGTGCTTTCCATTGTTCTTTCTCTCTCCTGGTGGTTGATCCCTCTGGGAGCCCAGGGAGTGACATCCAAAATCTCAGATTTCCAGTTCTCCTGGTCACGACCCTTCATTCTGAACTATCCTTTCTGTCTTGTCATACCACTAAAATCTGTCTGCTTTTGATGCCCTTTTGGCCACAGAGTTCTGAACTTTTAGAAGCCATCTCATAATTGTTTTGTGGTTGAGTTGCCAAGTCATGTCTGACTCTTTTGAGACTCCATGGACTGTAGCCTGCCAGGCTCTCCTGTCCATGGAAATTTCCAGGCAAGAATGCTGGAGTGGGTTGCCATTTCCTCCTCCAGGGGATCTTCCTGACCCAGGGATTAAACACATGTCTCTTGACTCTCCTGCATTGGCAGGCAGATTCTTTATCACTGCATCACCTGGGAAGCCCTTTAAATATGGATTGAAAGACATAGAAAACAAGTTATAAGGTAAAGACTTTTTCAAGCAAAAGGAACAGAATATGCAAAGGCCCTGAGATAGGAACATACCCAGTGTTCAAGGAAAGCAAGGAGGCCAGTGTGACTCTAGCAGAGTAAATGAGGCAGTGAATAGGAGAAGTCAGAGAGGTTGTAGAGGCCAGATCCTGTAGGGTCTTGTAGGTCAAATGACTTTGGCATTTACTTCAAGTGTTATGGAGAGTCATTGTAGGGTTTGGAACTGAGAAGTGACATTATCTGACTTAAATTTAACAAGAAAACTGGCAGCCCTATTGAGAATAGACCTCTAACATTTAAAAGTACCCATAGCATTCTCTTATCAACAACCTCAGATATGCAGATGATACCTCTCTAATGGCAGAAAGCAAAGAGGAACTAAAGAACCTCTTGAGGGTGAAGGAGGAGAGGGAAAAAGCTGGCTTAAAACTAAATATTAACTAAGATCACGGCATCTGGCCACATCACTTCATGGCAAATAGAAGGGAAAAAGGTGGAAGCAGTGACAGATTTCTTCTTCTTGGGTTCTGACATCACTGTGGATGGTGACTGCAGCCATGTAATTAGAAGACAATTGCTTCTCGACAGAAAGGCTTTGACAAACCTAGACAGTATGTTAAAAATCAAAGACATCACTTTACTGACAAAGATCTGTATAGTCAAGGCCATGGTCTTTCCAGTAGTCACATATGGTTGTGAGAGTTGGACCATAACGAAGGCAAAGTGCCAAAGAATTGATGCTTTTGAACTGTCGTGCTGGAGAAGACTCCTGAGAGTCCCTTGGACAGCCAGATCAAACCAGTCAATCTTAAAGGAAATCGACCCTGAATACTCATTGGAAGGACTGTTGCTGAAGCTGACACTCCAATACTTTGGCCACCTGATGGCGAACACCCGATTCATTGGAAAAGACCCTGATGCTGGGAAAGATTAAAGGCAGAAGAAGAGGGCAACAGAGGATGAGATGGTTGGATGGCATCACCCATGAAATAGAATGAACTTGTGCAAACTCTGGGAGATGGTGAGGGACAGGGAGGCCTGGTTTGCTGCAGTCCATGGCGTCACAAAGAGTCTGACATGACTTGGGGACTGAACAACAATAGCACTCCCTTAAATAAAAGCATGCTCCTTGGGATACTTTGATTCAAGAACAGAAGTGGCTAAAAATGGAGTTTAAGCTGAATCAGCCCCCAAAATTGCATAAACCAGTTGCCTGACAAATCCATATATCACTTACTAGTTTTGTTTCTCTGAACCCTGACTAATACACTAGGGAAAGATATGCAGTATCTACATGGAAAATCATCAAATATTTTGAGAGAGCTTAAGTTCTAAATAAGTAAAGGATATATTATCTTTGATATAAGAAGGTCCAATACTGTCAAGATATAATCGCTCCCAGATTAGTATATGGTTTCAATGTAATTGCAATAAAAATTCTGAAATTTTTTTCTTTTCTGGTGAAACTCAGCATATCAATTCTCAAATTTATATGGAAATTCAAAAGGCCAGAAATAGCATGGTAATAATGAACAAGATGAGAAAACTTCTTCTTTTGGATATTAAGTGTTATTATAAAGCTAGTAATTAATAACAGGCTCAGTCTGCTTTAGGGGCAGGGTAGACAGATAGACCAGTGGAACAGAACAGGGAGAACTCAGAAATAGAGCCGAGCATATATGGATACTTTTTAATGAATGATGCTAAGGCAGTTGGCTATCCACATGGGGAATGTATGCAACTTGAGTCCTACCTCAACAAAATCATCTTCAGGCAGGCTGTAGATCTAAATATAAAACAAGCTTCAGGAAGATAATGTAAGAGAGTATTTTCATGAACTTGGGTCAGGAAAACATGTCTTAAATAGAACACAAAATGTACTGCACATAAAAGAAAGGCTATTAAATCGGTTTATATAAGTATCAAAAATATTTTCTATTCACTAGAAGACACCCCTGAGAAGGAAAAAAGCAAGCCATATAATGAGAGTATATATTCATAATGTGTATATCATCAGAAGATTTTTATTCAGAACAAAACACTATAATCAATAAGAAAAACACAGAAAACAACTTTTAAATGAGCAAAGGTATAAATAGCCACTTCAAAATAGATTATATCAAGGCAGCCAGTGTACAAATGAAAGTGCTCTACCTCCTTAGTCATTAGGGAAATACAAAGTAAAGGCACAATGAGATAACACTATATACTCACTTGAATGTCTACAATTTTAAAAAGACTGAAAACCCGAGTGTGGGAAGGATGGAGAGCAGCTGGAAGTCTCATGCATTGTTGTAAGAATTTACACATTGTTATAATGACTTTAGAAAGCTCTTCAGAATCTACCAAACCTGAACATGATCATGTCCTGTGTCACAGCAATTCCAGCAAAAGTTACATATATGTTTTCACCAAAATGCTAAAAGATGATGCTGTTAAAGTACTGCACTCAATATGCCAACAAATTTGGAAAACTCAGCAGTGGCCCCTGGACTGGAAAAGGTCAGTTTTTATTCCAATCCCAAACAAAGGTAATGCCAAAGAATATTCAAACTACTGCATAACTGCACTCATCTCACATGCTAGCAAAGTAATGCTCAAAATTCTCCAAGCTAGGCTTCAACAGTGTGTGAACCGAGAACGTCCAGATGTTCAAGCTGGATTTAGAAAAGGCAGAGGAACCAGAGATCAAATTGCCAACATCCATTGGATCATAGATAAAGCAAGAGTATTCCAGAAAAATATCTACTTCATTGACTACACTAAAGCCTTTGACTGTGTGGATCACAACAAACTGTGGAAAATTCTTCAAGACTTGGGAATACCAGACCACCTTATCTGCCTCCTGAGAAATCTGTATGCAGGTCGAGAAGCGACAGTTAGAACCAGACATGGAACAATGGACTGGTTTCAAACTGGGAAAGGAGTACGTCAAGGCTGTATATTGTCACCCTGTTTATTTAACTTATATGCAGAGTACATCATGCAAAATGCTGAGCTGAATGAAGTACAAACTGGAATCAAGATTGCAGGGAGAAATATCAATAACCTCAGATATGCAGATAACACCACCCTTATGGCAAATAGCGAAGAGGAACTGAAGAGCCTGTTGATGAAAGTGAAAGAGGAGAGTGAAAAAGCTGGCTTAAAATTCAACATTCAGAAAATTAAGATCATGGTATCTGGTCCCATCACTTCATGGTAGATAGATGGGGAAACAGTGGAAACAATGACAGACTTTACTTTTTTGGGCTCCAAAATCACTGCAGATGGTGACTGCAGCCATGAAATTAAAAGATGTTTGCTCCTTGGAAGAAAAGCTATGACCAACCTAGACAGCATATTAAAAAGCAGAGCCATTACTTTGCTGACAAAGGTCCATCTAATCAAAGCTATGGCTTTTCCAGTAGTCATCTATGGATGTGAGAGCTGGACCATAAAGAAAGCTGAGTGCCAAAGAATTGGTGCTTTTGAATTGTGGTGTTGGAGAAGACTCTTGAGAGTCCCTTGGACAGCAAGAAGACCAAACTTGTCAATCCTAAAGGAATTCAGTCCTGAATATTCATTGGAAGGACTGATGCTGAAGCTGAAACTCCAATACTTTGGCCACCTGATCAAAGAACTGACTCATTTGAAAAGACCCTGATTCTGGGAAAGATTGAAGGCAGGAGGAGAAGCAGATGACAGAGGATGAGATGGTTAAATGGCATCACAGACTCGATGGACATGAGTTTGAGCAAGCTCCATGAGTTGGTGATGGACAGGGAAGCCTGGCGTGCTGCAGTTCATGGGATCGCAAAGAGTCAGACATGACTGAGTGACTGAACTGAACTGAATTGACTCACTAAAATACATATGCTAGAATGTTCTTATCAGCACTATTTCTAATAGGCCCAAACTGGAAACTACTGAGCTGTTCATCAACAGTTGTCGAAATGCATCATGGTATATTCACTGCTTGACTATAAGCAACCATGAGAATCAATAATCTATAGCTACATGCAACAATGTGAATGACTCTTACAAAAATAATGTTGAGCAAATGTAGCCAAGCACAAGGATTGTACCCTATATGATTCCACCTAATGTGAAATATGAAACCAGGCAAAACCAATCTCTGGACCTATATGAGAAAAAAATCTAAAAAAGAGTAGATATATGTCTAAGTGATATACTTTACTTTATAGCAGAAAGTAAACACAACATTGTAAATGAAATATACTCCAATAAATTTTTTTTTGCCCTCTGCCTCCCTCCCCTCCAGTAAAAAAAATTTTAAGGGTTAAACCATTTTGGAAATAGATAGAAGTGGTTGCATAACATTGTGAATGTAATTAGCACAATTAAAAATGGCTAAATACAAAAAAATCTCTTAGTTATGGAATATAAATATTACTTTTTTATTCTAAAAAAAGCAATCTATGATGTTAGAAATCAGGATAGTGATAGCTCTGGAGGTTGAAGGGAGAGTTAGGGGAGCATAGTCACAGAAGGCAGCAAGAGGACTTCTACACACTAGTGTTCATTTCTTGACTTGCATACTGTTCACTTAGTGTGTCAAGTTTCCAAAAATTCTCTGAGTTGTATACTTATATGCGCTTTTCTTGTACAATATTAGTTTCAGGTGTACAAAATAGTGATTCAGAAATTTTATGGATTTCACTGCATTTAAAGGTATTATAAATCCCATTTGATCATGTATGTTCGTTTTAATGTATTATTGAATTTGGTGCTAGTATTTTGTTGGGGCTTCCCTGGTGGCTCAGATGGTAAAGAATCCATCTGCAGTGCCAGAGACCTGGGTTCAACCCCTGGGTTGAGAAGATCCCCTGGAGGAGGGCATGGCAACCCACTCCACTATTCTTGCCTGGCAGGCTACAGTCCATGGGGTCATAAAGAGTCGGACACAACTGAACAACTAAGCACAGTATTTTGTTGAGAATTTTTACATCTATTACAGGCCAGTAATATTGGCCTGTAATTTTCTTTTCTTGTGGTATCTGTCTGGGTTTTGGTATCAGACTGATGCTGGCCTCATAGGATGAGTTCAGAAGTGTTTCTTCCTCTGCAATTTTGGGGAATAGTCTCAGAAGTGTATCAACTCTTCTCAAAATGCAAAGAATTCACCTATGAAACCATCTGGTCCTGGACTTTTGCTTGTTGGGAGTTTTAAAATTACTGATTCAATTTTATTACTGGTAACTAGTAATTGTTCTGTTCCTATTTTCTATTTCTTCCTGGTTCAGTGTTGGGAGAGTATACATTTCTAAGAATTTGTCCATTTCTTCTAGCTTTTCCATTTATTGGCATAAAGATAGTTTCCTATAATAGTCACTTATCCTTTGTATTTCTGTGGTGTCAGTTGTAATTTCTCATTTTTCATTTCTGATATTATTGATTTGGGCCCTCTTTCCTTTTTTTTTGATGAGTCTGGCTGAAGGTTTATCAATTTTGTTTATCTTTTCAAAGAATGAGGTGTTAGTTTCATTGATCTTTTCTATTTTCAATCTCTATTCCATTTATTTCTTCTCTGATCTTCTATGATTTCTTTCCTTCTACTAACATGGATTTTATTTCTTCTTCTTTTTCTAGTTCTTTTAGGTATAATGTTACGTTGTTTGCTGAAGACTTTTTTGTTTCCTAAAGTAGCTTGCGTTGCCATAAACTTCCCTCTTAGAAATGCTTTTTCTGCAACCCATAGTTTTTTTTTATTTTTGTGTTTTCATTTTCTTTTGTTTCAGGTTTTTAAAATTTTCCTCTTTGATTTCTTCAGTGATACATTGGTTGTTTAGCAGTATATTGTGTAGAGTCTACATGTTTATGTATTTTTAAGTTATTTTCTTATAATTGATTCCTATTCTCATAGTATTATGGTCAGAAAAGATGCTTGATATGACTTCAGTTTTCTTACCAAATAAATTTACTGAGACTTGTTTTGTGGCTTAGCAAGTGATCTATCCTGGAGATATTCCATGTGCACTTGAAAAGATTGTGTATTGTGCTGATTTGAAATGGAATGTCTTATTATATATATATAATATATATATGTCTTATTATATATATATATATAAAATCTTTTATATGTGTTCCTATGTTGGGCACATATGTATTTATAATTGTTATACTTTCTTCTTAGATAAATCCTTTGATTATCTAATGACCTCCTTTGTCTCTTGCTACAGTTTTTGTTTTAAAGTCTATTTTTTTTGGGATATAAGTATTCCTGTCCCAACTTTTGTTTGATTTATATTTGCATGGGATACCTTTTCTCCACCCCTATTTTCAGTTGTGTGTGTCTTTAGGCCTAAAGCGAGTCTCTTATAGACAGTATATATACAGGTGTTGTTTTTGTATCTATTCAGCCAGTCTGTCTTTTGATTGGATCATTTGTCCATTTTCATTTAAAGTAATTATTGATAGATATGCACTTATTGCCATTTTGTTAACTGTTTAGGGGGTTTTTAGTTCAATTTGTTCTATTTTTCTTTTGTTCACTTCTCTTTTGATTTGAAGACTCTCTTTAATGTTATGTTTGGATTTCTTTCTCTTCTTGAGAAAAGGAACATATATTTTATGATTCCATTATATAAAATATTTAGAACAGACAAATCTATAGAGACAGAAAGTATATTAGTGGTTGCCTGTGGCTGGAGAAAAGAAAATTAAAATTGAGATATACATCAAATGCCTTAAATTTTTAAAGGTAATGTTAAGATAAAGATGTGAAGCTATGAAATTCTTATCTGATCATGATGAGAATGCGAACTGGTACAACCACTTTGGAAAGTAGTTTGGCATGTCTTCTTCTTTTATTTTTCTATGAAAAGTTTTTTTCTTCCAGTTTTATTGAGATATATTTGACATACAGCACTGTATAAGTTGTATAGCACTATGATTTGTGTTACGTACATTGTGAAATGATCATCACAATAAGTTTAGTGACTTTGCATCATCTTGTATAGATATAAAATTAAAGAAATAGAAAAAGACTTTTTCCTTGTGATGAGAACTCCTAGGAGTCACTCTGTTAACAACTTTCATATGTAACATAGCAGTGTTAATTATATTTATCATGTTGTACATTATATCTCTAGAACTTTTCTTACATGGTGTATCTTCTAAAATTAGCAATTCATATACCTTGTGACCCAGAAAATCCAGTCTAAAGTATTCCCATGAGAAATGTATGCACATTTACACAAAAGGTTGTATAAAGAAATTCACAGTAGCATTATTTATAGTCACCCTAACCATCCTTTAGTATTAAAAGAAATAAATAAGTTATGGTATTTTCTTGCAATGAAATACTATTCAGCAATGAAAATGAATAACACCCAGAAACATAGCCAAATCTCACAAGCAAAGCTAGCCACAAAAGAACATGTATTCCTTTATGATTCCCCTTAAATAAAGTTTAAAAGCAGGCATAACTATAGTATTAAAAGTCAAGCTAGTGAAGAAAAAAGGCAGGATAGTGGTTTACTTTTAGGGAGGAACAAAAGAGTAATAATTGTGAGTGAAGGTTTTGAGGTATTAAAATGTTCTTCTTGGATGAAAGTTACATAGATGTTGTCTTTTGTGATAATTCACTAAGCTAAACATTTATACTTTGGCCACCTCATGCGAAGAGTTGACTCATTGTAAAAGACCCTAATGCTTGGAAGGATTGGGGGCAGGAGGAGAAGGGGACGACAGAGGATGAGATGGCTGGATGGCATCACTGACTCGATGGACATGGGTTTGGGTAGACTCCGGGAGTTGGTGATGGACAGGGAGGCCTGGCGTGCTATGATTCATGGGGTCGCAAAGAGTCGGACATGACTGAGCGACTGAACTGAACTGAAACATTTATAACATGTGCACTTAAAAAATATCTTTCCTGGCTCAAGATTATTTTTGTAAAAAGTCAACCTGTCAGGGATCTACAAGTGTATGAGTCATGAATAGGAAGTGGCAGTGTCTTCAGGGGAATGTTGAACATGAGGACAAAGAGTCAGCTTCCTTCCATAAGGCCAGATGTCCACATGTGTTCAACTGTTTCACCATAATAGCCTTTCTTACTTTGATCAAATTACTGCATCAGGATTTGTTCTTAAACTTCCTGTTCCCTTTGCTTTCGTAAATGTAGCTGAGCATCAGATTTTCACTTAATTTGGATGTTAATAAGATTAGACAGTAATCTGATGTTAATCAGTTGCTGATCCTATTCTATTCCACTCTATCCTACTAAAGAGCTTGCTTTCTGAGCGGAGGGAGGTTTTCAGGTAGTAAGCATTTTTTAGGAATTTTGAATTTTGCCATAATCAATGGAAAAAGATGCCACTCTCCAGCATGCATGTGTGTGTGCACGTGTTGGGAGGAGGTGCTGATCAGGATGCTAATCTATGCACAGTGACCTTTGTTTCTATTTGGCTGAGCAGATGTAGGAATTAATCATTGTCACTCCTGGATGCTGTGGCTGCAGCTGTCCCCCACTGCCTCTCTGCCCCTGATAGATTTATTAATGTATTTTGTTTGCTGGAAAACATGCCTCAGCAGAGAAGAACTGGCAAATTAAAAAAGCTTATCTCTGAATATTGTTTTATAGAAACATGTATTTTTCTACACATCTTACTTATATTCACTAAACTCTTTTAAAAAAAGAAGACAGAAAAGAAAAACAAACTGGTAATATTGTTTATGTAACATTATGTCTCATCCTGAGAAATTTCACAGTGGACCAGTAACGTGACCGTAGAGCTCATAGGATTGCAAAGAACTGATTGTCTTCTAACTTCTGTACCCTTCGTTTTGTAACTGTCCCCCCTCCCCCCTTTACTTTCAATTTGTTCCTACTCCTGGAATCTAGGCAATCTTTGGGTCTAGGCACTCCAGTATTCTTGCCTGGAGAATCCCATGGACAGAGGAGCCTGGCAGGCTACAGTCCATGGGGTCGCAAGAGTCAGACGCGACTTAGCGACTAAACCACCACCACAAGAAAATAAGTGGCCTAGATTAATACCAAATTCGTGCTATAGCAGCTTCCACTAATAGCTTTCAGATTATAACTAACAATATCTGAACTCCAAGCAACCCCAGTGTGTAGATATCCCTAAAGCCTCACCAAATCCAACCTGATATTTGCACCAGCCTGAATGGAAATCAGAGTAGCACACCATTTTGGATGTTGGGAGCCAGTTCCAGAATTTCCTGGGTCTGGCTTATCTATTTTCATTTTTCCCATCTCTCTATCAAATCAGCATACCCCAGGAAAGAGGCTAAGGGGGAGCAGCCTGTTCTGTTCATAATCTGTTCATTCCTCTCTGGTGGCGCACTGCTAGCCAGAATCCTAGACCTCTCCCATAGATACCTGTGCTAGCCTGCAGTATACCCTCCCTTTCTGGTACCGCCCCTCACTCACTGGGTCCTCTCCTAATTTTCTGAACTTCCTGACTTGGCTTGACTGACTTTGAGTCTCACGCACAGCTCACTATTTTGTTGACTTTTTCTGTATTTATCTTCCTCAAAATGTTCTTCTGATTTTAGACATTCTTGCATGTTCAATCCCTAAGTTATCATTGCTTGTTCTTCCTTTCATGTTCCCAGTATCTGGTTTAATGTGTCTTAAGCTTACGAGTCTGCCTAGATTCCTGAATTCAAATTCTTCTACTCTTACTTTTGGCCACCATTTGAGCCCCAATTCTGACCATCTTCCTGTCTCTGATAGTGATACTAAGCACCTTATTAGAAGACAGGTTAATCCTCTGGATATCAGCTTTAGTGTTTGGCTCCACCTTCCACCCCGAACGCCTCACCCAAAATAACAAGCCATCCAAGTGTCCATTGACAGATGAATCGATAAACGAAACATGAAATATACATGCAATCGAATATTAGTCAGCTTAAAAAGGAAGTAAATTGACCTATGTTACAACACAGATGTATCTTGAGGACATTAAGTGAAACAAGCCACTCAAAAAAGACAAATGCTATGTGCATCTACTCATAGAGATATTGAGGGTAGTCAAACTCATAGAAATAGAAAATAGAATGATTGTTGCTAGGGGCTGAGTGGAGGGAGGGAGAAGTGGGAAATTATTGTTTGATGGATATAGAGTTTCAGTTTTGCAAGATGAAAAAGTTCTGGAGATTTTTATACAACAATGTCAATATAATTAATACTACTGAGCTGTACACTTTAAACATGGTTAAGATGATAACTTTTATGTTGTTTTATTGTGTGTAATTTTATTTCCATTTTAACATAATTAAAATCTTTCTAAATTTTAAGCCAAAAAGTAAATGGTCCTATTAGTAGTGACTTATTTTGATAAAATAAGCTATTATGGGCCTGTTTCTTTAAAACTATATTTTATTGCCTAGAGTATCTCTCCGGGGAATAATGAGAAGTATCTTCCTTGGATCACTACCTGTTTTGTGAAGTTGTCACTTTATTTTCATGTCCTAATTTTGCATGTCTGAACCTTTAAATGGTACTCTCTTTCAAGTATTCCAGGATTTCCCTCCACTTTACACAAGATCTCTTTGTGATTAAATAGGTTTCAATCACATCCCCATTGGTCTTCCCCTTTCCAGACTGCAGAATGGTCTGTCCTCATTCTGTAGAGACTCTGCCATTCGGCTTTCCTTCCCCAGATTTTATGTTTCTCGTATCCTTTTTTAGTAACGATGACCAACCCCAAGTGTTTTGTTCTGGCAACCTGTGAGACTTTACCTTGGCTTTTGATTTTCACCAGAAAGGGAAGGAGGTGTGAGATATACAACAAACAATAGTAACATAGAAATGTTATTGGCAAGGAGAGGCTTCCTCAAATCTCCATGGGTAAGAATTCCTCAAGCACATAACAATAAGATTGTACTTATTCTTTTGAGATATAATTCACATACCATGAAATTCATCTTTTTAAAGTGTACAATTCAGTAGTTTTTAGCTCATTCACAGGTTGAATAATCATCACTACTAATTCCAGAATAATTTAATTACCCTGAGAAGAAGCCTCATGCCTGTTAGCAGTTCTTATTTCTTCCCTCCCCTAGCCTCTAGCAACTATTAGTCTACCTTCTATCTCTATGAATTTTGCTTGATCTGGACAATACATATACATGAAGTCATACAACATGTAGCCCTTTGTATCTGGCTTCTTTCACTTAGCATAATCGTAGCCTAACAATTACAAGGTTCATCCATATTGTAGTTTGAAGCAGCACGTCATTCCTGATGTGCTGAATATGGCTGAATAATGTTCTGTTGTATGGCTATTCCACATTTTGTTAATCTAGTCATCAGTTGATAGATATTTGGTTATTTCCCTTTTTGGCTATTATGAATAGTCTGCTGTGAACATTCATGGATAAATTTTTGTGTGGACATTATGTTTTCCTTTATCTTAGGTGTATATCTAGGAGTAGAATTTCTGGGCCATATGGTGGCTCTGTGTTTACATAAGTGCTAAGCTGTTTTCCAAAGTAGCTTATTACAATCTCACTAGCAATTTTTGAGGGTTCCAGTTCCCTCCGCATCATTGCTGACACTTGTTATTATCTGTCTTCTTTACCTCTAGCCATCCTAGTGTGTAAAAAGTGGCTTTGATTTGCATTTCTCTGATGGCTAAAATGTTGAATATCTTTTCATGTATTTATTGATCATTTGTGCCTCTTCTTTGGGGAAATGTCTATTCAAATCCTTTCACTATTTTTAAAATTAGATTATTTGTCTTAGGAATGTACTTAAACCAGTGATATGTCAAACTTGGATTATATTAGAATTTCTTAGGGAACTTTTAAAAATCCTGATACCCAGGCTTCACCCTAGACCAGTTAAAGGAGAAAGTCTGGGGGTGGGACAGTAGCAGCAGTTTTTTCCAACTTTCCAGATGATTTCAGTGTTTGAAAACCAGTACCTAAGACTAGGTAACCAAGCCGTTGATAGCAATATAGAAATGGTAAAGATTTAGAAACTTAGAAATTATGCCAGGTATTAAAAACTGAACTAAATGTGAATTATAAAAGCCTAATTAAGTCAAGAGATAGAAGAGAGCTTTTTAACAAAGATTTTTGCTGGAATGAACTTTACTATAACAGAAGATTTCAAACCACCTACAGTTGCAAGAATGTCCTGGCTCTGGTTCTTGTCTTGTGACTAGGTGTTGGTTTTAGGATGTGTGAGCCAATTGTTATGAGTTATCATGACACATTCAATCCGTAAGCCAAAAAAAGTGTCTCAATTATTCAGGGTTCAAAGGGAAACTGACAAAATTTGAGGTATTAGCTAGGGGAAAATTGAAAAGTAGGCTTTTGAAAAGTCGTAAGAAGATTGAAGACTATTTTAAGAGGTTTTATTAGAAGTGTAGCAAAAGAGTAACTGAGAATTAAAAAAAGAAAAAAATCTGAGCACTTAAAAAATGCGACAGTCATAGTGGCTATTGTGGAGGGAAAAAGACATCTCTCAAAGAATGTAAAAAGCTACCCAGAGGAGATCAGGGAGCCCACAGAGTGTCTGGTTAGGTACAAAATAGGAAAAAAGACTTTGAGAAGCACCTTTGAAGAAAGTCCAAAACACATAAAGGGATTATTTAAATCTATTAAAAGGAAAGAGCTTGAATAACAGTCAGATCTTTTGCTGTTAATAATGGGGCACGGAGAGTGCTCAGAGACCAAAAGACAATAAGTCTAAACTAATTACGTGCCTCTGAATTTATTGAGAAAGATACCAGAGTGATTACTACACTCAAATTGCCTCTTGTAAATGGATCAGTAGTAGTTGATCAAATAGTTTTCTGTGTTTTGTGTGTTTCAAGTCAGGTAGACAAATAAATATTGATTAGCCACAGGGAACTGTTGACATTCCTCTTGAGACTTTCCAGAAGAAATTGTCCGCTTGGTCACGCCTTTTTCTGAAGCTATTGCCCTAGCCCTCTCTCTCCTATTTCCACCAAGCTACTTAAAAGAGTGGTCTTCACTAAGTGCCTCCAGTTCCTCATCTCCAGTTCTTTCTTCAACCCATGTACTAATTCCACTGAAATGACCCTTGACAAGGTCATTATATCAACTTGTCTCTTTTTAGACGCCATCCTGTTTAGCCTCAAGCCACATAACACTTAACTATCTCCTCTGTTCCTCTGAAACCTTCTCTGTTCTTAACTTTACCATACCTAATTGTCCTGGTTTTATCTCTCTGCTTCTTACCGGGTGCTATCACTGGCTCCTGTATTCTACCTACTCATTCATTATTGATATCATCCTGGATGTGTGTGCGTGTGCTCAATCATGTCCAACTCTTTGCGATCCCATGGACTGTAGCCTGCCAGGCTCCTTTGTCCATGAAATTTTCCAGGCAAGAATCCTGGAGTGTGTTGCCAATTCCTATTCCAGGGGATCTTCTCAACCCAGGGATCGAACCGGCATCTCTTGCACTGGCAGGCAGTTTCTTTACCACTGTGCCACCTGGGAAGCCCATCATCCTGTGTGTCAGTCTTCTTATGCTCTACTCCTCACCTGGCCTTAATCCCTCTTATGACATATCCCTAGCCCCTGCCTTTTTCAAACCCCACATTCTAACTTCATAGTTGATATTGTCAGATGGATGTTCCTCAGTCAATTCAGATTCGGTGACCAAAAACCAGATTCACACTTTACCACTAATCTTTCCCTACTTCCATGTCTTTCTTATCTCAGTTAATGGCACTACTATCCATCCATTTCTCATTCTGGATTTCCTTGTCTCCCTACACATCCAGTTAGTCTCCAGGTCTTAGACATTTAATCTCTGAAATGTCTCTCAAATTAGCCTCCTATTATCCATCTCCATTGCTCACATGTAGGCCTGATATACTTTTTATCTAAATTCTTGCAGTAGCCCTCTAACTGGTCTTGTCCATTTCCAATTCAACTTCTGCCTTCTTGCCAGCATTTTTTTCAAACATAGACTCTATTGCCTACTTAACTCCTAAGGTAAGCATTTTTTTGGTAATCCAGCTTTAATCTACGATTTCTGTTTATTCATTTTAAGTAAGGTTGCATTTTCATCACCTGACCCTTGCTCATGCTCTTCCTTATTTCATGACTCTTCTCATTTTTCACCTGGTAAACTCCTTTTCATTCTTTAAGACAAACTCTAGTCCAACAAAATGTGGGCCCTGGACCAGCATTATCAGTAGCATCTGGGAACTTGTTAGAAATATAAATTCTTGGGACCCTACCATAGACCCTGCTAAATCTGACACTCAGGCGGATGATGACCAGTACTGTACTTTAAACAAATTCTTTTAAGTGATTCTTATCAATTCTAAAATTTCCAGAACCACTGTTCTAAGGCACAATTCCTTTATCAATGCCTGCAGCACTTTGCCTATACTCTTAGTACTTAACTACACTACATTGTTTCATGATCTTATTTACTTATTCATTTATCTATATCCTCTGCTTTATAATGAGTTCTCAAATTTAAATACAAAATTTTTGTTTATTTCCTAGCACCTGCCACAGTGTCTGGCATACAGAGGATGCTTGATAAGAATTCAGAACCTTAAAATATATTCTACTCCCCTCCAGGATTCAGTTCAGTTAAGAGTGCCTACAGACACACAGCACTGATATTCAGAAGGTGTCCAAAGTTTCTACTCTAAAGACTGACATGTGCCACATTACCCAAAAGCACAATACTGACAAGAATGAGAGTCAGCAAGGATGCAAAGAAACTGGATGTCTCATACATTGCTAGTGGGTAAAATGGCACTCCTACTTAATCAAACATACACTAACTATGTAATTCAGCAATCATACTCCTGGGTATTTACTAGAGAAATCAAAACTTATCTTCACACAAAAACCTGTATACAGATGTTTATAGCACCTTTATTTGTAATAATCAAAACCTAGAAACAACCCAGACAACCTTCAACAGGTGAATGGATAAACAAACTGTGGTTCACCCATATACTATATCACTACCCAACAATAAAAGGGAACAAGCTGTTAACACATGCAACAACTGTGTTGATGGACCCCAAGGGCATTATGCCAAGAGAAAAAAAGCCAATTTCAAGATGTTACGTACTGTAAGAATCTATTTATATTGTATTCTCAAGAGATGAACTTATAGTAGTGAAGAACAGATTAGAAGTTGCCATGGGTTCTGGTTGGAGGAAGGATGTGACTCTAAACAGGGTAGTTGGAAGGAGGTTTGGTTTTGTTTGCATAATGGAACAATTTAGTATCCTAATTGTGGTGGTAATTACATTAATCTATACATGTAATCAATTTCATAGATACACACACACACACAAAGAGTGCATGTAAACACTAGTGAAATTCAAATAAGGTCTATAGTTTAGTTGATAGTATTGCACCGGTGTCAATTTCCTGATTTTGATAATATACTCTAGTAACATAATATGTTATCTTTGGAGAAGGCTGGGTGAAGAGTACACAGAAATTCTGTTCCGTTTTGCAATTCCCTGTGAGTCAAATGGAGACGGCAATGGCAACCCACTCCAGTACTCTTGCCTGGAAAATCCCATGGACGGAGGAGCCTGGTAGGCTGCAGTCCATGGGGTTGCTAAGAGTTGGACACAACTGAGCGACTTCACTTTCACTTTTCACTTTCATGCATTGGAGAAGGAAATGGCAACCCACTCCAGTGTTCTTGCCTGGAGAATCCCAGGGTCGGGGGAGCCTGGTGGGCTGCCGTCTATGGGGTCGCACAGAGTTGGACACGACTGAAGCGACTAAGCAGCAGCAGTGAGTCAAATAATTTCAAGAGAAAAAGTCTTTTGAGAAAAAGAAATTCCGGAATTTCTTGTGAAAGCTAAATTAGAAAGTACTGCTTGACACAACACTAAAGTGGGACCCAGGGACGGAGGAGAGTTCACTGCCCAGTAGAAATGGGAAAGGAGGGATGTGGAGTGGAAATTGCCTTCGAGACCATTTGATAGAACATGGCCTGGTCCTGTTCGCTTCTCTCCAGCCTGACTATGGACTCCTGCTTGCTTGGGGAAGAGTGAGTACTGGGGTGGAGAGGGAGGTGAAAGCTTATTCCTCAGCAGTTTCCGACCCAAGGAGGGTAGGATGAAAACCTTTCCTCAATAGGCCTAGGTAGGGAAATGGAGAGTGGGATTAAGAAATGTTGACCTCTAGAACTTCCCTTGTGGTCCAGTGGTTAAGATTATACACTTCCACTGCAGGCGGTGCAGGTTTGATCCCTGGTCAGGGAACTAAGATCCCTCATGTTGGGTGACATGGACAAAAAATGAAAGTAAGTTTTTAAAAATATTTTAAATAGGGTAATGATACTATGTATCTCAGAAAGCTGTGAAGATTGCATTAGGTAGTATAGAGAGAGCACAGCCTAGCACATATTAAATATATAATTGATATTGCCTACTCTTTTTCATATTATTCTGTATAATTATCAATGTTCTAAGAAGAAGAGAAAATATGTATTTAGATGATTCTGACCATAATGTAATTTTTGATGATTCAGAGGTGCTTCATGATCCTTCAGTACTTCAAACATCATGAAATCAACATTTAGTCAGATAATTTAACATAAAAATAATAGTTTTTACTTTCTATCACTGGTTTCTTATCTGCTTTTTTTTTAAATAAATTTATTTATTTTAGTTGGGGGCTAATTACTTTACAATATTGTAGTAGCTTTTGCCATACATTGACATGAATCAGCCATGGGTTTACATGTGTTCCCCTTCCTGGACCCCCCTCCCACCTCCCTCCCCATCCCGTCCCTCTGGGTCATCCCATTGCCCCGGCCCTGAGCCTTTGTCTCATGCATCCAACCTGGAATGGTGTTCTGTTTCACATATGATAATATACATGTTTCAATGCTATTCTCCCAGAAAGTCCCACCCTCACCTTCTCCCTCAGAGTCCATAAGACTGTTCTATGCATCTGTGTCTCTTATTCTGTCTCGCATATAGGGTTATCGTTACTCTTATCTGCTTTTTACTTTAGATACAGTATCTCTAACCCTTATAGCACTCAGAAAGATAAACATTATTTTCCCCAGATGACAAGAAGCCACCTACCTTGGTTAGACAGATCACCCGTCACACATAACTAGTCCATCTAGTCAGTTTGATTTCCAAGCCTTTTCCACAACATTATGTTACCTTGGTATTAACTTCAGTGTTAATCCATGAAAGCTGCTTAAACACACACACAGCCTACCTAACAGTTGTTCCTTTCACGTCAGATTACAGGACAGAAAATGCAACTCCTGTCACAGCCTAGGGCAAACACTTCCAGGCCATTGCTGGGGCCAAGACTTGGAGACACTAGACAATAATGGAAACCAAGAGCCCAAAGCCAGCTGTCACAAGAATTCAGTCTGGGGTTCCAGCCAGTAGGTCGAGCCAGGAGTCATAAGGGAACCCTGCCAAGGTTCAGGGTCCAGGCCAGCAATCAGAATTGGAAGATGCAGGCAGTGCCCCAGCAGAAGGCACTCCAGGGGGCTCAGACTTCCGCTCTGTCTCCTCTGTATGATAAATTCCAGCTGAAGGTGAGAAGACAGGTGAAAACCCTGGGCCAGCCAGAGCTTCTGCAGGACCTTAGAAATAAGAGTCAAGAAGGCCCTAGAAGTTTGTTGATCAGTAGGAGGGACTCAGGGCCCAGGTGGCTGGAATAGACTGAGGGTAAGTGAAAGATCACTGGAAGGAACCAAGAATCAGGACTTCTGGATTAGCCATCCCTTTGTGGTCCCTATCTGGCTGTAAAATTGCATAGAGATCCCTTCATCTTAAAATGAAGGAGTTGGGTTCACTCACCAATTTAAGCTATGTTCCTTAGAACCCTAAGACTCAAAACCTGTCCTAGGCAATTTGGGGTGGGGGTGGTGGTGGGGAACAGCAAGTCTTGCCTCTAGAAGTCTCCTTTTTTCTTTTCTTTTTTTTTTTCACATTTCTGAACAGTTTATTTATTCACACAATAGTTTATCTTCCTTTGAAAGCTAGCATATGAAGATCACTTATTTACCTTGTTTTGTTGTTTTCCCACATGGTAAAACCTTGATCGTCCCCTAATTCTCATAAAGGTCAATGTTTTAAAATCTATGCACATATCAGAATCACCGAAAGCAATATGCAAAAGCTCTGGGAAAACTAGTGCTTGAATGTTTTTAAAGTGGCAGAAGATCACAGTTCAGGGATAAACCCTGTAAGGAACTGTATTTTTTACCTTATGGGTAAAACTTGTTTTCAAAGTGGTATATTTTGAATGATTACAATCCAGAACTAAATCCCATGGCAGACAACATCGGTTTTAGGGGAACTTCTGAGCTAAAAAAACAGAAGGAGAAATTAAGAGTATTACTTTTCCCTGACAAGAATTTCCGACTTTGATACATATTTTCCAAATGTCATTTTTTAAGGTGACATACGACACACTCAGAATATGTCTTAAATCTGTCTCTTGTAAATACAAGAATGGGTAGAATTACGTACATTAGTTACAGAAAGAACGTAGGAAGGTGGTGCACTTAGCATCACATAAGAACATTAAGGCCTTAGTTACGTGGCTGTGGCTTCGGTGATGTCAGCAGTGTGTTCCCCTCATGCTTACATTCCAAGTAAGCAGGCAGGCAAAGCAAAGATTTCTAAACAAGTAAGGGCTAAAGATAGTTTAACCTATATATGCTATGCTATGCTAAGTCGCTTCAGTCGTGTCCGACTCTTAGCGACCCCATGGACTATAGCCTACCAGGCTCCTCCGTCCATGGGATTTTCCAGGCAAGAGTACTGGAGTGGGGTGCCATTGCCTTCTCCGTCCTTTTTTCTTTTTGGAGTACCCTTACGAGACTCATGGTTTATCCAGGATAACAGACATTTAGTAGGTTTCTACTAGGTTCAGAGCTCTATAGACAGTGCTAGAGGCAATGCTGAGTAAAACCCCGGCCCAGCATCATGAATTCCCAGATCTTGGCCCAGCAGGGTTGATTCCAGCAGTTGTAGTGAGGATTTTGCTCAGATTCACTAAGACCCAAAATTTTCATACCACAAACCTGAGGATTAGAAAGAAGGGGAGGAGGGAAGAGAAACGTCCCTAGCACTGCAGGTGAGTCTGCCTCAGAGAGATCAATTTACATGTCACCTGGTAAATGATAATACTCTGGTTCACAGCAGACGCCCTGTGATTAGTGTTTCATGTGGCCAACTGTGCTTGTGCTTTTTGCTCTACTTAAAATCAGGGCATCTGCTTTGTCCTTTGGGAGGTTCTACAAGTCTCCTGCTAGGAATTGCTCAAGGCCTTTCCCACAGCTAAGGGGAGATAGGAAGCTGAAATCCCTGCTTCATAAATTACAACACATGCCTACCCTCTCAGGTCTGAGGTATTTGACAGAAGAGAATTTTTTGTGTTTCTAGTGTTCCCTGCCTCCATGGGATTTAAAAATACATTTAAAATATATTATAACTACATGAGACATGGAAACTAATTTTTTTAAAACCTACGTGGATGTGGCCATAATACCCCTAATTAAAGCCACTCAAGCTCCCTTCTAGTAAGGATACTTTTTGGTACCCTTTTTTCCTCTCATCACCAACTTATCTTGAATTTATCAGTATGCATTTTCACTACTGTCCTAAACTTGAGCTGGTACAATGAAGTACTTAACAGACATTGAGACTTATATCTAAAATCCACATTTCAGCTTTAAAAATGTTTGTAAGGTTGCATTTTAAAATTAGTCTTTAGGCTTGTTTATAGTCCCAGAGAGCTATGCATTCTGAAATTTGTATTCTAGAAATTTACATTCGTAGTACATAAAAATATCCATAACAACCATATGTATTCATATACATAGGTTTTGTAAATGTCCCAGTCTATACTGAGAAAATAACTGGTACTATTAAATTCTTATTCTATTTTAAAAGATGACAGAATAAGAAAATTGTCTTTGCAGTGAAAGCATTAGAAACCAGAGAGGTGGAGTCCTAATGAGCTAAGGACAGAAATTACATCTCATTTGCTTTCTTGTCTCCAGTTCTTCTTCATACCTTGACAGGTAGATATTTAAGAATTAGTTGAATTAGTGTCTGATTATTATTATTATTGTTGAATTAGTGTCAGTTCATTAAGAAGATAATAATGAGTAAAACATGGAGACACTAAGGTCATCTGTTAAAGGGAAATTTGGGGGCAGGATATTTACCAAGTTTTCTTTTGCACTTAATAGCTAAATATTTTGATTGATTGATTGAGACATAAATTCTAATGAATCTTTGGTAACCAGGTCAGCCTATTGTTCCTACTTAAGGTAGAGAAGCAGAAATGCAGAGTATGACTGGATATATTAATAAGCTAGAAGCAGGGAAAAGAAATTTGCTTCTGGAATAAGTTGAGAAGGAAGAGCTGGAAAGGGCCTTAGATTTCATCAAATCGAAGCACTGCTAACCATTTAGCTCTTCTGCAGGCAGGATGTCCTTATTTATACAGTTCCTCTCTAGCTTCAGTGCTCAATACAGGCCTAAATTGACAGAATCATTGGTAGGGAGTTTGCTCTCTCTGTGTGAAACAAGGCTTGGAAGCACTTATGACTACAGGAAAGCAGGCAGATTTAGGGAGGCCCGGCTTACTCAGGACAAGCAGCAGGGCTGAGTGTTTCAGTTCATGACAAAACACCCTTGACTGCCTGCAAGGATGTAAAGAGAAGGCATGCATTGCAGCCTAGCTAGAAGCAGCAGCAAATCAAGATCAGCAGATTTTCTGAAGTCAGAATGGGATGTGTGTTGTTAACCTCTGAGCAGATGTCAGCTGAGATCCTGTAGTCTGTGTAGTCATGAAGATGAGGTCTTATCCATCAATTGCTCGACAAAGGCTGTCATCATATCACTGGGCCTACATGGCTCTCGACACATGATTTAAGAGATATATTGGACAAAAGCATTTCCTGGGGAAATTCAGCCAATGGAAAGGAATCTTTCAGGTGACCTGATTTCACAAGTGAACACACATGTATGTGCCTGTGTGAGTATGTGTGTGTGTGTGTGTGTGTGTGTGTGTGTGTGTGTGTTAGTCACTCGGTCGTGTCCGACTCTTTGCGACCCCACGGACTGTAGCCCACCAGGCTCCTTTGTCCATGGGATTCTCCAGGCAAGAATACTGGAGTGGGTTGCCATTTCCTTCTCCATGTGTGTGAGTATACACACCTGCAAGATGCTGCACTTTCCTAGAAACAAAGAATGGGAGAGCAAAAAGCTTTACAAGCACCCTGTTAGGATCCTTTCTCTCATTTATTTTTAGACTCCCTCAGTGTTCTTGTCTGCAGAATCCCAGGGACGGGGGAGCCTGGTGGGCTGCCGTCTATGGGGTCGCACAGAGTCGGACACGACTGAAGCGACTTAGCAGCAGCAGCAGCATACTGAGAGGGATAGCTGAGGAGGGGCTCGCCCAGATGACAAGGCTTTTCGGTGAGGGTTTGGTATCTGGGATTTGCCAAATGGTTAAAACCCTGTGTCTGTGGAAGTCCATAGCACTTAAAATATCTTGTCCCTTTTGTGTTAAGTATGCCAGAGAGTTTTCAGCCATTCTAGGAGGGAGTAAGGGGATCCTCCTAAAACTCCTATCTTACCCAGAATGTACTCCTCTTATCTTAGCATACAAACATTGAAGCAGCTCTAGACTCTCCCTCTGACTATCAGGGATCTCTGCTGCTTTATGGACATTTGGCTCACTTTCAGACAGATGAGAGCCTCATCCATCCACCTAACAGAGGAGAGAAATGCCAGGGAAAAATGAGATGAAGGAAGAGGACGATGGGCTTTCCATGTCCATCAGTGAATTCATTCATTTGTCTAACAAATGGTTAGGGAATACTTGCCGTTTTCCAAAGCCTGTACTAGGGACTGAGATACAGACAAATAAGAAACAGCCTGGCTTTTGAGGAGTAGAAATTGTCTAGTGGAACAAATGAAAAGGTTGTAATATAACATGACAATTGTATTGGTGTACATATATCCTGGGGTAGTATAAGGACAAAGAGGAAGGGACCAAGCCTAGACTGCAGGCATCATCCAGACAGGCACGTGCTCTTATTTCTTTGAGTCCAGTGAAGTGAGTCACTCACAAAAGAAATATGAAGAAATACCTCATAGAACAAATAAAAGGATTGACTGGTAGTACAATAAGCTTGGCTGATTGATTTTATTGCCAACAGTCTACAAGGTTATACAATATTCTCCCCCAGCAGTCAGCTGCCTAGATATAAAACAATGGATTGTAATTTTTTAATTTAACTATAGTTGATTTATAATTTGTGTTAGTTTCCAGTGTACAGCTTCAGTTTCTTCTGCATTATAAGTCATTACAAGACATTGAATACAGTTCCTTATGCTATACAGTAAATCCTTGTTGTTTACTGTTTTGTATATAGTGGTGTGTATCTGTTAATCCTATACTCCTAATTTATCCCTCCCCTACTTTCCCCTTTAGTAACCATATATTTGTTTTCTATGTCTGTGAGTCTGTTTCTGTTTTATTGATAGATTCATTTGTGTCATATTTTAGATTCCACATATACATGATATATGGTATTTGTCTTTCTCTGTATGACTTACTTCACTTAGTATGATAATCTCTAGGTCCACCCATGTTGCTGCAAATGGCAGTATTTCATTCTTTTTATGGCTGAGTAACATCAGTGGATTGTACTCTTGATGCGAGTTTTGTTGAGCAGGCTGCACCAAAAGGGCCTATTTGGAAAGGGAATTGAGTGTTGTTGAGAGTCAGTTCAGATAACTAACCATAAGCTTGAAATTGAGTAGAGAAAGAAAGAGAGACTGTGAGGAAGCTAAGGATCCAAGGAACTGGCAGCCAAGAGGCTCCAGTGGGCAAATGTATTAGATGTAAGCTTATGAGAAGAGAAGGCCGAGGACAAGAGACTCATTTGTTCATTCATCAAGTATTTATTGAGTAATTTCAATATGTGAGGTACTGTTACAGTGCTGGGAGTACATCATGAGCTGTTCTAGTGGGCACGTAGTAGTGTTAGTTGCTCAGTCTGTCTCTTTGTGACCCTATGGACTGTAGTCCGCCAGACCTCTCTGTCCATAGGATTCTCCAGTCAAGAATACTGAAGTGGATTGCCATTCCCTTCTCCAGAGGACCTTCCCAACCCAGGGATCGAACCTGGGTCTCCTGCATTGCAAGCGGATTCTTTACCGTTTGAGCTACAGGGAAGACCTAATAGGCAAGAGAAGACGTTAAATAAGAGTTATAATGTGTAAATTATGTAACATGTTAGAAGGTGATAAGGACTATGGTGGGATGGGGTTGGAGAGAATGGAGTGGGACAAGAAGGATTTGGAGTCTAGTGGAAGAGTGTGATTTTAAGTGGGATTATCATCATAGCCCAGGTTGAGAGGGTGACATTTAAACAAAGACATGAAAGGAGAGTAGGAACGAACACACACATATGTGAATTAAAATATTCCAGGCAGGGAGAACAATCACTTTGAAGCCTTAAAGTGTGAGAATGCCTGGTGTTTTCGTGGAATAGCAAGGAGGTATGTGGCATTAGATGGGCAAGGGGAAGAAGTAGGAAATGAGGTAGAGAGAGAGCAGGGACCAAATGTGAAGGCATTGCAGACACTGGTAAAGACTTTGGCTTTTCCTCTGAGCGAGATAGAAAGACATTGCAGGGTTTTGAGCAGAGAAGTGACATGATCGGTATGGCTGCTGTGTTGAAAATAGACTTTGAGAGGATCCAGAGTAGAAGCAGTGGGAGTCCAGTTAGGAGGTTGGTGCAGTAATCCAAATTGCAAAATCAGAGTTTGATCAGGGTGATGGCAGCAGAGGTGGTGAGAAGTAGTTGGATTCTGGGTATGTTTTAGGGATATAGCCAATAGGATTTCATGACAGATTGGATGTGGGAGGTGAGCTAGAGTTAACTATGACTCCAGAATTTTTAGTCCAAGCAGATATAAAGATGAAGTTGCCATTATCTGAATGGAATGGGGAAGAATGTAAGAACAGGTTGAGAGGAAAACTAGGAGTTAAATTTTGGACTCATTGAGATCAGAGAGTGGAGTATCGGTGTTTAAATTTTCTGAAGTGGAACCATTTTGAATGATCATAAGCCCCAGGGTGTGACCCTTGGGGATGGGTATCTGAAAGTGGAATAAAGTGCAGTTGTTATAATTAAAGAATATAAATTCTTAAAATTGGAAGGTTAATAAAATCTCTTAGGATGGTCTCCTAGGATGGTGGCCCAGGCAGGAGAGAAAAAAGAAGGGCCAGGCTGCTCTCACCCTTATGATACAAAGTTTGACTAATAGCTACAAGTCACACAAATATTAGTTTGACATGTCCAGAATTGGGTTCAGATTTTAAGCTTAATACATTAGAGATAAACGATCACATTTGCTGAAACACAACAGATAAAATTATGATAAAGTCTCTTGGAACATACCCAGATGAGTTAGATTTATAATCCCATTGTAGCATGGATCAAAAACAGTGGATTAAAAAAATTTTCAATAAATTTCACAATTTAATCTTAATTGTTTTGTTAAAAAGCTTTTTGGAAAGATACTCATATTTGGTTTTAGATATATTTAAAGCTCAAGACCATTTATGTAAATTCATGTAGCATTTTAGAAAGCATGGCCCTGTGACATTATAGGAAGGTTTTCTGATTGTCACAGAAAGCTCAGAAGTAACCTTAACTCCTTTCACAGGCCATGTTTCCAAATTCTGTCCTTAGCATCAGTAAGAAGAATCCTCAGGATAACCAATCAGTCTCCATAATGCCAAGTATAATGAAACTCCAAGGTCAGACACTGATATTTGATTAAGATTTTTAAAACATCATACTCTGAGCTGGTGGATGCTATTTATACATCTAAATTCATTAATGATTATTGAAATGGTAATCCAGGTTTATACAGGTTCTACAGATATAGATGGATATTTACCTCTATGTACTGAGATCTTACTTGAGAACTGAGAAAACTCTTGCCTTGTACTGCCAACTAATAAATGGAAAAAAAGATAATGAGATAGTTATAAAATCCTTAAAAAAAATTCCCACATTGTTTCTGTCAGGAACCCCATCTGGGCTTTCTGTCTCTTTATAAATGAAACACAGGTAATCTAGATGAGACTGGCTATTTATAAGTAGATAATATTTAAATCTTCTTGCCATGTAGAAATTAACATTTGTCATTGATTAAAATATTCAGCATATGCAGGCTTCATCTTTTAGTTCAATAGAAAAATATAAATGACATCAGTGGTTGAATTCCCATTAAAGTATCAAAGACATTCTCCAGACTTACATAATTCACCTGCTGAATTGGAGATGATTCACCTTTCAGTGACTTCACAGGTGTTAACTTGGCCAAACAAAACAGATAAATTGACTTCCATTCATTTTTTTTTTCCTGAGGTAAGTTTTCAGTAAAACTATTTAGGAAAATTATCAAAACATACATATATATGTCCATAACATGTCCATTTGAAAATCAATTTGCATCAACTTTTGAGATGTGAAGACTATGTAATGTATATTTTGTTGTCGTTAAAAAAAAAAACCAAACACTAAAATGAGTTCCTCCTAACTAAATCAAGAGGGGGAGGAATTCTAAATCAGGATTCATGCAGTACTGAACTACACAAAAGAGACCTGATTGTACAGTGGCGTTCACATAAAATGGTCCAGAGAGGAGTTAAGAAAGAAACCTACCAATCAGTGATCTAGACAACACAGACATGTGGCTGTGAAAGCTGGACATTTGCTTGGTGAAAATCTCCTCATCAGATATTCATGGCTGATGCCTAGGAGCTTGTGAGAGGCTATGGGGAAGAGCAGCCTCATTTCTTTGTCTTGTAGGAGACTACCCAGTGGTTGTACCACTGCCCAAGCTAGTGGCCAGTCCTGGCCAGCAGTGCCCTGTTTTCTAAGTCAGTGTCAGAACTGGTCTCTCTGATGTATTACTTTTCTTAACAGATGCTTTGTGAAGCTGCTGATAATCATTGTTACTTTGGTAGGCAGTATTCATCACATGGGCTTCCTGAGTGGCGCTGGTGGTAAAGAACCCAGCTGCCAATGCAGGAAACATGAGAGATATGGGTTCAGTCCCTGGGTGGAGAAGGTCTGCTGGAGGAGGGCATGGCAACCCACTCCAGTGTTCTTGCCTAGAGAATCCATGGCCAGAGGAGCCTGGAGGGCTACAGTCCATTGGGTTGCAAAGAGTTGGACACAGCTAAAGCAGCTTTAGCACACACACACATTCACTACATATTCCCCCTTCTTATGGGAAAAGACAAAGAAACTAGGGACAATTACTCTCTTTCAGCCCACAGTTTAAAGTCATGATGACTGAGAATGTAGACCTATTAGTAAGTGGATAGGTAGGATAAGGCTAAATCGTAAATGGGGTACAGGAGACTTAAGGTGAGCAATAGAAAATTGTTCTTTATACATGTAGCTCTCTTGCTAAGTGATGAAGGTGATATTTTAAGAAGATAAATGTGAAAATAATGTACAAGATATATTAGGACAGGGAAAAACTGGTGTTATAGAGAGCTGAAGCTTATACCAAAAAGCTAAAAATTTTTAATGTTTTTGCATTGCCTTAGAGTATTCAAGGAATTTTAGCACAAACCTCATTTGATCCTCACAATACCCTATAGGTACATAAGAAAAAAGATATTATTTTCATTTCACAAATGAGGAAACAGGAACCTAGACTAGTTAAATGACTCAATGAAAGTCACACAGCTGTGATTGGCTGAGCCAGGATTGCCATCTCACACCTGACTCAAGTTCCATTTCTTCTAACATGACTGTAATCTGGATAAACGTGACTGCAGTAGGAATAGGATGTGAGGGACGGCTCAGAGAGATTTTGAAATAACAATTGAAAGAAATGCAACGATTGAGTAGAGGTGATAAAGTAAGAAGTGGAGAAGGAAAAGGAAGAAGCAAAAGGTGATTTCCAGGTTTCTAAAGCCTGGAAGATGATGAGATTAGTAACATCATCAGCTGTATTTGTAACATGCTTGCTGCATGCTGGGGCCTGTCCATGCTATGACCCACTTTGCTGTATTGCCTCATTGAATCCTCAGCCCTCACAACTCTGGTTTGGGAGGAGGAGAGTGTGTATTATTATTATCCCCTATTTACAAGGGGAATACATGGAGGTTGTTTTCACTTTTAGAGGAAGAAAAAAAAAATCAAGGTTTTTATTCTAAGACTAGATAAAGCTCAACTAGAGTCATTGGCCTATGGTGACTATACTTGGGGCTTGAGTCATAGGCAGAGGTCTGGTATTCTTGTGTGTGTGTACGTAATTATGTTGCTGACTATGAAATAATCAAGCTAGGCTGGTGGTAGTTGTGATGGTTTTAAGTCCTGCACTGCCAAACTGTTTGTTTAATGCCTCCCAGATAAATACTTTGCCTGTCTTTAAAATAGGCTCTAGTACGTAGCTGGTTTTGCCTTGGCTCTGGCCTTCAAGGTGGTCAGTCAGGGGATCCAGGTACATAGATAAGAATGCTTTCCCCCTCAGTAATTATTTTAAAATAAAGGTATAAGTACTCAGACAGTAAAGAATCTTCCTGCAATGCAGGATACCCAGGTTCAATCCCTGGGTTGGGAAGATCCCCTGAAGAAGGGAATGGCTACCCCCTCCAGTATTCTTGCCTGGAGAATTCTATGGATAGAAGAGCCTGGCAGACTGCAGTCCATGGGGTCTCAAAGAATTGGACACAACTGAGCAACTGAGCATAATAAGTAAATAAGTATAATTACCAAATGACCAGTACAATAAATATTGCGTTTACGCAAAATATACTATGAAAAGCTATGACAAACATAGACACCATTTTTAAAAAACAGAGACATTACTTTGCCAACAAAGGTCCATATAGTCAAAGCTATGGTTTTCCCAGTAGTGATGTATGGATGTGAGAGTCGGGCCATAAAGAAGGCTGAGCACCGAAGAATTGATGCTTTCAGACTGTAATGTTGGAGAAGACTCTTGAGAGTCCCTTGGATTGCAAGGAGATTCAACCAGTCATTCCTAAAGGAAATCAACCCTGAATATTCACTGGAAGGATTGGTGCTGAAGCTGAAGCTCCAGTACTTTGGCCACTTGATGTAAAGAGCTGACTCATTGGAAAAGACCTTGATGCTGGAAAAGATTGAAGGCACAAGTAGAAGGGGTCGGCAGAGGATGAGATGGTTGATGGCATCACCGACTCAATGGACATGAGTTTGAGCAAACTCGAGAAGATGGTGAAGGACAGGAAGCCTGGCATGCTGCAGTCCATGGAGTCACAAAGAATCACACACAACTGAACGACTGAACAACAGAATACGCTATTTAGACTAAAACCCTTAAGTATTACATTACTTCTTAATTGTTACTAGTTATTTTTATTTCTTAATTGTTATTGATCACAGTCTAGTTTAAGTCTGGTTTTCCCCTTAGGTTAACCAGTTCACTCATTTGTACCTTGTCTACAACCTCTATTGGTGCTGAGAGTATGTCTCAGATTCTGTCTACCTTTCCCTATAATCTTCAAAATGCTCTGAAACCTCAACAGTCACTAAAGGGTCTTCCCTAGTGGCTCAGTGGTAAAGAATTCACCTGCCAATACAGGAGACAAGGGTTCAATCCCTGATCTGGGAAGATCCCACGTACCACGGGACAACTAAGCTCATGTGCCACTACTTTTGAGCCTGTGCTCCAGAGCCTGGGAGCCCTAACTGCTGAGCCCACGTGCTGCAACTCCTGACGCCTGAGCGGCCTAGCACCCCTACACCATGACAAGAGAAGTCACCACAGTGAAAAGCCTGCTCACTGCAATGAAGAGGAACCCCCACTCCACACCTAGAGAAAGCTCTTGCGATAACTAAGACCCAACACAGCCAAAAATAAATAAATAAATAAGATTATTTTTTAAAAACTCACTCGAGAAGTAGTCCTTCCCAAATTTCCTGCTTTCAGTCCCTGCTTTCTTTCTCTTTCTTTCTCTTGGTCAGAAAGAGAGAGGAAAACAGTTTACATGTCAAATAAAGTAAATAGTGCATGAAAAACTCTCCAGACTTTTTTCAAATAGTATTTTACTGTAAAGCTCATTTTATTTTTAATTTAATTTTTTATTGAAGTATAGTTTATTGGGCTTCCTTGGTGGCTCAGATGGTAAAGAATCCGCCTGCAAGGCGGGAGACCTGGAGTTCGATATCTGGGTCAGGAAGATGCCCTGGAGAAGGGAACAGCTACCCACTTCGGTATTCTGGCCTGGAGAATTCCATGGAGTGAGGAGCCTGGCAGGCTACAGTCCATGGGCTTGCAAAGAGTCAAACACGACTGAGCAGCTTTCACTTTCACTTCACTTTCATAGTTGATTTACAGTGTTGTGTTAGTTTCAGGTGTACAGCAAAGTGATTCAGTTATACATGCATGTAAATATATATATGGAACAACAGACTGGCTCCAAATAGGAAAAGGAGTACGTCAAGGCTGTATATTGTCACTCTGCTTATTTAACTTATATGCAGAGTACATCATGAGAAATGCTGGGCTGGAGGAAGCACAAGCAGGAATCAAGATTGCCGGGAGAAATATCAATAACCTCAGCTATGGTGGGCTGCCGTCCATGGGGTCGCACAGAGTCGGACACGACTGAAGCGACTTAGCAGCAGCAGCAGCAGCATGCAGATAACACCACCCTTATGGCAGAAAGTGAAGAAGAACTAAAGAGCCTCTTGATGAAAGTGAAGGAGGAGAGTGAAAAAGTTGGCTTAAAGCTCAACATTCAGAAAACTAAGATCATGGCATCCGGTCCCATCACTTCATGGCAAATAGATGGGGAAACAGTGGAAACAGTGGCTGACTTTATTTTGGGGGGCTCTAAAATCACTGCAGGTGGTGATTGCAGCCATGAAATTAAAAGATGCTTACTCCTTGGAAGGAAAGTTATGACCAACCTAGACAGCATATTAAAAAGCAGAGACATTACTTTGCCAACAAAGGTCCATCTAGTCAAGGCTATGGTTTTTTCAGTGGTCATGTATGGATGTGAGAGTTGGACTATAAAGAAAGCTGAGCGCTGAAGAATTGATGCTTTTGAACTGTGGTGTTGGAGAAGACTCTTGAGAGTCCCTTGGACTGCAAGGAGTTCCAACCAGTCCATCCTAAAGGAAATCAGTCCTGGGTGTTCATTGGAAGGATTGACGCTGAAGCTGAAACTCCAATACTTTGGCCACCTGATGCGAAGAGCTGACTCATTGGAAAAGACCCTGATGCTGGGAAAGATTGAAGGCAGGAGGAGAAGGGGACACCAGAGGATGAGATGGTTGGATGGCATCACCGACTCGATGGACATGGGTTTGGGTAAACTCTGGGAGTTGGTGATGGACAGGGAGGCCTGGTGTGCTGCAGTTCATGGGGTTGCAAAGAGGCGGACACGACTGAGAGAGTGAACTGAACTGAAATATGTATATATGTATATACACACACACACACACACATATACACATATATATGTATTACACATATTTGTTCTCAGATTCTTTTCCCTTATAGGTTATTTTAAAATATTGAGTATAGTTCTCTATGCTATACAGTAGGTCCTTGTTTGTTATTTATTTTATATATGTATGCGTGTGTGCTCAAATCGCTTCAGTCCTGTCCAGCTCTTTGTGATCCTATGGACTGTAGCCTGCTAGGCTCCTCTGTCCATGAGATTCTCCAGACAAAAATGCTGGAGTGGATTTCCATGCCCTCCTCCAGGAAATCTTCCCGATCCAGGGATCGATCCCACGTCTCCTGCGTCTTCTTCATTGCAGGCGAATTCTTTACCCCTGAGCCACCTGGGAAGCCCATTTTATATATAATGGTGTATATATATTAATCTCAAACTCCTAATTTATCCCTCCCTCCTTTCCCTTTTGGTAACAATAAGATTGTTTTATATTTCTATGGGTCTATTTCTGTTTTATATCTAAGTGCATTTGCATCATTTTTAATTAGATTCCACATATAAGTGATATCTTCTGATATTTATCTTTCTCTGTCTGGTTTACTTGACTTAGTGAGATAATCTAGGTCCAGCCATGTTGCTGCAAATGGCATTATTTCATTCTTTTTTATGACTGATTAATATTCCATTGTATATACATACCACATCTTCTTTATCCATTCAGCTATCAGTGGACATTTAGGTTGTTTCCATGTCTTGGCTATTATAAATAGTGCTGCAGTGAGCATTAGCATATATCTTTTCAAATTATGGTTTTCTCCAGGTATATGCCCAGGAGTTGGATTGCTGGCTCATATGGCGATTCTATTTTTTTGTTCTTTAAGGAACTTCCATACTATTCTCCATATTTCTGCACCAGTTTACATTCCCATCAACAGTGTAGGAGGGTTCCTTTTTCTCCATTTCCTGTCCAGAATTTATTATTTGTAGACTTTTTGGTGATGGCCGCGCTGACTAGTGTGAAGTGATAATTCATTATAGTTTTGATTTGCACCTCTCTAATAATTAGCAGTGTGGAGCATCTTTTCATGTGCCTTTTGATCATCTCTATGTCTTTTCTGGAAAAAATGCCTATTTAGGCCTTCTGCCCATTTTTTGATTGGGTGTTTTTTTTGTTATTGAGCTTTATGAACTGTTGTATATTTTGGAGATTAATCTCGTCAGTTATACCATTTGCAAATATTTTCTCCCATCCTGTAAATTGTCTTTTTTGTTTTGTTTATGGTTTCCTTTGTTGTGAAAAATCTTTTTAGTTTAATTAGATCCAATTTGTTTGTTTTTCTTTTTCTTTTCATCACTCTAGAAGATGAATCCCAAAAGATATTGCTACAATTTATATCAGAGTATTCTGACTGTTTTCCTCTAGGAGTTTTATGGTATCTGGTTTTACATTTAGATCTTTAATCCATTTTGAGTTTAGTATTGTGTATGGTGTTAAAGAATGTTCTAATTTCATCCTTTTACATGTAGCTGTCCAGTTTTCCCAGTACCACACTTTGAAGAGACTGTTTTTTCTGTTGTATATTCTTGCTTCCTTTGAGCCTGTGCTCTTTAACAAGAGAAGCCACGATAATGAGAAGCGCAAGCATGGCAACTAAGAGTAACCCCTATTCACTGCAACTAGAGAAAACCCGTGCAAAGCAACAAAGACCCAGCACAGACAAAAATAAATAAATACAAATTTTTAAAAAAGAAACGTATTAATTAATTTTGTATTAATTTTGTATCCTGTAACTTTACCAGATTCATTGATGATCTCTAGTAGTTTTCTGGTAGCATCTTTCGGATTTTCTGTGTAGAGTATAATGTCATGTGCAAATAGTGACAGTTTTACTTCTTTTCCAGCTTGGATTTGTTTTATTTCTTTTTCTTCTCTGATTGCTGTGGCTAGGACTGCCAAAGCAGTGTTGAATAAAAATAGTAAGAGCGGCCATCCTTGTCTGATCTTAGAGAAAATGCTTTCAGCTTTTCACCACTGAGTATAATGTTAGCTGTGGGTTTGTCATATATGACCTTTATTTTGTTGAGGTAGGTTCCCTCAATGCCCACTTTTTGGACCGTTTTTTTCATAAATGGATGTTGAATTTTGTCAAAAGCTTTTTCTGCAGCTATTAAGATGATTGTATAGTTCTTATTCTTCAGTTTGTTAATGTGTATGGATTTGCAGATATTGAAAAATCCTCGCACCCCTGGGATAAGTCCCACTTGATCATGGTGTATGATCCTTTTAATGTATTGTTGAATTTGATTTGCTAGTATTTTGTTAAGGATTTTTGCACCTGTGTTTATCAGTGATATTGGCCTGTAATTTTCTCTTTTTTGTGGTATCTTTGTCTGTTTTTTCTAATAGTTTACCTTACAGCTCACTTTTAAAGGTTCCAAACTATATCTCCTTAGGTATCTACCTGCTAGTTATTTATTCACTAGGCTGCATAGAGCAGTCTCTTAGCAACCATAAACCTTAGGGAAAAATTCTAACTCTTCTGTGATTCCACCTGTTTGCAGGAAGTTGGCCTTCTTTTAAGACTTGGAGTTATATAAGCAAGAAATGCCAGAATATAGTTCTTTCTGAAAATAAATTTAAATAAATCATAACAATTTTTCACAGGGTTGTAAAGTAGTCTTCCCTACGACCTTTTATTCAGAGACTTCATTGGAGATTTTGCTGGCAGGGAAACTTTTTCCACTCCCAGGACAAATGTCATGACTGTAGATGTCTTTCTTCCTGGTTTCCCATAGGATTGTGAAGATGTCCAGTCCCAATCTGAACATTGTGACCTTACTGGGCAGTTGTCTGACTTACAGTAGTGCTTACCTCTTTGGGATTCGCAATCAAGGTGCTTTAGTGGGAAGTTCAGTGGAAACTCTCATTCAGGTAGGTGAAATCTTCAATTTTATGTTGAATATCATGCAAGTTTTGATAATTTTTAAAATCATCTGCTTCTGTGGGTGTTGGTTACTTTTATCCTTGGTGTGGGCTCTTTCAGAAGCAAACCCTGGAACCCTGAGTCAGTGAGGTCCACTTTCTGTCCCAGGTCCTTTGTGGACTGAAGCTTTGCAGATCAGAATGTGTGGAGAACCACAAAGGTTTCTCTCATGCCTCTTTCTTTTGTCCCTTTCTGTCTGTAGATAAGACTCTCCATGTTGTGCATTGGAACCTCCCTGGTGTTTGGCCCCATTCTGGGGAAGAGCTGGCGACTCTACAAGGTGTTTACCCAGAGGGTTCCGGACAAGAGAGTGGTAAGTAGGCAGCAAGTACACATTGCTTGATCACAGACAGTAGCTCCATTATTGATTAAAAGCTAGAGAAACTTGTACCAGATTACTGGGTCTGGCCCTTTTATGATGATCTGAAGTTCCTGCCCCTTACTTCAAACCTTGGAGTCATGCGGGCTCATAAATTCCAAGGCTGAAAGCTGTCTGTCAGTGCTATTGGGAGACAGGTCTTTAAACAAAAGTTCTGCTTCATATGCATTCCAGGCCCTGGTACTACTCTGGGGGGTATGTGAGCTGGCCCTTATCTGGCACCAGCCTGAGGGAGAGCAAGATGCCCAGAGGGGCTGTTGCTTGGCACAGGTGTGAGCTGAAAAGTGGGCAGAGGGATAGCAGTTACAAAGAAGCTATAGCAAGTAAGCAATTATTCCCCTCTTTGGAGCCCAGTTCTTTTCCATACAAGAAGGCCATGCTCTGTACTAAGAAGGATGGCCCTGAAACAATGAGCAAGGGAGAACATATCCATTCAGACAGAATCAACCATAGCAGCTATGCAGCAGCCAGATTACCTGTGTGTCCCTGACATCAGGTGTCATCCTAACGACGTTCCCTCATTTTATCATGTTTCCTGATGGAGCTGCCCAAACCTCAAAGGCTGATCATCAAACCCTTAGTCTATATCGATCCTGTCCAGATCCAACATATTACTCAGCTGGAGTTTACTTCTCTGGACTGACAAGATTTCCTTTTAGCAAATGTTATTAAATTGTGGTAAATATTTATGAAAAACTCTGCTGTGAATAACCATACATATGAGAAACATTGCCTAAAGGACAGTAAGCTTATCCATGCCTCTAGAACACTAATTCATTTTTTTAAAAAATAGCTTTGTTGTTATTCAGTCACTAAGTTGTATCTGACTCTTTACAACACCATGGACTGTAGCATCCAGGCTTCCCTGTCCTTCACTGTCTCCTGGAGTTTGCTTAAACTCATGTCCGTTGGATGGCGATACCATCCAACCATCTCATCCTCTATCACCACTTTCTCCTTCTGCCCTCAATCTTTCCCAGCATCAAGGTCTTTTCCAATGAGTCAGGTCTTCGCATCAGGTGATAAATAACTTTATTTAGAGATAACTGACATGCAATGAACCGCATATATTTAAAGTGTATGATTTGATATATTTTGACATATGTATACGCTATTAAATGTGGGTTATAATCTGCAAGTCTCCTCATACAGCCTTGTCATCTTCCTCTCTTGTCGAATTCTTATATCCCCTATTCCTGTACCCAGGCAACCATTGACCTGCTTTCTGTCACTGTAGATTAGTTTGAATTTTCCAGAATTTTATATAAGTGGAATTATACAATGTGTATTTTTATCTTTCTTCTACTTGGCCTAATTATTTTGAGATTCATCTATGTTGTTACTTGCATCAGTGGTTCTTTCCTTATTATTGCTGAGTAATTTTTCAGTAGATATAACTGCAGTTGGTTTATCCATTTACCTATTGGTAGGTGTTTGGATTTGTTTCCAGTTTGGGGCTATTAAAAATAAAACTTCTGTGAACATTTGTGTATGAATCTTTGTGTAGACATATCATACTTTCATTTCTCTTGGTTAAAAACCTAAGCATAATGTGGGAGCCTGGATGGAAGGGGAGTTTTGTGAAGAAGAGATACACGTACACGTATGACTGAATCCCTTTGCTGTCCACTTGAAACTATCACAATATTGTTAATCAACTGTACTCCAATATAAAATAAAAAGATTTAAAAAAAAAACAAGCATAGAGTGACTAGATCATATGGTAAGTATATGTTTAACTTTTAAAGAAATTGCATGACTGTTTTACAAAGTGGCTGTACAATTTTACATTCCCGCCAATAGTGTATGAATCCCTTTCCTCCACTTCCTTCCCAACATTAGACTTGGTTGGTATTTGTGTCAGTCATTCTAATAAGTATGTGTAGTAGAATCTCATTGTATTTTAATTTCATTTCCCTGATACAATGTTGAGTGTCTTTTTATATGCTTATTTGCCATCCATATATCTTCTTCGGTGAAGTATCTGCTCAAATCAATCACCTGTTTTTTAATTTAGTTGATTTTTTCTTATTATTGAGCTTTGAGGGTTCTTTTTACATTCTGGATATAGTCCTTTATCAAATATATGATTTGAAAAGATTTGCTTCTAGTTTATGACTTTTCATTTAAGAATGTCTTTCAAACAGAAGATATTTCTAATTTTGATGAAGTTCAGTTTCCTACTTTGTTCTTTCATGGATCATGTTTTGGGTATCAGACTTAAGAAACTTGCCTAACCCAAGGCCTCAAAAGTTTTTCTTTTATGTTTACTTCGAGAAGTTTTAAGAGCTTTTTTTTACATGCAGGTCTATGATTCATTTTGAGTTAATTTTGAAATATGATGTGATCTATAGATCGAAGTCCATTTTTTATGTATGGATATCCAATTGTTCTGGCACCATTTGTTGAAAAGACTCCTTTCTTCACTGAATTATCTTTGCACCTTTGTTGAAAACTATTTGTCTGTAGATGTGTATAACTACTGCTAGACTCTGTCTCATTGATGTCATTGTTTGACACCAATACCATATTATTGTAGTTTTATATTAAATCTTGAATCAGGGAATATTAGTTCTCCCTCACTGTTGTTTTGGCTAATCTGGGTTCTTTGAATTTCCATATAAATTTTTGAATCACTTTGCCAATTTCTGCAAATTTCAGCAGAGATTTTGATTGAGATTGTATTGAATTTGTAGATAAAATTGTGGAGAACTGACTTCTTAACAATGTTGTATCTTTTAAACCATAAACACAATATATTTCTTCATTTATTTAGGTCTTTTCTAATTTCTCTCAGCAATTTTTTTGCAGCTTTCAGTGAAGGTCTTTCATATCTTTTATCAAATTTATTTCTAAGTATTTTATATTTTTGTGATATTATACATGTTACTGTTTTTTATTTCACTTTACAAGTTTTGTTGCTAATATATGTAATATTAATACAATTGAGTTTTTAAGCTGATCTTACCTGCTGCAGTCTTGCTAAATTACTTATTAGTTCTAGTAGCTTTTGTGTAGATTCTATCAGATTTTCTGCATAGATGACCATATCTTCTGTAAAAGACATTTACTTTCCAATCTCTATGATGGCACTGACTAGAAACACTAGTACAGTGTTTAATAGAAGTGCTTTGAGTTGTTCTTGATCATATGGGGGAAACATTCATCTTAGTCAAAACAAATATTAATTTTGTTTTATCATAATGGTAGCTTTATGTTAGATGTTAGCTATAGTTTTATTGTAATGCCCTTTATCTAATTGGGGAAGTTCTCCTCAATTCCTATTTTATTGAGTTTCTATAAATAATTAATGTTAGATTTTGTCAAATGTGTTTTCTGTATCTATTAACCATATGGTTTTTTCTTTGCTCATATGGTGAATTATATTAAATAATTTTAGGATCTCAAACCAACCTTGCATCCCTGAAACAAGCTCCACTTGGTCATTATGCATTATCTTACACTGTTAGGTTAAGTTTCATAAAATTCTGTTTATATTATTTATATTCATTTCTTAGGTATGTTTCTCTGTAGCTTTCTTTTCTTATAGAATCTTTGGCTGGTTTTGGTAGCAGAGTATTTGTAGAATAAATTGGAAAGTATTCCCTCCAATTCAATTTCTGGAAGAGTTGATGTATAATTATGTAATTGGAATTTACTTATAGCATAAGTGTTTTATAGTGGTATGCTTCCATTTCCCCATCTTCCAATCTTTGTCTTGTTTTTACTTTTACATATGTTACAAGCCCCATACAATTGTTATTAATTTTTGTTTAAACAATCTGTTACATTTTAAGGATATTTAAATAATAAATATCAGTCATATATTTTTCTATGAAGTTAACATTTCCAGAGCTCTTGATTTCCTTGTATAGATACCTATATTCATCTGATATTTTTTCATTTTGCTTCAAAGTTATCTCACGTTCTCATGCTGGTGTGCTAATGCTGAATTCTTTCAGCTTTTATCTGAAAAAGTCTTTATTTCACCTTTATTTTTGAAAGATACTTTTTCTGAGTATAAGATTCTAGGTTGAAATTTTTTTTCTTGAGTACTTTTGAAGATTTCCACTGTTTTCTCACTTGACCTTGTGTCTGATGAGAAATCTGATGTCTTCCTTATTTTTTTTCTTCTATACATTCTGTGTCATTTTTTGCTGGTTGATTTGAAAATTTTCTTCTTATCATTAGTTTGGAGCATTTTGATTCCGCAGCTGATTCATTTTTCTTATAAACACCATGAATCATGTAACTAGTTGTGCTTCCTTCTTTTCGTTGGTTGTCAAAAATGCAGAATTGCGTTTCTGCCCCAGTTCTTGAATGCTATGTGCTCTCCTCACCAGAGCATTCATCGTAATTCTCCTTATTATCTATTTTCCCTAATATTTTTCATCCTATTGCTATATACATTTTTAAAATTTTATTTTTCTAACCACAAAAATAACACAGTCTCTTTGTATTAAATCAAATGATTCACATATGTTTGAAGGAAATGCTAGTAGTAGTCTCTCCTCCACCACCATCATCTCTCAATCTGACCCTCCAGGTTAATGGTTGTTCATAGTTATATATGAAAGTTTCCACATCTCTGTCTGTGCTCATATAAACATATTTATAAATAATAGTGTATTTATTTTATAATATTCCTTTGTGGGAAAGTCAGGATATGGAAAGAGCAAACAAATGAAAACGATGATATGAACATAGAATCACTGAGTATGTTTCATGTCTGTATCATCTTTGATGGCTGGCTTTGAAGTCCATTTGGAAGATTAACCCAGGAGCCTTCAGCTCAGAGCACATAGAACACTCTAGACTCCATGTTGTATAGCTAGTGAGCAAAGGAAAGTTATGACCTTGACTCTTTTGCAGATAATCAAAGACCTGCAGCTTCTGGGGTTGGTGGCAGCCCTGGTGATAGCTGATGTGATCCTGCTCATGACTTGGGTGCTGACTGATCCCATCCAGTGTCTCCAGATTCTCAGTGTCAGTATGACGGTGAGAGACCCAACCCCTGGAGAATCTAGTTCCTGAACTGGAGGGACTGGCTTCTGTGAGTACACAGAGGTCATTCTCCCAGGATCATTCACTGTGTGGACATCCTCCCAATAAGAAGATAAATGACCCCAAGAGGATGGCGAGTCAGGAGCTGTGGCTGCCCTGAACACCTGCCCATTGTCTGCAGGGTCTGCTGCTACTCCCGCTACTCCTCCCACCCCAAGTGTTCTCCTGTGGCATCCGCTGAGATGTCAGCACACAGGAATCTGCCTGGCAGTTAACTCCACTTCCACATTATCAATAATGAGAACTTACAGAAATTGCCTTACCCAATTGTTGAAAGGTAAAGGATTCTGAAGTGTTCTTTGAAGTCAGTCAACCCTGGTTCAAATCCCAGCTCTACCACTTACTAACCAAGTGACCTTGGGAAAGTTATTTAGCCTCTCTAAGTCTCTATTTCCTCATAAGTAAAATGGAGATAATAATACTAATACTACCTATTTCATAGGGCTGTGATGAAGATTAAGTGAAACAGTACAGGTAAAGAATTCAGCTGTGCTCAGAACATAGTGTTTAATTAATAGGAAGCATTATGTCTCCAGCCTCACAAAGGGGCTGAGGAATACAGTGGGATCTTGACGTGCAGATTCAATATTGAAGTTTCAACTGTTAACAAATAGCAGGAGCAGGACGTGAAATAATTTGTAATTTTTCTGCACTGATTTGAATCACTGTGGTAGTAAAGCACATAAGAGGAATAAGCCCTTCTGGCCCCAGGCATCCACATGTCAGCCCAACTTGGTTGTCTTTTCCTCTAATTCATAGGTACTCTCATTTAGATTCTAATGGAGTCTCCTAAGTTAGTTTTTACATATTAAAGGAGCTGTAGAGGAGTTCACAATCCAGAATGTTTACAAAGATCGGCTGTGTATGTGTGTTCCAGAATGTGTACAAAGATCGGCTGTGTAACTGTGGGTGCCCTCAGTCCTGATCCTATGTCCCTCCTAGGTGACAGGGAGCGACGTGTCCTGCTCTCTGACCAGCACACACTTCTGTGCTTCCCGGTACTCCGACGTCTGGATTGCTCTCATTTTGGGATGCAAGGTTGGTAACCTTATCTCCTTGGGATGCTATCTCTCTGTTACCAATAAATGGATATGAAGAGGAATTACAGGAGTTAATGAGGGGATTCCTGCAAAGTCTGACTCAGTCCCTTCCTAGCTGACCCTGAACCTCATTTAACCTCTTTGAGCCTCGGTTCCCTCATATGTAAAACAAGGGTGGTATACCATCATCTGAAAACGGTTGTGAGTTTTGAAAGGGTTGATGCATGTTGAGTTTTCAACCACTCCTGGCCCATAGTAAGAGCTTAATAAATGAGTAGATGTTTTATTATTAGTCTTCCACTGCACCCCCCCCCCCCCCCGCAACCCCCAACAGTTCTGAAAGCACAGTGCCTCTCTCGTTCTTCAAGTCCCTGTGGAAGAGCACATCCTCCCTGGCACAGAAACTCAGCGCTTCCCCCATAGCAACTCCCTCTGCAACTCAACTTGATTTATTTCTCCAATGCCTTTTATGTAATCCCATTTCCATTTTATTTTACTGCAATATATTTCTATAGGACAAAGAAAGAAAGGAGAAAGAGTGCTGAGCATCAGGAAGCTGACTAAGCCAGGACCCCATGGGCTCCCTGGTCGACAAGCAGTTCCTGTGGAGGACCACAAATCTGCACATTAAGTCCTCCAACCCCCGACCCAAGCCTGCCAACTGCCCCCTACCCCACACTTCTCAGCAATGAGAGCGAATGACACAAGTATCAGATGTGAGTCACTCAAACACGAGTCCTGCACATATAGATGCTTTATTCATACCTCATTATTTTTTGTCAAGAATTTTAATAGAGTTAAAACATTTTAATAAAATCAAATTTGAACATTTCAAAACCATAGAGTTAATTTTACTCACCTTTGATTAAATTGCTGGTGATATAACTCTGCCAGATGCCACCTGATAGTGTCAGTTATCCAGAGGTCAGGCCTTACTGGCCTGCTGACTGGTGTGTCCTCTAGTCATTGAAGATCCCAAGGTGGCCACGATTGGGCCTCCGGCCCCCTTTGGACACTGAGCATTTTGGGCACCCAGATGACATCTCTACTGAGCTGACTCCTTCACAGCAGGCACAGCCAGTCCTCCAAGCAGTTGTCTTAGGGCCATCCCTACAGATGGAGGTGGTCAGATTGTGTGATTTCAGGTTCCCTGGCAGGTAGCCTGCTGATACCTGACCTTACTTTTATTATTAGTTCTCCCTCTGAATCTCCATCATCCCCACCCACTTCCTCCCCCATGGCATCTTCACATTCTATATCATAAAACATGGATATTTGGGAACTTCCCTGGCAGTCCAGTGGTTAAGACTCTGAACTCCCAATGTAGGGGGCATGAATTCAATCCCTGGTCAGGGAAGTAAGATTCTGCATGCCTCATGGCATGGCCAAAAAATAAATACAACAAAAAGAAAAACATGGGTATTTGTGTGCTTGCCTTAAATCTCCCAACCACACTGAACTTCTCAAAAGCTAGAACCATGACTTCCACTTGGCAACACCATTTCCCTCCCTACAGCTACCCCTAGCATGGAGCTTTGCCCCTAATCAAGCAAATCTATATATTGAATCTATATATTACATATTATTGAATCTTTATGTCATATATTATTGATTAAAGCTTTGATTTCTATTTAAATGTAGCTCCTTCTAGGAAAAGCAGCACTTTAAGAAGCTGTGAGCCATTTTCTGTGTAGTACAAATGAGAAATCTGAGAGCAGGTTTACATTCATGACAAAGAAGAAAGAGTAGGGCCCTGGGCTCCTGGGGGCGGGGCAGGGAATGTCACAAAGAGGGTGAAGGGTATAGATGAGGCTATTGCTGCCTGTGCCTGTCTCCCAATCCTGTCCAGGTCCCAGCCAGCCTTTGTTTTCTTCTTTTTTCACTCTCCATCTCCCATAAACACCCACTGGCACAGAGCTGCTAGTAGCCTATAGAGATCCTTTGTGTAAATCAGAAAAAGGCATCCCTCTGGGCAGATGCAGTCTTGCAGGTGCAGGGCTTGGCAAGCAGATGGTGCCTTTGGGAAAATTAGAAAAAAGAGCCCCTTCCTTTGGTGCTGCCCCTCCCATGGCACATGCTTGACAAGTGGACCACAGGGCTAGTTCAGCCTCTGCACGCCTCTCAGCTCCATGCAGTGCAGAACCACACAGTGGATGCAGGATGGTGCACCCACTGCTCTCCCAGTGCCTGGCAGCTGGTTCTGTGGGGCTCCTACCCACCTGTACCACCCTGTCTTATACTTCATCCTGTAAGAGTCCTGTCTGATAGTTGACTTGCTGACCTCCAATAAACTAATTCTCAGAGAAGGAGAGGAAAATGAAATTTATTAAGCACCAAAAGGTGTAAGGGGGCCACTCTAAGATTAGTCCCTTGTGCTATCTTAGTCAGTTCTCCTCATAGCAATGCTTTAAGGTAGTTATTATTATTCCTTTTTTACAGGTGAGGAAACCGGTCCCAATCCTATTGCTGTTTGGCCCCAAGCCTGGTATTTCACTTCTCTGAACCTCTGGTTCTTCTGTCCGTCTCCAGGGCCTGCTGCTGCTATATGGGGCCTACCTGGCTGGCCTGACTGACCACGTCAGCTCTCCTCCTGTAAATCAGTCTTTAACCATCATGGTTGGGGTCAACCTCGTAGTACTGGCTGCTGGGCTGCTTTTTGTGGTCACCAGATACTTGTACTCCTGGTCCAACCTGGTCTTCGGACTCACATCTGGAGGTATCTTTGTTTGCACAACCACAATCAACTGCTTCATCTTCATTCCCCAGGTATGCTTTAGGGAGAATTTGGAAGACCAATTCACCCCATCATTCCAGAGACTTCGCTGGGCATGATAGATTGTACACTTTGTTTCCTAGTGAGAGTTTTTAGGTGCTTTTGATTAGAGAGTCAGAGGGAAGATGAGGATCCTAGTGAGCTGCCTTCCTCTGTTCTTCCCTCCACAGTGGGCAAGGAGGGTGGACCAGGGTAGCCAAGCAGTGGCACCATTTTCATGTGAGGGGCTGCCTCACAGACTTGCTTTTCTACCCACCCTCCAGGCCACTTCATGCAGCCCCAGTCCTCCCTTCATCTTTGCCACTGAGCCAAGCTAATGACACCCTCCCTTCATCTTGATGATGTCATTTCTTATACTAGCCTGGAAATGAGGAACCTTTCCTTCTTTCCTGTTTGCAATTGCACATTCACCAAGAAAAAAGCACATTTGGATCTTTATGCAATTTAAAATGCTTTTTCTTTCTTTTTATTAGAGGAAAATACAGAACATTTCTTTTTTTTTTTTTTCAGTAAGGAAAAATAAAAACTAAATTAAAAATGTGTTTCTTATTATGAGGATTAAGAAAAAAAATCAAACAAAGGAGGAAGATAGAAGGAGAAATATCCAGAGGGCAAAGAGAAAGAAAAGGAGTGACAGAGAGAAAGATGAAGGAATCCATAGGCTGATGAAAGGAAAGTGATGTTAAATTACTCATGTTATGCCCCAGGGTACCACTGAGCCATGTTTATCCACGTTAATGAACTTGGCATTAGGCACTTTTCCTGTATCCCTTCTGGTTCTCTTTATCTTCCTCCCGAGGCCTCCCTCATCCCATAACTCCCTCAGGATCCCATCCTGATGCCCTTTGCAGCATCCAGTTGTCCATGAATGACTTCTCCATGAGGGAGCTAACCAGTAATGAAAGTGTTGGCTGATGCAGGGTTACAGTGTATGTATAAAAGGGACACATGCACTTTGAGACATGATAGTGTGAAACAGGCAGAGGCCCTTTGCTCTTCTTCCCTTTCATAATTTCTCATTAAAATACTCAAGAGAATAAACAAATACAGAAAAATCTGTAGGAGTAGCACTAAAAATCAAGGATGGGCATTGCTTCTGAGCAAGAAACGAGGAATTTTTGCTGAATCTTAATGTTATCAGAACTAGACTGAAGGAACCCATTGAGACCTGGGTCTTATTCGTCTGGGATGTAGCAGAAAAGGGCTATGGAAAGCCAGGGCTGTTCTTCCTTGGGACATGGGTAAAAGAGTGGGGAGACTTTTGGAAAGCTTATCCCATAGGCCCTCAGGTCAACATTGTTGATGGGTAGCCCATCCATCCATTGTCAAACCCTTTCTTCCTTGATCACCTCTACTCATTAGGCTGAAAGAGCTAAAACTTACTTTGCCAGCCTCCCTTATAGCTAGGTGTGCCCATGTAACACAGTTTTGAACACTAAAGATTTTCTGGGAGGCTTCTGAGAAAGATTTTGCTTTCCTAAAAAAGCTATGGGTGTTGCTAGCATCACCTGTCTTCTGCCTTCTCCCTACCTTGAATGTTTGTGATGTTTGGTGCTATGGCAGCCATCTGGTGATAATGAGGGAAAAGCCAAGAGAATGTATTAGTATACCAGAAAACTATGGCTTTCCCCATGTAAGACTGTAAACTCAGGGGGGAAGAATCTATGAAGAGATTCTTCAGTTCACAAAAAGAGGACCACAAATTTCTGAAGATTTAGAGAAGCTGACTTCCTCTGAAGTAAAATAGAAAGCTTTTAGAGGGTATCTGATTAGTCTTGTCAGTAAGATTCAAAGGTTATTGCCTGTCTTTGACTAAAGCAAACCATCATGAAAAGGACATAATCTTAGATCATGAAATATTGAATAAGGATGAAAAGGATTGTGTTAAAAACCCCAGTAGAAGCACTGAATAGGCAATAGGACATGGCAAAATAATGAATTAGTGGCTTAACTTAAGGAAACAGAAAACAAGGACACAGGAAAAAAATGAGCGACTAGATAAGAAAATATGGAGAGCAGATATGATTTGATGATATGATTATGAGATGATCTAGAAATATGATTTAGAGCTAATAGGAGTCTCTGAAAGAGAACAAGATAATTTAGAGCAGAAGTAATCACCAGGGAACTATTAGAAAAAAGCCTTCCTGTTCTAAAACAAAACCTCCATCTGAAAACTGAGTGAATCAGTAACCTCCCTGATGAGACCCTACTTAGGTTTCTCTCTCCACACTTGCCTCTGCTCCTCTTGCATCCTAAGCCTCAGACACAAGATTTCCACCTTCCTTGGTGTTTAAATCCTCAACCCCTAGGAACATATTGGTATAGAGGTGCACATCAATCTTACACACAGACATAAAAATTCAGGATGAAGTTCAGCTTGGAATCGGACGTCCAGGTTTAAACTAAGAACAAACGCTTGATTTGTTGAAGTGGGAGTGGAAATGGAATTATTGGGGCAGGTGAACCAGAGCTGGGCAGATGGACTGTGTTGGCCCTTCTCTTTCCTTCTCTATCTCAGTCCTTCTCACTGTCTTGAGCTTCCTTTCTCATACTCTATCTTTTCTACTTTCTCTCTCATGCTTTTTCCTCCTCTTGAACTGAGCATGATCTGAAACTAGAAAATACATTTTATAGTCTATTGTATTTTAGGTTTAGGACGTAAATTGTTTCTCAAAATATAAAAGTAATGAGGTTTTCCAGGATTTTTGTGTGCCCTGAATTGATCTTTCCCTCTGACTTGGTGAGGGCTTCCCTGATAGCTCAGTTAGTAAAGAATCGGCCTGCAAGGCAGGAGACCCGGGTTTGATTCCTGGGTTGGGACGATCCGCTGGAGAAGGGATAGGCTACCCACTCCAGTATTCTTGGGCTTCCCTTGTGGCTCAGCTGCTAAAGAATCTGCCTGCAATGAGGGAGACGTGGGTTCGATACCTGGGTTGGGAAGATCCCCTGGAGAAGGGAAAGGCTACCCATTCCAGTATTCTGGCCTAGAGAATTTCATGAACTGTATAGTCCATGGGGTCGCAAAGAGTCAGACATGACTGAGTGACTTTCACTTCACTTCACTTCTGACTTGGTGGCCTTTGGTTGAAGATTCTCCCTGTGAGACCTGAGACTGGATATCCCAGGACCGTAGGACGGCTGAGCAAATTTGGAGAAGTGTTCAAGGAGAGCCACGTGGGAGGTGGAGAGAGGGAGTAGGAAAGCTTCCTCCTTGCTCCTGAGCCTTGAGCCTGGACTGTGATTGGAGATATACCAGATGTAGACTGTGTATCAGGCAAATCAAAATGATTGGCCAGAGGGAACCTGGAAGAAATACCCTATAAAAGTAACTCAAACTGCCATGAGGGTGCAACTCAGGGACTCTCCCTCTGAGTCTGCCTGTGTCTCTATCCACATGTACTGTACTCTTTTTCTCTTAATAAATACTTTACTTACTTCACTACTTTCTGTCTTTGTGGAAATTCTTTTCTGCAAAGCCGAAGGGCCAGGGCCCTTGTCACTGACCACTGATCTAGTGGCTAGGATCTGGTACTTCACCACTACAGCCCAGCCTCAATCTCTGGCTGGGAGCCCAAGCTCTGCTCTAAGCCATTGCAGGCCGAGGCCACCTGATATCAGGATTTATGAGGGCAGAGGCATAGACTCCTCAAGGGCAGATAGGTGGTGCTAGAAAGCTGGATGACATGACTGAAGAGGCAAGTGGACCAAGTAGCATTTTCCACAGGCCCTCAGGAAATGCCTGAGTGTTTATGCCAAATGCTGAGGTCATCACCAGTGGTGAGCCAGCCTCTGCTTTTGTGACTTAAACGTGACCCATCCTTCCAACCACCCCTGTCCCCTCCCTCCACCTTTTGAGAGGCAGGCGGGTCCTGAGATAGGACATTATTTTATCTTCTAGACCTACAGAGTGTTTCATTTGCTCCTCAAAGAAGTTACTCACAACTTTCTACTCTGCCTTACAGTCTTCTGTAAATGTCTCAGCACCCTTAGCAGACAGATGAGCTTTTTAAAGGAGAGCTTCCTTCATTTGTTCACATATCTGTCCATCCATGTATTAACTGTGGGGAACATGCAGTTAAACATGGCCTCAGTCTAAGTCTAGTTGGGAGCAGATGTGAAATGATTAATAACACATGAGTTAAGTGTTTAAGGATGTTACTCAATGCCAAGGAAGGGGTACCCCAGTCTGTCTTGAGAACTCGGTGACACTGCCTCAGAAAATGATGTGCTTGGGCCTCTCTTGAAGGAGGAGTCAGAGTTCACAGAGCAGACTGGGGAAGGGTAGTGGGTGGCACTTCCAAGGAGGAAACCCTGTGACAGAGGCAGCAAGGTGTAAGAGAGAAGAGGTGTTTGGAATACCACAAGTCTTTGCTCTTTTTGAAGCACAAATTCAAACAAGGGTAAAGTGGCAGGAAGTGAGAGAGGCACATGGGGTGAATGTCCAAAGGCCTGGGTACACCCAGTTAAAGACCTGAGGCTTAATCCCACTATTTTGGTTTCCTATTGCTGTTATAACAAGCTCCTACAAACTGAGGGCCTTAAGCAATACAGATTTAATATCTGATAGTTCTGGTGGTCAGAGATCTGACATGGGTCTTATTTGGCTGAAATCAAAGTGTTCGTGGGTCTGCACTGCTTCTAGAGGCTTTGGGGGAGAATCTGTTTCCAGGCCTTTTCCTGTGTCCTTCAACTCACGGCTCCTCCCTCCATCTTCAGAGCCACAGCACAGCAAATTCAGGTCTCTCTTTCTGTTGTCACATCTCTCCTCCTGCCTCCCTCTTGTAACGACTTTTGTGATTACATTGGGCCCACCTGGATGATCCGGAATCTCCTCATCTCACAATTTTAAACTCAATAACACTTGCAAAATTCCTTTTTCCGTGTAAGATAACATATTCACAAGTGCCTGGGATTGGAAGGGAAACATCTTTGAGGAGCCATTTTCTTCCTACCACACCCACAGAGCCCAGATGCTGAGAAAACAAGACTGCCTGTCCTGAAGGAAGGGCCATGGAGAGGTCCTGAAATTGTGACCTAAGGGTCATTTATAGCCATTCTTCAGAAATCCTCAGGTCTTAAGGACTGGGACCTTCACAAATGGGGGATTAAGGGAGATGAGATTGGAGGGGCAGGGGCCTTAAGTCAGGGGCACCCTGACTTCACCCAGCCAGCTTAGGGTGAGACATATCAAAAGTCTTGGAAGTATCCTTACACAAATGTTGAGCAGCTCCTCCAGCAGCTCTACAGGGAAGGCTTGGGTTGGAGGTGCTGCAGGGAGAGAAAGGAAAAGCTAGGAAGATGAGGGGCCCTGAGGGACTACAGAGATACTGTGACACTGCTAGGGCCAGTGCTAGGAGAGCAGCGCTGGAGGTCAGTGCCACCCACCTACAGCCATAGAGTGACCCTGCAGTGCTGGGGTCCAGAAACTCCTGAGCTGAGTGGTGAGATGACAGTGCCCTAGGAAGAGGGCCTTCAAGAAGGGCATCTGACAGGGCAGGTTCCTGGCCTGACCCAGCACAGGTCACATAGACTCCTGATACCATGAAGGACTCATGCTGCGTTAACAGGGGACCCAAGAGGACTTAGGGAGAACATGGTATTAAAATTGATGGTGGGATTTATAATCATATCTGAGACTTATGAAACTTACCTTCCACAGTCAGAGCTCAGTAAATGTCTGATGAGAGAGCAAAGACATCTCAGCATCCCTGGGAGGCTCCCTGCAGACCCCTCAGCATAATTTCTAGAGCTAACATGCCAGAGTGTCCAGACCCCATCACTGGAGCTCTTCATTATGAGAATTCCTAGGGGAAATGGAGATGCCTCCAGCCCTGTGGGCTCCCCTGGCATCATGTCACTGGCATTCACCAGGAGTGTCTCAGAGGCTCAGAAGCATAGCCCTCTTAGCGAATGTCCTCTGTTTAGCCCCATGCCTGTTAAACTAAACCAACCTGTGCATCCATAGACCAGTTCTGAAAACCAGTATCTTCTGAAAAACATTCCCCAGGACCCTCACACTTGACCATCTGTCTCCAGCAGCTGCGTTGAGAATGTGCGATGTGGCGCACCAACCTGGCTACAGCCATGACTCTGCTACTAAGTGTAGCTGTGTGGACCTAGACAAGTCAAACTCCTTCTGAGTCTTTCTTCATTTGTCAAGGAAAAAAGATGGTCAGATCACAGGCCTAATGTTCTGTCATTTTTATTGATTTTTACTGACATTTGAGGTTTTCTGTTTGTCTGAGCTCTGATTACTGATTTGGGTTAGAAGTCCTCTAGAAGGAACTGGGCTTTCAGTGGCAGTAAGCACACTCAACAAATAAGAATAATGAAGAACAGCTACATACAACTAAAATCAGCTTCATTTGAAACCTGTAGTGTTTAGCTTGCTTAATCCTCTTATAGCTCCTGAACTTTGGCTTGAGAATGTGGCCCCAGAAGTATGTCTCAGCCCTGGTTTTCTCTGACAGTCCAGCAGTGGGTCATTTGATGGGTCCAGCAGAGATTGTTCTGTTTAATCAACCTGTCATCATCTTCCTTTGGCATTTTTTAAACACTATAACCTTAACATTCTCTAAACCTTCTGTTATTGCTGTTTGTGAACTTTCCAGAGTAAAGTACACTCTGAGGAGAGAATAATTTGTGCATTTGTGTATCTGTGACGCCGTCATTCCTTGGTGTTTTTGAGAAAGAGTGAGAGAATGTGTTTGTGGGTGTGTAATTAAATAAATAACATGTGTTCTTTTCTCTAACAGCTGAAGCAATGGAAAGCATTTGAAGAGGAAAACCAAACAATCAGATGCATGGCCAAATATTTCAGCACTCCCAGCAAAAGCTTGCACACCCAGTATGGTGAGGAGCAGAATTGCCACATTAGAGACGAGAAAAACTCCATGGAGAGACTCCTCACAGAAGTAAGCCAGACCCCTGCCTGCTGGCTTCTCTAGAAAGAACTCCAGTCATGCATTGGTGGGCCCCAGTTGCTTCATTGCTAACATTCCTTCTCTTTCCATTTCCCCACTTCCTAGCCATCGTGGTCTCCCTTCAGTTCAATTCAGTTGCTCAGTTGTGTCCGACTCTTTGCGACCCCATGGACTGCGGCACGCCAGGCCTCCCTGTCCATCACCAAATCAAACTTATGTCCATAGAGTCGGTGACGCCATCCAACCATCGCATCCTCTGTATTCCCCTTCTCCTCCAGCCTTCAGTGTTTCCCAGCATCAGGGTCTTTTCCAATGAGTCAGCTCTTCGCATCAGGTGGCCAAAGAATTGGAGTTTCAGCTTCAGCATCAATCCTTCCAATGAATATTCAGGACTGATTTCCTTTAGGATGGACTTGTTGGATCTCCTTGCAGTCCAAGGGACTCTCAAGAGTCTTCTCCAAACCACAGTTCAAAAGCATCAATTCTTCAGTGCTCAGCTTGCTTTATAGTCCAACTCTCACATCCATACATGACTACTGGAAAAACCATAGCTCTGCTTAGACAGACCTTTGTTGGCAATGTAATGTCTCTGCTTTTTAATATGCTGTCTAGGTTTGTCATAACTTTTCTTCCAAGGAGCAAGCGTCTTTTAATTTCATGGCTGCAGTCACCATCTGCAGTGATTTTGGAGCCCCCCAAAATAAAGTCTGTCACTGTTTCCACTGTTTCCCCATCTATTTGCCATGAAGTGATGGGACCAGATACCATGATCTTACTTTTCTGAATGTTGAGTTTTAAGCCAACTTTTTCACTCTCCTCTTTCACTTTCATCAAGAGGCTCTTCAGTTCCTCTTTGCTTTCTGCCATAAGGGTGGTATCATCTGCATATCTGAGGTTATTGATGTTTCTCCCTGCAGTCTTGATTCCAGCTTGTGCTTCATCCAGCCTGGCATTTCACATGATGTACTCTGCATATAAGTTAAATAAACAGGGTGACAATATATAGCCTTGACGTATTCCTTTCCCAATTTGGAAGCTATCCATTGTTCCATGTCCAGTTCTAACTGTTGCTTCTTGACCTGCATACAGATTTCTCAGGAGGCACGTCATGTGGTCTGGTAGTCCCATCTCTTGAAGAATTTTCCAGTTTGTTGTGATCCACACAGTCAAAGGCTTTGACATAGTCAATAAAGCAGAAGTAGATGTTTTTCTGGAACTCTCTTGCTTTGTCTATAACCAACGGATGTTGGCAATTTGATCTCTGGTTCCTCTGCCTTTTCTAAATCCAGCTTGAACTTTCTGGAAGTTCACGGTTCACATACTGTTGAAGCCTGGCTTGGAAAATTTTGAGCATTACTTTGCTAGAGTGTGAGATGAGTGCAATTGTATGGTAGTTTTAACATTCTTTGGCATTGCCTTTCTTTGGGATTGGAATAAAATTTGACCTTTTCCAGTCCTGTGGCCACTGCTGAGTTTTCCAAATTTGCTGGCATATCGAGTGCAGCACTTTCACAGCATCATCTGTCAGGATTTGAAATAGCTCAACTGGAATTCCATCACCTCCACTAGCTTTGTTCGTAGTGATGCTTCCTAAGGCCCACTTGACATCGCATTCCAGGATATCTGGCTCAAGGTGAGTGATCACACCATTGTGGTTATCTGGGTCATGAAGATCTCTTTTGTATAGTTCTTCTGTGTATTCTTGCCACCTCTTCTTAATCTCTTCTGCTTCTGTTAGGTCCCTACCATTTCTGTCCTTTATTGTGCTCATCTTTGCACGAAATGTTCCCTTGGTAGCTCTGATTTTCTTGAAGAGATCTCTAGTTTATCCCATTCTATTGTTCTCTATTTCTTTGCATTGATCACTGAGGAAGGCTTTCTTATCTCTCCTTGCTGTCCTTTGGAACTCTGTATTCAAATGGGTATATCTTTCCTTTTCTCCTTTGCCTTTAGGTTCCCTTCTTTTCTCAGCTATTTAAAAGGCCTCGTCAGACAACCATTTTGCCTTTTTGCATTTATTTTTCTTGGGGATGGTCTTGATCACTGCCTCCTGTACAATGTCACAAGCCTCTGTTCCTAGTTCTTCAGGCACTCTGTCTATCAGATCTAATCCCTTGAATCTATTTGTCACTTCCACTGTATAATCATAAGAGATTTGATTTAGATCATATCTGAATGGTCTAGTGGTTTTGCCTACTTTCTTCAATTTCAGTCTGAATTTGGCAATAAGGAGTTCATGATCTGAGCCACAGTCAGCTCCCAGTCTTGTTTTTGCTGACTGTATAGAGCTTCTCCATCTTTGGCTGCAAAGAATATAATCAATATGATTTCGGTATTGACCATCTGGTGATGTCCACGTGCTGGAAGAGGATGTTTGCTATGACCAGTGCGTTCTCTTGGCAAAACTGTTACCCTTTGACCTGCTTCGTTTCGTACTCAGCTTCTTCTGTATTAGTGGTTGGGACATAGACTTGGATTACTGTGATATTGAATGGTTTGCCTTGGAAACAAACAGAGATCATTCTGTCCTTTTTGAGATTGCATCCAAGTACTATATTTCAGACTCTTCTGTTGACTATGAAGGCTACTCCATTTCTTCTAAGGGATTCTTGCCTACAGTAGTAGATATAATGGTCATCTGAGTTAAATTCACCCATTTGAGTCCATTTTAGTTCACTGATTCCTAAAATGTTGATGTTCACTCTTGCCATCTCTTTTTGACCACTTTCAATTTACCTTGATTCATGGACCTAACATTCCAGGTTCCTATGCAATATTGTTCTTTACAGCATTGGATTTTACTTCCATCACCAGTCACATCCACAACTGGGTGTTGTTTTTGCTTTGGCTCCATCTCTTCATTCTTTCTTACTGTTCTCCAGTAGCATATTTGGCACCTACCGACGTGGGGAGTTTATCTTTCAATGTCCTATCTTTTTGCCTTTTCATATTGCTTATGGGGTTCTCAAAGCAAGAATACTGAAGTGGTTTGCCATTCCCTTTTCCAGTGGACCATGTTTTGTCAGAACTCCCCACCATGACCCATCTGTCTCGAATGGCCCTACAAGGCATGGCTCATAGTTTCATTGAGTTCGACAAGGCTGTGGTCCATGTGGTCAGTTTGATTAATTTTCTGTGATTGTGGTTTTCATTCTGTCTGCCCTCTGAAGGATTAGGATAAGAGGCTTATGGAAGCTTCCTGATGGGCGAGACTGACTGAGGGGGAAACTGGGTCTTTTTCTGATGGGTAGAGCCATGCTCTCTAAATCCTTAATCCAATTTTCTGTTGATGGTGGGGCTATGTTCCTTCCCTGTTGTTTGACCTGAGGTCAAACTATGGTGGAGGTAATGAAGATAATGGCAACCTCCTTCAAAAGATCCCATGCAAGCACTGCTGCACTCAGTGCTCAGACCCTACAGCAGACCACTGCCGACCCATGCCTCTGCCAGAGACTCCTGGACACTCACGAGGAAGTCTGGGTTAGTCTCTTGTGGGGTCACTGCTCCCTTCTCCTGGGTCCTGGTGCGCACAAGGTTTCCCTTCAGTTCAGTTCAGTCGCTCAGTCGTGTCCGACTCTTTGTGACCCCGTGAATACAGCACACCAGTCCTCCCTGTCCATCACCAACTCCTGGAGTTTACTCAAATTCATGTCCATACAGTTGGTGATGCCATCCAACCATCTCATCCTCTGTTGTCCCCTTCTCTCGCCCTCAATCTTTCCCAGCATCAGGGTCTTTTCAGATGAGTCAGTTCTTCACATTAGATGGCCAAAGTATTGGAGTTTCAGCTTCAACATCAGTCCTTCCAATGAACACCCAGGACTGATCTCCTTTAGGATGGACTGGTTGGATATCCTTGCAGTCCAAGGGACTCTCAAGAGTTTCCTCCAATACCACAGTTCAAAAGCATCAATTCTTCAGCGCTCAGCTTTCTTTATAGTCCAGCTCTCACATCCATACATGACTACTGGAAAAACCATAGCCTTGACTAGATGGACCTTTGTTGGCAAAGTAATGTCTCTGCTTTTTAATAGGGTTTCCCTTAGCAGCAATCAAAACCTCAACGTTTCCCCAGCCACTGCTCCTGTTGCTGACCGTCACCCACTTCATTCATTCATTGGACAGATGTGTGCCAGGCATTGTGCTAAGTGCTGAGGAACAAAACAGTCCCTACCTTCATGAAGCTCACGGTGTAGTGGAGGAAACAGAGACTGATCAAATAGCCATACAGTTTTAAATGGTGATAAGAATTATGAAGGCAAGAAACAGAGTGGGAAGAAAGAGTAGTGGGTGGTGAAAACAGGAGAATCTAATTTAGAGTGGTCAGAAAAGACTCACTGAGCTGAGAGCTGAAGTTAACTATAGATTGGCCAGGCAAAGAGTGCAGGGAAAAGCATTCTAAGTGTGGGGAACAGCATTGTAAAATCCCTGAGTAGTAGTGGGTGCTGGCTTCTTCTGTATGATACATTCTTTCTTTACATAGCATGGTGCCCTTGTTTCCAACATCCTCTGGGGTCCTTTACTATCTTTTCCAGGTGCCAACTAGAAATCTCTGTCATCCCACCAACCCAGAAAATTAAGAAGTATCTAAATATGGGGAAGAGAATGAATAGAGCCTTTGAATATCATAGTAGCACTAAGCGGGGAACAAGGCAGCCCCTAGTCCTTCTTTCTTCTGTTCTTGAGCCAAAGTTGGCACCTCTCCCAGAACTGGGCAGTGTTGTGGACTTGAAGAAAGCACCTGGGAAAACTTGAGGCTTCAGTGCCTCAGAGAGGAGGCATGGGGCCCAGAGGAATTAGTAGTTTTTTTCACACTCACTAAATTATATTCTATATAATTTTTTTAGTATAGAACATACCTGGGTAATGCTATTTGGGAAACTACACTTTTTTGTATTTGACTGACACTTGGGTATCAGTAGTCCCTGTGCAAAAGGATGGTGTGATGGGGACCTACGAAATGAGACCTGTGAAAGAATTCAGCTCCCCAGGTCCCCTTAGTCTTTCACACCATTCCCTCTGTTCTGGACCATTTTTGTGCATCAGAGTATACTTCATGTCTTTACTATTTATGAAGCAGTCAGGACGTTTTTTCAAAGCCAGATTTCTTCCCACCTGGCAAGGCAGTAGCATTGCCATTGATACTCTGAAGTCTTCAAAGAAGCTTTTTTTTCCCCCAGCTAAACAGAAGGCCAGAAACTTGGCGAGAACACCCAGCATGGTTTTCATTCACAATCAGCTCATGTTGGAACAGCCAAGTGGCCTGACTCTTTAGCCTTATGGTAATTTGTGACGTGCTTTTTGTACTCCTGCCATGCTACCCTGTTTCCCACGCAGTGACTGAATCTGCTGTATCCAGAAAGATGCCTCGAGTCTGCAGAGGAAGAGCCATAATAGGGAGCAGATGCTTAGGCAGTGAAATGCTGGCCTCCTGCCCCCGACTCCCCACACCTGGAACATATTTCCAGAACAGGCCTGAGAACCAGCAGCCCATCCCAGGGCCCTGTGGCAGACCACGAGAGGCTCCAGCATCTGCATCCCCAGCTCCAGCACTGCCCAGGACATAAACACAGGAGTCTCTCTTGCCTCCTTGACTCCAGCTTCTTGGCTGCACATCCCTCCTCTGCAGCCCCTCTGCCACCCTGGTGTCCTCCTACTTTCCCATGGTCTGGATGGTTCATCTTCTCATTCTTCCCCCCTTCCCCCTTCCCTGTGGCTGGGGTCCCCAGAGGCTGTTTGGGGCAGCATCCACCCTCAGTTCCCAGGCTGTGTGGAGGCCAGCAGGTAAAACCCTCTCAGAGCCAGAGGGACTTCCCTCTACATTCTGCAGCAGAGGAAATTTACCTATTACTTTTCTTCCTTGAAGCACAAAAACAAGAGATTCCATTTCTCCCTGTGGCCTGCAGCCTATGAAACATCCCCACAGATGTTTTGCTTCCCTGGGTGTGCCAAAAGTAGTTGTTAATAAGCTCATTTCAATGCAGCCGCCATGGTCTGTCAGATTTGGGTCTCACAATGGCAAACCACGCCTCTAATTAGTATGCAGCCATGGTGAAAACAAAGTTCCACTACTTTTCTGTAAGAAGGGAGATTTACTGATTAGGCTGACTGTTTCTAAATCTGTCACCAGCCAGCTTCAGATGTTTGGTTTGCTGGAAAAGAGTATTCCTCCCGATCAAATGTTATACTGTTTTCTTATAATGTGACAGGCTTCCCAGGTGGCACAAGTGGTAAAGAATCCGCCTGCCAGCGCAGGAGACACAACAGACATGGGTTTGATCCCTGAGGCGGGAAGATCCCCTGGAGAAGGAAATGACAACCCACTCCAGTATTTCTTGCCTGGAAAATCCCATGGACAGAGGAGCCTGGTGGGCTATAGTCCATGAGGTCACAAAGAGTCAGACACAACTGAGCATGTACATGCCACACCATACCCTGAGGAGTTTGTAAATAAGACACAAGAAGGCGGCACAGTTTGCTTGCTGGGGCAGTTGTCATCAGCTGATGGCTTCCTTCCAACTCTGTGAGGTGGCAGAGGCCTCCTGAAGCCAGCCTGAGAATGTGGAAGGTGGGCTTCACAAGTAAGGGCTGGTGAAAAGAAAGAGAGTTGGGGTACCACCAGTGCGGCCAGCACAGCCACCCCCTCAGAGAGATACCTGGCACCACCTAGTTATCACGAAGAGCCTGAGTGAATGTCTTCCTATGACTCACCCACTCTGCTCCTGGCAAGTCCTTGAATCACCTATGTTTCCCCGACAACACCCAGCCGTCACTGCTCTGCGCCTGAGAAGGGTGAACAGATAGGCGGGCGCTCTGCTGCAAGTCCTTCCGCTTATTCACCAGTTGCTCACTGGTCCGGGACTCTCTCCTGAGGATAAGAGAAGCAGACTAAATCAGGATGAAACTGGGAGTACCATAGTCAGAAAAATCACCTCCTGCTTATAAGTCCCCTCCAGGCTTATAAGTCCAAGCAACCTTGGAGTTGCTGCCGGAAGACTACTGTCAGACTAGTTTACTTAATTTACTGTTCCCTCAAAGAGTCACTTCTGGGCAACTCTTCCATATCTTTCTTAATTAATTTTTATTGGAGTACAGTTGCTATATAATGTTGTGTTAGTTTCTTCCATACAGCAAAGTGTATCTGCTATATGTATACATATATCCCTGCTTTTTTAGATTTCCTTCCCATTTAGGTCACTACAGATCACTGAGTAGCATTCCCTGTACTATACAGTAGTTGAGTCTTCCATATCTACTCAAGAAGAAACCACAGGTTTGTCCATAGGTGACTTGTGTCAGGTATCCTAAAGAAGGGTAACACCCTTTTATTTCTAGCGCATAATAAATGAATGGGCTTCCCAGGTGGCTCAGTGAGTAAAGAATCTGCTTGCAATGCAGGAGTCACAGGAATTGCAGGTTCGATCCCTGGGTTGGGAAGATCCCCTGGAGAAGAGCATGGCAACCCATTCCAGTATTCTTGCATTGAGAATCCCATGGACACAGGAGCCTGGTGGGCTACAGTCCATAGGGTCGCAAAGAGTCAGACTTGACTGAGCAACTGAGCATGCTTCCAGTAGAGTGAAAGTCCCTCAGTCGTGTCCAACTCTTTGCAACCCCACAGACTATATGGTCCATGGAATTCTCCAGGCCAGAATACTGGAGTGGGTAGCCATTCCCTTCTCCAGAGCATCTTCCCAACCCAGGGATTGAACCCAGGTTTCCCGCATTGCAGGCAGATTCTTTACCAGCTGAGCCACCAGGGAAACCCATGCTTGCAATAAATGGACATCTAAATACTCACCCTGAACTTCTAAAGGGGATGGCAACAAAGGGCAGCATTTTGGCATTTGGACAAGCATTTCCTTATTACCTTCCCCAAACCCTCAACCATGTCATCTGCCCCAAGACCATCAGTTCCCCATGATGATCTCTCTCCTGCTCCACTGCCTTCAAACAGAAATTTCAGAAGGTGGACATCAGGTCTGAACTAGGCAATCAGCTGCTGTAGCACCAGAGGGTTCTCAGGGCACACACACCGCCTTTACTCCTCCTCCTACTTCATGCTCCGTGGTCCTGCAGTTAGAATGGGCATATCTCTATAGCTGTCACTTGCCAGCATCCTAGTCACAGCCTGTTTATCAACTAACAGCCACACAGCAGGTAGGCAGCTTGGCTTCTCCAGTAATTCTGGTGCCTGCACTTCTTCAGGAGATACCAACAGCTGATAGTGCCACATGATAGTGTTGGCCTTCCACCCCCATGTGTCAGCCGAGGGAGGTGATAACACCAACCTGATATTCTCACTCCACCCTAAACCCCACCCCCACCCCTGGCTCCAGTCTTCTCACATTGGCCCAGGAATCTATCATTTCCATGTTCTCCCCATTTTCTAGGCTATTTAGCAAGAGGTAGGATGCTTGTTTCCCCAGTCCTTCATCCCCTTCACAGGTGCCTCAAAGTCATCTGTATTTTGCAAAAGTGGGATTGATATACCCAGAGATGGGCCATCCCAAACACTGTTCAGACTGCAGTTCTACAGAGCAACCTGACCCTCTCCTCAGTTCTGAGAGGGTCTGCAGCAGCCAGCAGGCAGCTAGACTGTGCCCATGCCTCCAATCTCTCTTCTTGCAGACAGTGCTACAGTTTGGGGACATATGGGGGGATTAAGATCATACAACAATAAATGATAGTTAATCTTTACTGAGCACATATGTCAGCTTATTATGCTAAACCCTTTATATGCATCATCTCATTTCACTTCAAGAAGGTGCCTCCTCAGTGCCTAAGATCACCAGCTAGTATGTGGAGAAATGGATTTAAACTGAGATCTCTCCACCACGGGAGACACTATGAAAACCCTCAGCAGCATCTTTTGTTGATGGTTTTGCTTTTGTTTTATAGAAAAATGCTGTGATTGAAAGCCTGCAGGAACAAGTAAACAACGCCAGAGAGAAGCTGGTGAGACTGATGTCAGCAGGGTGCTCCTCTGACCTCCCAGAGGAGGCTGTGCCACCTGCCTCTTCCCACCACAAGGACATCCTGGCCGCAGCCTCTGCCCGTAGCTTGGCACCTCAAGGGCCTTCAGAATGTCTCTCTGACTCTCAGAATGATACCAGTGCAGCCACCCAGGACTCCCAGAGCACCTCAGTACTGGCCTCAACTGTACAAGGCCTCAGGTGGCCTGTGAAGGACACCAGCCCCTCCACAGGGCAGAAGCAGAAAATTTCTGACTTGAAAGGCCTTTCTAATCCTTTACATTTGGGCTGCAGCCAGAAGCCATGGGCTGAGCAAAGCCAGACTGCAGAAAGAAGAGACCAGGTACCCATGGCCCTCCACCAGTGTCTCATGCAAAGTGAAGAAGGCTCTGTTCCCCAGAGACACGGGCAGGTAGAGAACTCAGAGGGGCCCCCGGAGCAACTGTCAAGAGTCAATTCAGTGATCAGGGAGAAACTTCAGGAAGTCCTCCAAGATCTGGGCCTGGGCCCTGGAGCTCCCCTCCCCTCTTCCTTGTCTTGTCCCCAGCAGCCCTGGAAGAGCAACGCTGCCCACAGCCCCCAGAAGGTGCCCCTCTCCAAGGAGCCGGGCTTCAGCCCCTCCATGGTGAGGAGAAGGCGGGCGGCACAGCGGGCTCGCTCACACTTTCTAGGGGCTGTACCCTCCTACGTGGGGCACCGGGTAAACAGGGCCATTTCTGGGCAAAATGTACAGGACAGGGACAGCCCCTGCCTGGACCCCCAAACTGCTGATCCCAGGGTACCAAGACCCACTTCTGGGAATCCTTTAGTACTCCCTGCTCCTCGAGGCAAGCCAGGCACCCTAGAGGGCCGCATACAGCACGAGGCAGAGCGAGCCGAACGGAGCCTCGCATCCTTTCCCCGAAAGTCTTCCAGTTCTGGCCGGAAGCTGTGTCTCGCTGCCCCACGCCCATCCAGGGCCTCCCCCGACCAGCCTGGGCAGCGGCAGCCCCCAGGGTCCCCAGGCTGCCCCTCCCTGTCTTCTCCGAGTAGCTACCTTGACACCGAATCCAGCAGCTCAGATGAGCTCTTCTGCCGCTGCCACCGGCCCTACTGCGAGATCTGCTTCCAGAGCACCTCTGACTCCAGTGACAGTGGCTCGTCAGATACTGACCCTGAGTCTGCGGGGGTGCTGGCTTCCTGGGAAAAGCTGTGGGCCCGCTCGAAGCCTATCGTGAACTTCAAAGATGACTTGAAACCCACACTGGTGTGAACAGCAGAGCAAGTCTGGACCTAGGGCTCTGTTGGGATGAGCCATAGCATGGCTCGCTGTGGCCTTCAGGGAACAGACCAGTGCCCTCACTGCGTTCGTGTGCTCATTTGAGCACCAGGGTACCTTGAGCACTTCCTGATCTACACAAAGAGGGATATTGCCTGTTTTGTTACTACCTCACAGCATTCCTGTAAGAGACTCCAGCTGAGTGCCCATAAAACATACCCTTTAGATAAAAAGGTGCTAAATGAGCACAAAGGGTCTTCTGTTCTGGTCAGCCTGTAATGTACAAAACTCCATATATACCAGATGGATGGCTGGGTGGACAGGCAGATGGAGAAGTGGAAAGAAAATTTCTGCAGAACCAGAGTTGTGGACTGTGATTCATCAAATTGGCTTTTTGGTGGCCAACCTGCTAGGAAAATATCTCCTATGGACTGAGTGGTCCACTCTCGGCAGGGGGTGGTTTGTTTCTGCTCCAGTTTGTGAACAACACCACCTCTCAGTCCAGCTTCCAGTCAGACTCATCTCAGAGCCACCTGTACATCTCTATTTTGTGTTCATGTCTTTGCACCATTATGGCACCTCACCATCATTGATGAGACAGTCAGGCAGCCCGGATCTCTCTCCTGGGCTTGGATGGCACCTGAGGCAGCCCTCTTCTTTGACTCTGCCAGTGGTGCAGTTTTGCAGTAGTGGGAAGTATGTATTGGCGATCCCTGTTGAGGTTGGAGAGGCCCTATTGGTCAAGAGGGTGCCAGCTGGGCCAACATGACCACTGATGGCTACATTGACCTGGACATAGAAAACAGGAAAGTAGAAAGGAAGAAATGAAAAAAAAAGAAAAAGAAAGGAAGAAATGAGGGAGAAGATAAGAAAAAAAAAAAACAGATTTTGCACATTTACCTTGAGTCTAGCATGGTACTTGGAAATATCAAATATCAGTAATTGCTTATGATAACCCCACGAAGTAGGTACTCTCACCCCCATTTTACAGGTGGGGATTGTGAGGCTTAAGAGGACAGAGGTGGCTTCCACAGCGTCACACTGCTGGAGAGGGGCCCATGTGGGAGTTGGCCACAGCTCACAGGATTCCAAGTGCATACACTTCCCTGGGGCACATCTCTTCACTTCTTCCTCTGGGAGTGGCAGGCAGAGTGTGGCAGGGTGGACAGCAAAAGTAGCGTGGGAAGCTGCAGTGTGCTCAACCTGCGGTCCAGGATGACAAAACTGGGCTCCTCACCTCAGTCAACAGCCTGCCGCTGCCTCACTGCCTTGGGAGCCCACCCACACCTCCCACAGCAGCCGGGGAGCTGGTGAGAGATAAGTACCAGGGTCTTGTCGGCTGCCAGAGCCACAGAGAAAACACAGCTGGGTCCGCTTCACTTGTTGCTGAGCTAGTTGTTTACAGGCTATTCCCTGCCCCTAACCTGTGTGTGTATCTGCATGTATACACATGCTTGTGTGCAGGAGCATGGGCCTCATTAGATACGTCCGGACGGGAGCATTTGGCTCTATATGTCTTGCAGAAGATGTTATCATGGACTCTCGTTGGCTGCTGACACCTTGTGAATCTCCAGACACTGGACCAGGAGGCCCTCCTGGCAACACAGCTTCTTCTGTTGTCCACTTTTAAATACAAATATCATAATTTATTCTGCGTGTGGGCTTGAAGTTTCTGCTTGTGCTGTTTGTATGCTGTCCAAGTAATGCCTTAATAAAAGAAATGGCTCTCAAGGCAAGTCTCTTCAGAAATTGTAGTTTGGGGCTGGGGAGGAGGGGTACAGACAAGACTGAAGCACTCAAAGGAGTGGAAACAAAGTGGCATTTAGAGTTGCTGTTGGCTTACCATGGGATCCAAGTGCATTTTCCACCACACTTCCAATGGTAAGATTCCTCTGACATCTCCATGTGCGGCTTCCTATCCGAGGAACACCTGTGAGTAGAGGAGACTTGAGACCCTTGACTCTTTCCCCCCACTGGGGGTCCTGTGCTTGGGCTTCAGCTCCTTTCCCCCTAGCGTGTCACTGCTATCAGCCTGCTATTCAACAGTGTGTGATATGGCAGTCCTTTCACTCTCTCCACTCCTACACCCTCAGTTTCCCCATCCCAGCCCGTCTATATCTCCATGCCTCTCCTATCTAGAATTTCTCTCTTTTCTGCACACCTTGTGAATTACTCATCCCTCAAGGCTCAGATGGAGCATTCACTCTCTCCTTAGCCTTTCCTGAGCATCCTCAGGTAAAAACAACATCCCCCAGTTAAATGAAGAAAGGTGTTTTGGGGCCCATGTTTCAAACTTAGTTGTAAAGAAGCTTCTATCACACATTTTACCTAGACTGACTTTGTAACGCTTGCTAGACTTTGTTGAAAAGGTGGAGAATCTATCCTAATTTCCTCATTTATCATTTGGCTGGCAAACTGTGTGCCAAGCACCATGACTACCTGGCCCCAAATACTCTCTCCAAATCTATCATTTACTCTGTGTGCCGCCTCTACCCCGACTCCTCACCAGCTCCTTCCCTGGATCTTTTACTCAAGACCAGCTAACCCAATGAGGGTCTTAAAGCGATGTATGTGCCATGACTTTGGGCCAACTCTTGATTGTTACAGTCGTGAAGAAAGGGCAGAAAATTGGTGCAGAGAAATCCTGGGGAAGGAAACATTGCCTCTGCTGCTGTCTTTGGGACTATGCCTGTCTCCATTGGTCTCAAGGTCTGGCATGGAGCCGGCCTGTTTTCTTACCCAATTAAGAAAGGTTGCTTTGCTGATTGAAATCTTGGGACTGGAGGTGTCCATCCCAGTCCCAAAGTCTGCCCCTTTCTCTGGCCCAGGTCAAACTCTCTTTCCTTAAAGGATCAGCATGGCCTCCCTGGAGCTCAGGAAAATAGAGCATCAGATGCCAGGTCAGTTCAGTTCAGTCACTCAGTCGTGTCCAACTCTTTGCGACCCCATGGACTGCAGCATGCCAGGCCTCCCTGTCCATCACCAACTCCCGGAGATTACTCAAACTCATGTCCATTGAGTTGGTGATGCCATCCAACCATCTCATCCTCTGTCTCCCCTTCTCCTCCTGCCCTCAATCTTTCCCAGCATCAGGGTCTTTTCAAATGAGTCAGCTCCTCGCATCAGGTGGCCAAAGTATTGCAGATGATACCACCTTTATGGCAGAAAGTGAAGAACTAAAGAACCTCTTGATGAAAGTGAAAGATGAGAGTGAAAAAGTTGGCTTAAAGCTCAACATTCAGAAAACTAAGATCATGGCATCTGGTCCCATCACTTCATGGCAAATAGATGGGGAAACAGTGGCATCAGATGTCAGAGGCATGCTTTTACCAAACTTTATCACTTGTAAAATGGTAAAGAGAAAAGTCAAGGCAGATTGCACAAAAATCTCTTCTATGTCTGTATTTATTATATTTAGATGTGTCTCCTTCACAGACTGCAAATTCCTAAAAGCTCTAAGTATGTCTTCTGCATCTTTGTATCCTCTAGAGTAGCCATCAGAGAGCTTTGCACAAATTATGAACCCAATAAATGTTTGATAGATGGATTTCTGGGCAGATAAATGGATGAAACCAAGGAAAGCAAGGAAACAAAGCAAGGCAAAGAACCTGTAATGGATCTTGCGATGCAGCAGAAAGGGAGGCAGGGCCATCTGGCTTCACTGCTTTTCAATGAGGTAAGAGCAAGAAACATCACTGAAAGACACGAGGTGACTGAATTCTGAAAATGACAGTACCTTAAATCTCTTAGGGGTAGGGGAGGTAAAGTGACAAGAGTTAATGGAAGAGAAACAAGGTTGTTGTAATAAAGGTGTTCTCTTAAAGATGCTTTCCTCCCGTGCTTGTGACTAAGTTACAAGCAGTATTAGCAGGAGGACAGTCTGCTCATCTTTCTCAGCATCATCTCCCCCTTTCTCAGAGCCCCAAACAAAACAGTGTCTCTGTTCTCTCTGGATGCTGCATTCTTCCCAGGAACACCATCTGGGCTTTGTTAAGGGAAGTCTAATGCAGAGGCGGCAACTTGGGGGCTGAAAGCAGGAGACAGGTTACTCATTGCCCTCAAACTTTGCTCTTCTTCACCTCCAATACCCACTCTTCTCTCTTTCTCCTTGAATTATTTCTGATGTTAGTATCCCCCCACCAAACTGCATTTGATTAAGGGAACATCTTGGGATGTTCAGTTCACCATGGAGGTCATAAAGAGATAAGAAATGCCAGTGTCATGATGCAAAATAATTTGTTATGTGCTTGACAAGATCTGGGTCAATACTTTCCAACCCTTTTCATTCTTTGACTTACCTTTGGATGTCTAAATATACTAGCAAGACATGTAAGCTCAGAGAATAAGTACTTGGGAAAGGCCCTGAAAATGTCTGCAGGTGATTAAGAGAAGAGCAGGAGGGCAGGAGGACAAGAAGTCCAGGAAACAGAGAGAGATGAGGGAGATACAGCGAAGAAGCGTGTGTGCTAAGTCACTTCAGTTGGGTCTGATTCTTTGTGACTGACCCCTGGCAGCCTGTGACTGCCAGGCTCTTCTATCCATGGGATTCTCCAGGCAAGAATACTGGAGTGGGTGAAGGAGGAAAGAAAGTAAAGAACAAAAGGCACCTGCTTAGCTTGGTCCATAGACATTGCCTCTCTTGTAAATGAACGAGCTGCTCTGGTCTGAACTGAGCAAAAGTGGGGCCCACTTCTATGAAGAAGGCCGGGAAATCCTTGCAGAGCCCTTTCTTCAGTGTATACATAACCATAGATTCATTTCTGTACTAGATTGTGAGCTACCTGCCTGCAACTTGCCCCAGCACCCCACACTGTGGTGCATGCGCTGATGCTCAACAGGCATTTGTCAAAAGAAATCAAGACAAGAGTGGCCTCGCTAGAACTGTCTCAAGGGAGACCTCAGAGAGGCCATGCATTAGAGCCGAGGTCACCTGGGAAGCAGGGCTTAGATATCTCACCTGGAGTAAAAGAAAGTGCTGTTGATTCACTGAAGTTTAAATGCTTTGTGATGATGCCTGGACCCTTTCTCAAAAGAAGTCCTTTAAATGGGCTCTCCACTAATTTTCGTACAGTAAATTTCCCCATGATCTACCAGGGCTTAACATCATCCATGGGACTGTGTGACTTTCAGCAAGTTGGTTAACTTCTTTGTGTCTCAGTTTCCCCAACTGTAAACTGGGATAATAACACCTACTTCACATAAATATGAGGGTTAAATAAATTAATATTAATTATTGATTTGAACTATGCCTGGCACCTAGTAAACATTATATAAATGTTTGTCTTAGAATGTTGTTTGGGAAATACAAGCTTTATATTTTAAAAGCCTCTATATGTTTTCTTGCTTTATACCAAAATCCCCATTTCTGTGTTCAATTTGTTCCTGATGGAAAGGTCTTCTAAAAAGATCTGGTAACATAAGGATGGCCCTTTGTTGAAACTGGAGCCTATTATACAGAGTGAAGTAAGCCAGAAAGAAAAACACCAATACAGTATACTAACATATATATACGGAATTTAGGAAGATGGTAACGATAACCCTATATGTGAGACAGAAAAAGAGACACAGATGTATGGAACAGTCTTTTGGACTCTGTGGGAGAAGGCGAGGGTGGGATGATCTGAGAGAATAGCATTAAAACATGTATATTATCATATATGAAACAGATCGCCAGTCCAGGTTTGATGCATGAGACAGGTGCTCAGGGCTGTGGACTGGGATGACCCAGAAGGTTGGGATGGGGAGGGAGGTGGGAGAGGGGTTCAGGATGGGGAACACATGTAAACCCATGGCTGATTCATATCAATGTATGGCAAAAACCACTACAATATTGTAAAGTAATTAGCCTCCAACTAAAATAAATAAATTAAAAACAAAACAAAAAATCACTGCACTGAAAAAAAAAAAGGATAGCCTCTTGGTTCAGCCCACTTCTAGGACAACAGAAAGTTCTCCCTGAACCCCTTCCAGGTCAGACTCACTGTGTGTGGGGAACACATTCACCTGCAGGACGCAAATATTAGAGCAGGCCGTAGGAAGGTTCAGCTGAAAGTCAGGAAGTCTGATTTTTTTAGAGTGGAGCCAAAAGACAGCTACTTTTGTTTACAGAATATTATGCCCTTTATAATAGAAAAAAATATGTAGGGTGCCTAGTATGTGTCAAGGAACCTACTATGTGACAGGAAAACCTGGTGTGCTGCAGTCCATGGGGTCGCAAAGAGTCACACACGACTTGGAGACTGAACAACAACAGCAAAACTTTGTGTCACTAACACTTCTCTCATTAAGACTTAAAACAGCTCTACAGAGTAGTTAATGATTTCTGTTTTACAGATGAGAAAACTGTAACTGGGAGAGGTTAGGTAACTTACCCATAGTAATTTAGCTGGTTAGAGATGGAGCCAAAGTTTAACTGAAATCTGACTTGATTCCAGAGCCCTTTTTGGATGCCCCAGAGCATGTGCTCCATGCATGTTACCAGAAGACAAAAAGAATTTCAACCCGGCAGGGCAGGGACCTAGGCTGAGGTTTTCTTAGGACACCAAGGTTTCCTTAGGGAAAGCAAGCTTGTCTGGTTCTGTAAGCCTATTGCAAAACCATCCATTGCTGAGTCATTGAACAGGGTCTTGAAGGCTGGAAGGGAACTTTCTAAAGCTACCCAGTCACTTTTGCCTGCTTCGAGAATTTCAGTGCCAAACACACGTGATACTGAAAATAAGCAAGCCCCCTGTTTAAAAAGACCAAACCCAGTCCTCCAGACTCAAAGCTTTTTCTTAAGAGTTGTGCACTTTAAGTGACACAAAAAGATGATGCTGGACAAGATTGCGGAAAACCCCATGATGACTAGAAGACATGCAGACCACAAGGCTACTGGGGAGACTGGGAACGGGCCATGGAATCTCTTCAACCCAAGCCTCTACTTTGCTGAAAAACTTTCATTGCTCCCACTTCCTGCAAGATGAGCTCTCACCTTGGTTTGGGATTCAACGCCCTCCCTTATGGAGCTCTACCTTCCCCCATTCTTAACCTGCCTAAATCTCTCCTCCTGTCTCCCACCAAATGGGTTTACTATATGGTAAGCAGAGCTTGCCAGCACCCTCAACACTCACTTTTGTTCATACCAGCCCCTCTCTCCCTCCTTCTACGCACCCTAGCCTGAAGTGACCTCTTGTTCCCCTGACCAGTTCCAACTGGTCGCAGAATTTATTATCTTGGGCAGTTCTGTAAGTCTTTCATTGTTAACTTTTAACACGTTCATTTCTTGCCTCTCCAACTAGATTATCAGACATCAAAGCCATGTCTGATTTATCATCACATGGCTACAACATCTTGCACAGTGCCCAGTGCCTCAGAGATCTCAATCAGCATTTCTAGGTTTATATTGAAGACTGATCAACTCACTCGTTGGTTTCACCTTTCTGTTTGTATCAAGTGGATCTTGAGCAAACAAAAAGGAATTTGCCAGCTTTTTTTCTCAGACTGTACTTGAAGTTTAGCATTTCAGAAGATCTCTGCTGTCTCATTAGTTGAGAGTCCACTATATTCCAAGCATTATGATAGAGTCTTGCAGATAATACTGGAAGAAATTAAGCTAACAGGACCCAAATAGTAAGATCCCTGAAAACTCTGGATGCAATTTCCCCAGCATCCTCAAAACAAACAAACAAACAAACAAAAATCAGCAACAGTGAAAACCTCTCCTTTGGATGGTTCCCATCTATGAACACCTACAGAAAGCTGGAGGGTCCTAAAAAAAGAGGGAAGCCAGATTGTTTCTACTGTTGTTGCTACTGTTCCCACCATAAAATATGGTGGAGAACTGGAAACAGAATGCAGGTCTGTCAACAGAGTCTTCTGATGTCACAAGCAGGTACTTTTACACTCAGGAAAAGAGGCCCTACCAGAGAATGCAGCCAGATGTTGCATTTCCAGCAGCTATCCCTGTCACTCTGGGACTACAGGAGTATCATGACTGGGCCTATTGACCTGGGTCTTGCATGCAGAAGCCACTGCTGTCAATCCACATTCTAAAAGGATTTCTTTCCTCTGAAGCCCTGCCTATAACTTCCAGGATATCCCGGAGCAAGGGAGGGTCTGACATTAGTATTTAAGTTCCCAAAGTGATTTTCTTGTGCAGCCAGAGTTGAGAGCACCTGGGTTTTGACTCTGATCTCCATACCAGAAAAAAGCTTCTGGGTCCTGCCACCATCTCTATCCTTGAAAGAAAGTGAAAGTGAAAGTCACTCAGTCGTGTCTGACTCTGTGTGACCCCATGGACTGTACATTCCGTGGAATTCTCCAGGCCAGAATGCAGGAGTGAGTAGCCTTTCCCTTCTCCAGGGGATCTTCCCAACCCAGGGATCAAACCCAGGTCTCCCGCATTGCTGGTGGATTCTTTACCAGCTGAGCATCCTTATGATCTGCCCAACTTCTGTCCAGGAGTAATCTGACTCCTTCCTAAGTATACGGGTTAGGAAGATAGATGGATTATAGATATTCTCTTCTCCCCTATTCTCTCCTTTTCTATCCCTTCATCTCCTGTGGGTGGGTCCCTCCTCCTCTGGGAGCCTTTCCCATATATCTCAGCCCATGGCACCCATTCTCTGCTCTAGCAGTAATCCCACAGTCGCCCAGCTTACACTCACCCACGTGAGGAGTGCAGCCCCTCATGTGGATATTCTTCACCTCTGAAGAATCTGAAATCACAAACTCCTCAAAGACAAGAGCCATTCTCTGAATGTCTTTATGTTTTGACAGGATGAGCATGGAATGCTGTGTACACAGTAGATGTAAGAGGTGCTTTAGTATTAATGGAAAGAAAAAGGAAAGGGAACAAGAGAGGGCAAGTTCTTATTTAACAAATATTTATTGCACCTCTATCATGAAGCAGATGGAGAAACAGTAAACAAGTCAACAAAAGGTAAAATTTCTCAGATAGTGATACGTGTAATAAAAAATAAATAAACTTGGGAGTAAAGAGATAGGAAATGGATGAATAAATGAATGAATGAATGAATTTATCAAATGTCTGTTGAATCCAATCTCTGTAAACACTTAATTCACATCCACCCAGAGTTTTCCTCACCAGCTTGTACAAAAGCAGAAGGGGGCCACTGAGTATCTATATTATTTTGCTAGGGCTGTGATAACAAAGTATCACAGATTGGGTGACTTAAAAAACAGAAATTTATTGTCTCAGTTCTGGAGATTAGAAGTCTAAAATCAGGATATCAGCAAGATTGATTCCTTCGGAGAGTTGTGATGGATCCATTCCAGGCCTCTCTCCCTGGTGTGTACGCTAATGACCTCCCTGTAACTTAATTCCCTCTGTAAAGATTCTATCTCCAGATGAGGTCACATATGAGGTACCAGGGGTTAGGACTTCAAGATATAAATTTTGGAGTAACACAGTCCAACATATGCATGTGTGCATGCTGAGTCACTTGAGTCGTATCTGACTTTTTGTGACCCTATGAACTGTAACCGACCAGTCTCCTCTGTCCATGGGATTCTCCAACAAGAATACTGGAGTGGGTTGCCTTGCCCTCCTCCAGGGAATCTTCCCTACCCAGGGATCAAACTCATGTCTCTTATGTCTTAGAACATAAAGACATTCAGAGAATGACTCCTGCATTGGCAGGAGGGTTCTTTACCACCAGTGCCTCCTAAGAAGCCCAATTCAACCCAAAAGAGTGCCCAAAGTTTTCAGCTTTCTACCAGGATCCACAGAGCATCCAGAATTTACCCCTTAAAGATTAATTTGTTCCATTGTAAATTTCTTGAGAGTAGGAATTCTGTTGTTCATACCTATTTCTAAAGTCACTAGGAGCACTCCTGGCACATATGAGGCATTTCACAAATGTCAGATTGAATTTACTTCTGTTCAAGAAAACTCAAAGCAAAGATGAGGACATTTAACCCCAAAAATCATGAAAGGTTGATAGCCTGCAGCAATTCCTGGAACTCCCTGAGTCAAAGGAAATTATGTTTCCATGACACAGAATCTGTCTGGCTTTCTTAATTAGGGGTATTTGCATGATGAGAGGAGACTTGTTTCTGAATAGTCTTTGCTTTCCTCCTCTCAGATCAGTGGCCTCTGCTTCTGACATCAGAATTATCTCTAAAGCAACTACATGAGTTACAGAAAGAAGGTCTGACTCTCAGTAGGAGATTGAGCAGCAGGAAAGAGGGAAAGCATCTTCAGATAGAGACCCCTTACCAAGACATACAGGAGAAAGGGAGGGCCCACAGCTAAGCCTCTCAGGTACCAAATGCAACAGAAACAGCAAATTAGTTTTAACCAAGTGTCTCCCCAGGCTTCCCATGTGGCACTAGTGGTAAAGAACACACCTGCCAATGAAGGAGACCTAAGAGATCCAAGTTTGATCCCTGGGTCAGAAAGATCCCCTGGAGGAGGACATGGCAACCCACTCCAGTATTCTTGCCTGAAGAATCCCATGGTCAGAGGAGCCTGGTGGGCTACGGTCCATAGGGTCACAAAGAGTTGAACCCAACTGAAGTTAACTTAACAGCAGCAGCAAGTATCTCCTCACCTTCAGGATATGCTGCTACTTCCCTTCCAGCTGCTTGGTAAAGGTCTCCAAAGCCCCACACCAACTGGGCCTCTCATCCTCAGTCCCTGGACCAACTGTGAAAAGCTCAACATCCAACAACCCAAAATGAAGATACATGGAGAGGTATGAGCTGTTACTGCCATCCTGCCTGATGCTTACGAATGGGCAGTGTTATTAAGATCTGTTTGTTCAGATCATCAAGAAAGAGAAGTCAGATGGTTAAGCAGGAAAGTTCCCATGCTTTCTCTTCCACCTGCAGCAGGTGTCTAGTCCTCCAGGTTGGACACCAAGCAAACCTGAAGAAAGACTTTTGGAAGATGATCCAGAAAGCTGAGGCATATCTATCCAGATTCCAACTGATATTAAAGGAGAGAACCTTTTCCCCACGCTGCTGTGAAGAGGCTGCTGAAATGCCACAGTGCTAGTGAAAATGGTTAAAAACAGTGAGGGGTTTGTTAGCAGTGTCTCTGAGGGAAGAACACCACCAAATCCTTGGACTGCAGCCTCCCTTGGGAGTTCTGGGGAGAGGACTTTTGCAGCAAATGCACACAGCTTATGATTACAGGACTTTCGACCTTCATTCCGGGAACTTGGACTGGATCCTGTAAAGGCTGGGAGGAATTTGTTTTCCCCTGTGGCCTAAGTCTTGGATTAGTGTTTCTCAAATGGAGAAGATATTCTCAGGGAACCACAAGATCTCTTTGAGATTTTTTTTTAATTTGGCTCTTTATTTTAGTGATAATGTAAATTTTAGCTTGTTCTGAATCATCTGGATGACTTCTAGAATGCTCCATGAAATTTCAATACCAGAGGTTGTGCTAGTGAATGTTTTCATAACAAATGAAGCCCAAATGACATCAGGGTTTATTGTATAAGTGAGGATTTTGAAATGGTTTGAATGTTAAAAAAAAACACTACAAAACTAGTGGGAGAATTGAAGCATCACATGGCAGATGGTCCTGATCCTACATGCTCTTTCAGAACTTTGTCTATATCCCCTTTAGAGGTGGAGTCTCTATTTCCTCCCCTTTAACCTCAGTGGGCCTTTGTGACTGCTTCAACAAATAGAATGTGGTCAAAGTGATGCTGCATGGCTTCCTGGGCTAGGTCATAAAAAAGATACAGCTTCTTCCTGGCTGTTGCTCTCTGAACACTTGCCTTTGGAACACAGTTCAGGCCCCATGGAGAGGCCACATGTAGGCATTCTGGCTGAAAGACTCAGATAAGAGTCAGAAGCCAGCGTCAAGTTCCAGGCATGTGAGTGAACAAGTTTTCAGCTCAGGGATTGGCAGATTTTTGACCTGTAGGCCAAATCTGACTTACTGACTGTTTTTATGTTTTATTGGAACACAACTACGCTCACTTATTTGTCAATGGTTTCTTTCTATGTCTTATTTCTTTGTCTGTGACAGACTTTAGTAGTTATAACAAATTCTATGGTCTGCAAAAGTAAAAATAATTTACTATCTGATCTTTTACAGAAAAGGTTTACCATTCTCTTCATTAGATGATTCCAGCCCCTGGTCTTCGAGCCAATCCAGGTAAGTCGTAGGGTGCAGACACAAGCTTTCCCCAAGCCTCAACCCAAATCAAAGATTTCTAAGCAAAATAAATGTTGCTGTCTTAAGCCACTGATTTAAGGATGACTTATATACGTGCCCAGTCACATCCAACTCTTTGCAACCCTGTGGACTGTAGCCTTCCAGGCTCCTCTGTCCATGGAATTTTCCAGGCAAGAATACTAGAGTGGGTTACCACTTGCTTCTGCAGGGGATCTTCCCAACCCAGGGACTGAACCTGTGTCTCCTGAATTTGCAGAGAGATTCTTTACCACTGAGCCACCAGGGAAGCAGCTTATTTTGTAGCAATAGATGATTGAAACAGTTTTAAAAGCATACTAGATTCAAGAGGTCCTTGCCAGAGCAGATGATTTCATAGACAGATTCTATTGCTCAGAGCTTATCTTTGTAGGTACCAAGTTGCAACAGTTCTTTAGCTTCAAGTATAGTAGGTAATTACAATAAAGATTTTTTTTTGGCTCCCAACTCTAAGAGTTAGATTAGATGCCTCCTTTAATTCAGATTTCAATAACATCACAATGTTAATCTTATCTCTGTGAAAAGATAATTTTACATTATTATTAATGAAGTAAAACTTCATTAAAGTTGGTCTTCAAGACTTGATTGCTGGCATCATTATTGTGAAGTGTGTGGTCTGATTATTCTGAACTATCAAACCAACCTTTGATGTTACTAGTGGCATTCCCTATAACATACTTAGGCAAACAGTTATTCTCTGTATTAAGATAAAGTCAAAATGCAGACAAAAACTAAACAGAACCAAAACCAAAATTTTTCTATTTTTAAACAACTTTGGAGTTTTGTTTTAGCAGAATATCATCTCTCATATGAAATTTAATTATATAGAACTCTGTGGATTTTTAGATTTGGTTTTCTAATTGTCTAACCTGTAAATAGAGCTGTACACATACAATTCTATACCTACTTTTACACATACATATATGTATGTGTGCATGTGCATGTGTGTGTGTTTGAAACATCAGAATAGGCAAAAGAGTAAATCTGTAATGTATCATTTTTCCTTAAAAGAGGCCTTTATGTACACAAAATGACAAATATTTTATAATTCCACTTATGGTGGCATAGATGGTAGATAGTAAAGAATCCACCTGTAATGCAGGAGACCCAGATTCAATTCTTGGATCAGGAAGATGCCCTGGAGAAGGGAATAGCTATCCACTCCACTATTGTTGCCTGGAGAATCCCATGGTCAGAAGAACCTAGTGGACCATAGTCTATGGTGTCATAAAGAGTTGGACATGACTGAGCGACTAATGCTTTCATGCTTATTTGAGGTGCCTAGAATAATCCAATTTATAGATACAGAAAGTAGAATAGTGTTAGCAGGAATTGTAAGAAAAGGGGAATGGGGAGCTACTATTTAATGGGTAGGAAATTTCAGTTTGAAGTGATGAGAAAGTTCTGGAGAGGAATGTGGTGATGGTTGCACAAAAATATGAATGCATTTACTGCTACTGAATTTAACACTTAAAATGGTTAAAATGGTAGATTTTATGTTATTTCTATTTTACCAAATTAAAGAGAGTCAGAGAGTAAGGGAACATTTCATGCAAAGATCGGCACAATAAGGACAGAAACAGCGAGGACCTAATAGAGACAGAAGAGATTAAGAAGACCTGGCAAGAATACACAGAAGAACTACACAAAAAAGGTCTTAATGACCCAGATAACCATGATGGTGTGGTCACTCACTTAGAGCCAGACATCCTAGAGGGTGAAGTCAAGTGGGCCTTGGGAAGCATTCTTACAAACAAAGCTGGTAGAGGTGATGGAATTCCAGCTGAGCTATTTCAAATCCTAGAAAACAATGCTGTTAAAGTGCTACACTCAATATGCCAGCAAATTTTGAAAAGTCAGCAGTGGCCACAGGACTGGAAAAGGTCATGTTTCATTCTAATCCCAAAGAAGGGCAATGCCAAAGAATGTTCAAACTATCATACAATTGCACTCATTTCACATGCTAGCAAGGTCATGCTCAAAATCCTTCAAGCTAGGCTTCAATAGTATCTGAACTGAGAACTTCCAGATGTATAAGTTGGATGTAGAAAAGGCAGAGGAACCAGAGATCAAATTGCCAACATCCATTGGATTACACAAAAAGCAAAGGATTTCCAAAAACATCTGCTTCATTGACTACGCTAAAGCCTTTGACTGTGTGGATCACAAGAAACTGGAAAATTCTGAAAGAGATGGGAATACCAGATCCCCTTACCTGTCTCCTGAGAAATCTGTATGCAGGTTAAGAAGCAACAGTTAGAACTGGACATGGAAAAACAGACCGGTTCAAAATTGGGAAAGAAGCATGTCAAGGCTGTATATTGTCACCATGCTTATTTAACTTCTATGCAGAGTACATCATGAGAAATGCTGGGCTGGATGACTCACAAACTGGAATCAAAATTGCAGGGAGAAATATCAACCACCTCAGATATACAGATGATACAATTCTAATGGCAGAAAGTGAAGAGGAATAAAGAATCTCTTAATGAAAGAGGAGAGTGAAAAAGCTGGCTTAAAACTCAACATTCAGAAAAGTAAGATCATGACATCTGGTCCCATCACTTCATGGCAAATGGAGCAAAAGTGGAAACAGTGACAGATTTTATTTTCTTGGGCTCCAAAATCACTGCAGATGGTGACTGCAGATATGATTAAAAGATGCTTGCTCCTTGGAAGGAAAGCTATGGCAAACCTAGATAGCATATTAAAAAGCAGAGACATCACTTTGCCAACATAGGTCAATATAGTCAAAGCTGTGCTTTTCCTAGTAATCATGTACAGATGTGAGAGATCACAAAGAAGGCTGAGTAGTGAAGAACTGATGCTTTCGAACTGTGGTGCTAGAGAAGACTCTTGAAAGTCCCTTGGACTGCAAGGAGATAAAACCAGTCAATCCTAAAGGAAATCAGTCTTGAATATTCATTGGAAAGACTGATGCTAAAGCTGAAGCTCCAACATTTTGGCCACCTGATGCGAAAGGGCCAACTCACTGGAAAAGACCCTGATGCTGGGAAAGATTAAGGGCAGGGAGAGAAGAGGGTGACAGAGAATGAGATGGTTGGATGGTGTCACTGACTCAATGGGCATGAGTTTGAGCAAACTCTGGGAGATACTGAAGGACTGGGAAGACTGGCATGCTGCAGTCCATGAGGTCACAAAGAGTCAGACACTACTTAGCAACTGAACAACAACAAGAAAGGGCAGGGGAGGTGGGGCGCTATACCTTACTTAAATCTGAGAAATCCCAGCTCAAACTAAAAGTAGCTGAGGATCTCTTTGGGACCTTTCCCTCAAGTCAAGATGCTTAACCTAGACCTTCGAGGTGTGAACACTCAGAAGGTGAAAAGAGCTCCTTTGGAAATGGCACCAAAAAATCGGGGCCCTGAGAAAGAGCATCTGTTTCTCAGCCTGAGCCACATACTCTTTTTGGTGAGGGGCCCCTGAAAGCCCCAGAGCCTGGGAGGGAGGAAGTGATTCCAGAGAGGAGCCAAGCATTCTAAAAGGAGAAGGCCTCCACCTGGAGGCACTCAGAAGTTTCAGCTGTAACATATCTTTTTGTTTCACACCAAATGAGAACTCCTAGAAGACGGGGATCTTGGTGCAATGCTGGAGACTGAAGAACCCTTCCAACAAAAAGTGGAGACAAACAGTGAAGGAAATGGGGTGATGAGAAGGGAGATTTGAAGGTAGGCATTGAAAGGAAATAATGGAGTACACTCTAGGTGCTAGATTCTAGGCTTTACATTCTTCTCTTTTAAATCTTCACAATAACACTCACTGTTTTTAATCTCTGGTTTGTAGAAGAGGAAACTAAGGTCCGAGAGATGAGCTAATTTGCCCAAGTGGTCACACAGGTCACAAGAAGCCAGGATGAGAATGGGGTCTGCTTGGCTGTCAAATTCCAGGTCCCTGCCCCTTCTGCTTCCTTGTCGCACCCTCCCTGGCCTTGTTCTCACCTGCTCTGTAACGGCTCTGCCTCGCTACAGCCTCCTTATCTGAAATTACCCTTTTCCCAGGCTAAAAGGAGCCCTTGGGCTCTGAGTAATGTAAGAATTTAGCAAATAGTAAGGGACTCTGGAGAAGTGGAGTCTGGGGAAAACAGCAAGTCAGACCGCCCCCAGCTGGCCCCAGAATAAGACCATGGCAGGGCCCCTCACGGTGCTAGAGGAGTCACCAAACATCATTTAGGAGCACTGATTAGGATTCTTTCTTCAGGATGTTTAATTTAATATGCTGGTGCACCTGGGAACAAAGCCCTTCTGTAGGAAGATTAGGCATGCTAAACATTCTTCATAGCCAAACAGCAGCACAACCCTTTCTAGCCACACTGTTTGAAAATAGCTCTAAAAATAATATCATGAGCAGCTCCTGTTTGCCCCATCCCAGGAGAAGGTAAACAAGTAAAATCAAAGGCAGCTGCTGCTCCAGCAGCCTCTTCCTGTATTTGTTTCTTCTCTCAGGGACGACCCACTCCCCCACCCCCACCGTTGCTTTTCCTACTCTCCACTGTTCGGCCATCAATTCCTTTTCTCCATCAAATTAGATACAGATGCAGCATCCATCACCAACATTTTTTCAGTGATTCTGTACACTTTACCATGAATTAATTTTTTGTGTATATGGCCCATTTGACATTTTCAGAGTTGGATCAATATTCTCCAGTAACCAAACTAAGGTTTGGGTCCTGAAAGAGGATCGAGGAGGCTAGGCTAAATGACTTGTAGAGGACATGATTCCATACCTGAAGCAACTCCAGATACCTCCGTGGAGCTCACACTTGTGGGTTTGGGCCACTAGGTGACAATTCCACCCCCTTCAGTGTTGCAGCTGGCCCTGGACAACAGGCCTGTTCCTGGAGCACCGAGGTCTGACTTGCATATCTTTCTGGGGCAAAGATCTCTGAGAAGCTCATAAATACCCTTTCATTACAGCAACCAACTCTTTCTTATCTACTTTTAACTTCACTGGAAATACTTCTAAAATCACTCAGAGAAACCTTTAAATAAAAAGAGAAAACCCTCATACCTCGGTAGGAATTCTATCTGACCAAATATTTCTCTGATATTAAGCAAGAGCCTTCATTACGTTGTGTGCTTTGGAAAACCTGGGTCCTGGGGATTCCTCTTTGGAGCTCCCCTCTCATGCTAGCCTTCCTTTCAAGGCGGGCTGTCAAGATAGTCTGGTTAGACTACCCTCCCACGCCTCCTTCTGCACCTGGAAAAGTCCTAGCTCCCCGGCCACTCTTCTGTGAAACCTTTTTTGAGTCCTTTCCCAAACCTTAGCCCCACCTTCTCACCAAATATGATCAAAACAGATATTTGTCATGAGACTTCTCAAGCATTAACACATCATTCCACTGTTATTTGCCCAAATGTGTCTTCCTCACTCGACGGCAAGTGTCTAGAGAGCAAGGGATAGTCTTAATTTATTTCTGATCCCCATAGTGCCCAGCCCAGCAAGCTGCCATCCACCACCTGGAGAGCAGGTGGAGATCGAAAAGAAGCCTGTTACCTCTCTGAAAATGCCAGCTGTCAGAATTAACCATTATCCAGTCACTGAGCAATTTCACATCATCTCTTCTGCCCTGTCCTAGGGCCTAAAGAGCTGAATCACTAGGTGGGTAGGTGAGGAATGGGGTGTGTTTAGGTTGGATTGTGAGGAGGATATGTGTGGTGGTGTGGAAGTGCCTGACATATGGTTGGGTTCCTTTTGGACACTAATCTGCTCCCTTATCTCTGCTTGCTCACAAAGAACTATCATCTGTCTGGGAAAAGTGGCCAACTGGATGAAGGCCATTTCCATCTGTCTCAAAGCTGACTTCCTTTCCAGCTGCAAGAAAATTGCCCATAGAAGGACACAATTCGGAATTATGTCCTGGAATATTTTCCACCTGCTCTGCTTCCTTCAGAGTCTTGCTACTCAAAGTGTGGTCCTCAGAACAACAGTATTAATACCACTTGAGAACTTGCTAGAAATGCAGAATCTCAGGCCCCATCCAGATATGCTGGATCAGAATCTACATTTCTACAAAAATCCCCAGGTGATTCATATGCACAATAAATTGTAAGAGAAATGATCGACAGTGTACCTTGAGGCCACAGTATTTCATAGTGGGTGTGGTATCTCTGTAAACTCTGGGGTGCTCTATCTCATTGCAAGAAGTCAGGGTCACAGTGGGATAAGTCAAATTCTGCACACTTTAGGTGTTTAAGAGGGCCTGTTATTTGGCAGTGTTTGGGCGTTAAACATCCCTGGCACATTTTTAGTTTATTGGGAGTTAACCATAAAGCCCCAACTGGTGGCAACCTATAACCCAGACCATAGTCTCTTGCCAGACTCTCAAAATATTCAACATTAACCAGGCCATAATACTTGTGGTTACTGAGGGGAAGTGTATAGACAAGGTAAAGACAAAATGAAGGTTTCTGACAAGCATTGGAGAACCATTGCAGTCCAATGAGGTTTTCTTAGTAACTGTACCAGACAAATCTAAGAATTAGCAAGTCACTTGGGGTGGGAGTGAGGGAGTCACGTGACCTGTGGAGCTTTACAGCCTGGACTTACTTCAGTGATACTCACAAAATCTGAAGAGGCCCCTGAACTAAACTGTGGTCAACCCCAGGAATCCTCCGCAGAGCAGTAGGCCCAGCAAGGATGGCCTGGGACTGACCTCAGCCACACTCTGGTTTCTGTAATTGGGGCAGGACACTGTTCCCAGGACTTCCTGAGGTCAGATGAGTTACGGGTCAGAGCCGAGCATGTTCTCAGGGATGATAGGAATTGAGTCCACCTGGGAAAGGAGGCTGTGCCACTCACATAAGTGTGCAGATTGCCAGGGTGCATCCCTGGTAGAGGAACATCCACAGGGCAGACAGCAGGTGGCAGCCTGAGGGTGAGGCAGCCAGTGCGCATGGCTTGCTTAATGTGAGGAATCTCTTGAGGATCTGCAAGGCATTGTGCGGACTTGACAATAAAGCCAGAACTGGTGCTCAGGAGACAGGCAGAGACTGAGCTGTTGTGCTAAGACAGTTCCAAGAAACAGAACAAAGTGAGGCAAAGAAAGGAAGCATACTTTCATAGATTTCAATAAAGATTCAAAATAGAAATGGAAAAAAAAATGAGGTCGGAGGAGATAAAAAGTAAGATGGAACTGAAACTTAAGACCTGTTCTGTTACAACCCAAATTTTACCCTGAGTGACCTTGAGTCTAGAAAGCTTGTATCATTTAGTTTCTTCTTTTTGCCTTTCTCTTGGTATGCAGGAAGTGGCTCCTTGCCCCTTTTCTCCCACTCAGGTCCTAATAGAACCCTTTATTCCTCTGTTTCCAACCACAATGGCTTTCCTAACAATTTGCCAACAGCCCCTGGTATAGAAGCTGTCCTTGACCCATGAAGTATCCGGCCAGAAACTATTCCCAGACCAATGTGAACAATGTGTGTCTTTAACTATACATTTCATATATATGTGTGTGTGTGCTGTATACATGCTAAGTCACTCCAGTGGTGTCCGACTCTGTGCAACCCTATGGACTATAGCCCACCAGGCTCCTCTGTCCATGGGATTCTCCAGGCAAGAATACTGGAATGGGTTGCCATGCCCTCCTCCAGACGATCTTCCCGAATCAGGGATTGAACCTGTGGCTCTTATGTCTTCTGCATTGGCAGGTGAGTTCTTTACCACTAGCATCAAGCCTCATATATATAATATATATATTTTATATATAAAATTTTATGGTAACTTTAATAATATTTTTATTTAAAAGTATTTCTTAATTTTGTGGTAACAACTTAATAATAACTATATATAATTATTAAATTTTTTATACTTTATTTAAACTTTATGTTTGTTATAAAACCACAAAATTACCCATAACCCCTTCACCTAAATAAAACCATTTTTCTCAGTCATTCCTGTGTGCCTTAGAATGACAAATAAACATAGCTGAATAGAACCCATGTTGTCCGAGGCCACACCTGTCTGAAATAAAATAGAGTCACAGTAATGGTAAAACTGGCATTTCTCTGGCTCTGCTGTCATCTTCAATTCTGGGAAATCTGACCGCTCTCAAATTCCACCCACCTATTTCTGGGAGTCCCTAACCAAGGGTGGGGTGGGGGAGGTCTCTTGTGTTTTCCCAAAGAAGGTTTTTTCAGTTACAGAGCGATCTTTACTATCATCCCTCTCTCCCTTCCTGTTCTGAACATTTTGGTGTTACCTCCTGCATGCCTCTCGAACTGTAACTTCTTCCCTAATATCCGTACCCCAAAGTTAGCTGTGCCCCCCAGCCTTTATCTTTGTACAAGGCTCTCAATGTCTTACAAGCCTTGGGGTCTCCACCATGATCCCTGAGTACTGGATGAAAAGGCAGACTGAGTGAATGATGGGATGCTGCGCTTGGAATCACACAGTGAGTTATACTCCTGGGCAGACCCATGACCATGCATGTGTGCTAAATTGCTTTAGTCGTGTCTGACTCTTCGCGGCTCAAGGGACTGTAGCCCGCCAGGCTCCTCTGTTCACGGGATTTTCCAGGCAAGAATTCTGGACTGGTTGCCATGCCCTTCTCCAGTGCCTGGGTAGACCCATTTTTTAGTTTTTAGTTCAGTTGCTCAGTCGTGTCTGTCTCTTTGCGACCCCATGAACCGCAGCATGCCAGGCCTCCCTGTCCATCACCAACTGCCAGAGTCTACCCAAACCCATGTCCATTGAGTCGGTGATGCCATCCAACCATCTCATCCTCTGTCGTCCCCTTCTCCTCCTGCCCTCAATCTTTCCCAGCATCAGGGTCTTTTCCAATGATTCAGCTCTTCGCATGAGGTGGCCAAAGTATTGGAGTTTCAGCTTCAACATCAGTCCTTCCAATGAACACCCAGGACTGATCTCCTTTAGGATGGACTGGTTGGATCTCCTTGCAGTCCAAGGGCCTCTCAAGGGTCTTCTCCAACACCACAGTTCAAAAGCATCAATTCTTCAGCGCTCAGCTTTCTTTATAGTCCAACCCTCATATCCGTACATGACCACTGGAAAAACCATAGCCTTGACTAGACGGACCTTTGTTGACAAAATAATGTCTCTGCTTTTTAATATGCTATCTAGGTTGGTCATAACTTTCCTTCCAAGGAGTAAGCGACTTTTAATTTCATGGCTGCAATCACCATCTGCAGTGATTTTGGAGCCCCCCAAAATAAAATCAGCCACTGTTTCCACTGTTTCCCCATCTATTTGCCATGAAGTGATGAGACCAGATGCCATGATCTTAGTTTTCTGAATGTTGAGCTTTAAGCCAACTTTTTCACTCTCCTCTTTCACTTTCATCAAGAGGCTCTTTAGTTCTTCTTTGCTTTCTGCCATAAGGGTGGTGTTATCTGCATATCTGAGGTTATTGATATTTCTCCCAGCAATCTTGATTCCAGCTTGTGCTTCCTCCAGCCCAGCATTTCTCATGATGTACTCCGCATATAAGTTAAATAAGCAGGGTGACAATATACAGCCTTGACGTACTCCTTTTCCTATTTGGAACCAGTCTTTTGTTCCATGTCCAGTTCTAACTGTTGCTTCCTGACCTGCATACAGGTTTCTGTATGGTTGTGTGTAATCGCTAGTGCTGCAGAGATGGCTCCCCATCTACCAAGCCGATCAGAACTCAAGTGATAGAGGGTGGTGTTAAAGTAGGAAAGAACCTTAAAATTGCTTCAATTAAAGTTTGCAATCTCCTGCTTTAATTCTTAGTGGTCACAAATGGAGATACAATTCACAACCTGACATCACCATTAAGAACTGGAAAGGTGGATGGGTTTTGCTTTTGAAATTCAAAGGATTGATTCAACTAGGCTGAGAGTCAGAGAAGTCCACACAGAACATGAGATATGAGCCTGGTTTCTGTTCAAACACTGTTATGTCCAACTCTTTCTGACCCCATGGACTGCAGCACACCAGGCGGAATGTTCACTATCTCCCGGAGTTTGCTCAAACTCATATCCATTGAATCGGTGATACCATCCTACCATCTCATCTCTCTGTTGCCCACTTCTCCCCCTGCCCTCAATCTTTCCCAGCATCAGGGTCTTTTCCAATGAGTCGGCTTTTCCCATTAGATGGCCAAAGTATTGGAGCTTCAGCTTGAGCATCAGCCCTTGCAATGAATATTCAGGGTTGATTTCCTTTAGGATTGACTGGTTTGATCTCCTTGCTGTCCAGTTTTTAGAAATAAGTAAAATTGATATGGGTAGGAGGAGCTGGTGAAAGCTTACTGTGTGGAGAAGATCATATGAACAGAGCACAGAGGCAGGAAAGTACAAGGCTAGTTCAGTGATCCATTTGGCTTTAACTATGGGGGGTGAGACATGTAGCTAGAAAGATACAGGGACTGCCACACTGAAGAGAAGTCTTAATGCCAGCTCAGGAGTCTGGATTTTTCCTAAAGGCACAGAGAGCGAAAGATTTTCTGCATATGAATGACATGGTGAAATTGGCATTTTAAAGAAAATTGTTCTAGTGCTTGGATTCAGAAAACATAGGAGAGAAAATCTGAAGGAGATCAAGACAAATATACTTATTGTACTGAGGTCTTTAGATTTCTTTGAGTCTTCCTTTAAATTGCTTGTTTAGGGCTTCCCTGATGGTCCAACCGTTGAGAATCTACCTGCCAATGCAAGGGACGTGGGTTCAATCCCTGATCCAGAAAGATCCCACATGCTGCGTGGCAGCTAAGCCCTGGGCACAACTGCAGAGCCCATGTCCTAGAGCCTATATTCCACAACAAGAGAAGTCACTGCAATGAGAAGTCTGCACACCACAACTAGACATTAGCCTCCGCTTGCCGCAATGGGTTCAGCAACGAAGATGCAGTCAAAAATAAATAAATAATGAATAGATAAAAATAATTTTTTTAAAAAATGCTTATTTAAATATAGTTATTGCTAATTCCATGGAATGCTTTGGATACAAATTATTCTTCACAATTTTTGAAATGCTACTTTTTAAGTTAACATATAGTTGATTTATAATATTATATTAGTTTTAGGTGGACAGCATAGTGATTCAGTATTTTTACAGATTATATGCCATTAAAACTTATTACAAGATAATGGCTACCGTTCCCTGCACTATACAATATATCCTGGTTTTTATCTATTTTATACATAGTAGTTTGTATGTCCTAATCCCATACCCCTAACTTGCTTCTCCCCCTCCTCTCTCCCCTTCAGTAACCACTGGTTTGTTTTCATATCTATAAGGTTGTTTCTGTTTTGTTATTTATGTTTGTTTATGTTATTTTCTTGATTCCATACATAAATGACTTTGTTATGATATTTATTTCTGATTTATTTCACTAAGCATAATATTCTGTAGGTCTGCCCTACATGTTGCTGTAAATGGCAGAATTTCATTCTTTTTTATGACTGACATTTCTTTGTGTGTGTCTGTCTATATATACCACATCTTCCTTATCCATTCAGTCTGTTGATGGGCATTTAGGTTGCTTTCATATTTGGCCATTGTAAGTAGTACTGCTATGAGATTGCAGTGCGTGTATCTTTTTGAAATAGTTTTCTCATTTTTTTTCTAGATATCTGATCAGAAGTAGAATTGCTGGATCATAAGGTAATTCTCTTTTTAGTTTTTTGAAGACCCTACATACTGTTTTCCATAATGGCTGCATCAGTGTACATTCCCACAATGTACAAGGGTTCTCTTTTCTCCACATTGTTGTTGTATTTCACTTGCCAAGTAGTGTCCAACTCTTTGTGACCCCATAAACTGCAGCACACCAGGCTTCCCCGTCCTTCACTATCTCCCGGAGTTTTCTCAAGCTCATGTCCATTGAGTTGATGATGCCATCCAACCATCTCATCCTCTGTTGCCCCTTTCTCCTTCTGCCCCCAATCTTTCCCAGCATCAGGGTCTTTTCCAATGAGTCAGCTCTTTGCATCAGGTGATCAAAGTATTGGGGCTTCAGCTTTAGCATCAGTCCTTCCAAATGAATCCTAAAGGTTGATTTCCTTTAGGATTGACTGGTTTGATCTCCTTGTTGTCCAAGGGACTCTCAAGAATTTTCTCCAGCACCAGAATTTGAAAGCATCAATTCTTCGGCACTCAGCCTTTTTTATGGTCCAACTCTCACATCCATACATGATTACTGGAAAAACCATAGCTTTGACTACATGGACCTTTGTCGACAAAGTGATGTCTCTGCTTTTTAAAGTGCTGTCTAGGTTCTCCACATTCTCTCCAACATTGGTTACTTGTAGTCTTTTTAATAATAGTCATTTTGACAGGTGTGAGGTGATATCTCATTGTTTTGAATATCATTCCTCTGATAATTAGCAATGTTGAGCATCTTTTCATGTGCGTTAAACATCTGTATATCTTCCTTGAAAAAAATGTCTATTTAGGTCTTCTGCCTATTTTTTGATTAAGTTGTTTGAATTTTTGGTATTAAGGTATATGAGCTATTTATGTAGTTTGGATATTAACCCCTTGGCAGCCATATCATCTACAGGTTTTTTTTTTTTTTGCATTCCATAGGTTGTCTTCTCATTTTGTCAATGGCTTCCTTTGCCATGCAAAAACTTTTAAGTTCAATTAGGTCCCATTTGTTTATTTTGTTTTTATTTCTTTTGCCTTAGAAGACAGATCCAGAAAAATATTGCTATAATTTATGTCAAAGAGTTTTCCACCTATGTTTGTTCTAGGACTTTTATAGTTTCAGATCTTACATTTAGGTCTTTAATCTATTTCAAGTTTATATTTGTATATGGTTTTAGAGAATGTTTTAATTTCATTTTTATATGTAAACATCCAGTTTTCCCAGCACCATTTGTTGAAGAGATTTTCTTTATTGCATATTCTTGCCCCCTTTGTCATAGGTTAATTGACCACAGGTGCATGGGTTTATTTCTGTGTTCTCTATTAGGTTCTATTGGTCCATGTGTCTGTTTTGTGTCAGTACCACTATGTTTTGATTATGTAGCTTTGTAGAATAGTCTGAAGTCAGGAAGGGTGGTACTGTCAGCTTTGTTCTTTTCTCTCAAGATTGTTTTGACAATTTGGGATCTTTTGTGGTTCCATATGAATTTTGGAATTATTTTTTCTTGTTCTGTGAAAAATGTCATGGGTATTTTGAGAGGTATTGCATTAAACTTGTAGATTACTTTGGGTAGTATGGACATACAATATCAGTTCTTCCAATCCAAGAGCACAGGATAATCTTCCATTTATTTGTATCATCTTCCAATTTCCTTCATTGATGTTTCATATTTTTCAGATTATACTTCTTTCACTGCCTTGGTTAAATTGATTTCTAGATATTTTAATCTTTTTGATGTAATTTTACAATGGTTTTTAAAAAAACTTTCTATTTTTGTGGGGGGGAGGGGACGCTGGCTGCATCTTGCAGCTTGTGGGGTCTTAGTTCCCCAACCAGAGACTAAACCCAGGCCCTGTCAGGAAAAGCACTGAGTTCTAACCACTGGACCAACAGGGAATTCCCCTTAGCTTTCTCTTTCTGATAGTTCATTATTAGTATATAGAAATACAACTTTTTTCTCTAAATTAATCTTGTATTCTGAGACTTTACTGAATTTGTTCATTAGTTCTAATAGTTTTGTGGTGGAGACTTCAGATTTTTCTATATAACGTATCAGGTCATCTGTAAATAGTGACAGTTTTAGTTCTTCCCTTCCAATTTGTATGCTTTTTATTTCTTCTTTTTGTCTGACTGTTATGGCTAGGATTTCCAATACTCTGTTAAATAGAAGTGGTAAGAGTGAGCATACTTATCTTGTTTCTAAATTTAGAGGAAAGGCTTTCAGTTTTTCACCATTGAGTGTGAGTTTAGTGGTGGGTTTGTTATAAATGGCCTACATTACATTGAGATATGTTCCCTCTATATCCACTTTGATGAGAGTATGTATCATGAAATGATGTTGAATGTTTTCAAAATCTTTTTCTGCATCTATTGAGTTGATCGTGTTATTTTTATCCTTCCTTTTGTTAATGTGGTGGTGCACATTGATTTGTGAATGTTGTACCATCCTTGCATCTTTGGAATAAATCTAATTTGATTTCTTTGGATCTTGCTCTAAATTGATTGTTTAAATATAGTTATTGCTAATTCTAGTGAATATTCCAAGTACATATTATTCTTTGACAATTTAAAAATTTCTATTTTTGATGGCAAAAAATTACTAAGTAGAGTAGCACTCTTTGTTATTCCCTTAACCATGCTTATAGGAAAGTCAGCTGCTTAAAATATCAGACTATATATAATTTACCTGTTAATACATTAAAATAAATAGCTTTTAGTAATATAAATTCATCAGAGAAAGTGTAAAAATAGCATGTATTTTGGGCAGAGCTTCTGGTTAGCAAACCAGAAAATGTGAGATAAATGTGTTTCAAATATGAAAGTTATACACATTCAGATGACTTCATGAATTTTTTTCCTCAAATGTGTAAAATATGTGTGCATCTATTTTTCTTATTTACAAAAATAATGGTCTTTCTCAAAGTGCTTACATGGATGTTACACCTTTGTTTTGGTTTAGTTTGATTTGGTTTTGTATGGATTAGGGTTTTTTGTTTTGTTTTGCTTTATTACTTTTTGAAACAATTACAAAAGTAAAGAAAATGTTTTATTTTCGTCTTGCCTTTCTGTATTTGGAGAACTCCCTATCTATGAGTCTTGATGGGAGCAAATCTTGCAGATTCTTACTTTCCAGTTTCTTTATCCTTGAGCATGGGAGAATGCCCTAAGATCAGTCAAACAAATGTGAACTCCCTGGATCTTGAAGAATGGGTTATCACAAAGAAGCATGTGTCCATTTTTGGTGACAGGTGAAGGCAGAAGAGCTTCTGGTTAGCAGCAGTAGTATCCAACACTTAAAGCTGGGTAGCACTGTGAGCTGTGGTGACCAGGAGTTACTGGCAGCAACAGCAATGTCCTTATCAGAACAGTTCCTGTTTGGGATTCCCTGGTTATTTCCTTCCTCTTAAACTTGTTCTTACAGACTGCGAGTTCTGTGAGTTCCCAATGTCCTTTAAATAATTTCCTTTTCCACTAAAATCAGCCTTGGTCAGCCCCTATTGTTTGTAAGAACCTTGGCTGATATATGTAAGTTTATTGTTTAAAAAAGAAAGAGAAGGCAAAAAAATAAAACCACACATAAGCTCCTTTATGATAACAACCTATAACATTTTATTTCTAAAGGCATTCATAATTTGTTTCATACATCCATATGTATTAAAATACACACATGGACATATATGTGCACACACAATTAGTTAAGGTGGTTTTAGATGCAAGTAACAGAAACTTCAACTCAAATTGTTTATAACACAGCTGCTATTCTTGGTTTCCTGACCTTCAGCCTCACCTAGGCCTTATAGACTGAAGAGTACAGACTGACCTCCTAGCTATCCTTAATGATTCTGACTGTCCTAATCCTATTATGAGTCTACCAATATCATTCCATAGAGCCAGGAGATCCTGGACTCCACTAATTACAGTGACTGCCTCTTGACTGAGTGTAGAACCAGCAGCTGCCCACCTACAAAGGCTAAGGTTTTGTGGAACAGCAGAGACTCACCCATAGGGGAAACCCAAGGGCCTCTAAGTAGAGCTCTGTGGTGACAAACACTTCCTAGATCACAGCATCGGAATCTATGATACTCACTCTTGTTCTCCTCCCTAGTCTCTTTCAACCCTTCCAACTCAGATCTAAGAGTTTTCCTTGGATCTTGATTTCCATGCATGTCCTTTCTTGGGTCTGGCATCATCTATGGTTGCCTTGAATTCTAGCCATGGACCACCTTTAATTTCATCCTTTCCTTAGAGACTTTCTACCGTCAGTTGTTCCGTTGCCTTAGCCCAGCCAGGTCCTGATTTGTGATTTGATGTTTTCAGTCCCACTGATGGATCCAGGTCAGGATTCTTGGTCAAAGTATCATTTCTCCTTGTACTCATTGGTATGTTCAGTTCAGTTCGGTCGCTCAGTTGTGTCCAACTCTTTGCAACCCCATGAATCGCAGCACGCCAGGCCTCCCTGTCCACCACCAACTCCCGGAGTCTACCCAAACCCATGTCCATCGAGTCGGTGATGCCATCCAGACGTCTCATCCTCTGTCATCCCCTTCTGCCCCCAATCCTTCCCAGCATTAGGGTCTTTTCCAATGAGTCAACTCTTCTCATGAAGTGGCCAAAGTATTGGAGTTTCAGCTTCAACATCAGTCCTTCCAATGAACACCCAGGACTGATCTCCTTTAGGATGGACTGGTTGGATCTTCTTGCAGTCCAAGGGACTCTCAAGAGTCTTCTCCAACACCACAGTTCAAAAGCATCAGTTCTTAGGCGCTCAGCTTTCTTCACCGTCCAACTCTCAAATCCATACATGACCACTGGAAAAACCATAGCCTTGACTAGACGGACCTTTGTTGGCAAAGTAATGTCTCTGCTTTTCAATATGGTATCTAGGTTGGTCATAACCTTCCTTCCAAGGAGTAAGTGTCTTTTAATTTCATGGCTGCAATCACTATCAGCAGTGATTTTGGAGCCCCAAAAAATAAAGTCTGACACTGTTTCCCCATCTATTTCCCATGGAACCAAATGCCATGATCTTAGTTTTCTGAATGTTGAGCTTTAAGCCAACTTTTTCACTCTCCTCTTTCACTCTCCTCTTTCACTTTCATTGGTATGCTGCTGCTGCTGCTGCTAAGTCGCTTCAGTCGTGTCTGACTCTGTGTGACCCCATAGACGGCAGCCCACCAGGCTTCCCCGTCCCTGGGATTCTCCAGGCAAGAATACGATACCCTATAATTCCAGCAAGCCAGAAAAGTAGCAGAAAAAAATCATCAAAATCTGGGTATTATATCAACAGAGGCAACCTGGGAAAATTATGGGCCATGTTTTTCTTCTTTGCAGTTGTCTATACTAAAAATTTATGTATTTTTAAACAGTGTAATAACTATGATCACATGCAATCCATTGAAAGCCAACATATAGTTGGTCTATATTAATAAGTCAATATTAGCATAATGATTTTTAAAGTATATTTTAAACCCTACTGACCTTTTTCCCCCCCTTTTACAGGGTGACATGAATTGTTCCAATTGATATAAGAAGGACAGAAAGAAAGACTGAGAAGTCAAAACATCTACCAGTTATTGGGTGCTGTTAATTGCAGAAAGGGCCCCTTTGTTTTAGATTTTAGGGAGTTTTAATGATATAAAGCAAGCACCACCATCTCCCTACCTACAGACTAAAGGTCCATGAGTTTTGTTTGGGGAGGAAAAGAAAGGAAGAGGGAAGAAGAAATGATGCAGGATAAGCAATATCTAATGTTTTTATAAACCTCCATTTCACCCCAAGTTTTCAGTGAACTTTCAGTTCAGTACAGTCACTCAGTCATGCCCAACTCTTTGCAACCCCATGGACTGCAGCACACCAGGCTTCCCAGCCCATCACCAACTCCCAGAGTTTACTCAAACTCATGTCCATTGAGTCAGTGATGCCATCCAACCATCTCATCCTCTGTCGTCCCCTTCTCCTCCCACCTTCAATCTTTCCCAGCATCAGGGTCTTTTCAAATGAGTCAGTTCTTCACATCAGGTGGCCAAAGTATTAGAGTTTTAGCTTCAGCATCAGTCTTTCCAATGAATTTTCAGGACTGATTTCCTTTAGGATGGACTGGTTGGATCTCCTTGCAGTCCAAGGGACTCTCAAGAGTCTTCTCCAACACCACAGTTCAAAAGCATCAATTCTTCAGTGCTCAGCTTTCTTTATATTCCAATTCTCACATCCATGCATGACTACTGGAAAAACCATAGCTTTGACTATGCAGACCTTTGTTGGCAAAGGAATGTCTCTGCTTTTTAATATGCTGTCTAGGCTGGTCATAACTTTTCCTCCAAGGAGCAAACATCTTTTAATTTCATGGCTGCATTCACCATCTGCAGTGATTTTGGAGCCAAAAAAAGTAAAGTCTGTCACCGTTTCCATTGTTTCCCCATCTATTTGCCATGAAGTGATGGGACCGGATGCCATGATCTTAGTTTTCTGAATGTTGAGTTTCCAGCCAACTTTTTCACTCTCCTCTTTTACTTTCATCAAGAGGCTCTTTAGTTCTTCTTCACTTTCTGCCCTAAGCGTGGTGTCATCTAGATATCTGAAGTTACTGATATTTCTCCCAGCAAACTTGATTCCAGCTTGTGCTTCATCCAACCCAGCATTTCTCATGATGTACTCTGCATATAAGTTAAATAAGCAGAGTGACAATATACAGCCTTGACGTACACCTTTCCCTATTTGGAACCAGTCTGTTGTTCCATGTCTAGTTCTAACAGTTGCTTCTTGACCTGCATACAGATTTCTCAAGAGGCAGGTCAAGTGGTCTGGTATTCCCATCTCTTTCAGAATTTTCCACAGTTTGTTGTGATCCACACAGTCAAAGTCTTTGACATAGTCAATAAAGAAGAAATAGATGTTTTTCTGGCATGCTCTTGCTCTTTCGATGATCCAACGGATGTTGGCAATTTGATCTCGGCATGCTCAAATGTCTCATGTGACATTTGGGAGGTGGGAAAGAGAAGAGGGGAGAGACAAAACAAGAGAACTGAGCTTTACATTGGGTCAGACAGTAGAACATGGGGAAGAAAGTGCTGCTAGGGGGAGATGAAAATGAGACACTGAAAACCAGAACTGAAGCCAAGTGACCATGACCACATGAGTTCCTTGGCCCTGCTACCCAAGGATGGCAGAGCACAGTGCTGCCTCCTCAAAATGCAGGCAGGAAGTGGATGGAGTAAGGGACAAGTTATTTCTTAAATCTTAGAGGACATAAGCAGAGATGTCATCTCTGCTCACATCTGGGTTTAGGTGTTGAATATTTTCACCTCCTACAGTTTACTTTCAGGAGTTTGTCATTACTATCTGTATTTTGCTGCTATATAGGGAGTTACCTACCGAGAGAAGAAAAACATAAACTTACTTTTCATGTCAAACTGACTTTTGAGCACTTTTCAGTTGTCATCAGGGGCCCGCTGACACTAAAGTCAAACAATGTTGCCTAGGAAATCTGCACATTTAAGTTGTATAATACAAGTACCTTACACCTGCCCTTCTATTCGTAATATCCAAAGATACCCAGAAAATATGAGAGTGTGCACATCTGACAATGTAAGAGTAAATGAAAGCAGGTATCCCTTAGTTAAATGTGTCCTACATTATAAATGAATGAATAGGTAGAAGAGTGAGTGAATAAGTAAACTTACCTGGCAGAAAACTCTTTTCAAGAGTAGAACAAGTTTCTTTCCTTCTTTTCCTAATTGAGGAAAATCTGCTGATCTGATATGCTCCTCCAGATCATATCAATTTGCATTTAAATTGTTTAATCAGTATGGTCTCCTCACAGGTCCTGAGTCAAATGCCCAGGGGAAGAATTATATTCCCAGCTTTAATGTAGCAGTCAAGGAATTTTTCTTTATGATTATTTCCTGTGAGTCCCTGCCTGCCCTGGCACTCTCAACTGAAGGCCTGGATGCCCCCAATCTACATGCTTAGGGTCACCCTGTTCCTGAGCTGATCTTGATCAAGGCAGGAGCCTAGCTCCATCACCTGGCAGGACCTAGATACAATCTTGTCATTTGTTGTGAGTTTCAGGTGGGCCTTAGCAACCCAAGTGTCACTATAGTACTGCATACCACAACATGCTATGCTTAGTCATCTGTACTTGACCTCCTCTTGTTTGCCCAGAGTTCTGCCCTGGATTCTAGTCCATTTGGCTAGAGCCCCACTTCTACCTGGATCCTAGCAACACAGTTCCATCTCCCCACCCCCATTCCTGTACTCCCAAACTTAGGCTGGGCAGAGATTTGAATAAACTGAACTTGGAAAATTATGATCCTGTTCCTTCCGGACTTTAAGTGCTAGCATTGCCTGGAAACAGTTACCTTCTGACAGAGTGACCTCCCTTGAGCATCAACATGGAAGTGAGCCAACAGTCTTAAAATTATTTCCCTGTTAATCTTAGGCAGATGGGTGCAGGTGGGGCTAATATCAATCTGGTGGGTTAGGCATGGCAGCAGACAGTGACATTCAAAGTCAGGTGGTTGACATCCAGGGCAGTGGTTTACTTCGAGACCATCTGTTTGGTTTTGGCAGGTATAGTAGCTGCGTCTCAACTCTTGGGAAAAGATGGATAAGAACCAGACCTTACTTAATTGGGCTGAAGTTCAAGGGAAGTCTCCAGTTCTAATAGGCTACCAGCGTGCCAGACAGGGAAACTCAAATGGGTGTCAGCATCTATAGATTAGTTCACCACAGGGTGGGAGAGAGAGGGCAGAGCTTTTCAGACTGTGGGTCTCAATGAACTAGTAATTTGAAATCAATTTAGAGGGTCACTACAAGCATTTTTAAAAATGAAATGAAATGCATAGGATAAGCTAGAACAGAAAGTACCAAAGTATATGGAATGTGGTAAAGAGTATGTTTCATGAAACTTTTGCTTCCATTATATGAACTTTACATGTACTATCTGTGAGATATGTGAGTAAAGGGGAAGTGGTGGATGGGGAGAGAGCGAGATGTATTTTTGTTTTCGGTTTGAAGTTTTAACACATGCAGAAAGTGAAAATATAAGGAACAAACAAATATTTGCAATAAACATAATGGATGAATCTCCATACTCAAAATAAATTTTAAGTTCTATCAGAAAACCAAAATTACATGAAGACAGATATGCTATTACATGTTATTGCTGGTGATAGCAACAAACTAGAAATCATTCAAATGTCTATTTAAGAAAAACTGTCAGACTTTATTTTTTTGGGCTCCAAAATCACTGCTGATGGTGATTGCAGCCATGAAATTAAAAGACGCTTACTCTTTGGAAGGAAGGTTATGACCAACCTAGATAGCATATTTAAAAGCAGAGACATTACTTTGCCAACAAAAGTCCGTCTAGTCAAGGCTATGGTTTTTCCAGTGGTCATGTATGGATGTGAGAGTTGAACGGTGAAGAAAGCTGAGCGCCTAAGAATTGATGCTTTTGAACTATGGTGTTGGAGAAGGCTCTTGAGAGTCCCTTGGACTGCAAGGAGATCCAACCAGTCCATCCTAAAGGAGATCAGTCCTGGGTGTTCATTGGAAGGACTGATGTTGAAGCTGAAACTCCAATACTTTGGCCACTTCATGAGAAGAGTTGACTCATTGGAAAAGGCCCTAATGTTGGGAAGGATTGGGGGCAGGAGAAGGGGATGACAGAGGATGAGATGTCTGGATGGCATCACCGACTTGATGGACATGGGTTTGGGTAGACTCCGGGAGTTGGTGATGGACAGGGAGGCCTGGCATGCTGTGATTCATGGGGTCGCAAAGAGTCAGACACGACTGAGCGACTGAACTGAACTGAATAAACTAGGGTTCATACTACTTTGAAGAATTATGCAGAAGTTAAACATTTATGCTTCAAAATACCTACCCTTTAAGACCCCATGAGTCTATAGCCTGCCAGGCTCCTCTGTCCATGGAATTCTCCAGGCAAGAATACTGGAGTGGTTGCCATTTCCTTCTCCAGAGGATCTTCCTGACCCAGAGATTGAACCCACATCTCCTACACTGCAGGCAGATTCTTTACTGACTGAGCTATGAGGAGTGTTTACCAAATGTCAGAAAGAATTCTAAGGGCTTAACTCATTTTATCTTCACAATATGCCTTTGAGGTAAGTACCATTATTGTTGCCATTTTGAACATAGAGTACTGAGGCAGAAAGAAAGTAAATTAATGAAAGTCATATATCAGAACAACAATTTGAACTCTGGCAGTCTTGTGCCAGAGTCAACTTAAGCCATTATACTTCCTTTTAATAAATATATTTAAGAAATTCATCAGGAATGCGATAAAACAATATTTATCAGATTAAAAAAGGGCTTCCCAATGGTGCTAGTAGTAAAGAACCCACCTGCCAGTGCAGGAGATAAGAGATGCAGGTTCAATTGCTGGGTCAGGAAGATCCTCTGGAGGAGGACATTTCAACCTACTCCAGTATTCTTGACTACAGAATCCCATGGACAGAGGAGCCTGGTGGCCTACAGTTCAGAGTCACAGGGAGTCGGGTACAACTGAAGCGAATTAGCATGCACTCAAACAGGCATACTAGTCCAGTCTTCAGAACCCAGTAACTAAGAATCTTTCTATAGTGTAGTCTATACAGGCAAAAAGTATTAAAACTGTTTATATTTTCATATACAACTTCTTTTAGTAATGCATGAGGAAATAATTTTAAACAAAAAAGTTGTTTAAATATTGATATTTATATCTGTACCATTAATAACAAAAAAATCTGAGTACAATGTAAATGCCCTGATTTGAGGGTTGGTTTGGCAAAATATAAAGTAAAATAATGTAAGCATATAACTACTAAAATGATAACTTGGTGATCTACATTTGTGTATCTAAATGTGCATAAAATCTTAAGTAGAAAAAGAACCAAACTAATACATACGCAGTCATTAAAATTATATGTTATACTTTGCTATGACAGAGAAGGACTAAGTGATTTATGTAAATGGTTAGCTCTGTTGTTGTTGTTCAGTTGCTCAGTCATGTCCATCTCTTTGCGATCCCATGGATTGCATGCAGCATGCCAGGCTTCTCTGTCCTTCACCATCTCCTGGAGCTTGCTCAAACTCATGTCCATTGAGTTGGTGATGACATCCAACCATCTCATCCTCTGTCATCCCCTTCTACTCCACTAGCTCTGTTAGCACAATAAAATCTTTGTGCTTAATTTCCTTAAAATTTTTAAAAATGTGTAATAACAGCAACAGTGATTATATCATCCCTTAATAAAGCTGAATTCATGAAGCAAGGTCTATAAAGGTCATTTCCTCTAAGAACCAATTCTAGAGTGTTAGTACCTGCCAATATATATGTGTGCATCTGAGCCTGGAGTTATGATAATAGAAAGGTTCTTTCAACCCCGCTTCTTGGTGTAGAGAACTTAATTCAGTCTTTCTAAATCAGAATCTCCAGGAAAGTGACCCAAGTATCATCTGTATTTTGAGGGGAAAAAAAAAAGAAACTCTAGGAAATTGTGATAATGTTTGAAAACAAACAAATGAATAAAATAACAGTTTGCCTGTTTTCCATAACCTCTAAATAAAACCTCTTATTTCAACTAATTTATTAGGTATGTGCTATGTCACTTTAGTCATGTCCAACTCTTTGCAACCCTGTGGACTGTAGCCTGCCAGGCTCCTCTGTCCATGGGGTTCTCAAGAATACTGGAGTGGATTGCCATGCCATTCTCCAGGGGATCTTCCTGACCCAGAGATTTTCTCCTGTATTGGCAGGTTAATTCTTTACCACTAGCACCACCTGGGAAGCCCAATCTGTTAAGTATGAAATGTTACTTCCTAGTTAACAATGTTTACTGAACATATTTATTAAAAGGTACCATTAAGGTACATACTTTCTGAAAAGCAGCAGAAAAAAATGTTAGCAAATGACTAGAAAGCCAGATTTAGACAAGGCAGAGGAACCAGAGATCAAATTGCCAACATCTGTTGGATCATCGAAAAAGCAAGAGAGTTCCAGAAAAACATCTATTTCTGCTTTATTGACTATGCCAAAGCCTTTGACTGTGTGGATCACAATAAACTGGAAAATTCTGAAAGAGATGGGAATACCAGACCACTTGACCTGCCTCTTGAGAAATCTGTATGTAGGTCAAGAAGCAACAGTTAGAACTGGACATGGAACAACAGACTGGTTCCAAATAGGAAAAGGAGTACATCAAAGCTGTATATGGTCACCCTGCTTATTTAACTTATATGCAGAGTACATCATGAGAAACGCTGGTTTGAATGAAGCACAAGCTTGGAATCAAGATTGCCGGGAGAAATATCAATAACCTCAGATATGCAGATGATACCACCCTTACAGCAGAAAGTGAAGAACTAAAGAGCCTCTTGATGAAAGTAAAAGAGGAGAGTGAAAAAGTTGGCTGAAAACTCAACATTCAGAAAACTAAGATCATGGCATATGGTCCCATCACTTCATGGGAAATAGATGGGGAAACAATGGAAAGAGCAAGAGAGTTTATTTTGGGGGGGCTCCAAAATCACTGCAGATGGTGATTGCAGCCATGAAATTATGAGACGCTTGCTCCTTGGAAGAAAAGTTATGACCAACCTAGATAGCATATTAAAAAGCAGAGACATTCCTTTGCCAACAAAGGTGTGTCTAGTCAAAGCTATGGTTTTTCCAGTAGTCATGTATGGATGTGAGAATTGGACTATAAAGAAAGCTGAGCACCAAAGAATTGGTGCTTTTGAATTGTGGTGTTGGAGAAGACTCTTGACAGTCCCTTGGACTGCAAGGAGATCCAACCAGTCCATCCTAAAGGAAATCAGTCCTGAATATTCATTGGAAAAACTGATGCTTAAGCTGAAACTCCAATACTTTAGCCACCTGATGCGATGAACTGACTCATTTGAAAAGACGCTGATGGTGGGAAAGATCGAAAGTGGGAGGAGAAGGGGACAACAGAGGATGAGATGGTTGGATGGCATCACTGACTCAATGGACATGAGTTTGAGTAAACTCCATGAGTTGGTGATGGACAGGGAGGCCTGGCATGCTGCAGACCATGGTGTTACAAAGAGTTGGACATGACTGAGCGACTGAACTGAACTGAGAAGGAATGTAAATATTCACCATTTTTTCAGACTGGTCAAATAAATAAAAGTCAAATAAATTGTACTTTCACACAATGGAAAACCATGCTGCTGGTTTTTTTTAAATGAAGCAGAACCCTATGTACAAATACAAAATGTCTCAAAGATATATTATTAAAATATAAATGTGAGATACAGAGCAGTGTTCACTGTGCTAGAGTTATGTCTCCCCTCCTCCCCAGTTTGTATGTTCAAAGATTATCTCTGGAAGTTGCCTCTGGGCTTGGTTGATTGAGGTTACAGAGATTAGGTAAAAGAGTAGACTGACTTTTCTTTATACACTTTTGCACTTATTCATTCTTAAATAATAAAATATGAATAGGTACAAAGGGAATCCCAGTCTACCTAAATCTCGTGCATTGTTAATTGTTGCCAAATTATCTGTGATGTCAACCCAGATCTAAGTGTGACACTCACTACAAATCTTTTGCAGGCCTAATTCACATTACTGCCTTGGTTTCTAGAGCTGTTCTGCTGGTCTTACTTCCGGTGGTCAGCTCTTAATTAGTGTTTGTCCTATTTTTTCTCAGGGAATGTATCTATTCCTGTATTTTAAAGCATTCTCATTTCATCTACCTGGGGCTTCCTGGTGGTGTAATCAGCAAGAGAAGAGGCCTTTGTTCTTTTTCTGCTGACCTAATAAAGTCAGAGAGATACCCACCAAAGCAAGCAAACACATCCCAGAACCCAGTACCATCAGAACACTCAGCATCATCTTTTCTTTCAGTTTCACCCAGTTAGGAATTTATTTTGACAAGGAGAATTTCTTCTAGCAAGCTGCATGAAGCCTACCAAATACAAATACTTCTGTGAGATGGAACCTCTTTATTGAGCAATGAAGTGTTGGGGGTTTACAACGAAATGACCAGTTAAGATTCCCTGAGAAAGATTTTAAGAGGGCATTTGAACATAATTTGAACATAACATAAATATGTAAAAATAGTGGAATATTTAAACTCGTAGAAGGTACAACGAATGTCAAGTGTGAACCCTAATATAAACTGAACTTTGGTTATTATGTGTCAATGTAGGTTCATCAATTGTAAGAAATGTACTACTCTTGTATGGGATGTTGATAAGGTGAAGGTTATGCATGTGGGGGGAGTAGGCAGTATATAGGAAATCTCTATCCCTTCCTCTCAATTTTGCTGTGAACCTAAAACTGCTCTTTAAAAAAAATCTTAAAAAGAAACCCCGAGAGAATCTAGTTAATAAGTTGAGAAACAAAGCTACAGAAATTTGAAGGTTTAGTAAAATATAAAAAAAGCTTGGAAAAATTGTGATATATTAAATTGCCTGTATGTAACACTGTCCATAAACATATAAATATATAGTTTGCTTATAATTCCCTTTTTTGAGGAAACATCTCGTTTTATTACAGAAGCATCACATAACAAAGCCATAAGAAAACTGTAGAGGTCAACTAGTTTCTTTTTCCATGAAGGATTAAAATCATTGCCACACTATTCATAGCAGAGGGTCCCCTAGAAATTCTAGACAGGCACTTTCTCTCCTAAGGCAACAATTTTCATTTTCTAATGATTCTCTCACTATTAAAAAGTGGTTTTTGTTTTTGCTTTGTTTTTTTAATGTCAAGACACTGTCTTTTGTAATTTCTATCCTGTGACTCTTGAAAGCGAAAGTGGAAGTTAATCACTCAGTTGTGTCCAACTCTTTGTGACCCCATGGACTATAGCCCACCAGGCTCCTCTGTCCATGGAATTCTCCAGGCAAGAGTACTGGAGTGGGTTGCCATTTCCTTCTCCAGGCGATCTTCCCAACCCAGGGATCGAACCTAGGTCTCCCACATTGCAGAATGACTGAGCCACCAGGGAAGCCACTGTGATTCTTATTGCCTATTACCTAGAGAAAATTCTTTATTCCACCTTTATTTTTGAAAGGTATTTTCCCTGATACAGAATTCTAGGTTGATATTTGTTTCCTTTCAGTACCTTAAAGATGTTATTATACTGTCCTTTCACTTATATTGTTTCCAACAGAAATTTCTTATCATTCTTATCTGTTTCTCTCTTTATAACAAGCCTAACTTCTTTTATCTTTATCATATTTTGAACAACTTATTGGTGTCTTCATGTCATTTTCTTCATGCGTCTTGTGCTTAGGGTTTTCCAGACTTTTTGAAGCAGTGGATTTACAGTTTTCATCAAAATTTTAGCCATTATTTCCTCAAACATTTTTCTGTACACCCTTCTCCTCTTCTTCAGGAAGTCCAATTACTACTGACGTTGTCCCATAGCTCACCAATGCTCCATCATATTTGTTTTCCAATTCACTTTTCTTTTTTTGTTCTATTTTGGGTAGCATCTACTGCTGTCTTCGAGTTTACTGATCTTTTCTCCTGCAATGTCTACTCAGTTGTTAATCATATCCATGGCAGTTTTCATCTCACATGTTGTACTTGTGATCTTTAATATTTGATCATTTTTTATATATAATTTTCATGCCTCAACTTAAGTTTTGAACCTATACCATCTTAATATCTTTATCCAATAATCCTAAAATACATGTCGATCCTGAGTTGGTTTTTATTGATTGATATATCTTTTCACAATATTCTGCTTTTTCTCTTTCCTGGTAAGTTTTCATTGGATTCCAGAAATTGAGAATAATGATGACTTGAGAACACACTACACACACACACACATACACACACACACACACACACGTACATGTGTAATTTCTCCATACAAAGGGAAACATTTCCTAATTTTTTCTTATTATTAGTGTCCATCAGCTCATTCTGTAGGATACTAGAATATTCTGATATCCAGGGTTCTTTTGTGGTTTATATAATATATGTTGAGTTTTAAAATTATACAGTATTATTGGCAGTTTTTTTTTTATACAGTAATGCTGAAAGGCTTAAGTTATGACTGATGGAATCAAGTGCCTCTTTTAATAATCAATAGGGTGGTGGATGGAATGAGATTCTAGAATCTCTTCTCTGTTGACTGATGAATAGGATTAACTGTTTATACTTTGGTAGAAATCTCCCTATTCATTTTATTAATTTGTTAAGTGACTTCCCATGGTTTTCTTGAAGTATTTATTTATTTGTAGTAGCAGGTTGAAAAACCGATGATTTTTTTCATACTTCTGGATACTGTCACCTGAAATTAGTACATAGTTTAAAGGAGAATTTCCAATAGATTTAACCTTTCTGATCTTTGATTTTGTTATGGGTAAAAAGAATAAATAATAAATCTTATTTATTACTTATATATAATATATAATATTATATTATTATATTTAATAATAAATAATAAACCCTCATAGCTCAGTTGGTAAAGAATCCGCCTACAATGCAGCAGACCCCAATTCAATTCCTGGGTCAGGAAGATCCCCTGGAGAAGGGATAGGCTACCCACTCTAGTATATTCTTGAGCTTCCCTGTGGCTCAGTTGGTAAAGAATCCGTCTGCAATGTGGGAGACCTGGGTTCGGTCCCTGGGTTAGGAAGATCCCCCAGAGAAGGGAAAGGCTACCCACTCCAGTATTCTGGCCTGGAGAATTCCATGGACTGTATAGTCCATAGGGTTGCAGAGTCGGACACGACTGAACGACTTTCACTCACCTAATAAAACTTGGATCACAAGAATTTTGTGAGGATTGAATGAGTTAGCATTTCAGAACCTGACTGACAGAATATCTGGCATATAGAAGATCCACCATGGATGTGATTTCCTCTATTTGGGGGATAGGGGTGTGAATGCTGTGAAACTGTCTGTATTTCCCTATTAGTAGCCCTTTTTCTGAATTCTGCTCTGAATCAGTCTAATTCTGAATAAATTTTAGATGGTATGAGAAATCTATTTGAGAAAGTTCATATACTTTTGCCTGTTATATCTCTTTTGGTGCCACTCTTGGCTTCAGACATGATCTTACCTGCAATTAGGCCACATGATCTGTGGTGAACAGACCAGATTTAGCTTAGTGTAGTGGTTCTCGAACTGAGGTCCTCAGTCCACCAACATCAACAATACCTGGAAATTTATTAGAAATGCAAATTTTAGGCCCTAATTCAGACATACTAGATAAGAAGCTCTTGAGATGGAACTCAGTAGTCCATGTCTTAACAAGCCCTCCAGGTAATTCTGATGCATGCTAAAGCTTGAGAATTAATGTTGGAGCAAAAGACGAAGATGTCAACCGTCTCCTGATAACTGTCTCCAATTCAGCCATGTTGAAGGTAAATAAAAAGTTCAGAAGAAAGTGTGTATGGGATGGGGACAAGGGGGTTGAAAAAGGTAATGTGTAAACTTACAGGGCTTGGAGTCAAAGATACATCCCTGAAGGGCAAAGGAGAGGATGTGAGGTCAGAGGAAAAGGATCTAAAGCCCTAGGGATATGGTGTGTGTCTGCATGTGCATGCTTGCATGTGTGTGTGTGTGTCTACTGCTTGAAAACCAGAAAGAGAATGATCTCCCTTAGCCAGGAAGAATAAGGGTAAGACTCTTAGGTGGTACTGTAGGCAGTAACCTCTAAAATTTTTTTGAAAAGTTAATTTCTTCCTGATATATTTTTAAGTTGATGTTTAAATGTTTCATAATAAGTTGAAAGAGCTCAAAAGGATATAGTTTCCAGCATTTTATAAATAAATCTATTTCATTGCTTTTAAGTTTTACCAGTGATATCTAAATGCCAGAGTATCCTGATACCCACATCATTCATTTTGAAAGTTTATAACAAGTTCTTCTTTCACAGTTGAAAATTTTACATGGCTCATTTTTCCTCCTTGAACTTGCATTTCCATTCCATTTCCTTAAGATTTTAACCTTGTGTAATATATTTCTATGTTTGTAAGTCTTTTATTGATCATCCTATCATTCTTCAATAAAAATATACACATGTACAAATTACAAGTTTAAAGCATTTCCCTAAAGCTCTAAGTGTTGAAAAGTTTCTTTTGCACGGAGCACTGAAACAATTATTAGGAGTACAGAACAGTGTATAAATTTTAAAAGTCTTTTTAAATCTAAAAAGTAAAACTAAAGGAAAGTAATGTTTAAAAGTTGTACAAATGTAACATTTTTAAAAAGGAATAGATGACTATGAAGAGAGGCACACAGATAGAAGGTGATACTGTAATATGGCAAACTCCTAACCATTGGTGAATCTAGGTGCTCTTGTACTAGACTTCTAACATTTCTGAAGACTTAGTATTTTTCAAAATAAAAAGTTTGGGGATGATGAGTTGAAAAAAGTAAAACTTTTTGGAAGTCTCTCTTAATGAGATTGATCAAGATGCAGTTTATAGTATCTTGATTAAAGGGATTGTCACAATGTCCTTTTGTTTGTAGCTTTAACGCTTCAGGGTGATGTACAATTATAAGATTTGAAATGTCTCTCTTTTACAAAGTAGAAAAATCATTATGATAATGAGAAAAAGAACCTCTCAAAGGCAGGTGAATATTCAGATCAGTTTTAGGAAAGAGTTCATGTGGAACTTGAGGATCTGGAAGTCATCTCCTTTAAAACTGTCTATGCCCCTATATCCCTTGGAAAGTCTCCACATACCCCCAGGGGTGGAGTTTGATGATCCCTGTGTATGAAAAGGATTCTGACCTGGAAGTTAGAAGACCTAGGTTTGTTTTGAGTTTTGTTCCTGTCACATTAGCTATGGAATCTGATGCAAAGTGGAGGGAATCAATATTTTTTTAGTTTTTAACCATGTGCCAGGCACTGACAATATGCTTCACATGTTAACCATTCACTACACACAGCAACTATAGATATCATGATCATTAGGCCCATTTTTAAATGGGAAAACTGAGGCTCAGGAGAGGAAGGGCCTGGTTTGTGTGCTCTGCAAATAGGTAATGATAAATCCGAGATTTAATTCCAGTTCTGACTCTAAAGACAGTGCTGCAATCACTCTGTGACAATGCTCCCTTGAACAAGTCTTTTTCCCACCATGGGCCTCAGTGCATTCACCTATGAAATTGAGGGAGAGGAGCTAGAAGAAACATAAAGTCACTTTCAGAGTTGACATCCTGTGAGTTGACATCCTGTGAGTTGACGTGCTCTGGAGGCCAGTCCCAGGTGAAAGGGACTTCTAGAGCTTTATACCCCAGGGGTTTAAGAGACAATAGAGAAGAGATTCAGAAGTTCACCTGACCTAGTGGTGATTCCAACAGAATATATGTTGCACTAAAGTCTAAAGAGCTTGACCTGGTGTTCACCCCAGACAGAATTAAGTGATAACTGATCTTAAAAAAATTAGTGGGCATCTAGTCATTTGATATCTAAAAGGGAAGAAGGACCAACAAGGACCTACTGTATAGCACAGGGAATTCTGCTCAATGATGTGTGGCAGCCTGGATGGGAGGGGAGTTTGGAAGAGAAAGGGATACATGTTTATGTATGGCAGAGTTCCTTTGCTATTCACCTAAAACTATCACAATATTGTTAATCAGCTATACTCCAATATAAAATCAAAAGTTTTAAAAAAGAGTAAAAGGGAATATGTTAAAAAACGAGAAAATACACATAGCCCTATTTAGGTTCAATGAAATCTATCCATAACAATCTACTTCCATTTTTCTTTTTTATATAGTAGATCTGTTGAGTGCCTGGTACAGTCATAGGCCTATAAAGTGCCTAATTCTAGAATCAGTTAGAAATTACAGTGAAATGGTAACTAAGTGAAGTCACTCAGTCGTGTCCAACTCTTTGTGACCCCATGGGCTGTAGCCCGCTAGGCTTCTCTGTCCATGGGATTCTCCAGGCAAGAATACCGGAATGAGTTGCTGTTTCCTTCTCCAGGGGATCTTCTTGACCCAGGGATTGAACCTGGGTCTCCTGAACTGCAGGCAGACTCTTTATTGTCTGTGCCACTAGGGAAGCCCAATGGTAACTAAGCTCATACGATATTTTAGAATATGTGGATCAGATGAACCTCATAAAGATTTATTCGTTTTTACTTTACATGTATCAGTTTCTCAAAATAGCAATCTATGTATACTGCTTTGACTTCATTGCTATAAATTACTCCTTATTTCTTAACTACTTTCAACCTGGGTCCAACTTCACTAGAATTATTTTCTCCAAGGTTATCAAACTACTCCCTCATTGATAAACTCAGTAACATTTTAAGAATTTTTGTTCTCCACAAGCTTTCTGCTGCATTTGATGTGCCTGGTTTGTCTTTTCCTTCCTGCAATAATGTCCAGCTTTGGCTTACCCAATATTAAACTCATTAATTTTTCCTCATATTTCTGAGCACTGTTCTCTCTCTTGGAGATTCTTTCTCCAAACACTGATTATATATGGCTACTGGTAAAGATTTTGTTCTTATCTAAGTCTTTTTTTTTAGTCTAAATGATCTTCAACATCCTTATTCTCTGGAGAAATCTTCTAGGACCTCTGTCAATGACTAACAAACTGACACTTCAGCTTTGTGCCCCAAAGCATTTGCTTCTAGATATCTTCAGATATCTATCTTCAAATTCAATATGTTACAAACCAATTAAAGTCTAACCCTGAATTTTCCCAACTCTGTTAATGAGACCATCATTGTCTTGTCGTCTAGGCTAGAAATCTTGCTGCCTTTGACTTTTTCCAATATGCTTCTATATGTTAACTAGGAAAAATATATTAAGGCCTTATAAAGAGTAGTAAAGTAATAAATAAAGAACTGTATGCTTGCTTCAGAGATAGTGAGGGAGGGAGAAGCTGGGAATTAATTCCTGATTCATAAGTGGTCTGGAGAGAGAGGAACCCATTGAGAAAGTGTGCTCACAGTCACTAAGTCAGTGGATTGCAAGTTCCACTGATAATGCCTCGAGTATGTTTCTCTTTTTGTCTCTCCCTTTCTGGCCACACCGTCCTGGTTCAGCACCTTGTGTCTTTTGTCCTGGCTTCTTGTAATAGCCTGCTAAATGTAAGGCCTTGGGCTTGATTTTCAAAATCTACCTGAACAAGTTAAAACAGGATTGATGTGAGCAAGCAACAGGACATAGTAGGGGTAGAGGGAGTGGAAAGAAGGGTGCTTAGCTGGCAGTTAGAAACATGAGACAACAGTGTGACGTGGACCTCAACAAAGTTAGGCTAACCTGGGTCAGTCTGTAAGACCTAGAATAAGAGAGGTGATTGGTTGGGCCTCTCCAGTTGGAGGGTGTCACAAAATTGGACTACTGTCTTTTGTTCTTTGAACAATGCATTACAGGGATAATGTGGAGTCTATTTGAGAGAGTAACTAGGATAGTGAAGGGCCTTAAAGGAATTGGGCCCTGTGGAATTGTTGACATTTAGATATCAACTGAAAATATTTAACTTGGAGAAAACATAAGGGAATTATTATAGTTGTTTTCACATACGTACAAGACCATCTTGTGGAAATCACCTAAGAACTTTGTGAATGTCAGAGTTGTCTTGAAACTGAATGCATTCATTTCAACAAATATTTATTGTAAGCCTACTCTATGCTAGGCACTGACAGATAGGCCCTACCCTGATGGAATCTGAATTCTAATCTGACAGAGAATAAGTGACTAAACAAATAAATAATTGAGTAATATAATTTCAGATAGTGATAGGATCAGCTGCCTTAGGATAATAATAATATATCTTTTGCTAGGATGGCGTGAGCCTAGATTTTATGATCATCTGGCAGGAAGATTTTAGAAGTCAGGCATTGGATTAGATGACCTTAGGGGACCCTTCAACTCCAAGATTTTATGGCTCTGCCCTTCTACTATCAGCTACCAAACTAGGACTTCCTCACAGATACTCTGAGGCTTAGAAACCCCAAACTCCTTGCTATTCCAGGAACAAGCCCTGCATTGAGGTTAGTGAGTCAACAGTGACTCAGTGTGAGTATTTGCCCATGTGGTTTCTTTGCCTGGAATGTCTTTCTCTCACTTTTCTGCCTCTCAAAATTCTCCTTGCCCATCAAGGCTCAACTCAAAGATAAGCTTGTAACCAAGCATTCTGGATACCACTGAGATATGTTGTTCTCTGCTCTGGGCCCAGTGGCTAATAGCTTGTAGCACTATTAAAGCACTTACTGTATTTTACCTGTATCACAGTTCACTGTATCTCTGTCTACTTCCCTGTTAGTTTCTGATTTTTTTGAGGGCAGGAACTATATATTCCTCCTTTTATAATGTTCTGTAGAGCAAATTTCCCAGTCATTGCTTAGCATTAAGAAGATATTCAACAAATAAATGTGACAGTAGGCAATATATGTATTCATTATTATCTGGAATGAATTAGACTGCTTTAAGTAGGAAAAGAATAACCCACTGGTTTAGCTAATAACTTTCCCTCTCAGTCTCTTCGGTATCTTTCTCTACCTACTAGCTATGATGAGCATGTTGCCTAACATCTTTAAGACTCAGTTTCTTCATCCACAAAATGGCAAGAAAAATAGTACCTACTTCTAAGATTGCTGTAAGGATTAAGTATAATAGTCCAAGAAGATTGTTGTAAGGATTAAGTACAATAGTCCAAGTCAAATGCCTAGGTCAGTACTTACCACATAATTAGTCCTCACTAAATATTAACAATTATTATTAAGATTAGGCATCCTGCCCTCCAATAGTTTCATGGTTTAAAGGTCTGGTTTAAAGGTTTAAATACTGGTTTGATATTAGGGAAAATTTCCATCATCCTATCAGGCAAAGATAATTTGAGACAGAAAATTAAGAAGGAAGCCTCTACTTATACTGAATTATTAAATAGTATAAAAGAAAAACTAAATACAGTTACCAGCAAGAGCCTTTATAGGGGATGGGCATTAGAGACAACCTCCTCTTTATGAAAAAGAAATAGACGGTTCAGAGAGGTTCAGTGACTTGCCTGAGATCACACAGCTAAGGGGCAGATAAACTGTAACATTCGAGGTCTGCCTGGCTCCTTAGCCACTGCTCTTTCTGCTACACCCTGCTGCCTCTCAGCCTCGTGGATGAGGCCAACACAGATTAGAGATGATAATTACTCCAAAGCCTTACAGGCCTCAATTCTTCACTGCCAGCATTCTCTGCGCAGCAAGCCTAATTTCATACTGTTAGGGCTGGGGCTGCTGATACTCTTCCAGCCTTAGGGAGAACAGACTCATGGCTGAGGCAGGCTGGAGCCTGCAGGTGAAGGTTATCTAGGGTTCCATCTGTGAAAGCCTGCATGCGTGTGTTCTGTCTGACTCTTTGCAACTCCCTGGGCTGTAGCCGCCAGGGTCCTCTGTCCATGGAATTTCCCAGGCAAGAATATTGGAGCTGGTTGCCATTTTGTACTCCAGGGTATCTTCCTGACCCAGGGGTCAAACCCACCTCTCTTGTGTCTCTTGGATTGGCAGGTGGATTCTTTACCACTATACCACCTGGGAAACTCCTGTGAAAGGCTGGAGGCATGGCAAAGGCAGAGGATCTGAACTGATGTGCATTTAACCCAGGAGAAGAAAGACAGCTCTACACCATTCTGCATCTGGTGTGTCAGGAAGAAAAACTGTGGAGTGGATCAAGATGTACCCATAATGCCATACCCAAGCAAAAAAAAGAATTTTCAGGAACTTATTTACAAAACAGAAATAGACTTACAAACATAGAAAACAAACTTACTGTTACCAAAGGGGAAAGGGGAGAGGGATAAATTAGGAACTTGGGATTAACAGATGTTATATATAAAATAGATAAATAACAAGGACCTACTATATGGCACAGGGAACTACATTCAATATCTTGCAATAAACTATAATGGTAAAGAATCTGAAAAAGAATATATATATACATATATATATATGTGTATATATATATATATATTTTTTCAGTGAATCACTGAAACTAACACAACATTTTAAATCAACTGTGCTTCAATTTAAAATAAAAAGATTTTCAGGACTTCCCTGATGGTCCAGTGGTTTAGACTCTGGGAACTAAGATCAGGGAACTTAGATCCCACATGTTGCGCAGCCCAAAAAAGAAAAGGATTTTCAATCTATGCCTAGAGCAGGAAGCAAAAATCAGGAAGGATAGCCCTCACCCCCTTGCTCTTTGAGAAGTGGTGTGATGCTAACAAAAATTTGTAAAGAGGTAAAGTTACTCTGATCTTAAGCAGAGGAATGTTCAGCTGCAGAAGTGAGAATAAACAGAAGAGGCCCACCTGAGAAGAGAAATGGTAAAGCACATCTTGCTATTTTTCTTGAATCATGACCTTAAAAGAATTATATAACAAGAGAATAACTGGCTAATATTGATCTTTATATTATTAATATATTATATCTAAATGCACTTGTTCAGCTACAAAGAGCTCTCATTTCAATAGTCAACAATATCTCAGTTAATAAACATTTAGTGAGATTTTGCTTATGCAAAGTGTGACCACTTCTCCCCACTCAAATGAGATGACATGATTTGTAAAGTCTTTCCTAAATATGGATCAAGCATGCCCTGCTTCTCACTCTAGGTTATGGAGGTTCCTCTGCCACAAAAGAGGGAAGCCATGGACGAAATGAAGCATCTTCCTGAGGAGTCAATTACTTGAGGTTTCGTGTATGTGTGTTTAAGTGTGGGTGAAGGGTGAATTTTTGTATTAAAACAACCATTTTCTGTTTTGTAGAGCAGAGGATAGAGTCTGCTTCTTCGGGCTTTGTTGTGGGCAGGTTCTAGTGTAATAGAGATTTTTTTGTTAGTGGTAAAATGTGAAAAGTACTAAATCTTAACATAAATGTTCAGATTAATGCACTTTGTTGTTTAGTCACTAAGTTGTGTCCAACTTTTTTGTGACCCCATGGACTGTAGCCCACCAGACTCCTCTGTCTATGGGATTTCCCAGGCAAGAATACTGGAGTGGTTGCCATTTTCTTCTCCAGGGGATCATCCCAAACCAGGGTTTGAACCTGCCTGTCCTACATTGGCAGGCGGATTCTTTACCACTGAGCCACCAGGAAAGCCCCATTAATGCACTTACTCATAGGCATATTAAAATTTCATTAATTCAGGCTCCATTTATTTGGAATTTTAATAATCTGCAGAAGTACTCTAGTCTATATATATATAAAAATGATGATGAGAACTACTTCATTTAAGTTTCATGATGTCGATTTAGATAGTAAAGAAAACTTATGAAAAACACCCTCAAACACTTTATAAGGAGTGATTTGTATTCAAATACTTAATATGTGGATTATAAGTATTCTTATCTACCCATCAAAGCAGATGGAAAAATCTCATCAGTCTCATTTTGAATAACATTATGTATTTTTGAACATTTACAAAACTTCCTTTGATTTTCTTGAACAATATTTTTATAATCAGGGCTTTTCCTTTACTTTATTACTCTTCCTGCCATTCGTGATAATCAGTAAGATTTAAATCACCAACCACCTCCCATTTTCTACCACATAAACTTTCTAAAGAAGGTGTGGTTTCCTAGCTTCTAGTTGGGCAAGTTGTAACAGGGTCATTGTACTGAGGTTCCTCAATACAGTTACCCTTGGAATGACTTTGTAAGCTTCAATTCAGAGAAAAAACTTGGCAAATAATAACCCAATAGGCCATTCCCCAGGGAAACCTTTAATCATTTGTAGCCCTGAACAAGTCATTCTATTTAGATAGATGACAATTGTCACAAATATTCCTTCCGAAGCCAGTAAAACAAAAGTTTACAGTTTAATTTCCATTTTTATAGAATTCCCAATTAAGAGAATGGCAAATTCTACATAAAGGAAATTTGCTGCACACACAGTATGTTGCAAGCACATTGGTTTTTTAAAAATAATCAATTTATTTTATTTTTTATTTATTCTTTTTGCCTGTGCTGGATCTTCGTTGCTGTGTGTGGGCTTTCTCTAGTTTCAGAGTGGAGGTTACTCTCTAGTCATGGTCTGCAGGCTTCTCATGGTGGCTTCTCTTGTTGTGGAGCACAGTCTCTAGAACGTGTGGGCTCAGTAGTTGCAGCTTTCAGGCTTAGTTGCCTCACGGCATGTGGCATCTTAGTTCCTGAACCAAGGATTGAACCTATTACCCTGCATTGACAGGTGGATTCTTAACCATTGGATCCCCAGGGAAGTCATGCACATTGGGTTTTTAATTCTCACTACTGCTGTGTGTGTCATTAATTCTCAATATTGCATATGCATCACAACTTAAAGAGTTTACCACATTTATAGTTATTATAAACTACTGGCTATATTCCCTGTGTTGTACGATATATCCTTGCAGCTTATTTTATGCCTAATAGTTTATATGTCTTATTCCCCTATTGCTACTGCTTCCCACCCCTTCCCTCTCCCCACTCGGAAGCACTAAACTAGTTTGTTCTCTATATCTGTGAATCTGCTTCTTTTTCGTTATGTTCTCTAGTTTGTTATATATTTTTGGATTCTGCATATAAGTGATACAGTATTTGTCTTTCTCTGACTTATTTCACTTAGCATAATACCCTCCAAGTCCACCCATGTTGCTACGAATGGAAAAAAGTTTCATTCTCTTTTATGGTTGAATAGTATTCCATTGTATACATGTCTCTCTGTCTCTCTCTATACACACACACACACACACACACACACACACACACACACACACACACACCCCACATCTTCTCTATCTGTTCATCCATTCATGGGCACTTAGGTTGCTTTCGTATCTTGGCAATTGTAAATAATGCTGCTATGAACATCGAGAGCACCATCTCTTTGATGACTGCCAAGTCCAACGGTACCTGCTTCTAAAATATGAAGCAGGAAGACGTGAGACTGGAAAGGTGGTGGAGCCCGGTGGGTGAGTAGGAGGGGTGCAGAGTTGAGGGAGGACTTTGAATGCAACACAGAAGAGCTTAAATTTCCTACAACAAGCAGGGGAAATCAATTTCAGTTCCTGAGCAGCTGGATGAAGTGATGACAGGGGAGTGAGAGTTAAAACAATCTGACTAATGTTTAGGATGTGTTGGAATAGATTTAAGGATGTTACACATACACAATTCAGTACTTGGGTGGGGGGAGATATAAAAAATGACAGACTGATCTTGCTTTGTTCCAATGCAAACCTTTCAACATCACAGTAATCCAAGTCTATGCCCCAACCACTAACGCTGAAGATGCTGAAGTTGAACGATTCTGTAAAGACCGATAAGACCTAGAACTGACACCAAAAAAGATGTCCTTTTCATCATAGAGGACTGGAATGCAAAAGTACGAAGTCAAGAGATAACCTGGATTAACAGCCTTGGAGTACAAAACGAAGCAGGTCAAAAGCTAACAGAGTTTTGCCGAGAGAACACACTGGTCATAGCAAACACTCTCTTCCAAAAACACAGGAGAAGACTCTATACATGGACATCACCAGATGGTCAAAACCAAAATTAGATTGATTTTTTGCAGCCAAAGATGGAGAAGCTCTATACAGTCAGCAAAAATAAGACCAGGAACTGACTGTGGCTCACATCATGAACTACTTATTGCAAAACAGACTTAAATTGAAGAAAGTAGGGAAAACCACTAGATCATTCAGGTATGACCTAAATCAAATCTCTTATGATTATACAGTGGAAGTGACAAACAGATTCAAGGGATTAGATCTGATAGACAGAGTGCCTGAAGAACTATGGATGGAGGTTGTAACACTGTACAGTAGGCACAGATCAAGACCATCCCCAAGAAAAAGAAATGCAAAAAGGCAAAATGGTTGTTTGAGGAGGCCTTACAAATAGCTGAGAAAAGAAGAGAAACAAAAGACAAAGGAGAAGAGGAAAGATATACTTATCTGAATGCAGAGTTCCAAAGAATAGCAAAGAGAAATAAGAAAGCATTCCTAAAGTGCAATGCAAATAAATAGAGGAAACAATAGAACGGGAAAGACTAGAGATCTCTTCAAGAAAATTAGAGATACCAAGGGAACATTTCATGCAAAGATAGGCACAATAAAGGACAGAAATGGCATGGACCTAACAGAATCGTAAGATATTAAGAAGAGGTGGCAAGAATACAGAGAACTATACAAAAAAGGTCTTCATGACCCAGATAGCCATAATGGTGTGATCACTCACCTAGAGTCAGACATCCTGGAGTGTGAAGTCAAGTGGGCCTTAGGAAGCATCACTATGAACAAAGCTAGTGGAGGTAATGGAATTCCAGTTGAGCTATTTCAAATCCTAAAAGCTGATACTGTTAAAGTACTTTACTCAATATGCCAGCAAATTTGTAAAACTCAGCAGTGGCCACAGGACTGGAAAAGGTCACTTTTCATTCCAATCCCAAAGAAAGGCAATGCCAGAGAATGTTCAAACTACCACATAATTGCACTCAATTCACATGCTAGCAAGGTAATGCTCAAAATCCTTCAAGCTAGGCTTCAACAATAGGTGAATCAAAAACTTTCAGGTGTTCAGGCTGGATTTAGAAAAGGCAGAGAAACCAGAGATCAAATTGCCAACATCCATTGGATCATAGAAAAAGCAAGAGAGTTCCAGAAAAACATCTACTACTGCTTTATTGACTATACCACAGCCTTTGTGATTGTGTGGATCACAACAAACTCTGGGAAGTTCTTAAAGAGATGGGAATACCAGACCACCTTACGTGCCTCCTGAGAAATCTGCATGCAGGTCGAGAAGCAGCAGTTAGAATCAGACATGGAACAATGGACTGGTTCCAAATTGGGAAAGGAGTACATCAAGGCTATACACTGTCACCCTGCTTATTTAACTTATATGCAGAGTTCATTATGCGAAATGCTGGGCTGGATGAAGCACAAGTTGGAATTAAGTATACTGGGAGAAATATCAATAACCTCAGATATGCAGATGACACCACTCTTACAGCAGAAAGCGAAAAAGAACTGAAGAGCCTCTTGATGAAAGTGAAAGAGGAGAGTGAAAAAACTGGCTTAAAACTCAACATTCAAAAACACAAAGATCATGGCATTCTGGTCCCATCACTTCATAGCAAATAGATGGGGAAACAATGGAAACAGTGACAGACTTTATTTTCTTGGGGTCCAAAATCACTGCAGATAGTGACTGCAGCCATAAAATTAAGACTCTTGCTCCTTGGAAGAAAAGCTATGACAAACCTAGAGAGGATATTAAAAAGCAGAGACATAATTTTGCCTACAAAGGTTCACATAGTCAAAGCTATGGTTTTTCCAGTAGTCATGTGAGAGTTGGACCATAAAGAAGGCTGAGCGCTGAAGAACTCATGGTTTTGAACTGCAATGTTGGAGAAGACTCCTGAGAGTTCCTTGGACTGCAAGGAAATCAAACTAATCAATTATGAAGAAAATCAACCCTGAGTATTCACTGGAAGGACTGATGCTAAAGAAGCTCCAAGACTTCTCCACCTGATACGAAGAGCTGATTCATTGGAAAAGACCCTGATGCTGGGAAAGATTGAAGGCATGAGGAGAAGGGGACGACAGAGGACAAGATGGTTGGATGGCAACATCGACTCAATGGACATGAGTTTGAGCAAACTCTGGGAGATGGTGAAGGACAGGGAATCCAGGCATGTTGCCGTCCATGGGGTCTCCAAGAGTTGGACATGACCGAGTGACTGAACAAGACAAGACTTAACACACATACACAATAATAACAAAATCAAGCATTCATCCAATTATTTTTGCCTCCTAGAAGGGAAAAGATTCCACTCCTGTCTTATGGAAAAGAACTAATAAGAAAGAAATAGCAAACCTAAGAAAAATTCTGGGCTTAACTTTTTGTTATCTTCTAATAAACATCCTCACCCACATTCCCTACCTGAGTTCGGGCCTTTAAAGTTTTCAAAATATTTTCACAGGTACCGTCACATTTCATCCCTGTTAAAAACCAAGTATTTCCCAACAACAGAAGCAGTCCTAAGCCAAAGCCAGAAGAACTTTAGGCAACCAGAGACTTTAGGCAACCTGGCTGCATTGTGTGTGTGTGTGTGTGTGTGTGTGTGTGTGTGTGAGTGTTACTCGCTCAGTCATGTCTGACTCTCTGCAACTCACTTGAATGTAGCCCTCCAAGGTCCTCTGTCCATAGAATTCTCCAGGAAGAATACTAGAGTGGGTAGTCATTCCCTTCATTAGTGTTTCTTTATGGAAAGGTTTGCTCAGCTGATGTCTACTCAGAGCAGGTATTCTTGGGCCGTGGGCCGTAAGTAATGAAACATGGCAGTCTACCTCCTGGGGTCAGCTGAATGCAAGTGGATCCCTGAGCTCCTGGATATGCTCATGAGTGGACATTCACTAGGCTGTGTTGCCCAACCTCTTGGTAGATGAAAGCCCCTCCCACAGCCAACTGCATTTTGGGACTGTTGTCCTCTCATCTAAGGGTAGACCAGGCATCTGTCATATGGGAGCAATTCACAGGCAAGAAAGTAGGTTTCCAATGACCTGACAGCTCCTACTAGTAGGCAGTGCCTACTTAAATAAAATACTGTTATCTATTGAGAAGGACCCTGAGACTCAGTTATCTATCATCCATGTCTTCCACGTGTATAGAAATGGAATAAATAGTGCCGCAGGTCCTCATTTTTGCTATGCCTGCCCTAGGCCTTAACTCTCGGGGTTTAAAACCCCTGCTCAATGATTTACCTTTACCGATGTAGTTTTTGATTTGCCAGGTCATTAAGTTAGCACCATGCCCAGTTATGACTATTTTGCTTTCAGCACAGCCCTCAGATGGTCCCTCATCAACTGTCTGGAAGACCAGTCCTTAACACCCTCTCCTTTCTGGGTTATATGAGGCTCCTTTGCCATCCATGATGGCAGTTTAATATTTTTGGCAAATCATCCTTTGGCTGTCAGCATAGTATGCACCCTTTTCCTAAAGCAAGGTAATCCTAATTTTGGCAGGGAATAAGTTGTTTCTTTAGGCAGCATGAGGAGGCCTCTTTCATAAGTTGCCATTTGAATGCCAATGTTATGGCCTTAACATTAAAGTTCAAGGAGAGGTATCAGTCTTTTAAATGGACACCTGGCAAAAGCACTCAAGTTTGTCCCCAGATTCACTGGGTCTTTTGGGTCCTTTCCAAAAGAAAAAAAAAAAAATCTATCGAAATGCTTGATGATGCTTTAGCCAGTCTCTAAAATTTGCAACTTTTGACTCATTCACTTTGGAGATAAATTTTAGTGTGTCTTTTTCCAAAATCCAGGCTTCCCTTGTGGCTCAGCTGGTAAAGAATCCGCCTGCAATTCGGGAGACCTGGGTTTGATCCCTGGGTTGGGAAGATCCCCTGGAGAAGGGAAAGGCTACCCACTCCAGTATTCTGGCCTGGAGAATTCCATAGACTGTATAGTCCATGGAGTCCCAAAGAATTGGACACGACTGAGCAACTTTCACTTTCCCAAATCCTATAGAGTATCAAGTTCCCTGCAAAAGTACAAAATATCAGTGTGGATTATCTAAAATTGTACTCTTTTCCATGAAGGAGATTCCAAGCTATGCTCAATTTTCCATTGTATTAGTAAGTAATGCAAATCTTAACTTAGAAGAGCACCTGTCTGTAGGCCGCCTCTTGGCTTCTACAGTGATCATCATGCTGATCTCAAGTTGCTCCTCCGAGACACTCCTGGTATCGGGATAGTTTCTCTTTTGCTTCCAAGATAAACATCAGTATCTTCATATCTTCTAAGTATACTCTTAATTTACCTCTAATCCCTGATTTCCTTAGCTGAATTATTCTTTCATCTATTCAAAATTAATCTGCAACTTGACTTCACCTCCATAATTCTGACTCTAGTTATAAAGGACTCTAATGACTTTCTAATGATAAATATATCATTTTGCAGTCTTTTAAAAAAAATGATATAATGGTCTAGTGCTTATCCTCTTGAACTATTCTTTCTACTATTTCCATACCTTTGCAATCCTTAAATGAGTCAGCATCTCAACTCTATTCTCGAATTCTACTGTTTCTCAGATGCCTCATTCATCCTAGAGACAGTGGATAATCCCTTGTTCTCTTGATATAAGTCCAGATTTCCTTCTAGATGCTGGCCTTGCACCTCCTGCTGCTTTTCTGGGTATGGCAAATATCCTACTGAAAATTTTAAATGTAATAGGACTATAGTGGCCAGGGGTAACTATAGTTTTGTCAATGTGCTGTTCTAGCCTTTTCACTTAAAAGTTTTTGATAAGAGAATTTTTCTTTTTCTTGTGGAGACATTACGTTATGTATGCAGGAGTGAATATGCAAGATGGGTCTGATCAGTAAGTATTCCATTCTCCAAGTTCAACTGTCACTGAATATATATATATATATATATGACATTCTCTCATTTTCTTAGCACTTCTCATCCATTCGGCAAATATTTATTGAGGCCTTTTTCACATGTAAGTTTCTGATATATTATAGTGACTCATTTTTTTCATATATTCGTTTTCATATTCTTTTCCACTATGGGTTTTTGCACGATAGTGAATATAGTTCCCTGTGCTGTACAGTAGGACTTTGTTCATCTATTTATTTTCTATATATCTGTCTCATCCCTTCCTAGCCAGATTAAAAATTACTAAAGGCAGTGGTCATGTCTCATATTCTTGATTTACTCTCATTAAGAAAAGTACTTTATACATATTAAGTATTTAGTGTATTCCCTAGTTAAACTCCAATTGCAACCATATTTCAAATCTGGTAGAACTCTGTATGTACATCTTTCCTTTAAAAAAAAAAATCTCTGATTCATGTGGTTGATCCATGAACATTCTTCTGTACTCCTAGAGTATTGGCTTTCAAAGTGTGTTTATTTTTATGCAGTTATTAAACATCAATTACTGGGTGGGATGGGATGGGAGGTAGGAAGTGGGTTCAAATATACCTATGCCTGATTCATGTTGATATATGGCAGAAACCAACACAATATTGTAAACCAGTTATCCTCCAATTAAAAATACATAAAAATACATTACAATATTTTTTTTCTTAAAAAAGCCACCAATTACCGTAACACATAAAGGGAGTAAATAGACCAATGAGAAAAAGAAGGCCCATGAAAAATTTTTTTAAAGAATGTCAGGTTATATACTACTTTCATTTTATGAGTGATTTCTCTTGCCTGCTCAGAGAATACCTTCATGCCTTTAAAAGTGTTATTCCAAGAACATAGTGGAATGTCATATAACTGTGACTACTCAGTAAATATTTACTGATCAATGTGGTAAAGTTGAGCCAGAAAAGCTAATTAATTATAGTTCTATTTGCCTCCATTTTTAATCTGTAAAGTGGAAATAATATTACCTGTTTTATCTACCTTACATGTTTTGTTTGGTACACTTCCAATACTATGTTCATTTAAGGTACAAAGCACTATATGAAAAATAAACCCCTAGAGTTGCCTCTAGAGCAAGGTTTAGGCTCCAAAAACAGTGTTTTTGGGTGTATACATCCAAAATTACTCTTTCAAAGGACCTTAAGTAATAAAGCCAGTCCAGCTAGTTTTCTCCCAGTATTGGAATATATCACTGTTTCTTTTGTTTAACACAGATGAAGAATTGTATTTAACATGTATTAATGAGTCATATTGTAAGACATATAAGCCCAATATTTTAAAAACTATCAGCAGCCTTAACTCCCTGAAATGGTCAGATAAGCAGCATGTAGGAGTGGGGAGCACTGCATGAGATTCAACAGAGTCACTTCTCACATATCATATTCTTTATGAACTAAAAACCATAATTATAAACTTATTACTAGTGGTTTTATAATCCATATTTCACTGGCTCCTGCCTTTCCCTGCTGATGCAAGACTTCCTGCTTCTTGTTAAGTCCCCTGCCCATAGTTCCTAAGAGCCCTTGGATAGTGTTTTACATGGACTCAAGAGCAAGTTTTGTCTGTGGCCATACAGATGTCCCCTGCTGAGATTTCTGTTGTCTTAGAACACTTCTGGCACTCATTGCTGAGTCAGTCCCCTTAAGCCAGGTTACCATCACCTTCTACTGGCCATTTTCATGATCTCCAGTGTGTTCCTCAAGGAATCAAAATGCTTCTGTGTTTTCTGGAGACTCCAATACTGCAAAATTATATCATATTTCCTGCAGAAGTAGAAACAAGGCCCAATCACTCATCTCTAGATTATATTCTGTGATGTAATGAAGATTTTAGTGCACTCCTATTCCTGGTTATGGTATTTTCCAAGAGGAGTCCACAAGACTGCATTGGAGTATGGATCTTTAAGATAGGTAAGCATTGTCCCCTCAATCCAAGAGTAATCTTCTGAAATACTGACTAGTACATTCTAACAGTGCAAAGTGATCAAAAAAGGAGCCTGGCCAACCCTTCTCCTTGATAGTACCGCACTTCTTGACAGTCTTTATGCCAAAACCCTTCAGTAAATCAGCATCTTGGCAGTATAAACCTACTAATTTGCCAAATATGCCAAGATATGTTTGAATCCCATTAGTGGACAGAAAAGTTTGTCTCAAGCTGTGACTCTCTGTTAAATATCTGAATATCTTTATAAAATTTGATACCAAAGTAATATTCCAGCAACAATAATAGAAACATTTAATGTAGGAAACTTTCAGAAAATTAACAAATAGAACATGTTTTTATTCTTTGACAATTCCTCAGAGTCCTTCACCACGTGCAAATATAAAGTTGTAATTTTAATGGTTATAATTAGGTTTCACTTTTTCAGTTGTAATCATATTGCTTATTTTGCCAGCATCAGCGAGTTCCTATTATGTGCACAGCATCAACTGATATCAAGAGAAATGCTTTACATTCCAACATAATTCCATTCAAGCGGGAAGAAAGATATAAAGGTAAACTGTTTGTCTTCTGGCAACTCCTGTTGATGAATTTTTCACTTGATCATCCCCCTGGTGCTTAGAAGTACTTTACTTTAACTCCTCTTATGCTAGATTAAAAGCTTAACTTCCACAGAATAGTTTACTTACATAGAGTTCCAGCTGACTTGACCCTGTAAGAGATTTGTTTTTAAATTCTGAAGGAAGCCATAACCTTTGTCCTTGAAAATATTTTTTAAAAATGCACTTGAACAGACCATAGTTAGTTTTTAAAACATGTGAAGCAGTTTTCTCAATTTGCTGTGTGCAGCGGTTTCCCACTATATCTGGTACAGTTCTGGGCACACAGTTCAGTTCAGTTCAGTCCCTCAGTTGTATCTGACTCTTTGCAACCCCATGGACTGCAGCATGCCAGGCTTCCCTGTCCATCACCAACTCCCAGAGCTTTAACTCATATCCTTTGAGTCGGTGATGCCATCCAATCATCTCATCCTGTCATCCCCTTCTCCTCCCACCTTCAATCTTTCCCAGCATCAGCATCTTTTCAAATGAGTCAGTTCTTCCCATCAGGTGGTCAAAGTACTGTAGCTTCAGCATCAGTCCTTCCAATGAATATTCAGGGTTGATTTCCTTTAGGATTGATTGGTGTAGAAGCTCCTTGCTGGCCAAGGGACTCTCAAGAGTCTTCTCCAACACCACAGTTCAAAAGCATCAATTCTTTGGTGCTCAGCTTTCTTTATAGTCCAATTCTCACATCCATACATGACTACTTGAAAAACCATAACTTTGAGTAGATGGACCTTTGTTGGCAAAGGAATGTCTCTGCTTTTTAATATGCTGTCTAGGTTGGTCATAACTTTTCTTCCAAGGAGCAAGTGTCTCTTAATTTCATGGCTGCAGTCACTGTCTGCAGTGATCTTGGAGCCCAAGAAAATAACGTCTGTCACTGTTTCCATTGTTTCCCCATCTATTTGCCATGAAATGATGGGACCAGATGCCATGATCTTTGTTTTTTGAATGCTGAGTTTTAAGCCAGCTTTTTCATTCTCCTCTTTCACTTTCATCAAGAGGGCTTCAGTTCTTCGCTTTCTGCCATAAGAGTGGTGTCATTTGCATATCTCAGGTTATTGATATTTCTCCCGGCAATCTTGATTCCAGCTTGTGCTTCATCCAGCCCAGCGTTTCTCATGATGTACTCTGCATATAAGTTAAATAAGCAGAGTGACAATATACAGCTTTGATGTATTCCTTTTCCTATTTGGGAATATCTTTCCTTTTCTCCTTTACTTTTCACTTCTCTTCTTTTCCCAGCTATTTGTAAGGCCTCCTCAGACAGCCATTTTGCTTTTTTGCATTTCTTTTCCATGGGGATGGTCTTGATCCCTGTCTCCTGTACAATGTCACGAACCTCTGTGCATAGTTCATCAGGCACTCTGTCTATCAGATCTAGTCCCTTAAATCTATTTGTCACTTCCGCTGTATAATCATAAGGGATTTGATTTAGGTCATACCTGAATGGTCTAGTGCTTTTCCCTACTTTCTTCAATTTAAGTCTGAATTTGGCAACAAGGTATTCATGATCTGAGCCACAGTCAGCTCCCGGTCTTGTTTTTGCTGACTGTATAGAGCTTCTCCATCTTTGGCTGCAAAGAATATAATCAATCTGATTTCGGTGTTGACCATCTGGTGATGTCCATGTGTAGAGTCTTCTCCTGTGTTGTTGGAAGAGGGTGTTTGCTATGACCAAAGGCTTTGGTGTAGTCAATAAAGCAGAAATAAATTTTTTTCTGGAACTCTCTTGCTTTTTTATGATCCAATGGATGTTGGCAATTTGATCTCTGGTTCCTTTGCCTTTTCTAAACCCAGCTTGAACATCTGGAAGTTCTTGGTTCATGTACTGTTGAAGCCTAGCTTGGAGAATTTTGAGCATTGCTTTGCTAGCGTGTGAGATGAGTGCAATTATGTGGTAGTTTGAACATTCTTGCATTGCCTTTCTTTGGGATTGGAATGAAAAGTGACCTTTTCCAGTCCTGTGGCCACTGTTGAGTTTTCCAAATTTGCTGGCATGTTGAGTTAGCACTTAACAGCATCATCTTTTAGGACTTGAAATAGCTCAGCTGGGCACAGTAATGGAGTCAGGATATTCAGTATTGCCTTTCCTTTGTTTTCCAACACAAATAAGCAAGATTTATAAACATTACAGAACACAGTCAAAGTATTTAATGATAAAATTTGGAATAACTGGATCACTTTTGATAAGAATTTACAGTTTTACATGAAAACTGTACTGAAATTGTAAGAAAGTAGAAGAGTACTTATATGCAGAGTACATCATGAGAAAGGCTGGGCTGGAAGAAACACAAGCTGGAATCAAAATTGCCGGGAGAAATATCAATAACCTCAGATATGCGAATGTCACCACCCTTATGGCAGAAAGTGAAGAAGAACTAAAGAGCCTCTTGATGAAGGTGAAAGAGGCAAGTGAAAAAGTTGGCTTAAGGCTCAACGTTCAGAAAACTAAGATCATGGCATCTGGTCCCATCACTTCATGGGAAATAGATGGGGAAACAGTGGAAACAGTGTCAGACTTTATTTTTTTGGGCTCCAGAATCACTGCTGATGGTGACTGCAGCCATGAAATTATAAGACGCTTACTCCTTGGAAGGAAGGTTATGGCCAACCTAGATAGCATATTTAAAAGCAGAGACATTACTTTGCCAACAAAAGTCCCGTCTAGTCAAGGCTGTGGTTTTTCCAGTGGTCATGTATGGATGTGAGAGTTGGATGGTGAAGAAAGCTGAGCGCCGAAGAATTGATGCTTTTGAACTGTGGTGTTGGAGAAGACTCTTGAGAGTCCCTTGTACTGCAAGGAGATCCAATCAATCCATCCTAAAAGAGATCAATCCTGGGTGTTCATTGGAAGGTCTGATGTTGAAGCTGAAACTCCAATACTTTGGCCACCTCATGCGAAGGGTTGACTCATTGGAAAAGACCCTAATGCTGGGTAGGATTGGGGGCGGGAGGAGAAGGGGACGACAGAGGATGAGATGGTTGGATGGCATCACCGACTCAATGGACATGGGTTTAGGTGGACTCCGGGAGTTGGTGATGGACAGAGAGGCCTGGCGTACTGCAATTCATGGGGTCGCAAAGAGTCGGACACGACTGAGCGACTGAACTGAACTGAACTGAGAAGAGTACTGATAAGAGGAGGTACTCAGATGTCTCAGACATGTTGATTTCTTAAAAAGGAAAAAAAAAATCTGTGTTATTGACTTCCTAAAAAAGTAAGATTTAGGGTTCTTTTTCCTAAATTATTACTTTTGTCTTCAACTACTGGGTACTACCAATGCATATACAATATAAATTATAAAAATAATGAACAATAGGCACAGTGAAATATTAATGAATTTACAAAACTGAGCTATAAATCCTCTCTGTCAAGAATCCTTGCTGGTCTGATTTGTGGTACTGCCTACTACTGTCTGATCTGGATGTTATTCAGGAGCACACATAACTTTAGGGCTTTGTGCATTCTCTCCCATCCCCTTTCAGAATTCCACCCCACAGGGCACAGGAATGAAGTCAGAACAATGATGCATCTTGATGGCCACAAGTCACATAAAAACTGTGGCCTGAGGGAGAGGCTCTCTCTGCATTCTGGATTCCTTCTTGGATAATCCACAGGACTTGATTTCTCTTCAAGTGTTTCCCCCTATTCTAAGTTAAACTATTCAATAGCCAAGAAACAGAAGGACAATTTTCTTGTCACACTCACCATCAACCAGATATAAAGAACTAAAGATTTTTGTTGTATTATGAGATGTGAGTCCTATTTCTATGTAAACAAGAAAGTATGACCCATTTTTTATTTACTGCTGGCAATGAAGGACAGGGAAGCTGGCATGAGGCAGTTCATAGGGTTGCAAAGAGTCAGATACGACTTAGTGACTAAACAATAACGAGTTCTTAAAGTATCTGTTCCAACTGAGAATTTTGCAGACCTTTATTTAATACATTTAATGCACAACAAACAAGGTTGAATTACCTAGAACATTGTAAAGAGGTATACTTAAGTCAAAGAATTTGATCAATACATATTATTTTTAATTCATGTGAATTCACTTACCCAATTCAATGTGGAAATATTTATACTCTTGTCTAAAGAAGCTCTTTCTTAAGATTGTGAATAGAAATGGAGTGAAAGAAATAAAACTGAAACAGCTCAAAGTAATCTAATCAGTTATAATGTATTAATCACATGATTATACCCTCTCTGGAGCAAAAATATGACAAGCATAAAAAACTAAAAGCATTCATTGAGGGTTTTCTTCCTTTTTAATAGTATGTTCCTTTACATGTTAAAATTACTTACATGATCTATCAAAGGCTTGATAATGAAACTTATAATACAACCAGAGTCTACTTCATAGTGGCAATGTTTCAAACACTGTACCTTTTCGAGTAGTCCTCTATTTTCCCTTTAGGGCATACTTCATTGGTTATAAAGGCTTCCCTGGTGGCTCAGGTGGTAAAGAATCTGCCTGCAATGCAGGAGACCCATGTTTAATCCTAGGGTCAGAAAGATCCCCTGGAGAAGGAAATGGCAGCCCACTCCAGTATTCTTGACTGGAGAATCCCATGGACATAGGAGCCTGGCAGGCTATAGTCCATGGGGTCCCAGAGTTGGATACAACTGAGCAACTATCACTCACTCTCTCGTTGGTTTTAAGAAGCATGACCAAATATGCTGTCTTGTTACCATGGGCACATTTTAAGCAACAGAGAAAAACCACCGTGTGTGTTAACTCAGAGGCTCTCTTGCAGTGACAATGTCTTATAACTGCTTAAATACCTCCCATAATTCTGCAATGTCTACAGGACAAAGCCCAAATTTCCTGGTGTAACATTCAAAGCTTTTTCAAATCTGGCCCCAAACGACCTTTTAAGCTTTATCTTTAATTAGTCTCCTCTATCAGCTTCTCTTCTAGCCAAACTGGTTTTCCTAAAGTCAAATGAAGAGACTTACACTGTCCTTAATTGCTCTGACACTTCGACCAACCTATGTTTACTAAAAAGGGGATTTGTCTGATGGGTTGGAGATGAAGTGGTGGAAAATAATTTACTTCCTCTCTCTTTTATTTCATTTCCAAAGCCTACTACTCATCCTTTAAGTTTCACTTTAGATCAAAGTGTCCTTCATTTACCTGTTATATTTAGGACAGCATGAGCAATTCATTGAGCCACAAGTAACAACCATATTGCTTCCCAGGTGGTGCAGTGGTAAAGAATCTGCCTGCCAGTGCAGGAGATGCAAGAGACGTAGATTCGATCCTGGGGTTGGAAAGATCCCCTGGAGGAGGAAATGGCAACCCACTTCAATATTCTTGCCTGGAAAATCCCATGGAGAGGGGAGTCTAGTGGGCTATAGTCCATTGGGTCACAAAGAGTCAGACATGACAGAGCATGCACTCACCTCCCACACAATTATATTAGCAAATTAAGTTGTCTTTTTTTATGGATTCAAGTGTTATCTAAAATAATTATTTATTTAGCTTTTCATGAGGTTGTTTCACCAGAGGATAAGCTCCCTAAGGGCACAGAGCCACTCAGGTGGCTCATGTACTTCTTTATATCAGGTGCCTAGCAGATGTCTTGCATATAATGAATATTGCCTAGTCTTATTAATACAGTTTAACTCATACTACAAAGGATTATCAGTAAAAATGTTAGTGTTGGAAAGGTTGCCGAGAAATTTGGAGTTTTTGTTAACGGCATATAAAGAGAGACTTTCTGAGGAATATGTGAATCACAGTGAAGAAATGGGTTATTGGGGAGCCAGTTTCCTTTTAAGGGCTTCCCAGGTGGTGCTAGTGGTAAAGAACCCAACTGCCAATGCAGGAGCGTAAGAGACGTGGGTTCAATCCCTGGGCCAGGAAGATCCCCTGGAGGAGAGAATGGCAATGTACTCTAGTATTCTTGCCTGGAGAATCCCATGGACAGAGGAACCTTGAGGGCTACAGCCCATAGGGTGGCAAAGAGTTGGACGCAACTGAAGTGACTCAGGATTCATAATGTATTTTTAAAACCAAATAAATATTAATTTCAGTTCAGTTGCTCAGCCATGTCAGACTCTTTGCAACCCCTTAGACTGCAGCATGCCAGGCTTCCCTGTCCATCACCAAATCCCAGACCTTGCTCAAATTCATGTCCATTGAGTCAGTGATGCCATCCAATCATCTCATCCTCTGTTGTCCCCTTCTCCTCCTATCTTCAATCTTTCTCAGCATCAGCGTCTTTTCAAATGAGTCAGTTCTTCGCATCAGGTGGCCAAAGTATTGGAGCTTTAGCATCAGTCCTTCCAGCAAATATTCAGGACTGATTTCCTTAAGAATTGACTGGTTGGATCTCCTTGCAGTCCAAGGGACTCTCAAGAGTCTTATCCAACATCACAGTTCAAAAGCATCAATTCTATGGCACTCAGCTTTCCTTATAGTCCCACTCTCACATCCATACATGATAACCGGAAAAACCATAGTTTTGACTAGACGGACCTTTGTTGTCAAAGTAATGCCTCTGCTTTTTAATATGCTGTCTAGGTTGGTCATAACTTTCCTCCCAAGGAGTAAGCGTCTTTTAATTTCATGGCTGCAATCACCATCTGCAGTGATTTTGGAGCCCATAAAAATAGTCTCTCACTGTTTCCCCATTTAATTGTCATGATGTGATGGGACTGGATGCCATGATCTTAGTTTTCTGATTTTTTTTTTTTTTAAGCGATAATTTATTCCATAGTGGGTTTCACATGAAAGCATGTCAGGCCCTTCCCTTTGAGTTCACCAGATTTTTAGCGTACGTATTCAAAGTGAAAGTGAAGTCATTCAGTCGTGTCCAACTCTTTGCGACCCCATGGACTGTAGCCTACCACGGTCATCCGTCCATGGGATTTTCCAGGCAAGAGTACTTGATGTTGAGTTTTAAGCCAGCTTTTTCACTCTCCTCTTTCATCAAGAGGCTCTTTAGTTCTTCTTTGCTTTCTGCCAAAAGGGTGGTGTCATCTGAATATCTGAGGTTACTGATAATTTCTCCTGGCAATCTTGATTCCAGCTTGTGCTGGAATTTCGTATGATGTACCCTGCATATCAGTTAAATAAGCAAGGTGACAATATACAGCCTTGACAAACTCCTTTCATGATTTGAAACCAGTCTGTTGTTCCATGTCCAGTTCTAACTGTTGCTTCTTGACCTGCATACAGATTTCCCAGGAGGCAGGTAAGGCAGTCTGGTATTCCCAATTCTTTAAGAATTTTTCACAGTGGAAAGTTCTGACATAATGTGGTCCACTGGAGAAGGGAATGGCAAACCACTTCAGTATTCTTGCCTTGAGAACCCCATGAACAGTATGAAAAGGCAAAACGACAGGACACTGAAAGATGAACTCCCCGGGTTGGTAGGTACCCAATATGCTATTAGAGATCAGTGGAGAACTAACTCTAGAAAGAATGATGAGCCAGAGCCAAAGCAAAAACAATGCCCAGTAGTGGATGTGACTGGTGATGGAACTAAAGTCCAATGCTGTAAAGAGTTATATTGCATAGGAACCTGGAATGTTAGGTCCGTGAATCAAGGCAAATTGGAAGTAGTCAAACAGGAGATGACAAGAGCAAACATTGACATTTTAGGAATCAGTGAATTAAAATGGACTGGAATGGGTGAATTTAACTCAGATGACCATTATATCTACTACTGTGGGCAAGATCCCTTAGAAGAAATGGAGTAGCCATCATAGTCAACAAAAGAGTCCAAAATGCAGTAATTGGATACAATGTCAAAAATGACAAAAGATCTCTGTTCCTTTCCAAAGCAAACTATTCAATATCACAGTAATCCAAGTCTACGCCCTGACCAGTAATGCTGAAGAAGTTGAAGTTGAATGGTTCTATGATGACCTACAAGACCTTCTAGAACTAACACCCCAAAAAGATGTCCTTTTCATTACAGAGGACTGGAATGCAAAAGTAGGAAGTCAAGAAACACCTGGAGTAACAGGCAAGTTTGGCCTTGAAATACAAAATGAAGCAGGTCAAAGGCTAACAGAGTTTTGCCAAGAGAACACACTGGTCATAGCAAACACCCTCTTCCAACAACACAGGAGAAGACTCTATACATGGACATCACCAGATGGTCAATACCAAAATCAGAATGATTATATTCTTTGCAGTCAAGGATGGAGAAGCTTTATACAGTCAGCAAAAACAAGACCAGGAGCTGACTGTGGCTCACATCATGAACTATTGCAAAATCCTGACTTAAATTGAAGAAAGTAGGGAAAAGCACTAGACCATTCAGGTATGACCTAAATCAAATCCCTAACAATTATACAGCAGAAGTGACAAATAGATTCTAGGGATTAGATCTGATAGACAGAGTGCCTGAAGAACTATGGATGGAGGTTGTAACACTATACAGGAGGCAGTGATCAAGACCATCCCCAAGAAAAAGAAATGCAAAAAGGCAAAATGATTGTCTGAAGAGGCCTTACAAATAGCTGAGAAAAGAAGAGAAACAAAAGACAAAGGAGAAAAGGAAAGATATACCTATCTGAATGCAGAGTTCTAAAGAATAGCAAGGAGAAATAAGAAAGCATTCCTAAAGTGCAATGCAAAGAAACAGAGGAAAACAATAGAATGGGAAAGACTAGAGATCTCTTCAAGAAAATAAGAGATACCAAGGGAACAGTTCATGCAAAGATGGGCACAATAAAGGACAGAAATGGTATGGACCTCACAGAAGCAGAAAACATTAAGAAGAGGTGGCAAGAATACACAGAAGATTCTTCATAATCCAGATAACCACGATGGTGTGATCACTCATCTAGAGCCATACATCCTGGAATGTGAAGTCAAGTGGGCCTTAGGAGGCATCACTATGAACAAAGCTAGTGGAAGGAATTCCAGTTGAGCTATTTCAAATCCTAAAAGATGATGCTTTGAAAGTGTTGCAAATTTGGAAAACTCAGCAGTGGCCACAGAACTGGCAAAGGTCACTTTTCATTCCAATCCCATTCTTTTTTTTTTTTTTATAAATTTATTTATTTTAGTTGGGGGGTAATTACTTTACAATATTGTAATAGTTTTTGCCATACATTGACATGAATCAGCCATGGGTTTACATGTGTTCCCCTTCCTGGACCCCCCACCCACCTCCCTCCCCATCCCATCCTTCTGGATCATCCCATTGCCCCGGCCCTGAGCCCTTGTCACATGCATCGAACATGGAATGGTGTTCTGTTTCACATATGATAATATACATGTTTCAATGCTATTCTCCCAGAACGTCCCACCCTCACCTTCTCCCTCAGAGTCCATAAAATTGTTCCATGCATCTGTGTCTCTTATTCTGTCTCGCATATAGGGTTATCGTTACCATCTTTCAAATTCCATATATATGCATTAGTATACTGTATTGTTGTTTTTCTTTCTGGCTTACTTCACTCTGTATAATGGGCTCCAGTTTCATCCATCTCAGTAGAACCGATTCAAATGTATTTTTTTTAATGGCTGAGTAATTCCAATCCCATTCTTATCCCAAAGAGGGCAATGCCAAAGAATGTTCAAACTACCATACAATTGCACTCATCTCACACATTAGCAAAGTAATGCTCAAAATTCTCCAAGCCAGGCTTCAATAGTACATGAAACGTGAACTTCCAGTTGTTCAAGCTGGTTTTAGAAAAGGCAGAGGAACCAGAGATCAAATTGCCAACATCTGTTGGATCATTGAAAAAACCAGTAAGAGTTCCAGAAAAACATCTACTTCTGCTTTATTGACTATGTCAAAGCTTTTGACTGTGTGGATCACAACAAAATGTGGAAAAGTTATTGTAAAAATGAAATGAAAACATTTAAAGTGAATATTTTCATTTGTAATTAAATGTGCCAATATATTAACAAAATTATTCTAATTTTTGTCTTCCTTCTTAATCTTGACCCAAATGTTCATATATTTTTCAGAATTGGAAATATGGTAATATACAATCTGAAGTTCTATATTTTAAAATTAGTATTATTCGAGTTGCTCCTAATCTTTGTATTTATTTTTTTTCTGGCTGCATAATATGGATTTCATAGAATGTAATTTACATAACTACACCTTTACTATCTGAAACTGTTTCCCTTTCTTTTCTGTACATCCAGATCTTATCTGCTACATAATTTCAAACTACTCCAGCTCTCTGAATACCTTATTACATACATTTCTGCCACTGCATAATTTCTTTTTGCCCAGAATGTTCTTCCCTTCCATCATCAAAAAAAACTAATTTTTGTTTATAACAGTGGTCTACAAACTTTTTTGTTATACTCTACTAGTAAAATACTTTAATATCAGCCCTCAAATATTATGCCTATTTATAAAACATGTGGTCTTCTCCAGCACCACAAAACAGATTTATAAAACATCTGGTCTTCTCTAGCACCACAGTTGCCTGGAGAATCCTGGGGACGGCGCAGCCTTGTGGGCTGCCGTCTAAGGGGTCGCGCAGAGTCGGACACGACTGAAGCGACTTAGCAGCAGCAGCAGCAGCACCACAGTTCAAAAGCATCAATTCTTCAGCACTCAGCCTTCTTTATGGTCCAACTCTCACATTTGTACGTCTAGTGGAAAAACCATAGCTTTAACTATATGGACCTTTGTTGGCAAAGTGATGTCTCTGCTTTTTATATGCTGTCTAGGTTTGTCATAGCTTTTCTTTCGAAGAGTAAGAATCTTTTAAATTTGTGGCTGCAGTCCCTGTCTGCAGTGATTTTGAATCCCAAGAAAATAAAACCTGTCACTGTTTCCACTTTTTCCTCTTCTATTTGCCATGAAGTGATGGGACTGGATGCCATGATCTTAGTTTTATGAATTTTGAGTTTTTTAAAAAATTTATTTAATTGGAGGCTAATTACTTTACAATATTGTAGTGGTTTTTCCCGTACATTGACATGTACAGCCATGGGTGTACATGTGTTCCCCATGAATTTTGAGTTTTAAACAGCTTTTCCCACTGTCTTCTTTCACCCTCATCAAGAGGCTCTTTAGTCCTTTGTTTTCTGCCATTAGAGTGGTAACATCTGCATATCTGAAGTTGTTGACATTTCTCCTGGCAATTTTGATTCCAGCTTGTGATTCATCCAGCCTGGCATTTCACATCAATAGGTTAAAATTAATAATGAGCTAATGAAATCTGACAAGATACAGACCTGAAATTTTTGGTCTCAGGAATTTTTGAAATATGAAGTTACTATTCACTTGTTTTTGTTAAAGGTTACCCCAAGTATGATGAGATGTAGCTTATGCCAGTGTGAAATCTTCACAATTACCAAAACATTGAAAAGACTATGTTCTTGGACAGTTAATAATTTGAGGGTACAGTGAGGGTGTTAGAAGAATAAAAGTTTAGGGCCTTAAATAAAGTAAAAATTGTTTTAAAATATTGTCATTATTACATTATAATAATATATATGTAACTTCACACCGGCATTAGCTACACCTCATACTTAGGGTAGCCTTTGACTAAAAATCAGTGGATAGTATCTTCATATTTCAAAAATTCTTGAGCATTCCAGAAATTTCAGGCCTGTATCTTGTCAAATTTGATTAGCTCATTATTGATTTTAACCTGTTGATTTTATTGATGCGACTAATGTAGAGCCAGGCCTCAGCAATACGTGAACCGTGAACTTCCAGATGTTCAAGCTGGTTTTAGAAAAGGCAGAGGAACCAGAGATCAAATTGCCAATATCCGCTGGATCATCGAAAGAGCAAGAGAGTTCCAGAAAAACATCTATTTCTGCTTTATTGACTATGCCAAAGCCTTTGACTGTGTGGATCACAAGAAACTGTGGAAAATTCTGAAAGAGATGGGAATACCAGACCATCTGACCTGTCTCTTGAGAAACCTGTATGCAGGTCAGGAAGCAACAGTTAGAACTGGACATGGAACAACAGACTGGTTCCAAATAGGAAAAGGAGTACGTCAAGGCTGTATATTGTCACCCTGCTTCTTTAACTTCTATGCAGAGTACATCATGAGAAAGGCTGGGCTGGAAGAAACACAAGCTGGAATCAAGATTGCCGGGAGAAATATCAATAACCTCAGATATGCAGATGACACCACCCTTATGGCAGAAAGTGAAGAACTAAAGAGCCTCTTGATGAAGGTGAAAGAGGAGAGTGAAAAAGTTGGCTTAAAGCTCAACGTTCAGAAAACTAAGATCATGGCATCTGGTCCCATCACTTCATGGGAAATAGATGGGGAAACAGTGTCAGACTTTATTTTTTTACGCTCCAAAATCACTGCTGATGGTGATTGCAGCCATGAAATTAAAAGAAGCTTACTCCTTGGAAGGAAGGTTATGATCAACCTAGATAGCGTATTTAAAAGCAGAGACATTCCTTTGCCAACAAAAGTCCCGTCTAGTCAAGGCTATGGTTTTTCCAGTGGTCATGTATGGATGTGAGAGTTGGACGGTGAAGAAAGCTGAGCGCCGAAGAATTGATGCTTTTGAACTATGGTGTTGGAGAAGACTCTTGAGAGTCCCTTGGACTGCAAGGAGATCCAATCAATCCATCCTAAAAGAGATCAATCCTGGGTGTTCATTGGAAGGTCTGATGTTGAAGCTGAAACTCCAATACTTTGGCCACCTTATGCGAGGGGTTGACTCATTGGAAAAGACCCTGATGCTGGGTAGGATTGGGGGTGGGAGGAGAAGGGGACGACAGAGCATGAGATGGTGGGATGGCATAACCGACTCGATGGACACGGGTTTGGGTAGACTCCGGGAGTTGGTGATGGACAGGGAGGCCTGGCGTGCTGCAATTCATGGGGTCGCAAAGAGTCAGACACGACTGAGCGACTGCACTGAACTGAATGTAGAGATCCCACTGAGAGTAGAATGTCAGCTTTGCCTTTTGTTTGTTCACTTATCTATACTTGACTATTTGTAGGAATCATTTTCAATGCATGATGGTCAAGTTAGTTAAAAATCAAATAATGTGACTCGAAATCCAGTTAATTAAGTACAAGTGTCATATGTTGCTGAAAAATTTAAAAAGCAGGAGCATACCTCATATTCACAGTCCCTTCTAGGCTGTGGATTCATCTCCTTTATTGTGTCCCTGTATTATGGACCATGTGACACCTCTTCCTTTGATGTAGGGACTGAGGAGGGCATTAGTAACTACCAGTAAAGTAACCATTAGAAAGGTAATTTCTTACTTTTTAAGATAAAAATAAGATCTAGTGGTTCCAGCATTCCAAAGGATCATCCTATAAAACCTCTGGGTATATATGCTCAACTTTTGAGACCAGTCGTTGAAATCCAGCTTGGAAAATGATCTCTGGGCTACTTTTCTTCCACAGTTGTTCAGATGACATTGTGGTGTTCTCTGTTTACACATCTCCACTCTTTCAGAGCTCCTCTAAGATTGGAGCAAGACAGTCACCTCTGAATGACTTTTATTCATCCTCACACTCCTATATTCCTAAGATCTAGCGCAGCATCCTGTAAATCAAATTGATTTAATCACACTGAGAAGTTTCACACTGCTACTTCTTTTCTTTCGTTCTTTTGCAGTCTTATCTTTGTTTTCTCTTTTTAAGTATTTTCTTTCTTATGTAAAGGTGGAAAATGAAGACAATACTGGAAAGAATTAATACAATAAGCATCATCGAAAATGCCATCAAAATTAGTATTTCTAGACTTCTGTGTGTGGGTTTGCAAACACACACACATGCCATTTTACATAAATGGTATAAACAATGTTATTTGTTGATGGAAGATAGAGAGATCTAGTATTAATAGAAAGAGGCTGGATCAAATATTCTTGACTATAGATTTCATCCCAGCTCTGCCATTTTTTAATTGTGTGACCTTGTGCAATGTATCTACTGCTCATTTACCCCACATCTGGTAACAGGAGTTAACAATGCCTGTCTCTTGAGGTTTAGGGAAGCACTGAACAGGCACTCAGTAAATGCACATTTATTTTTCTTTCCTCTTAATCTTCACACTGACTTTAATACTGGAAGGCTTTCCTAGGGCTTATTACTAAACAACTCTTCTGTATCTCATAGTATCTGAGTGCAAGTATCTGGAGCAGAGACCATACTTATTAAATTTTGAAGACCAGCACCCAACATCATTTAGGTATTTAATATATGCTGGCTAAGTAAAGGAGATCCTAGAAGGGGTTTGCTTGTGGATTTCTGTGTGAACTGATAGACTCTGGGTTCATCTAAATAAACAGCATCTCATATTCTATTTGCTATCCTCATCATTACACCTGCCTATATTTTCTTCTAGTTTCAGTTAAAAATGTAGTTAAGTGATTCTGAGCAAGACATCTGTGTAGTTTCTTCATCTGTAAAAACAGAATAATAGTTCCATAATGATATTCTGTAAACTTCATTAACAATAGTACTTCCTAAGTGCAAAGTATTGTACAAACACTTATTATTACTCTAGAAGCCAGTTCATTGTGCATTTTATCTTTTGGACAGGCTTACCCACCTCATCCCCCCAACTACAATACTCACCTGTTCTGTGTCACTCTGCTTTCCTGTATCTTTTTCTAGCCCTCTGGTTTGTTACTTTGGCTCAGAATCACTGATCTCTCCAAAGGACCAACTGATGAGCCCTAACGGAACCCAAAGCACACACAGTTGAAAACATAAGGCTTAGACTTTAAGATAAAGCAAGACCAGGGGAGGTGAGGACTGTGTTTGAGAGAAGTACAAGGAATCTAAATCCTAGGTCTTGCTTACTTTAGCTCTGTGGACCTTAGGTAAGTCAGTATATATTTCTGACCTTCAGTTTCCTTATCTTTAACGTGGAGGTGGTAACAGTACTTATACCACATGATTATCTTAGATAGCATGTGTGAAACACTTAAGAACAGCATCTGGCACATTATAAACACATAAATATTAAAATTACTATTAACTGATAAGTGGTTAACAGCAAGTGAGAAGGTAGAGTAAGTTTAAAAGGTCAGAGAAACAATCATTGAATGTTACTTTCAGTGGTACTGTATTTTCTCATAAATTTCTCCCCTCCTTATGTCCTAATTCTAAATTGAACTGCTTTTTGTTTTCCTATAAGACTTACCTCCCCACCCCATCCCCCGATCAGATTTTTTTTCAAGTGTCAGTTCAAAATATTTGAAGGCAGCAACAGTAAAGCTACCAATCATAACCTCAAGGTAGACTATTTTTGTACTTTATTATATACAGTAGAATAGCTGTTTCCAATTTGTATAACCTAAACACTTATCATTCAGCTTCCTGCCAGTGTAACTGGGAGTAGAGATGGGGAGTAAAGAGGAAGGCAGGATTTCTAGCTTTACCTCACAGCAGTTTAGGGACTAGTGGCACAGATCTACATGGTAGTTTGCAGGGAGAGGCAACAATCATTTGACAAAGTTGCCATGTACTGAGTTTGCTTTCAACATTCTTCACCCTTCTCCATGACATCCAGAGACCTCATGTTTTGTCTTCATTTCAAAGAACAAGAGCTTCTGCCACTCCTGGGCTATCAAAAACCTATGTCCAGATTTGAGATTACAAATTGATTGCAGGTTGGTCACATCTACCCTGCAATGTTTTTAGTTTGGCCTGCAGAGTTTGGAAATATTGGTGTAAAAATCGAGAGATTTCATACAAAAATCATGCTCTATAAAGGTCTCTCCTGGCGGGGATGGGGGGAAGGGGACAGACTATCTCGGACCACTGTATCCACATTCTTCAAGACAACAATCTGCTGGAGCCGAACAGCTGCTCCTTTCAGTTACAGCACCGACACTCCAATTTGCCACGTTGCTTATCACTCCCCATTGTCTATACCAGGCCAGTTTCACTCATTTACTTTACTTTTCTGGCCCCTATAAACATTTGAGTTTGCAAACCCTATCTAGACCTTTCCTGTCCTCCATCAAAGCTTACTTTGTTCTGTCCTTAGTTCCTCCTCAGTTTTTCAAAGCAATAGCTAGTTAACCTGATCAATTTTTATATGTGCTCGCTACAGATGGTATCTGAATAGAAAGGGATGACTCTGCAGGTGGAAATTACAGGCACCACGGGATTACAATTAGGACGGCAACTGTTCATTTTACTTTTCCTGTAACCACACCTCACTGTCCTTGGGCAAACCACAGGAATCTGAACACTGGCCTATGTGCGAAACCTACTTAAATAGTACTTTTATAGATCACCCTAGTTCCCCAAAACCAAAAACTACCAAGGGCTATTCTGGCTCCCCGTTGCCTCAGAGGCTTCGGGATATCCGCCCTGACTGCACTTCCCCTCACCTGGTTTCGGGGGCCCTTCTGCGCAGACCGGTCGCACCCGAGAAGGGCGCTCAGCCAGCATGAGCTCATTTCTCAGGGGCCTTTCTGGAAGGCCGGACTTGGCAGCGCGCACGAGGCGCAGTCGCCCTCACTCTTATCAATGGCCTCCGCGACTGGGCGGGGCGCGGTCGCCCAGGGGCGCTGCCTTTCTAGCAGCTTTGTTCTCAGTTGAATGTCTGAAAACTCGCACTCGGCCTGAGAGGCACCCTGGATCTGTCTGGCCCTTTCGGGGAAGACGCCCGTTCTCGGGATGCGCTCTCCCAGGCGGAGGGGAGCCCCGGGCGCGCAGAATTAGCCCCGCCCCGCCGAGAGCCTCCAGTGGGTGGGGAGAGCCCCTCAACCCTCAGTTTGTTGGAGCGAGGAACCCAGCGCCACCGACCACAGCAGTTTCGCACCGGCTCGCGCTCCCTATATGCGGTTTCCACACCAGCTGCGAGTAGCCGCAGGCGAGCCCGTCAGACTGTCCGCCACGACCCCAGTCGCGCTTCTCCCCGCTCCTAGGACTGCCGCCGGAGGCCGAAAGCCAATCACACTGCAGCTAGGTCTTGCGACTAGACAGCAGCGAGTGCAGATTGGCTACTGCTACGAGTTTCGGCCTCCCTCCCTTTCCCTTTTGCCCCCATTCCAGCTCCTGAGCTTCAGGCCAATGAGAAGGCGCTTTATAGACGCCCTCCCTTCGCTCTCTAGTTCTCCCCACCTCGGCGAGGGAGGAGACGTCCTGACTGGCCAGACTCTCCTCGGAAGCCCCATTCCCTTCACCAATCACCGAGGGAGCTGCACTCCCAGCGGAGTTTCGGCCAATTACAAAGCGGCCACGGCGCCCAGCCGTGCGGTTTCGCCATCGACTCGGGGCTTCACCCTCCTTAACTCTTCAAGCTTTTTCCTGAGGGCCAACGACTCTGATTGGTCACTGTTGTCATTGCCGAATTTCTCCTCCAGCCAGCCACAGAACAAGTCGAACCCACCTTCTCCTCGGTCGGCTATCTTCGGAATTTTCCGTCCTTGGGCGTGAATTTCCAGCGACACTTTCTGATTGGTTCTTCAGGTCGATCGGCTTTTTCCGGGAGGATCCGCAAACAAACGACATCCGTGATTGGTTCCGCTCGGGCTTCGGCTCCCCTGTCGAAGGGGGCGGACGCCCTGCTCGGCCGGCGATTCTCAGACGCCTCTTACGCGGGCGGCGGGACGCTGGGCGGTGTAAGGCTGGGTGGGGGAGGAAGGAGGCGGAGGACGAGTAGGAGGGGGGAGGGGGAGTGGGGAAGAGCTAGGCGGCTGCGCAGACGGCGCTCCTCACAGAGAGCAGCCCCCGACCCGGGCGAATGCGGGCTCGTGCTGCCGCTGCCGCCGCCGCCGCCGCCGCCGCCGCCGCCGCAGCCCGGGCCGAGTGACAAAGGAAGGAAGGAAGGAAGCGAGGAGGAGCCGACCCCGCAGCCGCTGACAGGGCTCCGGGCTGGGGGCAAAGCGCGGACACTTCCTGAGCGGGACTGTGCAGAAGCGAGGGGCGGGAGGGCGGCCGCGCTGGTGCCTTGGACGGGGGAGGGGGCCCCGAGGGACGGAAGCGGTTGCCGGGTTCCCATGTCCCCGGCGTATGGGGAGCAGTCGAAGAGCCGCTGCCTGGGGTCTGAAGGGAGCTGCCTCTGCCGCCGCCGCCGCCATGGCCGCTGGATCCAGCCGCCGCCTGCAGCTGCTCCTGGCGCAATGAGGGAAAGAGCCGCCGCCACCGCCCGACTCTGACTGACTCGCGACTCCGCCGCCTTCCAGTACGCCGGGCCCCCGCCGTCAGCCCGCCGGATCCTTGCCGCTGCCGGAGCCGCAGCGTTTCCCGACGCATCTCCGAGCCACCCCTCCCTCTCCCTCCCTCCTTCCCATCCCCCCTCTTTTCAAGCGTGAGACTCGTGATCCTTCCGCCGCTTCCCTTCTTCATTGACTCGGAAAAAAAATCCCCGAGGAAAATATAATATTCAGAGTACTTATTTTCAATCCAGTATTTGTCCCCGTTTCACGTGATATATATTTTTTAGGACCTCTCACCCATTTCTGCCCTCCAAGGAAAGGGAGGGGAGAGAATTGTATTTTTTTCCCCAACCCCGGATCGTCTATATGTTAAATATTCGTACTGATCTGTCTTCAAGGAGAAATACATCGCTCGCTTTTTTTAATAGCTGTACAAAAGAAGTGAAAAGGCAAGAGGACGAAGTCTTTTTCTTTTTCCTGTGGGAGAACTTAATGCTGCATTTATCATTAACCTAACACCCCAACATAAAACAAAAGGAAGAAAAGGAGGAAGGAAGGAAAAAAGGTGATTCGGAAAAAGAGTGATCATGTCAGGGCGGCCCAGAACCACCTCCTTTGCGGAGAGCTGCAAGCCAGTGCAGCAGCCTTCAGCTTTTGGCAGCATGAAAGTTAGCAGTGAGTATTGATTTTATTTTACACCCCTCTCCACCTCCCCTTTAAATAAAAGACTTTGAAATACCAGGATCTTAAAATACGAGAGCTGCTGATAAAACAGAGGTAATGGGAAAGGGCAAAAACCTGTCTTCAGTCAAGGATGAGGCAGCTTCCTTTTTTCCTCCTCCCATATCCCTTCCCCGGTCTCATTAACCTTGAATCGGGGGAATGTGATTTTTATTTGGATGATTCTGTCTGAAACTTAGTTCTTTTGTTATAGTTTTATAGCAATCGATAGTCAGCTTTATTAAGTGGTTGAGTGTTTCCACCTTAAAATAGTGATGGAAGTGTTTGCTTGCTCATCCTTTCGAATAAAGAGAAGGACAAGACTCATAAACCATTATGTGCTTTTCCAGAGTGTGTCTTTTGGAATGAGGGATAGTTTAGTTAGCTCAGGTCTCGAGGGTTACCATAGTTTTGTATGCTTAATGGAAGAGGTAAATGTCACCGTCTCCTAACATTTCTTTCTTGCTTGTGTGACTACACAAAGTATTTGTTCTTAATCCAGAGATGAACTTGCTCAATAACCACATTTCTGTTTGAAGGCGAGCTTTGATTCGTCTCTTCAGAAGGGACCGGTGCCGCTGATAGATACTCAGTAGCGGTAGTATCTCAACATGCATTGTTCTAAATTGGATACGTGGTTTAATATGTTATCTCTTAACCTTCCCGTTTTGACATTGCCAGTCTACCACTATAGAGTTAATGTTTAATCAAAAGGTAACTTGAAAGTAGGTCCGAGTTTTGAATGGGCTTATGTTGTCATGTTGCCAAATAGTAAGTTGAATGTTAATTGTCACTGACTCATCATTGAAGTTCAGCTTTGGGGTGCCATTGCCTTCAGTACTTGCTGAATGATCTAGAGTTCAGGGGTTCCTTCTTAGGACTACTTAAAATACTCTTGCATTGGTTTCCTTTCGAATTCAGATAAGACTATGAAGTTAGAATAGACTTTTCCATCACAGGTTTTGCAGAAGATTGTGGTCCCATATTTAATGGGAAAGTATTTGGGCTTTGTTCAAGGTTGTTGCTAAACGTCTATACTCTCTTCCCAGATTTGTGCTCAAAAAGTCTATTTTGTGTGTTTGGTATACTCAGTGTCCAGTGTTTTAATGTATCTCTACTTATAGATATGTTTGTGATATTTAATGACAGTTTATTTAAACATACTTAAAGAATTTGACAAAAATATCTGTATTATAGTTTCCTTATTCCTTCAGAAAGGGGCATGAATGAGGGCAGAGAAAAACTGTTTTGCTGCTTAGAAGAAGGAGAGAATTGAATTGAGATTAAAAAGAAAGTATATGCTGTTATGTGAAATTGATTATAAAATGAACACTCTTATTTGAACTCAGGATTTCAATTCATGGTGGCTTTTGGAACTTGTCTGAAACAGAGTAGTCTAAGGTAATAGCTGAATGGGAGATTATTTTTGAGAGTTAAATTTTTTTTTTTTTGGTGACTAGCTAGTTCAGAATGCAGAGTATGTGAAGAGGGAAGCTGATGATGCATCTTTCAGGGAATGGTCAAGCTTTCTAAGCACTTCATGGGGTCATTTGAGAGGAATATTTTAAAATTCTGGGATAATTTTCAGCTATGATGAAGCAAATCTTATAATAGCTCCTTAAGAGCCTCTTGTGGTACTAGAGTGTTAGGATGTTTTTCATCTTGGTTTAAAGACCACTCGAAATCAATTTTAGGTAATTAGTTTATTCAGAGAGCAGAATGGGATACCTAATAATATTAAATTTAGGGACTTTTCATTTAGTTCACAGGATTTTCTTTGAATCCTGTGTGGATGTTGACTGAAGATGGAGTAACTCTTGCAAAGGGCAGGTTAAAATGTTGACTTTTCTGTTACCATATAGGTCAGCTTAACATTTAAAAAGTTGGAGTTCAGTGCTGACTATGTGTTTTTGACAACCTTAACTTTAAATACATTTTGGAAGAAAGCCTTTGTTGGAGTGCTGGTGTTCTAAGGGACCCCTGTTTAAGCGATAAGAAATTATAGTCCTTGGGTTGAAAAGCTTATCAGTTTTTGAGGCAGATTATGGGACAAAACGTGAAAACAGTAATATGATGACTGTAAGATTATAAATGCAAATAGAATACTTTGTTCAGAGGGACAAAAAATAAAGGCATGAGGTAGATGGCTTGGAGAGAAGACTTCTTACAGAGGTATGTTTTAAGGCAGGTGTTAAAGGAGGCGGTAACTTGAATTGAGAAGCATAAAGGATTCTAGGTGGACAGAACGGACAGAGGCACAGAGATGGTGACTTTTGTACTTGTGTATTTATAAAGCAGATTAGTAAATCTGAATAAAAGGGGCCTAAATAGGAAAATAAGAAGAGATGGAATTTGAGAAATATGTTAACTGATGGAAAGCAGAGGGGGCTTATGACTTTGGTTGAGATTCAAGAGAGTTTGTAATTTACTATAGGTTGCTGAACAAAATATTTGAAGATGATTTGAACAGCAAAGTTGATGAGTTAGAAACAAGACATCAGAGCCCTTTTAGGGAGCAGTAGAGTATGTTGTGAATAATGAGAGAATATAAAGCAAAATTGAAAATCGGATGAAAAGAACACATTTGAGAGACAGCGTGAATGAACTGGCAGGACTTTGGATTGGATTGAAGGGGAATATTTGGGAAGGAGTCAGGAGTTAAAAATAAATTCTGATGTTACTGGTCTGGAAGATTTGACCGCCAAGTTATATTGTTGATTGTAATGGGAAAGTTGAGAAAGTGCTGAGATGAGAGGATAGATGAGTTCACTTTTTAAAAATTTAATATGCAATAGATTTTCTTGAAATTCAGCAGACAGCAGTTGGTTACTGGCAATCGTATTTAACTTAATAGTTTGTTAATTGCACTGTCTCTAATTTTTCTATGTCTAAAAATGCTGGATTTATTTTCAGGAGTAGTAAACTAAAAGTTTTTATTTATATTCTTTCCATTTCTCAACAAGAAAATAATTTTTAATGTATTTCGAGAAATCTCAAATTTGAAACCTAGTTATAATAACTCGATGGTAATTTATTTGAAAACAATGAAAATATTTTTTGGACTAAGCGTAACATAAAAATTTTAGATATTTTATGCAGCCTTCAATCTTTGGTACATTCTTAATACTAGTCTCATAAATAATGGTTATTTTAGGTAAACCTTGCTATTTAAAATAATGTTAATATGCAGACTCCAGCAGAAATTAAAAGTTGATTTATTCATTTATTTACTTTTTGCCTTTTGTTTTGGTTGCACTAAGTGTTCATCCAGTTTAGAAGAGTATATTCAAATTTTTTTTAACCTCAATGTGGTATAACCATTTTTTTTTTTTGGTCTGCATTCATATTCAAGTGTTATTAGATAAATATTAATAGCTAGACAGTTCTTCTGTAGAGTCCCATGATATTTTATCCAAAATGGAGGCAGTAAGGCGCTGTCTATGGTGATTTTTTAATTAAAATATTAGTAATAAGTCTTTTGATAAACTGTTAGTGAAAATATAGCTAGTTGCCTAGCTAAGTCAGTGAGATATTATTTCCTCATACAGGGTTTTTTAATATCAAATTTCTTTAGTGAAGAGAATAATAGTAGTTGCATATTGCTGTGCAGTATTTAGTTGTATGGTGGCTAAAGCCAAAGAGTAGGTGGCAACTTAGAGTTACTCTATTCCTGAGGGAGTTTAATCTCTTTGTGTCATATAAAAATCAGGTTATTAGAATTTCACCAGTTTCTAGATTTTCTAGTGTGAAACTGAAAACCAGAATTTTATCTTCATTAAAATTTCATTCCCTTCCCAACCAGACCTTTCCAGAGTTGTTAAAAAACTAGATCGCCATATAAGAATTGCATGCTGTCTTGTTAAATATGCCCCTAGAATGCTAATTGTGAAATGACTTAAAGGCACAAGTGCTAAGAAAAACTTCCAAGAGAGCCCAGAGATTCATAAATCAATTCACGACTGATTGGGAATTGCATTTAGAAAATGAGGCGACATTTTCTCATTTCATTTGCGTGATTCGGCGGGAAATCAGCACATACTTGTACCCTGTGCTGTCTGTCCCTTGTTTTGGACTTGGGTCGCCAGTGTGAGATACTGTTTTGGAGAAACAGGCAGGCTGGGGAAGCCACCTTAAGTGTCAGCAGCAGATTCTGAGACCAGGGGAGCACTGTTTTTATGTGTGTTTTTTCTTTATGTGTGGGGAAGGCTGTGAAACATTCGTGTGCTGACCCTGGTGCCACAGTTGCATACTTAACACTCACGGGATTGTGGGACAGGGATGGGATTGGGCAGGCTGTGGGACTGTGGAGTCTCTTGTGATGCTCCACCCTGCAACAGGAGAATGGAGGGGCAGAGCACGTGGGTGTGATTGGATTATATCTGGTACTAACAGGACCAACCTGATTTCCCAGATATTGTTCTACTAAGAACGTAATCACCATGAGTAAATGAATTTATTGGAATGTTTAGCATCATTTTTCTAGCCTATTTTTTGGGGGACAGTTGAAGGGAGTGGTGTGGAGAGGAAGGAAATCTTGCATAATTGCAAGGATAGAAATGTTTTCATGGTTCATTGATTTTAAAGTAGAGGTTGCAATCTTTGCTTCTATTTTGGGTTGTACAAATCATCCTTAGTTAAATAATTGTCTTTCACTTGGTTGAGTGTGATATAGAAATGTTTATTTATATGAAGACCTATGTGAATAGAGGGCTTCCCTGGTGACTCAGATGGTAAAGAATCTGCCTGCAATGCAAGGACATAGGTTCAATCTCTCGAGTCTGCAGGATCCCCTGGAGGAGGGCATGGCAACCCACTCCAGTATTCTTGCCTGGAGAATTACATGGACAGAGGAGCCTGGTGGGCTACAGTCCATGGGGTCCCAAAGAGTCACATATGACCGAGCACATACTCTCATGTGAAAAAAGCAAGGAAAAACTGACATAAAGGAGAACAATTTGTTTTCCCAGAAGTTTCCTATCATTAAATTGATAAAGTTGATGTTTATTTCTATTTATTATTACAGTTTTTATTCTAGGTTTTTTTTTTCTTTTTAATGAGTTAATATTCAGCACACACTGGACATTCAGTAAATTATTTCAGTTTATACTTATGTCTGTAGTATACTTGGTCTGGGCTAAGATACAAAGACACAACTTCGTGGATTTGGATTCTTGGTTTACAGTTGCTTTTCTCACTTGTACTGACGTTTTGGGGAGAAAGGTCTACTTTCAAAGTTGAAATGCAAGTTGAAATTCCGTAAATGGTTGTATCTTATATTTTGGATTGAATACTTTCCTTAGAAGCATTTTAATTTGGTTGTATTGAGGCAGTGATGTTTGGTTATTTTGAAACTAATTTTGTCAAACCAACTTTTACTTTTGTCTTTAGGATACCATGACCAACAATGGCACAAATATGAACCTTTAACATTTCCCTTGTTAATATAGTCTGGAGTTGTTAGTTTCTTAATTGTCCTTTCAGATCAGTTTAATAATGAAAAGTAAACATTCCTGACGAAGGAGATAGTATTTTCCTAGAAATTTGTATTTTATTTTTAAATTAAACATTTTTTTTTTTTTTTTTTGGCTGCTCTGTGCAGCTTGCTGGATCTCAGTTTCTGGACCAGGGATTGAACCCGGGCCACAACAGTAACAGCCCAGAATCCTTACTACTAGGGCCACCGGGGAACTCCCATAGAAACTGACGTTTTAGATGGTGATATAATTTAAATGAATTTACAGGCCTAGTATTGAGTAAGTATGCCCTAAAGCCAAAGAGATGGTAGGTAGGCAGGCAGGCAAAAATATTAGTAACATTGGTGCAAAGCATTAACAGTAGTACTCCATTTTTCATTACCATTAATTGTATCATGTTGAATTCCTTGTCTCAGGAAGCCAAAAATAAGTAGGTTGTTTTAATAGAAAGGTGCCATGAATAAAACATGATTGACATGTGATATGCCTATTGAATGTTTATTATGTGCTAATAAGCACTCTGTCAAATGCAGCTGCTCACTTTAATCATTACAACTCAAAAAGCAGCTAGTACCATTATCTCCACTTTATAGATAGGTAAAGGAGATTTAGGGAGGGGAAGCCACTTGTCCAAGATTACCTGGCCAGAAAATTGTTCTGTTATAATAGAATTCAAATATAAGCATTCTGACTCTAGAGTTTTTTCCCTTTATTGTATATTTTATAGAGAGTGGATTGCTGTTACCTTAACACTTGGATCCCAGAGATAAGCTGCCTTTTGCTTTTAGGATAGTCTTCCATTGATAATTTAGCAGTGATTGTGTAAGACTTACATGATTAATAACGCTGTTGAAATTAGTTTCAGGCATGCCTGTTAGCAAATATAGTACTTAAATACTTATATTGGAAAAAAACCTCTCAATTCTTTTAACCTTTCAGGGAAAACTTGTTAAGACAAACATTGAAATTGAAAATGTTAAGGCTTATGGCAGCACAAAAAGAAAAATAAGTAGTATATGGTTTTTTTTGTTTAATGTTCAGTTGGAGCACTAGTTTTTATTGAAAAGTACTGATTGTTCACAAGTAAATTTGATATATTTCCAGGTAATATTAGAATGTGATTCTCCAAATTAGCCATTATTAAGGATTATTATTTCTCCCCATCTCTTCCTATATTGTGAAGTGTTCTACTCTTCCTTTTAATATTTGACAGCAAAGTTCAGGACATTTTTTGTTATTGTATGTATACAACCAATTATTCAAGTATCAATTGGACACCTGTTTTGTCTGGAATTGTGAACCTTCACAGTTTGTTATTGTTATTAAAGAATAACAGCTATGTATCAATGTGCAGTTGGGTTATTCAGAGTATCACCTTGTTGGAATTGTTTGGTATTTTACAGTCAGGAAGTGAACCAAAAAGGCTCCTGAGCAGTGAAAATCCTCCCACAAATGGTGCATGCACTTTTCCTTATAGATTATTTTTTAGCTTTTATTTAGAGTTCATTTTTCATTTAACACATAGTTCTAAATCATTGAGTTGTCTTTTTTTTTAAAACTGCAAATTAGAAGGGAATGAATTACACTGATATTAAGCATTACACCTAAAAAGTTTAGACAGACAATGCAGGAAAACAGGCATATTGGGATTATTTAGTGTAGCCTCATAAAACTTCAGGGGAAATCACTCTGATAATTGTTCAAAATTTTGATTTCAAGAAGGTTAAATTACAGTAACTTCACTCTTTTAAAAGGACAAAAGGCAGAAAAGTCTCTTCTGGTTAGCTGGGGTTCTCTAATAACTTTTTACTGCATTAAACAGCTTCTCATTTCTTGGTTACTGACGTGGTGAGAAAGAGAACTTGGTCATCTCTGTCTGGTTGACCAACTCTGGTTGACTTTCAGTGATATGGATAAAGATACTGAAGTTTTTGGTATGCTACCCCAGAGTATCATTTTTTGCTCTTTCTTCCATTGTCCGTCTATATATTATTTCTCAGCAACAGCATTTTATGTGATTTAAGATTTGTTGTCTTATTTTTTCTTTGGTATCTGTGGAGTTGCTGTTAGGATTTTGATGTGCTCATACCTTCTGTTGATACTTGTGGAATACTTAGGAGGCACGGCATGGAGTCATTTAATCTTTCTTATGAATTATGATTGGCTGTTAGAGTAATTTTAGCAAATACACCTTTGGAATTGAAAAGGTGGATATCTTAATTGTTAACCTGAAGAAAAAGAACAGTCATGATCAAGTACTTTTTTCCCTTTTGAAGGTCTAAGAAATTCTTTACCATCTGAGCTATGAGGGAAGAAATTCTTAGGGGCTTAACTGACTAATGTACGTGAGAAGATGTTTCAGATTTCTTTCCAAGGCGGGCTAACCTATGTTTTAAAAATGAAACTCCCTTTACTTCCCTTATTCCATAAAGTCAGCTAGTTCTTTTTAATTGATTAAGCACTCTCTTCATGATCTGTGTGGAAGTTATTGAGCTGAGTCAAATCGCTACTACTAGACTTTTGAGTTTGTAGAGGCAGCACGTAAAGAAGTGCTGGAGTTACTTATGCTGGCACCAGACTGACAGTGTTGTGGGTGCATTTGGTGTCTTATTGGAATTTCAAAGCTTTCACACTTTACACAGTATTTAAACTCTGAAGGAAAGAGGGAAACTTTGAGTTTGTAGGGTTTTAACAATAATATGTATATCATATTTAAATAATGTATAGTAACAACCACAATAATAAAATTAATTGGATGCTGTATGATAGACAATTCCATGCTTGTCTTATTTACATATTTTGCATTTAAAAATGGGATTTACTCACATGATTCAAAATTTGAAATTTAATGATATCTTTCTCCTCCTGCTGCTCTGTAAGGAACTATCAGTCCTCGTTCCTAGAGAGTCAGCCTTCCAATCTCTTAGGTATCCTTCCATGTGAAAGTGAAAGTCGCTCAGTCTGACTCTTTGCGACCCCACGGATTATACAGTCCATGGAATTCTCCAGGCTAGAATACTGGAATGGGTAGCCTTTCCCTTCTCCAGGGGATCTTCCCAACCGAGGGATCGAATCCAGGTCTCCCGCATTGCGGGCAGATTGTTTACCAGCTGAGCCACTTTTACAGGTTATTTCTGCTATGGAATTATATTTTGTGTATACAGACTTAGATTAACACTTCCTTTAGCATAAGAGTGTTAGAGTTAAAACAAACTTTAAATCAGTTATTCTAGAAAATTGCTATTGTTTTTCATTGTAGTAGATTACTAAACTCTAAATTTTTCTGAATATGAGTTAGATGGGGAGTGAATACAAAAAGGAGAGAGTGCTTCTCTTCATAGTAAGTAAAATAATAGTCATGACCAATGAATACTTAGTGGCACATTTAAAATATTTGCTACTCTTTGTGTATTTGAGAAGTGATCTATAGTGTCATATAGATGTTATATGTGTTCTTGCTGGAAGTAGTTGTGTATTTCATAGTAAAGAAAAAGACAAAAGGTAATTGATACTCTCCCTTCAACTTGCCATATTTTGAACATCTTAGATGAGAAAACCTGTTCTCTTGAGAGATCAGAGGCGCAGAGTGCGTCAATGTCAATGAAGCCTGTGCCTTTTACCTCTTTAAGAGCGCACGGTTTCATTCTACTTCTAAACCAAGCATTCCTTAGTCTTAAAAAATTATAATGTTTTTATTCAGTAATCCACTGTATCATATGATTTAAAGAAATCAAATAGTGCAGAAAGTCTTATTATGGAATTTTAACTTTTCTTCATTTCTGTTTCTTAGAGGTGGTCTTAACTATGATAACTATTGTCTCTAGTAATTTTATCATAATTTTAATAGTATGATATTTGTTTCTTAAAATTATTCTTGATATTATTCATTATCATCCTTATATCCCTTTTATTATCTTACTAATAAAACTATACCATTTTTAGTTAATTATTTTATTTAAATCATTAAATAATTAATACTCAATATCTACATATTAAGCAGTATTCTTTGCAAAAGTGAATAGTGTACAGTGATTACGTTTCCTTTTTAAAAGTGCATTATTGAGATGTAATTCACATACCATAAAATTTATTAATTTAAGGTATACAGCTCAGTGGTTTCCAATACTCACAGAGTGATGAAACTGTCACCACAATCTAATTTTAGAATATTTTTAATCACCTCCAAAAGAAACCCTGCATCTAGTAGTAGTCATTCCTCCTCCTTCCTGTATCCAGGGGTAGTCATATTTCCCTTCCTCCCAGTTCTAGGCAATCATTAATCTACTCTCTGTCTGTGAATTTCCCTGTTCTTGACATTTCATATAAATTGAATCATAAAATATGTGGCCTTTTGTGACTGGTTTCTTTTACTTTTCATAATGTCTGCTAGGTTGATCTGTGTTGTAGCATTTATTGTTATTCCATTACTTTTTATTGCTGAATAATATGCATGTATTTGTTTATCTATTCATTAATCAGTGAACATTTGGATAGTTTCTACTTTTTGGCTAGAGTTATGTTGTTTCTGAATGACAATCACATTTCCTTTGTTTTCTTTCACTTTTTTAATATACCTTTTTGTTGCCATTTTCTTTTTCTTGCACAGCTTGCAATGATCACAGACTTGGTTTTTTTCTTCCCCCCTCAAATTTTATTAAGCATTCTCTAGACTGCCCTACCCTACTTTCTTTTCCTGGAGTGTCCCTTTTCCTAGAGTCCTCTCCTACTGGGATCTGTCCTGGTTCCTCTCCAGGTCGCTGCTGTACAGCTGTCATCCTCTAACTTCTTTCATTGCTCTTTATTTCCTGGATCCCATGTCTTTGCATCCCTTAGCAGTTCTTATCTAACATAATTTTGTGACATCAGCCAGCAGTACCTGGAGTATTAACTGTTTGGTAAATGTATCTAGAAAAGTTTATAGTCAGTTGTTTTTTTCACATTTGCTCCAAAAGAGTAGTTAAGAAACTGACACACTTTTTTGGCAAGTGTCTCATCTTTTTAGTGTCTAGACATTGAGGCATAGATGTTTGGAAGGTTATTTGTATCATGATCAAGTGGTTACTATGCCAACATGAAGGAACAATATGAAGCAAGTACAGAAATCTGAACAATATAAATGTTAAGTAGTTGTTTAAACCAGACCTATTCAATAGCAATATAATGCAAGCCACAAATGTGAATCACATGCGTGATTTAAAATTTTCTAGGAGCCACTTAAAAAAAAAAAAGAGTAAAAAGGTGAACCTAATTTTAAGAATATATTTTATTTAAAGTAGTGTATCCCCAAAGTATTATTTCAACTTGTAATTTACTAATGGTAAATTTTGCGTTCTTTATTTGGTACTAAATCTTCACAACCTCAGTTAAGTTCAGTTAAGTTGCTCAGTTGTGTCTGACTCTGTGACCCCATGGACTGCAGCATGCCAGGCTTCCCTGTCCATCGCCAACTTCTGGAGCTTGTTCAAACTCATGTCCATCGAGTCGTAGCCTCTGTCATCTCCTTCTCTTCCTGCCTTCAATCTTTTCCAGCATCAGGGTCTTTTCAAATGAGTCAGTTCTTCACATCAGATGGCCAAAGTATTGGAGCTTCAGCTTCAGCATCAGTCCTTCCAATGAATATTCAGGACTGATTTCCTTTAGAATGGACTGGTTAGATCTCCTTGCAGTCCAGGAGACTCTCAAGAGTCTTCTGCAACAGCACAATTCAAAAGCATCAGTTCTTCAGCACGCAATTTTCTTTATAGTCCAACTCTCACATCCATACATGACTACTGAAAAAACCACAGCTTTCACTAGATGGACCTTTGTTGGCAAGGTAGTGTCCCTGCTTTTTAATATGCTGTCTAGGTTGGTCATAGCTTTTCTTCCAAGGAGCAAGCATCTTTTAATTTCATGACTGCTGTCACTGTCTGCAGTGATTTAGGAGCCTGAGAAAATAAAGTCTGTCACTGTTTCCATTGTTTCCCCATCTATTTGCCATGAAGTGATGGGACCATAATGCCATGATCTCAGTTTTTGAATGTTGAGTTTTAAGCCAACTTTTTCACTCTCCTCTTTCGCCTTCATCAAGAAGCTCTTTAGTTCTTCTTTGCTTTCTGCCATAAGTGCAATGTTATCTGCATATCTGAGGTTATTGATATTTCACCTGGCAATCTTGATTCCAGCTTGTGCTTCATCCAGCCCGGCATTTTGCATGATGTACTCTGCATATAAGTTAAATAAGCAGGGTGACAATATACAGCCTTGATGTACTCCTTTCCCCATTTGGACCCAGTCCATTGTTCCACATCCGGTTCTAACTGTTGCTTCTTGACCTGCATACAGATTTCTCAGGAGGCAGGTAAGGTGGTCTGGTATTCCCATTTCTTGAAGAATTTTCCACAGTTTGTTGTGATCCACACAGTCACAAAGGCTTTGGCGTAGTCAATAATGCAGAAGTAAATGTTTTTCTGGAACTCTCTTGCTTTTTCTATGATCCAATGGATGTTGACAATTTGATCTCTGGTTGCTCTGCCTTTTCTAAATCCAGCTTGAACACCTGGAAGTTCTCATTTCATGTACTGTTGAATCCTACTTTGGAGAATTTTGAGCATTACTTTGCTAGCATGTGAGATGAGTACAATTGTGTGGTAGTTTGAACATTCTTTGGCATTGCCTTTTTTTGGGATTGAAATGAAATTTAACCTTTTCCAGTCCTGTGGCCACTGCTGAGTTTTCCAAATTTGCTGGCATATTGAGTGTAGCACTTTAGCAGCAGCATCTTCTAGGATTTGGAATAGCTCAACTGGAATTCCATTACCTCCACTAGCTTTGTTCATAGTGATGCTTCCCTAAGGCCCACTTGACTTCACATTCCAGGATGTTTGGCTCTAGGTGAGTGATCACACCATCGTGGTTATCTGGGTCATGAAGATCTTTTTTGCATAGTTCTTCTATGTATTCTTGCCACCTCTTCTTAATATCTTATGATTCTGTTAGGTCCATACTCTTTCTGACCTTTATTGAGCCCATCTTTGTGTGTAATGTTCCCTTGGTGTATCTGATCTTCTTGAAGAGATCTCTATTCTTTCCCATTCTCTTGTTTTCATTTCTTTGCATTTTTTTTTTTTAATTGAAGGATAATTGCTTTACAGAATTTTGTTGTTTTTTCTCAAACCTCAAAATGAATCAGCCATAGGTATACATATATCCCCTCTCTTTTGAACCTCACTCCCATCTCCCTCCCCATCCCACCCTTCCAGGCTGATACAGAGCCCCTGTTTGAGTTTCCTGAGCCATACAGCAAATTCCTGTTGGCTATCAATTTTACATATGGTAATGTAAGTTTCCATGTTACTCTTTCCATACGTCACCCTCTCTTCCCCTCTCCCCATGTCTGTATGTCTATTCTCTATGTCTGTTTCTCCAATGCTGCCCTGTAAATAAATTTTTCAGTACCATTTTTCTAGATTCTGTATATATGCATTAGAATATGATACTTGTCTTTCTCTTTCTGACTGACTTTACTCTGTATGATAGGTTCTAGATTCATCCACCTCATTAGAACTGACTCAAATGCATTCCCTTTTATGGCTGAGTAATATTCCATTGTGTATATGTACTACAACTTCTTTATCCATTCGTCTGTCAATGGGCATCTAGGTTGCTTCCATGTTCTAGCTATTGTAAATAGTGCTGCAATGAACAGTGGGATACATGTGTCTTTTTCAGATTTGGTTTCCTCAGGGTGTGTGCCTAGGAGTGGGATTGCTGGATCATACGGTGGTTTTATTCCTAGTTTTTTAAGGAATCTCCATACCACCTTGCATAGTGGCTATATCAGTTTACATTCCCATCAACAGTGCAAGAGTGTTCCTTTTTTCTACACTCTCTCTAGCATTTGTTTTTTGTGGACTTTTTGATGATGGCCATTCAGACTGGTGTGAGGTGATAATCTCATTGAAGTTTTGATTTGCATTTCTCTAATAATGAGTGATGTTGAGCATCTTTTCATGCGTTAAAAGGAACACATCTGTATGTCTTCTCTGGAGAAATGTCTGTTTAGGTCTTTTTCCCAATTTTTGATTGGATTGTTTGGTTTTTTGGTATTGAGTTGTATGAGCTGCTTGTATATTTTGGAAATTGATCCTTTATCAGTTGTTTCATTTGCTATTATTTTCTCCCATTCTGAGGGTTGTCTTTTCACCTTGCTTATAGATTCCTTGGCTGTGCCAAAGCTTTTTAAGTTTAATCAGGTCCCACTTTTTACTTCCATTACTCTAGGAGTTGGGTTATAGAGGATCTTGCTTTGATTTATGTCATCAAGTGTTCTGCCTATGTTTTGCTGTAAGAGTTTTATAGTTTCTGGTCTTACATTTAGGTCTTTAATCCATTTTGAGTTCATCTTTGTGTATGGTGTTAGGAAGTGTTCTAATTTCATTCTTTTACATGTTGTCCAATTTTCCCAGCACCATTTATTGAAGAGACTGTCTTTGCCCCATTCTATATTCTTGCCTCCTTTGTCAAAAATAAAGTACCCGTAGGTGCATGGGTTTATTTCTGGGCTTTCTGTCTTGTTCCATTGATCTTTGCATTGATCACAGAGGAAGTCTTTCTTATCTCGACTTGCTATTGTTTTGAACTCTGCATTCAGATGGGTATATCTTTCCTTTTCTCCTTTGCCTTTAGCTTCTCTTCTTTTCTCAGCTATTTGTAAGGCCTCCTCAGACAACCATTTTGCCTTTTTGCATTTTTTCTTGCGGATGGTCTTGATCACTGCCACCTGTACAATGTCACAAACCTCCGTCCATAGTTCTTCAGGCACTCTGTCTGTCAGGTCTAATCCCTTGAATCTATTTGTCACTTCCACTGTATAATCATAAGGGATTTGATTTAGGTCATACCTGAATGGTCTAGTGGCTTTCTCTACTTTCTTGAATTGAAGTCTGAATTGTGCAATAAGAAGTTCATGATCTGAGCCAAAGTCAGCTCTGGGTCTTGTTTTTGCTGACTTCACAACCTAGTGGGTATTTTACTCTTACAGCACATCCTGATTTGGAGTCGTCACATTTTAAGTGCTTAGTAGCCACATATTGAGCAGTTTAAAATTTTTCAGTAATTATGTTATTGTATAATATTGTTGTCAATCTGTCTAATCATATATTCAAATACATATATATATGTATATAGTCTGCTTATTCTAAAAGAATAGATAAGGAATAGATAAGATATATATATGTAGTTTAAAAGCACTTCATTGATTTGTCTAATTGCTTTGTTTTGTTTTTAGTCATGTCTTCAGTTTTTTGAAATTTTATACCTCATTAAAGAGGTTGAGAGATTTATGTTCTTCAGAAAAGTGCTTGGTATAGGAGGTAATGATTTTTTCCCGTATTTTAGCACACTTAAAATGTATTTTAAAACTGTTATTGATATATTTGTTAGATGTTACTGCCACGATTGTCCTGGTCCCAATGGGTTCTTATTGGTCTAAATATTCTTTGGCATAAGTTCTCTCCTCTTGCTGTTTCAGAGACTCACTCAGCTTTCAGAGTTTCATATGCCACCTCAACTACTTAGTCTTCCACACATTTTACAAATCCCAAGGCATGAAATGCAGTTACTTGCATGTAACTCCTATAGCACAGTCACTTTTCTTGTGTTCTACTTTATCTACTTTACTTGTTTTGTCTCTCCCTAGGTGAGTATAAATTTCAGTATGGCAGTAACAGTATTTTACTCACCTTCGTATTTCCTCAGTGTGGAACACAGTGCTTTCTATAGTGGTTTACTTAATACATATTTTGAGTTGAAGGCAATTTGTTGTGATAGTTAACTGTATACTATACATGATAGTTACATGATGTTAGAGTTTCTCGGTCATCAAACTATCACTGAGGTTTTTAGACACATTTTAAAGCTTTGATATAAGAAATTAATTTATGAAGTTAAACCTAGGTTTTTGTTTAAACACAAAGGCGCAACAGTAGGGAAAGAAGAGAGAGATACAGACACTGTTTTATACTGTGTGCTCGGCACAGGAGGGGTGTGAACTCTGGACAGATAGCTGAATGAAAGTGTGCAGGTGCTCGGTTGCACTGGTTGGTCAGCATAATGCCTTTGAGACATTGAGACTGTCCAGCTAGTACAGTACCCCCAAGCCTTCCAGAAGTTTATTTGGAGTGGATGAAGGTAGAAGAGAGATTTAGAGTGATGAAAAGTGATGTCAGTTTCCTTATTTTTACCAAGTAGCTTGTTCTGTGAGAGACAAAGTAAATAGACTATTTGTATATGAACAGGCCCTTTCACCATGGATATACTTGGATATGTAATTATCTTGTAGGGGTTTATGAAGACTTTATTTTTTATGTCTCTCAGTATTTTTTTTGTATGATATACTAGTGTATATTAGTGTATCGATTGAAGAGCTTTCCCAGGGAAAGTAAGAAATATTAGTAAACAACTTGGGCTTTCTTTACTAAATAATCCAATTTCTTAAATAGCTATAAATTTTATCTGTCTATATTGAGTTTTGGGAAAGAATGTTGTCAGGGTAATAATTTGGTTTTTACTGATCAACGTTATATCTGCTTCTTTGACTGGTTGTATACATTGTGAGATGTTTGACTGACTAGTGTATGATTCTTGGAAGAGATTTCTGTTTTCTCTGTAAGTAGCAAATGCTTGCTGTGCCATTGAAATCTAAGAGTAGGAGTTACTAACAAAGAAAGCATAATTTTATTTAAATTCAGTTGAACATCAGGGATAACCTTTATTGGGAGGGTTTTGAGACTTTACAGTATATATTTAAGTTAGTGTTAGTCGCTCAGTCGTGCCCGACTCTTTGCGACCCCATGGACTGCAGCCCACCAGGCTCCTGTGTCCATGAGATTTTCCAGGCAAGGATACTGGAGTGGGTTGCCATTTCCTTCTCCAGGGGATCTTCCCAACCCAGGGATCGAACCTGGGTCTCCTGCACTGCAGGCAGATTCTTTACCGACTGAGCTACAAGGGAAGCCCCACAGTATATATTTACCTCCTGTTAATTTATAGAAAATTAAAGAATGGCTCTACACTTTCAAAGGATAGAGGAAATGTTCTAGTATTATGTTTCAGCCATAGTGGTGAATGAGTACTTAGTAAGAAACAAATGGTATGATTTCTAAAGTAGGAGCAGGTGGGCCGATTCCTGGGGTCCTTAGAGAAGAAAGATCCCCAGAGGTAGAGAATCTCTGATCCCATTGTCTTTATATGACATCAATATAAATTCTACAGCTTTTCAACTATCATATTAATTTCAGAGTAAGATATTGTTTAAAATTGTATCTTTACTTTGTGTCTCAGTTAACAACAACAACGTATTTTTGTTTCTCACATATACCCGGGAAAGTCTGTATACTTTAAATGCTGCATTTGACCATAGGAGTGAGAGTTGGGGAAGAAGTTAATAGAAAAAAGTTTGTGGTAGTGATGAGTATTAAGTTAGCATTAGCTAACTCAATAGCATCTAGCATCCCTAGATGCTAATGATGGTAGCTCTTATCTTAGAACTAGAATAATTCAGATTCAGCTACCCTTTGCATGTTTACTGTGTGCCAAGCACTATTACTTCATTTAACTTTCATAATGCTTTGAGGTAATAGTCTCTTCATTTAATGGATAATGGAGTTAAAAACACTTTGTTTGACTTATTCAGAATCTCACAGCTAGTAGGCAATAGTTTCAGAATGTTGAACTCAGGCCACCAGACTTTTAAGTGAAAGACAAAAAGTTTTTCAGTACTTGGTAGGTCAGTACACTATACTAAACAATTCATTTCTATCTTATTTCATCTTTACCACAATTTGGTAAGGCAAATATAATTTACAAATGAGGAAACTGAGGCTTAGAGGGCCTTACACAGCCAGGAAATTTTGTAGTCATACTTTGTATTTTCAACTGCTGCTCTATATGCTGTTTATAATTTGGAAAGAAAATTAGGGAAATTCTGGGGAATTGGTTGAACTAAGGTTTCCTAGGGTAAGGCTTTGAAACTTTTACTTTTTATTAATGTTGCTTACCAAGGAGAAAAGAAATTGTCAGTCATATATAAGTAAATTGTTGTATCCTTTTGAAGTAAAAATTTTAAGAGCAAATACCTTGCTTTAAAATTAATACAAGCTGTCTATGAATCAGTGGCTATAAGAGATGAGTAACAAATTTGGTTGAAATCCATATTGCAAAGTCAGTTATAAGCTAGATCGCATTATCATTGAGGAAATTGAGGCTTAGACAGGGTAGGTAACTTTTGCCAAGATTTCGTAACCAGCAGATGGCAGAGCTTGGATTCCAACCAAGGTAATTTAATCTTGAGCTCTTATTAACTACTTTACTGTCCTAAGTGAATGTGAATGATGTGCAGAAATGGAGCCTTGCTACCTCTGGTAACTTGAAGACACCGATTTCTACTTTAACACATCGTAGCTTGACTCAAGACAGGCATTAGAGTTCAGCCACCTGCTTCAATCTTTATTGTTTCCTAAGATCACTTGTCTCAATAATTTTTGTTGTTTCTTTTCATTATTCTTGCACATGAAGAGCCTCTTTATCTAGTTGGTGCTAAATAAATGTTGAATGTTGAAAAATCAGAAATATAAAGTGTTGAATCTTGAACATAGAGACCAAATTTTATTACATCAGTTCATAATCATGTTTTTCTAGAAGTATTTTTCTTGCTTTTGAGAGTAGTTAAATATTATTTTTAATAGTTTTTCATGATTTATAGTTTTCATGACTTGGAGTAAATTTTCTGTGCTTCTGAGGAACTTCTCTTAGTTGAGATGTCTTTTAAGTGTCAGATTACAATAAAATCCTTTGATGATACAAAACTCAGATACAGTATAGTTGGCTCTCATTCACTGTACTGCTTTTTTCTCTACAGATGAGGCTAGGTACACATTATGTTTGTAATAATTTAGGTTTTTTCCTATAATTCTGGTAAATGATTTTTTTATTCCCTGTCCCCTCTACTCTATAACTGGAAGATGAGTGGAAAAATAGTGTTTTATGTTTTTGTTAACATTGCAGGAACAGGCTCTGTTGGATTTTTCAGACCATACTTACAAGAAGACATCTGGGTTTTAATGTATAGTAGTTTATAAATTTTTGTTGTTCAATCAGTAAGTCACAGCAGACTCTTTGTGACCCCACGGACTGCATCACTTCAGGTTGGAATATTCATATATGCACAGGACACTTATCTGCCAGCTCAACTATTCCAGAATGCGGGCAGGAACCAGATAGTGGATAAAAATGAACACTGCAGACCCAAAAGAGCTCTCATAGAATCTGAAGCAAAGTGTCGTTTTGTTTTTTAACCTATGTAAAGGTCCTTTGGTCAGCATTTCCTACACTAGTTACTCTAATCAGTGTTACACTGTAATAACTGTTCTGTGGCTAAAGAAGTTTAGGAAATGCTGTTTACTGAATCCCTCTAAGGGTTTGTCGGAGAAGGCAGCGGCAACCCACTCTAGTACTCTTGCCTGGAAAATGCTATGGACGGAGGAGCCTGGAGGGCTGCAGTCCATGGGGTTGCTAAGAGTCAGACACGACTGAGCGACTTCACTTTCACTTTTCACTTTCATGCTTTGGAGAAGGAACTGGCAACCCACTCCAGTGTTCTTGCCTGGAGAATCCCAGGGACGGCGGAGCCTGATGGGCTGTCGTCTGTGGGGTCGCACAGAGTCGGACACGACTGAAGCGACTTAGCAGCAGCACCAGCTAAGGGTTTGTATTCCTTGGATCACACTTTGGAGTCTTTGCCTAAGGTATTTGTATCTTGCTTTTATATTAGCAGAGAAGGGAGCGGAGCCAGCATTTAAAGAACATTACTCTGTAGAACCTAGGTAATATCTCCATTTAACAGACAAGGAACCTTGAGGCCCTTCTGGAGGATTAAGAACACAAAACTGGTAGCAGGGCAAAACTAGAAATGGGTCCTTAATCTGATTCCTATATCTTTCCTCTTTTGACTTTACTGTGCTACTGTATAATTGTAATGAACTACCTATTTGGGTTTTATACTTTAGAAGCAGCGATTTAGCAGTAATACCAGGAAAGAGACTAAAGCTGTGTTCGACTTAGGGAAGAAGAAAAGGATAATAAATTTACTACTTGACACATGACTTGTGTCCTTCGCTAACTTGATGCGCCAGAGGGGAAGGTTTCAGAGAATACTGGGTAAATTAAAGTGCTTTTGGAGTGAGATTTGATGATATCTCTAGTTATCTATAGTCTTTATGTCTATTTTTGGCATTAAAAGACCAGAACCCCCTCTTTGATCAGATATAGTAGGTTTAATTACTAACTTTTTATAGCTTCACTTTCATAATCTGGACATGGTGATACTAATACCTACCTTTGTGTAATTGTGATGCTTAAAGGAGGTGATTATGCATGTAGGGTGCTTGACAGTGTCTGGCACAGAGTAACCTTAGCTGCTATTAGTATTAATGAAAATAAGTAAGGCTTAGGTGTAGGTTGTTACCTCTCTGTATCCTGGTTTTCTGTTTTGTTTTTTAATGGGTATGTGTAGGGTGGTCATAAGGAAAGCCTCCAATCTTTCTTTAAACGTATTTGAGAAAAAATCATCAGATGCCTTTATAAAGTACAGTCGTACCTCGTCTTAACTGCACTTTGCAGATATCTTTTTTTTTTTTTTTACAGCCTGGTGATTTGTGGCAACCCTGTGTTGTCAGATGATGGTTAGCATTTTTAACAATAAAGTATTTTTAATTAAAGTATATACATTTTTTAAAGACATAATGCTATTACATCTTAATAGACTACAGTGTAGTGTAAGCATAACTTTTATGTGTGCTGAGAAACCAGAGTTTCATGTGACTCCCTGTTTTGCAATATTCACTTTATCGTGATGGTCTGGAACTGAGCCTGCAGTAACCTCTGAGGTATGTCTGTAACGGAAGTCCTATCTTGCATATATAGGGCATTAAGACAGCTACAATTCCTGTTAGGGATCTGCGGCACTTTTTTAGTGAGTACTGTTTAATCAGCAGATGTGGACTTAGTGCCCATAAAGTTTTCGTTCATTTGTTTTTTATATGAGATGTGTATTTTGAGTAGATCTGATGTCTGTGACTCGGTCTTTTTATACTGCTTATTTTTCTCCTGAAAACTGTTTTCAGACTAGTCTGTATGTGGTGACACTTTCATTTGTATTTGATCATTAGTTGCTAAATGTTTAACTGTGATGGAAAGACCAGATTACTATGGAACGTGAAGATGTTTTTCTTCCAATTTGAATGTCTAATAGTCTTTTTCAGTAGAGTTAAATAGTGTGAGGTGTCCTATGAAAATCTGGAGAGCTGTATAGAACCATTGAAAACCACCAAGACTATTAACTGTGGGTTAAGTTAAGCAGAGATGGTTTTTTGTTGTTGTTTTTTTTCCTTCAGTTTTTATTCCTCCTCCAGTTCTTTGAAATAGCCAAGATCCTTGGGGGCTCTAAGAACACCAAATAATTTTCACAGCTTGAGGCAGAGTGATTTTCTTGGGAAACCTTTTCTTATAAAATAAAATGCTCTTTGTCCTTGCCAGGTCATTTTTAAAGAAACAGCTGGTAGCAGCACCTCACTGCCTTGTCACTAACTAGGCTGAAGGAAGGGAAGAATGAGTCATAGGTTCCTTCTTGTATTCTCCTTCTCTTCTCCCTTTCCCTTTCCACTTAGTTCTTTATTGGCACTGAAAAAGTTTGCTGGCCCTGATCTATTAGTAGATCACAGTATCTGATGGTGGTGATATTTTATTATTGCTTCTGTTTTATTTGCTAGAAGTTCTTCTGTAGAAAAGAAGAACTCTTCTTTACCTCGATCAATTGTATGATTATTCTGAGGTACAGCAGAATAAATGCCCTTTCTTTTCCTAGTATCTGACATAGGTAGTCAGTGGCCAGTGAGGTGAGTTTTTGTTTGTTTTTTAGTATCAGTATGAACACCTGATTTTGAATATGCTTGTTTTAATCCATTGTAATTGCTCCTTTTAATTCTCAAATGTCTCATCTTTAGCTAGTGGGAGCCCCTTCCTTTTGGGTCCTGTATTCCTCGATAAAACCACAGTTGATAACCTTGTTTTCTAGTATAAAAAGGTATTCCGGGCTTATCGTGTACATCACCTACCTCAGATCTAGAGCCAGTTATTTTTCTAAGGGGTTTCTGATTCTTTTTAGTGTAAAATGATATTTAAAGACCACTATCTGTCTTTGTTTGGAGAAGGCAGTGGCACCCCACTCCAGTACTCTTGCCTGGAAAATCCCATGGACGGAGGAGTCTGGTAGGCTGCAGTCCATGGGGTTGCTAAGAGTCGGACACGACTGAGCGACTTCATTTTCACTTTTCCCTTTCATGCACTGGAGAAGGAAATGGCAATCCACTCCAGTATTCTTGCCTGAAGAATCCCAGGGACGGCGGAGCCTGATGGGCTGCCGTGTATGGGGTCGCACAGAGTCGGACACGACTGAAGCGACTTAGCAGCAGCAGCAGCAGCATCTGTCTTTGTTGCTACTGTTGAGTTTTTTGTAGGCCCTTTTATTGGACAGAGCTAGGATAGTACCTGTGAGTGATTTTTCTTCTTGTGGTAAAATAATGTAAATTGACCATTTGTATTTTAAAGTATACAATTCCTTGACATTAAGGACATTTACAGTGTTGTGTATCCATCACCACTATCTAGTTCCAGAACTTTTTCACATCCCAAAAGAAACCCTGTATTCATTAAGTAGTCACTCTGCATTCCTTCCCTGCCACCCCGCAAGACACTGGCACTAATCTGCTTTCTGATTGTGGACTTGCTTGTTCTGGACCATTAATAAGTGTATTCATATAACATGTGGTCTTTGTGTCTGGCCTTTTTCACTTAGCATAATGTTTTCAAGGTTCATACATGTAGCAAATATCCGTACTTCATTGCTTCTTATGGCTGAATTACATTCCATTGTATGGATGTACTACATTTTGTTTATTCAGCTGATGGATGTTCGGGTTGTTTCCAGATTTTGGCTATTGTGAATAGTGCTGCTGTGAACATTTGTATACAGATCATTTTTGAACACTTCTCAGTTTTCTTGGGTATTTAACTGAGGAACTGTCAGTTTTCCATAGTGGGTGCATCATTTTACATTTCCACCAGCAGTGTATAAGGATGCTAATTTTTCCACATCTTGTGCAACACTTGTTATTTTCCATGTTTTGATAATGGCCGTCCTAGTTAGTGGGAAGTGATATCTCATTGTGATTTTGATTTGCATTTCCCTAATGATTAGTGATGTTCACCATCTTTTGATAGGCTTGCTGATCATTGGTATATCTTCTTTGGAGGAATGTCTATTAACTTCTTTTCCCATTTTTAAATTGGATTTGTCTTTTTGTTGTTGGGTTGTTAAGTTTCTTTATATATTCTGAATACTAGACTTTTATTATATACATGATTTGAAAATAAATCTGTTGTTCTGCAAGTAAGCTTTTCACACTCTTGATAATGTACTTAGATGCACAAAAGTTTTAAATTTTGATCAGGTTGAATATACCACTTCTTTCTTCCTTATGCTTCAGGTGTCATACCTGAAAAAAGTATTCCCAAATCCAAAATCATGAAGATTTACATTTACCCATGTTTTTTTCTAGGGATTTTATCATCTTTTTTTTTTTTTAATCTTTTTTCTTATATTTGGTCCCTGAACCATTTTTGAGTATATTTTTGTATATGGTATGAAGTGTAAGGGTCCAGTTGTCCAAGTTTCATTTGTTGAAGAGCCTGTTGTTTTCCTATTGAAAAGTCTTGGCACCCTGGTTGATGATTAGTTGGCTATAGATTCATGGGTTTATTTGTGGACTCTCAGTTCTGTTCCACTGATCTATATTTCTGTCTTTATGTCAGTACTGTACTGTCTTGGGGGCTTCCCAGATGGTGCTAGTGGTAAAGAACCCACCTGCCATTGAAGGAGACATAAGAGATATGGGTTCAATCCTTGGGGCTGAAGATTTCCTTGGAGGAGAGCATGGTAACCCACTCCAGTATTCTTGCATGGAGAATCCCATGGACAGAGGAGCCTGACGGGCTACAGTCCATAGGGTTGTAGAGAGTAACAACTGAGATGACTTAGCATGTATGCACACTCTTGATTACTGTAGCTTTGTTATAAGTTTTGATATTGGGAAGTTTAGGTAGTCTTACTTTTTTAGAAAGGTTGTTTGGCCTATTCAGAGTCCTTTGCAATTTCATTTGAATTTTACAATCTTCTGTAGATTGCTTTGGGTAGTATTGACATTTTAATAAGTCTTTTGATCTATGAACATGGCATATCTTTCTATTTATTTAAATATTATCTAATTTCTTTCAGTAACGTTTTGTAGTTTTCAGATCTTGTACCTCTTTGGTTAAATTTATTCATAAATGGTATTTTATGCTATTAAATTAAAATTTTTAATGCTATTGTGATCTGAGCTGTTTCCTTATACTCTTTTTTGAGTGTTCATTGCTTAGTATGTAAAAATGCAAATGAATTTTGTGTTAATCTTATATTCTACAACTTGACTATATTTGTCCTGTTATTTCTCATTTAAATATGAGAAAATACACCATGAGTTTATACCAATATTTCCAAATAAGATTTTGTTGCAAATAAGATTTTGTTGCAAATTTAAGCATTTAGGATTATAATATTTTCCCTTTAACTTTATTAAGATTTAAATTTATAGCTCTTTTCTTTTATGCTGAAAGTCTTGGAGAATAGTGAATTACTTGCTATGTTATTTATGTATACATATACTTCTTAATATTATTATTTTGAGCCTATTTTAGAAAATGGTGGAAAAGTCTAAGAATTCTTATAATTAATACAGATTCTACTAGGCATTTACAGTCATTTTCTTTTTTTACAGTCATGTTTTAAAAGTCATTTGAAATGATTTTTCTTCAGGTTTAAGCCACCCTTTTGATACATAGTTTGGTTTACTCATTTTGCTGTCAGTTACTAGGAATAATGTTTTTATTTTGATTTACTTTTGATTACTTTTGTTATATAAAACATTTTCATGGCTCCAAAGCTACAGTATGAAGTATAGTCAGAAAAATTCAAACTTCTGTCCTCTCTTTCTCTGTAGTTGATCATTTTTTTGTTATTTACCAAAAAAAATATATATATATATATACTTAGTCATATTTCTCTTTCCTCCTTAGATAAAGTTTTGCACCTTGTGTTTTTTACTTAATGAAAATCCCAGAAATCACTCATAATATAGGATGCTCTCCCTTACTGCTTTTTACTCCTGCCTAACAGTCTGATATTTTAATTTAAGCAGTTCCATATTGATGACATTAATGTATTACATAGCGAAATTATGATGGGACCCAAGTTCCTGGTTCTTCTTATGGCACTGAAACTTGAAAATTTAAAGTATTTATAATAAAGATACTAGTTTACCACAGATACTCAAAACAGTATAGAAGTGTACACAATAAAATGTGTACAATTTCTCTGTTTCCCATCTGCTCACTTTCCCATTATTCCTGTCTCCAGAAATTACTACTAGTAAGTTAGTTCAAGATATTTTTATAGGAGTGTATAGGATTTAATATACTATGAATACTTTGCAGACAAAATTGGGATCGTGTCATGAATATTTTGTAACTTGATATTTTTAGTGTAATATTATCAATTGAACTTTAAATTTGAATAGTGAAGAAGACTCAGGAGTATAACCAAGACAAAAATGATTTTGTGACTTTTTTCTCTTTCATTAACACTAGGCAATAATATATTTTGTGTGTATGTGTATATATATAGCTTATTAAATTTTTTGTATTGTAATTCTGCTCTAAAATCCAGAAGGTGTGTAGTGTGTGTAGCTATAATCCCTCTCAAACTTATGTTTGGAAAGAAATTGAGAAATATTTTATTGTGTTCTACTGTGGCTTAACACTAAAAGGAAATTTAAGCGTCTGTTAACAGCTAGTGATCTTCATAAAAGAAGAAAAGTGTGTATCTTGTTCATCATTGGGTCCTTAGCACCTCGGACAGCGACTGGTTCTCAAGTATGCTTACTCTGTACTTGTTTTGTTTCTCCGTGAATTGTAAATGGATCATGTTCTGTATCCTTTTTTCATTTGTTAATATATCATAGAAATTTTTCTTGTCAATACTTAAGTTTATACTTGATTCTTTTAAATGAATGCTTTAATGGAGTTACTGTATATTACATAATTAGACAGTTTTTCATTGGAACCCTCCTCAACACCCAGACTTTGATACTAGTGTTCTGTTTTTCAAATATTACTGGAAGATACTAGGTAGAGGATTAGGATGACTGGAATGAACGTGTATAACTCCCTTTATTAAAACGTGTAACATAAGCAAATATTTATGGAGACCATCAGTGTGAGTTAACATGCTTTAAACAGATCTGAGTGTTTTGATCATGAATATTAAATTCATTTCACTTCAGAAGATTTTGATAAGCAATTCACATAATGAGAAATAAAAAGTTAGTGTGTGAAAAAAGTGTTCAATATAGTATATTGATGAAACACAAAATAGAATGAGACAAAATTATACCCTTTCCTCCCCATTGAAATTGGCAAAAATTAGAAATACAATATTTAGTTGGTGACAGTGGTTTTGGGAGATGTTTTGCTGAGGGAAAGTAAATTTATATATTCTTTTTGGTGGGCTGTTTGGAGAGTTTCAGAAGTTCTAATTCTGAGACTTAAGGAAAAAATTAATGATATGCTCATAAATTTAGATATATATGAATGTTTATGAAAAATTTAATCCCAGTATTAACAACGGTAATACTAGTTAAATAGTGCTTCATCCATGCCATACATTTATTTACTCGTTTGAGCAATCCTATAGTATTTATACAATAGGATTAAAAATGATGATGTACAAGAACATTTAACATAGCAATGCTTTCATAATAGGAATGAGTGAAAATAATACATTGCAAAGGAGTATATGCAATGTGATTGCATTAACTGCAACAAAATAGAGAAAACTGAATATTCTTCAGGTATTTATGCTTATAATCCTTTGTTTGATTTATAATACAATTAGAATCCTGTTGTTCAAATATGTCACTTTTATTCTTTTTGATAATCTTAATTTTTCTAAATTTCTCTCTACAGAGAATATATATTATCTACCAAAAACCTGTTATTTTTTTAAATATTCTTTGATTTTGCAGAAGAGTTTAATTCAGGGTTCCTGAACAGTAAATCTCTAAGTAGAAATCCATTAGTAACAGTTTAAATCTGTAACTAACTTCTGGTGAACACGTAAAATAGAGATTAAAATGAAGCTTAGTCTTTTGATTTCTGTTAATTTGCTGATGTTTTCTGGGGATCAGAAATGGAAAGAGTAGAGAGTTATTATAATGGAAGCAAATGAAGTTTGAAGCCCGACAATGGCAAAATGACAAAGTCTTTTAAATGTTGGTTTTGTGGTTGTTGGCAGTGAAGCTTTACCATAAATAAATGAAAGAAGGAAGGGAGGTGGGGAGAAAGAAGGAAGGAAGGAAATAGAGACTAGCTATATTTTCATGGTATTATAATCAGGATCTACTCTTTCATAGTAGGAATTTTGTAATTCTTATAATTTTTGCTTCTCCTTTTTAAGTACTGATTTCTTCGAAATCTTCCAACTCTTATAGTTTCAGTCTTGTTCCTACTCTTTTGAGGACTTGAGAAAATTAGTTCACCATATTGCTGCTAATGAATCTGATATATGTAGGACTAGAACTTGTGCTAGTTTTACTTAGTTTCCTCTTTTAAGACCTTATTAAAATGTTTTTCTCAGTCAAGTCTTCTTTGACCCTTATTTTGAAAATTATAGCCGCTCCACAATTCTGCACTTTGCATTCCCCTTCTCTACACTTTTTAAAAGTAACATTTATCACCTTATTATATATAATTTATATATATATATACATATATATATATATATAATTTAAGCTTCCCTGGTGGCTCAGAGGGTAAGGCGTCTGCCTGCAAGGTGGAAGACCTGGGTTCGATCCCTGAGACCTGGGTTGGATCCCTGGGTCAGGAAGATCCCCTGGAGAAGGAAATGGCAACCCACTCCAGGACTCCTGTCTGGAAAATCCCATGGATGGAGAAACCTGGTGCAGGCTACAGTCCATGGGGTCACAAAGAGTCGGACACAACTGAGCGACTTCACTTTCATATATAATTTATGTTGTTTGTGTCTGCTCTTCTCTCCTCCCTTGTTTAAAATATGTTACCGTGAGTATGAAATTTTTGTTTCTTCAGTGTTTGTTTACTTCCAGAGCTCAGAGCAATGCCTGGATAACAGAATTTCAGTAAATACAGTATTTATTGAACAATGAATAGAGAGTACTCTGTATTTGTGGAATGATTGAATGTTCTATTTAGTTGACGGAGGTGAAATTCTGTTTAAAGATTAGGATTTCATAGTTGTTTTATAGTGTGGCTGCTTCATTGTCAGTCTGGTAATAAATAAATTTATAGACAAGTTGAAATTTCTGAATTCTGAATAACTCCAGAACAGGGATTATTCTTTAATTATTAATTTAACTTTACGATATTGTGTATTAACTATTGCTAGTGTTAGTTGCTCAGTCGTGTCCAACTCTTTGCAACCCCGTGGACTCTTAACACACCAGACTCCTCTTTCCATGGAATTTTCCAGACAAGAATTCTGGAGGGGGTTGCCATTCCCTTCTCCAGGAGATCTTCCCAACCCAGGGATCCACAGGGATCCAGGCAGATTCTTTATCTTCTGAGCCACCAGGGAAATGAATACCAAAAAGACTAATGAGTAGGGAAAAAACCTTTGGTGAATGTCTAGTCTTTTTGGTCCTTGTGAGGAAACTGGACTGACGTTTAAGAGCTTTCTTGCTTGCTCTCTCTTTGACTTTGAGATTCGTCCCAGGGATTTTGTGTTTTTAGTTATTTCTTCGGAAATAAGTTGTGAGGAGAGGAGTTGGATGAAACTGCTGCATGATTGCTTTTTTGAAATCAAAACTGTTGCTGAATGTTAATTAACACCACAGCTTTGTGTGAAGGCTTTTAGACTTGAGTGATAATGAGACTCATTATTAGAGAGAGAGTATAAGGTGTTCCAAGGTTCCACATGTATTCATCCAACACTTAAGGTCAACTATATGGGCACTCGGTGAAACTACTGAGCATACAGATAATGAGGAGTCAGTGGAGATGTTTGTTTCATAGTGCTTCTCCTAGGTGTGAGGTTTCCCAAGAGCAGGAAAATTTATTTTCTTGGGTATTTTTGGTTTTGATTTAAATTGAAATAGAAAATGAGGCATTAAGTAGTATTGAGGAGAGATGTATAATCACAGCATAATTCTAATATCAATTTGCTGTTGCGCTAGACTTTGTGTAAAGGTAATGTCTTTTTGAAGGTATTAGAATTTATTGGCATACTTTTTACCTGCTTTATTCTTTTAATGTAGTCCTTATAACAATCCTGAGAAATAGGAGTTATTATCAGTATTTTACAAATAAGAACATTGAGTTTCAGAGAGGTTAAGTCATTTGCTTAGGGTTCATAGCTTGTAAGTTGTGGATTTTAAACCAGGCCTATTGGTGTTGAAGTTCATAAACTTACACTTCCCCAGAGGAATCGGCTTTTTTTTTTGGAGGGGGGAAGAGGAGGGCAGGGCAGGAAAGGGGGATGTCAGTAATGTTAAATTTTAAAAAAATGTACTAAATTTGTAAGCTCTTCTGCAAATTTTTTCCCTCAAATTAAATCTTTGCCTTTTGAGTCAGAGTATTTCAAAATAAAAATCCTTTGTTTTTCTTATTAAAAAATAAAACATACTCGCTATGGCAAGAAATACAAGACTAGAGAGAAGTGAAAAGACAAAAAGAAGAAAGGTAGCTGGGATGGGGAGAGTCGTAGTCCTGTTAATCCATTGTTAGCCTTTTGGTGTGCTGGCGTGCGTGCTTGCATGCATGCATTCATGCATGCGTGTGTGCTCAGTCCTTCAGTAGTGTCCAGCTCTTTGCTGCTCTGTGGACTGTAGCCCACCAGAATCCTCTGTCCATGGGATTATCCTGATAAGAAATACTGGAGTAGGTTGACATTTCCTCCTTTAGGGTATCTTCCCTGGGATTGAACCCCTATCTCCAGTGTCTCCGGCATTGGCAGGCAGATTCTACTGAGCCACTTGGGAAGCCATAACATTTTGGTGTACAGGTGATATTTAACATAGTGTGATTTGGGTTCCAGAGTTTCTGGGCTCTGCCATCTAATAGTTTTGTGATTTGAGGCTTTCACGGTTTGGAGGTAATTATTTCAGTTTTGCAAATGAAAGAATTGAAGTTTAGAGAGGGCAGCCTATACATACAGTTTTGAAGATTAAATGTGATAATGCATGTGAGATTCTTAACACATACCTATAATTCCAGGCACATTCTAGTTCTTTTGCATATAGATATACTATCTTCTACTGAAATAAATAACCAAAAAATTATAACTGCCTTTTTTAAAACCTAATATATCAGTGATATCTTTTCATATAAAGCACATACATTTTGAATCATTAGATACTGATTAATTCACACAATAAGATGCTATAATATATTCAGCTACTTCCTTCTTGGTGAATGTTTCTGATTTTCTCTTTTCTTTTGCAATTATAAATATTGCCTCAATAAATACTCTTGTAGGACACCTTTGTGTGTATTTTTATCCCGTTAGGGTAGAGTTGGAGGTTGAGAGGAATATGAACACTGTTAGTTTCTGGTCCATGTTGCTGTATTGCCTTCTGGAGAGGTTGTAACTATTTATGTTCTAACTCATTTATATGAATACTTGTCTTCCTGCACTCTTACTAAATTAGATACTATAAGTTTAGAACATCATTGTTGATCAGTTTTAATTTTTACATAGCTTTGATACTAATAACTTTGAGGGTTTTTTTCCTGCATGCATCTTGGCTCCTTGGTTATTACACTGCTATCTCATTAGTTTTCTTGTCCTCATGCTCATTTGTAGGGTATTTGTCTTTTCCTTAGTGATGTGAAAGAGCTGTTAATATATGAATACTGTGAACTCATTTTATGTTGTTTCCCCCTCAGTTCAGTTTTTCTTGTCATTTTACTTATGTTTATGTTTGAGTGTATGAAGGTTTGAAATAGTTATGTCAGCATATCTGTTGGTCTCCTAGCTGTGGGGTCATGATTAGGGAAGCTTGCCCTTCCCCAAAACTATATAAATCAGCACTTTTTGGACCCCTTTAAATCTTAAAAACTATTGAGGACCCCGAAGAGCTCTTGTTCATGTGAGTTACACCTATAGTTATTTGCCACATTAGAAATTAAAACTGAGAAACTCATGAAATATTAGAAAACAGTAAATCCTTTACATGTTAACATAACACCCTTTTAAATAAAAATTAAATTAAAAATCAATTAAATTTAATTAAATTAATTAAATTTAACAATGATTTAATAAAGTCAAATTAAAAATTTAGAAATTTTACATTTTTACGAATCTCTTTACAAAGAGAGTGAGGATGAAAAAAGCATTGTTATGTGAAATATTATTGTTATGAAAATAATTTTGATCTCATGGGCCCCCCCGAAAGGATCCAGAGATCTGGACTACACTTTGAGAACTGCTGATATAAGTATTCAATTATTATTATTATTTTTTGTATTTTTATGACCCAGTTTAAATCTGGAATGAATTTGATTAAAACCACCACCACCCCCGTCCCTACCCCGGTCCGTTAGCCTTTAGTCAACATTTTTTGAAAGTCCCATTTTCTTGTAAATCATTGACTGACTGCCTGGAATGAACCTATAAACCTATCCACCTTTCTCAGTTGTTACTGCGTGAGCTCAACTGTTGATTGAAAACTGTAGTCCTTAGCAATCTTTGCTTAATGTTGTATCTCTATTTCGGTATATTCTCTTAGGTTCCTGATGCATTCTCCCAACCTCAACTTTCGGTTTTGCACATGTTGTCCTAAAACTTTTTATTTCTGTCAGTGATTGTGGCATATTGCTCTAAATAGTATTGTTTGCTTACCAGTTATGAAAGTGATGTATAATCCTTGTAGGAAATCTAAACTGTGTGTAGAAGCATAAACGAGAAAAGAATATTCTGTTGCTTTGAATACGCAGAGCACTGCAGACATGCTATTATTGCTGTCCTGTAATGAAAATTACTTCAGTATTGAAAAATGCTAGCAAGTTGAACTATACATAAATTCCTCCTCCACTCTTAATAAATTGTACATCTTTTGATGTGCTGCTTAGCTTCTTGGAATCCCTTGCTCACCAGACTTATGTATATTACTTTTTGTGCATTCTTAGGTATTTTGGATAAAAAGAACAAGACATCGTTTCCTCTGTCACTAAGTTTGCAGGTTAATGAAGAAATAATAAGTTATATGATAAGTATTATTATAGCTATAAGCAATTATGAATATTATGGGATAGCCTAAGCAAGCTATTGTTGAAAAATGATGAGAAAGTGAAGAGTAGGGAGTGATCTTGAAAAGATTAAGGTTGTGTAATCTTTCTTTAGTATTTGATGGTTTGTTTGACTGTCTGGGTGAAGAGAAGCTAGGAATCAAAAGAGTGACTCCCGGCTCTTTGGCTTGAAAGACAGGATGGATAATGACGTTTACTAAAATAGGGAATATACTCAGCTCCCAATAAAATAAAACTCCCAGCACTTCTGCACTTTCCAAGGCTCTGTTCTCTTGCTTTCCAAGATGAGTTCAATTGTGGCCTTGTTAGGCCAGGAAATATTCAGGTGAAGAGGTGTGGGAGGCATTGGAAAGCTGCTAGGAGAGTATGTGGGCTAGAGTTGGCAGTGTAGCATAAGTGGTTGAATGAAGATTAAGATCATCCTTTGAGACTTCTTAACAGGAAAAGAGAAGGATAGGGACCCTCCAACATTTGAGAGACAGGGAAAGGAAAATGAATCCAGCAAAAATAGTCAGAAGAGGAGGAAGTGGAAGAGTTGGTGGTGTAAAATGCAACTGACCAGAATTTAACGGATGAGGGTAGGAGAGAAGGGGATCTGAAATGTTAAATCCTGCTTGGACAGATAAGACTGAAAATGGTTCATTAGGTTTAGGAATAAGGAAGTATTGTTGACTAAAGCAAAACCAGCTTAACTGGGGTGCTGGGAACAGAAGTTATAGCAAAGAGGATAAAGGTGAAGAAGTGGAAGATAGTGTTGGCTGCCCTTTGAGAAGCTTGCCTATGAAGCTAGGGGAATGTGAATTAGAAGTGGACAAAAACGGATTTGAGAGTGTTTATGTTCTAAGGAAGAAGAGAGGAGAAAATAAGATTGAACTAAGAGCTGGGGAAGTACAGTGGTCTTAAACTTTGTAAAGAAATGATTTCAAACATTTTGTTTGCTCTTTTTGTAAAAATTGTTCTAAAATATATATTTTAGATAATACTATGGTTTCTGATACCTTTTTATGATATTTCAGTTGTCTCGAATATGAGTTAATCTTCTGTTCTACTGAAGGACATAGAACCCCATTCTAAAATATAGTAGCTTAGGGCCATTTAATATAATCATGTAGCTTTTTGATGGTTAATTTCATCTTTTCCTTGCATGTGTATGTGTCCACTCCCCTCAACTCATTAATGTGATTGGTGCTGGCAGTAATACCACTTATTCCTAAGTAGCTGAAATGGGAAATCTACTAATCAGTAGTTAAAAATTGTGCTTTGAATGAGATTACTGATTTTAGTAGATTGCAAGGAAGATCTGGAGGTTACTTTCATAAAAGCTCCCTTAATCTGTGACTAATTTATCTATCAAGGTTTTCTACTGCCGTTTCACTTATCTATCTATCAAGGTTTTCTAATGCTATTTCACTTAACGGATGTGGAGCTCTGTAGTTAGGTTGCTTTAGAATGCCAACTCCAACACTTGCTAACTCTGGGCTTGAACAAAAAGCTTTCAAAACTTGACTTTATTTTTAAAATGATGATAATAGTACTTACCTCGCAGGACCATTATGAAAGATAAATGATACAATGCATGAAAAACACAGCTTGTTTCAGAGCAGATAGATTCAGCAATTGTTAACTGTTAGTAACTATTTTCTCTTGTCTCCTGAGTTTTGATTTTCTAAGCTTGACGTTTCTGAACATCTTGATTAGAAGGGTATTACTTATTTAAAAAGAGAATAGGTTAAGATAGAGTCGTAGTGTAGATTTTATGTGTCTGGGAAGGCAGTGAGAATTTGCAGCCTATATAAACAAGGTTTATATCCTGAGATAGGTTGGTTGTTATACCTGTTCAGGGCAAGTTGTTCTTAGACATACTTGAAACACTGTATACCTCTAAATTGTTTCTGTAATTTTTTTTTTTGAATCGGATACTAAAGTATTTTAGAATGAGAAAGGAGGTAAAAATGACCTGGAATTATGTTATGGGGTATTTTACTTGGAAAGAGAGAGTGTGTGTGTCTGTGTAGAACAGGGGTTGTTGTAGGTTGCTATTTTAGGACAGGAAATTAATGTAACCTGGTGAGGCTCATGAATATTGCAGGCTTAGTATCAAAACTACTGGGTAACCTGTAATTTACCCAGGGCAGTACTTGGAGGACAGGAAGTTAGAGTTTGTGCCTTGGTGTGAGAAAGCCTCTATTCACCTTTTTTATATGAGACTTGAGCTCTTAAAAGAGACAGAGAATGAAATTATCCAATATTTGTATCTGTCAGTTTAGTCATTCTTTTCTTCCCTCTGTCAAATACATTGTACTATTCTTTTAAACATTTAAGAGTTCTTTTGAGAACCTATACCTTTTTTGGTATAGATTCTAATGGATGGAAAATCCTGTTTTTTAGCTTTGGTGAATGTACAAGTACACATGTAAGGTAGCTCTCGCCATTGGACTTCTCTCACACCCACAGACCCCCTTTATAAAGGAGAGGAGCATTTATGATGTTTAAAAATAGTAAACTAAATTGTTGCCTTCTGAGAATATCTCTGGATGTGTTAATGGAGTTGAAAATTTAAAGCTGCTGAACCCACACAGAAATTTTCACTTTGTTAAAAGCCATAAAAACAAGTTTTATTTTTATTGATAACTGGCTTAGTAAAAAGACTGTTAAATTCAGGAATGATTTAAGAAATTGTTAAAGGTTTCATTGCTTTTTTTAAAAATGGTACTTCCTATTTGCAAGTCTCTCCATGTCTGCAGTCATACCAAATGAATCATGAGTGCCTTGGTTCTTGCTTTATGTACAAAGTTACTCTCTCAGCGGTAGATAGAGCTTCTTGGCGTTGGCAGGGCTGGGTCAGTGACTTGACCATAAAGCAGTGCTACCTTTTCATTGAAGGGGAAATGAGCTCTCTCTCCTCTGCTGAAATAGGTTAGGTGCTTGCCTGTTGAGAAAACTGTTGTACCATTTAGGGGAGGTATTGGATTAAAAAGGTTTAGTATTTTTGACTTGTCAAAGTAAGATTTAACTGTCTTGCATTAAAAAGTTGCTCTCATGATACAGTTCTTTTGGAAAATTTAGAAACTCTTAGAGAATTTCCTTACTTAAACAAAAGGAAAAAACTCCGATTTCACTTAGCCAAAATACCTCCCCTCTAATTTCAGTCAGAGGCCATTATGTGATAGTTGTTTTCCAAAGACATGTCATGTTATCAAAAATTGCATTATGTTTTTAATGGTTTTAAGTTGCTAAAATTTTAGGGAAGAGATTGGTGGTGGCTTAGTGGATTGGTTTTCAGATTCCCAATCACAAAGTAATTGTAAGAACTTAATAGGTAGATTTTCTTTTTCTCTTTAAAATATAGGTTGTATATCTAGAAAACCTAAACCACAAGGAAAAAATGAATATTTGATGACATAAATCTAGTTTTTACACCAGATTAATGGCCTTTAATGTCATCACTGCTATATTTAATGTGTATTAGCTATTGACATATAACAAACCACTGAAAACTTGGTTTAAAAGAACCACCATTTGTTATTGTCCATGAGTCTTTCGATCAGCTGGTAGTTCTGATCTAGGCCAGGCTTAAGTATGTTACATGGGCTTGCTCATATTTCTCATGACTTACCCAGTAGATTGGCTAAGACTAACTTTTCCAGTGTAGTCTTACTTATGTCTGGTGGTTGGCTGCATTTCAGCTGGAGTAACAGGGTGACTGGGCCACATGTTTTAGATATCCAGCAGGCTAGCTTAGGCTTGTTTCACTGTGGTAGAGCATATTTTCAAGAGAGAGATATGGAAGCATGCAAGAGTTTTTGAGACCTAGGCTTAAAACTGGCGGACTGTCATTTTTATTGCCGTCTATGTGGCTCAGCTGGTAAAGAATCCACCTGCAATGCAGGAGACCTGGGTTCTATCCCTGGGTTGGGAAGATCCCCTGGAGAAGGGAAAGGCTACCCCCTCCAGTATTCTGGCCTGGAGAATTCCATGGACTGTATAGTCCGTGGGGTCAGAAAGAGTTGGACACGACAGAGCGACTTTCACTATTCCCCAAAGCATGTCATTAGTCCAATTCAAATTCAAGAGGTGGGGAAAGACTACAAAGTAATGTTGTGAAGTGTGTAATATAGGGAGATCTGGAAAATTGGGGGAACTTTTGCAGTCTTCCTCATTTAATCAGCTGTACTCCAGTTTTAAAAAATCTCCCACATACAGTATACTGATTTTTTTTTCAATTACCCAGTCATATACTTTTCAGCCATTATTAGTGATAAAGCACATGCCCACTCCACTGAGTAGCTGTGCTATACCTCCAAATAGCTTTTATATTATTTTCTTCATAGTTACAACTTTCTTGTTGCTGTTCAGTTGCTAAGTCGTGTCCTACTCTTTGCGACCCCATGGACTGTAGCATACCAGGCTCCTCTGTCATCCACTATCTCCCAGAGTTTGCTCAAATTCACGTCTGTTGAATCGGTGATGCTGTCTAACCATCTCATCCTCTGTTACCCCCTTCTCACGTTGCCTTCAGTCTTTCCCAGCATCAGGGTCTTTTCCAGTGAGTTGTTCTTAACAACAGATGGCCAAAGTATTGGAGCTTCAACATCAGTCCTTCCAAAGAATATTCAGGGTTTATTTCCTTCAGGATTGATTGGTTTGATCTCCTTGCAGTCCATAGGACTCTCAAGAGTCTTCTTCAGCAGCACAGTTCAAAAGCATCAGTTCTTCTGTGCTCAGCCTTTTTTATGGTCCAACACTCAGATCCGTACATGACTACTAGAAAAACCATAGTTTTGACTGTATGAACTTTTGTCTGCAAAGTGATGTCTCTGCTTTTCAACACGCTATCTTAGTTTGTCAGTATTCCTCTAGTAGACTTTAAAACCATCCCAGGGCCAGGCCTGGAGCCAGATATTGAATCACTTCTTCAAGAAGCGTTTGTTGACAGAATGAATTGATTGCTTTTGTCTTAAATTTTTCCTCACTAATCTGTCATGGCAGGACTTAAGTCTTAAGTTTTATGACCTCTGATTATATCTAGAGAAGTGTTATGGTACAATTATTGGTAAATTCTTTTTTTCTTAAATATTTTGATTTCTGGGGACCATAAGGCTCTAAGTAATTTTTTAAAAGATTTATTTATTTATGGCTGCTCTGGGTCTTCATTGCTATGCATGGGCTTATATACTCTAGTTGTGGCAAGGGGGTACTACTCTCTGGATGTGGTGCCTGGGCTTCTCGTTGTGGTGCCCTCTCTTGTGGAGCATGAGCTCTAGGCTTGGGCTTCAGTAGGTGCAGCGTGCAGGCTCTGTAGTTACGGGGCGTAGGCTTAGTTGCTCTGCTGTATGTGGGATCTTTCTGGACCAGGAATCGAACCTGTGTCCCTGCATTGGCAGGCAGATTCTTAACCACTGGACCACCAGGAAAGTCCTCGGTTAAATTCTTGATTTTAATTGTCATCTGGATTAAGTGATGAAGCAAAAGATTCCTTTTGGAGAGAATGTGCTGTCCTTTGTCTCTCAGTCGTGTCTGACTCTTTGCAACCCCATGGACTGTAGCCCACCAGGCTCCTCTGTCCATGGGGATTATCCAGGCAAGAATACTAGAGTGGGTAGGCTTTCCCTTCTCCAAGGAAACTTCTGACCCAGGAATCAAACTCAGGTCTCCTGCATTGCAGGCAGATTCTTTACTGTCTGAGCCACCAGGGAAGCCCATTGGAGAGAATGGACATTATCAAAGAGAGGCTATCTGGCTAAGCCCATTAAAAGGGAACTTGATTTGCTCTAATTACTAACTTCTCCCCCTTGTCTTATATAGGCATTTTTTTCTTCTTCTGTACTAGGGAATTTAATTGATTTTAATTTAATATTTTGGGCCATTAATTAAGCATTTATATGGTCTGTTTTGCATAGTGGGGCTATTAGAATTTGCTCAGTAGATGCATTATTACAGGACAAAGTCATTCTAAAAGTATTAAGTTAGCCTGGGTGTAAATGGGAACAGAAATGGAATGTGTTACTGTTGCCATTTGCTGTTAGCTATCTTTACTTTTTCTTTTTTAGATCAGTACCTGTCTGTGGGACCTAGGTGCTGGTCCTGGTAAGATTCCTACCAGTAGAAGTAGAAAGAGGAGGAGTTGGAGTTGTGGTTGTTGACACCTACCTGTCTAACGCTTTCCATGTGTCAGTAACTGTTCTAAGCATGGTGTATAAATTAGCTCGTTTATAACCTATGAGTTAAATTCTGTTATCCTGATTTTACAGATGAGGGGCCCGGGGCACAGGAAAGTGACACAAATAAACGTGGCTAAGATAATACAGCTAATAAATGATGAAGCCAGAATTTAACCCCAGCTATCTGGCCCCAGACTTGGTGCTCTTGGTCAGTATGCTGGATTTTTTCTTATGGATAGTGGAATGATTTGAATGCAGAATTCTTGTGTTCATTGCCTTCTTCTTTAAAACAAAACTCTGGGATTTGGGGCCAATGGGAAGAGGAGGAAGTACTAAATGGTTAAAGATAGTTTTTTAAAAAGGACATGTATATCCCATTTTATATTATCATAATTAGTTATAGAATTCCTTTTGTCTTTTTCTGGAAGTTGAGGCAAGAGTTTGGTTTTGTGTTGACTTAACTGGTGTGTATGCTTCCCTGGTGGCTCAGTGGTGTAGAATCCACCTGCAGTGCAGGAGATGCAGAGACTCAGGTTTGATTCCTGGGTTGGTAAGATCCCCTGGAGAAGGAAATGGCCTCTCACTCCAGTATTCTTGCCTTGGAAATCCCATGGACAGAGGACCCTGGTGGGCTATAGTCCATGGGATCACAAAAGAGTTGGACACAACTGAGTGACTCAACAACAAGAACAGAACACTTGTATATGTACAGTAAGTGCTTATTAAATGATTGTGTTTATATATCATGAAACAAATTCAGATATGTAGCTGTAGGAGGTATAATTTTATTTAGCTGAGTATATGATGTCCTTCAACCTGGAAATATATTAGTAATTGTGATGATCAAGAGGAAATCATCATTGAAGCTTGGCGGAGTTGGTCTCCTAGGTGTTGCTTTTAGCAGGCTTAAAAACAAAAACCCACCTGGAGATGCAGGTTACTCAAAACCAAGTATACAATTCAGTGAATAGACTACCACAGAGATCAAGTGCAGAATACAGCGTTTCCTCATCATTCCATAAAACTCTTGCGGCCCTCCCAGTCAGTAAATGCCCCGTCCATTACCTTGCTTGGTGTTTGAGATTGCAATTATTAATGCTTGGCATATATTAGTTTGTCTTTTCTACTTATAGTGTAATCTTCATGAGAACAGAGACTTGATTTTGCTCACTATTCTATTCCATTGCTCAGCATCGTGCCTGATATATAGTAAATGTTCGGCAAGTATTTGCCAACTATAAATTGAAAAATACTTTATTGTTCACTGTGTGTATATTACATGGTACACAGGTGCTGTTTAATATACTTATTGCTGAGGGTAGATGGTAAGTTTCAGTTTTCTTTGTTGTTGTTTAGTTGCTAAGTCATGTCTGACTCTTTTGTTACCCCATGAACTGGAGCCCACCTGGTTGCTCTCTCTAGGGAATTTCCCAGGCAAGAATACTGGAGTGGTTGCCATTTCCTTCTCCAGGGGTTCTTCAACCCAGGCCACAAATGCGAATGCGGGTCTCCAACTTTGGCAGGTGGATTCTTTTCCACTGAGCCACCTGAGAAAGTCCTTTAGTTTTCTAGGAAGAGGATTTTGATGTACAGTGTGATACTTAGACCAGTTTTAAAACAAAGAAATTGAACTGTGCTGGCATTGAATATAGTGTGCTTGTCTTTGCTCTTGTGAATGTTAGGAAATATGGGAAATTTGCTACCAGTGAGAGATAATGGCAGTCTATCTCTTGGATTGCCTTCTTGAGAGGATCTGATTTCTTAGTTATCTCATTATCTTGAATTCTTAACTTACACTCTTGATGATCTTATTGAATACCCCATACAGTTGCAAGAGACTGAGCGCTCTTATTCTTGTGAGGAGAGAATCGGGATAGAAAAAGCGTTGGTTTGTTTGATCAGGTAAGGCAGTGTAGGTGTAGTTCATAGGTGTTTTGTACTACTTCAGTTAAAACAATAAAAATTGTCTATCTTGATTAAGATAAGTTAAGGAGTATGTAGTTTAGAAATCATTTTAGTTCAGACTTATGTTCATGTAGAGGAGAAGGAAATTTTGAGCTGAAAGGGACCCTAGTGTTCTGGTTCATACTCGTTTGTCAGGTTTAATCCTCTTATTTTACATTTGAGGAAATGGGGTGCACAGAAGTTGTGTTCCTGCTAGTTCAGTACAAAGCCACAGTCAAACTGGTCTGTTTAACTCAAAAGTTCCTGGTTCTTTTGCATCATATTAACAGAATCACTTGGGGGAGTTTTATAAATGTAAACATGTTAGGGTCCTACTCCTAAAGGCTTTTAGTTTTTATTAGATTTGGGATAGGTACTAGGCATGTGTAATAAGGTAACAAAACAAGTAAAAACTCAAACCACTCTGTTGCCTCAAATTTTTAATAATGAATAAATTTTCCAAGCAATGCATGCTCCATTGGCTTAGAACCATTGTGTTGTGATGCCTTTTTTAAAACATTAATAGATTTTATTTCTTAGAGCAGTTTCAGGTTTACAGAAAAATTGAACAAGAGGTACAGAGAATTCTCACATGCTCCTCCCCACACCCACAGTTTCCCATTATTAACATCTTGCATTGTTAAGATTGATGAACCAATATTGACACATTATTATTAAGCAGAATCCATAATTCATTATTCATAATTGCCATTAGGGCCTGCTCTTATTGTTGGATAGTTCTGTGGTTTTTGACGTATGTATAATGTCATGCATCCACCATTACATTATCATACAGAACAGTTTTGTTGTCTTTAGTTTGAGCTCTTCCAATTAACTCCTACTCCCATCCTATTTCTGGCAGTCAGGAATCTTTTTACTATCTCTATAGTTTTCTCTTTTCCAGAATGTCATGTAGCTGGAATCATATACTATTGTAGTCTTTGTAGACTTCTTTATTTGACACAGCAATATTCACCTTAAGTTCCTCCATGTCTTTTTGTGGCGTTCATTGCTCCTTTATCTTTGTTGCTCAGTACTGTTCCATTGTATTGATTATACCTAGGTTTGTTTATCTGTTCACCTATCAAAGGACATCTTGATTCTATCTTCCACATTTTGGTAAATATGAATAAAGTTGCTGTAAATAGTTGTGTGTAGGTTTCCGAGTGGACATGTTTTCAACTCATTTGGGTAATAATATCTTTTGAATGCAATTGCTGGAATGTATGATATGAATATGTTCCATAGGAAAATGCCAAATTGTCTTTCAAAGGAGCTGTACAGTTTTGCAATCTCAATTTGTTATGAAAGTTCCTGTTGCTCTATATCCTCACCGGCCTTTGGTGTTGTCAGTATTTAGGATTTTCAGTTCAGTTGAGTCACTCAGGCGTGTCCGTCCAACTCTTTGCGACCCCGTGGACTGCAGCACGCCAGGCTTCCCTGTCCATCAACAGCTCCTGGAGCTTGCTCAAACTCACATCCATTGAGTCAGTGATGCCATCCAACCATCTCATCTGTCATCCCCTTCTCCTCCTGCCTTCAATCTTTCAATCTAAAATCTTCTAGGATTTTAGCCATCCTAATAGATTTGTAGTAGTATATTTTAATCTTGCAATTCCCTAATAACATATGATGTTGAGTATATTTTCATAGTTTATTTTCCATCTATATATCTTCTTTGCTGTGGTATCTAAGTCTTTTGCTTGTTTTTAATTGGATTGTTTTCTTACTATTGAATTTTAAGAACTCTTCATATATTTTGGGTACATGTCCTTTATTAGATATGTGTTTTGCAAATATTTTCTCCCAGTTTTTGGCTTTTCATTCTCTTAACTGTCTTTTGTTGAGCAGAAGTCCAACTTACCAATTTTCCCTTCATGGAATTTAATACTGGTGTTGTATCTAAAAAGTCATCGCCAAACCTGTGGTCACCTAGATTTCTTTTAGAAGTTTCATACTTTTACTTTAGATCTGTGATCCATTTTAAGTTCATATTTTGAAAGGTGTAAGTTCAGTTTATATTCAGTTTTTTTTGCATGTAGATGTCTAGTTGATCTACCACAAGGTTTTGAAAACCTCTCATGCCTTTTTTATGTCCTCCTTCCATGGAGCCGTGCTCAAGTGTGAATTATGATTATTAGAATAAGAAACTTGAGATTATCATCATCATTTTGATTTATAGAGTTTAAAAATTGTTTAGGAGGTAGTAGCATATTGAGTAAGAGTTTGGCTCTAAGACAGTCAGTTCTTTTATTCAGATTTTGAATATGCCATTTACTAGCCATGACCTTGGACAAGTTACTTAACTGTACCTCAGTACCTTCATGTATAAAAACTATTCTTACACTAAATGAAAAATATTAATATAAAACAGTACAGTATGTTGCCTATATTGTAGTTATAGAAGGTTATTAATAATAATAAGGAATCCCCAAATTCTTTACATACTTTTAATTTACTAATCTGTTATTTTATTCCCTATATGGTATTCTAGGGAAATAATAATGGTGTTAATCTAGGTGAGAATAAACATTATACTTGGACTGTTTCTGTTGTTACTGATGTCTTTCTGGCAGAAGCAGGTTTACATAAGGGAGTTTAATGTTTGACCTAGTATAATCATCATTTAAAGTGCATAAAGTATAAAAAACTGGGTGCTTCGTTCTACAAGCTCACTGTTTTCTAAACTCAGTAATACTGAATTGCTCAGAAGTAACAGTTACATGTAAAAGGTGATGGTGAAACAAAAGCTGTAGTATTTATGAAAATATAACTCACTACTTTGTATATGATGTATTACACACTATCTGCTTGCTTATATATTTGCAATGATTTATTTTAGCTTATGTTTAATTTAATCTTTCCAAGAGGAGTACAAGTTCCTTAAGGTAATGCATCTTCAGCTCTTCAATGTTATGAAACTTTTGGATAGAGTATGTGTTTCTTAATTGCGGTGGGTAAGCTGTTACTTTTAAAATATTTTTACCCTTTTTCTTACTATTTAGTCATTTATTCCAAAAAGTGGATGAAGGAACCATTTACAGTATAATTAAGAAATGCTTGCCTGTTTTTAAAGTTATGACTGGGTCAGCTAGAGGCATAAATAAGAGTTCTTTACGGCAATACCCTGAGTAAAAACCAAGCAGTTTTTTATTTGATACAACTAATTTCTAGTGATAATGAGTATTTCTATACTACCATATTAAACATTATTATATGGTTAGTAACTAAACAAGATACTGGGATGATAATTGTTTAATGCACTGATAGCAATTGTTCTCCTGCTGAGTTGCTATAAAGTTTTAAGTTTTGCTGATTAAAGGAGATGTGATTTTTAGGTTAACTTTGTTTCTATGGTAAGGAATTTGTAAATGTGTCCTAAACTTCTGAACTTTTATTAGGACATACTATTACTTTGATCTTCCTGTAACTGTCTCCTTTCCTAAAACTGCTACATGGCACAGACTTGTTTTTTAAATTAAATCTTTATTCTCAGAGTCATTTGGCAGTTAAATGAGTCTTGGTTCCCCAGTGGGTCAGTGGTAAAGAATCCACCTGTAATGCAGGAGACTTGAGTTCCTTCCCTGGGTCCAGAAGATCCTTTGGAGAAGGAAATGGCAACCCACTTTGGTGTTCTTGCCTGCGGAATCCCATGGACAGAGGAGCCTGGCAGGCTACAGTCCATGAGGTTGCAAAAGAGTCCAACATGACTTAGTTACTAAACAACAACCCCTTATCTTAGAATACTTTAATTGGCAATACACTGAGGATGTTTAAAAAAAAAACACACAAAAGAAAACAAAAGCAGCAAAATTAATGATTAGATTTAGTTTAATATATATATTCTTAATAAGGATATCTTCTGAATTATCAGAATAAAGTAGTATCTGTATTTTTCTGCTATATGTTAAAAAAACAAGACTTTTTTTTGGCAAATTGCACCTGATACCACTTTCAGTCATTCAGTATGTCATAGAGCACCAGTGAGCTACATATTGTGTGAAATATAGAGACTTTTAAATGTAAAATTTTATTCATGATACAAATATTCAGCAAATTAGGAATAGGAAGGAACTTTTTCAACCATATAAAGAGTATCTGTGAAAAAACCGTGAGCTAACATTATACCTAATGGTAAAAGACTGAACGCTTTCCCTTAACATCTGAAACAAGGTAAGAATGTCCACTTTTGCCGTTTCTATTTGACATTGTATTGGAGGTTCTAGCAAGGGCAGTTCAGCAAGTAAAAAAAACCAAAGGCCTCCAGATTGGTAAGGAAGAAGTCAAACTGTCTCCATTTGTAGATCAGATGGGTACAGAAAGTCCAGGAAATCCACTGTGTGGGTATGTTCAGTCCCGTGGGACTCTTTGCAACCCTATGGACTGTAGCCCACCAGGCTTCTCTGTCCATGGGATTCTTCAGTCAAGAATACTGGAATGGGTTGCCATTTCCTCCTTCAGGGGATCTTCCTGACCCAGGGATCAAACCTGTGTCTCCTGCATTGCAGACAGTTTCTTTACTGCTGACCTTTAGTGGAAGCCCTGACAAATCCACTGTTAATCTGCTATTATAGCTAATAAATGAGTTTATTAGCAAGACAGAGAATCAATCAGTATATAAAAGTAAGTTGTATTTCTGTGCAGTAGAAATGAGCGAACTGAAAATGAAATTAAGAAAACAATTCCATTTATAATAACATCAAAAGAATTAAAATACCTGTAAGTTTAACAGTAAATTTGATAAATTAACAAATTTAGCAAAAGAAATATAAAACTTATACTCTGGAAATTAGAAACCATTGTTGAAAGAAATTAAAGAAGACATAAATGGAAAGACATTCCATGTTCATGGATTGGAAAACTTAATATTGTTTAGGTGGCAGTACTCCTAATTGATTTGCAGATTCAATGCAATCCCTATCAAAACTGCTTTTCTGCAAAAATTGATGAGCTGATCCTAAAATTCAGTGGAAATACAAGTGATCTTGCATTAGTGTTTTTTATGGCTTCCATAACAAAGTACCAAAAGCCAGGTGACTTAAAAGAACAGAAATTTATTGTCTCACAGTTCCAGAAGCTAAAAGTCCAAAATCAAGATGCTGGCTGGACCATGCTCTCTGACGATTCTTGGGAGAACCCCCTCTTGACTATTGCGGTTTCTGGTGTTTGCTGACAATCCTCTGCATTCCTTGGCTTGTAGAGTAATCACTCCGTTCACCTGCATGTTTTCTCCATGTGAGTCTTCACATTGTCTGCCCTATATGTGTTCATTTCTGTTTCTGAAATTCAGTTTTTTTATAAGGACACTAGTCCTTAGAGGGGACTGATTAGGGGCCATCAGAATAACCTCATTTTAACATGATTGCTTCTGTAAAATCCCTCTGTAAATAAAGTCACATTCTGAGGTATTGAGGGTTAGAACTTCTGTCTTTTGTTGTTGTTTAGTTGCTCAGTTGTGTCCGACTCTTTGTGACCCCCGTGAATGACAGCACGCTGGGCTTCTCTTTCTTTCAGTCTCTCCCGTGTCTTTTGTGGGGCGGACCCAATTCAGTCCATAACAGCCCCTGAATAGCCAAAAATATCTTGAAAAGAGAAAGAACAAAGTTGGAGGACTTATACTTCCCAATTTCAAAACTTAACTACAAAGGTGCAATAATTTACACATCGTGGTACTGGCATAATGATTGACATGTATATCAATATAATAGATTTGAGAGTTTAGAAATAAACCCCTACATCTGTGGTCAGTTGGTTTTGACAAGAATTGTATTTTCGAGAGATGGTCTAAGACAACTGGATAACCACATGTAAAAAGAGTGAAGTGGAATTTCTACCTCACACCAATGTAAAAATTGTCTCAAGATAAATTAAAAACCTATGCAAGAGTTAAAACTGTAAAACCCTTAGGATAATAAAGCAGTAGTAAATCTTTGTGACTTGGGATTAGGCAGTGGCTTCTTAGATATGATGACATGAAGAGCACAAGTAACAAGAGAAAAGAAATAAATTGAACATTATTAAAAACAAACATTTATGCTTCAAAATACCTACTCCTTGAAACCCCATGAACTGTAGCATGCCAGGCTCCTCTGTCCATGGAATGCTCCAGGTAAGAATACTGGGGTGGGTAGCAATTCTCTTCTCCAAGGTATCTTCCAGACCCAGGGATCGAACCTGGGTCTCCTTCGTTACAGGCAGATTCTTTACCGTTTGAGCCACTAGGGAAGCCCAAGAGTTACCATACGCTCTAGCAGTTCCACTCCTTGGTATACATTAAACAAACATATACCCGTATGTCCATTTATATGAATATTCATAGCTTCATTATTCATAGTAGCCAAAAGTAGAAACACCCAAATGTTCATCAGCTGATGAATGGACAGACAAAATGGAGAATACCCACAACATGAAATAGTATTCAGTAATAAAAAAAAAATGTATGTATCATACATTAATCAAACTACCTCAACATGGAAGAACTTGGAAAACACTGAAAGTGAAAGAAGCCAGTCAGAAAAGACCACATGATGCCATTGGCATGACATGTTTAGAATAGGCAAATCTTTAGAGATAGAAAGTAGGTTAATATTTTCCTACGACTAGTAGAGATGGAGGGATTGGAGAAGGATAGCTAAGGGGTGTACAGTTTCTTTTTGATGTGATGAAAATGTTCTGAAATTGAGATGATGGATGCAGAAGCCTGTAAATATGCTAAAAGTCACAAAACCGTACACTTTAAGTGGGTGAATTATATGTTATGTAAAGTACAGTTTAATAAAACAGTTCTAAAAAATGCATTCCAGTTCATACTGTCATTTTATAAAGCTAGGGGCACTTCATTGTGAGGAAACATCACATATGAATATTTAAATAACATAAAGTTCAGTTCATTTGCTCAGTCATGTCCGACTCTTTGCAAACCCATGGACTGCAGCACCCCAGGCTTCCCTGTTCATCACCAGCTCCTGGAGTTTACTCAAACTCATGTCCATTGAGTCAGTGATGCCATCCAACCGTCTCATCTTCTGTAACATAAAGAGATGCTATAAAATAGGAATATGTAAGTTACCAGTGTTGTTCAGTAAAAATATGTTGTAAGGCACATATATAATTAAAAATTCTAATGGCCAATTCCAATTAAAAAGATGGGATTAATTGTAGTAATACATCTTATTTAACCCAGTATATAAAGATACTAACATTTTAACATATAATACATATAAAAGTTTTTGAGAGATTTTACATTCTATTTTTTATACTGAGTCTTCAAAATGCGTTATTATTGACAGCCTGTTTCAGTTCAGACTAACCAGTTTCTAGTGTTCAATAGTTTCATAGAGCTGGTGACTGTTGGGTTGGACAGCATAGGTAGAGACAGTCGGTATGACTCCAGAGAAGGAATAATTGTAGTTTAGAATGGTTAGGGCAGATCCCAGAGGAGATGGAGTTTTAGTTTATTTTGCTGATTTATTCATTTATCGGTTCATTTATTTGTTCATCCAAGTAATTTTGAGCTCTTACTGTTTATGAAAGCTGGTATAAAATGCAGACCTGTCTCATCTCCTTGTGGATAGTGCATTAAACAGTTAATTATACAATTATTTAATTAGAATAGTTTAAGAAGTAGGTAGTCAAAAGAATATAGACTTAATTATTTTCTGTGAAACAAAGGATGATGATAAGTGCATTGTGGGGTTGGTGGGAATAAGTGGAATACAATATGCCCAATACTGTACTTGTTGTCAAATTATTTAATAAATACTGCTCTTCTGTTTCCTCTCACTTCATCCTCTGTCCCTTGTTGAATGCATGTATCAGGGCATGGGGAAAAGAAGGTTAGCAGATGGCAGTCAGAAAACAAGTAGGCTACCCAGGGACTCTGATGAGCTCTTCCCTTCTTCTTTTATTCTTAACCTTCTTTCACTACATGGTCCTGCTTCTTGGGAACAAAACTCAGGTTTGTACTGTTAGTATAAGGTTTGTTTTGTTTTTTAGTCACTAAGTCATGTCTGACTCTTTGCGACTCTGTGGACTGCATCACTTAAGGATTCCCTGTCCTTCACTATCTCCCGGAGTTTGTTCAAACTCGTGTCCATTGAGTCAGGGATGCCATCCAACCATCTCATCCTCTGCCATCCCTTCTGTTCCTTCCCTCAGTCTTTCCCAGCATCAGGGTCTTTTTCAGTGAGTTGACTCTTTACATCAGGTGGCCGAAGTATTAGAGCTTCAGCTTCAGTATTAGTCCTTCCAGTGAATACTCAGGGTTGATTTCCAAGGATTACTGATTTGATCTCCTTGTTGTTTAAGGGACTCTCACAAGTCTTCAGCACCGCAGTTTGAAAGCATCAATTCTTTGGAGGTCAGCCTTCTTATTGGTCCAACTCTCACATCCGTATATGACTACTGGAAAAACCATAGCTTTGACTATATGAACCTTTGTCAGAAAGGTGTTTAAAAGTGTTAGTCATTCAGTCATGTCTGACTCTTTGTGACCCTGTGGACTGTAGCCCACCACGCTCCTCTGTCCATTGAATTCTCCAGGCAAGAGTACTGGAGTGGGTTGCCATTCCCTTCTGCAGGTTATCTTCCAAACCTGAGTTCGAACTCAGGTCTCCCAGCATTGCAGGCAGATTCTTTCACTGTCTGAGCCACCAGGGAAGCCTGGTGTCTATTTAACCAGTGTTAAATATTCTTTTCTGTACTGAATTAAGAATATAAATTATTGCTTTTTCTGGAAATTTTAATCTATGTTTCATTCCAAGCAATTGTTCTATTAGTGAAAATTTGAAGTTCTGTCTGCTGAATTCATTATTGTCTCTTGCTTATTCATATTCAGATAGTCTTTTAGAAATATTTTGAGAAACGTTGAAGTAAAACTATTTTATTACTTTTTCACAAATTCAGACTTCCCATTACATTTCTGAGCACTTTGGTCTTTGTAATTTTTACATTTTAAGATATCTGGAAACTTTACAATACTTTTTTTTTTTTTTTAATTACAGGAAGTATTATTTGTTGTTGTTTAGTTGCTAAGTTGTGTCGAACTCTTTTGTGACCCCATGGACTGTAGCCCACCGGGCTCCTCTGTATGTGAGATTTTCTAGGCAAGAACACTGGAGTGGGGTGCCATTTCCTTCTCCAGGGGATCTTCTTGACTCAGGGATTGAACCTGCATCTCCTGAATTGGGCAGGCAGATTCTTTACCACTGAGCCACTTGGGAAGCCCAAATATTATTTAATCTAGTGTAATATTAAAGTTATGTCAAGTTTGAGATGAGGCGTTGTAGTGACATTTTTATTGTATCTTGAACAATGGATTTAGGTTGTGCAGATCTTGCTTTCCTGTGTGTTAGCTATATGGTCATGGCTAAGTCCATTCATTCACTGATTTTTAATTCATTTGAAAGACATAGTTTGGATGCTTAATGTGATCAGGACATTTTTTGTGTATTTATATTTACAAATTGTGGTAATTGCTTTGAAGGAAAAGAGGTGATTACATTGGGAGGATAATAACAAAGGAAAATACTTTGTTAGGATGGTCATAGAGTAAGCTTGTCTAAGAAGGTGATATTTAAGTTGAAACCTCAAAGATAAGAGGGCTTCCCTGGTGGCTTAGCAATAAATGATCTGCCTGCAATGCAAGAGATGTAGGTTTGATACCTGGGTCAGGAAGATCCCCTGGAGAAGGAAATGGCAACCCACTCCAGTATCCTTCCTGGCAAATCCCATAGAGAGAGAGGCCTGGTGGGCTATAGTCCAGGGGGGTCACAAGAGTTGGATATCACTTAGCAACTGAGCACACACACACCCTTCTTTCATTCCTGTTTTCCTGAACTCCTTCAGTGTCTTTTAACAAGGCTTTATTTTCTTTTCCCATCCTGTTGTCCCCTCCCCTCTTCATACTTTTCAAATTTCAACCAGAATATATCACTTTCTCTAGGTGACCCAACCTAATTAGGTTCTAGATCCTCCACTAAGGGTTTTTTTTGCATCTTATAATTTTCTTTTATGTACTCTCACTTCAGTTTATTATCAGTTCAGTTCAGTTGCTAAGTCGTGTCCGACTCTTTGCGACCCCATGAATTGTAGCACGCTAGGCCTCTCTGTCCATCACCAACTCCCGGAGTCTACCCAAACCCATGTTCATCGAGTCAGTGATGCCATCCAACCATCTCATCCTCTGTCGTCCCCTTCTCCTCCTGCCCCCAATCCTACCCAGCATCAGGGTCTTTTCCAATGAGTCAACTCTTCGCATGAGGTGACCGAAGTATTGGAGTTTCAGCTTCAACATCAGTCCTTCCAATGAACACCCAGGACTGATCTCTTTTAGGATGGATTGATTGGATCTCCTTGCAGTCCAAGGGACTCTCAAGAGTCTTCTCCAACACCACAGTTCAAAAGCATCAATTCTGCGGCGCTCAGCTTTCTTCACTGTCCAACTCTCACATCCATACATGACTACTGGAAAAACCATAGCCTTGACTAGACGGACTTTTGTTGGCAAAGTAATGTCTCTGCTTTTAAATATGCTATCTAGGTTGGCCATAACCCTTCTTCCAAGGAGTAAGCGTCTTTTAATTTCATGGCTGCAATCACCATCTGCAGTGATTTTGGAGCCCCAAAAAATAAAGTCTGACACTGTTTCCACTGTTTCCCCATCTATTTCCCATGAAGTGATGAGACCAGATGCCATGATCTTAGTTTTCTGAACGTTGAGCTTTAAGCCAACTTTTTCACTCTCCTCTTTCACCTTCATCAAGAGGCTCTTTAGTTCTTCTTCACTTTCTGCCATGAGGGTGGTGTCATCCGCATATCTGAGGTTATTGATACTTCCCCCTGCAATCTTGATTCCAGCTTGTGTTTCTTCCAGCCCAGCCTTTCTCATGATGTACTCTGCATATAAGTTAAAGAAGCAGGGTGACAATATACAGCCTTGACGTACTCCTTTTCCTATTTGGAACCAGTCTGTTGTTCCATGTCCAGTTCTAACTGTTGCTTCCTGACCTGCATACAAGTTTCTCAAGAGACAGGTCAGATGGTCTGGTATTCACATCTCTTTCAGAATTTTCCACAGTTTATTGTGATCCACACGGTCAAAGGCTTTGGCATAGTCAATAAAGCAGAAATAGATGTTTTTCTGGAACTCTCTTGCTTTTTCGATGATCCAGCAGATGTTGGCAATTTGATCTCTGGTTCCTCTGCCTTTTCTAAAACCAGCTTGAACATCTGGAAGTTCACGGTTCCTGTATTGCTGAAGCCTGGCTTGGAGAATTTTGAGCATTACTTTACTAGCGTGTGAGATGAGTGCAATTGTGCGGTAGTTTATTATATAGCAGGACAATTATTTGTATAAATAATTTTTGCTTTCCTCACTAAGCTCTAGGTCCATGACAGGATGGAGTTTATTGTTGATTTTCCACTGTCTAGTCTAGGAATAAATAAGTACTTATTTATGGGCTTATCTAAGTACTTATTTATGGATGAGTACTTTGCTCAACCCAGTGGGAGGGGAGAAGTTTTTAGAGAAGAGAGGGGGGGTATTAATTAATTGTATGTATTAACTCTTAATGTAAGAACACTACTTGTAGTTGAAAATGTAACATGAAAAATTGTAAAATTAGTGATAAATTAGACTTTATGTACATGTTTTGGACATAAGAATTGTCTAGTACACTCTCTCAGAAATATTACTCCAGAAAATTTATCACTGAAGGAAAACTTAAGATGTCAGTGGTTCGTTAATTTCTGGAGCCCATTTATGTTGTTGACAAAATTATCTGGACTATTTATCCTAATCTAGAAGTGAAATAACCAAACTAAATAAAATTTGAATTCATACATTTCAGTTTTCCAAAGTTATGGGTTCTGTTGTCTACTTGGGAAAGAGTTTATGGCAGGAGGGTATTGCTTCAATTGCTTTGATGGTTGTATTAATGAATTTGGATTCAACAACTTTCACTGGTCCCTGAGGTCCACTGTTTTTTCTCTATTTTTCGTGTTATGTGGATTGTTTGGTACATTTGTTCTTTTCTTCCTTAAGGTTTACTTGCTCCTTTTTGGATAATGCAGGGATCTGGGAGAAAAGTATATGACTATGGGTTGTGTGTATGGGTGTCTCAAAAATAGGGAACATGGTATATTTCTTCTTGATAAGATTTAAAGTAACATTTTAAAAGTAGTAGTTCAGGTGACTTTTTGTTGACCTTGTTGATCTACCAGATCACAAGTAGCACAGGAGTGTTTACCAAATAGAATCTCTGAAACTTTAAACTCTACTGTTAAGCTCTTCTGTGGTTACGTAGTTTCACTTTTTATAATGGAGACTGGTGAGAAAGTATGATGCTTCTACACATATATATTTTATAATTATTATTACAATATATTTCATCTGTGAAGCATGAATGTACATAGACTCGATGGTTACATTGGATGGAGTCTTAGAGGGAATCAACTTAGAGAAGTCTTCAGTGCAATCTTGGTCCTCTTATTTGTATATATTTGCACCAGAATGTTTTTAAAGATTTCTAGAACTTCGTCTCTAGTTAAAGTTAATTTCATAATCTGGGCAGCCAGATTGATAATAGTAATAACAGAGTCATCACTTGGAGTTAGTATAGCTGTTTTAATGTGGCCTCTTTTAATAGTTTGTGATTTCCAGTGAGTCTCTTAATTTCCTGGAGGCTCAGTTCCTTCCATCTGTGAGGTGAAAGTAATTTCATGCCTTTCACAGGATTAAGATTAAGTAAGGTATTATGTGAAAATTATTATAAATAGTAAGGTATTTGGCTCTATTATGTTACAAGAAATACTGAACCCAGATTTTGAATACATACTGAATCGAGATTTCATTAATAAATAAATAAATTCTCTTTGACAGAAAGCTCCATCAAGGAAGGGTTCTTGTTTATCTTCATTTTGGGGTTCTTGTTTATCTTCTCCATTTCTTAGCACAATACCTGTTTAATACACAGATAATGCTTATTAAGCATGTAATGGATTCATTAGTAACTGTATTTAAACCAAAATTTCAACTATCTTCTTTTTTTGTTCTCAAGATTTTGAGACTTTGTACAGATAGACTACTGTGTGCCATTAGTATGAGAATACTTATAAAATAGAAAGGATGTATCTAGCATAAACACATATGAGAGTTAGTATTTTATAAAACCACACACGGATATTTATTAAAATACAAGTACTTGAAGTACAGGATTGCATTTCTCTCTCTCTTGCTGTCATTTTAAATGGAGCAAACTTTTCCACTGACTTTAGAGTATGTGTTCCAGTGCTTCTGCAGATTTTGGAGGTGTAGTATAAAAAGAAACTTAGCCAGCAGTTACTGTTAACAGACTTAAGCTGGTTCCATCCTTCTTTATTGTTGGGTCAAGTAGGTAAAACTAGGAGATGACAAAGACCATAAGGTGGGTGTTTCCGAAAAATGAGAGTTCTTTTTAAGGCCTCTTAGGCTTCCTGGATATGGTCACAGGAGATGGCAAGAGTGAACATTTACATTTTAGGAATCAGTGAACTAAAATGGATAGGAATGAACGAATTTAATTCAGATAACCATTATATCTACTACTGTATGCAAGAATCCCTTAGAAGAAATGGAGTAGCCCTCATAGTCAGCAAAAGAGTCTGAAATGTAGTACTTGGGTGCAATCTAAAAAACGACAGAAGGATCTTGGTTTGTTTCCAAGGCAAACCATTCATTATCACAGTAATTCAAGTCTATGCCCCAACCAGTGATGCTGAGGAAGCTGAAATTGACCGGTTCTGTGAAGACCTACAAGAACTTCTAGAACTAACATCAAAAAAAAAAAAATATCCTACTCATCATAGAGGACTGGAATGCAAAAAGAGGAAGTCAAGAGATACCTGGGGATTTAATCTGAGGGAGATGAGGAGTAAATAGAGACTATAGGAGGCTGACAAATCTTTCTGGGTGGTTTCAGGAGTTTAATACGTTGATAGTATTGGCTTTATAGCTCATGGCTTTACTTTCTGTTGACACTGGTGTAAGCGCAAAAGTGCTGTCCTTTTGCTTACCAGCTGTGGTTAAGGTTGCTTCTTTTAGTTTTTGAATGGAATGAAGTGATAGGGAAAAGAAAGGGAGAGAAAGTTTCTTCTGTTAACTACAATTTTAAGGGAAAAGAAAAAAAGGCAAAATAACTTAGAATGTCTGTCGTCTGAAGTGGATTTAATTGTCCTAAGAATAATCCAAGTTTATCAGAGTCAGGGAGAGCATAACAATGTCAATGATTCCTTTTCCACGAGAGAGAAGGTGATGATAAGATAGTGTGTTAAGTTAGACATCCCTGTGTTGATTAATGGCTGGTGCTGAATATCTTCGGAAGCTGTTTAGAACTGGGAATGAGAAACATTGGCTAATTTAGTATTTATATATGTACATATTTCAGCATCTACCAACCAAATATTATACACATTTGGGGTATTTTTTAAAATAAATTCAGTTCAATACAGTCACTCAGTTATGTCCTCTTTGCGACCCCATGGACTGCAGCATGCCAGGCTTCCCTGTCCATCACCGACTCCCAGAGCTTACTCAAACTCATGTCCATAGAGTCAGTGATGCCATCCAACCATATCTCATCCTCTGTTGTCCCCTTCTCCTCCTGCCTTCAATCTTTCCCAGCATCAGGATCTTTTCAAAGACCCTTTGCATCCGATGGCCAAAGTATTGGAGTATCAGCTTCAGCATCAGTTCTTCCAATGAATATTCAGGACTGATTTCCTTTAGGATGGACTGGTTGGATCTCCTTGCAGTCCAAGGGACTCTCAAGAGTCTTCTCCAACACCACAGTTCAAAAGCATCAATTCTCTGGCACTGAGCCTTCTTTGTAGTCCAACTCTCACATCCATACGTGACCACTGGAAAAACCATAGCTTTGACTACACGGACCTTTGTTGGCAAAGGAATGTCTCTGCTTTTTAATATGCTGTCTAGGTTGGTCATAGCTTTTCTTACAAGGAACAAGCAGCATCTTTTAATTCCATGGCTGCAGTCACCATCTGCAGTGATTTTGGAACCCAGAAAAATAAAGTCTCTCATTGTTTTCATTATTTCCCCATCTATTTGCCATGATGTGATGGGTCCAGATGCCATGATCTCAGTTTTTTGAATGTTGAATTTTAAGCCAGCTTTTTCACTCTCCTCTTCCACTTTCATCAAGAGGCTCTTTAGTAAGTCTTTTTTGCTTTCTGCCCTAAGGGTGGTATCATCTGCATATCTGAGGTTATTGATATTTCTCCCAGCAGTTTTGATTCTAGCTTGTGCTTCATCCATCCTGGCATTTTGCATGATGTACTCTGAATATAAGTTAAAGAAGCAGGGTGACAATATAAAGCCTTGATGTACTCCTTTCCTGATTTGGAACCAGTCTGTTGTTCCATGTTCAATTCTAACTGTTGCTTCTTGACCTGCATACAGATTTCTCAGGAGGCAGGTAAGGTGGTCTGGTATTCCCATTTCTTTAAGAATTTCCCACAGTTCGTTGTGATCCACACAGTCAAAGGCTTTGGCATAGTCAATAAAGCAGAAATAGATGTTTTTCTGGAACTGTCTTGCTTTTTCAGTGATCCAGCAAATGTTGGCAATTTAAGCATTACTTTGCAAGACTGGTTCCAAATAGGAAAAGGAGTACGTCAAGGCTGTATATTGTCACCCTGCTTCTTTAACTTATATGCAGAGTACATCATGAGAAACGCTGGGCTGGAGGAAGCACAAGCTGGAATATAGATTGCCGGGAGAAATATCAATAACCTCAGATATGCAGATGACACCACCCTTATGGCAGAAAGTGAAGAAGAACTAAAGAGCCTCTTGATGAAAGTGAAAGTGGAGGGTGAAAAAGTTGGCTTAAAGCTCAACATTCAGATAACTAAGATCATGGCATCCGATCCCATCACTTCATGGCAAATAGATGGGGAAACAGTGGAAACAGTGGCTGACTTTATTTTTCTGGGCTCCAAAATCACTGCAGATGGTGATTGCAGCCATGAAATTAAAAGACGCTTACTCCTTGGAAGGAAAGTTATGACCAACCTAGATAGCATGTTTAAAAGCAGAGACACTCCTTTGCCAACAAAGGTCCGTCTAGTCAAGGCTATGGTTTTTCCAGTGGTCATGTATGGATGTGAGAGTTGGACAGTGAAGAAAGCTGAGCGCCGCAGAATTGATGCTTTTGAACTGTGGTGTTGGAGAAGACTCTTGAGAGTCCCTTGGACAGCAAGGAGATGCAACCAGTCCATCCTAAAGGAGATCAGTCCTGGGTGTTCATTGGAAGGACTGATGTTGAAGCTGAAACTCCAATACTTTGGCCACCTGATGCAAAGAGTTGACTCATTGGAAAAGACCCTGATGCTGGGAAAGATTGAGGGCAGGAGGAGAAGGGGACAATAGAGAATGAGATGGCTGGATGGCATCACTGACTCGATGAACATGGGTTTGGGTGGACCCAGGGAGTTAGTGATGGACAGGGAGGCCTGGCGTGCTGCGGTTCATGGGGTCGCAAAGAGTCGGACACGACTGAGCGACTGAACTGAACTGAACTTGCTAGCGTGTGAGATGAGCGCAATTGTGCGATAGTTTAAACATTTTTTGGCGCTGCCTTTCTTTGGAATTGGAATGAAAACTGACCTTTTGCAGTCCTGAGGCCATTGCTGAGCTTTCCAGATTTGATGGCATTTTGAATGCAGCACTTTAACAGCATCATCTTTTAGGATTTGAAATAGCTCAACTGGAATTCCATCCATTCCACTAGCTTTGTTCGTAGTGATGCTTCCTAAGGCCCACTTGACTTCATATTCCGGATATCTGGCTGTAGGTGAGTGATTGCACCATTGTGGTTATCTGGGTCATGAAAATCTTTTTTGTATAGTTCTGTGTATTCTTGCCCCCTCTTCTTAATATCTTCTGCTTCTGTTAGGTGCATACCATTTCTGTCCTTTACTGTGCCTATCTTTGCATGAAATGTCCCTTGGTATCTCTAATTTTCTTGAAGAGATCTCTAGTCTTTTGCTTTCTTTTGTTTTCGTCTGTTTCTTTGCATTGATCACTGAGGAAGGCTTTCTTATCTCTCCTTGCTATTCTTTGGAATTCTGCATTCAAATGGGTATATCTTTCCATAAATTCGATTATTATCAGCAAATATATTATCTTTATATTTATGAAAACTAAAATATTGGGGACTTCCCTGGTGGTCCAGTGGCTAAGATTCTGCACCTCTAATGCAAGGGGCTCAGGTTTAATCCGGAGAAGGCAATAGCACCCCACTCTAGTACTCTTGCCTGGAAAATCCCATGGACAGAGGAGCCTGGTAGGCTGCAGTCGATGGGGTTGCTGAGAGTCAGACTCGACTGAGAGACTTCACTTTCACTTTTCACTTTCATGCATTGGAGAAGGAAATGGCAACCCACTCCAATGTTCTTGCCTGGAGAATCCCAGGGACAGCGGAGCCTGGTGGGCTGCCGTCTGTGGGGTCGCACAGAGTCGGACATGACTGAAGCGACTTAGCAGCAGCAGCAGGTTTAATCACTGGTTGGGGCTTCTCATGTAGCTCAGTCAGTAAAGCTGAGTTCAGTTCCTGGTTGGAAAGATCCCCTGGAGAAGGAAATGGCAGCCCACTCCAGTATTCTTGCCTGGAGAATGCTGTGGACATTGGAGCCTGGCATGCTACAGTCCATGGGATTGCAAGAGTTGGACACAACTTAGCGCTATCTTTCTTTCTTTCTTTTGGGGAACTAGATCCATGTGTGTGTGTTTAGTTGCTCAGTCATGTCCGACTCTAGTGACCCAGTCAACTGTAGCCTAACAGATTCCTTCTCTCCATGGAATTTTCCAGGCAAGAATACTGGAGTAGTTTGCCATTTCCTACTCCAGGGGAAATGGAGGATCTTCCCAACCCAGTGATGGAGCCTGTTTGCCTTGTGTCTCCTGCAGTGGCAGGTGGATTCTTTACCACTCCGCCACCTGGGAATCAGCCACTATATCCCATATGCTGCAACTGAAGAACCCAAGTGTCACAGCTAAGACCTGGCACATAAAAAAGCATATAAAAGCAACATACTGTATTTCAGCCAGATCAGTAGGAGATTCCTAATGCTGTGTAATGTAGAGAGCTGTAGTCTTTGTATTTCTTTTTTGTTTCTTGATTAGAAAACTCATGCTTCCCTGCTTTTTCTGTCCTCAATACGTTTCTTATTTAGAATTAACCAGTCCCCCTGCCTCTGCACACACACCCCACAAAAGAAAAACAAAAAGGGCAGGAAATGTGTTCCTGCTAAAGTAGCAGCTGTTACTAATCCTGGATTATTATTTTGTGATAAATCTGTTCAAATACATAAATGATAGCTGTCAGGTCACTGATTTGATTTTCCTCAGGGGAATTCTGACTCATTTTACTCGTTTGAGATGACTCGTCTCTCAGGTAGCTTTATATCTCAGGCAAAATGAAGCAATTTTTTTATTAAAAGTCTTTTTGCAGTTTATATTAAAATGTCTGTTTCTCTTGGCAGAGTTATTTTTATAGATTTAATTTGGAATAGAAAGAATAGCTTAGTTAACTGTTTTTTTAGGCATCAGAAAATGTACTGAACTTGAAAATTGGATGACCCTAGGTTGTAGTTTTCATATTACTGTGTTATCTTGAGCAGTTTTGCTTACCTTTGAGCTTCAGTTCTACAGTTCATTATTGGTTCTACCTCCCTCGTAGGACTATTGCCTAGATAAAGTGAGGTTATGGGTCTAAACATGTTTGTAAACTAATAGTGCTCCACAAATATGTTACTGTTGATAATGTTATGTGGTGATCAAGGCTGGTCTTGGGGAAGACTGTCAAATCACTGAGTTTTGTCTTTGCATTCTCTTCTCATTTTATTGAGTGACTCAACCCTTTTGAGATTACAGGGTCTTCTATCATGTTAGAGGTACTTGTTTTAGTGACCTTAAGACTTTTAGCAGTCTTCAATGTTTAGAGGAATCCTATAGGAAGTTGTTCACTTAAAAGAGCAGATATTTTACAGCCTGCTATGTGCATAGGCATAAAATGAGCTACCGCAATAAATGTGTGATGAACGTCATGGTTGCCCTCATGGATTGGATATTAGTTGTTAAATTGTAGTTAATAAAGCATATGGGGTCAACCTAGAGTAAGCAGGTCTAATGGGAGAAAACAAATCCCGTCCTTCCCCCTCTCTCCTTTACTACTGTTTGAAACATAACAGAAAATTATAGGTTAATAAACCTCCACTTTGAAATGCATGTAAAATGTATGTCAATTTGCTGTGCTATTGGAAAAGCAGTTTGGATTTAGGAGTGGAGATAACTTCGGTGGGTAATTCAGGGGAAAGCAAGACTGATGAGTCAGCTGTCCCACTGCATGGATTTGTGTTGTCAGAAGGTAATAATTGAGAGGATTGAGGGTGATGTATGTCAGGCCAGGAACAGATGAAATCCATTTAAAAAAATTGTAGAGTCCTGATTTTAATATTACACTCACTAAAAACTAGAGTAAAATATATCAGCTTTGTGAGAGCTATTTTTTGAGGATTCACAATGGCTCAAGATTGAAGTTGCCTGAAGTGTGAGCCCTGATCAGTGAGTCATTGTGTTTTTAAAGTAATTATTTGTTTCTTTGGGATGGTTCAGCAGTAAAGAATCTGTGCAGGAGACACAGTAAAGAATCTGTACAGTGCAGGAGACCTGGCTTCGATCCCTGGGTCAGGATGATCCCCTGGAGAAGGGCTTGGCAACCCACTGCAGTATTCTTGCCTGGAGAACCCCATGGACAGAGGAGCCTGGCGGGCTGCAGTCCATGGGGTTGCTAACAGTTGGGACATGACTGAGGGACTGAGAACACACATACACATCTGTTTCTTAAGTCCGTCTAGCATTTATTCTTTACACTTGTGTGTGGTATACTCTTTCTTTGGTAATATAGTAAACTTCCTCATTAAGAAAAATTTAGTGTATTTGTCTACTTTCTCCCTGCCCATGTCAAGTAGTTTTGGTAAATCAAGCAGATAAGCATGTTTAAGACTTACATTCTAATGTTAATTCCTAAAAGCCAAAGCTCTTTACACACATGCTGCAAGCCTTTTACTTTTATGGGAAATAAACCTGTTTCTAAAATACATCTTGATAGTGTTTCAAGTGAGGGCTTAAGACCAAGTAAAATATTTATTCATTTTGGTTTTGGTTTGATTTTATTCCAGTTCACTCAAGTTAGAAAAAAGGACCATGAGTAAAATAATATTTAGGTTCAGACATTTGAAAGTTAGCATGGTTCATTCTAGTTTTTGGCTTAAAGTAAAATTTGGGTTTTAAGAGAAGATTTTAAAATAGAGTCAATTAAAAATTACTTCAAAAGAAGAATAGATATTTTAAAGTAAGAATTTTGCATCAGAACCTTCTGTAAAGTATTTAAAATTTTTGATTTTGCTGAAATTAGAAGGTTGATTTTAGGACCTTGACCCCTGTGTGTTATTTTCAAGGCATAGTCTTAAGCAATGTAGTATAGTAGGGTACAGGTTTTAGAGTAAATGGTTAGATCTGAATCCCATGGGTACACTTTATTGAGGAGGTTACTTTGGGCATATTGCCAGTAAACCTTTCAAACATCTTAGTTTCACTCATTTGTTAAGTGATTATCATGAGTACATCACAGAGTTGTTGTATGAATTAAGTGGCATTATGATTCTCAAAGTATGGAAGTTGAAACTGCATTAAGAAGCACTTGGGCGGCTTATTAAAAATACAGTTTCCTGGGCTTTACTACAGATCTACTGAGTCTTTCTATGGTGAGATTCTAGAATCTTCATTTTTAGTAAACTCTCCTAGATGACTAAGTCCACTGTGAGTGGTGCTTGCATAAAATAGTAGGCAAGAAATACACTTACATATGGTATTGATGTAAATTAAACTTAAGACCTCAGCGATGTCCCTGCCCAGTTCTTATCCATTGCTGCATATTGATGCTCCAGAGAAACCAGAATTATTTGGAAAAGGGTTATAAAGTAGAGTGATTCTACCTGTAAATAGATTCACATGTGGCAAATTGTGTTTTTTGTTTTGGCTACTTGTTGCCCTGTTTTCAGTAAACCCACCATTCTGCTTTGCTATTTGTAAGACTTCTGCATACCTTATCCTTAGGGCTTTGTATCTGATCAATGGCAAGCATAAGAAGTAAAAACACTGCTAAATGTTTAGCAGGAAATAGTCAGTTCCCAAATCCTAGTAATTCTGCTTGAGTGATTTTTATATAATTCAAGACCAGATATTTGCTGAACACCTGCGTTGTGCTGAACCCTCTGCTAGTAAGCACTAGGGAAATGAATTTAATAATTTAATAATGTCTGGCTTTCCTAACAGCTCATAGTCAAGTGAGGGGCTTGGACTCTTAATAATTATCAAACATTGTGATAGGCACTGTAGTAGGGTATGTACCTGGTGGTAAAAGAGCATAGCAGAACAGAAGAATGTGTTGTTGTTGTTGTTGTTGTTGTTGTGTAAACTGTTGCCGCTGCCAATAGTTCAAGTTCAGAGAATCTAATTTGTTGAGCACTCACTGTGTGGCATGTACTTAAATATTAACACCGTTATGCATCTAAGGACAAGCCCTTGACTGATTTCTTTTTTTCTTAAGGTTATTTTATGGTTCTTAGGAATAAATGCTTGTGGACACTGGGACGGTATCTGCCTGTGATTGAAAGTGTGGCATTATTGTGCTGTCAGGGACTCTAGAATCTTCTCTGTCTCATTGTTATCCTCTGTTATCCTGTGTTTTCCTTGCATTTCTAGAAGTGAAATACAGGAAAACATCTCCCACAGCCAGCTCATGTATGACATCTGTCCATTTTGTTTTCCCTGCTTCTCCCTTCGTTTGCTCTTCCTATCCCCAAAGGAAATTTAGTAATTTTTTGTTTTGTGTTTCCAGTCTTTTAGATAGAATCATGTGGAGATGAATCGTGTCTATCTAAGGGAAAAGACTCTGCTAGAAATATTTTTACTACGAAATCACCCTAAAAATTTTAATTAGGCTGTTGACCGTTTGGCTTGAGGTGACTGATTCAGGTGCTTAGTTGGCATTCCTTTGCTCTGTTAATAGTTTTGCTTCAAGATATGAGAGCAATTGTACTCTCACTAGAGCTTCCACATCATTTGAGTAAAGCCCCTATTTCATGACAGCAATGAGTTTATTTTAGAATTTGTCTCTGATATTCTGTGGACCCCGGTTCATTGCTTTTTTTTTTTTCTTTTACTTATTTTTATGTTGTTTTCATGTTTCTAAGTTGTGTTTATTTTGGAGAGTACATATTGCTTTAATAGAAGTTTCTTAGCCATTTACTTAGGATAAAGAGTTGTTTGAACTTTAATTTAAAAACCTGAAAATTTGACAGTGTCAGTGTTTTCCCTTCAGACTATCTGACTTGCTTGATAAGGTGATTTTTTTGTTGTTCTTTTAAAAATTTATGTAATATTTTTCAGTAGAGTGTTATATTGCTATTGGGCATCCATGAAAAATAGATGTTATTTCTCTTCATGAGAAGCAATAGTCAGAGCTAGTTTCCCTACAAATCCTTATTGTTAGGTTAAAAAGCTTCATAAAAATACCTTGTATCTTCTTGTATCATACCTGATGTGCTGGTTTCTCTGGAATTTATAGACTTGATTTTTCTGTTATTTCTACATGGAGACGTTATTTTTGAGGTAAAGGAAGATTTTATAGAGTTAGTCATTGCTGACTTTGCTCAGTTTATGTTAGTATGACCTACTAACATCTCTAAAAGCCTCCCAGTTAAGCAGCATCACAGTTGTTGCTTTTTCTGAGCTCTGAATCTTAAGAAACATTAAAATTAGAATATCAGTGTCAGATGCCTCTGACATCTTGATGTACGCCTGAAGTGGCCTTTTGGGTTTTGGATGCTCAGTCCACAGTTTAGGTATGTATTGTGTTACCCTGTAGCATTTGTTCGTCTCAGGGTCCATTGTTCTGAGGATTTATTTCAGAAGATGAAAAAAATGTAACCATAAGATATAGCTTACAGGTACATTTAACCATTATGGTAAAGAGTAGGGAGTTTAATTCTGTGTTCTAATTAGAATAGGACATTCATACTACTTGAGTGAATTTTGATTGCAATAGAGGATCCTAGGAATTCTCTGGCCAGAAGACAGGCCTGAAACTGAGCTGCTCCCACTGCTTTGCTGTTGTTGCTGCTGAGATACAGTGGCATTTTTTGGAGACCAATTTTGTTGTAGTTGATGTGAGACTCATGATACCCTGCATTCTGGGAAATTTAATATTGGGCAAACTGGTGGGATTTTTGTTGTTTTTTTTTTAAAGAGGCACGTTTGCTATGAATTCTAGCTTTTCATGAGGATTTTTGGTTCCTTGGTAGTAGTTTTTAAATGATGCTCTATTGTTAAGATTCAAAGTTATCCAATTTCTAAATTGAACATCACAGAATCAGTTGTTTTACATTTTTGTTTTCCATATTTTGGTTTCCAGTTAGGATAAATTTCAAACTCTTAATGTTGCCAAAGCACCTTTGGAAATAGCTCTTTAGCTATTAATAAGTGAATAATTGAGGACTGAACTACAAAAGATTACTTATTTATTCTTTTGTTAATCTGGAGCTGACCTTTTTACATTATATTTTCAGAAGCATCTCCTTCTTTGGTAGGGATGGGATGAGGTGGGTAATGGTATATGAAGTTGGTCTTTCAGTAGTAATGGGAAGGCTGTAAAATATGGCAGAGGCAGCCTGAGCCGAGTGAAGAGTTCTGTTACCTAAAGCTCTGTTATATTGGACAAGTTTGTTTCTCTTATTTTTCTTATTTGCATTTGAAGCATAATAAATATGTTCCCTCCATTTATCATAAGTATTAGAGTAGATGAAACAATGAATTGGAAAGTTCTTTTTGTACAATGAAATTTTATACAGCTGTTACCTTATTGCCGAGTCAGCAATTTGCAGTGCCAATTGGTGACATGCTTTTCCCTGGCACACTAGCTGCTGACTGTCCCATGCACTACTGATGCTCATACCAAGTCACCGCCAGTGTTATCTTGCCATTCTATACAGCTCTGCTATTTCAGATATCTGACGGAGCAGTCTTAAAGAGCTTGAATGATTTCTGAATAAAAATGCCAGGATGCTTGGGCACAAGGTCTTAGAGCCATTGTTCCTTATATACCCAGGATTTCCTGCTAGTGGAGGAAGAGTTCCTGCTAGCTTGTAAGAGTTCTCAGCAGTTTCTCTCACTGCTCAAAAGAGAATAGAGTAAACCTTTTAATTTTTGCTAAGATAGTAAGCAGAGCTTTTTTGTTGTTTTTACTAGATGTGTAAGAGGGTGAAAGGATTGGTCTCTGTCCACATCCAATCAGTTTAAAATGAGGCCTCAAAGACTTTTCTTTCAGCTATAGCCTCTGTAGGACCTGTTTATCTTTCAACTCTGCTTTTAATATTTTTGTAGAATTACCTTATTTGTGCCTCTTCCTATAGGCAAATCATAATGTTGGGATAAACATTTACAAGTTTAGCAGTAGTAGATAGTGCTCAGTCCCTCAGTCATGTCCCAACTCTTTGTGGCCCCATGGACTATAGCCTGCCATGCTCCTCTGTCCATGGAATTTTCCAGGCAAGAATACTGGAGTGTGTTGCCATTTCCTTCTCCAGGGGAGTCTTCCCAACCCAGGAATCGAACCTGCATCTCTTATGTCTCCTGTATTGGCAGGTGGATTCTTTACAGCTGGGCCACTTGGGCAGCCTGAAATACGATTATAGAGTGGGAAATCATAATTTTTGGTTATACCCATATGGTTTTTGTTTTCAGCTAAAATTGTGGAGTAGAGTAGCCATTGTTAATATCTATTTATCTCAATTAAAAAATGATGATGCTTTGTTTTGTGAATTAGACCTGTGAGATGTCACAAGAAACTTGTTCAGTGGAATTGGAATTATTAATTCATTCTTCTTTTAATATATATATGTGTGTGTGTGTGAAAGTTGCTCAGTTGTGTCTGACCCTTTGCGATCTGATGAACCATACAGTCCATGGTGTGTGTGTGTGTGTTTGTGTATATATGTGTGTGTGTGTATAATATATATATACACACATATATTTGGTGATATGGTTTTTGCCTTGAATGATCTAGGGAAAAGTCAAACTGTTTGAAATCACTTCTTTTTATTTTCTTTGGGACAATAGGATTACAAGAAAATATATTCAACACTTTGGATTTTAAGTACAATAATACAAGTAAGGATAGGTTTATTTTATAAATGAAGAAGAAAACTTATAGTAAGGTCTGTACTTAGAAGTTGTGGTTAAGATTTGTTGTTCAATCACCAAGTTCTATCCAACTCTGCGACCCCATAGACTGCAGCACTCAAGATTTCTCTGTCCTACACTGCCTCCCAGAGTTTGCTCAAATTCATGTCCATTGAATCAGTGATGCTGTCTAACCGTCTCATCCTCTGCCACCTTCTCCTTTTGCCTTCCATCTTTTCCATCAGCAGGGTCTTTTCCAGTGAGTTGGCTCTTATATCAGGTGGCCAAAGTATTGGAGTTTCAGCTTCAGCATCCGTCCTTCAATGAATATTCAGGACTGATTTCCTTTAGGATTGACTGGTTTGATCTTGCTGTCCAGGGGACTCTCAAGAGTCTTTTCCAGCACTCCAATTCAAAAGCATCAATTCTTTGGCACTCAGCCTTCTTTATGGTCCAACTTTAACATCCATACATGACTACTGGAAAAACGATAGCTTTGACTAGATGGACTTTTGTCAGCAAAGTGATATCTTTGCCTTTTAATACCTGTCTAGGTTTGTCATAGCTTTTCTTCCAAAGAGCAGGCGTCTTTTAATTTCATGGCTGCAGTCACCATCCTCAGTGATGTTGGGGCCTAAGAAAATAAAGTCTGTCACTGTTTCCATTTTTTTCCGTATCTATTTGCCATGAAGTGATGGGACCAGATGCCATGATCTTAGTTTTTGAATGTTGAGTTTAAGCCAGCGTTCTCACTCTCATCTTTCACCCTCATCAATAGGCTCTTCAGTTCCTCTTCACTTTCTGCCATTAGAGTGGTATCATCTGCATATCCGAGATTATTGATATTTCTCCTGGCAGTCTTGATTACAGCTTGTGATTCATCCAGCCCAGAATTTTCCATGACGTTCTTGTATATAAGTTAAATAAGCAGGGTGACAATATATAGCCTTGTTGTACTCCTTTCCCAATTTTCAACTAGTCCCTTGTTTTGTGTCTGGTTCTGATTGTTGTTTCTTGACCTGCATACAGGTTGATTAATGTGACCAAAAATGAGTTCTATGGAATATTTTCGGGAAATGAGGCATGATCATTTAGAACTCAGATTAGATTTAATTAAGTTTTCAGCATGTATGTTTAAAATCTATTTTACTAGGAAACTTATGTATGTTGTTGGCTTGTGCTGAAGTTTCTGTACATTTAAAGCATATGTAAAACTGTTGGAAATAAAATGATGGTATTGACAATATTTGATTTATTCTTTCTACAGGTAGTATTGGATTTGTGCTAACTAAATCATATCTGTTCGGGTGTTTCACCTTAAAACTGAAGATATATGTGTTTCATATAACTGGCTGTGATACAATATAGACTGCCTATAATCCACCTACCTGTTGTATGTAGGAATCATTCATTGTTCTTGTATCTGTCATGAAGGCTGCCTTATATACAAGAGAGTTAATCAGATACTGCTTTTTGGCTTTTGTATATATTAATTCTGTGAGCTTAAATGGCTGTAAATATTGTTTACAATATGCCACTAACATTTGAATATTCATTTTTCTGGCAGTCTTAAATTGAGTAGGGGAAAGACTCAAACCATTGGAAAATCAGATTATTATATATTTTATTTTTTTAATGTGAGAGACGAATACATACTTCATCATCTTGGTTTGGTATTTGGGTTTAAATATTGCATTATTTTTCTTTTTTGAGGTTAGTATGAATTCAGCTAACATCTTAAAAGTGCTATAATGGAAGAGTAGGAGAGAGAAAAGGCAATGTGCAGTTTTGTCAGTTAGAACAAATGTGCAGTTTTGTCAGTGAGAACTAGTTTTAGATTTGTCAGCAAAGAGAGAAGAAGCACAAGTCGTAATTGCTGCTTTGCAAAGATTGTAGTCCCTAGAATCTGCGTGTATTCTGAAATCACTAAAGGAACAGTTTAAAGCTTTTTAAAATCAAGTGCTCAGTAGTATAGCATGGTTTGAAATAGTTTAAGAATTCAGAGAGTAAGGTGATTGTTTAGTCAAGAAGGAGGTGGCTCTTGAACTTGGAAAAAATCTTTGGATTGTTACTGGTGGGAAACGAAGACAGATGAGATAAGGAGATGGCCATGAGTGGGCAGAGACCCCAGTGCTGGTGAGCTAGTTATGAATGAGGCTCGGTTCAGAATGGGTTTGATTTTTCTTATAAGGTTTGTGTCTCTTACCCCCAAATTAACATTCCCGTTTCTTTTCCCCATCTGACTTTTCTTGGAAATGTATCACTATTTTCTTAAGAAGAAATAAGACGTGGAGAAGCAAAAACTTAAAGCTTTTACCTTCCTAAAGGGAGAGTGGTCTGAATAGAGACCAGAATTAGATGTTTTCAGTTGCATGTATTGTACTTTCAAGTACAAGAAGAAAGCCTGAGGAAAAAATTAGGGCTTTTAGAGTTGGACAGATAAGGATTCTTTGGTGGGTTCATCATTTGCCTTTTGACTGGACAAATTTAGCATTTTTCTTATTATGTTTATATAGGGTGCTATCTACTTCATGGGATTGTTTTCATTAAATGAAGTCATGTATATAAACTAAGCATGGTGCCTGCTCTATAGAGTGACTGAATAAATGGTGGTTAAAATAATTACTTATAATTGAAACAAATAGTTGAAATAATTCTGTGATGATAGATATGATAAACTAAGATGAGCATTTAAAAATAATATATAGTATAGAATATCTGGACTGCAGGAGACATGAAATGTGGGTTCGATCCCCTGGTTAGGAAGATCCCCTGGAGGAGGACATGGCAACCCACTCCATTATTCTCGCCTGGAGAATCCCATGGGCAGAGGAGCTTGGTGGGCTACAGTCCATAGGGTCACAAAGAGTCGGGCACAACTGAAGGGCCTTAAAACACACATAGTTTACTCGGTATACTTTGGCAATTCTTGGTTGAATTCTTTGCAGTTCTCATTTTTCTATCCCTTTTTTCTTTTAGGAGACAAAGATGGCAGCAAGGTGACCACAGTGGTGGCAACTCCTGGGCAGGGTCCAGACAGGCCACAAGAAGTCAGCTATACAGACACTAAAGTGATTGGAAATGGGTCATTTGGTGTGGTGTATCAAGCCAAGCTTTGTGATTCAGGAGAACTGGTTGCCATCAAGAAAGTATTGCAGGACAAGAGATTTAAGGTAAGACCTTCAGTGGTTCATGTGTTTTTGTTGCTGTCAATACATGTAAATAACTAGTTTTTCAAATGTTTCCTTTTGCTTCAGATTTCATTTATTGCACAGATGTTTGTTCAGTTCAACTACTGTAGTGACTTTTCCATTGAGATAAAATTTACTGAAGATTGCAGTATTTTTTTGAACTGTAGTTATGAGTGATAATGTATTTAAAATGTTGTGAAAGATAGATTAAGATTTCTTAATTCCTTATTTTAAAATGTGACCTCTCTCTACCTTGGGTCTCATTGGTGTAGCAGACCAGAGAAACATTGCCTGTAGCATATGTTCGTTTGATACAGTTGACTATGCTTCCTTTCTTGAAAAATTTCCTTCAAGTCTATGATGCAACGCTGTCATTTTTTTCCCCCTTTAACTGACATTTCTTTCCTGCTGTATTCTTATACCTCCCTTCTATCTGCCCCTAGAAAGTGATGCTTCCCACAGGTCATTTTTTTTTCTTACAAGATCCCCTTAGAGTGTCCTGTGTATGGATGATCAGAGGTCATCTCTTCATTATGATACAGTGGAGAGAGTCAGGAGACCTGGGCTCTCATCGAGCCTCTGCCGTTAACAAGCCATGCAGCTCTGTTCCCTTCCCTACTCTGCCCACCTCTGCAGCATTTTACTGAGAGTCTCCTGTGTTCTAGGAACTGTGCTTTAACATTAAGGGATAAAAAATTAAGAGGTTATCACTGCTCTGAGATAGCACACATTCTGGTGTCTGTATGCTACAGAATGTTTTGAACATTCTAAAGAGGATTAAAAAAAAAACCTAAAGTTTTTATCTTCAGTTTATTCTCTCCTGAGCACTAGTCACATGTTGCCAAATGCCCACTCAGTCTTGATATGTGAAAGTACCGTAAATTTCAAATTGACAAGTCTTCTTATCTAACTCTGACTTAACTGTCAGTCTTAAAGGAAATCCTTTCTGTTGGTTCCCATTCCTTCTTGCTCTTTCCTTCTAATGGTTTTCTTATTCACTGTCATCCATGTTCTTTCGTTCTCTCATACCTCATATCCAATCATTACCAAACTTGGTTAATTTCGCACTGCCCACCTTCACCCCGCGCCTTGTTTCCTTTTTTCATCACTACTGTTCTAGCCAGACCTTTGTCATTATTTGACTTTATCACTAGTAACTCTACATCTGATCTTCTCACTTAAAAGCTTGCATTCCAACTTTAGAATAATTCCATAGCTCATTTTGGTCATATTGTTTCTGCTACACACACATCTTCTATGGTCCCTCATAGTCTAGAAAATAAAGCCTGCTCAGTTTTAATTGTGCATTCAGGAGCTTCCATAGTCTTGCCTTCTTTCCAAATACTTAGTTTTTACAAGCCTTTTGTATCACTACATTTGAGACATATTGGTTTTTATGGTCTCTCTGATTTTATTTCATAAGAACTGGATTTTTATTACGTGTGTCTCCTGATATCCACACACTTAATGTGTTTTCAAATTACTGTCCTTCCCAGGTGGTGCTAGTGGTAAAGACCCCGCCTGCCAATGCAGGAGACATAAGAGATGAGGGTTCTATCCCTGGGTTGGGAAGATCCTCTGAAGGAGGGCATCGCAACCCACTCCAGTATTCTTGCCTAGAGAATCCCATGGACAGAGGAGCCTGACAGGCTACAGTCCATAGGGTCGCAAAGAGTTGGAGACGACTAAAGTGAATTAGCATGCATGCATGATAGCAAATACTTATCAAATCCTTAAAATATGATCAGTAATCTAAAATTCTTACATGAGCAGTTTTATAGGAGTTTTCCTGTTAGTACTGTGATATTGATACTGTTATTATTTAGATAAGGAAACCTACATACAAAGATATTATAAATTAACTTGTCCAAAGTCATACAGTTAGCAAGTGATTAGATGGGCAGGTATTTGAATCCAAGCAGTCTGACTTCAGAGTGCTTTATTACAGTCTATCATTGCTGTATCGAACCAGTACATTCTGTTCAGTAGCTACTGGGGTGAGTTCTTTTTCTTGCTTTTTTAAAAAGTTTTAATCTTTCCCTTTATCATAGTTAAGTTATTCATCTGAAATACAGTTTGGTTCATCCGTTTTTGCTTGTATTCCTTCATAGAGCTGTATCTCCATTCTTTTTGACTTTTTGAAAAAATTACTTCCAGCCTGTGTAATGTGGTTCTAAAAGTCAGAGATAACAGATGTCATTCCCTCTGTCTTGTTCCCTCTCACTCCCTCTGGATAGCCAGTCTCTTTATGTTCTGGTTTACTTTTTCTGGGTTTCTTTTGCTCAAATGAACAGTCAGTGTATATCATCCCTTGTTATCCATAGAGGACTGGTTCTAGGACCCGTAGTGGATACCAAAGTTTGCAGATGCTCAAGTCTCATGTATAAAATGGCATGATATTTCCATATAACTAAGTCTCCCATATACTTTAAATCATTTCTAGATAGCTTATAATATCTAATACAGTGTTGATACTATGCAAATAGTTGTAAATACAATTTAAATACTATGTAAATAGTTGCTGATGTGGCAATTTGAAGTTTTGATGTTTGAAACTTTCTGGAGCTTTCCTCCCCTGAGTATTTTTTGATCCCAGCTTGGTTGAATCCCTGGCTGTGGAACCCAGGGACACAGAGGGTAACTGTAATTTTCTTGATTTCTTTCTTACACCAAATATAATAGAGAGAGATACTCTTTATACTCTGCTTTTCCTGTTAACTATAGTTCCTGAAAGTCATTGCATATTAGTTCAGAGATTTTTCTCACCCTTTTTAGAATTTCATAATATTTCAGTGTTGATTCCAACCACTCTTCTATATATGGATATTGAATTACTTTTCAATATCTAGTGATCTCCCAGGGGGCTGTTATGAAAACCTTTGTGCATAAGTATTTTGTATTAGATGTGTATATTCATGGTAAACTAAGAGGACTGGGTAGGACTGCTGAATCAAAACAGAAACTCATGAAGTTTTATATGATATTGCTAAATTCCTCTGTACAAGAGCTTGTATAGATTTGTATTCTCTCCTGTAATATATGAATGCCTGTTTATTCACATTAATAACATGAATTGGTTTACTTTTTCAATTTTTGTCAATCTGATAGGTGAGAAATGGTATCTCGTTATATTTTTAATTTATAATATATTTTTTCATTTGTTCATTGTCCACTTTTTATCATATCTAGATTTTAGTTGTGATTAGAAAGCCTTTTCCTTATAAAGTCTTATAGAGAAAGCTTTTTTCCTCAAGTTAAAGAGAAATTCATCCATATTTTCTTGCAGTTGTAAGATTTCCCTTTTTACATTTAGACCTCTGATCCATTTGAAGTTTATTCCTGTTTGTGGAGTTTATTTATAACTATGCATAGTATGAGTTATTGATCTAATTTTATCTGTTCTAAAGCATTAATCATTTGTCTTAATACAGTTTTTTAAATAGTCTATGTTCCAATGATTTGAGATGCTATTGTTATTATACGCTAAATTTTCACGTGTAATTTGATCTATTTCTGGATTTTCTGTTTTGCTCTGCTGGGTCATTTGCATATTCCTAAGTCAGTACTACATTGTTCTAATTTCATTTTATAAGATGTTTCAGTGTCTGGTAGGGTTAGTCTGCCCTTGTAGCTTTTCTTTTTCATGTTATTCTAGCTATGTTTGGATGTATATTTTCCCCTATGAATTTTGGTATCATTTTGACTAACTCCTTGAGAAAGCTTGTTTATTTTTAATTGGAATTTCATCAGCTTTACAAGTTAAGGAGTTAATCGGCTCTCCATGATGTTGAATTACCTTATCCAGAAATAGGAGATAGCTTTCTATTTGTTCAAGTTTACTTTTGTAAACTTTCAGGAGTTTTACTTATATAGGTTTTGACATTTCTTGTTAAGCTTATTCCTAAATATTTTAATTGTTTTTGTAGCGGTTGTATAATTTTGTTTTTATTTTTATTTTTTCTCCTAAAAGTGCTGAAAAGTGGCAGGCTATCTTACACGAACTTCAGTTCTTTCCAGTGTATCACCTTTTCTTTGTGAAACTTAAGTATTCTTTGTTCTCCTTGCTGCTGCTGCTGCTAACTTGCTTCAGTCATGTCCAACTCTGTGTGACCCCATAGACGACAGCCCACCAGGCTCCCCTGTTCTCCTTGCTAAATGTTCGCTATTTAAAAAAAAAAAAATTTTGATGTATTGACCAATTCATTTCCTTTGATTGTGATAAAGTAGGCATTTTTCTAACAACTTAAAATTCTATTCACATTTGTAATTTTTACATCACTGCTACCAAGGATTAAATAATCATATATTTTGCATTAAATAATGATATATTTTTAGGAGAAGTTAGAATAGGGTCTTCTCCTTGAACTGTTTCATAAACCAACATGCTGAACCTGCTGGTGTCAGTGAGAGGCAGTTTGTTTTGGTGAAAAAACAAGAAGAGAAAGAATGGTCAGAGATAGGGAGAATACCAAGAGTAACTAATTATCCCTGCACATTAGTCTTAAAAACTGTATGTATATTTTCAAGTTGTTTCTGGTGCAACAAGTTTCAGTGGTGTTTTACCTACAATTTGAATGCCTTTTTCCCTCTGGACCCATCATACTAAAATTAAACTAACCTCAATTGGCCAGTTTGGAAGTGCTCGTGATAGAAAATGCTGTTGTGTTGCTAACAGTAAAGTCCAGCTAGGTACCTTATGTAGGATACCTTTGATGTTAGAGCAGGAAGAAGATTAATCAATCCCAGTACTGATCGTTGTTGAGGCTGGCTTTTCCAAGTTGAAAATCAGTAAGCTACATTTTAAATTAATTAGTGATCTTAGCTTCATTAACTATTAATTTCAGTTCTCCTTTGAACTAAGTCATAGGTTTCAGGTGTCCTTCTTGGTTTCACTTGTTCTGTCGCTAGGATGGTGGGAGTAGAGAAGTGAGGTGTCACTCCTGTTCTGTTGTGAATGGAGAGTGACTTGAGCCCTGCTTTTACTATATACTGTTTTGGAGAGTGAGAAGAGATAAATATCTGGGCTCAATCCTTAGGGATATGATTATTCTCTGTATATTTTGGAGACAACATAGGGGAAGTAAGACCTTGGTCCACTCTTAGTAGTTTTGTGAGCTTAAGTATATCCATTAACTTGACGAGCTTCAATTTCATCATGTGTAAAATGGAAATACTGTTATTACAGTGGTACCCCAGTCTAATGTTTGTTATGTAAAGGAACTCAGTAAGTATTGTGCTTTCTTTTTACTCCAATGTTGTTTGAATCAAATGAAACAATATATTATGAGAACATCCAGTAAATTTTTAAACTCCTTATAATTAAGTTCTATTGGTTTTAATTTTAGACCTGAATTACTACAAACTGCCATTTACTTTGGATTTCTTTCTCTTTGTTTTGCTTCCTCTTTTATTTAGTAGTCTTATTCTGAGACACCGAATTATTTGTACTTATGTAGCTGTTTTAAGTCACTGTGGAAAATCTATTTCTTGATAAAATTTATAGACAGCTTAAAAGAAATACTAATCTTTAGTTATGTCATATGGAGCTATGTTCTTTGAGTCATGAAAACTTGTAATTATCACGTGGAAGGTAAAAACCAAGACTTAACCTCTGTGGAGGAGAGGAGGGTAGGACGATGGCATGCTGAGTAGGAAAAGTCTTATACTTCAGTGTAGCTCTAAGAAAGTTACAGAAAAACCAACAGAGAATCATAAGTTCAAGGTTGAACCATCAGAGGAGTCCAGTGTCTCCGGGGAAACGGTCTTCATTAAATATGTCTGCCATGCTGTGCTGAGTCATTGACAGGGAACAGATCATGGGAAGCTTGGCTTATCACCAAAGAAGAAAATGGTTTTGAGAGCTCAGCAACTAGGACCACTGGTCAATAATGTTTCCTGCAGTGGGTTATCTGAGGGAACATTTTCATTAACATGCCAAACTTCCTAAGGACACAGACTGTTTTATGCTACCTTCCCAAGTCATGTTGAATGGCTGGTAAAATGTTATTTTTAACTGGATTAAATTTTCAAAGACTGTACAAATATTAATGAGTAAGGATTCTATTTGATTTTGCTTTTGCAATTATATATAGTTTTATTACCTCTATTCCAGAGAGAAGAAATATGGTGGCATGATATTTGTGGCCCATAATGCCTCCTTTCTGCCTTTCAGTGACTTGAATGGCTTGAGAGAAAGAGAAATAAAAGTTAATAGAAGTAGCAAGAGCAATTAGGCAAGAAAAATAAATAAAAAGCCATCAAAATTGGAAAGGAAGAAATAAAACAGTTGCTGTTTTATATGTCATCTGTTTGCAGATGACATGATATGTATGGAAAATCCTCAAGACTCCATTTAAAAAAATGTTAGAAAAACCAGTTCAGCAAAGTTGCAGAATACATATCAATGCACACAAATCTCTTGCATTTCTATACACTAATAACAAACTACAGAAAGAGAAAGAAAACAATCTCACTAATGTTACACTGAAAAGAATTAACTATCTAGGAATGCATTTGACCAAGGAGAGGAAAGACCTATATATTGAAAACTCTTAAGCTATTAATGAAAGAAATTGATGAAGACACAAATAGATGAAAAGATACTATTGAATGAACCATGATTGAATCAATATTATTAACATGTCCATACTACCCAAAACAATCTACAGATTCATTGCAACTCCTATCAAAATTCCGATGGTATTTTTCAAAGAAATAGAACAAATAGTATTTAAAATTTGTATGGAATGACAAAAAATCTCAAATAGTCAAAACAGTCTTGAGAAAGAACAAAGCCAGAGCCATAATGTGTCATGATTTCAAACTATATTAGACAGCTACAGTAATTAAATCAGTATGGTACTGACATAAAAGCAGACACGTAGATCAGTGAGACAGAATAGACAGCCCAGAGATAAACTTATGCATTTATGGTCAGTTAATTTACAACAAAGGAGACAAGAATATACAGGGGACAGCGTTTTCAATAAATGGTGTTGGGAAAACTAGATAGCATGTGCGAAAAAAAGAAACTCAACAACTGTCTTACATTGTACACAGAAATTAACTCTAAATGGATTAAAGATCTGAATGTAAGTCCTGAAAGCATAAAACTCCTAGAAGAAAATGTAAATGGTAAATGCTTTGACATAGGTCTTGGCGATGATTTTTTAAATCTGAAACCAAAAGCACCAGAAGCAAAAATAAACAAGTGGGACTACATCAAACTAAAAAGCTTCTGCACAGCAAAGAAAACCATCTACAAAATGAAAAGGAAACCCATTGAATGAGATAAAATATTTGCAAATCACATATCTGGTAAGGGGCTAATATCAAAACCCCCAACAATCGAGTTAAAAAATGGGCCTAGGACCTGAACATTTTTCTGAGGAAGAAATGCAGATGGCCGACAAGTCCTTGAAAAGATGCTCAACATCACAAATCATCAGGGAATGCAAATCAAAACCACAACAAGGGATTTCCCTGGTGGTCCAGTGGTTAAGAATATTCTTTGCAGTACAAGGGATGTGGGTTTGATCCCTGGTGACCTGCATTGCAAGATCCCACATGCCATGAGCAACTAAGCCCATGTGCTGCAACTACTTAGCTCATGTGCCATAACTAGGGCATCCAGGTGCTACAATGAAAGATCCTGCATGACACAACAAAGATCCCGTGTGCTGCATTTAAGACCTGATGCAGGCAAAAAAAAACCACAACAGAATGAGGTATCACCTCATACCTGTTAGAATGGCTGTTTTTTATAAGGTAAAAAATCACAAGTGTTGGCAAGGATGTGGAGAAAGAGAATCTTTGTGTGCTGTTTGTGGGAATGTAGATTGGTACAGGCACTGTGGAAAACAGTATGGAAGTCCCTCAAAATATTAAAAATAGAACTACCATACAGTAAAGCGTCTACCTTCAATGCAGGAGACCCGGGTTCGATCCCTGGTTCAGGAAGATCCCCTGGAGAAGGAAATGGCAACTCACTCCAGTATTCTTACCTGGGAAATTCCACGGACAGAGGAGACTGGCATGCTACAATCCATGGGGTTGCAAAGAGTTGGACATGACTGAGTAATTAACAGATAGGATCCATCAATTCTACTTCGGGGTATTTATCAAAAGAAAATCAAAGTACTAACTTGAAAAGATATATGTACCCCATGGTCATTGCAGCATTATTTGTAATAGTTAAGATATAGAAACAGCCTAAGAATTTATCAGTGGATGAATGGATAAAGAAATTGTGGAGTGAGTGAGTGTGTGTGTGTGATGGAACATTATTCAGCTGTAAGAAAAGAAAATCCTGACATGGTGGCTGCATGGCTAGACCTTAAGGGCATTATGCTAAGTGAGCCACATGCTCTCTCTTATGTATGAAATCCTATCCTCAGCAACAACAAAGAACAAACTTGTAAATACAGAGAATAGATTGATGGTTGCCAAAAGCAGGAGGTGGGAGAAATAGGTGAAGGGGGTGAAAAAAAAAAAAAAAACCTCAATATGAGTCACAGTATGCTTCTAAATTTTCTTACTTTTTAAAAAGTTTTTGTTATTCTTTAGTGTTTATACGTTTTAAATTCCTGTATGTCTAAAAATAAAATAAAATAAAAATTCCTGTATGTCCATGGTAAGTTCCAAATAAGTGTTTAGCATTAGGAGTTAGATTTGCTTTTTTGACTAGTTTCTCTAAAGCCTTTGCAGTTGTTCTGGATGATCAGCTGCTTGATTCTTTTTGTATAAAAGCTTTGTTGAGCTATAATGTCTATAACATGAATTTCACCCTTTTATTCGAGTATACAATCCATTGGTTTTAATGTAATCACAGAGTTGTGTAGCTGTCACTACTAATTCTAGGATATTTTCATCACCTCAGAAAGAAACTCTTTCAATAGTGCTCTATTAAATTCTTATTGACAGTCTCTTCCCATCCTCCTCTTCACCTAGGCCCTGGCAATCACTAATCTACTTTCTATCTTCATGGATTTGCCCATTCTGGACATTTCATATAAATGGAACAATAATATATGACCTTTTTGTTCCTGTCTTCTTTCACTTGGAAAAAATATTCAAAGTTCACCTATGTTTACCATGTCTCAGTATTTCAGTCCTTTTCGTGGCTGAATAATACTATGTTTTGTGGATATACTGCATTTTGTTAATCTGTTCAGTAGTTGATGAGCATTTGAGTTGTCATTACATTTTGGCTATAATGAATGATGCTGCTCTGAACATTATTTGCGTACAAGTTTTTGTGGGTACTTTTTTTTCCCCTCAATTCTCTTGGGTATATACTTAGAAGTGTGGTAGGTCCTATGGTGACTCTGTGATTAACATTTTGAGAAAGTGCTAACTTGTTTTCCAGAGCCACTGTACCATTTTACAGTCCATGAGCACTGGATAAAAACTGCAGTTTCTCCACATTGTTGCCAGTACTTGTTATTATCCGAGTGTTGACTATACCTGTCTGAGAGCAAATTGTTTCACATTTCCTAATGGCTAATGAGGTTGAACATCGTTTCATCTTTTCTTTTATTGGCCTTTAGTGTGTATTCTTTGAAGAAATGTCTGTTGAATTTCTTCGCCCACTAAAACTTTAAAATTTTCCTTTTTTAACAGGTAACTGTTTGAAGAAGTTTTAGTTTTACAGAGCAATGAATGAAAAGTACAGTGTTCCTGTATGCACTCTTCTCGTCAGTCCCCCCTGCTATTACTGTAGCATGTTTGCATGAATGTAGATTTGTTACAATTGAAGCAGTATTGATGTATTAGTAGTAAAGTCCATAGTTTTCATTATTGTTCATTATTTGTGTTGTATAGTCTCTGGGCTTTGGCAAATGTATGATGACATGTTTCCGTCATTACAGTGTCATGTGGCATAGTTTCAGTGTTCTAAAAATTCCCTGAGTTCCACCTATTCATCTCTCCCTCCTTCACTCCAACCCTTGACAACCATTGATTAAACAAAAAAAAAGTTACCACAGTTTTGTCTGTTCTAGAATGTCATATGCTTGGAATCATACACTGCAGCCTTTTCAGATTGACTTTTTTTCACTTAGCAATGTGCGCTTAATGTACTTGCTTAGCTTTTCTTGGCGTGATAGCTCATTTGTTTTTCTCTCAGAACAAATACTGCTGTATGCATATACTATGTTTTGTTATTTTATTTGCTTATTGAAGGACATCTTGGTTGCTTCCAGGTTCTTGCAGTTACGAATAAAGTTTCTTCTAAACAGTCATGTGCAGGTTTTTGTGTGGATGTAAGTTTTCAGTTGATTTGGGTAAATATTAAGTAGCACAGGGGCTTCCCTGGTGGCTCAGGCGGTAAAGCGTCTGTCTGCAATGCTGGAGACCCGGGTTCGATCCCTGGGTTGGGACGATCCCCTGGAGAAGGAAATGGCAACCCACTCCAGTACTCTTGCCTGGAAAACCCCATGGACAGAGGAGCCTGGTAGGCTATAGTCCATGGGGTTGCAAAGAGTCAGACACGACTGAGCGACTTTACTTTTTTTAAGTAGCACAGTTGTTAGATTTTTGCTAGATTGTATGGTAAGAGTATGGTTCAGTTTTGCAGGAAACTGCCCAACTATTTTCTGACGTGGCTGTGCAAAATAATTTTATATTCTCATTAGCATTGATGAGAGTTCCTGTTGCTCTGCATTCTCACCAGCCTTTGGTGGTGTCAGTGTTTTGGGGTTTGGCCATTCTGAGAGGAGTGCAGTGGAAGTGAAAGTGTTAATCGCTCAGTCTTTCAGATTGTTTGAGACCCCATGGGGTGTATCAGGCTCCTCTGTCCATGGAATTCTCCAGCAAGAATACTAGAATGGATTGCCATTCCATTCGCCAAGGGATCTTCCTGATCCAGGGATCAAACCCAGGTCTCCTGTATTGCAGGCAGATTCTTTACCATCCGAGCAGTTGTTGTTCAGTCACTTAGTCTTGTCTGACTCTTTGCAACCCCATGGACTGCAGCAAGCCAACTTCCCGGTCCTTCACCATCTCCTGGAGTTTGCTCAAACTCATGTTCATTGAATCGGTGATGCCATCCAAACATCTCGTCCTCTGTCATCCCCTTTTCCTCCTGCTTTCAATCTTTCCCAGCATCAGGGTCTTTTCTACTGAGTTGGCTCTTCTCACCAGGTGGCCAAAGTGTTGGAGCTTCAGCTTGAGCATCAGTCTTTCCAATGAATATTCAGGGTTAATTTCCTTTACGATTGACTGGTTGGGTCTCCTTGATGTCCAAGGAACTCTCAAGAGTCTTCTCCAACACCACAATTCAAAAGCATCAGTTTTTCAGTGCTCAGCTTTCTTTACGGTCCAACTCTCACATCCGTACATGACTGTTGGAAAAACCATAGCTTTGACTATTACGGATCTTTGTCAGCAAAGTAATTTCTGACTGAACAGTAAGACATTAATGTCTAATCTGAGCAGTAATATCTCACTATTGTTTAAATTTGCAGTTCCCTGATGAAATACCATGTTGAGCGTCTTTTAATATGGCTATGTGCCATCAGTATATCTTCTTCCATGTGGTGTCTTTTCAGCTCTTTTGCCCATTTCAAATGGTTGAGTGTTTTCTTGCTGTTGAGTTTTAAGGGTTCTTTGTATATTTTGGATAAAAATTCTTTATCAGACAAGTGTTTTACAGAGGTTTTCTCCTAGTATGTAACTTGTGTTTTCCTTAGTGTCTTAGAGCACAAATTTTTAATTTTCATGAAAAGTCCAATTTATAACTTTCTTCTTTCATGGATTGTGCTTTTGCTGTTGAATCTAAAAAACTAAGGACACTGTCAAATCCAAGGACACCTAAATTTTCTTCCATGTTATCTTGTAGTGTTTATAGTTTTTTCTCTTACATTTAAGTCTATGATCCACTTTGAGTTAATTTTTGAAAAAGATGTAAGATCTGTATCTAGATTAATTTGTTTGCTTTTCAGTTGTTCCAGCACTATTTGTTGAAAACACTAGGCTTTCTCCTTTGAAATGCCTTTTTACCTTTGACAAAGTTCAGTCGATTGTATCTGGTGGCTATTTCTGAGCTCTCTCTTCTGTTCCAGTGATCTGTTTGTTTCTTTCTCTAATATCACATTGTCTGTTTTTACTCTAGCTTTACAATATGTCTTGAAATCATTTGGTATCAGTCTTTTGATTGTTCTTCAATATTGTACTGGCTAATCCATATCCACAAAATAACTTGCTGGTATTTTGATTGAAATTGCTTTAAATTTATATTTTATGTTAGGAAGAACTGTCATCTTGACAGTATGCAGTCCTCCTGTCCATGTATTAATGCATAAGATACATTTCCACTTATTTAGATCTTTGATTTCTTCCTTCAGAATTTTATAGTTTTCCTCCTATAAATCTTGTATATAGTTTATTTGCTTTGTACCTAAGTATTTCTTTTTTTTCTTTTTTGTGTGCTAATGTAAATTGTATTGTGTTTTTTAATTTCAAATATAAATTGTTCATTACTGGTATATAAAAAAGCAGTTGACTTTTGTACCTTAATCTTATATCCTGCAATCTTGCTATGGTTGCTTATTAGTTCCAAGATGTTTTTCGTTTTTGATGACTTGGGATTTTTTTATATAAACAATCATGTCATCTGTGAACAAAGATAGTTTTACTTCTTCTTTCCTAATCTGTATACACTTTGTTTTTGAGGAGGGTTATTTTAATGCATATGAAGTGTTGAATAGCAGTGGTGAGAATCTCAAGTTTTTCTTGGCTTGTTTTTGATATCAGCAAGCAAACAGTTTCTCCTCATGAAGTACATAGTTAGCTGTAGAATTTTTTGTAGATGTTCTTGATCAGTAGAAGATGTTTGCCTCTAGTCCTAGTTTGCTAAGAGTTGGTTGTTTTTTTTTAAATCATGAATGGATGTTGAATTTTGTCAAATACATTTTCTACCTCTATAGATATGATCAGATAATTCTTTAGCCAGTTGATGAGATGAATTATATTAATTAATTTTAAATGTACCTAGGATAAATCCCACATGGTCTTGGTGTATCTTATTTTCATACATTGCTGGAATCAGTTTGCTGAGATATTGGTTTGTAGTTTTTGTTGTAATACATCTATCTTAGGTATTAGGGTAATGCTGGTCTCATAGAATGAATTGGACTGTATTCCCTTTGCTTTTGTCTTCTAGAGAAGAGTCTAGAGAACTGATACAATTTCTTTCTTAAAGGATTGGTGAAATTTACCAGTAAACCCATCTAGGTGTGGTACTTTCTATTTTGGAAGATGATTAATTGTATGTCAAGTTGTTTAATAGATACAGGCCTGTACAGTTTATCTAGTTCTCCTTGTGTGTGTTCTGGTAGATTATATTTTTCAAGAAATTGGTCCATTTATCTAAGTTATTAAATTTGTAGGTACAGAGTTTATCATAATATCCATTTTTTTTTTCTGTTAATATCCATGAGATGTGTGGTGATGGAATCTTTTTGCTTTTGATGCTAGTAATTTTCTGTCTACTGTCTCCTTTTTTCAGTTAACCTGGCTAGAGGCTTATCAGTTTTATTGATCTTTCGAAGAACTATCTTTTGAGTTTTCTAATTTTTCTCTATTGATTTTCTTTTTTCAGTTTGGTCTCTGCTTTAGATTTTTTCATCCTGCTTGCTTTGAATTTAATTTATTCTTTCTGGTTTTCTAAGTTGCAGGCTAAAGATTGATTTTGAATTTTCTTATTTAATATATGCAGTCGCTGCTGTAAATTTCGCACGAGGCACTGGTTTCACTGTATCCACAAATTTTGATTTAGCTCAAAATACGTTTTATTTTTTTCTTGAGAATTCTTTGACCAATATGCTATTTAAAAGTATGTTGTTTATGCTCCAAATATTTTGCATTTTTTTCTGTTACTGATTTCTAGTCTAATTTCACTATGGTTTGAGAGCATATTTTCTGTAATATCTGTTCTTTTTAATTTGCTAAGGTATGTCTTATGGCCCAGAATTAGGTCTATCTTGATGAATGTTCTATATGAGCTTGAGAAAAATATGTATTCAGCTGTTGTTGGATGAAATTTTCTGTAAATATGTTAATTAGAGCCAATTGAATAATAGTATTCGGTTCAATTATGTCCTTACTGATTTTTGGCTTGCTGAATCCACCAGTAACTGATAACTAATGAAAGGGTGTCGAAATTTACAAGTAGTAAATCTGTCTCCTCCTTGTGATTCTGTTAGTTTTTACCTCAAAAAATTTTGATGCTCTGTTGTTAGGTGCATACACATGAAGAATTGTCCTTTTTCATTATGTAATGCCAATCTTTATCCGTCATAATTATTCTCAGTGTGTAGTCTTCTGTGTCTGAAATTAATGTAACTACTTCAGCTTCTTTTGATTAGTCTTAATATGGTATATTGTTCTCCATCCTTTTACTTTTCTTTATTTTATAAAAAAAAAAAATGTAACTTTAAACTTATGTACTATACTATTTTTGTTTTTTGCTCTTTTTTCTCCCTTCCCAGTTTTATTGAGTATAAATTGACAAAATTGTGTATATTTAAAGTGGTCAATATGTTATAATCAATTATATGTATAAATTGTGAAATGATTGCCCTAATAGGCTATTAACATATTCATCACCTCATATAATTACTTTTTATATGGGCATGGTGAGAACACTTGAGATCTATGCTATTAGCAAATTCCAAGTATACAGTACAGTACTGTTAATAGGTACCATGGTGTACATCAGATCCCTAGAACTATGTCATCTTATGACTGAACATAAGTACCTTTGATCAGTGTCTTTTCATTTCTCCCACACCCCAACCCATTGTAACCATCATTCTACTCTCTTTTATTTGAGTTTCATTTTGATTTCACATACAAGTTAGCTTATGCTTTAATTTTCTTTGACACTTAGAAGTTTTAAAGTTTTGTATAGTCATTGTTTTTGCTTTAGTCACTTGATATTTTGGTGTCATCAAAAAACAAGAAATTCTGTTACTTGCCACAGCATGAATGAGCTTCAAAAAATATTATGCTGAGTGAAATAAGCTAGTCACGAAATGTCAAGTATGTTGCCAATGCTGATGCCATGAAGTGTTTCTCCTGTGTTTTCTTCTAGGATATTTGTAGAAGAAATCTTATGTTTAGGGCTTTGATCCATTTTGAGTTAAATTTTTGTGTGTGGTGTACAGTAAGGATCTATCTTTGTGTTGTATTTTATGTGTGTGGGGGGGGCTGTCTGTGAACATCCTATTTTCCCAACACCTTTTGCTTCAGAAAGCATTCTTTTCCCATTGTGTGTCACACTTGTTTAAAATACACAAAAGGGCTTATTTCTAATTTCTCTATTCTGTGTTTATGCTAGTTCCATACTGTCTTAATTACTGTTGCTTTGTAGCTTTTTTTCAAATCAGAAAGTGTGAGATTTTGTTCTCCTTTTTCAAGATTGTTTTGGATCTTTGGGGTATTTTGGGAGTATCTAGATTTTGAGATTTTGTTTTTCTGTTACTGCAAAAAAACGCCATATTGGGATTTTGATAGGGATTTGGATTGAGCCTGTAGATGAAGATGATTTTTGGATGGAAACAGCGCTCAGTTGTGGATGTGTCTGATGGTGAAAGTAAAGTCTGATGCTGTAAAGAACAGTATCACATAGGAACCTGGAATGTTAGGTCTATGAATCAAGGTAAATTGGACGTGGTCAAGCAGGAGATGGCAATAGTGAACATCATCATCTTAGGAATTAGTGAACTTGCAAAATTCAGACTTAAATTGAAGAAAGTAGGGAAAACCACTACTCCATTTAGGTATGACCTAGATAAAATCCCTAACGATCGTACAGTGGAAGTGGCAAATAGATTCAAGGGATTAGATCTGATAGAGTGCCTGAAGAACTATGGACAGAGGTTCCTAACACTGTACAAGAAGCAGTGATCAAGACCATCCCCAAGAAGAAGAAATGCAAAAAGGCAAAATGGTTGTCTGAAGAGGCCTTACAAAAAGCTGAGAAAAGAAGAGAAGCTAAAGGCAAAGGAGAAAAGGAAAGATATATCCATCTGAATGCAGAGTTCCAAAGAATAGCAAGGAGAGATAAGAAAGCCTTTCTCAGTGATCAATGCAAAGAAGTAGAGGAAAACAATAGAAAGGGAAAGACTAGAGATCTCTTCAACAAAATCAGAGATACTCAGGGAATATTTCACGCAAAGATGGGCTCAATAAAGGACAGAAATGGTATGGACCTAACAGAAGCGGAAGATACAAGGATACAAGATGGCAAGGATACACAGAAGAACTAGGCAAAAAAGATCTTCATGACCCAGATAACCACGATGCTGTGATCACTCACCTAGAGCCAGACATCCTGGAGTGGGAAGTCAAGTGGGCCTTAGGAAGCATCACTATGAACAAAGCTAGTGGAAGTGATGGAATTCCAGTTGAGCTATTTCAAATCCTCAAAGATGATGCTGTGAAAGTGCTGTACTCAATATGCCAGCAAATTTGGAAAACTCGTCAGTGGCCACAGGACTGGAAACGGTCACTTTTCATTCCAATCCCAAAAAAAGGGAGTGCCAAAGAACGTTCAAACTACTGCACAATTGCACTCATCTCACACCCTAGCAAGGTAATGCTCAAAATTCTCCAAGCTAGACTTCAACAGTACATGAATCGAGAACTTCCAGATGTTCAACCTAGATTTAGAAAAGGCAGAGGAACCAGAGATCAAATTGCCAACATCCATTGGATCATCAAAAAGCAAGGAAATTCCAGAAAAGCATCTACTTCTATTTCATTGACTATGCTAAACACTTTGACTATGTGTCACAACAAACTGTGGAAAATTCTGAAAGAGATGGGAATACCAGACCACCTTTCCTGCCTCCTGAGAAATCTGTATGCAGGTCAAGAAGCAAAAATCAGAACTGGACATGAAACAACAGATTGGTTCCAAATTGGGAAAGGAGTATGTCAAGGCTGTGTATTGTCACCTTGTTTATTTAACTTATATGCAGAGTACATCATGTGAAATGCCAGGCTGGATGAAGCACAAGCTGGAATCAAGATTGCCAGGAGAAATATCAATAACCTCAGATATGCAGATGATACCACCCTATGGCAGAAAGCAAAGAAGAACTAAAGAGCCTCTTGATGAAAGTGAAGGAGGAGAGTGAAAAAGTTGGCTTAAAACTCAACATTCAGAAAACTAAGATCATGGCATCTGATCTCATCACTTCATGGCAAACAGATGGGGACACAGTAGAAACAGTAACAGACTTTATTATCTTCCATAATCACTGCAGATGGTAACTGCAGCCAGGAGATGAAAAGACGCTTGCTTCTTGGAAGAGAAGCTATGACTAACCTGGACACCATATTAAAAAGCAGAGACGTTAACAACAGTGAGCCCTCTAGTGAAAACTATGGTTTTTCCAGTAGTCATGTATGAATGTGAGAGTTGGACTATAAAGAAAGCTGAGCACCGAATAATTGATGCTTTTGAACTGTGGTGTTGGAGAAGACTCTTGAGAGTCCCTTGGACAGCAAGGAGATCAAATCAGTCAATCCTAAAGGAAATCAGTTCTGAATATTCATTGGAAGGACTGATGCTGAAGCTGAAACTTCAATGCTTTGGCCACCTGATGCAATGAACTGACTCATTGGAAAAGACCCTGATGCTGGGAAAGATTAAAGGTGGGAGGAGAAGGGGACCACAGAGGATGAGATGGTTGGATGGCATCACTGACTGGATGGACGTGTGTTTTGAGCAAGCTCCAGGAGTTGGTGATGAACAGGGAAGCCTGGCATGCTGCAGTCCATGGGGTCGCAAAGTGTTGAACACAGCTGAGCAACTGAACTGAAACTAAGATGGACGAGAATGGGTGCATTTAATCAAGATGACCATTATATCTGCTACTGTGGGCAAGAATCTCTTCGAAGAAATGAAGTAGCCCTAATAGTCAACAGAAGAGCCTGAAATGCACTTCTTGGGTGTAATTCTCAAAAACAACAGAATAATCTCGGTTCCTTTCCAAGGCAAACCATTCAGCAGCACAGTAATCCAAGTCTATGCTCCAAGCAGTAATACCAGAAAAGATGAAGACGTACAAGATCTTCTGAATCATTTTGCTGTACACCTGAAACTATCGCAACATTGTTAATTAAGTGTACTCCAATATAAAATAAAAAGTTTTAAAATTTTGGTAATGGTATATCATCCTTTCAGTGAGTCTTAGAGGTTTGTTTGCTAGTATTTTATTGACAGGTTTTGCATCAGTATCTATCAGCGATGTTGGTCTGAAGTTTTCTTGATGTTTCCATCCCTACTATTTTAAAGAAATTAATGAGTTAATTTATTTTTGTCAGTCGTGTGTGTCTGTTGCTGCATGGGCTTTTTTCTAGTCATGGTGAGCAGGGGCTCCTCACTTGTTGCAGTGGTTGGGCTTCTCATTACAGTGACTTCTCTTGTGGAGTATGAGCTCTAGGGTGTATGGGCTTCAGTAGTTGCAGCACGTGGGCTCAGTAGTTGTGGCTCCCCGGCTTCAGAGCACAGGTTCAGTAGTTGTGGTGCATGGACTTAGTTGCTCTGTGGCATATGGGATCTTCCCAGATCAGTGGTCAAATTCTTGGCTCCTGTGTTGGCAGGTAGATTCTTTACCACTGAGCCCCCAGGGAAGCCCTCCATCTCTACTTTTAATGTATCTGTGTCTTTTAAAATCTGTGAATTTTAAATGGATTTCTTTCTGATTATATAGAATTGGGGCTTTTTAAAACTTTTTTTTTAATTTATGTTTTAAATTTGTGGTATAATTGATTTATAGCCAGTTGTGCAACTTAAATGTTTTTCTGTTTTTGCTTTTTTTCAATCCACTTACAGTCTGTCTTTCATGTGATATGTTTATGGCACTGATGTTTGAAGAGATTATTAATATAGTTGGATCATGTTTCTGCTATATGTGTTACTGTTTCTATTCATTGAAGTTGTTCTTTGTTTATTCTTTTGTCTTTTTTCTTACTCTGTTTTTAACTGAGAATTTTACACGATTCTTTCTCCTCTCAGCATATTTTTTATACTTTTAAACCTTTTTTTGTGGTTATATTTGAGTCTACAGTTGTACATTTTACACCTTTTGTCGTCCATTTTCAATTAACACCATATTGCTGCACTGATAGTGAAAGTACCTCACGGTACAGTATTCCTAATTCCTCCTTTCCATTCCTTATGACATTGATGTCATTAATATCACTTATCTATAAGATATCATCACTGAATGCATTGTTGCTATTATTTGTTTGAACAAATGGTTACCTGTTAGATGAACTAACAGGTAAAAAGATAACTTTTTCTAATGTTCTTCCTTTATGCAGACCCGATCTTACCTGTGTCATTTTTCTTTCTGATGAATTTTGTATTTTAACCTTTCTTGGATGATACGTCTACTGTTGACACATTCCATCAATTTTTGTTTTTCTGAAAAAAATCTTTTATTTCTCCTTTACATTTGAAGAATAATTTTCCTGGGTACAAAGCAAAATTATTCTTGTGTGGTTTTTTTTTTTTCTTTCAACACTAAATATTTTACTTTACTCTTGTTTGCATGACTTTTGAAGAGAAGTTCAATGTGATTTTTATCTTTGCTTGTCAATAGATGAGGTTTTCTTTCTCCTGCTCTGGCTTCTTTCAAGATTACCCCTTTGTCTTTGATCTTTTGCATTTTAAATATGATATACCTAGGTGTAGATTTTTTGGTATTTGTCCTCTTTCTGCATCTGTGGTCTAGTCTCTGACATTAAGTTTTGAGAAAGTCTCAATTACCGCTTCAAATGCTTTTTTCATTTGTTTTTCCTCCATGTTATTTCTGTTATGCATATGCTATACCTTTTGTAATTGTCCCGCATTGTACTTTGATATTCTGTTCTGTCTTTTTCATTCTTTTTTTTCCTCTTTGCATTTCAGTTTTGGGAGTTTCCATTGAGATTTCTTCAAGCTCGCTGATTCCTTACTTGGCCATGTCCAGTATATGATGAACTCATCAAAGGCATTGTTAATTTCTGTTACAGTCTTTTTTATTTCTTTTGAATCTTCCTTAGGGTTTCTAAATTTCTCTGTGTATATTACCCACCTGTTCTTGTGTATTATCTACTTTTTAAATTAAAGCCCTTAGCATAATAATCATAGTTATTTTAAATTCTTAGTCTGATAATTCCAAAATCTCTGTTGTGTTTGGTTCTAATGCCTACTCTGTATGTAGTCACACTGATTTTTGTCTTTTAGTATTCTTTGTAATTTTATAATGAAAACTGAACATGATACATTGAGTAAAAGTCACTTAAGTAAATAGACCTTTAGCATGAGATTTTGTGTTTATCTGGCCAGAGTTAGATATATTATTATTGTTTACTATAGCTATAGGTGTCAGAAGTTAAAATTTTTTCTGGTGTCTTTTTATTTTGTCTCTCCTTTTGTCTTTGGGTTTCCTTAGAAAGCTCTTCTTAAATAAAGTCTGAGACATGCATTTCTCTTCATTATATTTCTCTATCATATTGTTGTTCCGTTGTTAAGTCGTGACCAACTCTTTGTGCCCCTGTGGGCTACAGCATACCAGGCTTCTCTCATCTTCACTGTCTTCGGGAGTTTGCTAAGATTCGTGTTCATCGAGTCGGTTATGCTCTCTAACCATCTCATCCTCTGCCACCCTCTTCTCCTTCTGCCTTCAGTCTTTCCCAGCATCAAGGTCTTTTCCAATGAGTTGACTCTTTGCATCAGGTGACCAAAATATTGGAGCTTTAGCATCAGTCCTTCCAATGAACATTCAAGGTTGATTTCCTTTAGGATTGACAGGTTTGATCTCCTTGCAGTCCATGGGACCCTCAAGAGCCTTCTCTAGCACCATGATTTGAAGGCATCAGTTCTTTGACACTCAGCCTTTTTATGGTCCAACTCTCTCATCCATAGTGACCACTAGAAAACAATGCTAAGAATGAGTACTTAAGGTGTAACAATGTGGCATTTGAGGAAACAGTGAAGTCTGTGAAAGGGACTAGACATTTAGATGCTAAGGAGAAGGTGGTTCCAGATGGAGAGAATAGCAAATACAAAAACTGACAGGGTTTCTGAAGTACGTGAGGAACAGGGAGACAGTTAGTATGGTAGGTGGGAAGTGAGGGAGCATCAAGTAGTGAGGTCACTGAGTGAGGATAGTGGGGGGACAATTGGTAGGAGCCTTGTTAGTCATAGTAAGGATTTTTGGCTTTCACTCTGTTCAGAGTGGGGAGCTAATGGAGGTTTTAATCAGAGAGATACCACGATCTGACTTAGATCTTTTTTCAAATTAGTTTATTTTTATTTTTGGCTGCGCTGTTTCTTTGTTGCTGTGCTCCAGCTTTCTGTAGATGTGGTGAGCAGGGGCTACTCTCTAATTGCAGTGCATGGGCTTCACATTTTGGTGGCTTCTCTTATTGCAGAGCACAGGCTCGAGGCGTGCAGGCTTCAGTAGCTAGAGCTCGTGGATTCTGGTGCATGGGCTTAGTTACCTCATGGCATGTGTAATATTTCCAGGTCAGGAATAGAACTCGTGTGCCCTGCACTAGCAGGCAGATTCTAAACCACTAGACCACCAGGGAAATCCCTTGCCTTACATTTTAGAATATAAGATCACTCTGCCTGCTTTGTTGAGCATATGGAAGGTAACAAAGTTGAAAGACCATTTAGGAAGTTATTTAGTAATTTAAGCAAAAGACTCCAAATAGACTTGCACTAGGGAGGTGTGGAGACATGATCAAATCCTGGAGGTACACATACATTCATACACCTACACACATCGTTTTTATATTGAGATAGTTGTAGATAACCATGCAATTAATACTAAGACAATACTGTACCTTTTCCCCAGTTTTCCTCAGTGATAACATCTTGCAGAACTATAGTGCAGTATCAACCAGGATTATTGACATTAGTGTGATCCCCCAGTCTTGTTCACATTCTCTATATTTTCTTATACTACTTTGTATGTATGTGTGTGTGTGTATTTAATTCTACCCAATTTTATTATATGTGTAGGTTTGTGTATTTACTACCGACGTCAAGATATGGAACAGTTCCACCAAGGACCCTTTTTTGCCCTTTTATAACCATACTCATTTCTCTCCTAACATCTCTCCACTCCTCACCTCCAGTTTAACCCCGTGCAACAATCAGTGACCCGTTCCCCATTTCTCTAATGTTATTTCAAGAGTGTTATATAAATGAAATCATATACAGTGTGTAACCTTTTGAGATTGGCTTTATTTGCTCAGCATAATTCTCTGTAGATTCACCAAAGCTCTTGCATGTGTCAATGGTTAGTTCTCTTTTTTTTTTAATTACTAACTGGCATTCCATAGTATGGATTTACTGTAATTTGTTTATCCATTCACCCATTGAAAGACATCTGGTAGCTATTGAATAAAACTGTTAACGTTCAGCTGCAGGGTTTTTGTGTAAACATAAATTTCCATTTCTGTTAAATGTTTCAGAGTACAGTTGTTGTGATCTTGGATATCTTTTGTAGGTGAAGTCAACAGTATTTCTTGACAGATTGAAGGTGAGGTCAGAGAGAAAGAGGAATCAAGACTTAAGAATTTTTGGCCTGCACAGCTGGAATGGTAGAGTTGTCAACACCAACCTGAAGCCTGTGGGTTGAACAGGTTTAAGGAAGATGAAGGATTCTGCTCGTGCTGGGTCACATTAAGATGTGTATTAGAGGAGTTGTCAAGTAGGCAGTTGGCTCAAAGATTTTGGCGTACACAGGAGAGATGATCTGGTCTGGCAGTATAACATTGGGAGTCATCAGCCTTGAAGCCCTGACACTGGAAGAGATATTTGAGATAGCTGAAAAGAGGTGAGAGACGAAGCCCTAGCTACTCCACTGTCTAGAAAATAAGGTGAATTTGGCCAAGCTTTGAGAGCCCTGTGGGTGATGTATTAATAGAGACAAAATTCATATTTTGCTTTACAGGCACTTAGAGTAAGCTGGTTGGGCAAGTTGTGTGTGTGTCTCCAGTGATACAATATCTGATTTCCATAAGCTACTTTTTAAAAAGCAGTATGTTATATAATAGTATTGAACTATAGTTGTAAAGTAAAACAAAGCCAAGAGAGTACATATAATAAATTCCAAAATAATTCTTAGGTGCTAAGTAATTTAGATGTTGGAAAAGATTAGTGTGAGTGGGGGCAGCTGGAGATGGCCTTGTGAAAGAGATGGGAGTTTAATAGGAACTTAAAGGATGGGTAGAATGTGTGTAGGAGGGAGGGAGGTTAGAGACATTCCAGTCATGCTAAGTGTGATGAGTGGCTTAGAATTGGGAATGAAATGATACACTCAAAGAGTGAGAAGTGGGGTCTAGTTACCACATTGGCCTTGAGTGGAGGAAAAGATTGAGTTGACAAAGAGGGAATGAATTATGAAGTGATTTAGGCTTTATCTTGTAAGAAATGGGAATATTTCTAGCTCTCTTAAAATTTACTTTGTCTGCTAGTAACTTTGCCATTCCAGATCTCATTTGTTGCTGTTTGCATGGTATATCTTTTCCCATATTTTTGTGCTCAAGCTGTTGTCTTTGAATCTGAATATAAAGCATGCCCATTACCAAAAGAATATAGTTGGAGCTCGCTTCTTTTTCCTATCTAGTCCAACAACCTGCCTTTGATTGTATGCTTAATCATATTTTGTGTAGTTTTTCATTTGACTGAAATTGCCCCTACCATGTTGCTTTTTGTTTTCTGTATTCTCATGTTTTTTTAAAAAATCTATTTATTTATTTATTTGTGTTTGGCTGTGCTGGGTCTTTGTTGCTTTGGGCGGGCTTTCTCTAGTTGCAGCAGGCAGGGCTACTCTTTTTGCGGTGCAAGGGCTCTCACTGCCGTGGCTTCTCCCTGCATGACCGGGAGACTCTCACCCACTGCACCGGGGAGCCCTCTCACGTTGTTCTTGTTCCTCCATTCTTCTTTGATGGTGAACAAGGTTTTTCGTGTACCATTTTAGGTCCAGTGTTGATTTTTAATATTAAAATAATTATTTTCTTAGTGGCTGCTTTAGGAATTACAAAGTACATTTCGATTTATTACAGTCTGCTTCAGGTTAGTTCCTGACTTAATTCCAGTATAATATAGCACCTTTTTTTCCAATATAGCTTCATTTTCTCCTCACTACTTCCTGCTATTATTGTCATGTTTCTGTTGTAAGCCTAATAACAAACTATTATCATAATTGTTTTATACAGTTTGTATCTTTGATGAAATGAGAAGACATATAATCTTTTCTATTTTCCCATTTATATTTACCATTTCTAGTTGTCCTGTTTGTCCTTGTGTATTTGAAATACATCCTGTGTCTTTTCCTTTTAGCCTGAAATTTAAAAAAAAAAATCTTTTCCTATTTGAAGAGTAATTTTTCTGTATATAGCATTCTTGGTTGACAGATTTTTTTTTTTTCTGCATTTTTAATTTTTAAAATTTTACTGCTATTTTATTCTGTTAAGCTGATGATTAGTCTGCTGTTAATTATACTGTTTTCCCCATGTGTATGATGGACCATGTTTTTGTTACTGCTTTCATTATTTTTCCTCTGTGGTTTCAGTTCAAAAGGGGTGTTCCTCAGTGTGAATCTTTTTGTATTTATCCTGTTGGGAGTTCATTAAGTTTTATGTTTCAGCAGATTAGTGCTTTTCATCAAATTTAGTAACTTATCAGCAATTACTTCTTCAAATATATTTTCTTTTATTTTTCCTCTTTTCTTATGATATTGCCTTTGCCTGGAAAATCCCATGGATGGAGGAGCCTGGTAGGCTGCAGTCAATGGGGTCGCTAGGAGTCAGAGACGACTGAGTGACTTCACTTTCACTTTTCACTTTCATGCATTGGAGAAGGAAATGGCAACCCACTCCAGTGTTCTTGCCTGGAGAATCCCAGGGACGGGGGAGCCTGTTGGGCTGCCGTCTATGGGGTCACGCAGAGTCGGACACGACTGAAGAGACTTAGCAGTAGCAGCAGCAGTATCCATTTTTTGGTAGGTCTTTTTTTTTAATTAACTTTATACATATTTCTAGATTGTTCTGTAGGTGTGATATTTTAGAATGTCACCTTAAATCTTATCATGAGCCCATAGTGAATCCTTTACTTCTGTTATTACACTTTTCAGCTCTAGTGTTTCCAGGTTTTATTTTTTTTTATTTTAATTTTTTTTTCTTTTTCTTTTTTTTTTTTTTTGTTTCCAGGTTTTAAATGTTAATATTTCTTTACTGAAATTTTCTACTTGTTGTGAGGTTGTCATCATATTTTTCTTTAATTGTAAAATACAGTTTCCTTTAATTCTTTGAACATATTTATTTAGGATATATTAATTTTTTCAGCTTTATTGAGATATAATCGATATATAATATTGTGTAACTTTAACGTTCAACATTTTTATTTCATGCAGTTGTGTATTGCAAAATGATTACCATCATAGCATCTGCTAACATATCACAGCTTGTAATTATTATTACTTTTTTGTAGTGAGAATGTTTAAGGTCTACTGTTTCAGCAACTTTTCAGATATACAAAACAGTATTAAAACTATAGTCACCATCAGTTCAGTTCAGTCGCTCAATCGTGTCTGACTCTTTGCAACCCAATGAATTGCAGCATGCCAGGCCTCCCTGTCCATCACCAACTCCCGGAGTTTACCCAAACTCATGTCCATCGAGTCGGTGATGCCATCCAGCCATCTCATCCTCTGTCGTCCCCTTCTTCTCCTGCCCCCAATCCTTCCCAACATCAGGGTCTTTTCCAGTGAGTCAACTCTTTGCATGAGGTGGCCAAAGTATTGGAGTTTCAGCTTCAACAACAGTCCTTCCAATGAACACCCAGGATTGATCTCCTTTAGGATGGACTGGTTGGATCTCCTTGCAGTCCAAGGGACTCTCAAGAGTCTTCTCCAACACCACAGTTCAAAAGCATCAATTCTTTGGTGCTCAGCTTTCTTCACCATTCAACTCTCACATCCACACATGACTACTGGAAAAACCATAGCCTTGACTAGACGGACCTTTGTTGGCAAAGTAATGTCTCTGCTTTTTAATATGCTGACTAGGTTGGTCATAACTTTGCTTCCAAGGAGTAAGCGTCTTTTAATTTCATGGCTGCAGTCACCATCTGCAGTGATTTTGGAGCCCCCCAAAATAAAGTCTGACACTGTTTCCACTGTTTCCCCATTTATTTCCCATGAAGTGATGGGACCAGATGCCATGATCTTAGTTTTCTGAATGTTGAGCTTTAAGCCAACTTTTTCACTCTGCTCTTTCACTTTCATCAAGAGGCTTTTTAGTTCCTCTTCACTTTCTGCCATAAGGGTGGTATCATCCGCATATCTGAGGTTGCTGCTATTTCTCCCTGCAATCTTGATTCCAGCTTGTGCTTCCTCCAGCCCAGCATTTCTCATGATGTACTCTGCATATAAGTTAAATAAGCACAGTGACAATATACAGCCTTGACGTACTCCTTTTCCTATTTGGAACCAGTCTGTTTTTCCATGTCCAGTTCTAACTGTTGCTTCCTGACCTGCATACAGATTTCTCAAGAGACAGGTCGGGTGGTCTGGTATTCCCATCCCTTTCAGAATTTTCTGCAGTTTATTGTGATCCACACAGTCAAAGGCTTTGGCATAGTCAATAAAGCAGAACTGTTTTTCTGGAACTCTCTTGCTTTTTTGATGATCCAGCGGATATTGGCAATTTGATCTCTGGTTCCTCTGCCTTACCTAAAACCAGCTTGAACATCTGGAAGTTCATGGTTTACATATCACTGAAGCCTGGCTTGGAAAATTTTGATCATTACTTTACTAGCGTGTGAGATGAGGGCAGTTGTGTGGTAGTTTGAGCATTCTGTGGCATTGCCTTTCTTTAGTATTGAAATGAAAACTGACCGTTTCCAGTCCTGTGGCCACTGCTGAGTTTTACAAATTTGCTGGCATATTGAGTGCAGCTCTTTCACGGCATCATCTTTCAGGATTTGAAATAGCTCAACTGGAATTCCACTTGACCTCACATTCCAGGATGTCTGGCTCTAGGTAAGTGATCACACTATTGTGATTATCTGGGTCATGAAGATCTTTTTTGTACAGTTCTTCTGTGCATTCTTGCCACCTCTTCTTAATATCTTCTGCTTCTGTTAGGTTCATACCATTTCTGTCCTTTATCGAGCCCATCTTTGCATGAAATGTTCCCTTGATATCTCTAATTTTCTTGAAGAGATCTCTAATCTTTCTCATTCTGTTGTTTTCCTCTATTGCTTTGCATTGATCGCTGAGGAAGGCTGTCTTATCTCTCCTTGCTATTCTTTAGAACTCTGCATTCAGATGGGAATATCTTTCCTATTCTCCTTTGCTTTTTACTTCTCTTCTTTTCATAGCTATTTGTAAGGTCTCCTCAGACAGCCATTTTGCTTTTTTGCATTTCTTTTCCATGGGGATGGTCTTGATCCCTGTCTCCTGTACAATGTCACGAACCTCTGTCCATAGTTCATCAGGCACTCTGTCTATCAGATCTAGTCCCTTAAATCTATTTCTCAATTCCACTGTATAATCATAAGGGATTTGATTTAAGTCATACCTGAATGGTCTAGTGGTTTTCCCTGCTTTCTTCAATTTATGAAATTCTCAGAACTTGTTTCTGTTATAATTTGAAGTTTATATTGTTTGATCACCTCCCCCTTTTCCCCAGTCTCCAGCCTCTGGTAGCCACCTTTCTAGTCTGTTTATATGAGTTGGGCTTTTTTAGATTACGCATTTAAGTTTTATCATACAATATTTATCTTTCTCTGTATGACTTCATTTCACTTAGCATGATGCCCTCAAAATCCATCCATGTTGCTGCAAGCGGCATGGTATCCTTTTTCATTGTGGCATAATCCTCTGTCTCTCTCTCTCTCACATACATATGTGTGTGCACACACACCATATTTTCTTTATCCACTCAATTGTTGATGGACGCTTAGATTGTTTCCATGTCTTGGCTATTGTAAATAATAACTGCAGTTCACATGGGAATACAGGTATCTCTGTGAGTTAGTCATTTCATTTTCTTTGGATATATACCCAGAAGTGGAATTACTGGATCCTATGATAGTTCTATTTTTAGTAGTTTGAGAAATTTCCATACTGTTTTCTATAGTGGTTGCACCAGTGTACATTTCTACCAATAGTACATCTGCCAGTGTACTATTATTTTCTATAGAGGCTGCACCAGTGTACATTTCCAAGATTCTCTTTCTGTACATTCTCACCAACATTGGTTATTTCTTGCCCCTTTTTGATAATATCCATTCTAACAGGTGGGGTTTTGATTTGCATTCCCTGATAATTAGTGATGTTAAGCCATCTTTTCATGTACTTGTTGGCCATATGTATGTCTTTTTTGGAAAAATATCTATTCAAGTCCTTTACCCATTTTTAAGTTAGATTATTTGAAGGTTTTTCTGTCAAGTGGTATGAGTTCTTTATAGTTTGGATATTAACCCCTTATCTAATACATGATTTGCAAATGTTTTATCCCATTCCATAGATTGTCTTTTCATTTTGTTGATGATTTCCTTTGCACTGCAGAAGTTTTTTTAATTTGAGATAGTCCCATTTGCTTATTTTTGTGTTTGTTGCCTTTGCTTTTGGTGTCAAATATAAAAACTCATTGTTAAGACTAGTGTTGAGAAGCTTAACATTCTTTGAACATAATAGCAGTTTTTTTATTCTTGTCTGCTAAATCCAATGGCTGTGTCCACCCAGAGTCAATTTCTATTGGCTCCTTTTCTTTTTTAACCTGAGTGTAGGTCAACTTTTCCTATTGTTTGCATGTCTCACAATTTTTTTAGACAGTGAAAAATTTTAGATAATATATTGTAGAACTCTGGGTTCTGTTAACTTTTTTTTTTATCCTCCTGAAACTTGTTTTGGGAGTTTTCTTTCGTTTCCTTTTTTTTGTAGTTTACCTGCATCTAATCTAGACTCTTTTTCTGCCAGTTTGAAACCCCTGAAATCTGTGTTAAATTTTTATTCAAGTTTTCATTTTTTAGCCTGATTTCTTACAATTTGACTCTTTGTCTGCATTGCTTAGTGGCCAGCCAGTTATTGGTTAGAGATTATGTTCAAATATTTTGAATTTATAAAGCTTCCATCATTTCTTAGATGATTCTGTTCATGGGTTGGGAAATACATTTGAAATTCAGGCAGTTTTTAAGTCAGCCTCAGCTCTTACTTTTTCCAAGGCCCTCTTGGATCTCCCATGTGTGCACAGCCTGTAAATCAGCACAGGGGTATATAGAAAGTTTATTGAGCCTCTTTCATTTCCAAGGTCTCCCTTTGTATTTCCTAATGTTCTGCTAGTCTGTCCTTTTCCCCACCTGGTGTTGCGTTCTCAGGGTAACAGAGCTGTGGCTGAGCTGAGAGGTAATTGAGAGGGGAGGTCACTAGCAAAAAGGTCACTGGCCCCCACTGTCTTAATTCTAATATCTAAGCTATGTTTCTTGAATAAACGCTGCTTAATTTGTTGTTGCTTTTGGTTGGTTTCCAGAGCCCTGAAATCATTGTTTTCTACAATACAATTCTTTTTATATGTGTTTTGGGGAGCGAGTTTGCTGATCTGTCCATTCTGCTAGAGCTGAAAATCTCATTTCTTTTTGAACCTTCTGACTTTTTAGTTATTTCCCTGTGTCTCCCTCCCAACTCCAATTTAATTCACTCTAGTCAGTTTTTATCACCACTGAGATCACACTTGTAAGAGTCACTAACATCCTGCATTTGCCATATCCATTTGTCTTATGTTTTCATCTTAATTTCTTATTCAGCAGCTTTTGCTATAAATGGTCAGTGCCTTTTTCTGAAAACTTATTTCACTTGGCCTATAAGGTAACCTCTCTTGTTTTTTATCCTACTTTATCGATTGCCCCACTTGGTATACTCCTTTTCATACCTATGGATGGATGGATAGATGGATAGATAGGGTGGTAGAGAGATACAGATATATGAACGTGTGTGTGTGTGTATTTATCTAAACTTCTTCCCTAGGTGACGTTATTATGTCCTCTTGCTTTGAGTCCCCTTTATACAAATGACTCCTAGACACAGATTTACAGCCCAGACTTCTACCTTGAGTCTCAGTATTTTTATTTGGATGTCTAATACAAGGATTTCAAACAGAAGTCTTGATCTACTTTCAAACAAAAAACAACTTGTGATCCACTTTCTACCCCAAATTTATTTTTAGTTTTAAAACGATCATTTAAAAAGGTAAATCAGATTTTGTCATTTGCTTGGCCTCTTTGGCTTTCCTTTCATTTAGTTTAGAATTCAGTTTCATTAGAGTTAATATGACATACCCTCCTGCCTATCTGTCCGTACTTGTTTCCTGCCTCTTCCTTTACTCAATGGTGCAATCACATTATTCTTCTAGCTGTTTTTGAATATGCCAAGTCCACCTCTGGTCTTCCCTTGTGGCTCAGCTGGTAAAGAACCTGCCTGCAATGCGGGAGACCTGGGTTCAATCCCTGGATTGGGAAGAGCCCCTGGAGAAGGGAAAGGTTACCCATTCCAGTATTCTGGCCTAGAAAATTCCATGGACTGTATAGTCCAGTGGTCACAAAGAGTCAGACATGACTAAATGACTTTCACTTTCAAGCCCACCTCTGGGCATTTGTGTTTGAAGTTCCCTGTAACTGTAGTGCTTTCCCCCCATAGCCTCACATGGATCTCATCTTCATATGATTCAGATTTGTCTTTAGATCTTAACCTTCTTTGTGAGATCTGCTCTCACTTCCCTATCTAAAATAATAGCCCCTTCTCTCTATCATGATCTGTCCTTTTACTTTACATGAAAATATATTGTTTATTCCTCCCTGGCATCTGGTCCCATGACTTCATGGCAAATAGATGGGGAAACTGGAAACAGTGGCAGACTATTTTTTGGGGCTCCAAAATCACTGCAGAGGGTGATTGCAGCCTTGCAATGAAAAGATGCTTGCTCCTTGGAAGAAAAGTTATGACCAACCTAGACAGCATATTAAAAAGCAGAGACATTACTTTGCCAACAAAGGCTCGTCTAGTCAAAGCTATGGTTTTTCCAGTAGTCATGTATGGATGTGAGAGTTGGACTATAAAGAAAGCTGAGTGCTGGAGAATTGATGCTTTTGAACTGTGAGGAGATCCACCAGTCCATCCTAAAGGAAATCAGTCCTGAAATATGCATTCGAAGGATGGATGCTGAAGCTGAAAATTCCAATACTTTGGCCACCTGCTGGGAAGAACTGATTCATTTGAAAAGACCCTAATGCTGGGAAAGATTGAAGGCAGGAGGAGAAGGGGACAACAGAGGATGAGATGATTGGATGGCATCACTGGCTCATTGGACATGAGTTTGGGTAAACTGTGGGAGCTGGTGATGGACAGGGAGGCCTGGCGTGCTGCAGTCCATGGGGTTGCAAAGAGTCGGACACGACTGAGCGACTGAACTGAACTGAACTGAACTGTCCTCCATAAGCTAAGTTTCATGAGGTTAAGAACTTATTCACTTATTCTTATTCACTGCCATATCCTTAATATTGCAAATGATGCTTGGTGCAGAAGAGGTGCACTATATTTGTAGAATAACAACTTTTTTTCTGTAGAATTACTATGTCATTCATACACTAGTAAAGAATGACTCAGTAAAAAGTTAGACTTGGGATAGTTGTATATTAAATGTATCTCAGACATAAGCTTTGTCTAATATTGGCTTGATTAATACTTTAAAAATTGCTCTGTGAAATTTATCTTTTGGATCTTTTAAAGAATTTTAAAATAAGAAAATTTAAACCTCCTTTCCAAAATAGTAGAATATGAACAGGAAGTAAGGGTAGATAAATATTTGAGTCCATATACTTTCTTCACTTATATTCTTTTTGATAAAGGATCATATGCATAGTAAATGCGTACACACTCACTTCAGTCGTGTGTAATTATCTGTGACCCTTTGGACTGTAGCCCACCAGGCTCCTCCGTCCATGGGATTCTCCAGGCAAAAATACTCTAGTGGGTGGCTGTCCCCTCCACCAGGGGATCTTCCCAACCCAGGAATGGAACCCGCGTCTCCTGCATTACAGGCGGATTCTTTAGCTTAGCCACCAGGGAAGCCCTATATGCATAGTCTTAACACAAATTCCATTACATGGAAATTTAATTTAATAGTTCTCTGTTACCTTGGTTAATGGGTCTGGAAAAATATCTTATTTTAATATAACCGTCGATGTTAAAAAAACAGTCTTAATATCTGAGAGGAGTCTTAACTTAACTAGCAGTTCTCCCACAAAACTAGCTACCTAGATGTGAATTGACACATCAAATTGACACACACATTGATACTTCAAAAAACAGCTTCAATTTGGAATAGAAAATGGACAGTTTTGAAATTTGTAAAATTTCCTGTGTCATCTGTAATAGTCAGAACTCAGAGTCTGATACTAGGTATTATCCTTGTTAAAGCGATTATACTGTAGTGTAGAGTTTCTCAGTTTATCGCTTCAGCTAAAAACATAACAAGTAATGGAATGAAAGATTGATGTTTTATAAAAAGGATTTTAAGTATCACTGTATACATAAGCCCAGCTCTCGTACTCGGTTTAAACAGTCAGAAGGAGAGTCATCTTAAGTTCCCTATTTCCTTTTAGAGGACATGCTAGAACCATCATGGAGTTTATGGAAAGTTTCTAGGGAAGAGGAATATTTGTTTATTTGTGCTGTCATCTTCCAAGAACTGGAGCCACTCTGCTCTAAGACAGTTCTGCTTATTAGGCCTTTTGTCCATAATACATCCCCAACCCCTTTATTTTGGCCTTATTTTCTAAACATAATAGCATTTACCTTCCAAATTCCCAGGTATGTACTTTATGATTGTAGCTCTTCTAAATCATTATTTTAACAGAAATTTTATATTCTGTCCTTTTAGCAAGTATTTTGTTATTCTTTTTCTGTGCTATATATTTTGGACTTTTATTAACTGGATTTCTGACAGTTATGTATATTCTTGGAATTTAACTTCTTTATTTATATATATATATATTAATATGTACTCAAATTTATTACTGTAAAATTTATATTACATTGTTGGGAAGTTGTCATATTGTTTAATGTTTTATTTTCTTGAAACATAACTTTGAAACTCCCCAAAAGAAAAATTATTTGTGTGAGCTATAAATTTTCAGGACTGTACACCTTCTAGTATATCATATTTTAACTTTAGCAACTGATACCTTCTAATAGGGCTAACTCAGATTTTTCACTGCATTTTGGCAAACAGGGCATGTGAGAGTTTTCTTTGCACCCATGTTCATTTGTTTGGTAAGAAGTTGATTATTATTATAGTTGCAAAAAATTATAGTAATGATAGCTCATTTCAGATATCTCTTGCATACATAAACCAGTCCTTCTCAAGCCATTTGTAGTGAGGTACCAGTTTTAAAATTTTTCAGTTCATTGAAGACTGGTATTTTTATACAATACAATAAAAACGAATTATGAGAAAAGTGACACTTAGGGAAATATAGGCCCTACTTTTAACTGTAAGATTCATGGTTGTAAAATTGTTCTTTCAAGTTGCAATAAAAGATTCTGAACACTTATTTTCGATTTCTATATTTATCTTACTGCAGAGCAATGGTCCGACTGGTGATACTGTTTAGTAACATGGATGTTACCTTTTAGCAACATATCTGTAGCCTGCTCTTTGAAGTGCTTAATGTTAATTCAGAAGCATCTTAGTCAATATGAATAGCAGGTATCCTTTAAAAAATATTTTCATGTGTTTCCTTTTCAGAACCGAGAGCTCCAGATTATGAGAAAGCTAGATCACTGTAACATAGTCCGATTGCGTTATTTCTTCTACTCAAGTGGTGAAAAGGTAGGTCCTTAGAACGTGTTTACTGAATATTGTGATGGACTTGATATTCTTCCAGAAAAAGTTTGTATCCTGTCCTCACATCAAAACAGCTTTGCTTATTGAATGGAAGAATTCCGAAACACATATCCTAGTGTTTCTAACCTCATGATATGGTTATTGAATATCATTAGTTATATCAGGAAAATGTTAATGAAATGATGTCATTGTTCAGTCACTAAGTCGTGTCCGACTCTTTTGTGACACCTTGGACTGTAGCCCATGTGCTCCTCTGTCCATGGGATTTCCCAGGCAAGAATACTGGAGTGGGTTGTTATTTCCTTCTCCAGGGGATCTTCCAGACCCAGGCATCGAGCCCATGCTCCTGCGTTGGCAGATAGATTCTTTATCACTGAACGACAAGGGAAAACCCTAATGAAATGATAGAGGGGATTAATTTTTAAGAATTTTCTTCTTAGTTCTAAAGTTCTATATTTCAAAAACTTTTGTTTCTTATGTGCTCCCAGAGCCTGTGATAGTTTACATGTTTATTGGAGGGAAGAAAATGATGTCAATTTGTTGAAGTTGGAAGTATTGGAGGGGAACGGGAAGTAGGAGGACTTTGGACCAGAATGAGACTTAAACATTAGGAAGCAAGTTTAACCTATTCTAGGGATAGATTACATTAAAAAGTTGGAAAAGATGTAGTATTACAGAGCTTCTTGTAAGTGATCACTATTTATTATCACATTTAATTCTGTAAAAGCAAAGGATAAAGAAAGATCTCCTGCTTTGAATTCCCCTTAGCCTCCTACCCTTGGATTTTCTCTTTAAAAGATACAGTGACTAATACCATATACTCACTGAAGCTGGAAGCACAGAAAATCATTTTCTTCAGTTTTACCATGGTCTTTTTCTTTCTGTCTGTTCACTGTTCCTTCTTCCCAAATTCAGTCTTGTCTTTACATTCTTCCTTCACTGGTTTGGGTGAAGAGGGAGGACAAGTAATAAGCACTTAAACTCTTTGGCTAAATTAACATCACTTTGAATAAGTTCATTTAATATTTTGGACCCTTCTGTGTGTGTGTGTGTGTGTGTGTGTGTGTGCGCGCGCGCGTGCGTGTGTTTGAGTCACTCAGTCGTGTGAGACTCTATGGACCATAGCCCATCAGGCTCCTCTTTCCATGGAATTCTCCAGGCAAGAATACTGAAGTGGGTAGCTATTCCCTTTTCCAGAGGATCTTCCAGGAATCTAGGCCAGGTCTCCTGCATTGCAGGCAGATTCTCTACCGTCTGAGCTACCAGGGAAGCCCACATACCATGCATGTACTTCCCAAATTCCTTAGGTTCATAATAGCTCTTAATTTCTAGCCCAGTTCTTTTTGTACTTCACGTATTTCCTAGTGTACCATTTAGTCATTTTCCATTGAATTTTATTTAGATTATTTCCTTAGAAATCTTTTTTTTCCATGACAGAGCCTGTAATATGGGAAAGTACCTGTGTATTAAGCCAGGATTGTGATGTACCTACAGATATATAATTGTTGCGTGTGTATATATGTGTGTGTGTGTGTGACAGCTAAAGTTTTAACAACCATAATTAGCAAATTGGCCCTTTAGTGACTCTCATTTCTCAGGTGTTTTCTAAATTTTTTCCCCCTAAGTTTAAATGATGCATTTTCTTATCTTAGGGACTCTAAGCCCTCATAAGTATTTGAGCTTTTTTATTTCCCAAGCCCGTTACTTGGTTCATGCTATCTTTTTTTTTTAACCTAGCAAACTGCCTGTTATGTCTTTGATCTTATCTGTTTTGACATGTCATTTCTTTTTCCTGCCCCTTCCCAAATAAAATTATGGAGCAGCTATTATGTTCACAGCACTATTATAATGGAATTTTGCATCCCTGTTGGTTTTGTTATTAGATGCTAGACATTATAATACCCCACAGAGGAAAATAAATAAAGGTCAGAATTATTTGTTCCATGAACCACTAAATTGCATGGGGATTCATTTGCACAGGCCTCCCTACAAAACCCCTTAAACATCTTCTTTTGATTGCTTAATTTATATAGCTTTCCCTGAATAATCAACAAGGTCCTATTGTATAGCTCGGGGAACTACATTCACTATCCTGTTAATAAACCATAATTGAAAAGAAAAAATTATATATATATATATATATATATATATATATATATATGCACACACACACACACATACAGCTTTCCCTATATGCCAGGCACTGTTTTGGTGCTTTACAAATACTAACTCATTTAATTCTTACCAAGATAAAGAGCAGAAAGGGAAGAACAAATCTTTCGAACAAACCTTTTGTGGTAACACCCAAAGGCTTACCTGTCTGGCAACCCCTCAAATTTATTTTCCCTCTTTAACTCTGGTGTCTGTTGGTCTGTTTCTCTCTCTGTTGGTTAATTCTGTGGATTTCAACCTCTTTCTCTGGGTTTATGTACCCATCGTTCATTGGGTTTCTACTCAACCTACTCTCCTTGAATATTTGATCATTTTTAAATTTTTGTATGGATTTCCATCTGTCCTGAGCCTTTGTCTTTCTCTCTCAGGGTCTCTTCTCTCTGACCGTCTACTACTTTGGGGGAAATTTTTAAAGAAGGAAAAATTTTCACTCACTATCCTGGCTTTTGACTTCAGTACCACATATATTATTCTGTATGTTCACGTGCTACATAGTTGTATGAATAATTATTTATAACCTTATTAAGAATTCAGAATCTCAAAAGCTTTCCCTTGTTGCCTCATAATATTTTTAGTTATTGGTTATGTAATATTCCACTGAGTTTTTATATTACATAATATTCTTAACTGTTCCCCTATTGTTATTTTTATTTTGAGAATATAGTTAAGCTACCCAAAGGCCTTATCATAATTTCTGTCCATAAGCACTTTCCAGCTCTGGGTAAAAGTTCAGGTAGGATGGCTGTAATATTTGAGATATTTCCACTGACCACAGTTTGACTGAATGGTTATAGGAATAACCATCTTGGTGTCTGTCTCTCTTTGTGCCACCCTGACATTTTAAAAGCTGCCTTTGGAAGTTAAACATAATACACTTTTAGCCTATAGTTGTGGGAAAGAGTAGCCAATGTAACTAGAAGGAAGAATTAAGTCAGGATAGAGACTAGAAATGTGACCAGATTAGTCTCAGTCATAGTCTTCTGGTTGAAATTACTAGTATTTAGTAATTGGAGCATCATGTAGTCAGTTATTATACTCCAAGTTACCCAGTAGATTTTATTGACTCTGATTTAGTTCAGAATAAATAGTACTCTTTCTCCTTGATCAGAGAGAAACGTTTTTTCAATGTTTTGAAACTCTGGGTTTATAATACTTTTGTGAATTCCAAGTATCTTTGTGTCAGTATTCAGCAATAGAAACCTTTCCCTTCTAAATGAAATTTATGAAGAACCTCTGTTCTACAGGTAGAACAGATAAAAAGCAAAGTTGTTCCTGATTGAAACTGGGGTATGAGAACAACTGACTTTGCCTTCTCTGAGTTGCAGTTCACGTTTGTAGAAGCCTGGGACTCTGCAGCAGTATGGAAACCATTTTTTGTTTTTACGAGAGACTTAGATTTTATTTAAATCAAATAATAGTTTTCTTTAAGAAATATTTCTCTAAGTAACTTTACATATAAAATTGTTTTACCTGTGGTTCATCATAGTTTGATTATGGAGTAATAAAAACTATCTTCCTTAAATAAGACTCTCCCTCTTTTTGTATGAGAGACAGTTTATAAATAGCAAGGATGTCCAGTTGATATTATTCCTCATACCAGCTTTGCTGTTGATAGTAACTGTGCAGAAGGCTGTGTTCAGAAAGTGAGGTTTGTACAACTTCCTCTGGGATCAGGGAGAAGAATGGTGTGCTTGATTTTGACTGTTTGTCACTAGCCCTGGAGAGAAAACGGTTGAGGTGAATCCATTATGAAAAGTCAAGAGCTCTGGCTTTGTACCCAGAAATACTTGGGTTTGCATCCTATTCTTGTCACTTTATAGCAGTATGACAGGCAGTGTTACTTTTGAAAGCCCTTTTCAACCCTTGTCATCTGTATAGTAGGGATTTTGTAAGGAAAAAAATGTAATATAAGTGCTTATCATAGCACATAGTGTATAATTAACACATTAGCTTACTATTTTACAAATTACTGAGTAATAGCAAATATATATGCACTTGCTGTGTGTCCAGACATTGCTCTAAGCCCTTTTACACATACTTTATATCTCACTTCACCCTTACTGCAACCCAGTAAAGAATGGGTACACTGTTACTATTCCTGTGTTACAGAAGAAGAAATTTAGGCAGTCAGAGTTAAGTAAGCTATAGGCCTAAGACTCATACAGCTACGGAGTGGCAAAATTAGGAGTCAACTCCACAGTCTGTCTCCAGAGTTTGTGTGTTATTGCTATACAATTTAGCACTAGAAGCAGTGTATCTTAATAATGATTGTTAAGCAAAGGGAGATTATATAGTGTCTACTTTGGAGAACTTTTAGAAGTAAATAGCCTTTTGCTGTATGATAATAATAGTGTATATGTGCTCATTCAGTCATGTCTGACTCTTTGTGATCCCATGGACTGTAGCCTACCAGGCTCCTCTGTCCATGGGATTTCCCAGGCAAGAATCCTGGAGTGGGCTGCCATTTCCTTCTCCAAGGGATCATCCTGATCACAGAATCAAACATGCATCTCCTGCATTGCAGGTGGATTCTTTACCAGTGTGTCACTGGGGAAGCCCAATAATAATAGTAGTAATAGTAAATAAATAGTAATAATAGCCCAAACTTATATGGTGCTTACTATATGACAGGAATTAATCTAAACACTTTTTTTTTTCTTTTCTATATTTTTGGAAGAGCTTTTGAGGGGATTGTTCTTAATTCTTCTTTAAGTGTTTGTTAATATTTACCATTGAAACCATCTGGCGCTGGCCTTTACTTTTGGGGAAGTTTTTGATCACTGATTGAATCTCTTCTTGATAAATAAGTTTGTTGAGATTTTGTATTTCATATTGAGTCAGTTTAGTGATTGGTGTGTTTCTAGTAATTTATCAGTTTCATCTCCATTATCTAATTTGTTGGTATACAATTTGTTCATCGTATTCTGTTATAGTCCTTTTATCTGTAAGGTCAATAGTAATATCCTCACTTTCATTTCTGATTTAGTTTTTTGTGTCATCTCTCTTTTTTCTTTGTCAGTCTAGCTGAAAGTTTGTCAATTTTGTTGATCTTTTCAAAGAACCAACTTTTGTTTTCCTTGAACCTGTTTTTTTCTGTTCTCTTATTTTATGTGTGTTCTCAGTCAAGTCTGACTCTTTGCAACCCAGTGCACTAGAGTCCTCCAGGCTCCTCTGTCCGTGGGATTTTCCAGGCAAGAATACTGGAGTGGGTTACCATTTCCACACCTCAAGGGGATCTTCCCAACCCAGGGATCAAACCTGTGTCTCTAGCATTGGCAGGTAGATTCTTTTACCACTGAGCTACTTATTTCTGGTTTAATCCTTATTATTTTCTTTCTTCTGGTAGCTTTAGGTTTAGTTTCTCTTCTTTTTCTTGTTCTTTAGGGTATAAAGTTAGGTTATTGATTTAAGATCTTCTCTCTGTGTATTTCCGAGTACTGCTTTGCTGCCTCCATTGAGTTTTGGAATTTTTGTTTTTGTTTTCATTTATCTCTTAAGTGTTTCCTAATTTTTCTTGTTTAAAGAAGTGTTGCTTTATTTCCTCTTTGGCCTGTTTGGTTGTTAACAGTGTGCTAAAAGTTTGCTGTAACAGTTTGTTACAACAGTCTGCTATAATTTCCACTTGCGTTTCTCTTACCTTGGGCCATGGGTAATTCCTCTCGCCGCTGCCGCCAGCCCCCGGCCCCCGGCCTCCGGCCCCGCCTAGCCCCTGTCGGCCGCCGCCCCCGGCCACCGGCCCGGCCTAGGCCCTGTCGGCTGCCGCCCCCGGCTCCCGGCCCCCTGCCTGGCCTAGCTCCTCTCGGCCACGCTTCTGCGCCGTCGCAGCCGCCTCGCTTCTGGTAATAGCAAACACCCTATTCCCACAACACAAGGGAAGACTCTACACGTGAACATCACCAGATGGTCAACACCGAAATCAGATCGATTATATTCTTTGCAGCCAAAGATGGAGAAGCTCTATACAGTCAGCAAAAACAAGACCAGGAGCAGACTGTGGCTCAGATCATGAACTGCTTATTGCCAAATTCATACTTAAATTGAAGAAAGTAGGGAAAACCACTAGTCCATTCAGGTATGACCTAGATCAAATCCCTTATGAGTATACAGTGGAAGTGACAAATAGATTTAAGGGACTAGACCTGATAGACAGAGTGCCTGATGAACTATGGACAGAGGTTCATGACACTGTACAGGAGACAGGGATCAAGAAAATCCCCATGGAAAAGAAATGCAAAAAAGCAAAATGGCTGTCTGAGGAGGTCTTACAGATAGCTGGGAAGAGAAGAGAAGCGAAAAGCAAAGGAGAAAAGGAAAGATATTCCCATCTGAATGCAGAGTTCCAAAGAATAGCAAGGAGAGATAAGAAAGCCTTCCTCAGCGATCAGTGCAAAGAAATAGAGGAAAACAACAGATTGGGAAAGACTGGAGATATTTTCAAGAAAATTAGAGATACCAAAGGAACTTTTCATGCAAAGGTAGGCTCGATAAAGGACAGAAATGGTATGGACCTAAAAGAAGCAGAAGATATTAAGAAGAGGTGGCAAGAATACACAGAAGAACTGTACAAAAAGGATCTTCACGACCCAGATAATCACGATGGTGTGATCACTCACCTAGAGCCAGACATCCTGGAATGTGAAGTCAAGTGGGCCTTACAAAGCATCACTATGAACAAAGCTAGTGGAGGTGTTGGAATTCCAGTTGAACTATTTCAAATCCTCAAAGGTGATGCTGTGAAAGTTCTGCACTCGATATGCCAGCAAATTTGGAAAACTCAGCAGTGGCCACAGGACTGGAAAAGGTCAGTTTTCGTTCCAATCCCAAAGAAAGGCAATGCCAAAGAATGCTCAAACTACCGCACAATTGCACTCATCTCACATGCTAGTAAAGTAATGCTCAAAATTCTCCAAGCCAGGCTTCAGCAATACGTGAACCGTGAACTTCCAGATGTTCAAGCTGGTTTTAGAAAAGGCAGAGGAACCAGAGATCAAATGGCCAATATCCGCTGGATCATCGAAAAAGCAAGAGAGTTCCAGAAAAACATCTATTTCTGCTTTATTGACTATGCCAAAGCCTTTGACCGTGTGGATCACAATAAACTGTGGAAAATTCTGAAAGAGATGGGAATACCAGACCATCTGACCTGTCTCTTGAGAAACCTGTATGCAGGTCAGGAAGCAACAGTTAGAACTGGACATGGAACAACAGACTGGTTCCAAATAGGAAAAGGAGTCCGTCACGGCTGTATATTGTCACCCTGCTTATTTTACTTATATGCAGTGTACATCATGAGAAACGCTGGGCTGGAAGAAACACAAGCTGGAATCAAGATTGCCGGGAGAAATATCAATAACCTCAGATATGCAGATGACACCACCCTTATGGCAGAAAGTAAAGAAGAACTAAAGAGCCTCTTGATGAAGGTGAAAGAGGCGAGTGAAAAAGTTGGCTTAAAGTTCAACGTTCAGAAAACTAAGATCATGGCATCTGGTCCCATGACTTCATGGGAAATAGATGGGGAAACAGTGGAAACAGTGTCAGACTTTATTTTTCGGGGCTCCAAAATCACTGCTGTTGGTGATTGCAGCCATGAAATTAAAAGACGCTTACTCCTTGGAAGGAAGGTTATGGCCAACCTAGATAGCATATTTAAAAGCAGAGACATTACTTTGCCAACAAAAGTCCGTCTAGTCAAGGCTGTGGTTTTTCCAGTGGTCATGTATGGATGTGAGAGTTGGACAGTGAAGAAAGCTGAGCGCCGCAGAATTGATGCTTTTGAACTGTGGTGTTGGAGAAGACTCTTGAGAGTCCCTTGTACTGCAAGGAGATCCAATCAATCCATCCTAAAAGAAATCAATCCTGAGTGTTCATTGGAAGGTCTGATGTTGAAGCTGAAACTCCAGTACTTTGGCCACCTCGTGCGAAGGGTTGACTCATTGGAAAAGACCCTAATGCTGGGTAGGATTGGGGGCAGGAGGAGAAGGGGACAATGGAGGATGAGATGGTTGGATGGCATCACCGACTAGATGGACATGGGTTTGGGTAGACTCCGGGAGATGGTGATGGACAGAGAGGCCTGGCGTGCTGCAATTCATGGGGTCTCAAAGAGTCGGACACGACTGAGAGACTAAACTGAACTGATAATTTCCACCCGTTTTGAATTTTTTGATTTCTGGTTTTATTTCATTGTGATTAGAGAAGATGCTTTGTATGATTTTAGTCTTTTAAAACTTACTGAAATTTGTCTTATGGCCTAATATATGACCCTATTCTGGATAATACCCCATGTGCACTTGAGAAGAATGTGTATTCTTCTGTTTTGGGATAGAGTACTCTCTTTGGATTTTTGCATCTTTATTCATATTCTTTAGCCATCTTTTTTTCTTTTCCCTGTTCATAATGACTTTGTCTGGTTTTGGTATCAGGGTAATACTGGCCTCATAGAATAAGTTAGGAAGTGTTTTCCTCTTCTATTTTTTTGAAAAATTTCGTGAAGAATTGGTATTGTTTCTTCTTTGAAGGTTTGGCAGATTTCTCCAGTGAAGCCATTTACAACAGATGACTTCTTGTGGTAAATTTAAAATTACTAATTCACTTAATCTACTTGTAATAAATGTGCTTAAATATTCCATTTCTTTTGTCCATTTTGGTGATTTTTTCCATTTCATCGTAACTGTCTTATTTATTGACATAAAGTTAATATTTTTCCCTTAAAATTATTTTTGTTTCTGTAAGGTCAGTTGTGATGTCTCTGCTTTTATTCCTGGTTTTGATAATTTGAGTCTTCTCTTTTTTTTGTTTTTGGTCAGTCAGCTAAAGGCCTGTCAATTTTGTTGATTTTTTTTCCTCAATGAACCAACTTTTGGTTTCATTAATTTTTTTAATTGCTTTTCTGTTCTCCAACGTATTTATTGCTGTTCCAGTCTTCATTATTTCCTTCCTATGGATTTATTTTGCCTTTTTTTTTTTCCTAATTTTTCAAGTAGAAGTTAAGGTTATTGATTAGAGATTGTTCCTCTTTTAAACATCATATATTGGTCAAAGGCTATATTTCAAATCCCATTAGCCAGTTATATTTTTATCCTTTACCATTGGATGTGTGATTGGCTTGAATGCTATTGTCATAGTTCAGGAAGTTCATTATTTATTTGCCACATGTTGAACCAGGGATTGATAGATCAGAATTGCCCCTCTCATTGTTCCTGAGAGGCTATAGCCTTGGACACTCACAATCTTTTTCCCTGCCAGGATGAATGTGATTTTACTTCCTGGGAGTTGCTCTTGGCTCAGAGTGGCTTATTGTTTGCTCAAGTGTATGGTCAGAGGTTATTTGTAAGCCACTTGTAGCAGTGGTACTTCTGCTATATGTCAGTATATCTGTGTGCAGCTCAGGGAATGCTTCAGGTTCGTCGCACATCCTGCTCAGTTATCAGCTGTGCACATCCTTATCAACTTACAGAGATGACTGTAATTCCAAGTAGGCTCTTCTCGACTATATTTTCCTTTGGTTCTTTGTTAAACTTATGGTGCCTTGCCTTGTTTGTGTCATGAGCCTACCAGCTTCCTCTTAATTGCTGTCTACAAAGATCTCCTTTTATACAGTTCATGAGGTTCTCACGGCAAATATGCTGGGGTAATTTGCCATTCCTTCCTCCAGTAGATCACATTTTGCCAGAACTCTCTGTTATGACCTATTCATCTTGGGTGTCCCTGCATGGCATGGCTCATAGCTTCATTGAGTTACGCAAGCCCCTTTGCCACGACAAGGCAGTGATCCATGAAGGGGAAAGATTGAGGGCAGAAGAAGAAGAGGGCATCAGAGAATGAGATGGCTGGATGGCATCACTGATGCAGTGGACATGAACTTGGGCAAATTTCAGGGGATGGTGAGGTACAGGGAGGCCTGATGTGCTGCAGTGCATGGGGTCATAAAGAATCAGACAATGACTGGGCAACTGAACAACAGCAAAGATGTCCGTTGGTTTTAGGCAACAATTATAGGCTAGAGTTCTTCCTTCTGTATTACAAATAGTTAACGTCTTGCAATAGAGCACATAGCCTGTCTTTCTCCCTGGACAGAACCCCTGCGCTCCCACCCTAGAAATGGATGAGGACTCACTTTTCCCAGAGTTACACCCCCACTGTATGAGAAGGCACCGAAAGAGGGGCAATAGCAATGGCACCCCCTAGTCTTCACAAGTTGGCCCTCCCAACATGGAAGCTGTTCCTGTGAGCAAATTGAGGATGAGACTGTCAAGGGCTCCAGCCTACTATGCTGGGAGTAGGGCTTCTCTGACTTACTTGTGGGGACTGAGTGGGGGAAGAGAGAGACAGTTCTCTTGGCTAGGATAAATCTTTTGCAACTTGGGATGCAGCTTGTCCCTCCTGGGGTGAAACCATAGTCCTTGACTAGGATCTGAGAGGAGAGGGTGCTGTCTGGAGTAGAGTGCTGGATTGTTGTTGTTCAATCGCTCAGTCATGTTCAACTCTTTTGCAGAGAGAGTGCTGAATAGAGCTTCCCATACATGGAGATAGGATGACAGGGTAAAGGTGCAGATCTTTGCTAAAATGCTATAGATTCTTGCAGTTCTTACCAAGATTTGTTTCTTACTTGCTGTGTGCCCTTAGAACAATTTCCAGATATTTCACACAGTTCTTGGCTAAGCATTTTATCATTTTGCTTTGCTGAGGAGATCTGAACTCCTTGCACTGCTGTTCCAGAAGTCTTACTCCCCCTCTTACTATTTTCCACACTTTGTGGACTACTTAGTGAAATTGTTATTCTAGGTAGAAAAGATGAATAAAATAGAGGCCTCCAACTACAGTGGATGCATACTGTAGTGTAGAGGGATAAATGTAAAAAATAATGACTGAGCATATGTTAATCATCTTATGTCTTTTTACCTCATTAACTTTAAGTTTAAGCAAACACAAAAAATTAGCACCATTTTGCTTAATACTTTAATACTTTATTAAACATATACAAAAATAAATATTTTAAAATATTAGATAAGTACACCTTATATAATTTAATCAAATTCAAATTCTTAGAGATATTCATTTGGTTAACTGGAATTACATAATGTCTTAAATCATAAATAAAAATGCAATTTTTCTTAAAATTTTATGATTTGTAAAGTGCTTTTAAAATGCATTTTTCTCATTTAAACATCATTCAGTACTACTAGGGTAGCTAATATTCTATTTTGTTAGTTTTATCATTGTAAAAATGGAGGTCTTGTGTGATTAAAGAATTTGCCCAGTGTTGTATAGTGAGTAATCATGGGAACCATTTTCAAACAGAGATTCTTAAGCTATAAAGTCTGTTTTCTTTCCAACCACTTATTCTCTTCAAACTAAAACTTGCTTCAATTTACCTGCATTGTATAGTGTTTTAGGTACAAAGTGTAAAATATGTCTACTTGAATTTGAAGGACAGGAGAGAAATATATTGCAAAATGATACATGGAATGACACTTATTTGTATTAGGAGCAGAAATAGTATGGAGGAAAGTAATAAATTATCCATAGGGGTCAGCAAATGAATTACATAGGAGAGGTGATGGTTATTCAGGGTTTTGAAGCCCAAGTAAGAGCTATTTTGATATATAGTGCAGAATAGGTATGTGTCAAGTTAGAAGTACAGAATATTTGAAAAGTTTGTTGGAGTTAAACAGCATAGTCTACGTAGAGGAGATACAGGTATTTCAAAATTTCAGATATGTAAAGTAGGGAGTTATGGGGCTAGTAGTGGAATGTGAAGCTGAGAAGGTAAAAGTAATTTCATAATTGTTTGTCAGCTTCCCTATAGGAAAAGGATTTTTTGTTGTGTTGCTGTTTTAAATTAAATGAAATCCTGTTACAGAAATGACATACATGCAGAAATATTATACAAAGTTGTAGTTAAATATATATGTAGTCAAGTTTACAAAATTAATGCCTCTGGCTTTTTTCTTTCTCACCTTACTGTGTGAAAATTACTGGTAACAAGGAATTTTATTCACTGAAATAAAGAGGTTGCCTAAATAAGGCCAGTTTTGTATCTTTCTTAAAATTTCATGGTGATTTCTATTACAGTATAATAGAAATAGATAATATGATGAAACTTTTACTGAAGAAATGCTGACATTTTTGTTGGAGTGTGACCTAAAGAATAAATATATAGATAATGTAAAACTCCCTGAAGTAGATGAATTATCTAGATCTCCTCATGAGTTATAAATGTTATTGACAGCAGTAAGATGCTGACTATCATCTGCTTGAAAATGTGAATCTACAAGTTTCTTTTTATTATTAATTATCACCTTGTTTTTATGTTATAATATTCTAGTGAAACTAAAATATTTCTACATTCATACTGTAAAAAAGAAAAATTGAAGTAACAGAGGAGTAGTAGACAAAAATAAAATCTTAACCCTAATCCTTAAATCCCCAAATCTTTTTCCACACAGGTAAATTTCCTATGTGCATATATGAGCACATATATCATATGTAGGAGAAGGACATGGCAACCCAATCCAGTATTCTTGCCTAGAGAATCCTGTGGACAGAGGAGCCTGGTGGGCTGCTGTCCATGGGGTCGCACAGAGTTGGACACAACTGAAACAACTTAGCATGCATGCATGCATTGGAGAAGGAAATGGCAGCCCACTCCAGTATTCTTGCTTGGACAATCCCAGGGATGGAGGAGCCTGGTGGGCTGCGGTCTGTGAGGTCGCACAGAGTTGGACATGACTGAAGTGACTTAGCAGCAGCAGCAGCATATCATATGTTACCATAACAGCATAATAATATGGCCTTTTATATCTATGTGCCTAGACCCTGCACCCAATTTCCTTTGTTGTTAACATCTAATACCAGTATGGTACATTTATTATAATTAATGAACCATTACTGATACATAATTATTAACTAACGTCCAAAGTTTATTCAGGTTTCCTTAGTTTTTACCTAATGTCTTTTTTCTCTTCCATAATCCCACTGAAGCTACCTTAGTGCACTTAGTTACTATGTCTCTTAGGTTCCTCTTGGCCTTAGCACTTTCTCAGACTTCCCTTGTTTTTGATGACATTGGCAGTTTTGAGTAGTGGTAGGTAGATATTTTGTAGGTTGCCTCACTATTGGAATTTTTCTCATAAGAAACTAGAGCTATAGGTTATTTGGAAAAAGACCACAGAGTGCCATTTTCAACACATCACATCAAGGGTATGTGCTGTCAACACGATTTGCTGTTAATCTTCATCACCTGGCTGACCTTGTATTTTTCAGTTTTCTCTACTGTAAAGTTACTCTCTCCCCTCTTCCATGCTGTATCCTTTGAAAGGAAGTCACTATCCACAGGCCACACCTAAGAAGAGGGGGATTATTTTCCTTAAGGGTAAAGTCACTGTGTAAATTATTTGGATTTCTTTTGGGTGAAGATTGTTTCTTTATTAAGCTGTTTCTTATTTATATCAGTGTGGACTCATGCATATTTATTTTATACTTTGGGTTATAATGTAATAGTACTTTTTTGTAGTATTAGAAGAATCAAAAAAATTGTAGAAAGATGCTCAATCTCATTCATAATTTTAAACATTCTATTTTTATTATTATCATTAATCAAATGTTCCTGCTTTGGTCATTGGGAGCTCTTTGCAGTTGGCCGTCTGTTCTCCTTTGTCATAATTCAATTCCTGTGGGCCTCAGTTTTGTTTTGGTTTTGGATTTTGAACATGTCTTTACTTTCTGGCATATAGATTATTTTAAATTTCTTTTCACAAATCTTTAGTCATCTTTGTGTGTGTGCATGCACATACACACAGGCACACACACAGAATTGTTTTCATAATTTCATTCCTAGAAATGGCATTGCTGAGTCAAATTGGATGTGTCTGTTCATCTTCACTTTGGGATGAATATTTTAGCCCCTGACTTCCCAAAAGATTGCAAGAATTGGGGCTTTCACCAGAAGTGTGTAATGGTGCATTTTGGACAGACAGCATTCCATTACTTAGTTTTCTCAGGTTGAATTATCCTTTCCAATTTGATATGTAAGAAATGGTAGCTCATTGTTACCTTATGGCCTTTTTTTAATTATGAATGAGATTGAGCATCTTTCTGCATTTTTGTTTGCCATTTGTATGGCCATATATTTGTGCCCCTTTCCATGTTCTTCTATTAGAATGTTAGTCTTTTCTTATTGATGTACAGGAGCTATTTGTATTTTAAACAAAAACAAGTAAGCTCTTTATCATGTGTAAACAATTTTTTTTCCAAATTGTCATATTTTTATTTGGTTCTTTTTTTTTAAGCTTTACATTTTTATGTAATCAGATTGGCATTGTTTGCCTTAATAGCTTATAAATATTTTGTCCTCCAATATTTGCAAACACACATATTTTTTCTTCTGGTACAAGTTTTTTCAAGATTTTGTGTAATTGTAGTATTTCTTTTCTTTGAAAGTGTGAGATACAGATGAAGCTTGCCTTAATCATTGTTGTTTGCATCATTGTTGTTTGCTAGGTGCTCATATCCTTCCCCATCCCCTCCCCCAGTCTCCCAAGCAAAAGAATATTTCTTTTTCCTAATCCATACCCAGTTTCCTGTTAGTATTATTTCCATCTTTAGCCAGCCTGGCACATTCATCAGAGAAAAGGCATCTGCTTTGAAGATTTTTCTGCAGTGCAGGTACCCTAAATTCAATTCTGAGGAGAACCCTGGGTTACCATGATACTTTGTTTGATGTCTTTTTACTGGGTTCTCTTACATGCTGCTTTGCATCCCATCAAATTTTTAGAATGATAACGCAATTCTACTTACAACTTGCATCTTCAAGCAACTTTGTTTGCTCAAGTTGAAAACTTGGGGTAAGAGCATCATAGTAGGTTGTATCTGTTTTCCAATGGATGAAATTATCTCAGCTTTTGCTGAGTTTTTGTTAAGTGTGATCAAAATTTTGTCATCTAAATTTCTTAACTTAAAAGTGAACAGTTTTAGAGTGGAGCTCATAGAGAAGGAGCTATCAGCAGTTTGTTGTTCAGTCACTAAGTCATGTCCGATTCTTTGCGACTTAAGCAAAGAGTCAGACATGCCTCTTAACTGGACATGACATGGACTGCAGCACGCCAAGCTTCCCTGTCCTTCGCTGTTTCCCACAGTTTGCTCAAACTTATGTCCATTGGGTTGGTGATGTCATTCAACCATCTCATCCCTGTTGTCCCCTTCTCCTCCTGCCCTCAATCTTCCCCAGCATCAGGGTCTTTTCTGGTGAGTTGGCTCTTTGCACCAGGTGGCTAAAGTATTGGACCTTCAGCTTTAGCATCAGTCCTTCCTATGAATATTCAGGGTTGATTTCCTTTAGGATTGACTGGTTAGAGAATATTTTATTAATAAAAATGATAACTGAACCATGGAGAGAAACATTCCTATAATTATACATCATGTAGTTTGGAAGCCTAGTAACTGTTTTTTGAAACCAGTACTTTCTTACTATGTTAGTAGACTGTTTTCAGTATCTCCAGCTAAATGATACTCTTTATATGTTGTATTTTGTATTTAGTTTTTAAAATTTTCTGCTAATCTGTGAATATTCAAACATTCTGTTTGATAACTCAAAAGACATGACGTTAAGAAAACAGCAGGCCTGAGATTTTCCAGAAAATTATAAGTGATAGAAATGCAGAATCCTGGTCTGTCTTTCTTTTTCAAATATTAAGTATCCTCAGTCTCTTAAATTATCTTTTAAATAAGTCTCCAAACAAAACTACTTTGGGAACATGATAATATTCATATCTCTGCTGTGATGACATTTCCTAGGAACGGGCACTTTCCCCTCAGGGAGGATTATTCCTGAGGCTGTTTAATTTACAGCAGAACATCTGCAGGTGTAACAAGTGCATTTAAAGAAAATGATATTGAGCCCATTTATTTCAAAACACTATTGGTGGTAGTATTTCTTGATTTTTTTTTTTTTTTTTTTGGTTTTAGTCTTAGGATCCAATTACATATACATTTTTTAAAGTGGATTTGATTTGAATACAAGCACAGAGCCATGAAAAGCGAAAAGTTGTTCAAAGAGCCTTTGAATATAAGATACCTCCTGTGTCTCAGAAAATGAAGATAGTTAAAACAACAACTTTTAAATGTCAAGGGACAGTTACACTATACCTACAAAATGGACAGACCTCAACTATGGTTCTGAAGAAAACTGACAAGCTTTTGATTAATTAATAGAGTGAATAAATAGAATTTATTTGAGCAAAAAGATAGACTTACATTAATCTGCAAAGTACTGCTCCAAATATAATTTGAATCTCTGTATTTCTCATAGTGTAATAAATGAGAACATTTGACCTTGTTTTAGTAACCTTCCTTTGTGATATTTTGTTAATATTATGAATAAAATACAGTGCCTAAAAATGGATATCATTCATACATCAAATGAAGCCTGAATTGTGCAAAGTAGAGTGAAATTATCTTTGTTGATCTGAACACAGTACTTCTTCTGTAACACCTAATACCCAATTTTTTCATTAGCTGCATCTCAATGTTGATTCCTTTTGAGCTCTATTCAGTTACACCTATCATTTATTTTCCAGATGAATTACTGTCAAGTCATCTGTCTTTTTATGTAATGAATTGATACTTTGATTTTAATCATAGGGTTTTATATTTATCTTTCTTAAATTTTTTATTGTTGATTTGGCTTAGCATTCTAGACTACTAGTGTCCTTTAAATTCTTATTTGGTCTTCCATTTTAAGGCATTTTCCCTAGGTTTGTGGCAATATTAGGTGATTTCTTAAAGTCAGAAAATTGTAAATGGTAACGGCCAGATCCATCCCCTGATGTATTTTATTTGACAGGCACATTGTTGTTTTGTTTTTTTTTAAGTAGCATGCTTTTAATTATATCTTAATCTAATCTATTTTACCAGCTACCACCTCTTACTGTGTTATACATGTTGGCTTCACACATCTACATTTGTTGTTTAGGCATTTGCTTTTGCAACCCTTAATAGAGGAAAACATGTACAAAAATAGGCTTATATTAATCTGCAAACTACTGCTCCAAATATAATTTGAACCTCCATATTTGTCATAGTGTAATAAACGTAGCCCTACAACTAGAAATCTTCCTTGAACTTGGTATTCATTTTTTTTTAATCTGTTTATTCTTCACTTTTGGTATGATTATGTAGCAAATGAATTAAATTACCATACATATTTCCGGGTCATTCATAAATATATATTGTGATTAGCTTTGTCAAAAGATTTTTTTAAAATCAAGAAACCTGTTATCATATGATAGTTAAAAAAGAATAATTTTGACATCTGTATTAATGACCTTTTATAAGAAATGGGGTCATCAGACATAGCATTCATTTTACTTATTCTCCCTAACACCTGATCACTTATTTTAGATGTACAGAAAAAAATGTGGTATTGTTTCTTTTTAAAATTGATAATAGTTAAAACTAAATCTTTATTCTGTGCTAGGTAATATGCTTCAAGAGCTGTATATGGATTATTTCTTAGAATTTCATGACAGTCTTTTAAAGTATGTATCATTAGCAGCACTGTTTTATAGTGGACTATGGCTTCAAGCAGTAAAGTAACTTGCTGTGGTCACATAACTTGTAGTAGCAGAGTTGGGACTTCTGTGTAGTTTGTGTGACTCATGCTAACCTTGCCTCTTAATTACTACAGAGTATACCTTCTCTGCGTTTTTGATTTCCTCTTCTTGTCATTAGTCACGACAAGACTGATGACCTTGTTTCATCAGTTATCCCTTTCCTTTCTTAAAACTTTATTCTATTTTTATCCACCCAGCTTACAAATAAATTTGGGTCTCTTAGCCATTAAAAACTACAAACAAAAAGCACATTAAAATTTTTTATTTGACTTCTATTTCCCCTCAAGTTACCAGTTCTCTCCTTTCTTTCACCATTAGGGATTTTGTAAGATCAAAACTAGATTAACTACCTCCTATTTCTCACCTGCCATCTGTTCACTCCTGAACTGAGTACAGGTTGGTTGCTACTGGCACCATGGACTGAAACTACTCTTTCCAGCACCATCGCTGAACCATTTTATACCAGATTCAGAAGCCTTTTCAGCTGCATCCTTCCTGCTATTGAAACACTTTGCTGTTCCCCATCTCACGATTATTAAAACTCAGCTTTGGGTCTTTCGATGCTAGTCTTTCCTTGCTCTTTTATGTCTCTTAGTTCTTGTTGCTGAATTGTCCCTCTAAGGTCTCCTGCTTCTTAAGTTTCAAGGATCTTATACTCCTTTCCTCGCTCTTAAGTGAGTGGTTCTGTTCTTATAGTTTCAGCTATTGCCTAAGTCTCTAACTGGGCTCTACTCTTGTTTTCTGCATTTGACTTGACCAACCATCTAGGTATTTCCAGTCACCTGTAAAACATAGCTACCTAAAATGTTCTCATATTCATTATGTAAAAGTTCAACTAACTTTTTCCCCCTCTGTCTTTTTGCTCTTTCTATGTTCCTTGTCTCATTACCTGCCTAATTGCCCAAGTTTAGAGACTGCTAAATTAATCCAAACTTCTTTGTTTCTCAGGTTCTCTATTACTGTCTGGTTTAACTAGCCAGTATACCTGCCTCATGCCTCCTTTTTAAAAAATCCTTATTGCCTATGTCCTGGTCCAGGCCTTGGATTCTTATAGGAGGTTTCCAGCTGCTCGTGCTACTTTGATTCTCATTTTCCCAATTTCCCCCTTCTCCATACCCATTTTCATAGTGTTGTTTAGTTAAAACTTGGCAGACCATCATCCTAATTTTTAGGTAATATCCATTCCCTCTGATCTTCATTTATTCAGCAAGTATTTTTTGAATACCTACTGTGTGCTGGGCACTCTTCTAGGTGAAGATAGAGCAGAGGACAAAACAAACAAAAATCTTTTCCTTTGTGGAGCTTAGTCCTCATGGGGCAGAAGCTAACAATAAAAAGTAAACTCTGTGGTTAGAAAGTGATAAGTATCCCTGGGAAAATGATGAAGGCAGATGGGAACTGGGGATAAAGGAATGGTTACAATTTGGAATGGGAGAACTAGGGAAAGCCACTCTAAAAGTCACCCTAGAGCAAAGATTTGAAGGCGTTGGATAGAGTGAGCTGTGTGTATATCTGGGGAGGAACATTCCAGACTGAAAGACTGGTCAGTTCAAAGGCCCTGAATGCCAGAGCCTGCCAAATGTGTTCAACAAACAGCGGGAAGCTCTTGTCTCCAGAGAAGAGTGAGCAGAGGGAAGTAAGGAAGTGTGTGTGTAGGACCTTGTAGACCATTTATCTGTAAAAACAAATCTTAATGAAGTGGAGTAGAAGAGATACAATCTACTTTATATTTTATTGATGTTGGATTGTAAAGGGCTGGAGTTGGAAGCAGGGAGACCATTTAGGAGGATACTGCAGTAATCCGGGTGAGAGTTCAGAGTAGCTCAGACCAGGGTTGTAGCAGTGAAGATGGTAAGTAGTAGTTGGATCCTGGATTAATTTTACAGATAGAACCATTAGATTCTTTTGATATGGGAATGTATGTATATGTTTGGGAGAAAACAGAGAGTGGAGAAGAAATGATGATTCTAAGGTTTTAGCCTGAACAGTGTCGAGCACATATTGGATATTCTAGCCTGGAGAGTATATCCTTAAAGGCAGAGGTCCAGGATACATATGAATTTGAAAGTCATCAGTGTTTGGTAATACCGAGCCATTCGACTGGATGAGTGGGCTTACACAAAGAACAGAGATCTGAGGACTGAGCCTTAGAATCCTCTGTTTCTTAAGAGATAAAGAATAGAAGAAATAGAGAGCCAGAGAGCTGTCTTTAAGATAGGATGGAAGCCAAAAGAGCATAGTGTTCTAAAATCCAACTGAAGCAAGTATTTCAAAGAAGGGAACATGATCGATTATTTCAGATCATTGCTAAGTCAGGTATAAGAGAGGGGAAAGATGATGTCTGAAAATTGGCATTGAATACAGCAACAAGGAGATTACTGACCTTGATGAATAATTCTGAAGGAATAGTGGTGGTGAAATTCTATTGGAGTAAGTTTTAGAGAGAAGGAAAAGAGCCAGGTATTGGAGAAAGTCAATTTAGAGCCCTTTTCTGAAGAATTTTGCTGTTAAAAGGTGCCAGAAAATAGAATGGTGGTGAACAGTGCGATTAGAAAGTTTTTTTTTTTTAATGATAGGAGAAATAATAGCACGTTTATGTGCTGATTGTAATGCTCTCACAAAAAGAGACTAATCGACAGGAAAAAAAATTACTGAAGCAATGAGTATGAATAGGAAGAGCAGAGTAGTTTGTTTAGATGCGGCAGAGTTTGCCTTAGAAAGGGGCTTGGTCAGCTTATCTCTAGTTAGAGTAGTGAGGGAAAAGTATATGGGGACAGAACCTGGAAAATGGGTACATATAGTGGTGCAAGCAAGGTTATAGGCTGAGGGTGAGAATGGAAAAAGAGTTATAAAAACAGGGCGCGGGGCTTTGCACTTGTTTACCGAGTCCCTTGTTAGAAAGTGAGGGTAATGCTGGACCATGGCATGCAGGCATGCAGGAAGGAGAGGAGAACATGAAAGACTGGGGAAAAGCGAGGCATGCAGGAAGGAGAGGAGAACATGAAAGACTGGGGAAAAGTGTAAATGTAGTAGAGTCAATGGCATGCTATCTTAATAAACTGTTTTCTGAGATCTGCTGTGTTCTTTGACCTCCACATCTTGAATGTAGTTTTCTGTCTTCCTGAAATGCTCTTTCATACTGAATTGAGATGATATGTCTTTTACCTGCACCCTTTACTTCCTTACTTCCTCACTTCCTCTGCAGTGACTGCTGACATAATAAATGCTGAAAAATGAAATTTTCCACTTTAGTTTGTTAGATAAGATGACTTCAGACTGGGAAGATTGTGAAGTTTTGCCTGCAGATTTTCCCACCTGGTAACCAGTTCTAGACTTGAACACAGGGATTCTCAGCTTTGTGTTCTGCTTCCGTTTGCTTATCTGATACTCACATGGTGAAGGTAGCACTCTGTTCTTCCCTCCTGGGTACTCAGTTGGAAGTCCCTTCTTTCTTTCCACTGATCTTGGGTTGGTGTCTTTATGTTGCTGTGAATGGAAGTTTAAACATAAGACTTGTAGTATTTTTGTGAGTATGGTAACTCAGTGCCTTATAAGTTATTCTTTTGTTTTTGTTCAGTTAATTGTAGAAAACAAGTGGTTATTTTACTAGTTATAGGCTACAAATAACTATAAAATCTTTTTGTAAGATTAAAGAAATTTTGAAGTCCAGCTTTTCATGTTATAGTTGAAGAAATGGAAGCATATAGAGATTAAATGACTTGCATGCATCAGTTAGCAGAGCTAGGGGTAGCAATGCACATCTCTTAGATCCCAGTTCAGTACTTACTCTACTACTGTGACATCTTTGCTGATAGGATATGTGGTGAGGGCCATGATTCTCAAACTAGAAAATACGAAATTTTATGACAGATGATGCCCTCTAAAATCGTATAACCAAAATAATAGTTTAAATGTGATTAGAAATTGTACCAGTATTGAAATGACTATGTTTTGCCATGAAATTGTTAGTTTAAAAAAATGTGATAGATTTGTTTTTGCTATTATGGTTATATTCTGAATTTATTATTTATAGTTAAAATTGAACACATGAATCTTTGCTTTAAAAATCCAAATAAGTGAATGTATAGAGAATTTACTCTAATTTGAATATTTAAAAACTAGTTCCTAATGTTGTTTTTTTGGTTTGTTTTTAATAAACTCTTTCAGAAAGATGAGGTCTATCTTAATTTGGTGCTGGACTATGTTCCGGAAACAGTCTACAGAGTTGCCAGACACTATAGTCGAGCCAAACAGACGCTCCCTGTGATCTATGTCAAGGTATGTAAAAATGGAGCAGTTTCCCATTTTAGAAGGTATTTATTATGAGCAGAGGAGAGTGCTGGGTGTGTTTTAACTATATTATTGCATCATACTGAGGGGAGAAAGCTGCAAAGTAGGTATTTCTAGAGTTTCATTATATTTGTGTACAGTTTTAAAGTGTGAAGCCTTCACCTTTTAAACTTTCATGACTCAGGTACTAAAAATACTTGTCATCTTTCTGACAAATGAATTTTTTCACAAATAATTATGGATTTTAATTTTGGTGCCCATAGCACCTTTTTATTTAATTTCTTAAATCCCTTATTATGCAGAGCAAGCATATCATATAAAATTATAAAAATATGGTTATAAATATTAATAAATTCAATGTTTTATTGCCATTTATAGATATAGTGTGTCTTTTGCTGAAGTTTAAACTTTTGGTGATTTTAAATATGCATAGACTTTGTTGAGGTGTTATTTAATTTGGGGGACCTGATGCCAATGTTAATCTTGTTTATTTGCTGTAACTCATGTTAATAGTGCTTATGCTTAGTCATGTCCGACTCTTTGTGACCCCATGGACTGTAGCCCACCAGGCTGCTCTGTCCATGGAATTCTTCAGGCAAGAATACTGGAGTGGGTTGCCATTTCCTCCTCTGAGGGAACTTCCCATCCCAGGAATCAAACCTGTGTCTCCGGGGTTTCCTGCTTTGGCAGGTGGATTCTTTTACCACTGAGCCATCTGGGAAGCCTACAACCCATGTTAGAGTGACTGGTAATTGATCCAGCATAATTATGAAGTTGTTGCCAGGAGAAATACCAATAACCTCAGATATGCAGATAACTCCACCCTTATGGCAGAAAGTGAAGAAGAACTAAAGAGCCTCTTAATGAGAGTGAAAAAGTTGGCTTAAAGCTCAACATTCAGAAAACTAAGATCATGGCATCCGGTCTCATCCCTTCATGGCAAATAGATGGAGAAACAGTGGCAGACTTTATTTTTTTGGGCTCCAAATCACTGCAGATGGTGACTACAGCCATGAAATTAAAAGATGCTTACTCCTTGGGAGAAATTTATGACCAACCTAGACAGCATATTAAAAAGCAGAGACATTCCTTTGCCAACAAAGGTCCGTCTAGTCAAGGCTATGGTTTTTCCAGTAGTCATGTATAGATGTGAGAGTTGGAATATAAAGAAAGGTGAGCGCCAAAGAATTGATGCTTTTGAATGGTGGTGTGGAGAAGACTCGTGAGAGTTCCTTGGACTGCAAGGAGATCCAGCCAGTCCATCCTAAAGAAAGTCAGTCCTGAGTATTCATTGGAAGGACTGATGTTGAAGCTGAAACTCCAGTACTTTGGTCACCTGTTGTGAAGAGCTGACTCATTTGAAAAGACCCTGATGCTGGGAAAGATTGAAGGCGGGAGGAGAAGGGGACCACAGAGGATGAGATGGTTGGATGGCATCACTGACTCAATGGACATGAGTTTGAGTAAACTCCGGGAGTTGGTGATGGACAGGGAGGCCTGGCGTGCTGCAGCCCATGGGGTCGCAAAGAGTCGAACATGACTGAGTGACTGAACTGGACTGAATTATGAAGTTGTGGTAGATTATTAGAAACAGATTATTATTTGTTTAACTATGACATTGTGAAAATTAACTAGGAGTTTAAGTTTAAACCTTGGAGAAGGGAAAGCCTACCCACTCCAGTATTCTGGCCTGGAGAATTCCATGGACTGTATAGTCCATGGGGTGGCAAAGAGTCGGACACGACTGAGCGACTTTCACGAAGTTTAAAAGTTCAGATATCTTAAGTACAATATTTTGCATTTTGCCTTTTATAGAAACAACTCTAGAAAATAAAATGGCATTGACTGTGAATGTTTTGAGTATCAAAAGTTTTACTTAATAGTTACAATTTTAAGCTTTATAGAAATAAAATGGATTTTGCTGATGAGATTACTATAGTATTGTTAGTATGTTCCTCTGACCTAAGTATTTCCTGTAAATTGGTGATACGATATATTTTTGTAGGAGTCAAAACACTTCATTTATAGATGATACCTTATGTCAATGCTTTATCTTACCTTTAACTATCTTTTTGTTGTTTTTCACCAATACACTGATGTCTTTGATTTGAATCATTGCAAAAGTTCTTTTCATGGTATATAACTTTGGGTTAGAAATCAGAAGGTGAGTAGTCAGAAAAATTTATAAGTGAACCAGAAAACTGACCTTGAAACAAATAGAAGGTTTAAGATACACTTACGTTCTTTACACAAAGACCCTCTTTTCACTAGTCAAGAGTCTAATTCTTTCTTTCACACAGACCCAGTTTTTCAGTGTATCTTGTTTTGTAATAAAATTGAATTTTTTTTTTGTTTGACTGATGTCAGTTGTCATCTCGGATATGTTTTTAAATGGCATTTTGAAGTCTACTTAATTCTGAAGGATAGTAACAGAAGAGTGGTGATGCTACTAATAGATTTACTGATGTCTTGAATAGATCATTGATTATAGATTTTCTCAGTTCACATGTGCATTTTCCCAGACCTCTGTGTGAATAACCTCTGGGCCTGACAAAGGATGATGAATTGAAAAAAAAAACAACAGAAGACTAGCTTATGGTCTAATTGTTACTTAGTAGTCGTATGATTTGGAATATCCCTCTGAGTTTTTAAATTTGTGCTTAGGAAAAAAAAAAACAGTCTTGTGGTTAGTAAAATAAAAAATTATAAAAGCAAATTGTAAAATTTCCTTTTTTAAGTTATTAGAAGATGTTATATATAGATGTTACAAATATTACATTGGTTAACTAAACTATAATTAGCTAGTTGATAGAGAAATGCCATGAAGCTTGTTAAAGAAAGATTGAGTGCTAACAATCCCCAGCATTTCACATGTTCTTTTCTGGAAATCTGTTACTTTATTTATTGCTTAAGGATTCTGAGTTGTTTGGGATAGAAAGTAAATATTCAGTTAATGTTTACTCTTTATTCCAGTTGTATATGTATCAGCTGTTCCGAAGTTTAGCCTATATCCATTCCTTTGGAATCTGCCATCGAGATATTAAACCACAGAACCTCTTGTTGGATCCTGATACAGCTGTCTTGAAACTCTGTGACTTTGGAAGGTAAACTAGCTCTCTTTTCCTTCCTTCTCTAATCTTCAACCCCACCCTTCTACCCTATCTATTCTTTCAGTTACCTTTTGTTACACTTATTCAGGGAGTATCAACTAGTGCAGTTTCTTGTGAGGATAGTTTTGGTAAATTCTCTCAATTATAAGTGTATATATAGTCTTTCACCCAGCAATTGAACTCCTAGAAATTGTTCCCATTTATTATGTGTATATATTCCTTTTTTGGTAAGAACTAATTTTTAAAAAAATATTATTATACCTTACTGTGTATTACGTTAACTGTGTATTGAGTTAACCTCAATTTAGAGATTAGGTAAAAGGCTTAGTAGCTGTTTTCTTCCTTTTCCTCTACAATTTAGTTTATTTCTCTCTTCTCTATTGCAGATTACAGTTTTCTTTCTGTCTTCTTAAATGCATTGCTTGGTAAAATATATACTGTAGTAAGAATTAATCTTTTTTCATCTTTATAGTATTTAGCATTTTGTGCCTCTCTGATCTGACCTTTGAACATGAAATCAAGCCTGTATCCACGTGTAACTCAGGCAGTTAAACTTTCACTTCCTCTCTAGTGTAATCACCTAGAGTACTCTCTCTTCTTGTAATCCCTAAGACATCATGTGTCTTGAATTCTCTCCAGTTTTTTTCATCCTCACAAATTCTTGCTTTCCATCTCAGCTGCTTATAGATATTGACCCACACCTGCTAATACTGGTATTCCTTCTTTGTAATGCTTTTTATATCAACCCACAGTTTAAATTTTAATATAGTATAAATTTTCCACAGGTTGTCTCTTGGGAAAAAGTCTTAAAAAAAAAAAAACACATCTGTTTTGTCATGAGTTAATTCTTAGTCTCACAAAAATGTCCTTTTAGATCATCGCCTTTTTATAGTTTTCTAATTTCAAACATCTATCACAGGATCCAACTCATTTTGCAGGGCTCTTAACTGTTCCTTCGACTGTAAGAAATGGGTAAAGGATTTTAAATCAAAAACTCTTATCTGGTGCTTGAAACGAGCATCTGTAGGATAAAATGCCCAAATCAGATGAATTTTATTGTTACAGGGTGTCTTTCCCCCGCTTGAGAGTGACTGACTGGTGTGGACTGTAAAAATACTTATGAGTTAGTGATGTTTCTGTTCTCACCATAGTTTAGAACACTGTTGCTATGGGAGTTTTATTGGGACATAGAAATCACTTTGTTTTAATATGTTTGGGATAGAGATTCCACTTCTGTGGTAAGAATAGTTCACTTTTAATGGCTCTGATAACAGAGCTACTGTTCTCTTTTAACATCTGGTTTGAGCAAGTAGAGTTTGGGATAAGTTTGAAGGCAGCTCCATCAAGTAGTGAAAAAAATCTATAGGCTGTGGTATTTCTAATATTACCTTTATCTTATAGTGAATTTTCTGACAATGTAATTGGAATCTGTCTTGTTAATTGAATAAATCCTTTATAAGGTAGAAACTTTTATCAGTTATGCTATGAAAGTGTCTTAATTTTCATACAGCCTAGAACAGGGATTAGTATTTATTAATCTATGAAATGGTTGATGTATGTCGATAAACTGTCTCCCACCTTCAAAACTTGTGATGAAGAAAGATCAAGTTATGGTCAGTATTATCAGTGAACAGAAATAAATGGAAGAAAAGAAAGCCCAAACTGAAACCTTTGTGACTATTTTCATCTGCCTCTACTCTGATTTTCTTGTACCTTTACCTAAAAAGATTTTTGTTTTTTACCTTGTTACTTTATTTTTTACTATTTTGATTTTGTTGTTTGTATTTATTTACTGTATTTATCTTTCCTATTATTGTATGTCAAAATGATTAGCTTCTATAGCAGCTTATTTCAGTGTGTCTTCAGATTACTTTGAGACATTTCAAAAGAAACTAATTTTAATTTAATATTTAAAATACATGCCACCGAGTATTTAGAAAGGAAAGTTGAATTAGAGAATGTGTGATTTGTTAATAATTTACAACAGTGGAATTAGAATTCATAGGCTGTGAATTATCTCTGCCCTACAGGAAAGGACCTGTCTTTTTTATTGGATAGCAGATGTTAAGACAGCTAATAAATTGACCAAATGGTGGAAAAAATAACTAGGTTGGGTCTTCAAGCCATGGGATACTCACTCTGAATCAGAAGCCAAATTTTAATAGAGTGGCAAATTTCTTACCCATTTAAAAAACATATTGGGTAAGCAATATTCATTCTTAAAATCAATTACAGTGCTTTTTGGTGAGGGGAGCTACCTCTTAATATTTCTGCCCTTCTTTTGTATTTTAGAGTGAAATTCAGGGGAAAATAGCAGAAGAAATTCAACATTTGTCATTTTTTGATTTTTTAAAAACTCTTTTTCTTCAGATGACACTTGACAAATGCATTCTTTAAAACTTACTATTCTTTTTTCAGAGTGATGTGTTAAAATTATGTTTCTTTTCCTAGAGATAGTTATGGCTCATATTTTCTTTTTTTATATATTGCATGATTGGAATTATGGGACTCTTAGATTAAATATTGTATTGCAAATGATAGTAGTTAAGTTTCTCCTATGGTTTAGATTTAATTTAAAGAATTTCTGCTTTTGATTTTTTTTTTTATTAGTGCAAAGCAGCTGGTCCGTGGAGAACCCAATGTTTCGTATATCTGTTCTCGGTACTATAGGGCACCAGAGTTGATCTTTGGAGCCACTGATTATACCTCTAGTATAGGTAAGTACTGTATCTGAATATAATAGCTTGTAATTATGCATTATATCTTGTTTTTAGTAATTTAGTAGTACTAATCTATACTTAAATATAAATATGCCCTGAAATATGTTTCTTCTTAAAGATTTATATATAAAAATGTATAGAATTTAAAATATATTTACTATTCTGCTTTTAGGTTTCTTAGATTATGAGAGAATAATAAAGCTACTCCTCTGTGATTGTATGATTTCTTTAAGATTACAGTTATTTTAAACTTAAAATTTTAAATAAATTCTAAGTATACCTTTCCTTCACTTAAAAAATTCCCCTGAAATAGTTCTCTCTGAGCTTGATCACCAGTTGGAGAATTTTCATCCATTAAGTTTGTGATTAAAGTGGTAGGATTACCATGTTACTGACACTCATACTGTGCTGACTCAATTGATTATTTAAAGTCAGCTTTAAAAAATTTACTAATTTTTTCATTAGTAGTTTGAATAAACTCACTGATTCTGTAGCAGTTGTCACAAAAGATCTTTAAGGATAGAAGGCATTGAATAGAGACAGTTTGCTTCATTCTTTGTTGACCACCTCTTCTACCTCATTTTAGCCCACTAGTAGGAGTGAACATACAGAGTATGAACAGTTGGATGTGAATAGGAAGCTAAGAAAGGAACAATCTTAGGCATGCAGGTAGTTTATTTTATTGTTATATGTTGGTTTTGAAGAGAATTCCTTAGTCCAGAAGCGAACAAAAGCATACAAAGACCAAACAAAAAATAAAATGAAAATCCCACAATAACAGAAAGTCAAGGAAAAATCAGAACTTGGACAATTTGTCTTTTATACAAGTTAAAATTCTCTAATATGAACAAAGACCTCTACGGAGAAATATGTATTATTAATACTACCCCTTTTTTTTTTTTTTTTGCCAAAGAGCAAAATACCACGGAACATTTTGATTTGTGCCAAGAGGTCAGCAGTTTTACCCACCATTTCTTTTGTACCATTAGTGCAAATGTCAGCATAGTGAAAAAGACATAACATCTGAGTATTCTTATGAAAATAACTTGGCCCTCAGGACCTCTGAAAAGGTCCAGGAGGCTCAGGGCTCTGCAGATTATACTTTGAGACCTGCTGCACTGGATAGAGAGTATAATAGAGTGAGTGAGTGAGTATGTGTGTGTCCCACTGCACTAGACAGAGAGTATAAGAGCGAGAGTGTGTGTGTGTGTGTTTATAGTGCTCAGAGTTTCATCATGGCTATGTTATATGGCCTATTCTGTTCAGGAACAAATGAGAAATAGTGAAAGGGATATTTTGGTTAGAGTAGACCTGAATTTGAATTCCAGGTTTATTACTACTTAGCTAAACTGTAAAAGAGATTAGTAACAGTTTTGCTTACCTTTCTGAGTGGCCATGAGGATTAAATAAAATGTTAGTGAAAGTACTATAGAAAAAGTGGTATTCTTTTTGTGGTACTTGTTAACTTGACTCTTCCCAGAGAGCAAATTTCAGCCCTTTATCTTTGGGCAGTCATTGGATTTTCCAGATGCTTTATGTTTTATTCACATATATGAAATTAATCATCTGCATACCAGGAATGAGATTCATACTGGGGTGAGTTTTGCCAGCCTCACCTAAATAAATGTGGTTTGCTTCTTTTTAAAAAGTCATGACAGTATCGTCTGACATAGTAAGGATGTTTATATAAACCTTTGACCCTCTTAAGAGTTTATTGCTTCTGTAAATGTCCGTGTGCTTGCAGTTCTTTGGGAATCTTCTCACAAAAGAAGGGCCAGTGTAGTATGTTTTCTCTATTAGGAATCAGTTTTTTGGATGTTATGAATACTTGTTTTCCAGCAGCCTCCTTCACATTTACTTGTCTAAAGTAAAGTAAATCTCCTAAAACCAGATTCTGACTTTCTAGATTTAGGATTCCCCATAGTCTACTGATGCAGCTGGGGCCGTTGAACCCTCTCAAGCTTTGATTTGGCCTCCCTGTTTAGATTTAGGATACTTGTTTCTTAAGACTTTGGAAGATTTGTAAATAGAAAGATATTTAAAAGTGTACCAATACAAATACGTTTTATAAATATTTTTAACAATGATGTTAAAAGAGTAGCTGGGAAAAATCAACTTGAATTTCTTAAATGAATTTTGTGTCATTATTTGTTTAGGTCAGTAAAAAGTAGTTATTGGAGCAAGGATTTCCAATTCTTTTTTTTTTTATTTTAGAGAATAGCTGATTTACAATATTGTGTTAGCTTCCAATTCTTCTTGATAACGCATCTTCCTGCATTAAACTGATTAAACTATTTGCCGTTAGTCATTTTTCTCCTTCCTTACTGATAGATGGAAAGCCCAGCAGCGATTTATGTTCATCTCCCTAAAGCCATTGTTTGTTGGTTCATACAAAACCCAGGAATCCAGAAAATTAGCTTTTTTTTTTTGCAGGAAGTCTTAAGTAGTGGGCTCTAAATAAAGTTGTATCTTTCCATTTGGTAATACTTTTAAGAGATAAAGGGGATGCTCTTCATTATTATCACAGGAAGTCATCTAGACCAGGACTGACTGTTGTGGGTAAGCCAGGATATATGCTTTATTTTTTCCTTTTGTAAATTTATTTATGAATCATTAAAATTTATTTAAGTTTTCTGTCAAGATTGAGGTTGCTTGTTTGACTCAGAAGTGAATTATATTTTGTAATTTGTGAAATACAAAGTATTCTTTTGTCTTTGCATTTTAAAATATTCATATATTTAAGCACATTTTCTGTCAGTTACATTACAAGACAAAAGTTAGCCATTTAAAATATTAAAATTTTCTTTTTCTGAAATTTTTATTTGGCTTACTCTCCTATGTATAGGAGATTGAACCCTTCTTGCTACTCTCTATAAGCACCTGCTAATGTGCAGAGATTGTATCACTTTGACTTATTTTTAAGCATAATAAGTAAATAATCATGCTCTATGCTTTCATACTGTAATCTCTTGTCTTGGTTGTTGAAGACTTGAACCTCTGATACTGGATAATTAATGTAGATATTACATATAATAAAGATACTACCCTTTATTAGAATATTCTTATTGCCCTGTTTCCTGTTTAGTAAGTTTAACACAGTTTTAAAATCTATTAAGGATTATTTGATGACTTTTCCCCTCTGTTTTGGGTTATACAATCTTTTCCTTATGGTATTTATTCTGCTCAAAGTAAAATTAGAAAATGTATCAACCAGTTGTTAACATAAGCTACAAAGTGTAATATTAATAAGCTCTTATTTTCTTTTCTCTTCAGATGTATGGTCTGCAGGCTGTGTGTTGGCTGAGCTGTTGCTAGGACAGCCAATATTTCCAGGAGACAGTGGTGTGGATCAATTGGTGGAAATAATAAAGGTGAGAAACTGTGTCGGTTTTCTGTTTTTGCTCACCATGTGCTCTGCTTGTAATACTCTGCTGAGCACATAGGAGATGCTTGTATTTAGTCAGTATTTAAATATTTATAAAATGAAAAAATGAATATGTATGACTAGACCACTTGATAGAAGCAGAATTTTTATGTATGGGTTTAATATATTTTTATTTATTAGGTCTGTCAAAACCTTTGTTAACAGCATCATAGCAAAGTATTATTATCTTGGATATTGGATGTTATCTCTTGAGAATAGCAGCACTAAGATTTTAAAGTTTTTAATATTGATATCTTAAATAAGTTCTCAAGCCTCCCCCTTTAGAAATATCTAGTGTCTCTATATTTAGACCACTAGATGGTTGGTTATCAGCTTAATTTGTCAGAAGCAACAACACCTACCTTCTACTGGGTTTTAGTCTTGATTTTCTAAATGTTTCATAGAAGTGGAAAATTGAAAATCTCCTTAGCGGTTTTGTAGTCCCAATTCTCCATCCAATGAAAGAACCTACTTAGCTACATTCCTGGGAGATGGTTTCTCAATGTTTTCTTGAATACTTCAAGCATCATATTGCTACTTTGGAATGCAGTCTGTTCTGTATCTGGACAGCTTGAATTTAGTTTTTATTGTGCTGAGCCTCAGTAGTTTTTGTTTTTATGTATTTATTTTTTTATCTTTTAAAAATTTATTTTATGTTGGCATATGGTTGATTAACACTGTTGCGTTGGTTTCTGAGTATAGCAGAGTGATTCAGTTATACATATACATGTATCCATTCTTTTTCTAGTTCTTTTCCCATTTAGGTTATAACAGAGTATTGAGCAAATTTCCCTGTGCTGTACAGTATGTCCTTGATGATTGTTTTTAACTCTTATTAGTTATTCCCTGGACTGTGATTAAGTTGTTTTAAAATCCTTGTACTTGATTTACAAAAATATTTTTGAAAAAATGATTTTGCTAGGTATCACTGTGTGCAAACACAGTGATTGAAACACCATGTGTGATCAAGAATCTTCCTCACTATCCATATAGTTTCTTATGATTTGCACCTGAGATCACTGGTATTTGCCATCTTTTTTTGGTAACTCATCTTTTAGTTTCAGATTGAAGCTTTCAACTTAGTTCAGCAGATCTGCTTCCTTTCTGATTCCTACACTACACTCAGATCTAAGTTCGGATAGTTTGATTTTCTTCTTTCCTAATAGCCTTTGTAGTCTTTGTTATTATTCAAATTAGTATTCTAATGCAGAAGTTGGCAAACTTTCTGTAAAAGGCTAGATAAAACATTTTAGGCTTTGTCGGCAAGAAATGGAAGTCAAGGATGTCTGAGATATATAACAGAAAAACAAATTTTCACAAATTTTTCATTGATGAAATTCAAGTTAATGTAATAATTGAGTAATGCAAGTCAACTGGTTAGAGGAATGAATTTTTTTTGAGGAGCCTGTGAAATTTCTCTTAATCATGGTTAAAACTCAATGTTTCATAGCCTCGAATTGATGACAAATGTTTATCTTTAAAATCAGTTCTTGGTTCATGGGTCCTGTGTAAACAGGATTGGGCCATAGTTTGCTGACCAATCAAGTCAATACAACCTATCAACATTTCTTCTATCCCCAGGCTTTCAGTTTGATGTATTTGAATTTACCACACCACAGTTCTCTGTACATATCACCATTTAATTTGGCATATACGTTTAGCTTATTAGAACTATGTCATTTCTCTACCAATTATAGTTTAGAACCGTGTGATGGTTTATTCTTTGTCACTAATTTTAATGAATTAGTACATGAGATTAATACAGATGAAATTGCTTAGAAGAAGCTAAGCTGGATAACTGTGATAAGTCATATATTTCATACTTGCCATCATATCTTATAAACCTTTAAGTCCAAAGCTTATTTCATCACTTTTTGTCAGCCCTCCTAATTCCATTTTCTACTAATATTGGTTTGTTCTTATTCAATTTTAGTAGAAACTGTCAGTTTGTTATTGATGGTTTATGACTTCATTTTTATTTAGGGCTTAGTTGTTGCAGGTTGTCCATGATTAATTTGCTGTAGTAGGCCAGCTCTAAAACAAAACACTTCTCATTTATATATTATCTTGTCACCTTGCACTTATACATTGTCATCACCTAGATAAGATCCAAGATCACTATCTATAGATATTTTGAAGGTGTTATAATGGATGTTAAACAACATCCCAGGGCAGTTTAGAATATCAAACTTCTCAGCCCTTTTTACAGTTTTTAAGCGATACAACCCAGGGTAGATAAAATATCAGTATTAGTTTACCACCGATTTGGTGACCTGAAGTTATACATTTCATTGAGGTTAATTAATAGACATTGTAAGGGTGTGGTGTGTGTGTATGTGTGTGTGTAGTACAGCTCTTAAATCTTATTGCATGGAGGTTAATAAACATTGTAGGAATTTTGTGTGTGTTTAATATAGCTCTAAATCTTGTTGATCCTATCTGTACACTTGTACTTTACATATTGAGTATCTATGATGTTTCATTGAAATAAAAATGCATAACTGATTCTAATGTAACTGTTCCAGTTTTCCTGATCTAAGTTGTATGTCAGAAAAGAGGTGTATAGGTTAGCTTTCAAAGTTAATGTTATTAAGACATTTTACATTTTAAGCAAATATTGCCATTGCTGCTAATCAGGACTTTAAGAATAGATTTGAGTTTTCTGTGAAAAGTGGTCTCCCAGGTGCCCAACTCCAGTCTCAATTTTTTTGAGATGTTAGTCATGAGCCCTTAGTTCTTATGGAAACTAGGGAATCTATGTTACTGTTCTTCTCTGCTCTCTTTCCATTTTCTTTCTTGAAAACCTCATGGGTATTCCTCTTGAGTATCTGGAGGTAGCTGATATACCCCCAAACCCATAAAATAGTTACTCTTTTCTTTGAATTTGAGTTTATGCAGAAAAGGAACAATAGTACAGCAAACTGCATAAATTTTATAAATGGTAGAATTGCCTAATTATAAACTTCCTGACCTGAACCTGAAGCTGTAAACTGATGTGAAGAACTGACTCACTGGAAAAGACTCTGATGCTGGGAAAGATTGAGGGCAGGAGGAGAAAGTGGCCACAGAGGATGAGATGATTGGATAGCATCATCAACTCAATCAACGGACATCAGTTTGAGCAAACTCTGGGAGATGATGAAGGACAGGGAAGCCTGGAGTGCTGCAGTCCATGGGGTCACAAAAAGTCAGACATGACTTAGCGACTGAATGACAAACTTTCTGAGCAGGAACTTTCTTTTATTGTTATGTTTTAATTTCCGGAGGCACCATAATAGTTTTCAAGAAATATTTAAGCTAAATTAAGCTGCTAGATCAGTGTTCATCCATGAATTTGGAATTATCTGGGAATTAATAAGAAAAGTTAGTGTGATTGTTATTGTATATGTTGTTTATTAAACTTGATTGGCTTGGATGTCCATGCCAATAATTCATAGACTAAGTAACACAGAGTATTATAAACTGAGCTAACTTAGCGTAGCCTTTTAAATCTCCTCCCTATCTATCCTCAAACAACACTTTTGCAGAATATTAAGAGTAAAATTAAAATATCTTCAGAGTAAGTTAGAAGTATAGGGCAGTATGGCATCGAAACTCATGAAAAATCATTTTTAAGCATGAAAAACACCTAGCTTTCTGAGATTGATTTCATACAGAGGATTATCAGATCAGAATCACATTATACCTTTTAATCTCTGAGTATCAAAAAGTGCTTAACTTTTCAAAGCATTTGTAGATAAGAGAGATTCTGTTTGGAAAGTCTCAGATAATAAGATTTCTTAAATTCTTCCCTAACATACTAGTGAAAATAAACTTAAGAAATATCTGATGTGGTTTCAGATACCTGGGGAAAATAAAACATTTTGCGAGAACATCTGTCAGAAATTTCACAAGCATAGGTTCAGTGATACAGCATTGTCCATTGGCACCTCTGTCATCAGTCATACCAGTGGGGTTATTTAGAAAAAGTCTTCTGAAGACTTAAAGAAGGTACTTTTTTTTATGTTGATTGCTTTTTTTATCATTATGTATGCTATAATTTTATGTGCTCAATGCAGAAAACATACCCAGACACAAATACAAGGAGAACAAAAGTAATCACCTATTGTTCTAGTACATCATGAAAAATAACTTCTATGAATATTTTTATACACTTTTCTGTGCATATGTATGTATGTTAAAACAAAAATGCCATCTGTTTTGTGGACTTTTTTGTTTTACTAAATAATTAATTGTATTTCTCATGTGAAGAAGTGTATGTTGACGAAGTGATTTTTTTTTTGACTGCATAGATTTGACTGTAGAGTCTGTTCTGAATTACATAATTGATTCTGAGAAGAAGAATGTAAAAGTACAGTGATAAATGATTGCTTTTTAAAAAATGACATATTTAGCTTCTCAAAGATTTGATTAACTCCTTACATAAGTGTAAGATGTCCCCAAAATTCCCCAGGTGGACTGAAGGTGATGCAGTCTAGGAAATTCTGGACCTGAAACTGCTATAGGTTTTGCTAATAGTTTCTTTTCCCCCTCCAAATTTTAAAACACAAATTTCAAGTAAGGAAAGGTGAGCTTCAGTCTAGAGTTCAATTTTGGGATTAAAATATCACAGAACTGAATGTTTGATAGAAACCAATCATTTTGTAGAATTTCCAATTTTTAATGTATTAATATTCCTAGAGATATAATTGGATTTATTTCATAAATATTTACTTATGCTTTGTAATAAGTTGACCATTTCTAATGGAAGTTTTAAAGGCAGAAGTAGTTAGCGTACACCTCTCTAATAATAGACTTTCTCTGTAGCTTTCATAGCTGAAGTAACTAGCCTTTTAAATTTGCATGTATGTCTTTTAGAAAAACATGACATTAAACATGTAGATGCTTTTAAAAAATTTTTATTGAAGTATAGTTGATTTACAACATTGTGTCAGTTTATGATGTACTGCAGAGTGATTCAGGTATGTGTGTGTATGTATCTATATATATATGCGTATTCTTTTCCATTATAGTTTATTAGAGGATAGTGAATATAGTTCCTGGTGCTATGCAGTAGGATTTTGTTGTGTGTCATTTTATATATAGTAGTGGTTTGTATGTGCTAATCTCAAACTCTGAATTTATCCCTCCCCCATCCTTTTCCCTCTTTGGTAACCATAAGTTTGTTTTCAAGGTCTGTGAGTTTGTTTCTCTTTGGTAAATAAGTTCATGTCATACTTTTCTCTTAGCAATAATTACTCAATTTAGATATTTACATAGATGGTTCTTACATGGGTAAGAACTAGTACAATCTTACCTCTAGCAGAAACTTTAGGAATTTGAAAGTTTCTGGAAATCAGTGGAAAGTTTCTGTGGAAAACAGTGAGATCCAAATAATCTTTTGATTATTTTATTATAGTTAAGTAAGTTGGTAATGGACAGGGAGGCCTAGCGTGCTGCGATTCATGGGGTCACAGAGTCGGACACGACTGAGCGACTGAACTGAACTGAAGTGAACTTCATTTCTTGTGGTACCTAAAAGCTTGAGAAAGAAAAAGATTTAGCAGTGGAGAGTAGGATTAAAGAGAGATGGGACTTCCCTAGTGGTTCAGTGGTTAAGAGTCTTACCTGCCAGTGCAGGGGATTAGGTTCAATCCCTGATCTGGGAAGATTCCACATGCCACAGGGCAGCTAAGCCTGTGCTTTACAACTACTGAGCCCATGCACTCTAGAGCCCATGCTTTGCAGCAGAAGAATCACCACAGTGAGAAGCCCATGCACTGCAACTAGAGAGTAGCCTGCGTGTAGCAATGAAGACCAAGAACAGCCAAAAACAAATAAATAAAATTAATTTTAAAAAATGAGAGTGGGGTGGGGAGGAGAAGGTTTTCATTTTTACTATTCTGTGATACTGATTTTTTTTTTTTAAATCATCTTTTTGTAATCCCAGAAACTGAAAAAAAATGGAAAAAAATGGATGTTTTCAGTTGTTTTATGCCAGAATCTTTTGTTAGTAAACAAATAGATACAGTTACATAGAGTTAAAAGGGCTGCCTTTTATTACAAATATCTATATAAATCATTGTTTTCCTGGTCTTTCGATTTGACTGATGACTCTTTGCAGTATGTGTTAGTCACTCAGTCGTGTGTGACTCTTCGCGACGCCATGGACTATAGCCCACCAGGCTCCTCTGTCCACGGAATTCTCCAGGCAAGAATACTGGAGTGGGTTGCCATTGCCTTCTCCAAGGAACCGTCCCGACCCAGGGATCAAACTCAGGTCTTCTGCATTGCAGGCAGATTCTTTACTGTCCGAGCCACAAGGGCTTTGCAGGATAATGTAGACAAATAGATCAGTGATTATCTGGCCCCTCAGAAGTCTGCATTTTCAAATATTGGTAAAATACTGCTAATCATAAAAGCTGCTACTCAGTGAGAACTTCCTCTGCACCAGGCAACTGAGCTTAGCACTTTACACATATTACCACATTTAACCCTTTAATCCTAGCAAGATGATGAAGATGAATACTGTGACTGCCTTATCTGGGAAGGGTTGGGTGGTAGGAAAATCCTGTCTAATTCACCTTTAGCTAAGTTGGTGTCCTCTATTTGTGGAATTTTGTAGCTCTCAGTTCAGTTCAGTTCAGTCACTTAGTTGTGTCCGACTCTTTGCGACCCCCTGAACCGCAGCACACCAGGCCTCCCTGTCCATCACCAACTGCCGAGTCCACCCAAATCCATGTCCATTGAGTCAGTGTTGCCATCCAACCGTCTCATGCTCTGTCGTCCCCTTCTCCTCCTGCCCTCAATCTTGTCCAGCATCAGGGTCTTTTCAAATGAGTCAGCTCTTCGCATCAGGTGGCCAAAAGTATTGGAGTTTCAGCTTCAACATCAGTCCTTCCAATGAACACCCAGGACTGATCTCCTTTAGGATGGACTCGTTGGATCTCCTTGCAGTCCAAGGGACTCTCAAGAGTCTAGGGAAAACAATATGATACTTAATGTCAACTTATTATCTAGAACCCACTTAATTCAGTGTTTTTCAAATGTGACCACAAAATAAAGGAAAACTCTCCTAAATCCTATTGTAATGAATATACTAAATCAGTTTGTGATGTCTTTGGACTAAGTTTAATTGTACTTCATCGAAATTAATCAAGGTTGTGAAAGTGGATTCCTTTGCTTTCAAGTACAGTTCAGTGTTATCTTCATCATCTTTGCTTTGCAAACACTAGCTTTCAGTTATCCCCATATTATGGATTGTTTAGCACCTATGTGTGTCCTGTCTCCTGGCTTGACATTTTCACCACCAAATAGTCTTTCAGACAGAGGTCTAAGAGACTAATTTAATGAGAATTTAATAAGTATAAAATACTTTTCTTCCTAAGTTTTTTGATGGATCCATGATGTATCTTTGCTAACGTGTATTTGGAGCTTAATCATGTGTTACCTGATGGTATTTCTTTTGTTGTCATAGAGCTCTTCTTGTTAACAGACTACAGGGACAACATATTAAACTTAGTTCTCTCTCCCTTTTCCACTCCCCAGAACTAGTGAGCACACCACGTGGTACAGATTTTTACTTGTATAATATGTAATACATATAAAAATATTTCATTGCTTTTTTCATTCTTGTTTTATTGTTTACATTTTTCTTTGTTTATTACTGACTAGAGCAGCAACTTTTAGTTGCTCTTGCATCTTGGACTTCTTTGAAAATCTTTCATAGCAATGGACTCTTCCCCCAGAAAAACATATATGCCAAAATTTTGCATATGATATCAGGTGAACCTTGGACTTTCTGAAGCTCCATCTCGAATATCTAGATTAAATATCCCTATACTAGTGCAAAGAATAATTTTTATAATTTATAGTAACTGCCTGCAGTATAAATACTACACACATAGTGTCAACATTTTAAAAATAAGTAAATGAGTATTAGAAAAATCATTTTAATGTAAAATTTCTCAACTGCATCTTTACATTAATATGTTGTACATAGGCCAGAGAATCATCAGTTTTATGTTGCTACTATGAAATTTTACTGACTCTATAGTAACTTACTCATACTTAGTTAAATCTCTATATGCTTATATGTAAGTGTGCCCAGGCATGAAAAAGTAGTGTCATGGCAATGTGCTCTAGTTAGCTTTTGACTTGAGAATAAGGACATCCATTTGAAATTAATTTACCCAAAACAAGCAGTATAAAATGATTTACTAAGTTGCCAGAATATGTTTTATTTATTCAAAGAAACTTTTTTCTCATAAACCTAAGTTTCATGACATTGTCACCTCAAAACTGTTGTATTAATAGTTATATTTTAGAACCTGAGTCAGAAGACCATCCACAAAATTACTCTTTGTGGAATATAATACACTTTACTTATCAACTGTAGATTCTTCTCCACGGTGGCAATTTGAGTTCTTCTGTATATTTGTTTATTTTCAAGGTTCAATATAAAGAAACACTGGACTCGGGTGGAGGGGCATTTATTTTGTTAAAAGCATACTGATTGATATTTCATATTTATAAAACATAATTCTTATTGTTTTATTGATACATATAATAGAAGGAAAACACAAAGAAAATCTTGGTTTGTGGTGCTACAACACCACAAAAACTATAACGCTAAGAACTATAGTGTTAGTGATTCTCAGAGGAAGCAAGAGCTGGGGGATGTGTGTATAAAATGTTTACGTGTCTGAAAGGGGAGTGTGATTTTTTTTAAAAGTTTGGAAAATATAGTGAGGTTTTTTTTTTTTTAACCCAAGAGATTCTAATCCCATCTGCCACCCCTCTTTTTGTTATATACCCTTATGTTGAGCATACAATTGTGGCTGACATTCACCTGGGGGGGGGAATGACTGCTGTGAATATGTATTAACCAATAATGACTTTGTTTTACTTTATGGGGAATAATTTGCATAATCAAAACAGTAATCACCTTTTTAGGGGGAAAAAAAGTACTTGTTGCCAAATATAAAATTTTATTAGGGAAGAAAAGTCATACTTCCCACTTTTGAAACTTATTTTATAGCTGCAGTAATCAAGATAATGCATCTATAGTGGAATATTATTAAGTCACAAGAAGGAAGGAAATTCTGCCATCTTTGATAACATGGATGGATGGACCTTAGGGCATTCTGCTAAATGAAATAAGCCAGACAGAGAAAGACAACTACTCCATAAAAGAAAAGAAAAAAAGTCAAATCACAGAGATTAGAAAAGTGGCTGTCCCAGGGGCTTGGGGAGTGGAGGAAATGAGGAGAGGTTGGTAAAGAGGACAGATTGACTAAGATGAATGAGGTCTGAGAATCTGATGTAAAGCATGGTGATTATAGTTGATAACACTGTTGACCTAAATGTTCTCACCAGAAGAAGGAAGAGAAGAAAGAAAAGTGTGAGGTGATGAACATGTTAATTAACTAGATGGTAGGTATCCTTTCACGTTGTGTGTGTATATAAAATCACCACTGTGTTCATTTCGTGTGTCTTACAGTTTTGTCAGTTAAACCTCAAGAAAGGGGGTGAGAAAGTTTAGTACCAACATGAATATAGGCATGAAGGTCAATGGAGTACAATTGAATGTCTAGAAATAAACCTTTATGTTTATGGTCAGATGACCTTTGACAAGGGTTCCGGGGCAGTTCAATGGGGAAACAGTAGTCTTTTTAACAAATGATATTTGGGCAACTGGATATCCATATGCAAGAGAATGAAATTGGACCCTACCTCTCACACCATGTACAAAAATTAACTCAAAATGTATAGGCCTAGAGCCAAGATTGTAAAATCTTAGGAAGAAACATAGGTGTAAATGATTTTTTTTTTAGATACGAAACCAAAAGCACAAGTGACAGTAGAAAAAACATATATATTGAACTTCATCAAAATTTAAAACTTTGTTTTCCAAAGGCTACCATCCAGAAAATTAAAAGACAACACACAGAATGGCAAAAAAATTTTGCAAATTATATATATGATGAGGAATTTGTATCTAGAATAAGGAACTCTTGCAACTTAACCATAAAAAGACAGCCCAAGAGAAAAATGAGCAAAGGATCCGAATTAACATTTCTCGAAAGACCAGTAAGGACACACAAAAAAGGATGCTCAACATTGTTAGTCATTAGAGAAATGCAAATCAAATCCATAATGAATACTAGATCATATTTATTAGGATGGCCAAAATAAAGACCCACAATAACTAGTATTGGTAATGTGCGTGCTTAGTTTTTCAGTTGTGTCTGACTCTTTGCAACTTTATGGGCTGTAGCCTGCCACGCTTCTCTATCCATGGGATTCTCCAAGCAAGATTACTGGAGTGGGTTGCCATGCCCTTTTCCAGGGGATCTTCCCAACCCGGGATCGAATCTGCGTCTCCTGCATTGCAAGTGGATTCTTTACCCACTGAGCCACCTGGGAATCCTTACCAAAGGATGTGGAGAAATTGAAACTCTCATATTGCTCGAGGGATCGTAAAATGGTATAAACAAAAAACGGTTTTGCACTTCCTCAAAATAATAGGGTTATTACAGCAATAAACAGCAATTCCCTCCATAGGAATTTGAAAACATTTATCTACAAAAAAACTTGTACATAAAGGTTCATAGCAGTATTATTTATAGCCAAAAAAGTATAAACATTTCAATTGTCCATCAGCTGATGAATGAAAAATGTCAAATACAGACTATCACAGAAAATAACAAACACAAAAGGACACATGTTAATGTGATGACATTTATATGAAATGTCCAGAATAAGCAAATCTGTAGAGACAGAAAGATTAGTGGTTGTCAGTAACTGGGGAGAGGAGAAATGGGAGTGACTGCTTGTGGGTACAGGGTTTAATTTGGGGATGATGAACATGTTCTGAAATCAGATAGCAATTGATGGTTGCACACCACTGAATATACTAAAAAAGAAGTAAGTTCTATAGAGGGGTGAATTTTACAATATATGAAGTATATCTCAAAGCTTTGTTTGTTTTTTAAGACAAGAATGAAGACATCTAACGGCAGAACTTCTGATAAGGATGTGTTGCTGTTTCCACCATATTTTAAGAAAGGCAGTAAACTGACCATAGCTTTGCAAAGCACTCAGATCCAGTTAAGTGACAGGTGGCACAGGGGTAAATGGAGAAAATCATGGACACACAAAGGGACCCACCTGTACTAGTTTAGGCTGAATAAATACTTTAGCCAAAAGTATTTATTCAAATACTTTTGAATAATTTATTCACATACTTTTGTTGTGTTCAAAATAACATGACAGCTTGATGCTCTTTTCTTCACTAATATTCCTAATGGGATTTTAATGATTGTGCTGCTGCTATAGCTTTGGGGATGGGGGGAGGTTCCTTGCCTTTTGGAAATCAGAGGAAAACCCTGAGAAAGAAACATTGCAAACTCCACAAAAAAATCCTTATACCAAAATTTCACTCACTTATTATAGGAGAGGTCGATAGAAACTGTATAAAATCTGCATGTAAGCGTCTGCCTGCAATGCGGGAGACCTGGGTTCGATCCCTAGGTTGGGAAGATCCCCTGGAGAAGGAAATGGCAACCAACTACAGTACTCTTGCCTGGAAAATCGCAGGGTGGAGGACCCAGTAGGCTGCAGCCCATGGGTTGCAAAGAGTCGGACACAACTGAATGACTTCACTTGTCTTGTTTTGATAGTTAAGTATTTTAGCTACCTACCTACAGTGTATTTAAAAAGTTTAAAACCCGTAACTTGTAGGGATATACCAAATAGCATAACATTTTATATCAATCCTTTGGAAATGAAAATGTAGTGATTCCAATGTCAGTAGAGTACTGATATTTTGAAATAGAGTAGCTCAGTGACATGTTTTTTGGTTTTCACATTGTCACATTTATGATATAGACAATCAACCTGACAGTTATCCAGTTTAAATAAATATTTCTTTTATGCAGAAATCTCTCTTGCCTCTGTGTTATACAATTTTTTATCTGCTTATTTTAAAAGTTTTGATTGAATTCATTATGGCCATGTATCCTTTCAGTCTTTCAGGGTGCATGATGTTAACAGCATGTTGATTTAGTGAACCATCTGGGCCTACACAGAGGGTCTTTGTCCTCAAGGAGTTCAGAGACTTATTGAGGGGAGGTAAGACAGGTCTGACCCCACAAGTCTGATCCGAGTACAGAGGCAGAATTATTCTATTTGGAGAGAATCCTATCTGGAAAGATTTCATTTAAGAGGAAATTCTTGAACTGAATCTTGAAACATGCAAAGATACTCACCATTGAGAGAAAGAAAGGGAATGGAGGGCATACATGCTAATTTGGACAAGGATGCTTAGTGAAGTCAGGTCTATTGTGTGTTATTTTATGGTTCGAGCCTAAAGTTCTGAATGGTAGAGATAGTATATAAGTTTACCAGGAGGCTGGAGCTGTGGGCACCAGAACACTTGAGCCTATAAGCACTTGGAAGGCACTGAAGGATTTTAAGCAGAAGAGTAACCGATTTCTAATAGAATTTCTTTGGCTTCACATTTGTTTTAAAGGCCACACATACAGTTCTATTGCTGAAGTTTGGCGACCTCTGGTGTTGGGCTATTAAAATGCAAAGCTGTGAAAGAAGTGTATTTCAGCGCTTTTGTCAGATGATTCTTGGCTTTATTTCTTTGAAGACGTAATCATAATTCATCACTTGACATTTATTGGTGTCTAGCTAAATTTGAAGCTAAATGAATTAGAAAAATTGTACAACAAATGTGATGGGACTGGATACAAATGAAAGAATTGATTTAATCATAAAAGATGAATGACTTCCCAAAGGGTTGTGACAGGCTAATCTCTGATCTTTGAGTCTTTCCACCACCTACCCCCCATGATGTTCTAGGATAGTGGACTTAAAAAATGCTCCTATTCTAATAGCAGATAACTCAGAGTACATACTCTTCCCAATAGTGTGATCATTTTGAACATCCCCCTCCTTTTACTGTGAGAGATACCATAGTTATAGAAAAGTACATAAAATATTATGTGCAGTTTAATTTCGTTTAAGTTGTGGGGCACTCAGTTTTTAGGAAATCCAGAAATAATAATTATTTTTTAAATGTACCTTTAGTCTTAAAAGTTTCTGGGGAAAAACTAATCTTCCATTTCTTAAAATTTGAGGGAACCCTGAGACTTGTTTTGTGTCTGAAGTGTTAAGGTCCATGTCAAACATACATTTTTTTTTTTTATAAAATTTTTTTTTATAAAAATTTCATTTTTATAAAATGAAAAAGTTTATATGATTTCAGAGTTTCCAAATATAAATCAGCTGAAATAAATCAAGTAGAAATATACTCTGAACCTAGTAGAAGCTTAATATATAAAAGATATACTCAGAAGTAGAAATGGGATAGTTGACTTGTTTTTTTTGTTGTTTATTATTGATTGCAGATGGTGATGCATTCAGAATCTTTGCTGTTCATAATCTGTCACTTGTTAACCTTTAAGACTATAATGTTGCCATCCATCCATTATCTAATCCTTATTCTCTGTCAACATTCAACTGATACAGTTACCCAAATCATGCTGTTTTCTACCTCATACCTAGAGTGCATAGAATGTGCGTCTGACTCATTTGCTTCCTAGATTCCTTAAGTAAGATTAGCTCTTGTCTCTCCTTCCAGCATCCTTTCCTGAATCTTTTCCTTACTCTAGTTCATTGTAGCACATTCACCTCATAGATCTCTGTGCTTATTTTGTTTTACTGATCTTGGCTATTTGAAGCTGATTTATAATGTACAGGGGTTCCCTGTTGGCTCAGGTGGTAAAGAATCTGCCTGCAATGCAGGAGATGCAGATTTGATCCCTGGGTTGGGAAGATCCCTTGAAGAAGGGAATGGCTACCCACTCCAGTATTCTTGCCTGGAGAATTCTATGGATAGAGGAGCCTGAAGGGCTATAGTCCATGGGGTCGCAAAGTGTCGGATATGACTGAGTAACTAACTATAATGTACAAGTCTTTCTGCCCTATAGTTCCTTGAGCAAGGGAACTCAGTAAATATTTTTATTGAGTGGAGCGACTTAGGAGACTGAAAAAAAAAATTTTAATGCCTCTCAATTATGTCTTACCTTTGCATCCTTACCTTCCTTTGTATTTTAACTCACATCTTTGCTTTCTTAAAGACTGTATGTACTATATATAAAATAATTCTGATTTTAAGGTTTGACAGACTCTGATACTTTTAATGCTAGCCTTAAAATAGCAACAGAAGAAAGATAAACATATGGTTGTACTTAGTATAGTAATGGCATCACAAATTACATAATGGTCTGTTTTTTACTTTTTAAATTAATTTCATAGTGGTATAGTTTACATACAATAAAATGTAACAATTTTGAGTGTACAGTTTAATGAGTTTTGACAAACATATATACTATCCTGGTCAAGATTTAGAACATTTCCGTCATCCCCAAACATGTTCTTGTGTACAGCCTAGGGTAACCAAATGTCTCAGATTGCCCAAGACTAAGGGATCTGCCAGGATAGTCCCAGGTAAGCTGGGACAGTTGATCACCCTGTTTGTGTACCTTTGCAGTCTCCCATCTTTTGTTTCAGGTTACCATTAGTCTGCTTTCTGTCACTGCAGGTTAGTTTTTCGTATTCTAGAATTTCACATGAATGGAATCATGTTGTGTGTACATGCGCTTTGTATCTGGCTTTTTTTAGCTCAATGTCATGTTTTTGTGACTTATTCATCTTTGTATTACCTATTCTAAGAGTTGTTTATCCATTTACCTGTGGATTGGCATTTGACTTGTTTTTTGTTTTGGCTGTTATGAGTAAAGCTGCTCTTTTTGTTTCAACAAACCTGTGTTTACATTTCTCTTCAATAAAGAACAGGACTGAAATTGCTGTCATATGATAAATGTGTGTAAACTTTGTAAGAAATCATCAAACTATTTTCCAGAGCAGTTTCACTGTTCTGCACTTCCACCAGCAGTGTTATGAGAGTTTCAGTGTTTTACATTTTCATCAACATACAGTATTTATAATAACGTTAAATTTAGTCTTAAACTTGCTTTTATCATTAGGAAACGTCCCTCTTTATTTTTCTTTAATTTCCTTGTACTGAAGTCTACAATTTTCTGATACTGCATTGAGTCTGATAATTTTTGGCTTTAATTGGAGTGTTTGGACCATTTACATTCAATGTAATTATTAATATGGTTGGGTTTAAATATTCCACCTTGGTATTTGTTTTCTTTTTATTGTTTGTTTCTTCCTCTCCCTCTTTTACTGCTATCTTGTGGCTTATAATGAGTGTTTTTTATTTTCCCTGTTGGCTTTTTAAGCTATATTGATTGCCATGTTACATTTTTTAAAGTTTGTTCTAAGATTCAACATAGGCATCCTACTCTATCACAGTCTACAAATAATATACCACTTTGCATATAAAGTAAGAACCATACAATAGCATCTTCCCATTTCCCCTTCCTGTCCATTGTGTTCTTGTTGTCATACATTTTATTTCTATAATACTTTATTTTGCTTTAAACACTGTTTTCTTCTAAACCAGTTTAAAAGCAAAGGGGAGATTCGTGATGATGTTTGGTAGAAACCAATGCAATACTGTAAAGCAATTACCCTTCAATTAAAAATAAATCAAAAAATAAATGAATACTGAAGTGACCAATTTAAAAAAATAAAAGCAAAAGGGAAATGTCATACATATAGTCCATATTTATAATTTTTGGTGGTCTCTATTCCTTAGTGTAGATAGGAATGACCATTCAATTTCTTTCATCCTAAAGTATTTTCTTGTAGTGAAAATTGGAGACAAATTCTCTTAGCTTTTGTTTGCCTAACAATGTCTTGTTTGTTTGTTTTATTTTTTCACTAGAGAAGTAGCCCTCTCTGAGTTTTATTATGTGGTTTAATTGATGGAGAGAACTGGAAATCAAGACATCTTGGTTCTGTTCCTGTCATTCTTTTGAAGGATATTTTTATTGGATATGGAATTTCTTGGTTTCCAGTTTCTCATTTCTTTTTTTTTTAAGAGAGGTCTCTCTTTTCTTCTGGCTTGCATTGTTTCTAATAAGTTGGCTGTTATTATTGTCAGCTCTATAAAATGTGTCTCTTTGCTTTGGGAAAAACTCCCTTTATCAGTGGCTTTTATACTGTTGGGGTTTCATGGCATTTTCATCAAATTTGGGAAAATGTTGGCCACTATTTCTTCAAATATTTTTTTGACATCTGTTCCCCCAAGCCCCTTCTTAGACTCCAATCACAGGTACCTGTGATTTTCTAGCTTGTTTCACCTCCATGCTTCAGCTTTGTTTCTGTTGTTTTGTTTTTTAAGTTCACTGATTGTCTTCTGTGGTGTCTTATCTGTCATTAGACCTCCAGGAAAATTTTAACTTCACATATCATACTTTTCAACTGTGCAATTACTGTATTTCTTTTTTAATCCTCTGTTTGTCTCATCATTATAATAGCTGTTTTATGCCCTTATTTGTCAATTCTGCCCTTTTGTCATTTTTGTACCTATATCTGTTGACCAGTTCCCCACTCCCTTCTTTTTGAATCATATTTACCTTCTCCTTTAAAGAATATTCCATCAGTCAGCTTTCTAATTGTTTTACTCTAGAGAGTAATTCGAATATCAGTTACTTAGCAGTTACTAAAAAGAGATGTCCATAGTAATGTTTTTTTTTAAATAATGCAAACCTTTGCATGATATTCCAGATTCTTTGAGCTACTAATGCCAAGTTATACAGAATTATACTTTATTATGTAAGGCTTTTAGTTAACACAGTATTTTTACACAAAGCAATTCTATAACAAGGATGTTCTACAACTTAGGCCTTGAGATTAAAAATTCTAGGCAATATAGGCAATAGAATTACTTAGAATGTGCACATCCATATTCGTGCCATTTAACATTCCAGTCAAAATTCTACATGTGAAACAATCACAAACAGACAAGGCACTAAACTTACATGTTTGGTATTACAGATATACTTAAGTATGAGAAAGCATGGGATTTACAGTGACAATCTACAGATAAAGGAGCCTGAGAGTGATATCAAAATTGCTAAATTATTAAAAGAATTTTTACAAAAATGTATAAAATAAGTTTGAGATATGTTACACTTCTTTATCTTATTATTTAGCCCATTGTTGTTCAGTTGCTCAGTCCTGTCCAACTCTTTGTGACCCCAGGGACCGCAGCATGCAGGGGTCCTTCACCATCTCCCGGAGCTTGCTCAAATTCACGTTCATTGAGTCGATGATGCCATCCAGCTATTAGACTGTCTGCATTTTTTCATATTTAAGATACTCCTTTTATTAAGCTGAATTACCATGATATAGGTAGATTTTATTTAAGTTATCTTTTTAAGTTGTCAAGAAAAGTCTAACTTCTTTAACTTTTAACTACAGCCTTGTGATCTTATAAAATCTTAGGATATTCTGCATGACTCCAAAGAGTTCAGGTTTTATTTTATGGTATAACCAATAGAATTTAAGAAAGTAATTTTTTTAAAATTATTTTTAAAAAACCTTTTCTTGTTTCTTCCCTTAATATTAGGTAGACCATTTCAGCCAGTCAGCTACATATGCATTGGATCCTGTATTTACCACTGACAAACTCTGAGAAGTCAGTTTACCTCGGTGAACATTAGGTTTCTCTTAATTGTGAAATGCAGTAATAACGTATCTGTAAATTTCAAATAAGAAAATTAATATCCCTATCACAGAGCTCTTAATATGAGTTAATAAATAGTTCTTGTTCTCCCCTTTCCCTTACTGAGGTACCTTTTAAAAGGAAAACTTATATATGTTGCTTTACTCGCTCATTTCAGATGATTGCAGTCTGCTTGCTCTTCTCACAACTGATTTCACCAAGGTCAGAAAGGAAGCCTTCATGACCAGCATTAGTGAACACCTTTTGGGCTTTATTTCACCTGGGCTCATTGTGTCAGATACCCACCTCTCAGTTCTTTAAATGTTTACTTTCCTTGTCCTCCATGGTATTATCATCTATAGGACCTTTTCGAGTCTTAGACCTCTGTCTCAACCTTCTTTTTAAGTTTCCCCCTTTCCATATATTTTTGTCTTTAAGGTCCCAATGTTTAGCACTCTTCTCCCCTCAGCCTTCGTTGCCCATTAGTCTCACAGCCATGTAGAACCTGTACATCAGGTACTGCCAGAGCTGTTTTTCCATCCTCAGGCTCTTTCCTGGTGACTTTTTTCTCACTCTGTTCCTTCATGTTTTATAGCATCAACATTTTCCAGAACTACCAACGTTAAAAGCTGAAATTGTTTGTCCTCCAACCAAGTCAATAAAAAGATTCTTTCATACTGTCTCCTAAAATTCATTGACATTGATGAGATTTAAATTATGTTTAATTAGTTTAGTTTATGTGTAATTTCTGATCTCTGAAAAGTTGTTCTTCTGGGCCTCAGTTTTTCTCATCTCTAAAAATGTTTGAACTAGATCAGAGATCAGCGCCTAGGGCCCTGGGACCAAATAAAGTATGCTGCCTATTTATTTATGGCTGCTTTGTGCTGCAGTAGTGGAATTGACTAGTAACAGAGGCTCTCTGGCCCACCAAGCCTTAAGGTAGTTACTTTCTGGCCCTTAAAAAAAGTTGGCTAATCCCTGGACTAGTGGATTTCCCATCTACTTTTCATCTCTATTAGCCAGCCTGGGGAGAATGTGCTTTTCAAGATTTTAAAGTGACAAGAAGAAGATAGAAAAATTATTATAGTAGTTGTATATGTGACAAGAGAAATTAAACATAAAACAGACAGCGACATTGGAATTTCACTTTGTCCATCTAATAGCTCTGGTGATTCAAGGTCATGTGGCTGTAACAGTAATAAGATACCCTTTGCCACTTTGTGGTGATATGCTAGTTTATTTGGTTAATTGCTTTTCAGTAATTGATAGTGAATATATCAATGATTCCATTTACTAGATATTAATAGTAATTAAGTTTCTTAAAAGTCACAAATATCCACATTTTGAAGATAAAGAATACAAACTCTGACCACCAATCAGAAGTATAATTAAGAATTCTTTTTGTATCATAACTATTCATCAAAACAGATAATCTCCCATTGTGATAAAAGTTTTTTTCCATATCCATGCACTGGTATATGTCGAATGAGAATTCTAGGTATGTAAAAAATGCTTAGATGAAACGGTCAGAAATATTGAACCTTAGTTAATTATATGTTTGCTGACATAATTAAATGTCTGCAACTGATTTTCAAATGCATCAGAAAATAAGGTGGATTGATATATGCATGGAGGGGTGGAAATGTGATGAAATAAATGTAGTATTGAAAAATATTAGAGAATCAGTAGTTAGTATAAAGGGAGGACATTTTCACTGTTTTAAAAAAGATGCAACTTTTCTCATGTGAAATTTTTCATGTATAAAATTTGAAATAAATGTTTAGATCTAAGTGGCTGTGAGAGTGACTTCACATATGCACACATATAGTATACCTACTTGCTTTCGCATAAAATAAATTATTATAACTTAATATGTTTATGTTAAGCAAACCTTATGTGCATTTCATGTGTTTCTCAGCCGTTTGTTGTGTATTTCACAGATTTACTTCCACCAGGAATATTCTTAGGTTATAATAAAAAGCATATACAAATTGAAACATTCAAGGAGCATCCTGCCTTTTTCATTATACAGTGTGTAAATATGGAAAATCAGACAAATAGCTGATAAGTTCATATGATCTATGTTCATACAGTAAAAAGATGGATTTACTGATGGTCTATATACAACCCCTCATTTCTTTTGGCATTTTTACCAGCTTGTAGGGAGTTAGGACTGTGCCTTGTGCTAACAAAGTGCTGAATAAATAAGAGGATACTACACAAAAAATACTCACTAATTTGAGAGTGGGCATTTCTTAAGTGTCATTGTTGTTAATTGTGAAATATATCATAATGCAAAAATATATAAAAATATATTAAGTTTAAAGCATAATAATAAAGTGAATATCCATGTAAGTACCACTCATATTAAGAATTAGAGAACTACTTATGCCCATCCCAGTCACAGTCCCTCCTCCTTCATTATTTCTAGTAAGCTAAATAATCTATACTTGATTTTTCTAGTGAATATTCCCATGCTTTTGATTTAGTTTAACTATGTAAACTAAAGGATTCCCTGGTAACTCAGCTGGTAAAGAATCCACCTGCAATGTAGGAGACCCCAGTTCAATTCCTGGGTCGGGAAGATCCCCTGGAGAAGGGATAGGCTACCCACTGCGGTATTCTTGGGTTTCCCGAGTGGCTCAGCTGCTAAAGAATTTGCCTGCAGTGTGGGAGATCTGGGTCTGACCCCTGGGTTGGGAAGATCCCCTGGAGAAGGGAACAGCTACCCTCTCCAGTGTTCTGTTCATGGACTGTATAGTCCACGGAGTCATAGAGTCAGACACCGCTGAGCAACTTTCACTTCATTTCACTTTCACGTAAACTAAAACATAGTTTAGTGTTTCCAGTTTTTAAACTTTACATAAGGTCATCATTGAGTGAAAACTCACCACCGTGTGAAATTCATCCAATAAGGTATGTGTTGCTCTAGTTCATTTATTTTCATTGCTAGTTAGTATATCATTGTATGACTGACTATGCCACAATTTATTTATTAATTCTACTTTTGGATTTTTGCTTTTGCCTGCAATGTTGTTTTATTACAGACTATGTGTGTGCTCAGTCACTTCAGTTGTGTCCTATGCTTTGTGACCCTGTGGACTTTAGCCATGGGGCTCCTCTGTCCATGATATTTTCTTGGGAAGAATACTAGAGTGGGTTGACATGCCCTCCTCCAGGGAATCTTCCCGACCCAGGAATCAAACCCGTGTTTCCTGTGTCTCCTCCATTGCAGGCAGATTCTTTACTGCTTGAGCCATCAGGGGAGCCCCTATTACAGACTAATATATATTATAAAGAGTTTCTCTAGATTAGAGTATATGTCTTAAAATAAAATTAGTGGATTGTAGCATCACTGAAAGTATGCATTTTAAATACTCATTTTTTTTAACATTGCAGTTGTTCTTCTTTAGCATTTAGAAAAATCCAGTGGAGTTGCATTTGGAAGGCAGAATTATCAATAAATTCACTCCCTTCTTTTTCACTCTTTTCCCTTTTTCCCCTACATGTACACACATACACCCTTCATCAAGAGTCCAATTTAGAAAATAAGGGCTTACTTTATTATTTAAAATTAAAACTTTTATTTTTCATATTTGAAATATAGATAGCTCCTAACTTACAAATATCTGATAGCTACAGTTACAAAGACCAGATTTTTCCTTCTCAATACTCTTTGCTTCTCTGTAAAGCTGGAATTTTACTACAGGAAGGAAAGGAAGTTATATTATATTTATTACCCCCTAATAATTTCCTAGTACTTCTTTGTAATACTTTGTTCCAGCTCCTCTCAACCATGAATCTTCTTGCTGTCGCTATAGGCAGAAGATGTTCTAGAATTCTATATGAACTAAATTATACAGTACCTACTCAGTCTAGCTTACGTTTTGTTTTCATATGAGTATCTTTTGAAGAATAAAACTTTAAAAAATTTGGCTAAGTTCTGAAAGTTTTAATGAAGCCTAGAGAATTAGAAACAGTAACAACAAACACCTGAAATTCTTAGTTTGCCCTGTTTGTTCACCACTAATCAAGCACTTTACATCCTGCTCCTCCTGTGCACCTGTACTTGAATTAAATGGATTAACATTTTATTTCAACAGACTTGTTTTATATTGGGCACTAGAGTTACAAAGATACATAGTAAGTGTCACTTTTCTTCCAAGTACTCATTTTAGTACTTAATGTCTCTTCCCTTCATCTGTCTTATGCAGTCAAGTCCATATGCTTCCTTTGGTGCCTAATACAGCTCTGGAGGTAATGAAATACTCAATATATTTTCATCTTGTGTTATAGTTACACTTTTTTCCACACACAAATATGTAAGTTTCTCATAATTAGAATCTCTCTTGTTCTTAGTATCCTTCATATAGTTCCTAGTACACAGGGATATTCACTTAATATTCAGTGATTGAATGGAATTATTGATGAACATGTTTGACTAAGGTTCTCCTAATTATTTTTTTGATAATAAAACCTTTGACTTACTGATGAATAAATGAATAAAAGATACTCTCACTTCAGATGTCATCACAATAGATTGTTTTTCTAGACAGAACCAAGATGCCTGATTTTTAGTTGAATATTTTTGAGTGACCTTTCTTATACAAGCTTGATGACTATTACCATAAAAGTCTGTATACTGCCTATAGCTTGAGTTCTCTAGTCAGAAATTGAAGTCTTTTATAAAGTCTGCTCTATTTAATGAGTTACATATTTTATAACTTTGGAATTCCTTTTTCCAGTGAAACCAGTACATTAAAACATAAGACTATATTTATAAGTATATAGAAAATTATGGCAATAACTTTCTTTCTTTATCCTAGGTCCTGGGGACACCAACAAGGGAGCAAATTAGAGAAATGAACCCAAACTACACGGAATTCAAATTCCCTCAAATTAAGGCACATCCTTGGACTAAGGTGAGTCAAAAAGAGTTTTTTAAAAAGTACATTAACCAATAGTTAATTAGAAGTTGGATTTCTCATTGTTCTTGAACTAAACTATTTTGAGACTAGGTGGCTGTCAGAGTACAAAGTACAACAGCACTTCTGCATGTAAAAATAATTGGATAATTATACGTCAGTGTTTCATTGATTGTATATAGCTTTATTCCCATTGATTTCCTGTAGAAAGTTTCCAATCTGGGTTTTTATTTGTAGGATGAGGACAGCACATATGCATAGTATTCAAATAAAGAATTTTGTTAAGTGCAGGATCTTATATATAAATTTTTACTCTTTAAAATTCAGAAGTAATTTCTTTAAATAGTTAGGGGTACTTACATACATTCAGTATCATATAGCAGTCAGTATCACATATATTTTTATTCTTTTTGAACTACTAGTATATAGATTATATTTTGTGCTCTTCTCTTGTTACTTTCTTATTGGTGTTTTGGGAGCAAGAGTAAAATGAAGATTTGGTCTCACTAATAGTATACACATTGAAAGCAGTTGATATGCCCACAGGATGTCACTAGCTATTGGAAAAGCCTAACTTCAGCTTTTAGTTGGAGCCAGTTCTAAGAGCATAAGTACTAACTTATGAGAAGGCTTTATTTTTTTGTTTTGATAGTTAATTGAAATGATTGTAGAGAGATTTTATTTAAAAGTTATTTTCATGTCTGATTTGTGAGATTGTATGCAGAGGGGAAAAAAAATCTCAGTAAGGTTTATAGCTAGAGTGACTCTCTTGTTTTATAGATTCTGAAACTCTAGCTAAACATGCCAAATGACTTATCCATGTTGCCATATGTGACTGACAAAGTCAGGATTAAGCTTCTCCTCTGTGTGTGTGTATGTTTAATACCAAGTTTTTTAACCTTCTAGTTATGTGCCATCCATATAGCCCCCTTTCCAGTTTACTCTTATATTTCATTATATATTTTGTGGGTTGGAAATATTCAACTTTTTAATATATATTTCAATCAGAGATCTTGTATATTTAAAAATGTACATAGAACAGTTTGTTTTGAACATTGACAAGTTCATTTAATTGGTTATATATCTTTTATAATAAGAGGTAAAGTAATTTAGGTGAAATAATTTACATTTCCAGATTCAAAGTAGATCTCTTGCTAAGTTGTATTGTTCAAGTTTCTTTGCTTCAAGTTATCAAATATCTTCACTTCTCTTCACTTCAGAAAATCCTCTTATTACTAATTATTCACTATTTAGAAACAAAGACCTCAGTAATAATTTTACTGCCAGAATTATAAGTTGTAGCTTTCACTGAGCAAGACATTGCTCTCTCCCCCACCCTCTTTTTAAGTTTTCAGTAAACACTAAATGTTCTGAGATAAATCATCCTTTGGTCTTGGTATTCAAAGTTTATTTTGAATCTGTGTCAGAAGGTTCTGTCACTGGTTCTAAACTCAGAGAATCGTAGGTGCCCTTTTGGATTTAGAATCCGAGCTGCAGTTTGAATCCAGCAGTTATTCCAAGTTACAGTGTAGTAAGTGATTTGTAGTATGCTATGATTTCAGCTATGTTAAAGAAGAACAAGAAGCAAAGAGAATTCTGTGTATTGAATTAATACAGGAACGTATTCCAAAATGCTAATAGTAGTTTGAGTAAGAAGAGTAGGTGATTTTGTTTTCTTTGTTCTGCATTTCCGTATTTTTTTTTAATAAGCATGTTATTTTAAGGAGGAAAGAAAAGTAAAATTCTTTTTGGTCTAATCTGTTCTAAGTATTCATCCTGTATATAGAGTTTCTAAGCAATACAATGCTGAAATGAGGTCATGAGATATTACTTAGTAGTCCTTGTCCTCATTTTTTTTTTTAAATCAAGACTGCCACCAGTATTAGTATGTGTCATATTCTGTACTTTTTCCCCTTGATTATATCTCTTCAAGTATTAGCCAGGATGGAATGTGAGGAATGATTCATTATAATTACCATGCAAGCAATAGAAGATTAATGGTGAATTTGCATGCTTTACATCTTCTATTACCCTTGTGAATTCCAGATGTTTCTATATCTTACACTAATGCTTTTCCGACTTGAATAATATACACAAAGCCCTTTTATTTGTTTTATTTAGGCTTCCATTCTTGTACCATATGTAGAATAATAATTCAATTCTCCCACCTATTTTGTGTCTTCAAACTCTTGTGAATTCTTCACTCATATATGTGGCATAATTTGGTTCTCACTTGGTACAAATGCATTTATTATATAATAGGACACTTACATTAATTTCTCATTAGTGCACAACATTAGGTTGCTGTTACTGTGGTTATAAACACAAAACCAAATTCAGACACAGAAATTCCATGGCACCACTGTCTTCCAGATGATCCAGAATATATTTGCAGTGATTATTAAGAGTAGATTATTGTCAAAATAAGAATACAAGATTTTAAATTTCTAAAGGAAAGTCTCCCCTCCTTTGTGATAGTGAACGTCAGCTTGAGAAATACTCTCCTATACTAGGCAGCCAGTGGAGTTTTGTTTTTTTTAAACATACATAATGTTGTTCTCTAAAGGAAAAAGCTTTTTGCTGGAAACAAAATCTGCTTTGCCTTTATCGAAGTCTTCTATTAAAACCTACTTTAGCCCCATTTGCTGAAACCCTTTTTTTGATCATGTTGTAGTGTAGTACAGCTATATCCCCAGAACTGGGAGCTCCTGTTCTCAAAAAAAAGTAGGCAGACAAAAAGATGAAGGGAGGAAATGTCTTCCTTGGAAGCATTGAGTGAGGGTATTCAGATGTATAAGAAAGATAGCAAACAGAAGAACAAAACAATAAAATAATCCTAATGTGATATATTGCAGGGATCTTGAGAATTCGAAATCCAGTAAAATGCCCTTGACTATTACCTAATAGCCAGAACAACCTAATGCATTGAATAAGCATTTGTGGCTTAAGTTGGAAAGGAAATATATGTGCTAATGTCTTGAAATGGGGACCAGTATTGAGAGTGATGGTGGGGAAGATAAATACTTGCCTTTTGGTGTATGCTATACAGTTAAAAGAATAAAAGCCAGATGGGAAGCAAAAGGAAATGATAGCAAAAGCAAATTGAGAATTAAATAGAGGTGGAGATTGGTTGGAAGAAGAGAAGAAGCTGAAATTCTGCATTTGGTGCATGGAGATTTGGGTAAATGACAGTCTATTTAGGTATGAAGTAAGGATCTAGTATAAGCATTGCTCCCATTCTTTGTGCCTCATGTTGTTTTTTGCTTTTGTAAGAAAGCAGTTAGCTGTTGTGTCTTTTCTTCAGGTTCTTTTGAAAACAAGTATGCATATAGAGGATTTGTCCTGTCTATCTCCACTGCCCTGACTTTAGCCCAACATCATATCATAGAATTGCTGAAACAACCTCCTACCTCCTGATTTCCCTCCTTCATATCTTTCACATCTTCATTGCTGGCAAAGTCATCTTCCTTAAAGCACATGTGATATTGTCTCTCCTGTTTCAAAATTTTCTGATTCCTCATTGCTATAGGAAAATTTTTATATACCATACATATAATGACAAGAGTCATCATATGTCCCAATTTATGTTTGCCCAGTGTGATTATTAATGGCATGTTCTTCACACACTTCACTGTCCCAGTTTGGATGACAGATTATCCAGTCACTCTCTTCCTAATTATTTCTGCTTTTATTTCCAGAAAAACGAGAGATTTAGTTCTTTGTCCTGCTCTTAGCATTTCCTGAGGCATTTAGTCAGTTAAACCTAATCTTTCCCAAGTTCTCCAGCTCCCTCACCCTTAAATACATGTAACTAGGCAATGAATTTAAAAGTTCAGTGCTCAGTTAGGATAGATTAAGGCTTTCTAATAAAATTAACATTGTAATGGTTGTATATGTTTATTCCCTATTTTGAGTATCTGATTCTGCTAACTTTTTGTTAAAGTTAAAGCAAATATTCCCCTGTATTATCCTTTGTGGCCAGTTAGATCAGCAGTACCCAGCCATTTTGGCACCTGGGACCGGTTTTGGAAAAGACCATGGACCAGGGATGGGATGGTTTCAGGATGATTCAGACGCATTACATTTACTGTGCAATTTATTTCTATTATTACATCAGCTCCACCTCAGATCATCAGGCATTACATCCTGGAGGTTGGGGACCCCTGAGTTAGGTAACACAGATGTCTGTATATTCTTCAGAGTAATGAATTCATAAATGATATATCTAGTTAGTAGAGGAAGTAGATTAGAATCCCAAGGGCCTTGGTTTCTTTCAATTGACTGAATACTGTTTAATATCTTAGCTACATAATGAGAATGTTGTCCTGCTCACTTTGAAGGGATCATGCAGTCATGCTGAATTTCTTGATCAAATCAAACTGTTCTCCTGATTGTTCCCCGGAAAAGCCACATTCATTCCTACCTCTTACTAGTGAACACTTAGAGTGTTCTTCTTTCTCTCTGCTTACTAAGTCTTGACCTTTGTCAAGACTTCAGATCTCTTCTCCCATGAAACATCTTCTAATTATCCAAGCTCTATGTGATTATTCCCACCATATAACTCCTGTAGTACCTTCCAAGTCCTACCGTATATGTGCCATAGCAGCTTCTCATTTCTCTTTGGTAATGTTGATAATAAAATGAATATGTTACCTCAAAATGTTTGTTGCTGAGACTTGAGTATACATGATTAATAGTTAATTGTCTGTAGGATATATGAGGACCTTAGATCATTGATTTAAGTATCCCAGAAAGCATTATCCACAAAAATCAATCCTGACATACTTGATTTCTTAGAACACAGTCCACATGCTGTGAAATGAGTGAATACTAGTGTTTCTAACTAGCTAACAGAGTAAGCAAAAAATTGAGGTCATTTCAGCCATCAAAGAATCAGACTAGCTGAATTAGTTATTATATGTATTATTCGCTATGCTTAAAGCTAAACCAAAAGGCCCACTATAATTTTTTTAAATGACTTTCTTCATAATGTTTTTTCCTCAGTCTTTGACTACAAGATGGATTTTCATTTGGTAAACTTACCTGTTTTAACTAGTTTCACCCATTACCAAAAATACCTTCAAAGGGTCTTAGCACAAAGCAAAAATCCCTGTCAAACATTTTGTTGTTGTTTTGCTGATCCACTCTACCTTTTCTGGCCTTTCTGCCTTGTTTTACTCATGTATTCCAGAAAGCATGAAACTATGTTGGGGATTTCTGTTGATTCTTAAGTTTGTCATTTGTCTGTTTTGTCTGCTGTTCAGGTAATCAATTTCAATATTACTATTCAATCCATCTGCCTACTGACCTCAACTAGTACATTATCAGTTGTCTCATAAATACACTATGTTCCCTACTGAATTTTCTACCTCCATCTTCATTAGTGCTAGAATAATCACTTCTTGTCTAACATCTATTTTGCTATGTGAATAGACCGCCTCACTTTTCTGTTTATACTGGCTTTACCCTATTTCTTTGGAAACTATTGCACATTAAAATCCAACTACTAAGGTGGTGAATCCATATGTGAGAAGATTAAGATAAAAAAAGAAAGAATGGATCACTCGTGGGGAGCAGAGGATAGGGTTGAGGGTGAATTAAAAAGAAGGCAAAAATTTGTGACTTATCATTTGTTCTTTAAAACACTTATCTCCTGTGTATCAGTGCTGTGCTAGACACCATAAAGGATACCAAAAAAACCCCTAAAATATATAGTCTCCGTCTTTGAAACACTTAAGGGTGGTATATGTCTGAGTCAGTTGAAGCAAGTATTGAATAATATATAACCATATACTTGATTATGTGCTGTTGGTGTTCCAAGGTGTTTCACATACTATAGGTATCATAGGGAGGATCTTCAGTGTGGGTGGTGGAAGGGAAGAGGAGCCTCCTTTTAAAGGTGATAGAAGGACTAGGGGATGAGGGTGGATACTATTGAAAGACAGTTTAGATTTGCTTGCGTGCATGTGTGCTCAGTCACTTAGTCGTGTCAGACTCTTTGTAACCCCATGGACTAGAGCCCACCAGGCTCCTCTGTCCATGGAATTTTCCAGGTGAGGATACTGGAGTGGATTACCATTTCCTGCTCCATAGGATCTTCTCGACCCAGGGATCAAATCCATGCCTCTTGTGTCTCCTGCATTAACAGGTGGATTCTTTACACCTGGGAAGCCCTTGGATTTGCTTGCTGTGCTATATGCTATGCTAAGTCGCTTCAGTCGTGTCCGACTCTGTGCGACCCCACGGACTGTAGCCTACCAGGCTCCTCCGTCCATGGGATTTTCCAGGCAAGAGTACTGGAGTGGGGTGCCATTGCCTTCTCCGTGGATTTGCTTAGGTGCTGCTAAAGTTAGGAATTGTTGTAGCTTAGGGGCTATCCCTTAAGATAAGGAGGTATGGATGAAAAGGAAATATTCCTATATTCTTAGGAAGATCAACCTGAGTATAGTAACCATTTTATGAACAATGAAAGATTAAATTGGATAAGTAGACATTTGGTAAATCACAGTTCTGTAGTATTTTATCAGCAAATGAGATTAGAGGGAGGAATTTGTGGCATAGTTTAATGCTGATACCAACATTACATTCCTTATGTGTATTTTAATTAGTAAAGCTAAAATTTATTGAATTGTGGCTAAGGAAAGGATGTTTGTGTTTCTTATGAAATATGTGCTGTACATGAGTACTTCAGTAGACTTAAATTCTTTTCTTAGTTAATTAACTCGTCAGCAAATCCATGACATTGTCTCACTTTTAGTCCTGCATATAGCCTTACAAATTGCAAATAATTTTATATACTGGGGTTGCTCTTCAGAAGTGTTCATGGTTTATCGGTTTTTAACATTGAATGCTTGTGTATTTTGTGTATGACCAGCGAACAGTGTCTGTACTGTATATTTATCACAATGAAAACTTGAAGAGGAATAGCTGTTTGAGCTACTGAACAAGGCACAGTACTTGTTCTCCATTCTACTTAGATTAATTATCATTGTCCCATAGGCATTTTTACATTGCTCTGGTTGGCTGTTTAATATAGTGGAATTGTTGAGAGCTGATGCTATAAGAATCAACCTTAGGCCTTGATGTGGTATATAAATGGTACTTTTAAGGGGCTTAAGATTCAGTCATAACAGTTAGCTCCAGGTTGAAATTTGATGTTTGATGGCAAAAGTCTATTCTAGGACATGTGAAGGAGAAAATGGCCTGGGTCCTTTCTGAGTTATCCAAGTGCAAATTTATTTTGAATAATTCTTCCGTTAAGAACTCATTTGCATTTGTTCAGTACCACAGAGACTTTATTTTTGGGGAAAAAAAGTTTTTTTTCTCCTGGTTTCTTCTCTAGACTAGTATTTGTGATAAGAGTTTGTTTCAATTTAAGAAAATGAGTTGCTGCACAGGTGAGGTAGTAGTTGAATCACTTAAAAGTTCATGTCAGTGTTTTGGTTCTTTTTAGTTTTTCTTTTCTCTTTTGTTTTCTTCCTTTTGTTTATTTCTTTATTTTTTGCTTTGTTCTGTTTTATTTATTTACTTCTGGTTTTAGTTTTTACAGGGAGTGTTTTGGGCTGGCTCTTCATGGCCTTGCTAGCATTCTTGGCTGGCCATATTTAGTCTGCGCACTAATTGTTAGTTGGCCCAGTTGAGTCTTACTTTGTGCTCTCATTTTTTTTAGTCTGGTTTTCTATTTTTGTCCACCTGGTTGTGTTTTAAGTTCATGAGAGATTTTTATCCTGATGGGCCGGATTTTAATCCGTGAACTAAATTTTAGTCTGCAGACTAAAAGTAATCCGCGGATTATTTATTTTTGCAAAATATTTAATTCCCCCACTGGAAACTATCCTAAAAGAATGTTAAATTCTCTTAGAATAGCCAAGGGAATTCACAGCTACTGGTGAGTTCTGCCATTTTTTGTTCTCAATACCTAGACATAATAGACCCTGCTACCTCCCTTTTGCATATTTGGCTCCGTTGTGCCTAGGTGTTGGTTTACATTACTTACTATGCATGTCACCTATAACTGTGACTGTCCCTTAGTTGTATTGTTCATTGTATATATTTTTGTTTAGCTTTTGGTGGGTGAATTGGGCATATTTGCAGATGGAACTGTGTTGAATTTGTAGTGCTCAGAGATACAGAATTTTTTTCAGTGAGTTTTTCCAAAAAGGAAAGGGTATGAGGGGGCAAAGCCCACAATAGAAAAAGTAAGTTTATACCCGCACTTCTGAGGTGATAATGTCAATTTCTTGAAGAGTCCTAAGATAATGAGAATGTCAGTAAATATCTTTTAGCAGGGAAGTCAATCCAAAATGGAGAATAATCCGCGGTGGCCTGATCCTTCTTAGCTCACACAAATTGAAAATATAAATCTATAAATTAAATAAATTTATCACTTTCCTCTCATCACTAATAATTTAGCAAAAATGTTTATACTGTGTTACTGGAATTCATTAATAGAGAAAAATTAGCATATTGGGAACTCACATCTTGAAAAGCAGGCTGATATGCCCCCTCCCAGCCATGTCAATGGACAATGAATCCAGGTCGTAGAAGACCAAACACTTTACTTTGGGAATTTTACTTCTAGATTTCATTTTGATTTTAACTTTTTTTGGTTTTGTATTTTTTTAATAAATGCACTGGCATCGGAACATAATTAAATTAAAATTTAATTTCTTTACTGTGCCTCACCATTGCGCAATCAAATTTTTTTTTGCATACACTGTGGTGAAATAATTTTTAAAACTTGGACTTGCTACTGTGCAGACTGATGTTTAAAGTTTATAACTGTATAAACATTTTCTATGTCCCCCCCTCCACACCATGGATTTCTTATAACATTGGATATATTTTTCCTTGCTGGACTATTCTCTTTTGGATTGACTTCCCCTGTTTGGATTATTTCACTGCATTCTCATCTTTAGGATTCGTCAGGAACAGGACATTTCACCTCAGGAGTGCGGGTATGTATTTAATTTTTTTTTCCCAAAATTTCAGGGCAGGTCTATAAAACTCAGGGGGGAAACTTTTTTGAAAAGCTAGGTATTCATTCTTGAAATGTAATAATAAAAACAAAGTAGATGGCTGTGTGGTCCAGGTTTTGCTTGTGGTATATATTTAGATTCTCAGTTTCTTGAATGATTTACTGATAACTAAGCTGAAGTTTAGGAGTGGGGTTTGAAAAGTATTTTTACAAGAATAAATACTGATGAAACCCCACAGAACCAAAGATTTCAAGTGTGAAACAATTTAGTATGGAATGAAAAGCAACAGAAACTTCATTATTAAAAGCCAAGTGACAGTAGTTATTGGTTTCCTTTTCTTTAGACACAAAGATAATTCAGAAAAACTTTTTATAGTTTGGCCTATAATTTTTGAAAGTTGCATGCTACCACACCCTGTCTTATGGTCAGAAATCTGGACTTTGAGTATGCTGGGATTTGACCCCACATAATTTTCTTAACCTTTATCCGTAGATTACTGAACCAAGGCTTTTCTCATCAGGAATCTCTCAAGGGGTTAGAAATAATAATGGGTACTTTTTTTAAAATGAATTCTTTTCCTTATTTTTCTAACTCTTTAATTCTGTGAGTTAGTGTTCCCTGGCAGAATAAGCTATTACATGTCTTAGTACCAACATGGATGGTGACTTTTAGTCAATAAGAAATCAAAAAAGACGTGGATGATTTTCTTTTTAGTAATCAGAATTAAGCTTACAATACTGGTTTATTAATAGATGTAACAGAATTTTTTCATTTCAAATACACTCACTGTCCACCTACCCTACATTTGAATGTTAAAAGATACTTATGTCTGCTTTTGGTGGTGGTAATTTTAATTCTACTTCTGTGCTCCCATATTGGTCAGAGGCATTTTTATTAGACTAGCTAACAAAATAAATCCATATGCTGTCAAATAAATACAAACTTCCCTCAGGGGTAAAATAAGTCAACAGTGCTTAGTATTTTCATAAAAAATTTGCTAAATGTTTCCACTGATTATTTTCTTCTACATTTCGAGTTTGATTATGGTTCTGGCTAGGGAGCAAGAGAGGGGGGAAATGACCACAAACAGTGAAAGATTTAAACATTTCAAATAGTACAGTACATTAGCTCCTTGGCTGAGGCAAATCAGATTATTCAAAAGAATAAAGATAAAGCAGCTTGTAACTGTGGAGAGGGTTTTCTAACACAGCCAAATAAATTAACTAAGATCTTTAATGTTCAGAAATAAATTTCTAATATCCTACTCAAGCCAAAATTTCTCAGTTTCCAAGGAAAATGTCTTTATCAATAATAAACTTTGTTTCAAAACGAAGAAAGGATTTTCAGTGTAGAAAGTACTCTTACAAATAGTCTCATAATCTAATGAGTTCTTTAGTAGTAACCAGTTCTGCTTTCAGCCTAGGTGGATAGCCAAATGTTCCATGAGCCTTTATCGTTAGGAAACTTAAGCCTCCCAGACTCCTCTGTGCCTTGTCACAGTCTGCATGTCCTTTCCTCACTTGTAGGTCTCTTTCCCTCATTTTTACACATCTGTTTTCCTTTTTGTGTCTGTCAACTTCCACCATTGCTGCTACTAAACCTTCTATTTGAGTCTGTGTGCTTCTGTCAAGGGATATGTGTTTCATTTTTCTTTAATTTCAAAAGCTTTCTGTCCAGATGTTTATGTTTATTTCTGTTTTTCCCCTTCTGCTTTTATTCTTTAACTATCCATAATTTAGAACAAAGTATATTTTTCATAGTTCTATGTATTTATTCGGAGCTTTAAGACATAGATGAGTTTAGAAAGCTTTCTGTTCCTTTTTTTTTTTTTTCTGTTCCTTTAAATAAGTTTATTTATTTGCATTTTGCCTCATTATAGCTTTCAGTTAACTTTTTCTGTGAGTTAATGTTCTTAATGAAAAATGTTTCTATATTCCTGATTAAAACCCTAGAATATTTATTCAAATGAGGGGTAAACTGGCCGTGTTATAACAGCTACCTGAGAAAACAGTTTTGGACATTTTGAGAAGTTCTGGATATTCAAGAATTTCTTCAATAGTAATAGGCTCTGTTTATTGAAAAGATAATACCAAATCATTAAAGAATAAACAGCTTTTCTTTTTTAAAAGATATTAATTGCCAGATTTGAACAGTGCTGTTGATTATTAACAATTGTTCTGCTAAAAAAAAAAGTCATACCAAAGAGGCAAACCTTAATAACTATTACCACAGCAGTCAAAACTTTAAAATTAACCGGCATTCTAGTTGTGACTGCCCCCAGAACCGAGACTTTCTTTTGTGCCTGTCATATTTTGTGTGCATGTTTGATTGTATGGCTTTATGATTAGCTTGTATAGATTTTTTTTTTTCCATTTCCCCTAGTTTTTTCTCTGAGCCTTTTTCATATAGTCTTTTAATTAGCAGTTTACCCCAATGTGGTAAATTGTATGCAGTTAACTCCTTTCATTCTAAAAGGTTTCTTTCACAAATGCAACCATGTTTTTGTACATGGTGGGAATTAACTCAATACTCAGACGATAATTTGCAAAGATTCTTACATGAAACATTAACTGTACTTTCTCTCTCTCTTTTTTTTAATTTTTTTATTCTGTAGGTCTTCCGACCCCGAACTCCACCCGAGGCGATTGCGCTTTGTAGCCGTCTGCTGGAGTATACACCAACTGCCCGACTGACACCACTGGAAGCTTGTGCACATTCATTTTTTGATGAATTACGGGACCCAAATGTCAAACTACCAAATGGGCGAGACACACCTGCACTCTTCAACTTCACCACTCAAGGTAACTCCTAACACTTAATCCTTTTACCATTTTCTGGGAAAGTTACACATGTAACTTTAATTTTCTATTAAATCTTCGTAGGGTAAAAGTAGGTATATTAAGTACTTATACAGGAAGGGAGCATCCTATATAACCACTTACTAGGCTACTACACTTATATGGTTTTGAACAAAATAAAGGCAGATTAAATTTTTCAAATAGGCATAGCTTCTCTAATTTTTAGCAGGTTCTGATAAATCTTGGTACTGGAGAAGTTACAGAGATTTCACTGAGTAAGGTTTATCACTAATAAGATTGACATACAATTTAATCTTCAGATTTGTGTCTCGAATGTTAAAATTTCTTGCTTCCCAGGGATTTATATCAAGTTTTCTTAACCCAGAAATAAATTGGTGGCTATATTTGTGTAATTTTAGATGCCATACAGACAGAGAAAACTGGAGTCCTATAAAGCCCATCTTAGAACTTATATAAGGGATGTAGAAGAGAAATTTTCATCCCTTCTGAGCCTTGGCATCATTGCTACTCCTAAGAAAACACTGATAGGAAAACTGAGTTTGTGTATTGGTGGCTTCTAAAAAGCCCGGGGATGGTCATTTTTCATTCATTCATCAGCCACACTGCCTCTGATGATGTGGTTTTCTTCCTAAACTGAACATTAAACATCTACAATTCCCTATAGATAAAACAAGGAGTAGATAGACTGTTTGTTTTGATTAATTAGTCAAGCTTAAAATGTAGAAGAGGGGTACAGAGCCTTCTGTGATCAGGAAATAGATATAATTTACTTTATTATAAAGCAAATTTTCCCCCTTTTAAGCTTTTCTAAAACTGATTGTGGAAAAATGCATTTCTTAAACTTTAGATTTGGAAGATGTGAGTTGCTAGTAGAATAGACTTGGATGATTCAGTTGACTATAGGATGATTCAGTTGACTATAATCTTAAACTGTCAATATTATGTAGCTACTAGCAATGCTTACGTTATCTCATTCATCAAAGAAAAATCTTCAGGTTTTCTGCAACTATTAATTTTGACTTGGGTTGATCAGAAATATTTGGAATGTTGTTTTAAGTCCTGGCTATGCCTCTCTAAGATGTTAATGAACACCAGGTAGAGTATACAAAGGAGCAGAATTAAATATAGAGCCTCAAAAGTGAAGACTTAAGGGACTCCTGAGAAAAATATCTCAAATAAAGGCCTCAGCCCCTGGCATAAAGAGAGACTAAATAAATATTTAGGAGTCAATAAAGACGTTTTCAACTGGTAATAGTGGAACAAGGTGTTTTCAAAATACTGATCTGTATATCAGGGAAAAGCTGGATGATGTCAAATATTGTAGGTAAGATTATTCCAGTTTGGCAGAAGGTTTGACTGGAAGACTATTGTTCTCTTCCACAACAGAAATTCATTAATTCCATGTCATAAAAGTTTTAGACATCTTGAGAAAATAAATTTTATTTTTAATTCTTACTGCCTTTGTTTTAATCAAGAGTAATATGTGTAGATGGAAGAAAATGTTAAAAATGCAGAGAAAGTACAGAGAAAATTAAAATCACAGTCCTGAAAGAATTACTTTTAGCTTTCAAAGTAATCACTTTATGATTTTATGGTAGCTCTTTTCTAATGCTAATGCTGATAACCCTTGAATATAAAGTGATCCTCTGTTTTCCCATTTGGAAGGTCCCAAAAGGGTTCTTTCTGTTAACTCAAGTAGATTTAAATTATATAAAGTTAATATTAGTTTGGGCTTCCCAGATGGCTCAGTGGTAAAGAATCCACCTGTCAGTGAAGGAGAGGCAAGAGATCTCTGGGTCGCGAAGATCCCCTGGAGAAGGAAATGGCAACCCACTCCAGTATTCTTGCCTGGAGAATCCATGGACAGAGGAGCCTGATGGGCTATAGTCCATGGGATTGGTCACAAAGTGTCAGACTGAGCACACACACAGTAGTTTAGGAATTTTTTTTTACATCTCAAATTTTATAGAACAATTTTTTTCAAACTCTGTATGCCTCTTTCACATCTGTGTCTTTGTAATCAGTAGAGCTACTTTTTGAACCATCTATGTAATTTTTTAGGTTATATTACTAAAGTTTTTGATATGAAGCTCTTTTTTAATCTATCTTGAGACCACCATTCGGAATGCTACATTTATCTATTTACATAAATGTATCATGTTATGCATAATATAATTATTTAGTGGATTGCTTTATAAAGTAGTATTTAAAAGACTTTTTAAAAAAAAATTTATTTATTTTTAATTGGAGGATATTTGCTTTACAATGTTGTGTTGGTTTCTGCCACACATCAGCATGAATCAGCCCTAGGCATTCATATGTCCCCTCCCTCTTCAACTTTCCTCCCACCTCCCACCCCATCCCACTTCTCTCGGTTGTCATTAGAGCACTGGGTTTGAGCTCATTGCGTTTTATTTGCGTACGGTGACATCCAGTAAAACTGTGGATCTTGCCATGAGAAACTACTAAGTCAGTGCTAGATTTTTTTTGCCTCATTTTTTACCGTTTCTGTCAGATAACTAAAGTTTCCCAAAGTTTAAAGGGAACCTTGATCTTTTTTTTTTCCATGCTAAGGATTTCCTCCAGCAAGTACTTTGTTTCTCAAAATAAACAGATCAAGACAGCCCCTTGTTAAGTAAACAACTTGATAGAAACTCAAATGCATACACATGATGCATCTTGTGATATTTATGATGGATATATTTTAGAGAATAATAATTCTTAAATTGAGACATATTTTAATCCATACTCTTCAGTGTGTGTTTGCACCTGTTTGTGTTCATTAAAACTGAGATACTGCTTAAACCTTGTATTTGATCAGATTTTAAAAATCAAGATTTTTCACTGTTCACATACATCATTTCTGAAGTAATTACATTTGATTCTTTAGTCACTGGCTAATAATTTTCCGTTATTACTAAAGAAAATAAAGTTTAAAACAACTAAGTTATTTTATGAATTTCTAAGCTTTTTAAAAAAACTGAGATAAAATTCATGTAGCATAAGATAAACCATTTTACAGTGAACAATCCAGTGGGGCTTAATACATTCACAGTGTTGTACAGCTATCAGCTCTCTCAGATTCCACAACATTTTTATTGCTCCTGAAAAAAAACTCCATACCCATTAAGCATTCAGTCTCCACTAACTCCTTTTTTGACCCTTGGCAGCCACCAGTCTGCTTTCTGTCTCTATGGATTTACCTCTTCTGGATATTTCATATAATGGAACCACATAATATGTGACCTTTTGTGTCTGGCTTCTTTCAGTTAGCATGTTTTCAGGGCTCCCATGTTGTAGCATGTATCAGTATTTCATTCCTTTTTATGGCAGAATAATATTTCATTATGGGCTTCCCAGGTGGCTCAGTGGTAAAGAACCCACTTGCCAATGCAGGAGACATAGGTTTGATCCCTGGGTCGGGACGATCCCCTTGAGAAGGAAATGGCAACCCACTCCGGTATTCTTGTCTGGGAAATGCCAGGGACAGGAGCCTGATGGGCTACAATCCATGTGGCTGCAAAAGAGTTGGACACAACTTAGTGACTAAACAACAACAAATATAGTTTTCATTATATCATTATCTTAATCAGTTCAGGCAACTCTTTAACACCCATGAACTGGGTGACTAGACAACAAACATTTCTTTCTCACAGTTCTGGAGGCTGGGAACATCAAGATCAAGATGCTGACAAATTCAGTGTTTGAAGAGGGCTGCTTCCTGGTTTGCAGACAGTTACTTTCTTACTTATATGGTGGAAAGAGATCACCTCTCTTGTGTCTCTTCTTACTAATCCTATTCATGACCTAATTTCCTCCCAAAAGTTCCACCTCCAAATACCGTCATGTTGGGTATTTAGGGCTTCAGCATATGAAGTTTAGGGAGACACAAACGTTCAGTCCATAGCATAGGATATGCCACAGTTTGTTTATCCATTCATCTGTTGATTGACATTTGGTTTGTGAACGTCAAACTATTGTGAATAGTTCTGCTATGACTGTTGTGTACAAGTATGAATTCGTTTGAATACGCATTTTCAGTTTGGGGGGTATTACTGAATCATATGGTAATTTGTATTTAATTTCTTGAGAAACTGCCAAACCATTTTGCATAATGACTTGCACATTTTACATTCCTACTAGCAATGTCACAAGGGTTCCCATTTATCTACATACTCACAAATACTTGCAGCGTTAAAGCACATACTAATTAATAACAATTAATGAATGATCAGAATAAGAGGTTAAAGAAAGAGAACTAACTTTCCAGTTGGTTGTATAGCTAGAGAGAATAGAAGGATGGTGGGTGTCATTAGTGAGTGTCCTGCTGTAGGTAGAATAAAACCCTTCTCTATCCTCAGCAAATTTTCAGTGAAGTCTGTACTACTTTCCCCAGATGAACTAAAGGTAGTCCCTGATCTACATATACTAGGTGCTCAGTCAGTGTTTGAGTGGTTGATACATGCCACTTTAAATATACACAGTATTTGTTAACTCATTCAACCAGTACTTATTGGGCATTTCTAATTTTCCTTTTACTTGTTGGAACTGTTGTTTTAATTAGTAAACCAAACCTACCATATGAACAAAACTACAAAGATCAAACACTGGAGTAAAATATAGTAAGTTGGTAGTGGTTTGGTCACTAAATTGTGTCTGACTCTTGCAAGTTTGTGGACTGTAGCCTGCCAGGCTCCTCTGTCCATGGAATTCTCCAAGCAAGAATACTGGAGTGGGTTGCCATTTCCTTCTCCAGGGGATCTTCCTGACCCAGGAATTGAACCCAGGTCTGCATTACAGGCAGATTCTTTACCAACTGAGCTATGAGGGAAGCCCCAAAATATAGTAAAGCTTATAGCTAACTACAATTTGATGTTTGTTACTGTGCCATGAGTAAATAGCCATAAACGGTACTTAATATTACTTTCATATAATCAAAACAAGTGTTTCTGTAATCAACTAGAGGGAGAAGAGAGGTGAACAGATACCAGACAAAAAAACTTCGAGATCTTTCTGACCTTCTGGATCTATAACTCGTAGACTATTACACCTCTCTTTTTTCTAGAACTAGGGCTTCAGTGTACTAGGATCCCCTGACTGACAGTGTTAATCTACTTCCAGGACTTGGAGGCCAGCACAGACCTTCAGCATACCGTAAAGTAACCATTCTCTTACTTTCCCTCAGTCATTGGATCTCAAAGGTTGGACATAACTGAGTCAGACCTTAGGAAGCAAATAGAATCAGGAAATCCCAACAGAAATCAATTTTCTTTGTTTACCAATTCTTTACTATTCCAAGGCTGGAATGTATAGGGAAATAGGTGATTTTGTGTGTTTAAAGATGAGTTTCCAACTAATTCCACCACACACATCCTCAATTCAAATTTTCTATCCAATTTTTATGAGATTTTTACCCAGTAAAGCATTGTCTCCCTGCTCCCCCCCCAAGGTCATGTGATAGGATGGGGGTTGGGCAGATACAAGTAAAGATTATCAACTGTTTATATTAGTGTGACTTAGTTTCAAGAATCTACCACTCTACCAATTAGCTGGATTATCTGAGGGGATGGTAGATTTGTGGGAAAGTAGGAGGAATAGTGGCTTACTGGTTAGGCCAGAAGGAGGGGCAGCTGCTTAAATGCTAGTTAAATTTGGAGCATCTAGAAAGCAACATGCCAACTCAGGCAGGCTGCGGATGTCTTTGCATACAGGAACAGGAGTGTCCAGACATGAGGAAAGCAATGATGAGATAGCAGACGGGTTCCAGAACAAGTAAAAAAAGGACAGTAAAGAAAGAGTGAGAGAAAACAAAAGGAAATGGGGAAAGGATCAAAGAAAGATTTTTTAGATGAGTGTAGGATTGTGTTAAAGCAAGTGATGAAAGCAGGGGACTGAGGACATGTTAGAGGTGGCAACAAAAGCAAGTGTTACAGAAGGCCAACTTACCAAAGTGTTGTACTTCCTTCATTTGAAAGCAGTAGACTACTTATTTATAAAATCTGTTGTAACTCATTACTGATGATAATTTGGAGGCTCCATATCTTTAAGGCAATGATTTTTAAATCAGTTTTTCTGTTACGAAATAAAGATACACAGAAATACCATCACCCACCTGCTTATCAGGTTTTCTATATCCTGGGCATTTTTTTCTAGCCTACGTTATCCTCAGCCACATCTAAAATGGATATAGTACTTCAACAACCTGGAGATTGTAAAATGTCTTCTGATATTCTTACCTTGAGAAGGGGCTTTTGGGGGTTAGATTTATTATTTATAATAGCAAGAATAAGTCTACATAAGATAGGGGCCCTTGATTTATATTAATATGTAGGATATGAATCAAATGGGACTACCTTGGTGGTTCAATGGTAGAGAATCCACGTGCCAATGCAGGAGATCCCCTGGAGAAGGAAATGGCAACCCACTCCAGTAATTCTTGCCTGGAAAATCCCATGGACAGAGGAGCCTGGCTGACTATAGTCCATGGGGTCACAGATGAGTCGGCCACAACTTAGACTAAACAACAACAGATAAATCAAATGCTTAACAGAAACTCATGCACTGCTCTAACTTACAATGCCCCTCCTTTTTTAAAAAAAAATTTTTGAAAAATTATTTATTTTTAATTTTTTGGTTGTGCTGGATCATCATCGCTGCACACAGGCTTTTCTCTAGTTACGGCAGGCGGGGGCTACTCTTCTTTGCAGTGTGCAGGCTTCTCTTGTGGTGACTTCTCTTGTTGTGGGGCGTGGGCTCAGTAGTTGAATCACATAGGCTCAGTAATTGTAGCACACAGGCTTAGGTGCCACACAACATGTAGGATCTTCCCGGACCAGGAATTGAACCTGTGTTGCCTGCACTGGCACATTGGCAGGTGGATTCTTATCCACTGCACCACCAGGGAAGTCCCTTTTTAAAAATAAATAAACTATGAACTTTTTATGTGACTATCCCTGTTTCTCTGTTGTGTTCTTTTGGATGAAAAATATCTATAAAAGATCTTTATAAATGGACTTCAGGAAATCTGGGTATAAATAAGTAGATATTCTGGTACATAAGAGATTGAGCTGTTTATACTTATCAAAGGATTTTGTGTCAGAATTATTCTTTGATACTTTATAGCTAAAGAAGAGAAGAGTAAAATTTAGAGTAAGAGTAAAATTAGAAGAGTAAAATTTCTAGGTAAGCTATACTCTTCTAGGTTATTGAAAACTAAACCAAGGACATATACTGCAGGGAATGCTTAGGAAATTCATGAGTGCTGCTAAAGGTGGGCAAGTTAGTTTTAGTTCAGGAAGCCAGAGTATTACTAATTATAATGTTGACTGTACTCAGAATTTTAGGATCTAAATTATCAAACTATTTGTAAGAATTGTTTTCTCTTTCCCAGAGGTTTGAGTGGCTCTGCTGCCTTAACTGTACTACTAGAGAGAATGTAGAATGGTATAGGAACAAACAGTGAAAGACTAATATCTTGACTGAAAGTTCTGTGTGTAGTTTGGACAGATACACTTCCAGGAAGACCAGAATATTAGTGGTATGTGAATTATAGCCAAGGCAATAAAGATGAAATAATAAAAAGATGCAGTATTGCGTATGGAGTAAGTCAGACCTAAAGTCTCCTTCCTAGTCTCTTCTCTAACTAGGTGCAGACCTTGGCCATGCACTATTTCTGAGTTTCCTGATTTAACAAAAATGAGGTAGTTGGATTAAAGGATATTTAAGTACACTTATAGCTCCAAAATTCTGATTATAAAATGAATTGACTCCAGAAAGACAAAGGAAAAATTGAGAAATAAAGCTAAAAACACAGAGCTTGAAAGCATGTGATATGTAAAATTATGGTATATATGGATACCAAAAAAATGATTCCTATAGAATTTAACATATTAGCAGCACCTGTTATTATTAAATGCTCAAAGAGATTATTTTTAGTTGCATAAAACAACTTACAGTAATGCTACATTTATTACATTTCATCAAGAATGGAGTTCTGCTACTCTTTCAATTCGTCCCACCTTCTCCTTCCCCCACTGTGTCCACGGGTCCATTCTCTAGAGAGAAGCATTGGCATATATACATTACCATGTGTAAAAGAGCTAGTGGGAAGCTGCTATATATAACACAGGGAGCCCAACTCGATGCTCTGTGACAACCTAGAGGGGTGGGATGTGAGGGAGGAGGCTCAAGAAGGAAGGGATGTATATATACATGGCTTCTTCACATTGTTGTACAGCAGAAACCAACACAGCCTTGTAAAGCAATTATCCTCTAATTAAAAAGAAAAAAAAGAATGGAGTTCTGAATATAACATTTTCAGGTTACTAAAGCTCATTCTTTTTAATCACCAGGACTTTAAAAATACTAACATTTTGCTAGATAACTTCTAAATGTATGTATCATCACTATAAATTTAGTACAAAATACATTCACACATTTTTGGATGACTAGTATAAATTGTGACCCTCCCTCTTGGGCAGTTCCAAGACAAAGTAGTCATGGGATTATACAGGATTATACAGCTATCATGTAGTCCGCTCATGAAACATTGCCAGTATTATCAAGCAGCAGGAGCAAGCTTTGCAGTTTGTTTACTATTTGTCTGATCTTCTGTTTAGTTTAGTGTTTACTTTTCTGAGTGAGTGAAGTATGTCTGAACAGAAACCTAAGAGATTTCCTGGGCACTTGGAAATTGTTAGGAGAGAAGTAGTTGTGATGGAGTTACTTGTCGATCTAAACAGTATATATTCAGATAAGCAACATTAGAATTCAGTATGTGTAAGATCAAAGTGTGCCATCCTAGCATTTGAATTACCCCTCAGAAAAGTACACCAATAAAATGTGCATGCCATTGTTAGATCATTTAAACCTTTTTGTGAATAGGAAAAAAAATAGCAGTTTTGACTATATAGACAACCACTGGCCATTTTCATTTCTACTTAAGAGACCTCATACACACATGAAGACCTCAAATTCTTTGTAGAAGAAAAAGAAAATTTGCCTCTCTTAGTGACTCTTTCTGGGGGTTTGCAGGTTGAACCCTTTCAAAGTTAACGAAGAAAGAAGATTCCCTTCTACCTTATGCCGGGTATTTTATTATTACCGTAAGAGTAGGTCTAGTTACTAAAGGGTTGATTTCTTCCTTCTGGTTTCTGCATTGATTACTATTCTCAAATTTATCCTCAGTTTTCATTCAACACAGTTTGAACATGCATATATACCTCTTCCTACACCTACTCCTACCCTTACCCCCGAAAATTTAAATTAAAAATAAAAAACCTGCCCTTATCAATAAATTTGGAAATCTTACATTTAGATGAAGAGAAACATTAAGGGAAACTTCAGATTTTGCCAGCAACTAGATTTAGATTTTGTTGTTTTTAATATTTAAAAAGATTGCTTAACTTAATGGTGGTCTTTTCATGGGAATTTTTCTTCTACAGTTTTAATATAAACTGTGCAGCAAATTTTAGTTAAATGAGTTTGGTTATCTTTTTGGTCAGTTGATACCTATCTTGGTTGGCTTATTGATAGCTATGTTTAAATTCATTTTGTTCTTGCTCAAATTGTGCATTGTGTTTTGATGGTGGACCGTATAATGATTAATTCACCCTCAAAGCATTCGTAATGTTTACTGATAAACTGTGATTTTTTTAATGAGTAGTTTTATGGCATCTTTAGTTGGTTGAAGAAATCCTTATGATACATTAAATTTTCTAAAACCTTCTGGAACCTGTTTCCATTTTGTTTTGATCCATGTCTCTGGGATAACACAGTCTCATTCTTCCCACCTCTTCTCCATGGCTAGCCCCACTGTAGTATTATGGGCTTCCTTGTTTCCTGTATTATCTACAGGAAAAAAAAAAAGATTGTTTTTCTCAAGCCTTGCATATGTGTGTGTGTACACATACACGCATATATACACCCTTACCCAGAATTAGATACAAAACCACCATGGCCCTCAATTGGATGTGCATATACACAAGAAAAGGTGATTTGGTAAATGAGTGAGTGAATGGGAGAAAGTGGACAGTATGTGACCACAAACCACTTATATTTAGTTTATTTTAAAGATTATCTCAACTGTAGCTCTTAAAATATCTGGTCATCTTTCCCTCTTTTGCATTTTCTTTTTTTCAAATGTTTTGCTTGAGTGGGGGTACATACATAAGCCTCTGGCTGATTCATATTGATATATGGCAGAAACCAACACAATATTGTAAAGCGACTATCTTCCAATTAAAAGTAAATACATTTAAATACTTTCACAAAAGGGAGAAAATAGCCTCACAGCATCTGTGCCCCATAGTCAACTACAGGACTGTAATTAAAAGGCTGTATATGCTTTTTAAAAATATTTAAATGAAGATAACATGGTTTCTTATTTTAAAAAATGTTTGTTTGTTACTTGGCTGTGCTGTGTCTTAGTTGTGGCAGACAGGATTTTCAGTCTTCTTTGCGACATGTGGGATCTTTACTTGCGGCATGTGAAGTCTTAGTTGTGGCCTGTGGTATCTAATTCCCTGATGACCAGGGATCAAACCTGTGCCCCCTGCATCGGGAGCATGCTGCTGCTACTGCTGCTAAGTCGCTTCAGCCATGTCCGACTCTGTGCGACCCCATAGACAGCAGCCCACCAGGCTCCGCCGTCCCTGGGATTCTCCAGGCAAGAACACTGGAGTGGGTTGCCATTTCCTTCTCCAGTGCATGCAAGTGCAAAGTGAAAGTGAAGCTACTCAGTCGTGTCCGACTCTTCGCCACCCCATGGACTGCAGCCTACCAGGCTCCTCCGTCCATGGGTTTTTCCAGGCAAGAGTACTGGAGTGGGGTGCCATTGCCTTCTCCCATGAAGTCTTAGCAACTGGACCACCAGGGAAGTCCCTGGATTTTCTTTTAGATGTTGGGTTCATGGTCCTAGAGATCTCTTATTTAAAAGTACGCTTGTCTTGAATTGATTCAGTACCTTTCTTGCCAGCTTATTTGTATAATTGTCCTTCCATTTTTCTATTTCTGTTGAATAGACAGAGACAACTATCTTTTTATCTGTCTTTCTGGGACCTAACACAGTCTTTCATGCTCAGTATTGTTAGTTGGATGAGGGTGTGGGTGGATAGATGGATGGGTGGATTTTAAAGAAGCTTTTCTATTTTAGGAAATTTTAGTCTTAATTGGGATGGTAAGTCTGACTGTCTTTTGGATTACTGAAGAGTAATTACCACATCTTGCATTAATTTCTGTTCCTAGAACTGTAAAGTCATCAGCCCCGACAGTCATCAGGGATTTTCCTGTTTTTGTAGGTGTGAGATTGCATTAAAATTGGACTGATTGAAGTAAAACTACATAGGTTCTTTCTGTATCTCAGTGAGAATGGAAATAGCTACTACAGCTGATTATGAGAAAAAAGCATTTCTTCAAACCTGATCATTAAGGCAGTGGTTTTCCAACTCAGGGAAGGTTATTATTTGATGAGATGACCTAAGTCTTCTCTTTGAAGGGGAAAAGATAATGAATAGTCTTCTCTTGGTTTTGAGCTTTTCCTGTCATTCATTTTCCGTATATCTTGACGTCAGCATGTTGCTTCTTTTTACCAGAATCTGAGTATCAGATTTAGTACAAAATTTAGATATTTAGGCACCAAGTTGAATAAGTCAATATTTCCAGGGACTTTGTACCAGAACATTTTTAAAGTTCTACGTTAAAATGATATTTCCCTCATTAGGTGCTGGCGGGAGGGATGAATGGTGAGTAATTGCTTAAGGTTTCCCTTTAGGGTAATGAAAATTTTTTGAAACTAGGTAGAGGTGATGGTTGTACAACATTGTGAATGTACTGAATGCCACAAAATTATATACTTTAAAAATGGTTAATTCTATATTATATGAATTTTGCTTTAAAGAAAACACTATTTCCTAACTTCTTTTAGTTCATGCTATAATTATTACTTGTAGCTCAGAGGATAACACCTTCCTGTAGCTAGTATGGTTGTATAATTATTCCTTTAAATTATTAGAATAATAGGTAGAATTGTTTATAACAACACTTATTAGAGTAGAAATGAGCGCCCACTAAGTTAAATGCCAGAACAAACCAGGGTTATCCCAGGCAGACTGGAAGAACAATCATATTACCTGAAATTAACACCAGATGCTTTTATGTACAAGCTCACCTCCACGTCTCAATAACTGTTTACATTATTAGATCAAATATCATCTTAAAATTATTTCTCAAGACTCATATACAGCACGTGATTCTTTAAAGAAAGCCAGTTTGTATACAGTTGACAGAGAGACTTCCACATCCAGATAAAAGCCTACTTTAAACTTTTAAAAAGTAGCAGTCTTTAGGTTAAAAAGCAAAATAGGATTCAGTAGACATTTTTGTTTTCAGTAAAAGCAATGAGAATTAACATATGTTTCTTAAATCCTGTTTCCACTACTATTTGGATAAATCATACCTGCCATCAAGTAAGTTGGTCTATGCATGCCAATGTACAGACTGCATATTTTCTTTTCTGTGACCCTATCACTGTCAACCCCTACAGTCAAATATTGTCAGAGTAGCAAGGGGAAACCTTGTATAATTAAGTTAAGGAACGATGGAAATATATCTTATTAATACACTTACCCTCAAACTTTTGGCCAGTACCTTTCCCCAGCCTATCGTTAGTTCTCAAAGATACCCAAATTTTGCTTTTGTTATGTATCACAACATATTGGTGGCCTTTCTCTATAGGTTAATTACTAGCTCATGATTTAGTTTCAGATGTAGATTTATCGTGCTTTTTTTCTGTTAAACCAGTGTTGTAATGCCATGTCTTCTGTTTAGTGATACCAATAAAATAGTTTCACAACAGAGTTAAGAATGGACTCTAACACATGTATCTTACCTTTTCTCTAGAACTGTCAAGTAATCCACCTCTAGCCACCATCCTTATTCCTCCTCATGCTCGGATTCAAGCAGCTGCTTCAACTCCTTCAAATACCACAGCAGCCTCAGGTGAGAACACAGAAGTCTCTTCTAAAAACACATGATTTAGTTTTGTCTCCATTTTATATCATTTGTTGAATGTGAATGTTTAGTACCTTCCAGCTATCAAAAACATAGCATAGCCAAATGATTAAATGTGAATAAAGTGTTGCTTTAATTTCCAAAAAGCATGAAAGGAACCCATAAATGCTTTATGTATAAGGTATAAATATCTTATTATAATGTAAGTGATGTCACTTGGTTATTTTAAAAGTCATGCTTTCTGTATAATTTCTTGATTAATATATTAAGTGAGATGCTTATAGCAGAAAATGGTCTGCAGAAGTGTAATCTTATTGAAGATAATTCACTTTAATTCCATTACCCTGAATATAAATTATATTAATATACTGGAGAGGGAAATTCACAAGAAGTGTGAATGTAGATTGGTGTAATTTAATCATTTAAAGGGCTGAAACGGCAATGCAAATTCATTTAGCTAAGATTTAGATCAGAATATGACTAAATCTTGTCTATCCCCGCCCCCCAAAAATCCCAAATGGTCTCCCAGGTTAAAGCTCAGGTATACTGCTGGTCCTGGAGCTGGTTCATGTTGGGACCTCATTTAATTAGAATTACCTGCATTACAGTGTTCTGAAAATACTCAACCCTTGAGTGAACTGAAGGTCCTCCGAAGGACAGCTAAAATGAAGTTAGAAATAGGTAGCACAATTGGACTCCCCCCACAGCCTCCAAAATGCAGATGTCAGGAGCTGACTTCATTTTTACTTAATCATCTGTTGCATTGAACCTAGTTGGATCAGATTAATGTTTGCCCAAGGGCATTTATGCTCCAGGAAATAAAACCTTGCATTACTAGTTCTTAGCATTCAACAGTGAGGTCAAAATCTACCTCCTGTTGTCTGACAGAGTTGTTTGTTCCTATCCAATCTTAATCTTTTGAATGTTTCTAATAAAGATTGACAACATTTCATTCTAATCTGTGGCCCATCTTCATTCCAGAAAAAGTCTAGAAAAAAAGGTCTCTTTTCTAGTTCTAGTTTCATCAGCACATGCTACCTTGAGAAAGTCATTTGAACTTCATTAGTTTTGGTAATGTCCTGTTCATTTTCTCAGTTTATAAAATGAGTGGCAATGCTCTCCTCAAGTAATATGGTACAAATCAAATGTGTACTGAAATGTGCTTTGAATTTTTTAAATGAAAAAATAGAATTTTTTTGTTTTGCTTTTAACTATGACCTGTATTTAGAAGAAAGACAGAATTGCTTCAATGAGCTATTAATCAACTTAAATCACTGGCCTAGGTTAGATTGTGTTGATTGTATAAAACATTGAATAGGCCCTAATCCCAAACTAGCACATTTACTTGTTGAGCTAGTTCATAGGAATTGTTTTAGACTATCAATACAATGAGAATTATGATTGGTAAGTTTTGGGTAATTTTAAATGATTTTCTTAATGTGAAATACTAGTTAGTGATTACAACTAAGATTTGGGGCAAATTGTCTGCCTAGTAGGAGCCTAGTATAACCTGATTTCAATATTGCTTTGATACAAGTTACAGCAGTCATCAAAAAATAATTTTACTGCTGTATATACATTTTTATAGCTGTTGAAATCAGATTTCAACATAAATATGTACACTGGCATTGGGCCTTGATCCTGAGAATTTACTTAAAGTTGAAGTAGATCAGGGTGTGAGGAATTTTATAGAAATAGTAGACTAAGGGCAGAGCTAAAATTAGTTTAAAGAAATGCATACCTTGAATATCTTAATACCAGGAAGGATTTCAGATATTTCACTAAGCTTCCTAGTGGCTAAATAAAGAAGTGATATCTGTTTAAAATTTCCCATATACTTCATTAGATAAAAAGCACACTGGTGGCTTAGGAGAAGCACAGTATTTCTGACCCTGCTGTTTGAGAAGTAGTTCTCCTTTAGGGCTGCAAATTTGGTACTATAAGCTAGTGGTAAAGAATCTGCCTGCCAGTGCAGGAGATGAAAGAGGTATAAGTTCCATCCCTGGGTCAGGAAGATCCCCTGGAAGAGGAAATGGCAACCCACTCCAGTATTCTTGCTTGGAAAATTCCATGGCTAGAACAGCTTGGTGGGCTATAGTTCATGGGGTCTCAAAGAATTGGACACGACTGAGCACATGCACACGCAAGAGAGAGTAAATGAAACTCCTGTCACCATTTCAACAATAAATGTAATGGTGACTCCATTTGGAAACTTTTTTAAATGCCCCTCAGTATGAGCTAAAGGCACAACACTACAATATGGTTAAAGCAAAACAGTTTTTTGGGGGGCCAAAGTTCTGGGAGCCAAGTAATGTCACCTAACATATCTTAGGAAATGCTCATCTAGATGAAGAGATTGACTGTATGCCCTTAATGGCCCAGATTTAAGTAAATACATACGTATGTGCATGTATACATATTTTAAATAAGTATTTGGTAGTATAAGTTACATTCTTTAGTAAGATCTTAAAATATACATGTTCTTTGCTGTCTCTCTTAGCATCAATTTCTTTATCCATACAATAGGAATAGTAAATACCCACCACATGTAGAGTTATGAGAAGTAAGATATTAAGTGTACAAACTGCTTAACACTTTGCCTGGTCACAAGGTGGGCCTTTAGTGAAAGGAAACTGCTACACCATTTTATTGTTATTGCCAAGTAAGGACAGATCCATAAATGTTAAAAACCAGCCATGTGAAAGACAGGGTTGACATCCATCCTTTTATGAAAAAGAATATATGACTCTCTTCACCTGAATAAATGGACATCTCATCTCCACCCAAGCAGGGAGGAAGTGAATGCCTGCCAACATGACAAAGCATTTCCAGGTCTGCTCCAAGGTATGAAGAACTGAAATATTAAGCTCCAAAGCCTCCGACCTTGAAAACCTGAACCTGGAAATTTTTTCTAATTTAGAATTTTCAAAATTAGAATTTCTAATCACCCACCCTAGCTATAGCACCACAGTAATTCACCTTTGGGTGAATGAATTGCAATATGTACCTGTAACTAAATAAGAGTAGTTATTCCTATCCAGTCCTATCCACATGCAAATATATGTTTAGGCAGTTACCAACATGGTACATACACTGTAGTCCATGGGGTCACAAGAGTCAGACTTAGTGAGTAAACAAAAAGTTATATAATAACAAAAAGGAGAGCCAATATGATCTGAGTGGTTAGCAGTAGGAAAATGATTCAGTACATTATGAAATCTCCATTTTTATGTAACTGTAAAAGACAGTTATTATGAAACTTAGAATTGTTGAAGTATTCATCTTAAATTATGTGGAGAAAATTTTAAAATCCTATGTACCATGTTGGTAACTGGGCTTAAATGTGTATTTGCATGTGGATAGGACTAGATAGAAATATACAAAAACTAAAACAGTTGTGGTTAATCAGTGGATAGGGAGGTTGTTTTTTTTCTCAAAAACTTTCATTGTTTAAATCATTTTTAAAACAACGTCGGTTCCTGGGGGCATTATATCTGACCATGGCTCTGACTGACACTAGAAACTTCTGAAAAGTGTACATACTGTTCTCAGACCATAAAGTATAATTTCTTATTTCAATGTTTGTATCTATCTGATTTTTCTCCACACCCCCAACAGATCCTCCCATTCATTCCATTTGGGAGACCATTCATCTGGACCCTGTAGAGTAATAATAAATCTTTAGGAATTATAGTTTTACTGATCATATATGAATTACTTTAGAGATCATCTGATCCAGTGCCAGATGAGTTAAGTGTAAGATGTAGTTGGGAATTTCAGCTAAAGCAATTTTCTCTGTGTTTCGTAATAGTCCTCTGGGTAAGGTTTCTTCCAGTGCAGTAGTTCTGCTATTAAAATAAATTTGAAAACCACTGATTTCATTTCACCCTCCTTATTATCTACTAAAAGCTAGTGTCCCATACTTGTATATATTCAGAAACTAGAATATTCAGTAGCACATTCCATCTTTGTATCACTTTGTTAGAAATTTATTCCCTTATACCTCTTCCACTCAATGATCCTACTCGGGGGTTATAGAAAACCAACCCAATTCTTACTTGCAAAGGCCCTTCAGATTTTAATGATGGCTATGGCTAGCATCTTCTCCATACTAATGAGAATTTTAAATCCTAATCGTGAATATGTTCTAAAATATCAGAATGTTAGATTTTCTAAACAGTTATTTGTCATCTGCACATTTTATAAACATACCAATTTTTTGCCTCTCTCTAAGCAAGTAATAAAATATATCAATGAGGACAAGGTAGAGCCTACTAGATTTTTTTTTTTCTTTTTTTGGTCTTTACCAGGGTTACTGATAAAATAAGTTAAATGGGACTAGACAAGGCTTACTAGGGATTATTCTTCTGATGCTCTGTAAATAACTCTAAATTACCCTTGTTGTTTGCTTAACTAGAGACCAACCTTACAATATTCATTTATATAGTAATGTTATGAAAATTAGTAAAAATGCTTTTGTCAAGAAAACTTTCAGCAGATTTTTTCCATCAAGAAAGAAACTGTGTCAAAGGTGGAAATGAAAAAATTTTGTTAAAGACTTAAAAGGAAGTTTCTAGTGCTAAAATATTTGTAAATTGAATTTCTGTAATTCATTTTAGAATGTGTTTTTAGACTATAGATTCTGGGTTTAAAGACATTTAAAATGTATAGATTTCCCTCACCCTCCTTGGGCTGCATTTTGTTTATTAGGATTTTTGTTATATCCTTTCCAGGTTGAAAACCCTTCTAACAGAAAAGGGAATCATGATAAGAGTTGGACAAGGTCTGTCTTCTCTGTCTTTTTACCTGGTCAGGGGGCTTAACTTTTCTTGGTCTTGCTTTGAAAACCTTTTGCTGTTAACCTCATTTAAACTGAGTTTGGCTTGTTCTGACAGGTTCACATTTTTATTTTTCTATTCTTCCTGGGATGTGTGCCCTACTTTTTAAATTAAGAGCTCATCAAGAAAAACCCTTTTATTTGGGTTCTTTGGTCCTTCTCCTTTTACTTTGTAAAGAGAGTATATGCAGTTGTTTGGTTGGTCGGAATTTTGTTTTCTATAATTTTCTATTTCCTGTCAGGTATTAGCCCCTTTTGAAGATTCTAACTACAAAATCATACTTATTCCCTGAACTTGTTGAAATGCATTTTGCTAAAGTCATGGTTCAGATTTAGCCAGGGCTAGTGGTCCCTTTTTCTATTGCAGTTATTTTTACCACAGAATTCCTGTCACCTTGTCACCTTCCCCATCACCAGCCTGTTTTTTTCCTAGCTGGACAGAATTAAACCCAGAATAATTTCTCCCATTGTTTGTTTCCACTGAATTTGACAAATAAAATGTTACATTAAGTCAGTGTATTGAATACTTACTTTTCTAAAATGACAGTTGCCTCCCTTCATCCCCTCCCCAAGTATCACTGGCCTGTGGCACTTTTATAGTGTGCACTGGGAAAGCTGTATCCACATCCTGTCTAGTTGTAGAATCCACAGTGTATGCCCTCAGGTGGTGTTCTTCATAACTCTTCCTGTCTATTTTCGGTTTATCTTAATCGAAATGTAAGGATTTTTCTCTATTAAAAACATAGTTCCTACTTATGTATGGAAAGAAAAAAAAAACATGATATCTAGTTATTTTAGAAAATAAGACTCTCCATATTCTCACTTCCAAAGAAAATCAAAGGTAACACTATATTGTATATTTTTGTCTAGTTATGAGTGGACAGAGAGACTGGCTTTTTTTTTAATGGGCTTATGGTATATGGAGGAAGGTGATATATGACTCTATAGTATTCAACTAGTATTCTAAGCCTATACCATAATTTATTTAACTAATTCCTTATTGGACATTTGAGTTGTGTCCCAGTTTTTAGAGGAATTCCTGAGTCAAAAGGTGTAAGGAAGTTTTAAATTTTTAATATATGCTGTCAAATTTTCATCCAGAAAGCTTGTCCCATTTTACACTGGTAATGCACATATTTTTTCATTTCTCCATTACTTCAGCACTAGCCGGCCCAGAGGGGGGGGGTGAGGGAGGTGGGGGGTCAGAGTGTACATGAGCACATCTGTATTTTTATGCATTACCAACTTAGTAGATGAAGGTGGGTATCTTTGTTAGGGACAGTTCTATGCCCATTTCCTCCTATTGGCTCTGGGTTTGAAGTTTTGAAGTATAGACTTCATCCATATGTGACCGTTTGACAAATTCACTGACACCAATGAGACTGTATCTGAGACTGTATCTACCCTCTGTTAGGATTTCAAGTTCACTTACTGAGGTTGCATATAGATACCTAGAGTCATACCGTCTTGGTATTATTTTCACCACAGCAGTGCTAAGTATCACTTCTAGGAAATTGCTTATTTTAATGTAAAACATGTTGTTTCCTATTAAGTCAAAAATTTTACCTGGGTTTTTCCTCCTTCTTCCAAAAGTATTGTAAAATCTTCTTGATTGAGTTGGTGAGTATCCTATCAGACATTCTTCTGGGTATTCTTCCAGTGTTCCTCAGTTCCTTACTTAAAGTCACTTGTTTATATTCATATGCCTTTTCTTATTCTTTGTTCCTCAACTAAGTTTTTTAACTTAAAAGATAAAAAACATCCTTTGTCTCCGTGGCTTTCAGTTTTTTACCTTGAACAACCAAGCCTCTTAATTAAAACGTGTTCTGCCCCTGAACACACAGCAGCTAAGGTCTCTTTGCTGCCAGCTGACCAAGTATAAACAGTATGGTTGATAAGCCCTCCAGGTTTGCTGCTGGATTGATTGCCTCACTGGTGTCTGAATTTCGGTTCTGTTTTTTAAATGACTGAATCCACCATGGTATCTCATGCCACACCTTTTCCTTGTAATACTATGACAAGAGAGGTGCTGATATTTTGCTTAGAAGTGCCCCCTCATTATGATACACACAAAGTTATCAAAATCCTGGTAGACATTATAAAGAGAAAAAATGAAAATTGAATCCTTTTCCTTACCACTGATACTTGATTTCATTAGTGTAGAGTATGATTTTAGTTTAAATGTAACATTGAGATATACCTTTAATTCTTCATGAGTAACAGTGTTGCTTGTTCATGTGTCAGTTAATACCACTAATGTGAGACCTAGTTTTAAGTAGAGGCATTTCCACTTGGAACAGCTTGAATGGGAACATCTCAAATTAGGACCTTCGGGTGTACACAATACACACAATATAGCCCAAAGCTCCAAAACTCTATCTTTTAGAGGAGTTGAGCTGTCATGAGACAGTTCTAAATTATAAAACTAGGAAGGCTCATGAATAGAAATTTACAAAATGGGCTTAGGAGAGCATAATAAAGAAACTAAGTAAAATATACTTAAAGTTCCCAAGTATATTTATAAAGTACATATAAAGCACAAAAAAAGATTTGATATATCTGAAATATGCTCTTTCACTGATATGCCAACAGTGATTTTATAGCTTTTGAGAACCTGAAAGCATGTTTAGAGTAAATAAGAAACTACATTTTATTTTTATTTAATTTCAGTTAAATAACCAAATGTAGCTCGCAGTCTTCCTATTTGAGAGTACAGATAGAACGTTTCCATCATTGCTGTTGGGCCAGACAGTGAACACTTGTATCAATTAGGTTTAACTTTTATAGACCTATAGTTCTGGAATACTGAACCTTTGGAACCCCAGCTCCCTTGTTTATTCTCTGTCCTGTTCCACCTAACCTGTTCCCTTATTTTCTGCTTTTCTATTTAAACCTTTTGGCCCCAGTTTATAAATGTGGGACCTTCCCTTCGCTCTCCTTCCCCTCCCCATTTACACATTTGATCAGACACATTGGAGGGAGAATGGACAGGACTTGCTGATGGCATTGGCAGGGGTGTACGAGTAAAGGATCAGGGTGAGAACTTTCGGTTTACCACCTAAGCAACCAGATGGTGCAGTTTCCTCAGTATTGAGACAGCTGCCCATCAAATCCATGACTCGATTATCTAGCAGCTCTTACAGATCTTTACAAATCTGAAAATAAAACTATGACTCCTCTCCTGGAAAATATGTGTATCAGATATGGAATTCTGTACATAAAAATCTACTCTAGGACAGAAGTCATAGCCTGGTGTACTCTTGGGGGAACCTAATATTTTAGAGCTTTGCCCTTAGTTTCACTACAGGATTGCCCAACTTGTCATTTTTACCTCTAAGGTCATACAGAATAAAATGGATCTCAATACATGTACAAATTTCCTTTGCCATACCCAGTACCAGAGCCATAGAACCATAGACTCTTCTCAGGATTAGGGGAAAAACAAATGAACAACTGGTGTAGTTTTCCATGTCTTAAACAGTTTATTAGGAGCATACCAAATTTTGTAGAGGGACTTGCTCAATAGTGCTCTCATTGGCTTGTGAAAATGTATGCATTAGTTATCTACTGCCGTGTATCAAGATAGCCCCAAATTTAGCATCTTAACAGTAAACATTTATTATCTCACACAGCTTTTGTGCAGCCTAGTTATGTAATTCTGGGTGAGGGTTTCTCATGAGGTTGTAGCCAAAATGTCGGCCAGGACTGCAGGCATCTGAAGGATTGTTGCCTGGGGTTGGAAGTTTTACTTCCAGAATGGCTCATTCCTGTGGGGAGTGAGTTTGTACTGGCATTTGCAGAAGGCCCAGCCCATTATTGTGTGAACCTCTCCATAGTAGTATATGTGTCTCATGTTGAGGCAGCTGGCTTCCCCTAGCCCAAGTGATCCAAGGAAGAGAAGGTGGAGGCCACAGTGTCTTTTATGTCCAGACTTTTGGAAGTCACACACCGTTGTTTCTCTGATATCCTGTGTGTTACATAGGCTGGCCCTATTTGTTAGAGGAAGGGATTACATGAGGGTATAGACATCAAGAGGTGCATGCCTCATTGAGGCCATCTTGGAGGGTGGCTACCACAGTGTAAAAAGAATGATCTTATCCCTTCTTCCCCCAAAGCTGACTGTTCTCTCCTTTCTCCCTCAAATCCATCCTTGGTTTGTTGGTTTATGGTATATCAGAGGGCTGGTAATGAGCATTGGTTTCTAGGAATGTTGGAAATCAATAAATAATCTTCCCTTGTGGCTCAGACAGTAAAGCGTCTGCCTACAATGTGGGAGATCTGGGTTTGATCCCTGGGTCGGGAAGATCCCCTGGAGAAGGAAATGGTAACCCACTCCAGTACTCTTGCCTGGAAAATCCCATGGAGAGAGGAGCCTAGTAGGCAACAGTCCATGGGGTCACAAAGAGTCAGACACAACTGAGTGACTTCACTTATAGTTGTTTACAAAACACCTTTATCTCTGTGTATCCTATTCAGACTATTTGAAAATTAGATAATAAAATAACCATACTGGTAATTTTATTATTATAAATTCACTGATCTGTTTTAATGTAATAACCCTTTGGTTAATAGAAGTAGACTCTGTAAATCATATTGGATTATGTAGGGGTTAGGTCTGAATGAAAGCCCTCTCTTCTTCCTTTGATAGGAAATCTTTTCTGCTTGTCTCCTACAGCCCATAAAGGTAATCATTCTGTTCCTCTGTTCCCTCTGTGCTCCTCTCTCCCGGTTGTTACCTCTGTAACCTTGGGCAAATTATCTCATTTCTTTGTGCATTCATTCTTCCCGTTTTCAAAGTGGATGCAATATTGTGCCTATTTCTTACATTGTGGGCTGAATGACATGTTTGCAACATACTTGGTATGATATCTGGCACATTGGTAAGCACCCAGATGTCAGCAGCTGCTACCACTGATGCTGTGGTGATGGTGGTGGTTATTGCAGTCACACTAAATTACACATTTGTGTATTTCTAGATGTCTCTTTTATCTTTCCATTTATTGGACAATTACTAAGCACTTCTTAGGCCTTATTACATAGATGGTGGTATTATCACCATTTTACCTATGGGGAAATTGTGGGTAGAGAGGTTAAATAACTTGTTCCATAATCACACAGCTATTAAGTTGTACAATGGAGTTTCATACTCAGTAAATATTTGTGGAAAAACATTTGTGAAATTGGATTCAACTTAAGGAAGATAAACAATCTTAGCCTATTTTTAAATCATAATGCCAGATTGCATCACTTTTATCAGTACATATGTAAAGGGAAGGGAATGAAGAATCAAGATGAGCTTTGTTGCTTTTAAAGGGTTATTGTTTAGACATAGAGAACAGACTTGCGGTTGCCATGGCGGAAGAGGGCAGGGGAGGGAAGGACTGGGAGTTTGGGATTAGCACATGTGAACTCTTTCATAGGATAGACAAACAAGTGGGTCCTACTGCACAGCACAGGAAACTGTATTCAATATCCTGTGATTAAACATAGTGGAAAAGAATATTTAAAAAAAATAGTAACTATTTAAATGTTTGAGAAGAAAGTTATAGAAATTGCAGTAAACATCTAAATCTAGTGACTTTATCAGAATTTTAAATTAACATTTAAATTATAGAGGGTCCATGTTAATTCAGATTCAAGTCTGTAAACAAATATACAAAATTGACAGTGGGATCAAAATAAGCATATACCAAGAAGAACTTTAAAAACATAGCTTTGCTCATTGAATAAACCAGGCAGTCTGTTGGAGCTACTGTTGAGTTTATGAAAGTTCACGTGTTTTTGTTTGTCTTGCTTTTCTTCTCCTTGTGTTTGTTTTATATCCCTCTGAAATATAGAGAACTCTATACTTTTTCTCAGCAAGGACTTTTATAACCTGGTTTTAAGTAGAGCTCATTGCACTGGGCAAAGGTTTTGGGGTTATTTTTTGGTTTTGTCTTTGATGAATGAATTCAGTGCTGTGACTTTAGATATCAAGGATAATTGTAATCAAAGTAATTAGCTGTTAAAATTTTACTCATCAAGTGATTTGGAAATGATTCAAAGAAAAATAAGATATCATTAAATTACAAACCTGAGGAATGTGAATGTCTTTTAAAATTTTATCATTCAGAAGGTGATTTTGTTTCTGATTATATGTCCACTTAAAAGGCTTGTGCTTTTTATTATAATCATATTAGCAGGTCTTTGGATTTATCCAAGAAAGAGGAGACTAGTTTTGGGAATGTCATTAACTCATAGGTAATAGCCAATGCAAGGTCATCTGCAGATTAGTAGCTAAATAGAATATTGCCAAAGAGTAATAATGGGCTGGCTGGCAATGTAGATGAGTCCTGGTGAGTGTTGGCCGATAGCTAATGACCAGCATGGCCAGGGGTGTGACGATGCTGATAATGTGTGCTGATAAATTCCTGATGACTGGTGGATCTCGAAGACCTGAGGAAGACCATAATGTGACAGTTTAACCTGTCATCCTCACATGTTAAAAATGAGAGAAAAGTTCTATTTGATGATAATCATGCATAGGTTCTGAGTGTCGTCCAGAGCATGAGAGATGCTGCAATGGCAGGGTTTGTGAGGAGCATTATATTCTGACATATGTTTGTACCTTCCAGGCTTTCTCAGGAGTGTTGTTTTTAACGCAGCCTGTGCCTAAATTATGAAAATGAACATTTTTCCTGCAAAAGACTTATAGGAACCTGTGGCCTGAATAGGAACTGATGTTAGGTTATTGAAACACAGAATTTGAATGATCATTGAGACTAAAACTCCTGATAAGCAGGGCATGTACAAAAAAAAAAAACAGGAGTTATGAATGAAGTGTTATATACAGTTACTAACTGGTTAATGTGAAAGACTGTTTACCTGCCTTTGGAGCATAGGTTCTATGTTAAATACCATATATCCTCTCTTGCCACCTGTCCTTGAGCCATTCAGATAAATTATTGTGATGCCATGCCATGGGCAATGTGGACCTAATGGATGGACCCTCATGTCATAATGCCTGTACTTATTTGCATGAAAATAGGATTAGAAGCATTTTTGAAGCTGTTTTGAAGGAAATAAAACCAATGAACACAGCCATTCTTATTAAGAGATAGAAACATTTCTTCCCCAAAGTTTGAGTTAAGTATAAGGGCAGATTGTTTAAAGGAATAATCAGATATTTCAGAAGGAAGTATAGTTTTTAAAGAGTAGCCATCAAAATGATAAGCTGAGTATCTAATCCTTAAGAGTTCCAGTATTTTGGTCACCTGATGGGAACAGCTGGCTTACTGAAAAAGTCCCTGATGCTGGGAAAGATTAAGGGCAGGAGAAGAGGGTGTCAGAGGATGAGATGGCCGGATGGTATCACCGATGCAGTGGACATGAACTTGGGCAGACTTCAGGAGATGGTGAGGGACAGGGAGGCCTGGTGTGCTGCATGCCGTCCGTGGGGTCGCAGAGTCAGACACAACTGGGTGACTGAACAACAACAAGAGTTCCTTAACCTAGAATTGCTGTGTGTTCTTGGGGTCAGTTTCCTGCTCAGTTAAAAAATTCAAAGTAGAAAGATTCAAGGACCAAATGTTGCATTCAGCCATAAAATTTACTCATAGGATACAGGAGAGCTACAGTCTCCAGAGGGAGGTAGAACTTCTGAGTCTGTTTTGTTGGTGTCACCAGCCTTGATGGCAAGAGTGGTGGACTTCTAGGATGGTGGCTCTTGAAAGTTGCCCATCTCAGTCAGGCCACCTCTCTTCTTGATCAGGGCTTAGTGTGAAGTTTTTGAGAGGAAATTTGCCTAGCCATATATCCCAGTCATGTGTCTAAGACAGAGATGCAACTTGACTAGCCACTGAAACAGCAGTATGTTGCCTACCTAAGATGGAGAGCCAATCTGGACACAGTTAAATGCCTTTTTAAATGTTACTGGAGGCTATGAAATAATAGTGGACCTTAAAAAGTGTGTGTGTTGGGGGGGGTGTGGATTAAAGTAAGTAGTAAAGATACATGTATTTCCAAAGTATTAGGCAAAGTAAGCTCAAGTGCTCTGATGTTTGACTGTAAGATGCTTTATTAAGTTGAATAAGGGAATTGGTCCTTCAGTGGCTATTTCTTTGCTGGTTGTGTCTTCCATTTCTGTGAATAATGGAGAAGGACTATACTTAGAAAGCAAGCAGTCGAGTTTGATTTACGCTTGGCGCTTCTGCCTATCAACACTGACCCATATTGCTTTCATTGCCTCCACTCATTCACCTACTTAAGCAGATGGCATATTATAACACCATTCAGAATTTCTAGCAAGTTTTCCAAGCTGTGCACTGTTCATTTATTTTCAGGTAAGCTGGATTCCAGTTGAATATTCATCCTATTCTAATCCCAGCTATGGCAAGAGCTTTGATAGAAATGTTCTCTGGCATAAGTCTGAGGCTTATGCAGAGGCACCATCTTCCCTGCACCGAGACCCATCCAAGGCACATACTTATATCTACGCAGAAAGAAATTCAGATTTCATAGTGTTGTTGTTGTTCAATCACTCAGTTGTGTCTGACTCTTTGCGACCCCATGGACTGCAGCATGCCAAGCTTCCCTGTCCTTCACATCTCCTGGAGCTATGTCCATCAAGTCAGTGATGGCATCCAACCATCTTCTCTGTCGTCCCCTTCTCCTCCTGCCTTCAGTCTTTCCCAGCATCAGGGTCTTTCCCAATGAGTCAACACTTCACTTCAGGTGGCCAAAGTATTGGAGCTTCAGCTTCAGCATCCATCCTTCCAGTGAATATTCAGGACTGATTTCCTTTAGGATGGACTGGTTTGATCTCCTTGCCGTCCAAGAGACTCTCAAGAGTCTTCTCCAACACCACAGTTCAAAAGCGTCAATTCTTCAATGCTCAGCCTTCTACATTTCAACTCTCACATCCATACATGACTACTGGAAAAACTATAAGCCATAACTTTGACTAGACGTAACTTTGTTGGCAAAGTAACGTCTCTGCTTTTTAATATGCTGTCGAGGTTTATCATTTTCTTCCAAGGAGCAAGTATCTTTTAATTTCATGGCTGCAGTCACCATCCACAGTGACTTTGGAGCCCAAGAAAAGAAAGTCTGTCACTGTTACCATTGTTTCCCCATCTGTTTACCATGAAGTGATGGGACCGGATACCATGATCTTAGTTTTTTTGAATGTTGAGTTTTAAGCCAGCTTTTTCACTCTCCTCTTCATCAGAAGGCTCTTTAGTTCCTCTTCACTTTCTGCCGTAAGGGTGGTGTTATCTGCATATCTGAGGTTATTGATATTTCTCCCAGCAATCTTGCTTCAAGCTTGTGCTTCATCCAGCCCTGCATTTCGCATGATGTACTCTGCATATAAGTTAAATAAGCAGGGTGACAATATACAGCCTTGATTTACTCCTTTCCCAATTTGGAACCAGTCCATTGTTCCATGTCTGGTTCTAACTCTTGCTTCTTGACCTGCATACAGGTTTCTCAGGAGGCAGGTAAGGTGGTCTGGTATTCCTGTCTCTTTAAGAATTTTCCACAAGAGACTGAGCCAGACCTGTCTTTGAGTGTCTGAGTGTCTCCTGTGGAGGCACAGGTCAGCAGTGGCCTGCCACAGGGAGAGGGACTCTGACTGCAGCAGACCTGGGAGGTGCAGCATGTGGCATAAATCCTCTTGGAGGAGGTCACCATTAGCCCCACCGTAGACTGCCGAGCAGAAGACCCACAAACTGGAGAACAATTATACCAAAGAAGTTCAAGCACTGCTGCACAAGTTCTAGGGCCCACAACAGATTTCCCAACCTGGGGATCCAGCAGAGGGACTGAAATATCATAGTACTGGCCATATTTAAAACAACACTCCAGATACAGCTCTCAGTCTGCAGTTGAGGCAACGTTCTTTTCTCTCTGAGGTATTACAGCATTGTTCATGCTCTCTGTTGGGGCTTTCGATTTGCAGATGCTAATGCTGGAGACCGTGGACAGACCAATAATGCCGCTTCTGCATCAGCTTCCGACTCCTCCTGAACAGTCCCGAGCAGCCAGCTGCACAGGAACAACCACCAGTTTACTTGAGTGTCACTCAGCAACACTGGTCACGATTGGCAAGAAAATTAAAAAGAGAAAAAAAAAAAAACCTATTCATTTTAGTGTTCAATTTTTTTTATTATTATTGTTGTTCTTATTTAACCTTGTAAAATATCTATAAATACAAACCAGTTTCATTGTATTCTCACTTGAGGGAGATCCAGGGGGTGGGAGGGGTTGTGGGGAGGGGGAAAGCGGAGCACTAGAACACACAATCTCTCTCCCACGACAATCTTTTTTTATCAAAAGTCTGCTGTTGTATACTTTAAAAACAGGACTCCTGCCTCATGCCCCTTCCACAAAAGAAGAAGACTTTGTGCTTAAATTTTTTTGAACTTTGTTTTCTTTTAAAGTCAAGTGTAAGACTTGGTTATAGTGCACAGCTTGAAATTGGTTGGGAGCTTAGCAGGTGTAACTCAATGGGGACTTAAATGTCACTTGTAAAATTAATCCATATCCTCGGGTACTTGAAGACTTGCCTTTGGCATGTCAATGGCAGGTGTGGCAGACAAAGGAAATGTGTGTCATTTGTAACCCGGGAGGTCAATAAAGTTTGAATCTGTAAGGGGAAAATTCTGAATCGATGTCAAGGTTTATTTTACTCTTAATCAGTGCTAGTGGTGAAGAAACTTCTGTAGGTAAAGAAACTTCTGAAGCTGTCAGGGGAGAAGCGTGTGTGCTCTTTGTGTGGGTCTTTGTTTGCCTGACCAAAGGTTCTCTATAAAACTTAGTACAGTTTTAATCCAGTGACCCAGGAGAAGACTGAGAAGGGTGTTGAGCTGGCCGCTCTGGCTGCAGAGGTCAAAAGCTGATGAACCTGGAGGAGGAGGATGGGCCGGGCAGATCTCACCACTGTGAATTAATTTGTCCAGATTTTTTTTTTTTTCTAAAGTTGCTTCCCTTGGAAAGATACACTTGAGAGGACATCGTAGTTAAATAATGTGAATTGTAACAGTCTACTGGTTTATTTTTCATATTTTTTAATTGCAAATTGAGCTTGCAGAAATTGCCACATTCTGCATATAGTTCTAATTTTAACTCCAAATCCAGAATCTGTATTTAATTTCAGCTTTTTTAACCTCAAGCTTTTTAAATTTTATTTATTGATGCATGTGAGATAGGCCATGATTTTAGATGGTAGGAATATTAAAAACTACACATCAAAATGATATAAACAGTCACTTGTACCTGCTGACTTTATAGGAAAACTGATTATATAAATGTGTGTATATGTGTTATATACATGGATTCAGTACTGCTTTTTGTTTGGGTTTTTTTTGTTTTGTTTTGTTCTGTCTTTCTGTTTTTGTCCACAATATCAAAATTGACTAGTTGAAGCATGAGGATGTTTCCCACTACACCTAGTTAAGAGTTTTCGTTTTCTTCATAAAATCAGTGAACAGTGTAAGACTCAGTCTCTGTTTTTGAAGAAAAAGCAATATTCCTTGGAAAGCAAGGAGAATTGAAGGATTATGTTGGCAGTGAGGAAATAGATTTTCACAGCTAGTTTGTTTTATATTTTTAAGGTTGACATCTATGTGGGCCTTATATACTCTAAAAGAACCTTAGACACCTTGGTGCTTATGGGCCATTACTTGACCTATGAATCTTTAAGGCACAATCAGTTGTACTTTACATTTAAAGATCACTTGAGTGATGGCCGCCTTTCCCGCCTACCTTCCTTCCTTCCTTCCCCACACACCTTTCCAAGGTTAGCTGATAACTGTAGGGCTGCAGAGCTGAGCCCAGACTGTGTATAACCTTTCACCCTCCTTGTTGTCACCTTAAGTCATGTTAGGGGCTTCACCCTCCAGGTGATTCGGAAGTGGAGTCTCTTGGCAGCCCTCACGCAGGTCCCAGCACCCTGTCCTGCTTCTTAACCAAGTGTGTGTGACTCTCCAAGAGAGTCATACTGCATGCTGACGTGAACCAGTACCCAGAGAGGCACCTGCGAGCCATCCTAGTTTTCACTCACTGTCTAGCTAAGCTCTTAAGCCACAGAAGGGTTTCTCCAACCTCTGGTTATATCAGAGTTCGTGAGAAAGGTAACACACTCAGTCAAACCAAATCAAACAAATTGCATTTTACTTTTCATAATGAGCTCCTGAGAGCAAATTAAGATTTGAAAGAAGGCTGAATCAAAGTATTTGACAGCATAATTCTTAAAGGGAATGGCTTTGATAGACCATTTCAGAAAGGGTTTATAAAGAAGCTGGATAGCAGGTCTGTGACAGAGAAGTGGACCTACTTTGAGACCAAACTACCCAGCCAAACATGTGGACACAGACACTACTCTGAACTTGATATACTTGCTGGAGAACATAAAAATCTGTGCTTCTTTTAGGAAACACTTTCCCCCACAAATGGGGTAAGAGAAGAAGAGAGAAAAGTCAAATGTTTTTCTCTCATTTTAATTGTGTGTGTGTGAGGGCTGAGGTTCGTGATTTTTCTTTCTCAAGGATCATGGTGGGATCACAGAACTCTTATACAAGTGGGATCCAGGTCTCTGAATAATGTTTTTTGTAAATAATAATAATAAAAGCTCCTCACCAAATTCAAGCTTGTACATTATATTTTCTTTCAATGTTTTTAAATTTAAGTTCTATTGTTTTGTATGTAAATATGTGGACCCAGGAACTGTTATTAATGAGCAAAAAGTTACTGTTCAGGGCAGTGATTCTGTTTAATAATCAGACAAATTGTAGACGAGCTTTTTAAAGCCATATAGTTTTAACTCTGTACAGTAGGTACCGGCCTGTATTATTGTAACAATAACTCTAGCAATGTATAGTGTATCTATATAGTTTGGAGTGCCTTCGCTTCCATGTGTTTGTTTTTTTGTTTCTGTTTTTCATTTTGCAGATTTTAATTGGTCTCAATATCCATGTCTCCCTGTCCCACCCCCTTCCCTTTGAAATAATGGCTCACTCATAACAGTGTCTTTGCCGCTTCCACAGTTACCATGCTCAGGAGTGGAAAGAGGAAACCATGATCATTTTCATAATCTCATTTCATTCAAGCCCTGCCTTTGTTTTGGTTCTGAACATCTGTTTCCTCCTCAGTAGCAGTGACCAGTTCCATTTCATCCAGGGACTTAGTGTAGTGCCAGGGAGCCCTCAAGCCGGAGAATATGGAATAGAGTAGATTTTGCTCGTCTCTTCCCCCAAACCCTAACCATGGGTCTTACAAACAGCAGATTCCGGGAGACTTCTGCCCTCTCTCTCTCTCTCTCTCCTCCATTTCATCTACTTCCCTCCCAAATGAGAGAAAAAAGAGAGAGAGAGAGAATTGGTTTTTGTAAATCGATGTTTCTTAATACTTGTATCGGTTTTGATACATGAGTGGTTTAAAATGCTGTGGTGCAGTTACTAGTGGCCGCTGCACGACTGCCGCTTGCGCGGTGAGGACTGTTGTTTTCACAAGGGAACTTCCCTCCCTCCTGTCACCTCTACCCCTATTCAGTGAAATGTCATTTTAACTTATCTTTTTAAAAAATCTGTTTCTTACTGTGTGCCCATCATGAAGGCCTTTTTCGAAAGAAAAAAAAAATCAAAATTACTTGTTTTGCCTCCAAGTACTCCATATAAGATGTCTCAAGTAGAAGAAGGAGAAAAAAAAAAACTTTACCAAACCAAAGCTTGCTATTTTTGAAATATCATGTGTTCATTCCAGCAAGGCAGAAGACTGCACCTTCTTTCCAGCAACATGTTGTGTCCTTTTTTTTAAGTCCTCTTAATTTTTAGACACATATTTTTCATTTGTGTTTTAATGAAGCCTGCCTAACCAGTCATCTTGTCTGCACCAATGCAAAGGTTTCTAAGAGGACTATTGTATTCTCTATCCCTGTGGATATAAAGACACTGGCATTTCATTTCTTTTTCCCTTTCCTTTTTAAGGAATTTAACTTTGGAATCTTCCAAAGGAAGTTTGGCCAATGCCAGATCCCCAGGAGTTTGGGGGTTTTTCTTTGTTTTAAACCAAAATTGTATCTGATTTCTCGTTCATGTTAGTGATCATCTAATCACAGAGTCAAACACTTTCTCCCTTATATCCCTTATATAGAAAAATAAACTAAGTATGCTTTACAGTAAAATCTGTCTTTTCTGGTAGAAACCTGAGCCACTGAAAATAAGACAACTAGAAGCAGAGTAGAGCCCCAGACTAAGGTCTATGTTTGAGAGGCTTTGAAAGTAATCTCTGGGGTTTGGATTATTTTCACAAGGGTTATGACGTTTTATTCAAGTTTGTTGCTCCATTTGCACCTCTGCAATAAAAGCAAAATGACAACCAGTACATAAGGGGTTAACTTGACAAAGTAGACTTCCTTGTGTTAATTTTTAAGTTTTTTTTTCTTACTATATCTGTCTACAGGCAGATACAGATAGATGTATGAAAATGTGCTTGCCTGTAAAATTTGCATTCATAAATGTGTTGCCGATGGATCACTTGGGCCTGTACACATACCAATTAGCGTGACCACTTCCATCTTAAAATCAAATCTAAAAAACAAAATTTATATATATATATATATATATATATATATAAAGGACTGTGGGTTGTATACAAACTATTGCAAACACTTGTGCAAATCTGTCTTGATATAAAGGAAAAGCAAAATCTGTCTAACATTATTACTACTTGAATGCCTCTGTGACTGATTTTTTTTTTTCATTTTAAATATAAACTTTTTTGTGAAAAGTATGCTCAATGTTTTTTTTCCCTTTCCCCATTCCCTTGTAAATACATTTCGTTCTATGTGACTTGGTTTGGAAATAGTTAACTGGTACTGTAATTTGCATTAAATAAAAAGTAGGTTAGCCTGGAAATGAAATTAAAATTCACAAGTGTGTGGTCTTTATTTCAGTACCCAACCTTATTTCCTTCACCCTATCTATTTTGCCAATGCATTATGTAGTCACATCACCACTTCGTTCCTCCAATTAGAGAAACACAAAGCTGTTAATAAAAGTCAAGATATCAACACTAGTTCTCGTTCTCTTAAATGATCTTATTCCATTGTATAGCCCCAAGAGGTGCAGCTTCCATCTTGGAAACCTTTGGAGTTGATGTCAAGGAAGCTATGCAGACACTGCTTTGAAAAAAAAAAATACAAGCCTGAAAGGGACAAGTTCTTAAAAATGTGTATAAGCTGCTGTCTTTGATTCCTGTGTTCATGGTCTGGTGTAGCTGTTATTTTCTTTTAACTTTCATCCCATTAGTAATGGTCTTTGGGAGTATCTGTGAATTATATGAACACCACAAATGGTGGGGCTGTACCTCCCAGATAAACCAACACATGTTGTGTTTGAGTCTGCTCGTTTCCAATACTGGATGATGTATGTAAACATGTTATGTCTCTTAGTGCAAAAAGAAACATCATTTTTTTTAGGGCTGGCTCACTCCGTCAGGCCTAATCTAAAGGCTAGATATAAAGTCATGTGACTGCTGCTTCAATAAAAACAAATTTATATTGGATAAAGTCTGGTCCTCTTTATTGTTGTGGTGGTGGGCTTGGCTAATATTTATAAAATAAACACTTTTACCAGTTGCAGGGGTTTGGGGGGGGGGGTCAGCACAAATAAATGCAAGATGTCACTTGTGTGATGGGTTAAGGACTTTGAAGAAGTAGTGATGAACCTGTCCTTTGAGATCATATCTCAGGTGCCCATGGAGAAGGGTAGTTATGAAAGGGAGCACTCAGGTTGCAGCTCCCCTTTGTGGAGAAGTCTGAAGTGAACAAAAGCAATGGGGTGTCCACCCCTCTCTCAGGTGCAGGACTATTTCACCCACTCACCAGCACCTTCAGGTTTAGGAGGGTTGCAGTTATGTTAAGGGGAAGACTGAAGCTGTCATAGAAAACGGTATGATGAAGCCCATGAGTTGTCACAGGCTGTGAAGGAATGGTCCATTAAGTGTATGTTTCTCTTTACATCCTCTTTTCAGAAAAGAGGACAAAACAGGCCTTCCCACGAGTTGTTGATATCCAGGCTTTAACTGGATCCTTCAAGTCCAGATCAGGTAGAGATTGGTGGTGGAGTGGCTCTGACTTAACGGAGCCAGAAGGTAAGCAGTAACTTACTTGGGCTTTTCTCCTGAGCTTTGGAGACTGACTCATCCTCACTGACTGAGGCAAGACCTAGAAAAAAGAATGGGGGTCTCAGGGATGCCTAGAAACTGATGCTAAGTTCTCCTGCTCAAGAGCTCAGGAAAGGGAGTAACGGAAATTCAAACATTTGAGAGTAGGAAAGTTGACTCTAGCTCCTAGCCCTATAAGCTGGACATGCACAAAGCTGCTGTAAGGAAGAATCCTGTGTGAGCTCTTTGGTGCACCTAACCTTGAAGCTTAACTGCACTTGGACTACACTTAGTTTTTATAATATGGGTAATTCATACGTATGTATCAATTCAATGTTTGTGAAACTGCCCAGGTGTTTTTAAAATCAGTACTGGGAGATGGGCATTTCTACATCCCACCTTAATCACCTTGCTCTTACCTTACCGTAACCTACCCTTAACAACCATTTCAGACTCTTGAGTGAATAGCACACTCAAAATTATTTCAATGGGAAAGAAGAGATGTATATGATATAGGAATATATTTATATTTCTAAATGAGTGTAATTAGACACAGTTACTGGGGGCAAAACCTGCAATGTGTTTGGAAAGAAGAACTCCTTTTCCCTCAGTTTCTTTTCTAAAAGCTAGTGTGTTCTACGTCCCCTTGATGCAGAAGAGGCTGGAGAATCTGGAGGGGTGACAGAATATGTTTGTTTGCTTTGATATATAGTCTCAATGACAAGTTCTCCAAGTGTGACCTTCTTGAAAAGTGGTAAAAGTGAATATCTGTTCCTTAAAATTCAGTTAACTTGTAGCTTCATTTGCATAAAAATATTAGTCATTTAAAATTACTACATTTTCAATGGTATGTAAAATTTTTATATGGAATAATTATTTTTATGAACAAGCCAAGTTAAATAATGCGTTTTTTATGTTCTCACACCAACAGTCTTCAGACATGTAAAGGGCAATAGTAAAATATGTATTATAAAAATAGAAATATATACAAATATGTTTCTCTTTCACCATCCCCACATTTCTTTTTCCCCCAGAAAGGAAGGCCAAAAAAGTTTAAATCTCTAACCAAAAGTTAATTATTTAAGTCCTCTTGCCTTGATTTGACATTAACCATAGGATCATATGTGATAAGCCTGGTTCTTAAGTATGAAATGCCCTATGTAAAGTTAATGAAAATGTAATTTGCGAAAAATGCAGAAACATTTTTACTCAAAATGGTTATAAAGCAGAGGCTGTCATACTCTTTAGCTTTGAAAACAGATGTGTAAACAGGAACATATTTATTAACTGCCATCCATATAGCCTTATCACAGAGTCCTCAGTGTTCCAGTCTCAGGAGGAACCAGCCCCAGTTCAGTTGTGCAGCTGACCTGCATCAAGTCCATACCCCCATCAAGGTCAGGATCCATGTCTGAGTCAGCGTGTACTCCCCACAGCAGGTTGCATATTGTCAGTGAGTAATGATGTGTTTTCATGAATGGAGACAGAATGAGGGAAGAATAAACAGAAGAAATTATGACAAGCTTGTGACATTCAGTGCAGGCCTTCTGGCCTCTCTCTAAAGGACTCCCTCAACTCTAATGCACCTGCATTAGCGGACACGGGCCTGGAACTCACAAAGCGACTTGGGACTGGAGGTTGTGGGTTGGGAATGGCTGTCAAGTGGGAGAGCAGGGGTAGCAGATGAAGCAGTGAAAAAATCCAAGAAGCTAATGAACTTGGGTGTGGGCGCAAACCCTCAGATGCCCCAGCCCCAGGCATCCTATCCCCTCTCCCACCATGACACTAGATGCCCAGACCCAGGGCCTCTTCTAAGGGGAGAGGAGTGCCTTGCCTCTTAAGGGCCTGACCTAGGGGCCAGCACAGTCTCCATGTAAGGCTCTTGGGCTTGGCTCTCCCCAGACTGAGCTGGGGGCTGAGGAATGCTAGCCCGCCATTGTCTCTGTGAGACCCCTGGGGAGGCAGGACCTGTCGGGCACTGTCAGCGTCTGTCTGTCCAGCCCCAGAAATGGTGGCTTCGGCTCCGAGGGCCCCGGCTCTGGCTGCCCTGGGGCAGCCAGTCAGCCATTTGTGGTGCTGAAGAGCTCCTGCATGAGTGGGGTGGCGAAGGGGTGAACGTCATGGATGCGCAGTAGCTGCTGGGTATGCTCAGCACTGAGGCTGCGGAGCTCGGTGAGTATGGCCATGATCTTCAGGAACAAGAACCTGCAGGCCAGTCAGGGGAACGGTTGGCGGTACAGCCCACCCTGCCCCCACCCACCAAAGCTGGAGCCCCTCTGAAACTGCGCACGTTTGAGGGTTTTCACCCCAGGACCTCTCAGGTAAGCCAAGAGACAAGGCTCGGCTGAATTCCTTAAGCTTCCACAGCAGTCTGTGGACAAGGGGGCAGAGCAGCCTGGCACCCTTGAGGTGTGGACCACTCCCCACCCACATCTCCTCCTCCGGGCTTGAGCCTCCACACACAGGGATGTCGTGGGGAAACCAGGCATTTCAGACACTGCATGAACAGGTCAGTTTGCGGGGAACCTCACTGCCATGGCTAATGAACGAGTGTCAGGACCAATGGGAGAAGCTGTGGAGGCGGGGGCTGGAGGCAGCAATCCCTCCCTGGATCTAGCCTGGGATCCAGTGTCTGAGACACACCTCATGCCTCAGGTACCCCGTCATGCCTCCCGGCTCCATACAGGGGAGGACTGAGCAAAGCAAGACACCCAGCATCCCATAAAGCCAAGCTCAAAAGCCAGCTGCAGCAGCCAAGTAAGGACCCGAGGTTTTACGTTCGCACAAGCACACCCAGCGCTGGCCTTCCCTGGTCACGGCCCAGGCCTGGTACCAGGTCACAAGGGCTGCTGGGGCCCAGTGAATGGAGTGGGAGCCCCTGCCTGGCCAAGCCCTGAACAAGCAGCCCTCCTCCCTTGGGTGACCAGGACCAAGGAGTTTCCTCCCGTTACCTGGAGTTTGTCCTAGGAGGTGCTTAGGCAATTAGTGCTCCAGGGTGTGGGCTATAGACTTGGCCGGCAAGGACCTACCTCCGGCCCCACCTGTCTGGCTGTGGGCCCCGGGGTCAGCCACCCTGAGCCTCCGGTCCCTGGCAGAATATGGTAGCACTTGCTGCGTGGGGCTGTTTTCAGGATTAAATATGATGTGCATGTAAACTGCTTGGCATCAGGGCTAGCTCTTCTCAACAAATAGTCGTTCTAGTTGACTGGGCAGGAGACCTCAGTGAAGGCCACAAAATAGGGCCCCAAAGCCCTGGTAATCAGAGGCTTCCCCAGGACAAACAGGTCCCTGGGGGCGAGGCTCACACCCCCTCACACCCTCTCTGCTTGCTGCTCACCTGTGGGCGGGCTGGGGCCGGTTGAACTCGATGTAGGCCTTCAGGGTCATGGCGAACTGTTCCTGCAGCTGGTCTACCACGAGGCGCTGCACCACACCTGGGCGGTCTGGTGGGGAGAGGAAGGCCACAGGGGCCAAGACAGGCTTGGTCCATCCCAGAGGGGACAAATGGCTAGCCAACCACCTTCCAGAGCCAAGGATTCCCAGGCAAGGAAGTAAGGGGGTTGCTAAGAAGGCTTTGCATCACCCCTCTGACCCGGGGAGCAAACAGCTGGAGTCCCCATCCTGACTGAGCAGTGATTGGAGGGCAAAGCCATCAGTCAGGAACCTTCCCTGGGGAAAGCAAAGGAAGGAATGCTGCTCCCGACCTTGGCTGAAGCTGATGGGGTGTGAGCAAGCCTGGGGAAACAAGGGAGGGGCAAAGGGAAGCCAGGCAAGGCAGGTGGCGCTCCCACCTGGAGAGAAAAGGGAGATGGCCTGCATAAGCACGTACTCCTCCTTATGCAGCTGCAGCTTCTTCAGCATATAGTGGAATTTCAGCACAGGCTCCAGGAGAAGCTGCTGGAAGCCACCTGTGGGTGGGTGCAGGCTGGAGGGGTCCACTTCTCAGGAAGCTGACCCAGGACCCAGATCTCTCTCACCAAGGCCCCCTTTCCCATGGCCCGATCTTCTGCACTGCGATCCCAGGACCCTCGGATCCTGGTGTGGCTCCTCTCCTCCCTCCACGGTTGTTTTCCCACCCTCTGCCAGGACAGACAGGCGTCTCTCGGGCACCTGCAGGGTCTTCCACGCAGTAGGACAGCCGACCGCACTCCCAGGTCCTGGTCTCTGCGTTGAACACTGTGTTAAATCTCAGCTGGCACAACTCAAAGGCGGCTCCCTTCAGCAGGGAGATCTGGTCCTCTATGGGCAGGTTCCTGGCAGCAAGGATAAGGAGGGGATGCCGGCTTCCAAGGAAGCTGCCACAGGCCGGCACCCACTCCTATAATCCTGAATCAGGGTGGGGGTGGCGAAGGAAAGAGGTAGGATGGGCTCCTGCCCCTGAGCACGATTGCAGTAGCCTTCAAATTGCCTTCACTCTCTCCCCCTCACAATCCAGCAAGCATATTCCTCCTCACTGCCGTCTTCCCCTGGGCCCCTGCCACCTTCAGGGACTGCCCACTGCTGATGCGGCTGGATGTCCAGGCCCCTTACAGCCCAGCCCCATCTCCTCCAGCTCCCTGCACAGCCTGGGCTCCTGGTCCCTGGCCTCATACTTTCTGCCTAGGTTTCCCCATTTGGAATGATTACACCTTTGAAGTGAAGTGAAGTGTTGTTAGTCGCTCACTCATGTCTCTTTTGCAACCCCATAGACTGTAACCCGCCAGGCTCCTCTGTTGATGGAATTCTCCAGGTAAGAATACTGGAGTAGTCATTCCCTTCTCCAGGGGATCCTCCCGATCCAGGGATCGAACACAGGTCTCCTGCACTGTAGGCAGATTCTTTACTGCTGAGCCACCAGGGAAGCCCTTTAGCTTCACTTAAGTAAATCCTCCTAGTCCTTCAGGCCAAGCAGTCCCTATGCCTCCTAGAGGTCTTTCCAGAGTGCAGTCCTTCTGCAGGTGCCAGTCCTCCAGCGTGAGTGCCATGCAGCGGGGCAGTCTGCTTCCTGCTGTCTATTTTGAATTAGCCATGTCTACTGTTTCTCTCCAGGCAGGCTGAGTGCCCTGAACCCCACTCCCAGCACTAAGCACAGGCCCAGCCACAGTGGCTGCTTCTCGTCACTGTGTTAGATTGACACAGTGACTTCCCTACCTGAGTGCTGTGCTGTGCTTAGTCACTCAGTCATGTCTGATTCTTTGCGACCCCATGGACTGTAGCCCACCAGGCCCCTCTGTCCATGGGGATTCTCCAGGCAAGAATACTGGAGTGGGTTTCCATGCCCTCCTCCAGGGGATCTTCCCAACCCAGGGATCGAACCCGCATTGCAGGTAGATTCTTTACAGTCTGAGCCACCAGGGAAGCCCTCCCTACCTGAAAGCCACCGCCCCCCCCTCCCCCGTCTCCCCACTAATGGAGGCATTCTACCTAAAAGCCCAGGAGGGATTTCTTGAGGAGGACATGTGCCTGGCTTTGGGCTCCTCAGGAGTTGAGCCTCTTCTTTTAGATCTGCAATGTTGAGCCACAAATGCCACAAAGTTGATCTTTTCCTTCTGTGTTCCCCCCAGTGCCCCGCCCAGGACCTGGCAGGGGGCAGGCTCTGAAGGCTGTATGCTTCCAAAGCTGGCCTCTCTGATGGAGATTCTGTGCACCTGCCTTAACCTGGGTGAACCTCAGTTTTCTATCTGTGGAATGAAGGTGAGAGTAACGCCTGCCTCCTGGGGTGGTTGTGCTCAAAGCTGATCGTCACAAGAAATGAGTGCCCTCCCACCCTGGCGGTAAGTCCTGGATCATCGGAAGGTCAAGGGGGATCTGCTGGGTCCACGGGTGAAAGTGGGTCCCTCTCCCTGCTCCCTTGACCTAATTTGCCACAATCTGAACCCCACTCCAGCCTGTGACCACCCTCACTCCAGTAAATAAGTCCTGCATGTCACCCACAGGGGAACCCATGGGCTCCTGGAAAAGAACCTGCCCTCTGCCAGCAGATGGAGTCAGGGGTCCTTGTGTGATTCAGTTCCACCTGCCCAGGTCCAGCCTGGTGGGCCTGACCCCAGGGAAGACACGCCCGGTGCTACCTCACACTGTGACAGGCTCCCTATTGTGGGGCTGTGGTTGCCACCACACCAGTAGGGTCCAGAGTTTCTCAGTCACCCCAGTTGCCCAGTGGTTGTTGCCTACATGCCTAGTTTTGGGAGTCCCGGCCCATTGTCCTCCTTCTCAGCCTTCTCTAGTGGCGGACTGCTGGCGACACAGCACCTGTTCCTAGCCCTCTTCTTCTCTCTATGGGCCGCCTTCCTTTTCCTTCCAACTTTTCCATTGCTCTTGAACTATCAACTTGTGACTCCCACCCCTTGGCAAGAAAATGGACAAAGGACATCACTCTCTGAACATCCACATGTATGTGCTGAATGCTCTTCCAAAGGTTTTCTTATTTCACATAACAGCCCTGCAAGGCAGGCATCATTGGCCTCAGTATAGCTGATGAGGCAGCTGAGCCACAGGTTAAATGGCAGGCTGCAGTCACAAAGCTAATGAGCCACATAGACAGCGAGGGCTCCACTCCCCCACACGACCAGGTGCCCTGGGGGCAGAGGTAAAGGAGTGTCTTTTGGCACCAGGGTCCTCCAAATTCAAAGAAGTCTTCCCCAGACCCTCTGAATCGCCTGGCCATGTCCTGCTCCTTCCTACACCGTCCACCCAGCCCCTGTGTCCTACCTGAAGTAGGAGATGACCTTGGCAAAGTTGATGATGCCTTTGAACATGTAGGTGGACACGTCAGCTATGTGGGGCAACAGGGAAAAGATCTCTTTCCCGCCATTGTCGGCTGGGGGCTTGTAGTTCCAGACGCTGCCATCTTCCCCCCGCAGTTGCAAGGAGAGCTTCACTGAACACAGATCTTCCCTGATCTTCCTCCACTTGGCGGCTTCTTCCCTGGACTGAATCTGCAGAGGCTCTGGAATCTGGCAGCCACTGCTGAGCACATCTGGCAGCTGGGGCATGGGCCAGAAGTGGGAGAGAAGAGAGGAGAGACAGAATATATTCTCCCAAACAGGAATTTTCCCTGTTCCCAGACAGGCGCACACAACCACAGCTGCTCCCTGAGAGGATGCACAGTGGCAGGCATGTACAACCCCCCACCCCCACCCCCATACACAGAGCACTTGTTTCTTCTCTTCTCTTTGGTGGATCTCTGACTTCACGGTCCCTCACATTCCTGCCTGGTCAGAGATGGGTTAGCTTCCTGCTTTGGTGGAAGGTGAGGGGGGCCTCCATCGAGGGGTGTGTCCCAAGTGTCCCTGAACTTGCACTCAGGAAACTCAGAAAAGGATCTGAGAGCTGGAGATGGAAAGAACAGACTTTGGGGGCCGCTGGCTACCAGTTCTCTGACCTGGATGGGTCACGAGATACCTGTGAGCACAGGTGAAAGAGGGCACTGGGGTCAGACAACGCTACCATTGCTGAGGTCACTGAAGTTTCCTGGATCAGTAAAACCAGTTCACAAATGTCATGCCCCCTCTGCGTCCTCATAAAGCCCTGAATGCCAGCAACCCTGGTGCAACTCAGCTGTCCATAACTCCATTTCTGACTCAGACTCCATTTCTACAGGCTGCGGAAGGAGAGAACAGAGTGTCTCAGACCTGAGCATGAGTTAGAATCACCTGAGGGGTCTTGTCATAGCACAGACTACTGGGCCCTGCCCTCAAAGGTTCTGATTCAGGGGTGAACTGAGAATCTGCATTCCTAACAAGTTCCCAGGTGCTGCTGCTGCTCCTGAAAGTCCAGGGGCCACTCTTCGAGAATCCCTGGGAATGAGATTGGGGTTCTGAGGAGTGAGCACAGAAGCTGAGCCATCTCGAAAGCCTCATACCCGGAAATTCTTGAAATGAATGAAGGTGCTATCAAAGGTGTTCATCTGAGCAGTCATCAGCTCCCGGATCATCATTTGCTGCTCTTCAGTCAGACCCTTGGCTCCAGGGGGCTGAGTTTCAATCCGTTCTCTCTTCTTCCTCCTGATCAAGGCCCGTCTCTGCTCCACAGCCGCATCAGACATGATCACTGCAAGGACAGCCAGGAGCAGACTCAGGCAGCAGCAGGGGATGGGGACAGACAGGTGACAAGAATCCTGCCCTTTTCCAGACTCTCAAGGACTCTGGGCTCTCTGGAGAAACACTTGGGGGGAAGGACGGGTGTGCTGCCTGTGACCATGGGGTTTAAGACAACACTGTGAAACAGTGGTTATTGCTCCGGCTTCTGGATCTTAAGGCACTGGGCTTCAGTGACGGCTTTGCCACTTTGTAGTGGTGACCTTGATGGGCTTCTTTACCTCTCTTTCCTTCGTGGTAAGCTGGAGTAACAGTGCTCACCTCACACTGCTCTTAGGATGAGACACTGCATGGGAAGTGCCTAATATAACTGTTGCTATGTAATAGTTGTTTCATAAATGCACCCAATTATTTTTTTTTGGTGTATCAGATACCATTAAGACGCCTGAGAGTCCTCCAAGATCTCTGGGTTTCAGAGAGCTGGGCTACTGCTTAGCAAGAGCTATCTTCTCCAGCCACTTCCTATGTAGCCTGGGGCTTTAAGGTCATCTGTGGATTTCTGGAGCCCACTTGTGTATGCAGAGCAAAGCTCTGGGGGAGGGGGTACTGGTGGGGAGGGGACAACAGGCACAGCTCGTCTGCAGGAAAGGCTCACTGCCAATGCCCAGGGAACCAGGCCCCTTAAAGGCTGCCCAAGGTCTCGTGTCCCTCTGTGACTGATGGAGAGAAATACACCTTGGAAACTTCCAGCCTTTTCCCATGGTCTTTCATCGCAGAGCCCCTGGGAGCACAATTATACCAAAGCTGGACAGGGGAAATGAGAACCCTCTGTCACTGGCTGCACACAATTCCTCCAGGATGCTAGGTCTGGGCCACTGGTAGAAGGTGCAGGTCATAGCACACCATGAGTCTCCAGCTTCTCATTCCCATTCACCCCCTCCTAATTTGGCTAAAACAAATATGAAGGGCACAAAACGAATCATGCAAGCGCAACTGAGGGGAGAGGGGAGTACGACCCTGGCCAGAGAGAATCAGGCCTCCAAGAACAGAGAATGGAGATAACCCTCCACTTCTCCAGTCCCTCCAGGATAGGCAGGGGACCTCAGGTTGACATCTGCCCCTGTGTGCACGCGCACACGGATGCTCTCGCGCACACCGTGGCTCACATGCCCACGCCCACTCCCACAGCCTTTGCTCACTCTCTTTCCTCATGCCGCTCTCCAGGCACTTGCGAAGGCGGCAGGCCTGGCATTGACGCCGGGTCTTCTGGGTGATCTCACAGGTGCCCTTCCGGAAGGGGCACCGGGGCCGGGCATTGCGTTTTATGGCCCTCCTGCAAGAAGACAGAGAGTAGAAGATAGGCCGTGTTGTGTACCCTGGCTTCCTGTCCGCCCCTGACACGGACACTGGTCACACCCTCTGTGGGCTCTGCCTTTGCCTCTGAGTTGGGTGGGGTTCATAGGAAAGGTATAGACCAGGGCTCTTCAGGCTTCTGTGGGTGCCCAGAGGCCTCCGAGCCTGCTGGAGGAGGGGAGCTGGGTACTAGACTGTCCTCAGCATCCACGTGGGAGGTGGACGCTGCTCAGGGCCTGCACCAGAGCTGCTTTCTGGGATGCTTCAGCACCCTGAGGCCCGCACCCTCTCCCCTTCTTCCTAACGCCCAGGAACCCCAGGAGAACTGGGCCAAGTTTCTGTGGAGGTGGCTTCTTCCTGGATTTCTCCTTGAAGAGGAAACTGGAGGAAATCTGGCCCCAGGAGTGTAAGAACTATAAGCCTCCTGCCTTCCCCAGCCCCCATTCTAGATTGGGAGGCCAGAGGATCGGGTACACTACAGGAAACTTTCTATACCTCACTGGAAAAAGGCTTCCCCTTGCTGGCTGGGGGGAACAGAGAGGCTCAGAGCCCCATAATAGTGGAGTGTATGGGCGCTGCGTCCACGTGTCCCCAGACAGCTGCGCCAGATGGGAGACAAGGTGGTAAATTCCTTTTAGAGATCCCAGCACACACACACCCTCCCCTACAGCCCAGCCATCCTGCACTTCACCAGAAGACCTAGTCAGTGGGGCCCTAACTTTATCCCCCTGCCCCCAATTTTCACAGCTGAGTAGATGGAAACAAATTCTCCTTTGGATCTGGCCTCTGGCTCTGGTCCAGCAGTGTGGAAAATGAAGAATGGACAGGTGTGGCTACTGAGTGGGCCCTGGGGGCTGATCTGGGAGAGACCTGAGGCCAGGAGCCAGAAGGCCAGGGGGCGTATTTCTCAGGCCCCACCCCATCCCCTGCTGGGTAAGAGCCCCCTGGGTGACTGGGGGAAGGAGCCCACATTTATCCAGCCATACTGTGGATTAGATGCAGGGCTACAGATTGTGCAGAGCTTTGCAAACTTAGTTCTTAGAACCCTACGAAATTCATTTGGTCATCTGCCTGGCACAGATGAGGAAACGGAGTCTGTGAGAAGACAGAGCGCTCGCTGTCCTCTAGGTAGATGACAGGCTGAAGTTTGAATTCAGGTCTGCCTGATACCAGGATCCAAGCTCTGACCCCTACAGCGAGCCGCAGGGAGAATCCAGGTCTGGCTCAGGCGTCCTCCCTTCTCCGTGTGGCCTCATTGGCGGATGCCCAGCTCAGGGATCTGTCTGGGGCTCTTTGCTAGTGGCCAGTTCTGGAGTCGGCTGGGGCCCTGGTCTAGGTGATGTGAACTGAAGGGTCTTCTGGGAAAGGTTTCTTTGCTCTTAGAGGACAAGAGGGGCCTTTGTGTTCCTCAGCTGAGCCCTGTGGTTCCCGGCCTGAACCCCTGGCACTTTGCTGCACTCAGTGGAGCAGGCAGGGTTGGCACTCTCTGATGGCAGAAGAGGAAAAAGGACTGACTGCTGGGCTCACCAACCCCTTGAAGGCCTCAGACTTCTAGATGTGAGAGGTGACATGTTGTCCTCGTTGTTCAACACCGTGAGTGGAGAGTTGTTGCTTGTAGCTGAGCACAGGCTGACAGCGCCCAACACAGATGTTCATTTCTCCCTGCAACATGAGAGCTTCCTGAGCTGGCCTAACCCCTGGGACCTCAAACTTGACCACATCAGCTCCTAAACCAGGGTTTCTTCACTCTGGTCGGGAGTGGGGGTGGGGGTGGGTGGGTCCTGGGCTGCTCCAGTGCATTACTGGGCTCTTCCTGGCTTGGACACCCCATTGTGGGTTCTCCCCTGCACCCAACTGACTGGTGGCCCAGCTTTGATGGGACTGCAAGCTGGACCTTGGTGCTGGGGTCCATTTCCATGTAAATGTTCAGCCATTAGGAGGAACTCTGCAGACGTCAAGTCAGCTGGCTGTCCTCAGAATGCACGAGGGGCCCAAGTGTGCCCCTGCGGTGGGAGCTGCCTTCCACACACTTGGCCCTCCCTTCTTTCCTGGTTGGCTTCTCTTCCTCTTAGTCTGAGCCTGCACTGAACAGTATCATTGTTCTTTCTTCAGCTGAACAACGTGACCTTTCTGTTCGGACCTGTCTTGTTGTGAGCTAGGACTTTATAGTCCTTAATATTTTGGATCTCTGTTTCTAAGAGGTGAGCTGGTGTGTCATATTCTTCACTTATTTTATGCCATTCTTTACTTAACATCGCTCCTTAAGAATGATTTGAACTCTAAAATTTTGTGGATTTTCAAGTTCTTTCTCCTCTTTTACTGACTCATTTGCTGTATTTGCTGTTTTATTCAAGAGCACATGGAGAAACAAAGGGAGATCTTAATGGAAAGGGGCTTTTCCTGAGTAGAGTAGGAAAATAGAAGATGAAGATTTCCTCTCGGATGTTAATGGTTCTCCTGAGACTAATTAGGAGGTCTTTGGATGGGCCACCAGCCCACACTCTGAACCTGAGAGCAAGGTCAAGCCTAGGCCCTGAGCCGATGCCCAGGGAACTAATAGCAGAGCCCCAGTTAGATGTGACCCATTTTGTCAGAGGTAGCAGGTGGGTGAAAGTTGACAGGTAACTCTACCTGAAAAAGCCCTTGCATCCTTCACATGTCATGACATTGAAGTGATAACCAGTGGCCTTGTCCCCACATACACGGCAAATCTGGGGACCCTCTTCCTCGTCTGCACCAATGATGGAATTTGTAGATGCAGAGTCAGCTTCTCCACAGTGCACGAGGTCAGCATGGTTCCACTTCTCTTCACGGCCCACCTCCAGCTTTGCTTCTGAGCCTCTTGGACTAGAAGTGAAAACACCACAGGGAATGAGAACCCTGGACAGGGGTGTGCTGAGGCAGCCGCAGTGTGCATCACTCGTGTTTGGTTCTGTGGACATTAAGAGCTGACTTTCCATAGCAGAAATGGGGGTAGAGGACTAGAGTTAGAGAGAAAGATGTTACCATGATATTTGTGTTCAATAACAGGGCCCTGGAGTAAAACACATGGACGAAGAACATGGGAGAGAGAAAAGTTAGAGGAAGAAATGAGAAGGAAAAAGAAAGGAGTATCTGGGTTGGACTAAAGAAGTAACACTTGGATAGACTCAGATTAGGAGGCCATGAGCTGGTCACAGGCCTGAACATGGGGCAGTCCATGGGACAGGACACTTGTTCTGGAACTGAGGAGACCCAGAGAGCTGGCCCCTCGGGTGTATTGTGGCCCAGACTCCCGGAGAGAACTGGAAAGGCTGAGCAGAAAACTTGTTTTCAATTGAGTAAATAAGCAGATAAATAGAGAGAGAGGAGCCAGGTCACGACGCAGAGAGAGAATACCCAGGTCCCAGTCAGGCTGAGGGGTAAATGAGTAATCAAAGAACTCGTGCCCATTCATAGAGCTGTACTCTAGATGTCCTCCCCAGGCCACTTTCACCTGGAGGGTGTGACTTGAATTCTACTTGGCAGTAGGCATAGAGGACAGTGGGCAGGCACTGGAAACCATCCTATTCACTGTTCTTCCGCCAAGTCTCTCTAGGCCACCACACTACAGATGATGTTGCTTTTTCTAAAAGCAAAATAAAACTTCTAGTAAAATTTCAACACACAAATTTCTGTTTTTAACAGCATGACAGATGAGAGCTGACCATTTCACATATAAGAATGAATTAGAAATTAATCTGTGCCATGACCCTGACCCTTCAGAAAACTGCAAATAAAACAGACTGACTGGAAACCTGAACTGACCAGGTATGTGGAAAATTTTCCTGATTTTTTGAATTATAATTCTGCCCTCATACAGGCTTGCAGGAAAAAATGTATACTTTGCGTGTCCAGAAAAGCCACAAAGAATTTGATTTAAAGTGATTGTAGGTTGTTAGTACTCCCAGACATCCACAGAAGCAGAATTAATCCTCCCCACCCCTCACCCCACCCTGTAGAGGAACTCACCTTCCACCTATACACAAAGAATCACACAAGTAATTTTCAAGGAATATGAGCAAAAACTCATAATCATGAATAAAAAACTAACATGGCACCATGAGCGGGAGACAGTGAAAACAACTTACAGCAGGATTAGACCTGCAAAGACCCTCTGAATTATCAAGCAAAGAATGTTTAAATAAATAGTAGAAGAGGCTGACAATCAAAGAAAGAGAAAAAGCCTGTGAAACTGACCAATCAGATTTGTAAAATGAATAAAAATTGACCATAAAATCTGAACAAACAACTATATAAACCAATGATAACAATGCTTGGGAGTTAAAAAGAAAAGCAAAACACAACTAAAATATGCAAAAACATATCCTCCATATCAGAAGATGGATGATCACAATGAAAGTTTTCTAAGGTTCAATATTGTTGAGGGAGGAGAAAGATAATAAATCCGATTTTAATTAGTAAAGTGTGCCTGTTAAGATTTCTGAAGTTTTTTAGTCGCTCGATCATATCCAACTCTTTTCGATCTCCATAGACTGTAGCCCCCACCAGGCTCCTCTGTCTGTGGAATTCTCCAAGCAAGAATACTGGAGCAGGTAGCCATTCCCTTCTCCAGGGGATCTTCCCAACCCAAGGACTGAATCTGCATCTCCTGCATAAGATTTGTAGGCAACCCCTAAAAGTCTGGAAATAGAATGCATAGCTTAAAAGCTCGTAGAAAGGAAAAAATGGAAGAATAAAGAAAAGACCAACCATAGAGAGAAGAGAAACTGAAATAGCATGGTGGAAAGAGCAAATATATTGATAATTAAATGTAAATGCAGTTGATCCTTGAACAGCACAAGTTTGAATTGGGTGGTCCACTTGTATGGAGATTTTTTTCAGTAAATGTATTGGAAAAATTTTTTGAGATGTGTGGCCATTTGAAAAACTCTTAAGATGAACCACATAGCTTAGAAATATTGAAAAAATTAAAGGTATCTCCTGAATGCATAAAACATGTGTAGATATTAGTCTTCCTTGCATAGGCATAAGGTGAGAGGTATTTAATATAAAATCAATAATGTGTTAGTTTTCTTACTGTTTTATAACTTTGTTTACATTACCATACAGTATGCCTCTCTTGTAATTGAAAAAAATTGTGTATCCTGTCATCATAGGTACTTTTTTTTAATGTCACAGTGTTTTCAATAATATGTTTGCCATAAAAACCAAATGATGATTCATTTAGTGTATAGTCCAGGCTCTGTGAAACAACCCTTTCACTTGCATTAGACTACCATAAAGTAGTCGTATTGCTGTTTCTTACTTATCAATGCATGAATCATTATACCTATAAATAAATATGAATTTCTTTTTCACATTATCTTTTCATTTTTATATCTACTGTTAGTAATATGTATAACATCTATATCATAATGATGTAGGTACTGATCAATAATTCATCTTGTAAGCAGATGATGGAAACTTACAGTATCCATACAGTACAGTGCTATAAATTTATTTTCTCTTATGATTATATTAATAACATTTTCTTTTCTTTAGTCTACATTATTGTGAGATACTTTACTGTAAGACTGATACATATAACATACAAAACATGTGTTAATCGACTGTTGTTATTGTTAAGTCTTCTGGTCAACAGCAGGCTCAGTAATGCAGTTGTGGGGGAGTCAAAAGTTATAAACGGATTTTTGACTGTGCAGGTCAGTGCCCCTAACCCCCGTGTTGTTCAGGGGGTCTACTGTATATTAAACACTCTCATTAAAAGAGACGAATGGTTTCAACAGATACCTGTGGCTACCTAAGGTTCAGGATTAGTGCTAGAGAATGAGGGATGGTGACGGATATTAACTGCACCGACTGTGGTGATCATTTCACAATATGTACAAGTACAGAATTATTACATCTACATCTGAAACTAGTATAAACTTATGTCAGTTATACCTCAATAAACACATATACATACATAATTTTTTAAAGGGATGAGACAGAAAGATACTAAAATCATTACTAAGAATTATTGAAACTCAGTGTCCTAGGTCCTTTGCAAAAGATAACTCTAGGTCCTTTGCAAAAGATAACTCATTTATTCATCATAACAGTTATCACAACAGCAAGCATGTGTTGAGCATCTTCCACACATCAGATAATCTGTTATGTTGGTCTTTTTTCAGATTCTCCAGAAGCTGAAAGTCACTCTTTTGGCAGAACTCCAGGGTCTGCTATGAAACCCTCTAACTGCTCCACAGATGCAAAAAGTGTTCCCAAATCAAAGAGCTTTACAGGAAGGGAAAATTTTGTAAGTAAGATATTGGAGGAGGTTTCCAGCCTCATTCAGGAGCCATTAGGCATAGCAGAACTTGGGGCTCTGGAGACAGTGGCAGGTATTCTGCACATAAATTAGCAACTTTGGACAGTAGGAGACTGAGGTGGCAGTCCCTCAGCCACTGGTATAAGTGCCCTTCCCAAGAAGGGGCATGACAGTTATGACACAATGCATGTGTCACAGCAGAAGCTCAGTAGATACACATCAAGAGGATGAAAAAAAATGTTTCCAAAAGGACAGAGGAGAGAGATACACTTAATCTGTGTCTGATTAATGCATTCTCCAATTCCCTAATGAGGTGATATTAGAATTAACACCAGGATCTCACTCCATAGTACTTTTGGTGTAACTTTTGCTTTGTTTGGCCCAAGTTAAATAAGCAGATCTTGTACATTCTGTAGTTCATTCTCTCATATTCTTATAAAGCCCCGTTTAGGGCACCTGGAGAACAGGTGTTCTCCAAAGATGGTCCCCAATAAAACACACCTCTCACTTTCATACCCTAGTATAGTCCCTCTCAGGATGAACCAGGGATGGTCTGTGACTTGCTTAAACCAATAAGAATATGAGGAAGTGACACAGTGCCAGTTCTGGGCCTAAGTCATAGGAAGGTCTGGCTGCTTCTGCTTTTGCCCTTTGGAGAGCCTTAACCACCATGTGGGAAAGTTTGTCTACCCTGCTGCCACACTGAGTCCACGTGAAGAGGGATGACCATCTGGGATGACCCGGATGACGGAGGCCCATTGCCCTGCCTGCCAGCTGTCCCCATCAGGCTCTGGACATGTGAGTGAGCAGTCTCAGATGTCCCAGCCCAGCTTAGTGTCCACCTGTGTCATGTAGAGTGGAAGAACTCCCAGCAGAGCCCCGTCAAAGCACAGTAGCATGACAGAAAGTGAAATGGTGGTTGTAAGTTTGGGGGAGGTTTGTCACTTGGCAAGAGATTATGGAAGCAGGTCGCCTGGAGCTTTGTTAGATGTAGATCTGAACTGGGGTGGACAGGGTGCCAGCTGACACCCCCAAACTTGTTGCTATTCCACTCTTACATCAGTCCTCCTTACAGAATGACACTGTGTGGACAGGAAAATGACAGAGACTAGGTGATGGTACGTGCCAGCCACATCTCTCTTTCATATGAATTTAATCAGACCAGTTATCTGTGCAGTTTCCATCCAGCTTAGCTGTATTTACTCTGAGGTTTGCACCTTCTCCTCGCTGCCTGTAAAAGTGTGAACTCTAGCAGAGGATTGAAATGATCAACTCTTATATTCCCTGAAAGTAAAATACTCCTTTAGTGAGGTCTTTGCAAAAATAATTAATTGTAAAATGCAGTATTTAGGCTGAATATACTAAAGAAGGGATAAATTAAATTCTCAGCAAGGAAAAGCCATCAATAACTGATTGAATAAATTAATAAATTATACATGACTGGGGCTTGCTGCCCTGAGTGCACACATCCTCACCCACTCTTAGGGTGAGTGATGAGTTGACATTGCTTAGCTAGAAGGAGGTGGAGCCAGAATTTGAACCCAGGTCAAATGACTCCCAGGCTCTGACTCCAGAGCCTGTGTTCTTAATTCAGCATCCCATTTCATCCTTCACAAGGTGTGTTTCTGAACTGGTGAACCATTTGTTAAACCCACTTTCTGTGCAGACTTGTTCCTAGGCTGGTCCTCCACATTATGTGTTCCCTTTGAGGTAGCTCTCTGTTCTTGGGCAATTCCCTGAGGTCCTCAGGTCTTACCATCTCAATGCTGATTATAGCAGAAGGGACCAAGGAACTTTGCTGCCACTTCAACCACATCCAGAGGCTTCTGGTCCCGCACCCTCTGGAGGGCTGCGGGTCCTCCCTCTCATGGTCAGAGGAGCATGTATCTGCCCACTGGCTCTTGACCAGTTCCAGGGAGGCTCCATCTGTATGCCAGATCTTTCACTTTCTAAGCAGAGGTTCATGTGAGCAGATGGCCATACCACTAAAAGCACTTGCATTTTTTCCGGGATCGATGTGGCCCATTTTCTGCAGATTCATTGGTTCTCAGCCTTTGTATTAATATTTTTGTCACTGTATATGTTAGAACCTTTTCTTTATTTTCTCACCCGCCAGAGTCTTAATTAAGCCCTTAGAAAAAACAGCTTCAGCGAGGGATATTTGGAGAGCTTTGGGGTGGTCTGCACATTCAGGCTGGTTCCACAGTGTGCTGCCTAAGAAGTCGTTGAGATTGCTGAAGGCTCAGTCCTCTGTGCGTGGAGCATGGCCTGACCAGGCTGATGTAAAGAATACAGTTACTTCATTTGCTAAGGTCTGCAGGTCCCTGTTAAATTAGGAAAAAGGGAGGTCTTCCATGAATGACATACATGGGTGACACATGGGGATGACTAACTGTAACCAAATAGGACCCAGCTGTCCCACCATCTGAAGGTCAGAGGACTTTGGATTTTGTTCCCTGGGGCATGAGATGTGGCAGGTACTGTCCCGCTCTCATTGTCAAGATGGCCTAGCCCCTGCCACTGACCTTTGACTCACTTTCTCTACTCCACTCACTTCTCTGGTGCTCAGGAGCCTCATAAATAAAATGGAAAAGGTCTACCTGGCCTTTGGCAAGAATGAAAAGGAGCAGGAGAGCGTGCTGTTTTGGGGATGTTACCAGCTGATCTGTGTCTATCCACAGGCTGATCCAGCAGGGAGAGAAGTGAAGGAGAAACTGTGGAAATGCGTGTCACTCAGAAGCCAGCCCAGAGGGACCCCCGGTGTGGAGAGCAGGCTGTTCAGGGAGACAAATTTGAACTTGGGGAGAAAGGAAGGAGAGTGGTGTGTCCGGAGACCAGGGGCTAAGGGGGGACATTCTAAAGAACACATGACTTGTTTCTGATACAGAAGGAGCCAGGATTCCTGGAGTTGGGAGAGAGGAGAGAAGCACAGGGCTTGTGGGTGACAGGGGAGCAAGGAGAGGACGGCAGAGGCAGCCTTGAGGATGGGAACTAGATGGAATCCGGGGTGAACTGGGACCCACAGAGAAGGACGATGGGTTACAGGAGGATCACAAAGGGAGCCTGGTGCTGTGAGAGCCTCCAGCAATTTCAGGTTCTGAAATTAGGCTGATTGAAACTCCGCTTCAGGACCTGGGATTTCCTGATCCTCGGGGTTAAGCTGCGAGATGCAGCGCCCCCCAGCTCCACTGTTAAAATGATCTGAGATGGCCAGTGATACAGGATAGGTGGCTGATCATGACTCCAGATTAGAAAACATGAGAAAAAAACATGAGATGGATGCTCCTCAGCCGCAGAAGGAACGTGTGAAAGGGAAGGACTAGAAGGTGCCTGGGGCCGAGTAGGAAGGTGGGAAGCCATCAGCTAGTGACCTTTGGAGTCACATGGAGATGATGTGAGCAGTGCTGTGGCTATATCTGGGCTAGCAGGCCAGAAATAAGGTATTGATGTGGGCCTTGGTCATCTTGATGAGCAAGAAAGATGCCCAGTAGGAGGTCCAGGGTTTTGAAGTTTAGCAGAGAGGTACAAGAAGGAGGAATTCTCACTAGAGCGGGAGAGGAGCCCTTGTCAGGGTGTTGGAATGTGGTTGAGAGACACAAAGAGCAATCACCGAGGAAGTGAGAATGGGGGACTGTGGTTTGGAAAGAGTTGAGAGTGGAGTGAGACACTGAAGCCAGAGTGAGGGTCCCGGCCTTGAGCATTGCTCCAGTGGAGGAGTGGAGGCAGGTTAGGAGATGAAGAGGGCGGATGAAAAGCAGCGGAAGAGAAACCGCCGGTGACAGGTGCTTTTCACAAGGGAGCTCAAGAACAGCATGGGGGTGGCTGGTTCATGCTGAGCCCCAAAAAGAACCCCAGAGAGAAAATCAGACCGACTGCAGTGTTGTAGCCATAACAAGGGAGAAATAGCTAACTCTGAACCCAGGAGAATCCTAACATTTGCCAAGTAGGAGATTTATGCTGTCCCCAGGGTAGCAGTTCAGAGGCCCTTGAGTCCCTCTGGGCCTGGCCCACTCTCTCCTCACCCCCAGGCCCTGTCTGTCATTGTGGGCAACGCTTAGGGCAGCGGTTCCCAACCTTTTGGTGCCAGGGTTTGTTTTTGTGGAAGACAGTTTTTCCAAGGACTGGGGGGTGGGGGGGTGGGGTGAGGTGGAGGGGATGGTTTCAGGGTGATTCATTCACCCTGAAATGTAATGATGCATTACATTCATTGTGCACTTGGTTTCTATTATTACTGTATCAGCTCCACCTCAGATCATCAGGTATTAGATCCTGGAGACTGGGGACCCCTGTCTTGGGCAGTGTCCACAGGCTGCATCTGCTTTGGGAGGTGACTCTCCAGGGCACAGATGGAAGGAGGGTCACTCTGAGACACTGGTCAGCCCACTTGGCACTCCCTGGCCTTCCTGCTGGCCCGTGAGCCCCTGGGTCACCCACCCTGGCCAGCTGCAGACTCTCTCCAGCTGGCAGTGGGAGAGATTTCATCAAGTTTTCATTTAAGTCAGTGGGTGAGTAGAGGTGCCATAGGTCAGCGTATGTGGGGTCTGAGGCTTATACAATTGTGGGAGTTTTCTTTATAAAACAGAATGCAGAGCTGCAGATATGTAGTTAGGTATCAAGAGAATATGTATTTGTGAGAAAGAATGAGAAGAGAAATCACAATAAATTACAAATATTAAAAAGGATAGTAGCAAACGTCATGAAATCCAGAAAGAGAGCATAAGATTTTAACTAATTGTCTGACACTCCTCTATGGTATCTTTGATTGTCTCCTTGTGAGAGACAGAATAATGAGCCAAAGACATCTGTGTCCTGATCCCTGGAACACACGAATATGTTTCCTTACATGGCACAAGGGTCTCTGCAGCTGTGATTGAAGGTACAGACCTTGAGATGGGGAATTACCCAGGTGGGCTCTGTCTAATCACCTGAGTCCTCAAAAGACATTCTTGGGTTTATTCAAAGAAAAAGAGATGCGATGATGGAAAAGAAGTCAGCGCTGGCGGCTTTGAAGATGGAAGAAGAGACCAAGAGTGTGAGTGGCATCTAGAAGAGACAAGGGAGTCCTTGCCTGAAGGGACCAGTCTGGCGACACCTTGATTTTAGCTCAGCGGCACTGATTTTGGATTTAGAACATCCAGAACTGTAAGACAGTTCATGTTGCATTGTTTAAGCCGCCAGTTTCTGGTATTACTACAACAGCAATAGCGAGTGAATTATATTCCTTGCAGAACAATGATTTTGTAATGTCATTTTAAATATAAAGAGTAAAAAGACCTTTCCTCTAGCATTGATGATCAAAATTTGCTTTTTATTATGATAATAGAGAAAAGTTTCATCTTCACAACTAAGTCAAGGATTGTTGTCAACTTAAGAAAACCTCTGTCAAGATATTTTTCATGGGAGTTTTGTATTTGGAGGAATTTTCCGTCAGTTAACTTCTGCCTTCACTCATTTCAGACCTCTGTCCCCTCCTCTAGCCCGTTCTGGACACCACAGGGCGCGGTGATGTGCTGACAGTCAGGCCCTGTGCTTTCCTGTCAGGACGTTGGACGAGCAGGCAGAGGGGCCCTTCCTGGAACTTCATCCACACTGGGTAACTAGCAGTAACTCCGCTCTGCGTCCGTAACTGCAGCCATGTGCCCATGCTGTATGTGTCCCCAAATCATTGCCCTTATCCTGGCCCCAGACATGCCCAGGGCCATTCCATCCCCACTCAACTTCAAGGAAAATGTGACGGTGAGTAGAAATCATCCAAAACAACTGTGATTAATGTCTTACTTCTGAAAATGTTACAAAAAGCATATGATATGGGGAAGAGTACATGTAAATGAGGGCCCAGAAACCTAAGCCTCATTAGCTAAAATCCACCTCTGCTCTGGTTCTGTTGTACCTATAAAACTACATGTTTATATGTATTATAAAACTACACATATATATGTATAAAACACACACACACATATATATATATACACACCCTATAAAACTAAGCCACAAAGCCTATTGCAGTCTCCAGGGGAGCTTACACCTCAGACCAATGAAGCCTTGACTGCCCAGTCTCTCTGGGTTCCATTTTGATGCTGTTGTCAGGCATGAACACCTTGACAAAAGTGTCAAAACAAGGAGTCTCAGAGAGGCCCCTTCTGTGGATCAGGCATCAGGCAGGGAGGGACTGCCTGGCCTGTGGTCGACACCGCCTGCTTCCCTGCTGCACTGTTAACCCTTCATCTTGCTTGAGTGGCACTCTTCCTTCGGGCAGCCTTCCTAGGTGGCACTAGTGGTAAAGAACCTGCCTGCCAATGCAGGAGACATAAGGGATGCAGGTTCAGTCCTTGAGTCAGGAAGATTCCCTAAAGGACGGAATGGCAACCCATTCCAGTATTCCTGCCTGGAGAATCCCATGGAGAGAGAAGCCTGGCCGGCTACAGTCCATGGGGTCACAAAGAGTTGGACATGACTAAAGTGACTTAGCATGCACACTTCCTTCTAGCAATTCTGAGCAATTCTGAGGTGGGAGGAGTGGGCTTCCACTGGAGAAGAATGGGTTGGCAGCAAGTGGGAGTTACAGTGAGATCTGGGATTTTGAAATGCATGAGATCAAAGAAAGCTTTTGTTAGGAAAAAGTGCTACTTTTCCCTCTCCTCGCATTAGAAAAAGACAGGACAGTCAGATAAAATGCCAGTATTTGTGACACAGTTACATGAGGGGTTAAACGGTGTTACGTTCACATGTTCAAAGCCTCCCTCTCTGTCCTTGTGAAAGAGACTCATAAACTCGCCAGTCTGACCCTGCTGGAGGAAGATGAGGCTAGGTTGGCCTGTCCCACCCACATGGCCCTCACAGGAGCTCCTGGTTGGACCAGGTCCAGGGGCCGACCAGGGGTCCATCACCTTCCTGGGCCCGTGGGGGATGGTGTAATTGCTCTCTCCAGTGGTATGGGATCTACTGACCTATTCAGAGCCTTTCCTGGTGAATCTGAATGTCAGAAACACAGACGAGGCCAAGTTAAAGGGCCTGATGTCTGGGCTGTTGCCTAGGGGGCCACCTGATTCCAAGAATACTATAATGTTGGAATAGGTCAGTAATGAGGTAAGCCATAAATTGTTTTCTTTCCTACCAAGGTAGTCCTCACCCTGGGGTGCAGATTTAAAACATATATTTAGTTAACCTTAAAGATGAATTCCAAGATACATTAGGTGCAGATAAATACTATTTGATTCCGCTTACACAAGGTACCTAGAAAAGTCAAATTCATAGAATCAGAAAGTACATTGGTAGATGCCAGGGGCTGGGAGGCGGGGAGTGGGAATGGGGAGGTAATGTTTAATGAGGAGAGAGTTTCGGCTTAGGAAGGAGAAAAGTCAAGAGGTAGGTGATGGTGAGAGTGCACAGCAATGTGAATGTACTTAGTGACCCTGAACTGCACAGTTAAATATGGTTCAAATAGTGTGTTTTATAGTATGTGACTTCTACCACGAAAAAAAAAAACAACATTAAAAAAAAGCTTCCTTACCAGTGCCGACTAGTCTCTGTGGAGTGATCAGGAGCACTCATGTGCCTATACACAGGGCCACTTCACCCAACCACCTGGAGGCATACGGAATCAGAAACGGAGTCATGTGTGGTGGAGGGTTGTTTGCATGGAATGAGTGGACTATTTTATTATCTAAACATTTTAGTTTTCAAAGAGTCACCTGGGTGGAAAATTGTGCAGAATAAATGACATATTTTGACTGTGAAGTGCATGTCCACAGACATGTGAAAATATGCTCATATTACTAATCACTAAGGAAAGGCAAATCAGAATCACAATGAGACCTCATCTTACATCCTATCTTACAGACAGGATGGCTGCTATCACAAAAACAGAATAACAAGTGATGGCAAGGATGTGGAGAAATTAGAACTCTTGTGTATTGCTAGTAGGAATATAAAATGGTGCAGGCACTATGGAAAACAGTATGAAGATTCCTCAGAAAATTAAAAATAGGATTGCCAAAGATTGAGCAATTCTACTTCTGGATTGAAAGCAAGGTCTTGAGATATTTGCACACCCTTGGTCACAACAGCATTATTCACAACAGTCAACAGGCAGAAGCAACCAAATATCCATCAACAGATAAATGGATAAACAAAATATGATATGATATATACATAATGAAATATTTTCAGTCTTGAAAAGGAAGGTTATTCTGACACGTATTACATGAATGAAACTTAAGAACATTATGCTAAGTGAAATAAGCCAGTCAAAAGGACAAATACTGTATGACTTGACTTACATGATGTACCTAGGGTAATCGAACTCACAGAAACAGGAAGTGGAATGGTGGCAGCGTACAGCATGGTGACTGCAGTTAGTAACACTGTATTATTTGAAAGTTGCTGAGAGCATGTCTTAAGCATTCTTACCACACACACAGGAGTTAACTTTGTTCACTTTGTGAGGGGTCAGATGTGTTAATTATTTTGATCTTGATAATCGCTCTACAGGATAATTGTATATCAAATCGTCACATTGTACACTTTAAACTTACACAATTATATTGCAATTATTTTTTCAATAAAGTTAAAATAAGTAGGATGGTGGTTGCCAGGGGCTGTGGGAAGAAGGGAAAGGCAAGTTGCTGTTTAGTAAGTATAGAGTTTCAGTTTTATAGGATGAAAACATTCTGGAGAATGATTGCATAATATAAATACACCTAATATTACCAAACCATAGACTTGAATGTTAAGATGGTAGGTGAAGACTAAGTATATTGTACACAGTTTTAAAAAATCACCTGTCACTAAACAGTTGTTGATCAAATATTTAGAGAATGTTAAAAGAGAAGCCAAGCATCTCCCCTGGTCAATGGCTAAGACTTTGCTCTACCAATGCAGGTGCCCTGGTTTGATCCCTGGTCGGGGAACTAGATCCCACATGCTGCAGCTAAGAGTTTGCTTCCTGCAACTAAAGATTCCACAGGCTGCAAATAAGACCTGATACAGCCAAATAAATATATGTTTTTAAAAGTGATTACACTCTATTTCAAAGAAGAGAGAGAAAAGCCAAGATATTGGACCAGCATGGGTGCCCACAGATCTCAGGCACACAGAGAAGGTGGACAGCTAGGAAGGGCTGTGAGGAGGCCAAAGCTATGAGGCAGAGAAGCAGCAAAAAAGAAAGTGCCAACAGTGGTTAAAAGCTCTACAGTGAGGGATAAAAAGGTACCCAGGTCAGTTAAGCTGCATTTGACCCTGGATGGCCTTAGCTTTTAAACCACATTTTAGTCTCTGTGAGGCCTTAAGGTTGTTGTGCCCCTTCTCTCCAGAGCTGCTTCAGAAGCCCCAGTGCTTAAGCTAACCCTGCACCTGCTTCTCATCTAGGATGTGGGTTCTCCAGCTTTCCAGGAATACAGATCACCTGAGGAGCTTGTTAAAATGCAAATTCCAGTCCCCGGATGAGGGTGGGCCTGAGCCCTTCCTGCCTTTTTGACCGCTCCCTGGGGCTGCTGGTTTGCATCCACACTGAGGAGCAAAGACCTACGGAGCCAACCACCCAGACAGAAAATCAGCAGGACACAAAAAGGATGTGATGGAGAACACGACGGAGTAGTGGGCAGAAGGTAAGATAATAAAAACATCTTTGGCGTTCTGGAAAATAGAGGAGATGGGCAAACACATGCAAAATGACTGGCGTCATCAATTGTTGTTTAAAGTCAATATACATTTTGGGGTAAGACAGACCCTTCCCAGGAAAAGGGTGTGGGGAGGAGTTACATACACATTTAATCTTGAAATGAGTCAAGTTGAAAAGCTTTGAAACCCAGTTACTCAGATTATGGGGAGGAAAAAGTGAGCATTTTGGAGTTGAAGCCATAAAGAGTCTAAATGAAAGGGAAAATGGTAGAAAAATCATGTCCTTAGGTATAGAAAGTCTCAGAAACAGCAGGATTATTCTTTAATATTTTGTGTATATACGTCTTATTTCTGTATCTGTAACATGTATATTTTATAATATGTATCTATCTGCACACACATGTGTGTGTGTGCCCAGAGGGTAAAGAGGGGAAAAAAGCAGGTTAAAGGAAATTACCTAAGAACTGAATTTCTAAGAAGTCAAGAGTGAAGCTTAAAAAACTTGGTTTTGTTCAATGAAGGGAGATGTTTGGTAAACTTACCAACTCCCATTACACAGGTTTTTTTGTTTACCAAATGATTTCAAAATCATGTCACGTGGAGATGCTGAGGTGGGCAGAGCAGGGCTTATCCCCAGTTGAGCAGGGTGGGGCAGGTTGTATTATCTTTTTAACAAATGAGGAAACTGGGGCTTTGAAGTGTGTCCAAGGTCACAAAGGTAGTAAGTGATAGGCCTTTTCTTTCCCCTGTTTTCTGATTATTTCTATAGTGCAAATAGATACAATATGTAAGTTAATTTTTTGTCACAAAACTCATGTGGATAAAATGAGATCATATATTTACATTTTTTTTTCAAATGAATCAAATACTCTAAACAAATCAAATACTAAATCAAATACTCTAATCAAGTCTCTAAACAGAAGACTCCCCCTCCTTGGCCCTGGCAGGGGACAGACACCCAGAGGAAACTCAGCAAAAACCACCTTGCGTGAATTTAACTATGAGAGGCCGGCTGCTATCTTTAGGTGGCCATAAACGAAATTTGGCCTTTGTGCTTCCTGGGACACAGTTATCAAAGAGGTCAGAAGGTTCATTCTTCGACTTGGATCAGCCCAAGTCAAAAGTACACCTCTACCCTCTTCCAATATTTAACAAGGTACACTGACCTCTGATTTAACAGCCTGTCTCTTAAACATGCATGTGAAGTGCTCTTATTGCCTGTAGTTTTATAGTTTGGCTTTTTGTTTGGAATTCATAAAGACCTGGGAGAATTGTTTCATATATTATACGAAAAGTTTAGCTGTGTCTCCTCATCTTCACTATCAGTTGGGTATTCAGTTTGTTATTTCGATGTTTTACAGAAGTTCAGGAGGTATGGCAGGTCGATGAGCAGGTATCAAGTAGACAATTCTTCCCAACCCTCCTCAGATCAAAAGGCCCCAGTGTGCAAGAAAGAGTCCCCCACACACTCCTGTGTTATTCCCAGGTTGTAAGCAGGGCACAACCCCAGCCCAAAGAATCCTGCAGAGATGTCTCTAAGAAATATGAGTTCACAGTATGAAGTAACAATAAATTAAAATCAGGAACATGACAAAAATAATTAAGACATCTAAGTGTGAATGGTATTCCTAGAATTGTGTAGTATACAACATATACAACTGTATACATCAGCCCTGTGACTGTCCTCTGTCATGACTCTAATTTAGCACTGTGCTAGAAGGCCATGAAGGCAGTAAGACCAGGAAAAAAACAAACAAAAAATACTGTGTAAAAATTAGAAAGAACAAAACTCTTGTTATATATGTTTAATAAGTCTACCAAGAAATTCCAGAGGCATCAGGAGATCAACTTTTACAACAATTAAGAGAATTCAGTGAGGTGACAAGATGAAATATCATGAAATATCTAAACAAAACAGATTTTAGTGGAAAAAATCAATTAGAAACAATAAAGCTATAATGGAAATTGGCTCAGGAATGGAAAATAAATACAAAATAATATAGAATCCAAGGATAGACATGTAAAATAGAGAACTTAGTATGTGATAGAGGTTTATATTTCAAATGAATAAAGACAGACTTTTCAACAAATGCAATTGAAATAATTAATAGAAATAAGTTCCAGGTAGACTAAAGACCTATTTTTTAAATTATAAAAGTGTAGAAAAATATTGATATAATCTTGGCTGTTGAAAAGGCTTTCTTATGTAAGAACTAAAGAGCATAGTCCATAAAGGAGAAAATCAATAAAAAGACCTACATCAAAATAATAATAGCAAAAACTATATTAGTAAATACTTCTGTCGACTAAAAACATGATGCAAAGTTAAAAACACAAGTGACAATTTTAGAGTACTATGTATATATCAAAGGGTTACCATCAAGAATAAATATTAGACTCCTACAAATGAGTGGGAAAAGATAGACCAGTGTAAAATGAGTTAAAGAACGGACAATTAAGAGGAAATAGAATGGTAAAGAATTATTTTTTAAAAAATGCCCAGCCTCACTGGTTGTTACGGGTTGATTTGTGTCCCCGAGGACCTCAGACTGTATTTGGAGACAGAGTCTTTAGACAGTGGATTAAGCTCAAGTCTGGTTGTTAGGATGAGCCCTAATGCAATATGATGAGTCTCCTCAGAAGAAGAGGAACGTGGACACAGAGAGACACCAGGGAAGAACTCACAGAGGAAGGCGCCATCCGTGAGCCAAGAAAAGAAGCCTCAGGAGAAATCAAACTTGCCAACACCTTGATCTTGGACTTTCTGCCCTTTGTGTGAGAAAATAAATTTCTTTAGTGTAAGCCATCTAGTCTGTGTTACTTGCCAGTCTGGAAAACTAATGATTAGTAATCAGGGAAATTTAAATATTTTTTTAAATGGGCTACTGTTCTCACTCATCCAATCGAGAAAGTAATCAAATGTTAAATAAGTGGCAAGCATCAGGGTGTGAAGGAATAGTAACTGTTGTTCTCAGCTGGGAGGAATATAAAATGGTACAGGCACTGTGGTGGGCCATATGACAGTCTTAAAAATTATAATGCACGTATCCTATGATGGAGTAATTCAACTTCTCAGTAGCTCCTATAGGGAAACATTTGAAGGTGGGCATGAGAAGATGTAAACAGGAAAAGTCACTGTAGTGTTGTTGTAAGTGTAAAAACTTAGAAACAGCTAAAATATTTATCAAAAAGGAAATGGATAAATGAAAGAATTGTACTCTGCAATAGTGTGTAGCAGTTAAAATTGATGAGATAAAGCTAATATGTAGATTCGGAAAGTCTCCATATGGAATATGGGGAGGGAAATTTGACCAACCTAGACAGCATATTAAAAAGCAGAGACATTCCTTTGTCAACAAAGGTCTGTCTAGTCAAGGCTATGGTTTTTCCAGTGGTCATGTATGGATGTGAGAGATGGACTATAAAGAAAGCTGAGAGCCGAAGAATTGATGCTTTTGAACCGTGGTGTTGGAGAAGACTCTTCAGAGTCCCTTGGACTGCAAGGAGATCCAACCAGTCCATCCTAAAGGAGATCAGTCCTGGGTGTTCATTGGAAGGACTGATGTTGAAGCTGAAACTCCAATACTTTGCAAAGAGCTGACTCATTTGAAAAGACCCTGATGCTGGGAAAGATTGAGGGCAAGAGTAGAAGGGGACGACAGAGGATGAGATGGCTGGATGGTATCACCGACTCAATGGACATGGGTTTGGGTAAACTCCGGGAGTTGGTGATGGACAGGGAGGCCTGGCGTGCTGCGGTTCATGGAGTCACAAAGAGTTGGACACGACTGAGCAACTGAACTGAACTCAAATTTGAGTGGAATATCAAGGAGAATAATAAGACAATGCATATAGTATGTTAGGACATATATGTATGTGTGAATGCAAAGGAGACCATCTGGCAGTAAGCACACCAAACTGATCAGTTACTTTTGGAGGAACAGGGGATCTGCACCAGCAGGATGGCTAACAGAGAATTTCACTTCATCTACAAGACTTTTTCATTTCACAAGAAATATATATCACTTATTGAATTTGTAATTTTTACAAGCTATTACTAACCATGGTTTAGTCAGTTTTGTGGTTGTCTATTAGGTTTATTCCATAATAATTGAGAGGTTAATACTTTGAGACTAGGAACCGGCAAACTTTTTCTGTAAAAGGCCAGGCAGTTAATACTTAAGGCTTTGGTGGCTACACCAGCTCTTTTGTAACTACTCAGTTCCGCTGTTATAGGGCAAAATCAGCTATAGCTAATGCCACATAATGAATGAGCACGGCTGCGTTCTCATTAAACTTTATTTATGAAAACACGGCTCACATTTCACCTGTGAGCCATGGTCTGCCAATTCCTTGTTTAGACTAAGTTTATTACATAACTAAAATGTATTTAAATAAATATTTAAATATTTTAAAATGCATTTGAATATTTATATAAAAATAATCTTTCTTATTAACCAACTAATTAAATAAGCAGTAGCCTCTGGGGCCTTGCTTAGAATATTTTAGGCTTTGGCCATATCATTAGAGACCAAACACCCATCCCAGTGGAGATAATCCATTGACCATGACCATCTTGGTGGTGACTATCACCCTTACCAGCAGCAGAGTTGCACAACTATCCATGGGATGGCAATGGGGAGGATAGTGCTTGCCAACAGAGTCAAGATTTGGTGGCCTCAGAGGTGACTCCTGAACCTCCCCAGATGTGGAGTTGCCTTAAAGCAGAGTCTCTGGCCATAGGCTCAGCCAGGCTAGGCTGTGAGGCGGGTTTAAGAGGGTTTGATGGTGTTAACCACATGGAGGAGAAGCTCCGTTCTGTGGGGCAAGGTGCCTCTCCTGGCACGAGAGACAGCAAACTCACTGGTCCAAAGCCAGCTCTGCCCCAGGGCTATGCAGGGTGGAGTGGGGCTGGCCTTGGAGGGACCCCTCTCTGAGGGTGTGAGGCCCTGTGATGGTCATGCTGCTTTGTCTCAGCCTTGGTTCCAAGGTCTGCCAACGCTAAGTCAGCAGGCTGAGAGGAACCAGGGCTGGGGTGCTCCCAGCTCCTGTAGCTCCAGAGCTCGCAGTCCCTGACATTGGTATTTTCTGGGTCAGGAGACTCCAATTGTACAACAGAGAGGGGGCTGATTATATGTATGACTCATGGCAGTGCATGTGTGGTTGAGACTTCCACTATGATTATTTCTCTAGGTGGCAAGTGCAGGATAAGGAAGCATCATTAATGAGACAATATTAAGTGATTGCCTTCATGGCTTTTTTTCATCCTGGAAATGTGGAGAACACCAAGGCCAATACATACACACCCCGTTGTGACTGCTGACCTCAAACTTGAGATAGATTTGTGTTCCCACGCTTCTTTCACATGGAACTGGGGGTGATTCGCCACCAGCAAAAGAGAGAGAGAAAAACCATACCTGTTAGGTAGTGACTTCTTTGCTCTGACTTCTCCTTTGAGGTCTACTTTCTTCCCCTTTGAGGTCCACTTTGAACAATCAGGAATAAAGGATCAATCAGAACATCAATATCCCTGAAGTCGCTGCCTTGTTAAAGACTGGAGCATTAGCTTGATGTTTTGCTTTCCTCAGGACTGAACACTTCACTTGGGCAAGAGACTACGGGTACGACTCCTGCTGCAGTCAGGGCAGCGCTTCCTCTTCCCTGTACTATAGTCATAGTTTATTATTTCCCAGGATATGAGCCAATCTTGTCTCTCACCCACATTTCAGTCCAGGCCAGAGGTAGGCTGTAATGGCCTCCATCTGGCACTCCTAAGTCCCAAGTCCAGTGCTTGAACTTGCAAATGACCAGATTACCGTATTTACTCTCATTATGTGCTCCCTATTTTCTTCAGATGTCTTCATTGTAAAACAGGAGAAGGGGAGGAATGTTGCTAGCATCTGCTTTGTCTAATCAGTTCTGAGCAAATTTCATGTATCTGAAGGGCTCTGCAGTTCAGACCCCGAGATAAAGTTAATTTGAACCTAGATCTCAAACACTTCTTCCTTTGTCTGAAGCTACTTTCCCGGACAGTGTTACTTGACTCGATACTGCATGTTTGTGTAAGAGAGAGGCAAGCATACAGGCAGAGGGAAAGACTGAAATGAGCGGTCTGAGCACAGGTCACAGGAGTGTAACCTGTGGCTCTGGCCTAAGGACAGCCAGCTGACCAGGAGCAGGCAGCATGGACCATTGGGAGAGGTTCTCAGGTTCTTCTTTCCACCAGACCCTCCCAGCAGCCCCTTACTCCTCAGCCTGAGCCTTCAGATTCCCAGCACCAGCTGCTGATGGCTGTTCTAGCTCTCAAGGGAAAAGAGGAGCGTCACAGGATATGTTTCTTCCGCTTGCTTTGTTTTTAAGGATGCTTTATGGAGATGTGGGGAGTGAGCTAGGTACATGTTTCAGACTACAGTAAGCAGGGTGCTGGCCACGAAGAGAAAGGAACGGGGGGAGGGGAGAGAAAGAGGAGAAGAACTGCTGGTTAGACAGGTGGGGAAGAGAACTGTGTGAAGATTTGGGCTTCCTTACACTATTTCCTGATTTAAATTATTTTTATTTTGAACTCATGTCTTAATCCAGCCCTCCTGGTGAGAAAAGCAAGAATATCTAAGTACAGTTATTGTTTGGTCTTTAGTTAAGTTGGTTTCTTCTCTTCCACTCATTTTGCCCCTCCCAAGGGATAAGGAGGATTTGAGTCCAGGGTTTCCTAGGGGTCAGCATTTCTCAAGTGGTTGCTTGCTTTGCTCTTCCCACCCAAGTGCAAAAAATAGAGTGACTCACACAGCCCACTGTGAGAGAGCTGCAGCAGGGGTGGTGACCAGCACTCCCGAGCAGGGGGCTCTTTTTTTTTCAGTCAAGTTTCTGATTGTCCACAGGGGATTCTGTTAAGACTGGGAAATGTGGTGCTCGCTTTGGCAGCACATATACTAAAATTGGAACAATACAGAGAAGATTAGCATGGCCCCTGCGCAAGGATAACATGCAAATTCATGAAGTGTTCCATATTTTTTGGCCACCTCTATCTCCCTCCTCCCTCTTCTCTTCTCCATGTAACTCTGTGAACCTCTCTGGGTGTCCCTCAATGTGGAGAAACTTTTCATCATTAACCTAGATGTTTTATCATCGGTGCTGTATAGATGGAGAAGTCTTGAGGCTACTGTAAGAATAAGACTGAAATCCAGAGACAGGAGACTTAAGTCCAAATCTTGAGAACACCAGAGAACTCCTGAATCCAGGAAGCATTAAACGATAGGAGCTCATCAAACGTCTCCATACCTACACTGAAACCAAGCACCACCCAAGGACCAACAAGTTCCAGAGTAAGATATACCACGCAAATTCTCCAGCAACACAGGAACATAGCCCTGAGCTTCAATATACAGGCTTCCCAAAGTCACACCAAACGCATTGACATCTCAAAACTCATTACTGGACACTTCATTGCACTCCAGAGAGAAGAAATCAAGCTCCACCCACCAGAACACCAACACAAGCTTCCCCAACCCGGAAACCTTGACAAGCCACCCGTCTAACCCCACCCATAGCGAGAGACCTCCACAATAAAGAGGAACCACAAACTGCCAGAAAACACAAAGGCCACCCAAACACAGCAATATAAACAAGATAAAAAGGCAGAGAAATACCCAGCAGGTAAAGGAACAGGATAAATGCCCTCCAAATCAAACAAAAGAGGAAGAGATAGGGAATCTACCTGATAAAGAATTCCGAATAATGACAGAAAAATGATCAAAAATCTGGAAAACAAATTGGAGTTACAGATAAATAACTTGGAGACAAGGATCGAGAAGATGCAAGAAAGGTTTAACAAGGACTTAGAAAAAATAAAAAAGGTCATTATATAATGAATAACGCAATAAATGAGATCAAAAACACTCTGGAGGGAACCAACAGTAGAATAATGGAGGCAGAAGATAGGATAAGTGAGGTAGAAGATAGAATGATAGAAATAAATGAAACAGAGAGGAGAAAAGAAAAAATTAAAAGAAATGAGGACAACCTCAGAGACCTCTGGGACAATGTTAAATGCACCAACATACGAATCATAGGAGTCCCAGAAGAAGAAGACAAAAAGAAAGACCATGAGAAAATACTCGAGGAGATAATAGTTGAAAACTTCCCTAAAGTGGGGAAGGAAATAATCACCCAAGTCCAAGAAACCCAGAGATTCCCAAACAGGATAAACCCAAGGCGAAACACCCCAAGGCACATAATCAAATTAACAAAGACCAAACACAAAGAACAAATATTAAAAGCAGCAAGGGAAAAATAACAAATAACACCAAAGGGGATTCCCATAAGGATAACAGCTGATCTCTCAATAGCAACTCTTCAGGCCAGAAGGGAATGGCAGGACATACTTAAAGTGATAAAAGAATATAATCTACAGCCCAGATTACTGTATCCTGCAAGAATCTCATTCAAATATGAAGGAGAAATCAAAAGCTTTACAGACAAGCAAAAGCTCAGAGAATTCAGCACCACCAAACCAGCTCTCCAACAAATGCTAAAGGATCTTCTCTAGACAGGAAACACAGAAAGGGTGTATAATCTCGAACCCAAAACAATAAAGTAGATGGCAACGGGATCATACTTATCAATAATTACCTTAAATGTAAATGGGTTGAATGCCCCAACCAAAAGACAAAGACTGGCTGAATGGATATAAAAACAAGACCCCCTATATATGTTGTCTACAAGAGACCCACCTCAAAACAAGGGACACATATGGACTGAAAATGAAGGGCTGGAAAAAGATATTTCATGCAAATAGAGACTAAAAGAAAGCAGGAGTAGCAATACTCATATCAGATAAAATAGACTTTAAAACAAAGGCAGTGAAAAGAGACAAAGATGGACACTACATAATGATCAAAGGATCAATCCAAGAAGAAGATTATAACAATTATATATACCCCCAACATAGGAGCGCCGCAATATGTAAGGCAAATGCTAACAAGTATGAAAGGGGAATTTAACAATAACACAATAATAGTGGGAGACTTTAATACCCCACTCACACCTATGGACAGATCAACTAAACAGAAAATTAACAAGGAAACACAAACTTTAAATGATACAATAGACCAGTTAGACCTAATTGATATCTATAGGTCATTTCACCCCAAAACAATGAATTTCACCTTTTTCTCAAGCGCACACAGAACCTTCTCCAGAGTAGATCACATCCTGGGCCATAAATCTAGTCTTGGTAAATTCAAAAAAATTGAAATCATTCCAAGCATCTTTTCTGACCACAATGCAGTAAAATTAGATGTCAATTACAGGAGAAAAACTATTAAAAACTCCAACATATGGAGGCTGAACAACACACTGCTGAATAACCAACAAATCACAGAATAAATCAAAAAAGAAACCAAAATATGCATAGAAATGAACGAAAATGAAAACACAACAACCCAAAACCTATGTGACACTGTAAAAGCAGTGCTGAGGGGAAGATTCATAGCAATACAGGCTCACCTCAAGAAACAAGAAAAAAGCCAAATAAATAACTTAACTCTACACCTAAAGCAACTAGAAAAGGAAGAAGTGAAGAACCCCAGGGTTAGTAGAAGGAAAGAAATCTTAAAAATTAGGGCAGAAATAAATGCAAAAGAAACAAAAGAGACATAGCAAAAATCAACAAAGCCAAAAGCTGGTTCTTTGAGAAGATAAATAAAATTGACAAGCAATTAGCCAGACTCATCGAGAAACAAAGGGAGAAGAATCAAATCAACAAAATTAGAAATGAAAGAGGAGAGATCACAACAGACAACACAGTAATACAAAGGATCATAAGAGACTATTCTCAGCAACTATATGCAAATAAAAAGAACAACTTGGAAGAAATAGATAAATTCTTAGAAAAGTACAACTTGCCAAAACTGAACCAGGAAGAAATAGAAAATCTCAACAGACGCATCACAAGCACGGAAATTGAAACTGTAATCAGAATCTTCCAGCAAACAAAAGCCCAGGACCAGATGGCTTCACAGCTGAATTCTACCAAAAATTTAGAGAAGAGCTAACACCTATCCTACTCAAACTCTTCCAGAAAATTGCAGAGGAAGGTAAACTTCCAAACTCAATTCTATGAGGCCACCATCACCCTAATACCAAAAACCTGACAAAGATGACACAAAAAAAGAAAACTACAGGCCAATATCACTGATGAACATAGATGCAAAAATCCTTAACAAAATCCTAGCAAACAGAATCCAACAACATATTAAAAAGATCATACATCATGACCAAGTGGGCTTTATCCCAGGGATACAAGGATTCTTCAATATCTGCAAATCAATCAATGTAATACACCACATTAACAAATTGCAAAATAAAAACCATATGATTATTTCAATAGATGCAGAGAAAGCCTTTGACAAAATTCAACATCCATTTATGATAAAAGCCCTCCAAAAAGCAGGTATAGAAGGAACATAACTCAACATAATAAAAGCTATATATGACAAACCCTCAGCAAACATTATCCTAAATGGTAAAAAAATTGAAAGCATTTCCCCTAAAGTCAGGAACAAGATAAGGGTGCCCACTCTCACCACTACTATTCAACATAGTTTTGGAAGTTTGGGCCACAGCAATCAGAACAGAAAAAGAAATAAAAGAAATCCAGATTGGAAAAGAAGAAGTAAAACTCTCACTGTTTGCAGATGACATGATCCTCTACATAGAAAACCCTAAGGACTCCACCTGAAAATTACTAGAGCTAATCAATGAATATAGTAAAGTTGCAGGATATAAAATTAACACAGAAATCCCTTGCATTCCTATACACTAACAACGAGAAAACAGAGAAATTAAGGAAACAATTCCATTCACCATTGCAACGAAAAGAATAAAATACTTAGGAATATATCTACCTCAAGAAACAAAAGACCTATATATAGAAAACTATAAAACACTGGTGAAAGAAATCAAAGAGGACACAAATAGATGGAGAAATATACCGTGTTCATGGATCAGAAGAATCAATATAGTGAAAATGAGTATACTACCCAAAGCAATCTATAGATTCAATGCAATCCCTATCAAGCTACCAGGTATTCTTCAGAGAACTAGAACAAATAATTTCACAATTTGTATGGAAATACAAAAAAAAACCTCGAATAGCCAAAGCAATCTTGAGAAAGAAGAATGGAACTGGAGGAATCAACCTGCCTGACTTCAGGCTCTACTACAAAGCCACAGTCATCAAGACAGTATGGTACTGGCACAAGGACAGAACTATAGGTCAATGGAACAAAATAGAAAGCCCAGAGATAAATCCACGCACCTATGGACACCTTATCTTTGACAGAGGAGGCAAGAATATACAATGGAGAAAAGACAATCTCTTTAACAAGTGGTGCTGGGAAAACTGGTCAACCTCTTATAAAAGAATGAAACTAGAACATTGTTTAACACCATACACAAAAATAAACTCAAAATGGATTAAAGATCTAAACGTAAGACCAGAAACTATAAAACTCCTAGAGGAAAACATAGGCAAAACACTCTCTGACATAAACCACAGCAGGATCCTCTATGACCCACCTCCCAGAATATTGGAAATAAAAGCAAAAATAAACAAATGGGACCTAATTAAAATTAAAAGCTTTTGCACAACAAAGGAAACTATAAGCAAGGTGAAAAGACAGCCTTCAGAATGGGAGAAAATAATAGCAAATGAAGCAGCGGCAAAGAATTAATCTCAAAAATATACAAGCAACTCCTGCAGCTCAATTCCAGAAAAATAAACGACCCAATCAAAAAGTGGGCCAAAGAACTAAACAGACATCCCTCCAAAGAAGACATACAGATGGCTAACAAACACATGAAAAGATGCTCAACATCACTCATTATCAGAGAAATGCAAATCAAAACCACAATGAGGTACCATCTCACGCCAGTCAGAATGGCTGCTATCCAAAAGACTACAAGCAATAAATGCTGGAGAGAGTGTGGAGAAAAGGGAACCCTCTTACACTGTTGGTGGGAATGCAAACTAGTACAGCCACTATGAAGAACAGTGTGGAGATTCCTCAAAAAACTGGAGATAGAACTGGCATATGACCCAGCAATCCCACTGCTGGGCATACACACTGAGGAAACCAGAATTGAAAGAGACACGTGTACCCCAGTGTTCATTGCAGCACTGTTTATAATAGTCAGGACATGGAAGCAGCCTAGATGCCTATCAGCAGATGAATGGATAAGGAAGCTGTGGTACATATACACAATGGAATATTACTCAGCCATTAAAAAGAATACATTTGAATCAGTTCTAATGAGGTGGATGAAACTGGAGCCTATTATACAGAGTGAAGTAAGCCAGAAAGAAAAACACCAATACAGTATACTAACACATATATATGGTATTTAGTTAATTGGTAAAGGTAACCCTGTATGCGAGACATCAAAAGAGACACAGATAAATAGAACAGTATTATGGACTCTATGGGAGAGTGCGAGGGCGGGATGATATGGGAGAATGGCATGGAAGCATGTAAATTATCATATGTGAAACGAATCGCCAGTCCAGGTTCGATGCATGATACAGGGTGCTCAGAGCTGGTGCACTGGGATGACCCGGAGGGATGGGATGGTGAGAGAGGTGGGAGGGGGGTTCTGGAAGCGGAAAACATGTACACCCATGGTGGATTCATGTCAATGTATGGCAAAATAAATACAATATTGTAAAGTTAAAAAATAGATAAACTAATATTTAAAAAATAAAGTAAAAAAGTAAAAAAAAAAAAAGACTGGGAAATGTGGAATCACATGGTTGGGAGGTGGACTTCGGTAGGAAGGACCTAGCGAAATACTGGATTTGAGTCCCAGGGCATGCAGCCTGTCTGGTGTGCGGGCTGGGCCTGGTGGTGCCTCTGGTGCCCTGAGAAGCTATAACCTAAAGGTCCTGAACACAGCCATAGGGGTCGGAAAGCTGAAGATGGTTAAGATCTCATCCCAGGAAACTTTATTTGCAAGATTCTAAGTAGGTCTTTCTGGGAGCACAGAAGATCTTTAAGGGTAGTGAAAATATTCTTATAAGATTCTGTAATGTTAGATACATGTCATTATACATTTGTCCAAACCCAAAGAATGTACAACAAGAGTGAGCTCTAATGTAAACTCTGGACTTTGGGTAATTATGATATATCAATGTAAGTTCATTGATTGTAACAAATGTCCCATTTTGGTGAGGGGTATTGATAATGGGGGAGCCTGTGAATGTTGAGAGCAGAGAGTATGTGGGAAATCTCTGTACCTTCCTCTGAATTTTGCTGTGAAACTAAAGCTTCTCTAAAAATATCCAAACTCTTAGAAGAAAAAAAACTAGGCCTTTTTGTAAAGACAGGCATTTCCACAGTCAGGAAAAAAAAAAAAGGCAGATCCCAGCTTAGATAGAGGCTTCCCTGGTGGCTCAGCAGTAAAGAATCTGCCTGCAATGCAGGAACATGGGAGAAATGGGTTCAGTCCTTGGGTCGGGAAGATCCCCTGGAGGAAGGCATGGCAACCCACTCCAGGATTCATGCCTGGAAAACCCCATGGACAGGGGAGCCTGGTGGGCTACAATCCATAGAGCCACAGAGTCGGACACAACTGAAGCGACTTAGCATGCACACAGCTTAGGTAAGGCAGCTTGCCAGAAGCTTGAGTCACGGGTAAAAAACATAGCTTTCCTCTCTCAGTCCTTCCTGGCTCACACGGTCCTGGCCTTATCTCTCTTATAAAAACAGTAGATTATTTACAGTAGGAGCAGAAACTGAGAACCACTCAGTGGTCATAAAACCATGAGGGAGAGAAACTGCTCTCAGGTTTCTGCAGGGATCTTCTGGATTCCTTTTCCTCTGGATCTCTTGTGTGATCAAAAGACAGAAGAAAGGCGGCTGGACCGCCTGGCTTCTGGAGTCTGTAAGGGCATTTTAACTTTAGGCACAGCTCTAAACTAAGAAACACCCAGAGAGTACACTCCAGTTATTAAGAAGAGCACACTGATGCTCCCAGATAGTCAGCCTCAAGCACAGCTGAGAAGTAGAAGAAATTTGAGTCCTCGGCTTCCGTTCTACTCTTTTACAGCAGCCAGAACACCGACTCGATGGACATGAGTTTGGGTGGACTCCGGGTGTTGGTGATGGACAGGGAGGCCTGGCGTGCTGCGGTTCATGGGGTCGCAAAGAGTCGGACATGACTGAGCGACTGAACTGAACTGAGCTGATCTGAAGAAGAGTGAAACCCTTAAGTCACTGGCAAGAGAAAAGCAGATCTGATAAGCATAGGGAGTTTCCTTAGTGCGAATCCACTTCATGTTTTACCCCCCCCTGAGGAATTGTGCTTATGCTTAGTCGTGCCTGACTCTTTGTGACCCCATGGACACATGATCCCCTGTCCATGGGATTCTGCAGGCAAGAATCCTGGAGTGGGTTGCCATTTCCTTCTCCAGGGGATCTTCCCAACCCTGGATTAACCTGCGTCTCTTGAGTCCACGCATTGGTAGGCAGATTCTTTACTACTGCGCCACCTCAGTGATCTTCTTGGCCTCTTTGTAGTTTCCTGTTTGTAGGAAGGCAAAGAAGAGATCATAGAGCATAGTTATTTCACCTTATTCGTGGCTCACAAAGTCCATTTCTTTCTGAATTAGATCAATCTCACCTTTTCTCTCCCAGTTTACAAAGTCTTACATTGTGAATCCTTGGCAGTATTTTATATTTTTCATAGCAGTCAACGGTGCTTTCAAGAGCAGCAGGTAAGTCATCCTCTTCCAGATATAGGGTGACTAATTTAAGGTGGAGTATTCGTATTTAAAAAAAGAACAGAGAGAGTCAACTAAAGGAGTCATGTGTGGACAGGGAATGTTGGCCACGCTCCCAGATCTACAAGGATCAAGCTTTAGCCACTGCAGCAGTGCTCCTGAGGGGAGTTCAGGGAGGAGAAAAATAGGGAGCATCCTGTGCTTTGGACACTGACTCTCGATACTTAAGATGCATTTCTAAGGAATAATTTCAGTGAGTCCAGACTCTTGCATCTTCCTGTACACAGAAAAGCACTAACATCATTAACTTAAGATGTCTGTTCTTTGTGATTCACAGTAATCGTTTGATGTTTGACCATGTGTTTGTTTGTTTTCCAACCTCCAACTCCATTATATCCCGGCTCATCCTTTACCACTTCAGAGTAGTTTCCCAGGGCTATTTGAGAGGCTGTCTTTCAGGAGGCTATAATCCTCAGTAAAATCCCCCAAGTAAAAATTTTCACTAATGGTATAAACTCAGGTTGAGCCTGAGGTAAATAGATGTTTATCAACCAGACAGGTATCCTTCTCAAAATCTCTTAGGATTCTCCTGGGGTGTGCTCAAGGAGGCCCCTGGAAAAGAGGGCAGCCAGAGCAGGGTGTATGGAGGTGCAGCTCTTATCCTCATAGGGCAGTCTTGGGGGGACCCTCTCCCTTTTTTACCTTGGGTGGAGATAGTAGAGAAGGACCCAAGAAGCTAGGAGTAGGAGCCTTCTCTTTGAACGTGGTCCCATTTTTCATAAGTGGAAGCAGTGCCAAGAATATTCCCTTCCTAGAAATGACTTAGGGGAGTCACTAAACTTGAGCTTCAGCTGTTTCAGACCCTATAATTGCTCCAACGCACCATCATCAATCATACTTGTGAAGCTGAATCTGGCCTCTGTACCCCGACACCAATTTAAATCTTGCAGACAGAGTTTGGGGTGAAGTAGAAAAGAATAGCTTTATTGCTCTGCCAGGCAAAGGGGGCCACAGTGGGCCCCTCAAATGCATAGTGTGTCCCTATGTGGAGGGGGTAGTGAAAAGTTTTACTGCAATGGTTCAAAAAGGGTGTGATCAGTTTACGGCTGTTCTTCTGATTGGTTGGTGGTAGGTGATGGGAGTCAGCACCATCAAGCTTCTAGTTTCAACTGGCCTGGGGTCTATGTACTTGTGGGCAGCATGCCATTAGCTTCTCCCACCTGGTGAAGTTTCTGTATCCACAAAACAGCTGAAAGATATTGGTATGTATATCTCTTGAGGGGGAACCAGAATCTTGTGCTGAGATTGCACTACTATTTCTTGACTGTTCCTCCCCTGTCTCTGTATTCCCTCCCTTCCCTACCTAGTGTCTGTTTGAACTTGCCCTTGGAACTCAGGGAAGGTCATGGAGGCTTAATGAAGCCTATTTCCTGTAATCAGTAAGTGGAGGACACAGAAAGGTTTGTGCCTGTGAGCCCCACAGGGTCCTGCTCACAGTATCAGTTGGAGCCCCAGTATTTATCTTCTCAGAGTCTTGGAACTCATTTAGGAATTATACTGCAGACTATGATACCTGTGCCTGATCGTAATCCCCCTGAGGGCAGAGCCCCTGACATGTACCACATTCATTTGGTGGGTGCTCTATTTGGTCCAGTAATTCTTTTAAAGATAGTCTTTCCTGACACTGAGCTCTGTTTTGAATGAAATGGAGAAAAAAAAATCAGCTCATAACCATCTTGAAAGAATCTTCTTTGCAGCTCATGATACCATTAAATGAAACTCATGCTTCTAATTTATTATTAAATGAATTAACCCTCAAATGAGCTGTTCAGTTGCCCAGTCATGTCCGACTCTTGTAACCCCATGGAATGCAGTGCACCAGGCCTCCCTGTCCTTCACCATCTCCCAGAGTTTGCCCAAGTTCATGTTCATTGCATCTGTGATGCTGTCCAGCCATTTCATCCTCTGACTCCCTCTTCTCCTTCTGCCCTCAATTTTTCCCAGCATCAGGGACTTTTCCAGTGAGTCATCTTTTTGCATCAGATGACCAAAACACTGTAGTTTCAGCTTCAGCATAAGTCCTTTCAGTGAATAGTCAGGGTTGATCTCCCTTAAGATTGACTGGTTTGATCTCCTTCCTGTCCAAGGGACTTTCAGGAGTCTTCTCCAATGCCATAGTTCGAAGGCATCAGTGCTTTGGTGTTCTGCCGCCTATATGATCCAGCTCTCACTACCATATATGATCACTGGGAAAACTATTGCCTTGACTATATAGATCTTTGTCAGCAGAGTAATGTTTCTGCTTTTCAACACATTGTATAGGTTTGTCATCACCTTCCTGCCAAGAAGAAATCATCTTCTGATTTCATGGCTGCAGTCACCATTCACAGTGATTTTGGAGCCCAAGAAGAGGAAATCGGTCACTACTTCCACCTTTTCCCCTCCTATTTGCCATGCAGTAATGGGACCAGATGCCGTGATCTTAGTTTTTTTAATAATTAGTCTTAAGCCATCTCTTTCACTCTCTTCCTTCACCCTCATCAAGAGGCTCTTTAGTTCCTCTTTGCTTTCTGCCATTAGAGTGGTATCATCCACATATCTGAGGCTGTTGATGTTTCTCCCACATGTCTTGATTCCAGCTTGTAACTCATCTAACCTGGGATTTCTCATAATGTGCTCAGCATATAGATTAAACAAATAGGTGACAGCCGACAGCCCTGTCGTACTCCTTTCTCTATCTTGAACCAATCAGTTGTTCCATACAGGGTTCTAACTGTAGCTTCTCGACCTGCATACAGGTTTCTCAGGAGACAGGCCAGATGGTCTGGTATTCCCATCTCTCTTAAGAGCTTTCCACAGTTTATCATGATCCACGCAGTCAGAAGCTTTATTGTAGTCGATGAAGCAGAGGTAGATGTTTTTCTGAAATTCCCTTGCTTTCCTCTATAACCCAGCAAATGTTGGCAGTTTGATCTCTAGTTCCTCTTCCTTTTCTAAACCCAGCTTGGATGTCTGGAAGTTCTTGGTTCACATGATGCTGAAGCCTAGTATGCAAGATTTTAAGCATGACCTTACTAGCATGGAAGATGAGTGCAGCTGTTGGATGGTTAGCACATTTTTGGGGGAGTGGGATGAAAATTGACCTTTTCCAGTCCTGTGGCCACTGCTGGGTCTTCCAGATTTGCTGACAATGAATGCAAAACCTTTGATGGTGATGAAAGTAAAATCTGATGCTGCAAAGAACAGTATTGCATAGGAACTTGGAATGTTAGATCCATGAATCAAGGAAAATTGTATATGGTCAAGCAGGAGATGGTAAGAATAAACGTCTACATCTTAGGAATCAGTGAAATAAAATGGATGGGAATGGGTAAATTTAATTCAGATGACCATTGCATCTACAACTGTGGGCAAGAATCTCATAGAAGAAACAGAGTAGCCCTCATAATCAACATCATTAAAACCGACTTTTAATTTATTGCTAAATGAATTAATACTCAAATGAGTAGAACCTCTTAAATTTTAATTTTTAAAACTTACACAGTGATGGTAGATGTCATAATAGAGATAAAATTATATTTTGGAAATAATGAAATAATTGAATATTAAATATATATGGAATTGTTGCAGGAAGGGGGATCCATTCCAGGACCTGAAAGAGGGCTCTTGTCTAACACTCGAAAATGAATTGTTGGAGGAGACACAAGTACTGACAGAGCAAGAGACTATTGGGAAGGGGCACCTGGGTGGAGAGCAGGAGGGTAAGGGAAACCAGGAGGACTGCTCTGCCATGTGGCTCAGAGTCTCAGGATTTATGGTGATAGGATTTGTTTCCAGATTGTCTTCAGCCAATCATTCTGACTCAGAGTCCTTCCTGTGGTGAGCATATTCCTCAGTCAAGATGGATTCCAGTGAGAAGGATTCTGGGAGGTTGGTAGGACATATGTACCTTTCCTGAATCCTTCCAGTTGGTGATAGCTTGTTAGTTCCGTGTTCCTTACCAGGATCTCCTGGTAATTCGTGCAAGTGGCTACTGTCTTGCCTGTCCAGTGTGGGCAGTTTCAGTTAGTGTTGCCTCTAACAGAATTATCTAAAAACTAAAATAAACCACTATAATGTTTATGAAGGATAAAAGAATTGAGGGGAAAAGGTGAAAATCTGGAATCTGATAACACAATGGTGCCTCTTTCTGGCAATATTAATGACAGTGACCTTCTCTCAACAGCTGTAGCTTGTTTCCTTTAGTCCTTGTCCTTAGTTTTCTTTTATTCTTTGTGTGTGTGCTAAGTCACTTCAGTCATGTCCGATTCTTTGTGACCCTATGGACCATAGCCCACCAGGCTCTCTGTCCATGGGGTTCTCCAGGCAAGAATACTGGAGTGGGTTGTCATGCTCTCCACCAGGAGATCTTAGCAACCAAGGGATCGAACCTGTGTCTCTTATGTCTTCTGCATTAGCGGACGGGTGCTTTACCTCTAGTGCCCCCGGGAAGTCCTTTATACTTTGCATATATTTAAAATAACCTTAAAAGGTTTTTTTTAATTAATTAATTTTTTATTGAAGGATAATTGCTTTACAGAATTTTGTTGTTTTCTGTCAAACCTCAACATGAATCAGCAATAGGTACACATATATCCCTCCCTCCCTTTTGAACCTCCCTCCCTTCTCCCTCCCCATTCCACCCATCGAGGGTTTGAGTTTCGTGATCCATACAGCAAATTCCTGTTGGCTATCTATTTTACATATGGTAATGTAAGTTACATGTTACTCTTTCCATACATCTCACCCTCTCCTCCCCTCTCCCCATGTTGTAAGTCTATTCTCTATGTCTGTTTCTCCATTGTTGCCCTTCAGTACCATTTTTCTAGATTCCGTATATATGTGTTAGAATATGATATTTATCTTTCTCTTTCTGACTCACTTCACTCTGTATAATAGGTTCTAGGTTCATCCACCTCATTAGAACAGATTCAAATGCATTCCTTTTTATGGCTGAGTAATATTCCATTGTGTATATATACCACAACTTCTTTATCCATTCATCTCTCGATGGGCATCTAGGTTGCTTCCATGTTCTAGCTATTCTAAATAGTGCTGCAATGAACCATAGGATACATGTGTCTCTTTCAATTTTGGTTTCCTCAGGCTATATGACTAGGAGTGGGATTGTTGGGTCATATGGTGGTTTTATTCCTAGTTTTTTAAGGAATCTCCATACTGTCTTCCATAATGGTTGTATCAATTTATATTCCCACTAACAGTGCAAGAGTGTTCCCTTTTCTCCACACCCTCTCCAGCATTTATTGTTTGTAGACTTTTTGATGAGGGTCATTCTGACTGGTGTGGGGTGATATCTCATTATAGTTTTGATTTGCATTTCTCTAATAGTGATGTTGAGCATCTTTTCATGTGTTTGTTAGCCATCTGTACGTCTTCTTTGGAGAAATGTCTGTTTAGGTTTTTTTCCTATTTTTTGATTGGGTTGTTTGTTTTTCTGGTATTGAGTTGTATAAGCTGCTTGTATATTTTGGAAATTAATCCTTTGTCAGTTATTATTTCTCCCATTCTGAGGGTTTTCTTTTCACCTTGCTTATAGTTTCCTTTGCTGTGCAAAAGCCTTTAAGTTTAATCAGGTCCCACTTGTTTACTTTTGTTCTTATTTCCGTTACTCTAGGAGGTGGGTCATAGAGAATCTTGCTTTGATTTATGTCATCGAGTGTTCTGCCTATGTTTTCCTCTAAGAGTTTTATACTTTCTGGTCTTACATTTAGGTCTTTAATCCATTTTGAGTTTATCTTTGTGTATGGTGTTAGGAAGTGTTCTAACTTCATTCTTTTACATGTACCTGTCCAGTTTTCCCAGCACAATTTATTGAAGAGGCTATCTTTGCCCCATTATATATTCCTGCCTCCTTTGTCAAAAATAAGGTCCCCATAGGTGCATGGGTTTATTTTGGGGCTTTCTATCTTGTTTCATCGGTCTATATTTCTGTTTATGTGCCAGTACCATACTGTCTTGATGACTGTAGCTTTGTAGTATAACCTGAAGTCAGGAAGCTTGATTCTTCCAGCTCCATTCTTGTATGTCAAGACTACTTTGGCTATTCAGGGTCTTTTGTGTTTCCATATGAATTGTGAAAGTTTTTGTTCTAGTTCTGTGAAAAATGCCATTGGTAATTTGATAGGGATCGCATGGAATCTGTAGATTGCATTTGGTAGTATAGTCATTTTCACAATATTGATTCTTCCTACCCAGGAACATGGAATATCCCTCCATCTGTTTATTTAATCTTTGATTTCTTTCATTAGTGTCTTATAATTTTCTGTGTACAGTTCTTTCATCTCCTTAGGTAAGTTTATTCTTAGATATTTAATTCTTTTTGTTGCAATGGTGAATGGGATTGATTCCTTGATTTCTCTTTCTGATTTTTCATTGTTAGTATATAGAAATGCAAGTGATTTCTGTGTATTGATTTTGTATCCTGCAACTTTGCTAAATTCACGGATTAGCTCTAGTAATTTTCTGATACTATCTTTAGGGTTTTCTATGTACAGTATCATGTCATCTGCAAACAGTGAGAGCTTTACTTCTTCTTTTCCAACCTGGATTTCTTTTATTTCTTTTTCTTCTCTGATTGCTATAACTAGGACTTCCAGAACTATGTTGAATAATAGTGGCAAAAGTGGACACCCTTGTCTTATTCCCAATCTTAGGGGGAATGCTTTCAGTTTTTCACCATTGAGAATAATGTTTGCTGTGGGCTTATCATATATGGCCTTTACTATGTTGAGGTAGGTTCCTTCTATGCCCATTTTTTGAAGAGTTTTAATCATAAATAGGTACTGAATTTTGTCAAGGGCTTTTTCTGCATCTATTGAGATGATCATATGGTTTTTATCTTTCAATTTGTTAATATGGTGTATCACATTGACTGATTTCTGTATATTGAAGAATCCTTGCATCCCTGGAATAAACCCAACTTGATCACGGTGTATGAGCTTTTTGATGTGTTGCTGAATTCTGTTTGCTAAAATTTTGTTGAGGATTTTTGCATCTATGTTCATCGGTGATATTGGCCTGTAGTTTTCTTTTTTTGTGTTTTCTTTGTCTGGTTTTGGTATCAGGGTGATGGTGGCCTCATAGAATGAATTTGGAAGTGTTCCTTCCTCTGCAATTTTTGGAAAGAATTTTAGAAGGATAGGCATTAGCTCTTCTCTAAATGTTTGATAGAATTCTCCTGTGAAGCCATCTGGTCCTGGGCTTTTGTTTTTTGGGAGATTTTTGATCACAGCTTCAATTTCAGTGCTTGTAATTGGGTTGTTCATAATTTCTATTTCTTCCTGGTTCAGTCTTGGAAGATTAAACTTTTCTAAAAATCTGTCCATTTCTTCCTGGTTATCTATTTTTATTGCCATGTAGTTGTTCATAATAGTCTCTTATAATCTTTTGTATTTCTGCATTGTCTGTTGTAACTTCTCCTTTTTCATTTTTAATTTTGTAGATTTGATTCTTCTCTCTTTTTTTCTTGATGAGTCTGGCTAAGGGTTTGTCAATTTTGTGTGTCTTCTCAAAGAACCAGCTTTTAGTTTTATTAATCTTTACTATTGTTTCTTTCATTTCTTTTTTATTTCTGCTTGGATCTTAATGATTTCTTTCCTTCTACTAATTTTGGGAGTTTTTTGTTTTTCCAGTTGCTTTAGGTGTAAAGTTAAAATAACCTTAAAAGTTTTTGTCCAATAAGTCCAGTATCTGAGCTTCCTCATGGACAATTTTGTCAATTCATTTTTTTTTTCCTTTGAATGGATCATACTTCCCTGATTCTTTGTATGCTTTATAATTTTGTTATTGCTCAAAATTGGACATTCAAATATTATAATGTGTTAGCTCTGGAAGCTAGATTCTGCCTCTCTCCCAGGGTTTGTTTTTCTGAGTTGTTGAAGACTTAGCTTGTATTCAGTTAGCGTTTGACAGATTTTCTTAAAATCCAGAAACTAAATAAAACAAACAAACCCTCTACCTTTCCTACTCTTTGTGTTCTAGAGCACTGCTTTAAACATGTGTTGTTGTTCAGTCACTCAGTTGAGTCTTGACTCTTTGCGACCCCATGGACTGCAGCACTCCAGACTTTCCTGTCCTTCACTATCTCCCGGAGGTTGTTCAAACTCATGTCCATTGATTCGATGATGCCATCCAACCATCTTATCCTCTGTTGCCCACTTCTCCTCTTTCCCTCAATCTTCCCCAGCACCAGGGTCTTTTTCAAGGAGTCAGTTCTTCACATCTGGTGGCCAAAGCATTGGAGTTAAAGCTTCAGCATCAGTCCTTCCAATGAACATTCAGACTGATTTATTTTAGGATGCTAGTTTGATCTCCTTGCAGTTCAAGGGACTCTCAAGAGTCTTCTCCAACACCACAGTTAAAAAGCATCAATTCTTCAGTGCTCAGCTTTCTTTACAATCCATCTCTCAACATCCATACATGACTACTGGAAAAACCATAGCTTTGACTAGATGGAACTTTGTTGGCAGAGTAATGTCTCTGCTTTTTAATACACTATCTAGGTTTGTCATAGCTTTTCTTCCAGGGAGCAGGCGTCTTTTAATTTCGTGGCTGCAGCCACTGTCCGCAATGATTTTGGAACCTATGAAAATAAAGTCTGTCACTGTTCCTATTGTTTTCCCATCTATTTGCCATGAAGTGATGGGACCGGATGCCATGATCTTAGATTCTTTGAGTATTATGTTGAGTTTTAAGCCACCATTTCACTCTAACTCTTTCACCCTCATCAAGAGGTTCTTTGGTTCCTCTTCGCTTTCTGCCATTTAGAGTGGTAATCTGCGTATCTGAGGTTGTTGATATTTCTCCTGGCAATCTTGATTCCAGCTTGTGGTTCATGCAGCCCAGCATTTCGCATAATATATTCTGCTTATAAAGTTAAATAAGGTGACAGTATACAGCCTCGACAACCCCTTTCCCAATTTTGAATGAGTCTGTTGTTCCAAGTCTGGTTCTAACTGTTGCTTCTTGATCTGCATACACGTTGCTCAGTAGACAGGTAAGGTGGCCTGGTATTTCCATCTCTTTATACCTAGCAATTTAAAACTCTGTCAGTCCTCACTTCCTGCTTGCCCTGAGCCTGGAGAGCAGCCAACTGTAAAAGCTTAAGGTCTTCTCAGGTCTTTTATGAACTGGGCATGGATGTTGCTTTCTGAATTTTCCAGTATACACAGACACTTTTGAATTGTCCTAATTTCCCAAAGAATCTCTCCCTGACTTTCCTCCCAGGCCTTCGGCAGTCTATTGTACATCTCAGCCTTAATCTTTTGTCCCCAGGAAGCTGCGGATTTTTGTCTTATAGAGTTCTCAGCAGTGCTTGTCACATACACCCTCTTCCCCATGTGGGTTCCAAATGAATCAAAAAACAGATAGTGCTGTGCAACAGTCCTTCTGTCACCCCCCAGACAGGTTAGGAAGACAAACACAATAATTTGTGAGTAAGGTCTGTTCTGCTCCCTCTGGAACCAGGGACAGGGCGGCACAGTGGGAGTAGAGGCTGCTGATGTCAAGATTGCTGCTGAGCCAGGGAGGGGATGTAGCAAGCACAAGTAAAAATGCCACAAAGGGATTTCTGTGTGTTAATTTTATATCCTGCAACTTTACTATATTCATTGATCAACTCTAGTAATTTTCTAGTAGAGTCTTTAGGGTTTTCTACGTAGAGGATCATGTCATCTGCAAACAGTGAGAGTTTTACTTCTTCTTTTCCTATCTGTATTCCTTTTATTTCTTTTTCAGCTCTGATTGCTGTGGCCAAAACTTCCAAAACTATGTTGAATAGTAGTGGTGAAAGTGGGCATCCTTGCCTTGTTCCTGACTTTAGGGGAAATGCTTTCAATTTTTCACCATTGAGGATAATGTTTGCTGTGGGTTTGTCATATATAGCTTTTATTATGTTGAGATATGTTCCTTCTATTCCTGCTTTCTGGAGGGTTTTAATCATAAATGGATGCTGAATTTTGTCAAAGGCTTTTTCTGCATCTATTGAGATAACCATATGGTTTTTTTCTTTCAATTTGTTAATGTGGTGTATTACATTGATTGATTTGCGGATGTTAAAAAAACCTTGCATTCAGCCAGGACATGGAAGCAACCTAGATGTCCATCAGCAGATGAATGGATAAGGAAGCTGTGGTACATATACACAATGGAATATTACTCAGCCATTAAAAAAAATACATTTGAACCGGTTCTACTGAGATGGATGAAACTGGAGCCCATTATACAGAGTGAAGTAAGCCAGAAAGAAAAACAACAATACAGTATACTAATGCATATATATGGAATCTGAAAGATGGTAACGATAACCCTATATGCGGGACAGAATGAGAGACACAGATGCATGGAACAATTTTATGGACTCTGAGGGAGAAGGTGAGGGTGGGACGTTCTGGGAGAATGGCATTGAGACATGTGTATTGTCATATGTGAAACAGAGCACCATTCCATGTTCGATGCATGTGACAAGGGCTCGGGGCCGGGGCAGTGGGATGATCCAGAGGGATGGGAGGGGGAGGGAGGTGGGTGGGGGGTTCGGGAAGGGGAACACATGTAAACCCATGGCTGATTCTTGTCAATGTATGGCAAAAACTATTACAATATTGTAAAGTAATTAGCCCCCAAGTAAAATAAATAAATTTATAAAAAAAAAAAAAAAAAAAATTTGGAGATGAAGTAATAGGTAAGAAGTGTATTTGTTTAGAGGGAAATACATTCTGTAGGCAGAGTGTGGGCCATCTCAGAAGGCAAGAGAGCATGAGCTTTCAAATGTGGTGTGGTTAGTTTTTATGGGCTGGGGTAATTTCATAGGCTAATGAGTGGGAGGATTATTCCAATTATTTTGGGGAAAATGGTGGGGATTTCCAGGAATTGGGCCACTGCCCGGTTCTTGGTCTTTGGTGGTTGGCCTCAGAACTGTCATGGTGCTGGGGGATGTGTCTTTTAGCATGCTACTGTATCACAAGGAGTGTATAATGAGACTCCAGGTCTGCTGGAAGTCGCATCTTCCACCATCTTGAACCTAGTTGATTCTAACCAGTCTGTGTCATGTCCTATGGCTCTGTCATTTTTTAAAGGTTGTGCCCTGTCCCCTTCCCTCCTGTTTCACTGTTAATCACATACACACACAAAACCCAGGCATTTCAAGTTCATGATTTTGGTGCCTTTCTATGTATGGGAAGATGTAGGAGTCTAGTTTCATTGAAATTATTCCTCTGCTATGCATTTTAAGTATCTAGGGCCAATAGCCTATTTTTTTCCATCTTGAATGTTCCTCAGGGTTTACCACTGGTGGTAGCTGCCATGACTGATAGCTTTATGGTGGCATTTTTTGTTTGCTAAAATGGCTGACAACATTTTTTTTTTTTTGGTCTACAAGCCAAAGACCTTTCTGTGTTCGGCTTTGTGTCCACATTGGCCATAATGATGAATGACCTCTCCCCAAAAGGAGCTGTAGGCATCTATCAGTTTGTTTATGATTAGTACTTTTTGGTTTCTGTGCAAGTAGATCATGAAGATATTCTTCTGTGTTTTCTTCTAGGAACTTCGTAGTTTAAGCTCTTAACTTAATTCTGAGGCCCATTGCAAATTAATTGTTTGGTGTGATACAGGTGTTAAGATTCATTTTCCCCCCTTTCATTTATTCAATAGTTCCAGCATCATTTGTTGAAAAGACGATCCTTTCCCTACTACACAGCTCTGGCACATTAGTCAAAAATCGTTTAACTGTATATGTCTGGGCCTAAATTTGGACTCCCTATTCTGTAACATTTATCTAGTTATCTTTCCTTATGCCAATATCAATGTTTTGATGAAAACTTTACAGCAAATTTTTGCAATCAGGTGGCATAGACCATTCAACTGTGCTTAAAATTGACCTATGTCCATTACCATAAGAAATTTAAGATAAACTTATCAAAGTTACTAAAGTGTTTGTGGTATTTTTATTGTTATACATCAATTTAGGGAGAATCAACATCATCATAATGTTAAGTGCTTCAATATATGAATGTGTTACACCTCTCTGTTTATTTAGGTCACTTACTTTTTCACAGTGTTTTATAATTCTCAGTGCAGAGATCGTGCATGTCTTTTGTTAAATTTATTAAGTATTCAGGATTTCTTTATATTACTATTATTATAAATTAAAAATTTTCATCTTCTAATTGTTGCAAGTATGTAAATACACACACACACACATACATATTTTTTCCTTCCTCTGTATATTGCCCTATGTCTCGTGACTTATTATGATAAATTATACTGATTTGTTGAATGTTGAACCAACCTTGCATCTTTGGAATAAATCCACTTGGCCCTGATATATTGTCCAGGTTTTTGTTTTTGTAGTGCTGGATCTGAGTTGGTCACATTTTGTTAATGACTTTTGCATATGTATTAATGAGCAATATAGATCTGTAAACTTATCTTATTTTTGTCAATTTTGGGGTATCATGCTTATATTGGCCCTTGAAATATAACAGTTAAGTGTTTCCTCTTTATTTTTTGAAGGAATTGGTACTGGAATCTTTAAATGTTTGAATTCACCATTTAAACCATCTGGTCCTAGAAGTTTTTTTGATAATGAATTCATTTTACTTAATGGGTATGCAGTTATTCAGATTTTCTATTCTCATATCTGTTTTGGTAAATTCTGTATTTCAAGGACATCATCCATTCCAGCTAAACTATCAAATTTATTGCCATAAGCCCTCAAAATATTCCCTTATTAGTTGTTTAATGCCTATATGATCTGTAGTGACATTCTTTTCTTCATTGTAGTGATACCCTCCCCTAGTCTCTCTCTTTTTTTTTAATATAGTTGATTTACAATATTGCATTAGTTTCAGGTAAGCAATATAGTGATTCAATATTTTTATAGATTGTAGCCCATTTAAAGTTATTAGAAAACAATGGCTATATTTTTCCTGTGTTGTACAATATATCCCAGTTACTTACATATTTTATAACAGTAATTTGTGCCTTTTAATCCCATATCCTATCTCGCCCCTCCCCACTTCCCTCTTTCCACTGGTAGCCACTAGTTTCTTCTTTATATCTGTGAGTCTGTTTCTGTTTTGTTATTCATTTTTCAGAATTCACATAGAAGTACTAATGTAGAGTACTTGTCTTTATTACACTAAGCATAATATTCTAAGTCAATCCATGTTGTTGCAAGTGGTTGAATTCAATTCTTTTACTTAAATGAGTAATATTCCTCTGTGTGTGTGTGTAGCACACCTTACGTATCTATTCATTTCTTGATGGATACTGAGGTTGCTTCTGTATCTTGGCTATTGTAAATAATGCTATTGTGAATGTTTGGGTGTATGTATCTTTTTGAATTAGAGTTTTCATTTTCTCTTAATATATACCCAGCAGTGGCTTTGCTGAATCATACAGTAGTGCTACTTTTAGCTTTTTAAGGAAACTACATACTGTTTTCCATAGTAGCTATACCAGTTTAAAATCTCACCAAAAGTATACTAGAGTTCCCTTTTCTTTACACCCTCACCAATGTTTGTATACTTTGATGGTAGCCAGTTTTAGACAGGTGTGAGGTAATATCTCATTGTGTGTTTTGATTTACATTTCTCTGATGATAAGTAATGTTGAGGATTTTTATTCATGTGCCTGTTGGCCATCTGTATATCTCCTTTGGAAAAATGTCAGTTCAGATTTTCTGCCCATCTTCTAACTGGGCCCTTGGTTTTTTGATGTTGAGTTATATGAAATGTTTATAAATTTGGACACTAACCACTAATCTGTCATATCATTTACAAATGTTTTCTTTGGTTGTAGATTGCCTTTTCATTTTGTCAGCCATTTCCTTTGCTGTGCAAAAGCTCTTAAGTTTAACTCGGTTCCATTTGTCTATTTTTGCTTTTATATCTTCTGCCTTAGGAGACTGATCCAAAGAAATATTAGTACAATTTACATCAAAGAGTTTACCATCAATGTTCTCTTCTAGAAGTGTTATTGTTTCAAGTCTTAAATTTAGGTCTTTGAGCCATTTTATTTTTGTATATAGTGTGAAGTAATGTTCTAATTACCTTGTTTTATATATAGCTGTCCAGTTTCCCCAGCCCAATTTGTTGAAGAAACTGTCTTTTCTTCATTGTATATTCTTGCCTCCTTTGTTCTAGATTAATTGGCCATAGATGTGTGGGTTTATTTCTGAGCTCTCTATTCTGTTCCATTGGTCTATGTATCTTTTTCTGTGCCAGTAGCATGCTGTTTTGATTACTGTAGCTTTGTACTGTAGTCTGAAGTCTGGATGAGTTATACCTCCAACTTTGTTCTTTCTTTTTCAGGATTGCTTTGACAATTTGGGATCTCTTGTGGCTCCATATAAATTTTGGGATTATTTGTTCTAGTTATGTGAGAAATGTCCTGGCTATTTTGATAGTGGTTATATTACATCTGTAGATTGCTTTTGGTAATATCTTCATTTAGACAATATTAATTCTTCCAACCCAAGAACCCAGGATATCTTTCCATTTCTTCATATAATTTTCAAATTCTTTCATCAGTATATATTATAGTTTCAAAGTATAGTTGTTTCACTTCTTTGGTGAAGTTTATTTCTAGGTATTTTATTCTTTTTGGTGTGATTGTAAATGAGATTGTTTCCTTAATTTCTCTTTCTGATAGTATTTGTGTGTACAAAAGCAACAGATTTCTATATATTAATCTTGTGTCTGGCAACTTTACTGAGTTAATTTATTAGTTTTAATAGCTTTTGGTGGAGATGTTAGGGTTTTTTATATATAGTATCATGTCATCTGCAAATAGTGACAATTTTACTTCTTCCCTTCCAGTTTGGATGCCCTTTCCCTGTTTTTCTTTCCCTGTTTTTCCCTGTTTGTCTAATTGCTCTTGCTAGAATTTCCAATAATTTGCTAAATATATGTGGCAAGAGTGGACATTTTTGTCTTGTTTCTGATTTTAGAGGAAACGCTTTCAGTTTTTTACCATCGAATATAATGTTAGTTGTGAGTTTGTCATAGATGGTCTTTATTATGTTGGCACTTTAAAGAGAGTTTTTAATCATGAATGGATGTTGCATTTTGTCAAATGCTTTTCTCTGTGGAGATAATTGTGTGATTTTTATCCTTTCACTTGTTAATGTGGTGTAACAGTGATTGATTTGTGAACCATCCTTGCATCCTTAGAATAAATCCCACTTGATTATGGTGTGTAATCCTTTTTTTATATTGTTGGATTCAGTTTGCTAATATATTATTCAGGGTGTTTGCATCTATATTCATAAAAATTATTGGCCTATAATTTTCTTTTTTATCTTTGTCTGGTGTTGGGTATCAGGGTAATGGTAGCCTCACAGAATCAATGTGGAAATGTTCTGTCTCTTGCAACATTTTGGAATAGTTTGAGAAGTATAGGTATTAACACTTCTTTATATGTTTGGTAGGATTTCCTTGTGAAGCCGTCTGGTTCAGGACCTTTGTTTGCTGTGATATTTTTATTATCAATTCCATTTACTACAAGTAATTGGTATGTTCAGATTGTCAATTTCTTCCTGATTCAGTCTTGGAAGTTTGTATGATTTTAGAAATGTGTCCATTTCTTCTAGGTTGTCAAATTTGTTGGTATTAAACTGTTCATAGTATTCTTTTACAATTTTTTGTATCTCTGTGATACCATTTGTTATTTCCTGTTTTGATAGCTCTCTCATTTCTTGTTTTGTTGATTTGGGCCCATTCTCTTTCCTTCTTGATGAGATTGGCTAAGGTTGACTAAAGGTTTATCAATTTTGTTTATCTTTTCAAAGAACAACCTCTTGGTTTCATTGATCTTTTTTTTCTTTAGTTTTGATCTCTATGTTTCATATTTCCTCTCTGATCTTTGTTATTTCCTTCTTTCTGCTGACTTTGGGCTTCATTTGTTCTTTTTCTGATTTCTTTAGATGGAAGGATAGGTTGTTTATTTGAGATTTTTCTTTTGTTTCAAATATTGCTATAAACTTAACTCTGAGAAGTCCTTTTGCTGCATCCCATGGATTTTTCGATGGTTGTGTTTCCATTTACATTTGTCAGGTTATTTTCTGATTTCCTCAATGGTTTCTTCATTGACCCATTGATGTTTTTAGTTGTATGTTTCCATGTGTTTGTACTTTTCTCATTTTTCTTCCTGTAATTAGTTTTTCCTTTCATACCATTGTGGTTACAAAACATGCTTGATATAATTTCTATCTTGTTAAATTTGTTGAAACTTGTTTTGTCCTGATGTGACCTATTCTGGAGAATGTTCCATGTACACTTGAAAATAATGAGTATTCTGCTGGTTTTGGATGGATGTCCTGTATATATTAAGTTCAACTGATCTATTGTTCATTTAAGACCACTATTGCATTATTGATATTTTGCCTAAATAATATGTCCATTATATAAATGGAGTGTTAAAGTCCCCTATTTTATTGTTTTGTCAGTTTCTCCTCTTGCGTCTGTCAGTATTTGCTCTATATATCAGGTACATATATGTTAATGAGGGTAGTATCTTCTTCTTGTATTGATTCCCTTGTCGCTATATAATGCTTTGTCTTCTGTTATTGTTGTTGTTCAGTTGCTCTGTCATGTCCAACTCTTTGATACCCCATGAACTGGAGCACGCCAGGATCCCATGTCCTTCACCATCTCCTAGAGTTTGTTCAAACTCATGTCCATTGAGTCAGTGATGCCATCCAACCACCTCATCTTCTATTGTCTGTTTAGCCCTTGGCCTTCAATCTTTCCCAGCATCAGGGTCTTTTCCAGTGAGTCGGCCTCTTTGCATCAGGTGGCCAAAGTATTACAGCTTCAGCATCAGCCCTTTCAATGAATATTCAGGGTTGATTTCCTTAAGGATTGACTAGTTTGATCTGTTTGCAGTCCAAGGGACTCTCAAGAGTCTTCCCTAATACCACAGTTCGAAAGCACCGATTCTTTGGTGCTCAACCTTATTTATGGTCCAACTCTCACATCCGTACATGACTACTGGAAAAGCCATAGCTTTGACTATACAGACCTTTGTTGGCAAAGTAATGTCTCTGTTTTTTAATATGCTATCTAGGTTTGCCATAGCTTTTCTTCCAAGGAGCAAGTGTCTTTTAATTTCATGGCTACAGTCACCATCTGCAGTGATTTTGGAGCCCAAGAAAATAGTCTGTCACTATTTCCATTTTTTTCCCCACCTACTTGCCATATTAGAAAAACTAAGATTGTGGCATCCGGCCCCATTACTGCATGGCAAATAGAAGGGAAAAAGGTGGAAGTAGTGACAGATTTCTTCTTCTTGGGCTCCAAAATCACTGCAGATGGTGACTGAAGCCATGAAATCAGAAGACGATTGCTTCTTGGCAAGAAAAAAAAAAGTGATAACAAACCTAGAGAGTGTGTTGAAAAGCGGAGACATTACTCTGCCAACAAACGTCTGTATAGTCAAGGCTATGGTCTTTGCAGTGGTCATGTACAGTTGTGAGAGCAGGACCACAAAGAAGGCAGAATGCCAAAGAATTGATGACTTTGAACTGTGGTGCTGGAGAAGACTTCTGAAAGTCCCTTGGACAGCAAGGAGATCAAACCAGTCAATCTTAAGGGAGATCAACCCTGAATATTCACTGGAAGGACTGATGCTAAAGCTGAAACTCCAGTGTTTTGGTCATCTGACCCAAACAGATGACTCACTGGAAAAGTCCCTGATGCTGGGAAAACTTGAGGGCAGAAGGAGAAGAGGGCGTCAGAGGATGAGATGGCTGGACGGCATCACTGATGCAATGCACATGAACTTGGGCAAACTCTGGGAGATGGGGAGGGACACGGAGGCCTGGCATGCTGCAGTCCATGCAGTTGCAAAGAGTTGGATATGACTGAGTGACTGAACAGCAACAACAACAATTTGCCATGAGTTATGGAACTGGATGCCATGATGTTAATTTTTTGACTGTTGAATTGTAGTCCAGCTTTCTCATTCTCCTTTCACCTTCATCAAGAGGGTCTTCAGGTGTCATAAGGATGGTGTCATCTGCATATTTGAGGTTATTGATATTTCTCCGTGCAATCTTGATTCCAGCTTGCATGATGTCCTCTGCATATACGTTAAATAAGGAGGGTGACAGTCTACAACCTTGACGTACTCCTTTCCCAATTTGGAACCAGTCCATTGTTGCGTGTCTGGTTCTAACTGTTGCTTCTTCACCTGCATACAGTTTTCTCAAGAGGCAGGTCAGGTGGTCTGGTATACCCATCTCTTGAAGAATTTTCCACAGTTTGTTGTGATCCACACAGTCAAAGGCTTTAGCATAGTCAATGAGGCAATGGAATTCTCTTGCTTTTTCTATTACCCAACAGATGTTGGCAATTTGGTCTCTGGTTCCTCTACCTTTTCTAAATCCAGCTTGTACAAATGGAAGTTCTTGGTTCGCATACTGTTGAATCCTAGCTTGAAGAATTTTGAGCATCACCTTGCTAGCATGTGAAATGAGTGCAATTGTGTGGTAGTTTGAACATTCTTTGGCATTATCCTTCTTGGGACTGGAATGAAAACTGACCTTTTCCAGTCCTGAGGCCACTGCTGAGTTTTCCAAATTTGCTGTCATATTTAGTGCAGCACTTTCACAGCATCATCTTTTAGGATTTGAAATAGCTCAACTGGAATTCCATCATCTCCACTAGCTTTGTTCGTAGTGATGCTTCCTAAGGCCCACTTGACTTCACATTCCAGGATGTCTGGCCCTAGGTGAGTGATCACACCATAGTGGTTTTATCCAGGTCATTAAGAGGTTTTTGTACAGTTCCGGGTATGCTTGCCACCTCTTGTTAATATGTTCTGCTTCTGTTAGGTCCATATCATTTCTGTCCTTTATTGTGCCCATCTTTGCATGAAATGTTCCCTTAGTATCTCTGATTTTCTTGAAGATATCTCAAGTCTTTCCCATTCTATTTTCTAGTTTCCCCTATTTCTTTGCATTGTTCACTTAGGAATGCTTTCTTATCTCTCCTTGCTATTCTTTGGAACTCTGCATTAAGATGGGTGTATCTTTCCTTTTCTCCTTTGTTTTTTGTTTCTCTTCTTTTCTCAGCTATTTGTAAGGCCTCCTCAGACAACCATTTTGCCTTTTTGCAGTTCTTTTTCTTGGAGATGGTTTTTATCATCGCCTCCTGCATAGTGTTACGAACCTCTGTCCGTAGTTCTTCAGGCACTCTGTCTATCAGATCTAATCCCTTTAATTTATTTGTCACTTCCACTGTATAATTGTAAGGGATTTGATTTAGGTCATACCTGAATGGTTTAGTGGTTTTCCCTACTTTCTTCAATTCAACTCTGAATTTTGCAATAAGGAGTTCATGATCTGAGCCACAGTCAGTTCCCCATCTTGGTTTTTCTGACTGTATAGAGCTTCTCCATCTTCAGCTGCAAAGAATATAATCAGTCTGATTTTGATATTGACCATCTGGTGATGTCCATGTGTAGAGTCATCTCTTGTGTTCTTGGAAGGGGGTGTTTGCTATGACCAATGCATTCTTTTGGCAAAACTCTGTTAGCCTTTGCTCTGCTTTGTTTTGTACTCCAAGGCCAAATTTGTCTGTTACTCCAAGTATCTCTTGACTTCCTACTTTTACATTCCAGTCCCCTATGATGAAAGGGACATCTTTCTTTGGTGTTATTTCTAGGAGGTCTTGTAGGTCTTCATAGAACCATTCAACTTCAGCTTCTTCAGCATTAGTGGTCGGGGGGCATAGACTTGGATTACTGTGATATTGAATGGTTTGCCTTGGAAACAAATCGAGATCATTCTGTCGTTTCTGAGATTGCACCCAAGTATTGCATTTTGGACTCTTTTTTTGACTGTGAGGGCTACTCCATTTCTTCTAAGGGATTTCTTGCCCACCTTAGTAGATACAATGGTCATCTGAATTAAATTCTCCCAACTTCATCCATTTTAGTTCACTGATTCCAAAAATGTTGATGTTTACCCTTGCCGTCTCCTGTTTGACCACTTTCAATTTGGCTTGATTCATGAACCTAACATTCCAGGTTCCTATGCACTATTGTTCTTTATAGCATTGGACTTTACTTTCACCACCAGATGTATCCATAAGTGGGCATTGTTTCCACTTTGGCTTAGCCTCTTCATTCCTTCTGGAGCTATTTCTCAGCTTTTCCTCCATAGCATATTGGGTACTCACTGACCTGGTACCCAATATGGTACATGTTTTAGTGTCCTATCTTTTTGCCTTTTCATACCATTAATGGGGTTCTCAAGGCAAGAATGCTGAAGCGGTTCGCCATTCCCTTCTTCAGTGGACCACGTTTTGTCAAAACTCTCCACCATGACCCGTCCGTCTTGGGTGGCCCTACATGCATGGCTTGTAGTTTCATTGAGTCAGATAAGGCTGTGACCCATGTGATCAGTTTGGTTAGTTTTCTGTTATTGTGTATTTTATCTAATAAAAAATATTGTTACCCCCAATTTTTTTGTCATTTTAATTTGCATGAAATATTTTTCTATGCCTTCATTTTCAGTCTCTGTGTGTGTCTTTAGTTCTGAAGTGAGTCTTTTGTAAACAGTATGGATGGGCCTTGTTTTTTTTCTAATCAACCCACCCTGTATCTTTTTTTTTTTTTTTAATAAATTTATTTATTTTAGTTGGGGGCTAATTACTTTACAATATTGTAATAGTTTTTGCCATACATTGACATGAATCAGCCATGGGTTTACATGTGTTCCCCTTCCTGGACCCCCCACCCACCTCCCTCCCCATCCCATCCCTCTGGGTCATCCCATTGCCCCGGCCCTGAGCCCTTGTCTCATGCATCGAACATGGAATGGTGTTCTGTTTCACATATGATAATATACATGTTTCAATGCTATTCTCCCAGAACGTCCCACCCTCACCTTCTCCCTCAGAGTCCATAAAATTGTTCTATGCATCTGTGTCTCTTATTCTGTCTCGCATATAGGGTTATCGTTACCATCTTTCAAATTCCATATATATGCATTAGTATACTGTATTGTTGTTTTTCTTTCTGGCTTACTTCACTCTGTATAATGGGCTCCAGTTTCATCCATCTCAGTAGAACCGATTCAAATGTATTTTTTTTAATGGCTGAGTAATATTCCATTGTGTATATGTACCACAGCTTCCTTATCCATTCGTCTGCTGATGGACATCTAGGTTGCTTCCATGTCCTGGCTATTGTAAACAGTGCTGCGATGAACATTGGGGTACACGCGTCTCTTTCAATTCTGGTTTCCTCGGTATATATGCCCAGCAGGGGGATTGCTGGGTCATATGGCAGTTCTATTCCCAGTTTTTTAAGGAATCTCCACACTGTTCTCCATAGTGGCTGTACTAGTTTGCATTCCCACCAACAGTGTAAGAGGGTTCCCTTTTCTCCACACCCTCTCCAGCATTTATTGCTTGTAGACTTTTGGATAGCAGGCATTCTGACTGGTGTGAAATGATACCTCATTGTGGTTTTGATTTGCATTTCTCTAATAATGAGTGATGTTGAGCATCTTTTCATGTGTTTGTTAGCCATCTGTATGTCTTCTTTGGAGAAATGTCTGTTTAGTTCTTTGGCCCATTTTTTGATTGGGTCGTTTATTTTTCTGGAATTCAGCTGCAGAAGTTGCTTGTATATTTTTGAGATTAATTGTTTGTCTGTTGCTTCATTTGCTATTATTTTCTCCCATTCTGAAGGCTGTCTTTTCACCTTGCTTATAGTTTCCTTTGTTGTGCAAAAGCTTTTAATTTTAATTAGGTCCCATTTGTTTATTTTTGCTTTTATTTCCAATATTCTGGGAGGTGGGTCATGGAGGATCCTGCTGTGATTTATGTCGGAGAGTGTTTTGCCTATGTTTTCCTCTAGAAGTTTTATAGTTTCTGGTCTTACATTTAGATCTTTAATCCATTTTGAGTTTATTTTTGTATACGGTGTTAGGAAGTGTTCTAGTTTCATTCTTTTACACGTGGTTGACCAGTTTTCCCAGCACCACTTGTTAAAGAGATTGTCTTTTCTCCATTGTATATTCTTGCCTCCTTTGTCGAAGATAAGGTGTCCATAGGTGCGTGGGTTTATCTCTGGGCTTTCTATTTGGTTCCATTGATCTATATTTCTATCTTTGTGCCAGTACCATACTGTCTTGATGACTGTGGCTTTGTAGTAGAGCCTGAAGTCAGGCAGGTTGATTCCTCCAGTTCCATTCTTCTTTCTCAAGATTGCTTTGGCTATTCGAGGTTTCTTATATTTCCATACAAATTGTGAGATGATTTGTTCTAGTTCTGTGAAAAATACCATTGGTAGCTTGATAGGGATTGCATTGAATCTATAGATTGCTTTGGGTAGTATACTCATTTTCACTATATTAATTCTTCCAATCCATGAACACGGTATATTTCTCCATCTGTTTGTGTCCTCTTTGATTTCTTTCATCAGTGTTTTATAGTTTTCTATATATAAGTCTTTTGTTTCTTTAGGTAGATATATTCCTAAGTATTTTATTCTTTTTGTTGCAATGGTGAATGGTATTGTTTCCTTAATTTCTCTTTCTGTTTTCTCATTATTGGAGTATAGGAATGCAAGGGATTTCTGTGTGTTAATTTTATATCCTGCAACTTTACTATATTCATTGATCAACTCTAGTAATTTTCTAGTAGAGTCTTTAGGGTTTTCTATAGAGGATCATGTCATCTGCAAACAGTGAGAGTTTTACTTCTTCTTTTCCTATCTGTATTCCTTTTATTTCTTTTTCAGCTCTGATTGCTGTGGCCAAAACTTCCAAAACTATGTTGAATAGTAGTGGTGAAAGTGGGCATCCTTGCCTTGTTCCTGACTTTAGGGGAAATGCTTTCAATTTTTCACCATTGAGGATAATGTTTGCTGTGGGTTTGTCATATATAGCTTTTATTATGTTGAGATATGTTCCTTCTATTCCTGCTTTCTGGAGGGTTTTTATCCACCCTGTATCTTTTGATGGAAGCATTTAGTCCATTGACATTTAAAGTAGCTGTCGGTTTGTTTCTTGTTTGTTTTTGTAGTTCTCTGTTCTTCTGCATTTAGTTTCCTCCCTTGTAGTTTGTGACAATTTTTTTTAATGGTGTGCTTGTGCTCCTTTCCTCTCTGTTTTTGTATATCTCTTGTAGATTTTTGATCTGTGGTTACCATGGGGTTTATATATAACTGTATCTGTTTTTTGAAACAGGTAGTCCTTTAAGTTCAAACATTTGAAAAATTCAGCTTTAATTTTATTCCCTTCCCCCATACTTAGTGCTTTTGATGTCATATTTTACATCTTCATGTTTATCCCATTACTGATTACTGTAGTTACACTTAATTTTATAATTTTTTTGGTGTTTCACTATTCTTGCCAGTTTGAGTGGTTGATGATCAGACTTCCTTTTATATTTGCCTTTACTAGTGGGATTTTTCCTTTCTGTAGGTATTGCCTTCTTATTATAAACTTTTCCTTTCCTCTAGAGAAGCTCCTTTAACATTTCTTTTACAGTTGGCCTGATAATGATAAACTCAAAAGTTCTCTATCTCTCCTTCAGTTCTAAATGATAGTTTGCTGGATAGAGTATCCTGTGTTGCAGGTTTTCTTTTTCAGCATTTTAAGTATATCATGGCACTTCTTTCTGGCCTACACAGTTGTGCAGAAAAAATCAGCTAATAGCTTTATGGGGATTCCCTTGTATATGATTCTTTGTTTTTCTTCTGCTGCTTTTAGAATTCTCTCTTTAACTTTTGCTATTTTAGTTATGGTATAGACATATATGTGTGGATCTGTTTGGCTTCATCTATTTGGGAACCTCTGTGCTTCATGTACCTACATAGTCCATTTCCTTCTTCAGACTTGGGAAATTTTTTAGCCATAATTTCATTATATACATTCTTTACACCTTTTTCTCTTTCTGGATCCCTTTACTGTGAATATTGGTATACTTGATATTATACAGAAATCCCTTAAACTGGTCTCATCTTAAAAAATTTTTCTTTTTGCTATTCTGATGGAGTGATTTCCATTATTCTTTCTTCCAAATCACTTATGAGGTCTGTAATACCTATTCATTCCTTCTAGTGTGTTTTTCCTTTCAGTTATTGTATAATTCAGTTCTGACTGGATCTTTTTCTGTATTTTCTAATTCCTCATCAAAAGTCTCACTGTGCTCACCTATTGTTTTCCCTAATTCAGTTAGCATTCTTACTACTAATGCTTTGAATTCTTTATCTAGTAAATTGCTTATTTCTGTTTCATTCATTGTTTTTCAGGGGTTTTCTCTTGCTCTTTCAGTTGATATAAATTCATCTTTTTTCATTTTGCTTATGATCATTTCTCTGTCTCTATGAAATTGCTGAGACAGTTACCTATTATGGTCCTGAAGGGGTGTCCTTATGTTGGAGCATCCCTATACTGCCTGTGTGTGCTCAGTGGCTTTGGTGGGAGAGCTGGATTTGATGTGAACACAAGTCAAGCCTGTCCTCAGGCTGTGCTGGCAGTCATCACCTTGGTTGTAGGTGGGTCTGGAGAAGGAAGGGCTGAGACAGTAACCTTTTTTCATTGGAAAAGACCCTGATGCTAGGAAAGATTTGAAGGTGGTAGGAGAAGGGGACAACAGAGGATGTGATGGTTGGATGGCATCACCGACTCGATGGACATGAATTTGAGTAAGCTCCAGGAACTGGTGATGGACAGGGAAGCCTGGCGTGCTGCAGTCCATGGGGTTGCAAAGAGTTGGACACGACCGAGTGACTGAACTGAACTGAAGACAGTAATGGGATGTGAGATGGGGCTTTCTCTCTGCTCAGTGACTGTTATGCCCCTGTTGGGGGCGGGGTCTGGTCCCAAGTTTTGGAAACTGAGCCCCAAGCTTCAGGCCCAAGCAAGTAGGTTCAGTTCCCTTTAAGTGTGTGCTCTTCCCACTCAAGACACTAGTGCCCTCCTCTCCAAGGGGACCAGTGCTAGAGCAGGAGGGGCTGACAGGGTATTTGACAAGGGTCAGTTCAGAGGGTGTGGTGATCGGGTGTGTGTCTGCTTCTGATGCACTGCCTGTGCCATTGCCTCAGCTCAGATGCTGCTTGGAGTTTGAGCCACTACAGTGTTCCATGGTCATTGCAGCCAGCCCTCCAGTGTGGAGCTGCAATGTGAGGCAGATCAGTGCTGCAACATTCACTCAGTTCAGGCTGGGATGTGTGCAGGTGCTATCATGGGAAACCAGTCAGCCAACCTCGTAGTTTCAATCTGCCATTTCCACCCCACTTTGCAAGCAAACAGTCATTCCCTCACTTCTCATGGGCCGAGTCCAGGTTTTCCACAGCCCTCCTGTTAGTCCCACTAGCCCTCTAATCAGCCAGCAGAATTCTTCTTCCTTTTGTCAGACCCCAATGCTGGGGAACTTAATAAGTGGCTCAAACTGCTCACTCCCTAGGGAAGAGTCCCCCATATAATCTCCCTTTTCCTCTGATTCCACTCCTATGGGCACAGATCCTGGCCTGATCACTTGTCTTCCCTTCCTACCTGATTCTGCCTGTATCTTTCTTTCCGCGTTGGTTGTACAAGAGTCTTTCTGCTATCTCCAGTTAGTGTTCAGTGAGAATTTTTCCACATGTAGATGTATTTTCGGTGTGTTTGTAGGGGAAGATGAGTTCTACATCCTCTTACTTCACCATCTTGATTGAAGTCTCTGTTTCTCATTCTTGACATTGATCATTTACAGTCTCTCTTTAAAATCAGTACTGCTGTGAAAGTCACTCAGTTGTGTCTGATTATGACCCCATGGACTGCAGCCTGCCAGGCTCTTCTGTCCATGGGGTTTCCCAAGCAAGAATACTGGATCTGGCTACCATTTCCTTCTCCAGGGGAATTTCCCAACCCAAGGATTGAACCTGGGTCTCCTGCCTTGCAGGCAGATTCTTTACCGTCTGAGCCACCAGGGAAGCTAGGGCTTTATTAATTTTATCAATCTTTTTAAAAAGCAAAATTTCTATTTTGTTGATTATATTTATTGTTTCTAAGTTTTCTGTTTCATTGATTTCTGCTCTTATCTTAAAATATCCCTCCTAAGGCTTAATTTGAATTTACTTTGCTTTTCTTTTTGTGTCTTCCCTAGGTAGGAACTTAGTTAATTGGGTTTTAAACTTCTTTTCTAATATGAGTATATAAAGTTGTGCATTTCTAAGCACTGCTTTAGCTGCATCCCATAAAACCCAAAGTCATATTTTCTCAAGTATTACGGTCGAAGTATTTTCTCATTTCCAGTGTGAGTTCTCTGAACCAAAGATTAGAAATATATTATTTAACTTCCAAATGTTTGGGAGATTTTTAAACAATTTTTCAGGGCTCTTGATTTCTAATTTAATTATTTCTGCAGCCAGAGAACATTCCATAAGCTGTCACTCTTTGGACATTTATTTGAAACTTGTTTTATGGCCCATCTTAGTAAATGCCCTATGTACATTTGAAAGAATATAGCCTTCATGGTTGGGTGTAGTGTTCTGATTAGTATTAGATCAAGGTGGTGACAAGTGTTTTCAAATCTTTCATAATTTTACTGATTCCTTGTCTAATTATTCTGTCATCTGTTGAGAAAAAGCTGTTAAATTTCCAACAGTGATTTTAGATTTGTCTTTTTCTTGTGTCAGCTTTGCTTCATGAGTTTTGAAGCTCAGTTATTAGGAGTATAAATAATTAAGATTGCTTTTCTTGATGAATTGATCCTTTTTTCATTATAAAACATCTTATTAAATCTTTGTTAATACTCCTTGCCTTGAAGATTTCTTTACCAACCATAAGAATAGAGCTTCTCTAGTTTCCCTATGCTAAATATGTTCCTGGTATACTTCTTCCATCTATTTACTCTGATTATTTCTCTTTTTATACTTAAAGTTCTCTTATAAGTATCATATAGTTGGGTTTTGCATTCTTTTTTTTTTAAATCCATTTTGACAGTACGTGCTTTTTATTTGGAGTGCTTCATCCACTTGTATTTAATGCATGTTATAGTTGAGTTTGGGCTTCCCTGGTGGCTCAGCGGTAAAGAATCTGCCTGAAATGCAGAAGATGCGGATTTGATCCCTGGGACAGGAAGAACCCCTGGAGAGGGAAATGACAACACATTCCAGTATTCTTGCCTGGGAAGTCCTGTGGACAGAAGAGCCTGGTGGACTACACAGTCCATGGGGTTGTAACAGAGTTGACCACGAATCAGTGACTAAATAACAATAGTTGAGTTTAGGTGTACTATTTTGCTTCTTGTTTTCTATTTGTCCCACCAGTGTGTGGTCTTCTGTTTTTCCATTCTTTCCCACATTTGGGTTAATTTTCGGTATTCCTAGTCATCTAATGATGCATGGAGAACTCATCTTAACCCTTCTGTGATTTCTTTCATTTAATTTCTGGTTGCTCTGCTACTCATCCCAACTGAGACTACATCTTTGGTCTAACACAGCTGTGGGTCTTCCCTCTTCATTTCTAACCAAGTTCACTAATTCTCATATGAAGTCACAAGATTTCACCCCACTGCCTACCCTAAATCTAAGTTTTCCAAGTCTGGCACCAAAAGCTGCTGGGTTAGAAGACTACCATTTTGCTGACTGAGCTAGGTGAGGGGTTGGGGGGGTGGGGGGGTACTAGACTTAAGCTATTCTTACGTAAATCTTCAGCAGGTTTTCAATTTTTTTGTCCATCTTTGGTAGATTTCTATCACCCTAAAATAGGTGCTTTTGACAGTTTTGTCCAGTTATATACTTTTTTTTTTTGTAAAGTGGATTGCTGACCTCTTCTTTGTCATAATTGGAAGCTGACTGTAATTGTTTTAATATAATATATTTAATCTTTATTTAAAATAAAAACAGTGAAAATATCTCTGCATCTTCTCTAAATCCTCTGTTGGTTTCTCAGGTTGTCGAATGCTGTTTGTGCAAAGATAAATGGGATAAGTCCCTTTCAGGATATAATACAGAGATCCCTTACTCCTTTTATGACTTTCCTGATTTCTTGATAATATTCACCAGTTGAATCATAAAAATTTAAATATTATTTACTTGAAATTAATGTTATAAACTAGAATTATGTTCTTAAAAACTCATACCATAAAATACCAGGACATCATAAATGCTTTCCAAAACCACACAAATGTTTGCTTTGGGCTTCCCTGATAGCTCAGTTGGTAAAGAACCTGCCTGCAATGCAGGAGATCCCGGTTTGATTCCTGGGTCGGGAAGATCCACTGGAGGAGGGATAAGCTACCCACTCCAGTATTCTTGGGCTTTCCTTGTGGCTCAGCTGGTACAGAATCTGCCTGCAATACGGGAGACCTGGGTTTGATCCCTGGGTTGGGAAAATCCCCTGGAGAGGGAAAGGCTACCCACTCCAGTCTTCTGGCCTGGAGAATTCCATGGACCTTATAGTCCATGGAGTCGCAAAGAGTTAGACACAACTGAGTGACTTTCACAACCTAATACTCACAAACCTTAGGTATGTAGAAATTCATGCAGTAAATGCTTATTGAGAGATTAGTAATGTGCCAGAGATTGTGCCAGGCACCAGGATATAAACAGATGAACGTATGAGATACAGCTCCTGCCCTCCCCTTCAAAATATCATTGAAACCTGTACTGAAGACATGTCTTCCATGGTAAATCTCTCTGAATGGTAAATGCTTGGGGAGGGACAGTGTCTTTGGAAAGTCTTCTCCAATTCTAAACCGTGAATGCACATCAGATCACTTAGAAAGATTTTTTTTTTTTAAAAAGATACTCCTGATTTGCTCCTTTTCTAAAGATCCATCTTAATTGGTCTAGAGAGAGGCTGAAGAGCCAATTTTTTAAAGTATTCAGATGATTTTAACATGCAGCCACAGTTGAGAACTGGCCCTTGTTCCCAGTTTTCTTAATATTTGATACCTACAATAAAAGATTTTATTTTCTTGGGCTCCAAAATCACTGCAGATGTTGACTGCAGCCATAAAATTAAAAGACACTTGCTCCTTGGAAGAAAAGCTATGACCAACCTAGACAGCATATTTAAAAGCAGAGACATTACTCTGCCGACAAAGGTCCATCTAGTCGAAGCTATGTTTTTTTCAGTAGTCATGTATGGATGTGAGAGTTGGACTATAAAGAAAGCTGAGCACTGAGAAACTGATGCTTTTGAAGTGTGGTGTTGGAGAAGACTCTTGAGAGTCCCTTGGACTACAAGGAGATCAAACCAGTCAATCCTAAAAGAAATCAGTCCTGAATATTCACTGGAAGGGCTGCTACTGAAGCTGAAGCTCCAATACTTAAGCCACCTGATGCAAAGAACTGACTCCTTAGAAAAACCCTGATGCTGGGAAAGGTAGAAGGGAGAAGGGGATGACACAGGATGAGATGGTTGGATGACATCACCAACTCGATGGACATGAGTTTGAGCAAGCTCCAGGAGATGGTGAAGGACCGGGAAGCCTGGCGTGCTGCAGTGCATGGGATCGCAGAGTCGGACACGAATGAGCAACTGAACTGAATAAAAGATAACTCCTTCAGTGGTTTTAGTTTTCTGGGAAATTCTTCTGTCATCTGGTAGTGGGGGATCCCTTACTGTCAACACTTTAAGATTCTACAGAACATGGGGCACTCACTCCTCCCACTTCCCCACTTAGGACAGCATATCTGTATTCTCTCTCTTACTCTTCTTCAAGTGAGATGGAGAAACTCATCTGATGGTTAGAGACTGAAATCTACTGGGCTACCTTCCATGTATGTTGCTGCATAAAAGCACTCCAAGTCTTAGCAGATGCAACTGTACTCCCAGGTGGGTACCAGGACCTAGAGTTGAGGAGAGGGATGAGGGTTCGTAGTAGGAGCTGCCCGAAACTAACATACTCAGAATTCAATTTGTCTGAGAGCTCTGTACTTCAGGAATTTGGACTCCCCAACAATTTCATGCCAATAGTTTCTCATCCCCAAAAGATCCTTTACTCACACGACAAACTTCTTCCTTGGACTGTACCTTGCCTATTTCTAAGCATTTTGAAGAGAGGCAATGCCTTTGTCAAAAAGCACACGGATGCGCAGTAACTAATTATGCTTCCACCCAAAAACCATTTCCTACCTCAGAAATTAGTTTGTTGTGATTGTACATTACTACTGACTGTACTAGTGAAGCAGCCCTAACCCACTTCATGGCTCCAGCTGTCATGAGCACAGGGCTTTAAACACAAGTTTTGCTCATCACTCAGGATGTTTTGTTTCCAAGAGCAAAGACAAAGGTGGGGGTGTTTCGACTCAAGTCATAAAAAAACAGAGTTGCCAGTATCAGGAAAAAGCTTTCCTTTCTTAGTAAATTTCAATTAGCTAATGAGAATTTTGTAATATCTTATAGTTTTTTTGTCTAAACACAAAGCTTAGTTTAGAAGATGATATAAGGATAAAAAGATTTTTTAGAAAATATTCTATTGTAAGTTTCATTATATGTTCTTTATTATAAGCTGCTTTAAATCCTTTATTAAAGTAGGTATTGATTTTATAGTTCACTGTGGTATAGCAGGGATGGGCAAACTATGGCTCAGGGACCAAATCTCGCCTGCCAGTTTTTTTATAAAAAGCTTATTTTTGGAACACAGCAATGTTCATTCGTTACCCTTTTCTGTCCTAAAATGGCAGAGTTGAGTAGTTGCAACAGAGGTCATCTTCCCTGCAAAGTCTAAAATAGTTACTAACTGGCTCTTTATGGAAAGTCTCATGTTCCCTGCTGTACCACATTCTTCCTCCCACCTTCTTTCCCATCATCCAACTCATGTCTTCTCATTTTGTCTTCCTGATTTTTCATTTCAAAAGTGAATAATACCTTTACCAAGTTAATGTTAGCATTTAAAAAATATATTTATTTATTTGGCTGCACCAGGTCTTAGTTGCAACATGTGGAATCTTTCATTGTGGCATGTGAACCTCTTAGTTTTGGCATGTGGGATCTAGTTCCCTGACCAGGAATTGAACTCAGGCCCCCTGCATTGGGAGTGTGGAATCTTAGCCACTGGACCACCAGGAAAGACCCAGGGTTAGCATTTTTAAAGGAACAGAATAAATTCAGTTGCCGCTTAATTGTACACCACTTTTCTGTTGATCAGTGATCCTCAGGGCAAACAAAACAAAAAAGGTAAAAATGTTGCCCCAGTTGTAGTTTTCCTCAGATAAGGTAAAATTTCAGGTTTGTATGATCCGGTATTTTTTTCAGCTGAGAAAAATTGTTATTATAACTTTGATTATTGTTTCTGTTTTGGTTTCTTCTTTAAGAATTCTAGTTGCTTGTAGGATCGGTCATTCGGGGCTAACCTCTGTTCTTATTAATCCTTGCTTCAGTTTTCTAAGGGCCATTTCTTTTTGCATCCTATTAAAAACACCGAACAGATAGTCTGAAGCTTTTCTTGTTTCCATAGTAAGATATTTTCTAAGATAGGCTTTTATTCTGTGTTCACATAACATACACTTTCTTTTGTAAGTTCTTTACATGAGTCCCATGTTGATTTTTTTGTGGATGCTTTTGGTTATTGTTTTTCCTATTTTCTGATCTTTAAATGAGGAGAGATCCATTCAACCCCAACTCTTGTCAGCAAGTGGGATGGGCAGATAGCTCTCCAGCAGCACCCTCTCCATGGGTGTTTCATGAATATACCTCTCAGAGCTAAAGCTCAATGGTAACTTGACGTGACATTGCATGGATATATTAGGGCTTATTTTTCTGTTTCTCTGTAGACAGATGTTTGGATTTCCAGTTCTGGGCCAGCATAAGTAGTACTGCTATGGCAGTCTTGTCACACCTGTTAGTGCACATACTTGGCATTTCTACTGGACAGTGAAATCCTGGGTCATGGGGATTGCATATTTTCAACCTTAACAGATAATGCCAATACACTCTGAATAACAAACCAAAACCACTTAAGATATATTCAGTAACTTTTTTGTTTACTGATTTATATTTGACTCAACAAGCCAGTATATCTTTGTAGTGAATGAAATGTTGAAATGAGACATGAGAAAATTTTCTCTTTAAGTAGAGCATCTAGGAAATACCAGAGAGAATAAAGCTCCTTCATTTGATTGTTATTACTGAAAATCACTTTAAATCATTGGGAGTTTAAAGAAAAGAAATCTGTTTCCTCATGCATCACCCACTGACAAGCCCTAAGAGCTGCACATCTCGGAAGAAGGGCAGACAACTGGAATTCTCTATGACGATGATTTGTACAGCTTCTCTTTAAAAAGATCATAGTCTGTAAAAAAAACACACACACAAATTTTTATGATTATGTCATCTTTCTAGAAACAACCATTATCAGATCAACATATCTGAAAAATTACTGTGATACAATTACAGAGTCCAGATATAGCTCAGTTCTGCCGCTTTTGGGCCCCATGATCTGAACATTTCCTAGCTCACAGGGTCTCAGTTTCTAAATTCTAGCACTTAAAAAAACTTTACATTAACTGGGTTATAACTGGAAAATTAATACATACACATTGTAAAAAAAAAAAAAAATTGAGACTACAAAAGGACAGAAACATGAGGAAAGTAAGCCTCTTTCCCTTCAGTCTGACCTCCAGTCCTCAGTTTATGCCCAGCTATAGTTACTTACCAAGATCTTGTTGATCTTTCCAGGGTTATTCTGTGTATATGCAGGCATAATACATCTATGTACATGGTTGTATATACACATAGATATTTCTAACTTTTAACTATAGAACATGACACATAAAGGAAAGTATAAAAAAATCAATGTGCAACTTAATGAATAAATGTGTACTACTAATCTCTGTAGATATCACCCAGGTCAAGAAACCCCATAAGCTCCCATTTAGTCCCAATTACAACCCTCTCCCTACCCTCTAAAAATAATCACTATTCTGCAATACAGTAGTTTAGTGCTGATTTTGACCTTGATATAGTCTCATACTGTAGATTTTTCTTAATCTGGCTTTTTTCAATTCTTATTTTATTTTTGAGATTCATCCATGTGTTTATATTTAGTTCTTCATTTTTTTATCTGCTGTAGAATAGGAATTAACAGACTTTTTCTTCAAAGGGCCTGACAGTAAATATTTTAGACTTTATGGGCCAAAATACAAAAGTGCGCATATTATGTAGGTACTAAAATAACAAGAAAGAAAACAAATTCATCGATAAAACTCAAAAGATAGTAATAATAATTGACTACAGGTTTTTTTTTTTGCAATACAAGTCGCCTGAAGAAAAGAATGAAACTCTTATTTAGGGAACACCATTTTGATTAATTGGGGTTCAGATACTAAAACTGACTGCAGATGATCATATGTTAATGGTGATGTGCAATGAGACTTTCCCCTATTTCAGTTTTGAAAATGTTTTTTAGACAAATATATGATATCATTTATATGTGGAATCTAATAAACAGTACAAATGAACTTATTTACAAAACAGAAACAGACTCACAGACATAGGAAAGAAACTCAACCAAAGATGAAAGGGGCAAAGGAGGGATAAATTAGGAATGTGTGATTAATAGATACACACTACCATGTATAAATAAACAACAAAGATTTACTGTATAGCCAGGGAACTATATTCAGTAGCTTGCAATAACATATAATGGAAAACAATTTTAAAACCAAATCTTTTTGCTGTACCCCTGAAACCAACACAATCAACTATATTTCAATTTCAGAAAAGTCTTTCACAGATAGGTGCTGGCAATACTCATCTCAATCCATAAACATATGCTTTTTTTAAAAAAATAATTTTTATTTATTTTTGACTGTGCTGGGTCTTCACTGCTATGTGGGCTTTTCTCTAGTTGCAGAGAGCAGGGGCTACTCTACTTTTGGCGTGCAGGTTTCTCATCGCAATGGCTTCTCTTGTTGCGGAGAACAGACTCTAGAGCGTGCAGGCGTCAGTAGTTGTGGCATGTGGGCTCAGTAGTTTTGGCTCCTAGACTCTAGAGCACAGGCTCAATAATTGTGTATGGGCTTTATCTTCCTGGATCAGAGATCAAACCTATGTCTCCTACATCAGCAGGCAGATTCCTTATCACTGAGCTACCAGGGAAGCCCAAGCATATCCTTTTAATTGTGCATATTTATTGCCTGGAAGGCACTTACAGAATTCCAATAGCTTCTTCTCTTGATATTTAAGGCCTTTTAGCACATCATTACAATGTAGATTAATCACTTCCAATTGAAGGTTAGGTGGACATGCTTCCATTGCACACTAAAATAACTTTGATATATGGAAATTTCCTTTGCACTTGTTTCAAGCTCTCAAAAGTGTTCCTGGAATTATAGTTTAAGTTCAGAAAATACATTCACTGCAAATATGCATGGGAATAGAGACCTTATTTTTTTAGCTTTTGCAGCAGGGGAAGTATATAAAGTAGCTTACCATTATTTGTGATTCAGACAATGTTAGTTGTCACTGAAATGACTTTACTATAGTATAAATTCTGCATATAAGCTGTGTTACTTTGTAATTTTAGGTTGGATTCATTAAAAAAATAATACCAAGTCTGCAGCAAAAGCTGATTCCAAAGTCACTCAGTATTCCATGATAGTCGTTGAGGGTAGCTTTCTTAGAAAAATCTCAATCTTGTTTCGAGTTCAAAAAAAATCACACTACAGTGTTACCATTGCTAAGCCATCGAACATCAGAGTCATAGGGCAATGTAGATATTCTGCTATTTCTGACCAAAGAAAAAATCATGGAACATGAATTAACAATGATTAAATCCTCAAGACTGAGTGAGGATCACATTAACACAGCTAGGTAAATAACACATGATAGATCCAAACATTTTTCCATTAGTAAAAGAGTTGTCTACCAAAACCCTAAAGCTCTGGGGGAAAATCGGCCTTACATTTGGGGCTCCTCTAGATTCCAATCCATACCCCCCCACCCCCCACCATAGACTCTTTAAAAGTCTTGCTGGTTTCTGTTTCCCCTAGTAAAGTCTTGTGTCTAGTCGTTACCAATGCCCAGAGGGGGAATAAATGGCCAGTGATCACAGATCACTTAGGAAGAACTCTTTCCTGTCTACCCTTGAGTTCATTGAGTCCCCTTTATTTCCACAGCTTTTCCCTGTCTTGTAAAAATGACACTTACAATATATCAATTATTTTTTCTAATTGTTGCAGCTACCTACTATAGCCTTCCCAGCATCAGAAGAGGTCTATTTTCTGTTTTAATTTCTGTTAATTTAATTTCCTTCCTTTTACTTTTTTTGCATCTAATTTCTTTTTCTAACTTCTAAAAAAGGATACTTAATCTTATTTTCATCTTTTCTGTTCTAATAAATGCCTTTAAGCCTACAAATTTCCTTCCAAGCAACACATCAGCAGCATTTCACAAACTGGATATTTACATAGCATTTTTGTCATTTTTCAACTCAAAATATTTTCTAGTTTCTGTTATGACACTTCCTTTGAACAGATTATTTACATGTGCATTTCTTAATTTCCAAACATATTACAATTATCTTGTCATTGATTTCTAGTTTCATTGCTTTTTTTTAAATCAGAGGACACACAGGCATGATTTCAACTCTTTGAAATGGTTGATACCTGTTTTATGACACAGTATATAATAAGTTTTTGCAAATGTTCTATGCGTGCTTAAAAATAATATGCATCCTGGAGTTGCTGGGTATAGTATTCTAAAATGCCCATTTAAGTTTCTTAACTATGTATCTCAAATCTTCCATTTGTTAATGTTTTTTTTTTCCTCTGCTCAGTATATCAGTCCCTGATACAGATTAACATTTCCTAGAATCATGTTGTTGTTCAGTCGTCCAGTTATGTCCGTCTCTTTGCCACCCAGTGCACTATAGCACACCAAGCTTTCTTGTCCTTCACCATCTCCTGGAGCCTGCTCAAACTCATGTCCATTGAATCGGTGATACCGTTGAATCATCTCATCCTGTTGTCCCCTTCTCCTCCTACCTTCAATCTTTCCCATCATCCGGGTCTTTTCCAGTGAGTCAGCTCTTCGCATCAGGTGGCCAAAGTATTGGAGTTTCAACATGAGCATCAGTCCTTCCAATGAATATTCAGGGTTGATTTCTTTTAGGATTGACTGGTTTGGTCTCCTTGCAGTCCAAGGGACTCTCAAGAGTCTTCTCCAACACCACATTTAAGAGCATTAGTTCTTCGGCACTCAGCCTTCTTTATGATCCAACTCTCACATCCATACATGACTACTGGAAAAACCATAGCTTTGACTAGACGGACCTTCATTGGCAAAGTGATGTCTCTGCTTTTTAATATGCTTTCTAGGTTCTCCATATCCTCTCCAACATTGTTTTTTTAGGTCTTCATAGAACCATTCAACTTCAGCTTCTTCAGCATTAGTGGTTGGGGCAGAGACTTGAATTACTGTGATACTGAATGGTTTGCTCTGGAAATGAACAGAGATCATTCTGTTGTTTTTGCGATTACACCCAAGTATTGCATTTTGGACTCTTTTGTTGACTATGAGGGCTACTCCATTTCTTTTAAGGGATTCTTGCCCACAGTAGTAGATGTAACGGTCATTAGAATTAAATCCTCACATTCCCATCCATTTTAGTTCACTGATTCCTAAAATGTTGATGTTTACTCTTGCCATCTCCTGTTTGATCACTTCCAATTTACCTTGATTCATGGACCTAACATTCTGGGTTCCTACGCAGTATTGTTATTTACAGCCTCGGACTTTACTTTCACCACCAGACACATCTACAACTGGGCACTGTTCCCACTTTGGCTCCATCTTTTCATTCTTTCTGGAGCTATTTCTCGGCTCTTCTCCATAGCATATTGAACACCTACTGACCTGGGGAGTTCATCTTTCAGTGTCCTATCTTTTTGCCTCTTCATACTATTCATGGGGTTCTCAGGGCAAGAATGCTGAAGTGCTTTGTCATTCCCTTCTCCAGTGGACCACGTTTTGTCAGAACTCTCCACTATGGCCTGTCTGTCTTGGGTGGCCCTACACAGCATAGCTTATAGTTTCATTGAGTTAAGACAAGGATGTGATCCATGTGATTAGTTAGTTTTCTGTGAATGTGGTTTTCATTCTGTCTGCCCTCTGATGGATGAAGATAAGAGGCTTATAGAAGCTTCCTGATGGGAGGGTCTGGCTGAAAAACTGGGTCTTGCTCTGGTGGGCAAGGCCATGCTCAGTAAACCTTTAATCCAGTTTTCTGCTATGGGTGGGACTGTGTTCCCTCCCTGCAGTTTGGCCTCCTCCAAAAAAGCCATGTTACTAGATATATTAAAATTGTGAATCACTTTGCCTTCCCAGTTAATTAAACCTGAAGTGTCCCTCTTTTGCTCTAATAAGTGCTTTCTGGCTTAAAACCTTCTTTGTTATTAATATAGTTACATCAGCTTTCTTGTGGATGATGTTTTCATGGTATCTTTTACTCTTTTTGTAACCATTCTGAGTATTTAGACTTTATATATGTCTCATAAAATTTTAGGTATACAATTGAGTTTTTTTTAATTGTCTGACAAATCGATTTTGAGCATTTAATCTATCTACATTTAGTGTAATTAATGACAAATCAGTGATAAATACCTATCATTTTATTCAGTGCTTTCTATTGGTTCTGTTTCCTTTTTCTCTCCTTTCTGTCCTCCTTTTGCATTGAATGTTTTTTGTTTATTCCATTTTCTTCTATTGGTTTAAATGTCACACATGTTTTCAGCATCCTTTAGGAGTTACCCTAAAGGATATAAAATGTTTCCTTGAGTTATCAGTCATGTTAGATGATACGTTTATCCTCCTAGACAAAGCAAGTGCCTTAGGATAATTTAATCCATCTATGCCCTTTCTAACTTACATACTGCTATTGTTGTGTAACTGAGTTGCTGCCATTGTTGCTGTTTCTTATTATTGTTGTTATATACAGTCAATATATATTTATCCATATGTTAATCCTTCATTTATCTCCAGCCTGCCAATTTTCCTTCTGCTTAAAGAACATCTCATAGTGACAAATTTTCTGTTTCACTTATCTGAAAATGTCTTTTTACTGTCATTCTCAAAGAATATTTTTGCAAGGTATAGAATTCTACTTTATTAATACCATTTAAGCATACTGAATATATCATTCCATTATTTTTCTGTTTTTGTTTCGGGTGAGAAGTTAACTGTCAGCATAATTGTTGCTCTTCTGAAGGTAATTCATCTTTTCTTTCTCAACACTTTTAAGATTTCTTTTCAGTAGTCATATTAAAACGTATATAGACATAGATTTCTTTTTGTCTACTCCAGGTTAAGAAGCCTTCTAAACATTGGCTTTTATCAGTTTCAGAAAATTCATATTTTATATAATTTCTCAACACATATCTTCTGTTAGAAGTCACAGTTCTTGAATCAGTAGTCCACGCCTACTATCCTTCTGTCCCTTCCCAAGGATTAAGTTGTCCTACCTCTATCCTCTCCTGTAGTTTCCAACTCTTTGGCTCTCTGATTCTTTCTACATAAATTATTCTGATCTTCTACTTTGCTAGTTTTCTCTTCAGCTGTATATATCCTGCTCTTTGAGTTTCTAATGTTGACTGCTATATTTTTAAATTCTAGAATTTCTGCTTTCTTCAAAATCTGCTATATATTGTTTTTTTAAGTCATTTCTTATTCTCTTAAAAATTTCAATATTGACTTTCATTTCTTTGAACATACTAAGTGCCTTAGCTCAGGATGCCAGAACAAAATACCTTAGACTAGGTAGCTTAAATAACAGAAACATATTTTCTTCTTCTTTCCTTTTTAAAATGAGAACTCTTATTATTTACTCTTTTTCATATGTAACAAACAGCAATGTTGATTATATTTATCATGTTTATTTCATCCCTGGTACTTATTTACCGTAACTGAAAGTTTATACCTTTTAATTGCATTTATCCAATTTCCCCTTTTCCTCCTACACCTCTGGTAACCACAAATCTGATCTCTTTTTCTGAGTTTGTGTTTAAAGTATACTTGACCTACCAAATTATGTTAGTTCCAGTTACACAACAAAGTGATTCGATTTTTCTACACATGTCAAAATGATGAGCATGATAAGTCTGGTTATGATCTGTCACCATGCAAAGATATAAAATAATTATTGACTATATTCTCCAAACTATATATTTCATACCTGTGACTCATTTATTTTGCAGCTAGAAGTTTGTACCTCTTATCTCCCTCACCTATTTCTCTCTCCCACCCACCCCTTCCCTTCTGGAAACAATGGCAACCACCTGTTTGTCTCTGTAGCTATGACTCTGTTTCTATATGGTTATATTTTCTGTTTCCTTTTGTTTTTTAGATTTCACACGTAAGTGAAATCAGACAGTATTTCTCTTTCTCTGTCTGATTTATTTCACTTAGCATAATAGTCTCTGGTTCCATCCATGTTGTCACAAATGGCAAAGTTTCCTTCTTTCTTATGAGCAATATTCCACTGTGTATATTTACCACATCTTTATTCATTCATTTACTAATGGGTACTTATGTTACTTCTACAGCTTAACAATTGTAAATGCTGCTGCTATGAAAATAGGGGTACACATACCTTTCCTAATTAGTGTTTTCATTTTCTTTGGATAAATACCAGCAATGGAATTGCTGGATCATACAGTGGTCTATTTTTAATTTTTTGAGGAATCTCCATACTGTTTTCCATAGTGGCTGTACCAATTGACATTCTTGCTGACAGTGCATGAGATTCTCTTTTCTCCACAACTTCACCAACACTTGTTATTTGTGGTCTTTTTGATAACAGCCATTCTGACAAATGTGAGATATGAAGTGATACCTCATTGTGGTTTTGATTTCTCTGATTATTGATGTTGAGGATCTTTTCAGGTGCCTGTTGGCCATCTGTGTGTCTATTTTGGAAAGTCTACTCAGATCCTCTATTATTTTTTTTTTTTAAGTTATGTGACTTCTTCATGTCTTGGATATTAACCCCTTATATGTATGTAAATATATATATTTATAAATTTGCAAATGTATTGCAAATATGTATAAATTTTCAAATGTCTTTGCCCATTCAGTATGTGGCCTTTTCATTTTGTTGATAATTTCTTTCACTGTGCAAAAGAGTTTTAGTTTGATGTGGTCCTATTTATTTATTTTTGCTTTGGTTCCCTTGTGCCTCTCTCTCTCTTTATATATATAAAATGAAGGTTAGCGTCAAAGAACATCCTGCTTATGTTTTCTTCTAGAAGTTTTATGGTTTCAGGTCTTATATTTATTTTTGTGCATAGTGTGAGGAAGTAGTCCAGTTTCTTTTCTGTGTAGCTGTCCCCAACACTGTTTATTGAAAAAGCTGCATTTTCCCCATTGTATATTCTTGCCTCCTTTGTTGTAGATTAATTGCCCATATAAGTGTAGATTTACTGGGTTTTCTGTTCTTTTCCATTGATCCATTTGTCCATTTTTATGCCAGGACTATAAAGTTCTGATTACTGTAGCCCTGTAGTATAGTTTGAAATCAGGGTGTTATGATACCTCTAGCTTTATTCTTCTCAAGATTGTTTTAGTTATTAGAAATTTATTTTCTCACAGTTCTGGAGGGTTGAAGTCCAAGATCAGGTGCCAGCATGATCAGTTTCTGGGGAGAACTCTCTTCATGGCTGTAGATGGCTGCCTTCTTGCTATGTCCCATCTAATTCTAATTCTATCTCACAGTCCTCATTTCCAAATGACATCATACAGGAGGTTAGGGCTTCAACATACGAATTTTGGGAAGACACAGTTTACTGTATTGCATTCCACCTAAGCCTCCCGAAATCATGTTCTTCTCACATGCAGGATACATTCGTTCCATCTCAACAGCCCCCAAAGTCTTAATTCATTCAGGCACCAATTCTAAGATCTGAAATCCAAATTCTCATCTAAATCAGAAATGAGTGAGACTCAAAGGTATGATTCTTCCAGAGGCAATATTCCTCTCCAGCTATGAACCAGACACATTATGCACTTCCAAAGTGCAGTGGTGGGACAGGCATAGGAAAGATATTCCCATTCCAAAAGGGAGAAATCAGAAGGAAGAAAGGAATAACAGGTCCCAAGCAAGTCCAAGGCCTAGCTAGACAAATTCTATTGGATCTTAAAGCTTGAGCTTAATTCCCTTTGGTGCAATGTCCTGCCTTCTAGGTCCACTGGGATGGCAGCATTACTCCATGGCTCTGGGAGTGGCCCCATCCCTCCAGCTCTGCTGTCCCCCATCTCCATGGCCACTTTGGGGATCCAGGTAGGGTGCCATAGGAAGTCCTGTCCTTCAGTTCTGGGCAGAGGCCATCTGACCTGTTGAAACTGAAGCAGTGGTTGATAAGCTCTGAATCGCCTTCAGCATTAGTTTTCGCTCTTCTTACATAACGGTGCACATTTGCAGCCTAACGGCTCTATTGCATAACCCTGTCAAACCCAACAAGTCTGACAGCCTTCCTTCATTTCATAGTGTATCCATTTCTTCATTTCAAACTGGCAGTGTTCCTACTCTTACAATTCCATAGACTCTATTAGATAGTTGTTCAGCTATACCCTTAGAATTCTTTTTTCAGAATGGACTTTCTCACTTTTTGAAATATGGCTAGGCTGAGAATTTTCCAAATCTACAAATCCTTGTTTTTTTGCTTAACAATTCCTTCTCCAGTTTATCTCTCTCCTTTCATATTTTACCATAAAAGCAGTCAGAAGGAGCCAAGTTGCTCCTTCAACGCTTTGCACAGATATCTTCTCAGCTAAATATCCAGTTTCATTGCTTAGAAGTTCTATCTTCCACAAAACACTGGAACACAGTTCAGCCAAGTTCTTTGCCACCTTATAATATGGATTGCCCTTCCTCCAGTTTCCAGTAACACATACCACATTTCCATCTAACACCTGGCCAGAATTGCCCTTAATATCCACATTCCCAGCATGCACCTCAAAAATCTTCCCATCTCTACACATTGTCTAGTTCCAAAGTTGCTTCCACACATTTAGGTATTGTTACAGCAGCTTCACTCTTGGTACCAAAATCTGTCTTGGCTTGGACTGCCATAACAAAATATCATGCACTGGGTGGTTTAAACAACAAAAATGTATTCTCTCACAGTTCTAGAGGCTAGAAGTGTATAGCAGTAAGCATAGTTATTCTAAAGTCTAATAATTCCAATTTTAGATCCCTTTAGGTTTGTTTCTATTATCTGTACTTTCTGCTACTTGTTTAAGTTGTCATGTACCTGTATATCCTTCATGTACCTGTATATCCTTGTGTTTGGAACTTGTTCATGAAAAATTCTGAAAATAAATTGAGGTCTAGGATGATGCCAACTTTCTCCAAGGAAAATTTAAGTTTTCTTTCTGACAATTTCTTTGAGGCAACAGGAATCAAGGATCTTTTAAATTCATTTTGTGCAACTGAGGGTTTTGGGGATCATTCAGGTGATTAGAAGCTAAACTGTAGTCTATTCAAGGATGGTTACTTCTAATGAACACTTTCTACTGGGGCACAGCCTTGTGGAGCCCCAGCCTAAATGGAGGATGTTCACCAGGGTTTCAACCTTGACTCGTTTTTGTCCCTCTGGTCTTATAAAGCTTGTGAAAGCACTGCTCAGCTTTTCAGCCACCTATTATGAGAATAATTATTAATCTTATTAAATTTGCATGTAGAAATAGTGACTACTCTAACATTAAGGCTGATTTACTATTTAAATTTGTTTATTTTATATTGGAGTATAGTTGCTTAACAGTATTGTGTACATTTCAGGTGTACAGCAAAGTGACTGAGTTATACATACTTACGTATCTATTCTTTCTCAGATTCTTTTCCCATGTAGGTTTTTATGAGTACTGAGCAGATTCCCTGTGCTATACAATAGGTCTTTGTTGGTTACCTATTTTAATACAGCAGTGTGTCTGTGTGTGTATATACATATATATATATGTCAATCTCAAACTCCCAATTTATCCCTCCTCCACCACTGTTCCTCACTGATAAGCATAACTTATTTTTTGATTGAGTTTTTTTATATTGAGCTTCATGAGCTGGTTGTAAATTTTGGAAACCTATCCCTTTTTGGTCGCAGTGCTTGCAAATATTTTCTCCCATTCTGTGGGTTGTCTTTTTGTTTTGTTTATGGTTTCCTTTGCTGTGCAAAAAGCCTTTGAGTTTAATTTCCCATTTATCCATTTTTGTTATTTCCAATACTCTTCGAGATGGACTGAAAAAGTTATTGCTGTGATTTATGTCCGAGTAGTCTGCCTGTGTTTTCCTCTGAGTTTTATAGTATCTGACCTTACATTTAGGTCTTTAGTGTATTCTGAATTTACTTTTGTGTATAGTGTTAAAGAATCCTTTAATTTCATTTTTTACATGTAGCTATCCAGTTCAGTAAGCACCACTAACTGCAGAGACTGCTTTTTCTCCATTGTATATTCTTGCCTCCTTTGCTGTAGATTAACTGACCACAGGAGCAGGTTTATTTCTGGGCTTTTTATCTAGTTCCATTGATCTATATTTCTTTTTTTTTTTTTGCCAGTACCATACTTTTCTTTCTCCTGCTACTTTTTTTTTTTTTTTTTTTTTAGGGAAAGGCTTTTTATTTTAAATACAGCAATGTGTACATGTCAGTCCCAAACTCCTAATCTATCCCTCTCAGCCCTCCCTCCTGGTAACCATAATTTTTTTCTCTAAGTCTGTGAGTCTGTTTCTGTTTTGTAGATAAGTTTCATTGTATCGTTTTTAAAAGATTCCATATGTAAGTGATACCATGATGATTTGTCTGAGTTTCCATGATATGATAATCTCCAGGTCCACCTATGTTGCTGCAAATGGCATTATTTCTTTCCTTTCTATGGCTGAGTAATATTCCATTGTATACATGAACCACATCTTTATCCATTCGTCTGTCGATGGACATTTCGGTTGCTTCCATGCCTTGATTACTGTAGACAGTGCTTTAATGAACAGTGGTGAATGTATACTTTTGAACTATGGTTTTCTCTGGATGTATGCCCAGGAGTGGAATTGCTGGATCACAGAGTAGTTCTATGTTTAATTTTTTAAGGAACTTCCATACTGTTTTCCATAGTGGCTGCACCAACCGACATTCCTACCAACAGTGTAAGAGGGTTCCCTTTTCTCCACACCCTCTCCAGCATTTACTGTTTTGTAGACTCCTTGATGGTGGCCATTGTGATTAGTGTGAGGTGATAATCTCATTGTAGTTTTGATTTGCATTTTTCTAATAATTAGTAATGAGCATCTTTTCATGTGCCTCTTGGCCATTGGCCATCTATATATGTTCTTTGGAGAAATGTCTATTTAGGCCTTCTTCCCTTTTTTTTTTGATTGGGTTGTTTGTGCTTTTGATACTGAGCTGTGTGAACTGTTTGTATATTTTGGAGGTTAATCCCTTGTCACTTACTTCATTTGCAAATATTTTCTTCCATTCTAAGGGTTGTCTTTCTGTCTCATTTATGGTTTCCTTTGCTGGGCAAAAGCTTTTAATTATGTTTCATTTATTTTTATTTTCATTACTCTAGGTGGTGGGTCAAAAAAGATCTTGCTGCAATTTATGCCAAAGAGTATTCTTTGTTTCCTCTAAGAGTTTTATAGTGTCTGGCTTTACATTTAGAGCTTTAATCTATTTTGAGTTTATTTTTGTATATGGTGTTAAGAGTGTTCTAATTTCATCCTTTTACATGTAGCATGTGTGCTGATGGGTAGGGCTTTGTTCCTGACCTGTTGGCTGTTTGGCCCAAGGCACCCACACTGAAACTTACGAACTGTGGGGTGGGGCCAGGTCTCAATGAGAAAATGGCAGCCTCGAGGAGCTTCACACCGATGAGTACTCCACAGAACTACTGCTGCCAGTGTTCTTATCCCCACAGTGTGCTGCGGTTGCTCCCCGCCTCTGCAGGAGACCTTCCAGTACCAGCAGATAAGCCTGGCCCAGTCTCTTATAGGTTACTGCTTTTCCCTTCGGTCACTGTGAGTCATGAGGCCCTGAATGCACCCTCCACACATAGAGCTGCTGTTCCCCCCAGTCCTGTGGAATTTCTCTGATCAAACCTTGCTGGCCTTTGAAGCTAGATTTTCGGGGGCTCCTCCTCCCACTGCCAGACCCCAAGGTAGGGAGCCTGACATGGAGCTCAGATCTTTCACTCATGTAGGAGAGCTTCTATGGTAAAATTATTTTCCAGTTATTGGGTCACCCATCTGGCATGTATGGGATTTGATTGTATTGCACCCCTCCAGTCATCTCATTGTGGCTTCTTCTTTGTCTTTTTGGATGCAGGGTATCTTTTTTGGTAGGTTCCAATGTTTTTCTGTCGATGGTTTTTTTCAGCAGTTAGTTGTGATTTTGATGTTTCCATAAGAAGAGGTAAACTCATGTCCTTCTACTCCACCATCCTGTCTCAGTGGTATGTCTCGGCTCATTGTTATAATTTATATTATTGCCTTAAGTCAGCCCTCATCACCTCCCTGGAGAATCCCATGGACTCACAAAGAGTCAGACATGACTGAGCGACTTTCCCTTTCACCATATCCGATCTTCCACCAGAAAACTGGGTCTTTATACATCCACAGGATGCTATGATATGCTGCCCAGATCACTGTTTCAAGACCAAAGCACTCAGTCCTTCATCCACCTGGAGCACTGGCTGGCAATACCTTACAGCTGAGTTCTTCCCAGTGCATGCTCAGATTCTTTCACTCACTCTCAAACATCAACTGGATAGGCAGAGATCCAAGGGACCCAATGGAGGAATTGCGCTTCTAAGGCTGATTTTTAACACAATAATAAGTTAGGCAAAATGCCTTGATTCTTGAATTTATATTATATAACTATTATATAGATATAACATTACATGTAAATATATGGTTTATATTTTCAATGATTTCAGAGGTTATTTCATTATTAATGAAAAACAAAGGATTTTATGCTGTAATTTACAGCCATAGTTTGGTATTTAAGAGTTCTTTATCTGTTTTCTCTCTGGTCTTTCTTAACTGCTCCCTCATCTCACCCTTCCTACCATCAGCCTCTGAGATTTAAGGTCCCAATAGATTTCCCTGCAGAGGGCCTCTTGATCACATGTTCATGTGTAAACCTTAAGGAAATTATTTGTGTAAGATTATACAGTTAGTAGTAGGCTGCCAACACCCAAACCTCCTCGATGCCAGGTTCAGATTGCCCTCTAAGCCTTAGTGCCTTCCCTAACCTGATAGTACACCCTCGAGGGTAAAATAGCAAACAGTGTGCCTCTTACCATGGGAGGGTTAAGGGAAAAATTACAGGTAAAGGTTCACTTTGTTCCCCTTCTCATGAAAATTTTACTCTGAACTCTCTAGCTCTGTTCTCCAGTAATCTGATAAGGTGGTGTATGTGTCAACTACGTCACTAAGCAACACTGGGCTTCCCAGGTAGTGCTAGTGGTAAAGAATCTGCCTGCCAATGCAGGAGACATAGGAGATGTGGGTTCGATCCCTGGGTTAGGAAGATCTCCTGAAGGAGGAAATGGCAACCCACTCCAGTATTCTTGCTTGGAAAATTCCATGGACAGAGAAACCTGGCGGGCTATGGTCCATGAGGCCGCAAAGAGTTGGACACCACTGAGCGACTGAGCACATGTAAGCAACATTACTTAAGGTGAGAATGACCCAATTAGTAACTAGCATCTGACTGGGAGGGATTTTAAATAAACTATTAATACCTAACAGGAAACTGTAATTTTGAGGTTTCCTGAGCGTGCTGACTTTTGTAACTGGGCAGATCCATTCGGGGGACCCTGAAAACTATGCCAATGCAATTATTATGAGAGAGACTGGTCCCAGGGCATGTAAACCAAGGCAGTTTCTGCACCCACCCAAGGTGAAGAAGCTCTTTTCCTTGCACCTGAGCTTTGTAACATGGGGACTAAAGGATTTTGATACATGGTCCTCTGTGTGGATTCAGCAAGAGCTCCTGCAGAAAGAGAGACCCCTGATGCTATGCTGCTGGAAGCTGTGGGGCCTTATGGCTTTCTGAGATTGATACTCAAATCATACCAAACATGGCCTGTGTTCATCTTGTGAGTATGAATGTTAGGTGCACCTAAGACCTGGCCTGTGGCTACTGTAGAGGGCATCAGGGCTCGAATTGGGCAGGCTGTGCCTCATGCCGTGCTGAGCAGCCAGCTCAGAGCGATAGGGGTACTTCATCTAATTTCATGAGAACAAGGTTTTTGTTTTAAATAACACAAACATATTTTGTAGCTTTATTTGTGATAGAGTATAGTCATTTGCTAACAAAACCTACAAAAATAGTTTTAAGTCCTGTTTTTTGGTCAAAACAGTCTAACTGCTGTCCTATCAACTAACAGTTTCAATAGCAGATTCCATAACCAAGATGAAATGCACCAATATTTTCCCCACTGTATTCCCGCATTCAGTGTGGGCTGCCACAGACAGAAAGCACAAGGGTACTTTTTTCTTAAATTTGTAGTAGAAACCTTGCTAAACAGTAACTGCTTCAGGCCTGTCAAACAGATGCATGAAATGCACCAATTTAAATGGGAGTGCTTCATTTTCCACATTATGATTGTTAGAGCACAGCACAGAGCTCTATGATGCTGCTTGTCCTCCTGCTCCCTTCCAAATGAAAAATCAAACTCACCTTAGGTATTTTGCTCATTTTCAGTTTCTCCCTCAAGTAGCTCAGTGTCTGATGTCTGCCCTTGCTCAACAAAATGCGTCTTGAGCATGTCCTCTGTGTGCCTGTGGATGATCTGATGGGCTGCCAGGATATGCTTCCGCTGAGCGTTCCTCACTGTGCCGAAGGGACGGACAGGAGATGTGTTACTCTGGATATCAGAACAGATCATTCCCAAAGATTTTCAGGAGGGTAGAGACAGAAATGATAACTTTGCAAACCACATATTCTCTTGCTTAAAGCTGACTGGATTAAAGAAAATTTTCTGCAGTTTTGGAAGGACATATTCCAAAGATAATTCAAACTAAATCTCAATATTGCTGCTCACTCTCTGTTCAGCTTATTAGCCTTGGGAGCTAGGCTACACCCATCAGCCTATAGGCACCAGTAATGGAATACCTCAGGCCAAGCAAGCAGGTGGGCAGGGACACAGCACCACCTACCAGTGGGCAGGTTGCATTAAAACACCCTAAGCCCACAGCCACTCATGGACTAGTCTTGTTCACCAGAGGGCCCAGGACCTGGCCCTACACACTAGGACACAGGTAATATAGAACTGGGCCCCCCAGGGCCTACTACAGCAAGAGACCTTGGATCCTGGCTCAACCCACCAGTAGGCTGGCACCAGTCCTGGACCCGCTGGGTCCCAGCCACACCAACCAGCAGGACAACACCAGCTCTGAGACACTTTGGGCCCCCTAGACAGCCTCCCCAGAATGTAGCCCCCACTGACCAGACAAAGAATGAATAAACAAGGTCTTACTGTAAAGCATAGGGAATTATACTCACTATCCTGTGATAAACCATAGCAGAAAAGAAATGTAAAAAGATGTATATATATGTATAACTGAATCACTTTGCTGTCCAGCAGAAATTAACACAACATTGTAAATCAACTATACTTCAATAAAAAAAAATTAGGCAGAATAGCAACAAAAAAGGAAACTCTAGAGAAGAAAGGATGAACACAGTGAGCAGTAAACGTTTTTAACCAAGAGTTAGAAAATATAAAGAACTAAACAAATGGAAACACAGTAACTGAAATGAAAAATACACACTAGAAGGAATCAACAGTAGATTAAGTAATACCAAGGAATAGATCAGTAAACTGTAAGAGAGTAGTGGAAATCACTCATACTAAACAGAAAAAAATAAGGATAGTATAAAAGACCTCTGGGACAACATCACACACACTAACATTTACGATACAGGAGTCCCAGAAAGAGAAGACAGAGAAAGTGGCAGAGAACATATTTGAAGACATAATAGCTGAAGACTTCCCTAACCTGTGAAATGAAAGAAACATGCAAGGCCAGGAAGCACAGAGAGAGCCCCAGGCAGGATCGACCCAGAGGACCACATCAAAACCTACTGTAATTAAACTGCAAAAATCAAAGATAAAGAGATATTATTAAAAGCAGCAAGGGAAAAGCAACAAGTTATGTACTAGGCAACTCCCATAAGGCTATCAGCTGACTTTTCAGCAGAAACTCTGCAGGCCAGACAAGAGTGGCAAGATACAGTTAACGTGATGAAAGGGAAAATCTACAACCAAGAATATTCACAGTTAACGTGATGAAAGGGAAAATCTACAACCAAGCATATTCTACCTGGCAAGGCTTTCATTTGGATTTGATAGATCAAAAGTTTTATAGACAGGCAAAAGCTAAAAGAGTTCAGTGCCACCAAAGCAGCTTTACAAGAAAGGTTTAAGGGACTTCTCTAAGTGAAAAAGAAAAGGTCAAACTAGAAACAGGAAAATTATGGGGGGAAAAAAATTCATTGGTAAAGGTAAATATATAGTAAAGGTAGTACATCAACCACATAGAAAGCTAGTAGGAAGGCTAAAAGACAAAAGTACTAAAATTACCTATCACTACAAGAAGCAGCTAAGGGATACACAAAGCAATTAGACACAAAATATGAGAAAAACAGTAATTATGAAGGGAGGACATAAGACTTCAGACTTGTTAAAATGCATTGAAATTAAGAGATAAAGCACTTAATCATATATAGACAGAGTTGTCCACATCTATGTATAAACCTAATGGTACCCAAAAACCTACAATAGATACACACACAAAGACCAAGAAATCCAAAGAACACTAAAAATAATCATTAAAAGGGAAGAGAAGGCAAGAATAAACAAAAGAATTACCAAAACAACCTCCACACAATGAACAAAATGGCAGTACCTACCTATCAATGTGTGTGTGTTGCTTAGTTGTGTCCAACTCTTTGTGACCCCATGGACTGTAGCTCGCCAGGCTCCTCTGTCTCTAGAATTCTCCAGTCAAGAATACTGGAGTGGGTTGCCATTCCCTTCTCCAGGGGATCTTCCTTACCTATCAATAACTACTTTAAATGTAAATGAACTAAATGCTCCAATCAAAAGACACAGTGACTGAATCTATACACTTGGAAGGAAGGTTATGGCCAACCTAGATAGCATAGTTAAAAGCAGAGACATTACTTTGCCAACGTAAGTCCGTCTAGTCAAGGCTATGGTTTTTCCAGCAGTCATGTATGGATGTGAGAGTTGGACGGTGAAGAAAGCTGAGCACCGCAGAATTGATGCTTTTGAACTGTGGTGTTGGAGAAGACTCTTGAGAGTCCCTTGGACTGCAAGGAGATCCAATCAATCCATCCTAAAGGAGATCAGTCCTGGGTGTTCATTGGAAGGACTGATGTTGAAGCTGAAACTCCAATACTTTGGCCACCTCATGCGAAGAGTTGACTCATTGGAAAACACCCTAATGCTGGGTAGGATTGGGGGCAGGAGGAGAAGGGGACGACAGAGGATGAGACGGTTGGATGGCATCACTGACTCGATGGACATGGGTTTGGGTAGACTCCGGGAGTTGGCAATGGACAGAGAGGCCTGGTGTGCTGTGATTCATGGGATCGCAAAGAGTCGGACACGACTGAGCGACTGAACTGAACTGAACTGATAAGAGACTCACTTGGGACTTCCCTGAGAGTGCACTTGATAAGAATCCACCTGCCAGTGCAGGGGACTCGGGTTCGATCCCTGGTCTGGGAAGATTTCATATGCCTCAGAGAAACTAAGCCTGTGCACACAGCTACTATGCACACAGCTACTGAGCCTGAGTGCTGCAACTACTGATGCCCACTTGCCTAGAGCCTATGCTCTGCAACAAAAGAAGCCATCACAGTGAGCGACCTGAGCACTGCAACAGAGTAGCGCCTTGTCGCAACTAGAGAAAAGCCCACACAAAGCAATGAAGACCCAGTGCAGTCGAAAATAAAAATAAGAAAAAAAAAGGAGACTCACTTGACATCTAAAAGTGCACACAGACTTAGAGGGCAGAAAGAAATCAACAGAAAAGCAGGGGTGAAATACTTCTATCAGAAAAAACAAATATTAAAACAAAGGTTGTTACAAGAGCCAAAGAAGGACATTATATAATAATCAAGGGATCAGTCCAAAAAGAAGAAATAATTATAAATATAGATGTACCCAATACAGGAGCACTTAAATTCATAAGGCAAATATTAACAGACATAAACAGAAAAGTCAACAGTAACACATAATACTAGGGCGTGTGTGTGTGAAAGAATTTATTTTACAGCAAGACCTAGGATATGGGTCCCTCTGTCACAGGTAATGAAAATGAAAATCCCCAGTGAGAAATGAAATTATTCAGAAATTTCTCTGCAGTGAAATACAAACAGCTTTCCTGCAAGAATAGTCTTCCCTTCATCTAGAAATTTCCATATTTATACAAAACCCCAAAACATTTTAATCTTTGTTTGACTCCCTCCAGGTTTCCAATACTAGGCACTTTAACACCCCACTTAATCTATGAACAGGTCATCCACATAATTAATAAGGAAACACTGGCTTTAAATGACACATCAGACCAGATGAACTTACTAGATATGTATACAGAACATGTAATCCAAAAACAGCAGAATACACATTCCTTCCAAGTGCACATGGAACATTCTGCAGGATAAATTACACGCTAGGCCACAAGACACCTATTGCCAAATTCAGACTTAAATTGAATAAAGTAGGGAAAACCACTAGACCATTCAGGTATGACCTAAATCAAATCCCTTATGACTATACAGTGGAAGTGAGAAATAGATTCAAGGGATTAGATCTGATAGAGTGCCTGAAGAACCATGGATGGAGGTTCGTGACATCGTACAGGGGACAGGGATCAAGACCATGCACAAGAAAAAGAAATGCAGAAAAGCAAAATGGTTGTCTGAGGAGGCCTTACAAATAGCCAAGAAAAGAAAAGAAGCTAAAGGCAAAGGAGAAAAGGAAAGATATACCCATTTGAATGCAGAGTTCCAAAGACTAGCAAGGAGAGATAAGAAAGCCTTCCTCAGTGATCAGTGCAAAGAAATAGAGGAAAACAATCGAATGAGATCTCAAGAAAATCTGGCATACCAAGGGAACATTTCATGCAAAAATGAGCACAATAAAGGACAGAAATGGTATGGACCTAACAGAAGCAGAAGAGATTAAGAAGAGGTGGCAAGAATACACAGAAACACTACACAAAAAAGATCTTCATGACCCAGATAATCACGATGGTGTGATCACTCACCTAGAGCCAGACATCCTGGAAAGCGAAGTCAGGTGTGCCTTAGGAAGCATCACTATGAACAAAGCTAGTGGAGCGTTTGGAATTCCAGTTGAGCTATTTTAAATCCTAAAAGATGATGCTGTGAAAGTGCTGCACTCAATATGCCAGCAAATTTGGAAAACTCAGCAGTGGCCACAGGACTGGAAAAGGTCAATTTTCATTCCAATCCCAAATAAAGGCAATACCAAAGAATGCTCAAACTACCGCACAGTTGCCCTCATCTCACACACTAGCAAAGTCATGCTCAAAATTCTCCAAGCCAGGCTTCAATAGTACGTGAACCATGAATTTCCAGATGTTCAAGCTGGTTTTAGAAAAGGCAGAGGAACCAGAGATCAAACTGCCAACATCTGTTGGATCATCGAAAAAGCAAGAGATTTCCAGAAAAAACATTTATTTCTGCTTTATTGACTATGCCCAAGCCTTTGACTGTGTGGATCACAATAGACTGTGGGAAATTCTTCAAGAGATGGGAATACCAGACCACCTGACCTGCCTCTTGAGAAATCTGTATGCAGGTCAGGAAGCAACAGTTAGAACTGGACATGGAACAACAGACTGGTTCCAAATCAGGAAAGGAGTAGGTCAAGGCTGTATATTATCACCCTGCTTATTTAACTTATATGCAGAGTACATCATGAGAAACACTGGGCTGGATGAAGCACAAGCTGGAATCAAGACTGCCGGGAGAAATATCAATAACCTCAGATATGCAGATGACACTACCCTTATGGCAGAAAGCGAAGAAGAACTAAACAGCCTCTTGATGAAAGTGAAAGAGAGAGAAAAAGTTGGCTTAAAGCTCAACGTTCAGAAAACTAAGATCATGGCATCTGCTCCCATCACTTCATGGGAAATAGATGGGGAAACAGTGGAAACAGTGACAGACTTTATGTTTTTGGGCTCCAAAATCACTGCAGATGGTGAATGCAGCCATGAAATTAAAAGACGCTTACTCCTTGGAAGAAAAGCTATGACCAACCTAGACAGCATATTAAAAAGCAGAGACATTATTTTGCCAACAAAGGTCCATCTAATCAAAGCTATGGTTTTTCCAGTAGTCATGTATGGACATGAGAGTTGGACTATAAAGCAAGTTGAGCGCTGAAGAATTGATGCTTTTCAGCTGTGGTGTTGGAGAAGACTCTTGAGAGTCCCTTGGACTGCAAGGAGATCCAGCCAGTCCATCCTAAAGGAGATCAGTCCTGAATATTCATTGGAAGGACTGATGCTGAAGCTGAAACTCCAATACTTTGGCTACCTGATGTGAAGAACTGACTCATTTGAAAAGACCCTGATGCTGTGAAAGACTGAAGGCGGGAGGAGAAGGGGACAACAGAGGATGAAATGGTTGGATGGCATCACCGACTCAGTGGACATCAGTTTGAGTAAACTCTGGGAATTGGTGATGGACAGGAAGGCCTGGAGTGCTGCAGTCCATGGGGTTGGAAAGAGTCAGACACGACTGAGTGACTGAGCTGAACTGAGGCCACAAGTCTCAATAAATTTAATAAAACTTAAATCTCACCATCCTTTATAAGTACAACTCTGAAACTAAAAGCCAACTACGAGAAAATACTAAAAACATGCGGAGGCCAAACAATATGCCACTAACAACCAATGGATCACTGAAGAAATCAAAGAAGAAATTTAAAAAATACATGGATACACATGAAGTAAAACATGCATGATCCAAAATGTCTGGGATGTCACAGAAGCAGCTCTTAAGAGGAAAGTTTATAGTGATACAAGCCTACCTCAGAAAAGAAATATCTCAAACCAAGAATCTGATCATACACTGAGCAACTAACAGAAGTCAGTAGAAGAAAAGAAATCAAAGATCAGAGAAGAAACAAATGAAATGTAGCCTACTTCTTAAAAAGTAGAAAGGATCAATGAAAATAAGAGCTCTTGTTTTGGAAAGATAAAATTGATAAATCCTTTGTGAAACTCATCAAGAAAAAAGAGGGACCAAGTAAATAAAATCAGAAATGAAAAAGGAGAAGCTATAACCAACACCACAGAAATAAGAGAACAATATGAACAACTATATATCAATAAAATAAAGAACCAAGAAGTAATGGACAGATTACTAGAAATGTACAGTCTCACAAGGCTAAAACAGGAAAAATAGAAAGTGTAAAAGAGCAAGTACCAGTACTGAAATTGAATAAGTAATAAAAAAACATTCCCAACAAACGAAAGTCTGGACCAGACAGCTTCACAGGTAAATACCTACTCTCAAACTTCAAAAAACTGCAGAGGGAGGAATGCGTCTCAACCACCTCATCTTCTGTCTCCCCTTCTCCTCCTGCCGTCAATCCTTCCCAGGAGCAGGGTCTTTTCCAATGAGCGGGCTCCTCACATTATTTACAATAGACAGGATATGGAAGCAACTTACATGTCCATCAACAGATGAAAGGATAAAAAGACATGGGTATGTGTGTGTTTACACATATATATAATGGAAGACTACAGAACCACAAACAGAAAACAAGCTTGCCATTTGGAACAACATGGATTGATGTGGAAGGTATTGTGCTTCGTGAAATAAATCAGACAAATACTGTAGTTATCACTTACATGTGGAATCTCAAAAAATCAAACAAATGAATTTTACAAAACAGATCCACAGATACAGAGAACAAACAAGTGGTTACCAGTGAGGAAAGGGAAGTTGGGAGGGGCAAGATAGGGATAAGGGATTAAGAGATACAAACTACCACGTATAAAGTAAATAAGCTACAGGATATATTGTACAGCACAGGGAATATAGCCAATATATTATAATAACTTTAAACAATGTAATCTATAAAAATTTTAAATCATTGTCATACAGCTGAAACTAATAAGTCAACTAGACCTCAATAAAATTTTTTTAATGCATCAAAATAAATCAATAATGAGATATCGCAAATGGTCTGTATGTGATAGTTCTTAATTTGGGGTAAAGAGTATTTATAATGCATGGATGCCTTACTTGGAAAGAGAAAGAAACATAATGTGTACTCCCCATCCAGATGGCTTTCTTCATTTGGGCTACGTCCATATAAAGGGAAGAGGTTAGGATTTGCTCAGTTTGCCCACAGATGACTCCCACTGAGTCCTATAGATCAAGACTCCTTCAGCTCCTTCCTCTCAGAGTCAGGAGAAGCTGGGGGAGGTGGTCACAAACTAGTAACTGTTAAACACAGGATTTCTCCCCTTCTTCAGGTGAACTGATATGAAACAGGCTGGCCTCACTTTTGATTGAGGAGGAGAAAGGAGTTGCTTATTTTCTTAAGGATCTAGAAAACATAAGATCCCTGTTATAATAGAAGGTGATACAGGAATACTTATTATTTGATCTGAAAATTGAAGTTTTTTTGGTAGAGGCATTATCATACACTGTTGATGGGGATATGAATTGAACAGTTTTTTTATGGGGGCAGTTTGGTGGTATCTATCAAAAGGTAAAACACACATACCATATTTCCAGCATTGTACTACTAGGAGTTTACTCTCAGAAGAATGACCAGGATGTTCACAGCTATTTACAGGAAAACACACGGGAATAAACTAGGTGCTTATTGCTGGGGGTACTGGTTTAAAAACTATAGTACAATCATGGAATGGGAAAACAGGGTATTTCTTTGTTCTCTTCTAATGTATTAGAACTCATTCCTTACTCCCTAGTTACATGATCTGAAATATTACACTTCTTTTAAACCTGTGTAGAATTCTCCTGCAAACTCTTAAAACCTCCCAGGCTCATATTTCACTTAAATATTGATCTACTGGTCGCACACACACACACACCCCCCACGCCGGGTTCAGGACTATCACTAGTACCCTGAAAGCTCTTGAAGAACATTGTTTCTTTAAAACACATATTTTTTTTCCTTCTTCTCCTCTATTGAATAAAAGCATCAATCTTTAAAAACATGCCACTTTTGGCAAATGATAAGTGAGGATATTTATACTGAGATGAGCCCTGGCAGCAACAAAAGAGATTGTGACTCAGCAGAGCTGCAGAATAGCATTAGGTCAGGCTTCCCAGCTTTTCAACACCTGACTTGCACGTGCCCTGCCTCCAAAAGACGGCTACAGTTGGAAAACCCTGTATATTCTCAACATTTGTTTCACATTGAAAAAATCAAATCATAAAACACAAGCTGATGGTTACCAAAGAGGAATGAGATGGGGGAGGGATAAATTAAGAATATGGGATTAACATATACACACAAGTATATATAAAATAAACAAGGATTTGCTGTATAGCACAGGGAACTATATTCAATATCTTGTTAACCTATAATGGAAAAGAATCAGAAGATATGTGTGTGTGTATATACATATATAAATAACAATCATTTTGCTGTATACCTGAAACTAACATAATATTCTAAATCAACTATTTCAATCAAAAACAAAAACCCCAAAATACACCTCTTCTGAGAACCTGAGAACTGCAGCTTAAAGAAGGTTTGGAATTTAATGCTTCATCAAACTTATTAGAACGGCACACATCCATACTGGAGGTGATTATATTTTGCCATTGGACAGCATCAAGAGAACTTGACAAACTTTGAAGATAACTCTGATTCTTCTTCAGAATTTCCCCCATACCTCTGCTCAGTTTTAAATCTCTGGAATATTGAAAATAGCTTATATCTTTAAAAAGATTATCAAGTGAAGCATTTATGTTTGCTTACCCTTTTCTTTGACAAAGTCCTTTTGCACCTCTGGGATCAGGAAACTGTAAACCAACTCGGCCACAATCTCCTCTGACTGAAGCTGAGTTCTACTAAAAAATAAGAACATATTAAAAGTGTTTCCTTTGCTGCCTTGCTTGAGCTGCCAATTTACACTTGGATCCTCCTTGCGTGTGTAAGGAGCTCCACTGCTCAGATTCTACGACTGCCTTATCCTTGAGTGATCTGAAATAGCGCATTCCTGGTGAGTTTCCTTAACTCCATGGAAAATCCAAATTTGTCCTTTACTTCCCCTGCCTCCCAGGAAAGGAGTGTTAAGAGACACAATTTACACATGGGAAGTCAAAAACCTTGGGGTGATGTCCAAGTAAAACTGGACATACTCACACTGCTTTCAAGCTTTGTGATCTTCTCAAAGTTAGGAATATTAAAGTGATCCAGACAGCAGAGAATAACTGAAAATTCTATTCCCAGTGTGTGGCTCCTGACATACAAAAGTACAGGTCTGCTGGCTGCCGTTAAAACTAAATGCATACTGAAGCATGAGTTAGTTATTTGTTTCTCCTTGGTGGTGAAATCTTAAGGCTCTTGAAAAACACATATGAGTAACAGCAAAGGGGCTGTCCATCCCACCATCTGTCCCCTTGGTACACACCGGCTTTCCATTTCGTAAGCAATGTCATTGATTTCCTCAGCCATCTTCTCTATTTCCGCCCTGGCTTGTTCTTCTGCAGTATTCTCTTCAGTGTTCAGTATTATGTCCTCCAGATAGGAAGTTACGGTGCTTTGGTGAACTTTAATCACCTGCAAAAGCCCCAAATACTCCAGCTACTCAGAAAAGGAATGCTATTACCATAAACAAGACAAGAAAAATGCACAAACATTGGCTGACATTTTTAGCATGTCTATTTCATTTATCAAGTCAATAGTCCCTGCACTGTACATTCCTTTTTAAAAAAAAACAAAAACAAAAAACTAGTCCATTTCTAATCCACCTATATCTAGCCATTCTGGACAGACCCTACATATTTGGCTCCTTTTAGAATTATGGGTCTCAGTTTGGGGTGGGCAATATAAAACACTGCACAAAGATCACAGGCTTGACTCAGGAACCCTGTTTTAGGTCCGGTCCTGGCTTTGTTCTTATCAGCAGTGTGACTTGGTCAAGCTAACTAACTGTGGCAGAGACTAAGACTTACACAACATCCTTTCCTTCCTCTTAAATGATTCTTTAAAGGGAAAGACCTAGCTTATTTTTTTGTCTCATTTCTCATTTCATGGGGACAAAATGCAGGAGGCACCAGTCATCTTAAACTGCCATGAGGATCACATGCCCAGGGACAGAAAAGCAGAAATCTAGAAGGATTCTGGGTCTCTGATGAATTTTTTTAAACTATCATATCAGCCCTGGACTGCTTCTTTTTAAAGCTTTCTGAAATTGTGAAATAGAATATACATTTAGAAAAGTTCAGAGCACATAAACGTACAGTGTGATGAATTCTGGTCAAGCCACTGGTAGTATCCCAGAGGTCACAGTGGGTTCCATTTGACCACAGCGCCTTTCCATTCTCATGAGTTTATGGTAGACTTCATTTTCTTTAGAGTTTTGCTCCTTAAGATTTCAGTCATAAATAATACAATTTAGTTTTGCCTATTTGACAGGTAGATACACAGGAAGTATCACAAACATCAAGGGTGTCATACTTTGTTCTCTATGTAGTCTCAATAGATTTTGAGCTTTGGGGGATAAGAGCACTTTCTATTTAATGCCTAAATATTTCTTTATATCTGAGGTAATGCTTGAGACTCAGTAACAACTTAGTACCTGTTTCTTGACTGGCGCTGCAGCAGGACTCTGAATATGAAATGGTTACTGTGTATCTACCTGTGAAATACCAAGTCCATATCCTTGAATCCCTGTGCCTCCCTTAGGGGAGAGACCCAATGACCATAGTTTAATATGGTATCAGCCAACCAACCAACATATATTTTCTCAATGCCTGTTATGTACAGAGGGCTATGCTGGTGTTGCAGAAGGCACAAAGGGATATACAACATGCCTGCTATCATGGAGACCACAATCTTATTCAGGAGACAAGTCACACCTAGAACAGAACAATTAGACAGTTGAGTCTTGTTCAGAGGTGGGAAGTTTAATGTGGTCTACTTCTAACAATATATGTACTTGTGTGTTTACACACATCTTTATAAATGTGTATGTTTGTGGACACATTTGTGCTTGTATGTGCATAAGAGAGTAAAGGAAACGTTCAGGTGGCTATATGTGTATCTATGTGTTCCTCCACATCTTTGCTAATACTGTGCACATGGGATTATGTTTGTGAATGTATCTTCACGTATGGACATGAAGTATATATGTGTTTAAATGTGAGTCTATGACTGTGTTTCTCAATATATGTTATTTTTCTGGAAATTTACTAATGTGTACATTTCTGGGTTTTGGTATACTTATGTGCAAGCATATTTATCTATAAAAGGATCATATGATGGAAGATAGGGAATTTAAATGATGCATGGGGGGGGTCCCTAGATGAATACATTCTTTACATAAATGATCCTTAAATCAGGCCAGAAGGGTCATTTTAACCCTTTCATGCCCCTCCCAGACGTGCTGACATTTCCTGGGGCTGTTCCCATCTAGAAGACACCTTTCTAGAAGTCTTTCACCAGTATCTTCCTTTCCGTATTTCTGAGTATAGTGGTTCCTTTGTCTCACTCCTTTTATTCTCACTCCCAACTGGTTCTTCCCATCCCAGTTGGTTTTTCCTTAGTGATTTCAGTAGGGGATAGTAAGTTCTCATTTGCTAAAAATTGCTAAATCTCAGTAATTCTATTTAAAGAAAAGCTGTTAGGATGACAGGCTCTAGAATACAAATTATTATTATAGGCTGTTTGACAGCAGAGATGATCCTCCACTCCAATTAAAAAGCTGAACTTGACAATATACAACCTGCAAGTTTTTAAGCTGTATGAACGATGGAAAATCTTTAATTTTAATCAATTTTTTAATTAGAAAAAAACAGCAAATACTATTTATGAATCAATCCTAATTCCCTGCTGCTGCTGCTGCTAAGTCGCTTCAGTGGTGTCCGACTCTGTGCGACCCCATAGACAGCAGCCCACCAGGCTCCCCCATCCTTGGGATTCTCCAGGCAAGAACACTGAAGTAGGTTGCCATTTCCTTCTCCACCTAATGCCTGGGAATTGGGTAAACCTTTAAAATCACAGATCAAATAAGAAAACCTCAAGTTGACATAGCATTATTTTTTCTTATCCGAGGAGCTCAAAAGTATCCATATTTACAATTCAGATAGCCCCCTGGACAGGAAATTAAAAAAAAAAATTGGCACTTTTTAAAAAAGGTTGGCATTTTCCGTCTTTCCCATCTGGCCCAAGGGAGACTCACACAGCCTTTGCTTTGACATATTCTGGGTGTGCTGGCCGCCCACACAGCCTCTTCTGTGCCCAAACCCCTCAGCCTGCCCAGCTTCCACCTCTGCATTCCTGCAGGTCAGACACCCTAACTGAAAGAACACACATCAAACTCCCCAAGAAAGGGGACATACTCTCCCCAAACTCTAGGTGTGATTTGGGGGGGGGGGCGGTATTAGTCACAGCACAGCTCCCTTTAAAGAAATCTTCCTCACAAATCCCCTCCAATTTTATCACTTGAGCTTTTGCATTCTTGATGAGGGCAAGAGTGCTTTGAGATATTATTGGTTCCTCAGATTTCCTCTGAGTTTGCATCCGAGTCAGTCTGCAATTTCACATCCACTGGGTCTTGGTCAGAATTCTAATTTACCAGCCTGGCATTCCTAACTCCCACGTTTGTATCTTTAGTTAAAAAATCTCTTCTAAATTCCATCTTATATATTCATTTGCTGAAATGACACCTCTACCAAGATGTCTCAAACTAATGTAAATCAAACTCCTGATTCCACCCCTGCCCCAAACCTATACTGCCCTCAGCTTTCCCGCCTTGGAAAACAACCACCATCTCCCTACTCACTGACACCGGAAACTGGACTTTATACGTGACTTCACCCTATTTCTCACCCTGGCCTAAGTTAGTTCATCAGCCTCCTTTCAGGTCCCTTATTTCCACCCTGTCTTCCCTCCAACCTGTTCATACAACAAGCACCCCCAATGACCTCTGTAAAAATATGTCACTGGGCCCCATTTGTTTCCCTCATGAAACACCACATTTTCTTATTCTACCCTTATTTGCATGTTATATAGGGTTTAAGCTCCAGGATAGAAGGGGCCATGCCTGGTATTTCCCTCCAAAGTACTCCACAATGCCTTTACATACTGCTGGGCATATCCTAGGAACCCAATACATTATTCTGTTGAAGACAATTAAAAAATGAAAGCCATCTCCTATCTTGAGATTCCTTTGGTTTGACTCGGCTCCTTACAAATGGCTTCCTTTACAATATCCCCACTTGCCTCCTTAAATATCCGGTCCTCCTCCTGCAGGCGCCTCTGCTCCACCTGGCGCCGGCCACTCTCTTCAGCTTCGCGCATCCGGCGCTGCCGCTCGGCCAGCATGGCCAGGGCGTGGACCCGCCTCTCCTCCTGCAGTCTCACCAGCTCTTTGGACAGGAAGTCAAACATGTCTGCCAGCACCCTTCCTTCCAGTCCAGCCAAATGGTTTTCAACCAGCGACACCTTAAAAATAATAATATGACTATGAGGATAGAGATTCCACTAAGAAGTGTGATTCATGAGGAGGGATGCTGGATTACCCTTGACAGTCACTTCCCTTTTAGAACGCTTATCATAAGTTTTTAGAAAACTTATGATACAAACGTAGACTTGAGAAAGCAAATTGTTCAGCGATAGATGATAGTTTAGCAAAACTTTAGTTAGCATCCACACTTTTTTTTTCCTTTCAATTTTATCCAGAAGGTAAAGTGCTTATGTCTCCCCAGACATGAAGGGAAATGTCAAGGTTTTGATTAAAAGATAATATTGGAGTTCAAAAAAATAGAATCTCCTAGAAATTCACTCATTCATGATACCTTTTAATTTTTCAATGTTTGGTCCTTTAACACCAAGTTTGGGGAATTTTCAAGATTTTTAGTAACATGAAAATAGAAAACCTTGGTACTTTTTATTCATTTAAGTAACTTCAAAGTCATTAAGAACTGCCTTTGAAACAGAGTAGGAAATAAGCCTACATGTCTATGTAGTCACTGAGGTAGATAGGGGCCCAGAGATCCTGGCCAGCAATAAGCCACAGTGTTTATTTATGGAGCCCTCTGTCCTGGCTTTGGCACAATGAGAATAAAAGTGTTTAAGAAAACTACTGTGTTCCTGCTCCTAGCCTCAGTGGTAAGGGGGAAAGGCTCTTCTCCCAGACACTTGCTGCTCTCACACTGACGATTCCTCTTGATATAAGAGGGAGAAAATGAGAGGATCAGCACTGCTATAGGTACGCGAGATGCCCACTGCCCCAGATGCCTGCATCCCACAGGTGTAACCAGCAGCAGCCGAAGGTAAACAGGGCGAGTCTGGCTATGTGACAGCTCTTCCCATTAATTCCTCCCTTAGCTCTTAGCTGTCATCATGTCTATCAGTCAACTATTTATCCACTAAATGGGATTCAGTTCAGTTCAGTTGCTCAGTCGTGTCCGACTCTTTGTGACCCCATGAATTGCAGCACGCCAGGCCTCTCTGTCCATCACCAACTCCCGGAGTCTACCCAAACCCATGTCCATCGAGTCAGTGATGCCATCCAACCATCTCATCCTCTGTCATCCCCTTCTCCTACTGCCCCCAATCCTACCCAGCATTAGGGTCTTTTCCAATGAGTCAACCCTTCGCATGAGGTATTGGAGGTATACTTCGCCAAAGTATTGGAGTTTCAGCTTCAACATCAGTCCTTCCAATGAACAAACACCCAGGACTGATCTCCTTTAGGATGGATTGATTGGATCTCCTTGAAGTCCAAGGGACTCTCAAGAGTCTTCTCCAACACCACAGTTCAAAAGCATCAATTCTGCGGTGCTCAGCTTTCTTCACCATCCAACTCTCACATCCATACATGACCACTGGAAAAACCATAACCTTGACTAGACGGACTTTTGTTGGCAAAGTAATGTCTCTGTTTTTAAATATGCTATCTAGGTTGGCCATAACCTTCCTTCCAAGGAGTAAGCGTCTTTTAATTTCATGGCTGCAATCACCATCAGCAGTGATTTTGGAGCCCCGAAAAATAAAGTCTGACACTGTTTCCACTGTTTCCCCATCTATTTCCCATGAAGTGATGGGACCAGACGCCATGATCTCAGTTTTCTAAACATTGAGCTTTAAGCCAACTTTTTCACTCTCCTCTTTCACTTTCATCAAGAGGCTCTTTAGTTCTTCACTTTCTGCCATAAGGGTGGTGTCATCTGCATATCTGAGGTTATTGATATTTCTCCTGGCAATCTTGATTCCAGCTTGTGTTTCTTCCAGCCCAGCATTTCTCATGATGTACTCTGCATAGAAGTTAAATAAGCAGGGTGACAATATACAGCCTTGACATACTCCTTTTCCTATTTGGAAGCAGTCTGTTGTTCCATGTCCAGTTCTAACTGTTGTTTCCTGACCTGCATACAGGTTTCTCAAGAGACAGGTCAGATGGTCTGGTATTCCCATCTCTTTCAGAATTTTCCACAGTTTATTGTGATCCACACAGTCAAAGGCTTTGGCATAGTCAATAAAGCAGAAACAGATGTTTTTCTGAAACTCTCTTGCTTTTTTGATGATCCAGCAGATGTTGGCAATTTGATCTATGGTTCCTCTGCCTTTTCTAAAACCAGCTTGAACATGTGGAAGTTCGGATAGATGAATTAAAAACTCTGGATTGTCTCAGCTATAGCCACTCAAGTCTACAATCAGAAACCTTGAAGGGGCCAAGGCGGGCATTCTTGCATCCAGGTCCTGGGTATTCCACTGCCTGAGCATTCTGCTCTCTCTCTGAACAGACGTGCAGCTCATCTCCATCATGCCCAGGGCTCCTGGGCCCCCGGATTCAGAGACTCCAGTGACTACATTCTCCTCTTCCTTCTCTGGTCCCTTGGCTGGGTCTCACCATCTGTGGCTTTCTTCCTCCCTCCCCCAAACCAGCCCCTGTCACTCGGAGAGCACTCCCAGCCCTGCTGTCACGTGAAGGGGTGCTCGCTTCAGAGCTGCTGACCATTTGTGCCCAATTCACAGCATGAGATTGTGTGTCACTAAAGGTGGGTAATATTAACTTTGCTGTAGTCAACTTTCTTACAACACTTTGCAAATTGATTCTTTTCACATTGATTTACAGATAAGTGGGAGAGACAGTAAAAGTATACTTCCACTTTAGTCAACATTAAATACTGTGTATATACACAAATACTAGCAGAAAGTAGGAAACACATTTACAGTTGTTGGGTTAGACCTGCAATCACCAGCTATTGTCAGTCACACAGAGCTCAGAGGACCTGATGAAAGTCACAGAATAACATATTAACATATTTAATATGCAGTTTAAGGAGCATGAGCTATGTACAGCTCCAAAACTCATACATGAGTGTGGACAGTTTTTAAAATCTCATTTCTCACTTTTTCTTATTGCTCTCAGTATTTATTCATTCTACTTAGCTTCCACTGAAATATAATAGAGTTACCAAATATTTAAGAAAAATTGGAAAAGAAAACCTTTTAAAATAGTGAAGCTTTTTTTCTTTTCTTTTTGCAAATTAAAAAAAAAAAAAGCATATTCAACTCAGGGAGGACACAGTCCATTCAAATTGTTGACTGTAGCGCCACTGGTGAAAAATGCTGGGATTGTGGGGGGTGTTTCTTTTATATCACTTCATCTGTTGCTACTATACTGTTGTTTGCACAATAATAAAAATCAAGGGTGAAAATGGGACAAGAAAGGAGAGGAAAGAACCTTGTGTTCGTGCAAGTTCCTCTGCCGCTGCAGGGCCAGGGTCACCTGCTTCTCGGCTTTCTTCACCAGCCTGTCATCTTCTTGCAGTGCGTGGCTGGTGCGCAGCTCCTGGATCAACTCCAGTCGCTTCTCTTTCCCTTCAAACATCTGTATCAAATCAAATCAGAGAGACCTGCAAATTAGCACTGCCAGCGCAGGCACAAGGCCTTGCAGGCAGTGACTGGTGAGGTGCTCGTGAACAGTGGGTTCTGTTCCGCCTTTCAGGGCTGCGGACCAGGTGTACGCCACAGAGCTGGGTGTCAGCCCTGTTTTCTGCTCCTTCAGCTGTTCAGGCAGAGAAGGAACTCAGCCATCAGTTAACTGTTGACTGAATTTCTTAAAATGCCTCTCAAAGACAAGGTGACAACTCTAGGGTCATGTTAAGAAACTGGAGTCTTCCCTTCATTTCCTGTGCTCTTCCCCTAAGAAGCCTGGGGGTGGTATTTTTCATGGTCATTTTTCTTTTCTGAGAGATCTGCTCCTGGTCTGGAATACACAACCTGCTGTCTGAACTTCACTGTGGCGTTTCTCCTGCAGAAATACTGGCAGGAGGACAGGGAATAGCGCTGAACACAAGATGCTCATCCAGCCTCCCTGGACTGACTCACCATAACTGAGTCTCTTAAGAGTTATAGCTGTCTGGGGAGAAAAAATGTTTTAGCTGAGGCTTTACATCAGTCCCTTCTTAAACTTAAGAAGCACAATGATCTGATTAAGGCTTTATGGTCAGGAAGACCAGAGTTGAATTTGCTGGCAGTTAACATAATCTCACCGCAAAGAGTCGGACACGACTGAGCGACTGAACTGAACATAATGTCACTCAGGCTCGTATTACTCACCTGTAAAATGGGTGATTGATAGAAAAAAACGTGCTGATATATGTAGAACAAAGAATATATAACGTGAGCCTATAGTAAGAGTTAAAAACTATAGTTATTTATTTATTTAGCTATTTATTATTCATGCATTGCTAGCTAATATGCAAACTCAGATTATTATGACTGTGGAAAATTAGTAGAATCCACTTGGTTTGTGATGCGTAATAGTCAAAATTCATGTGTGAAAACTGCTGGAATCAGCAACTCCATGGAAGACATTAGCTTCACACTGCCTTGGTTACACTACAGGAAACAGCGGGCAGGTCCTTTCTTTCCTTGATACTGTGCCATTCACTTGGGCCAGCTATGGCAGTAAAAGGGAAAGCGTAGGTAACTCAATAGCATAGCTCCACAGGACAGCAGGGTGCGGGAGGAAATTTACCCCAAGGAAACAAGCACAGGTGCACTCTGTGAATCTAGTCTCAAAGGAGAAGAACAGGGCCAGGGGTCCACCCTACACACCATGTTTTGAACAACTCTGCCCCGGAGCAACTTTTGAAGGTAGATCACAGCCATTTCTATATCTTCTTCTTCCTAAAAAAACAAAGAGAGAACCAAGCAGCTTGAGAACCGCAGCAGTTGTCATCAAATACTTTTTTGAAGATTTATATCTAGCAAAAAAGCTAGACACCAGAAGGATTTAAAGAGACATAAAAGAAAGAAATAAAACGTCATCTTTCTTTGAACATATAGGACTTTAAACATGACATTAAAGTATTACCAAAATTCATTATATTTTTCATGATAAGATATCATTGGTAAATTATATCAAAAGCAAAAAATTCACCCACTGTCGTGCTATACTTACAAATTAAGCCATTTTCAGTTTTTCTATATTCCTTTCCAACAAATCTTTCTTGAAGCAGTAGGTATTGCTAATAACATCTCTCTTGAAATAGTGTTTTTTTTCATGTTTAATCATGAGTAGACAAAGAATGCTCAGTGGTAAAGAATCCACCTGTCAATGCAGGAGATGCAGGAGACAAGGGTTTGATCCCTGGGTTGGGAAGATCCCCTGGAGAAGGAAACGGCAACCCTCTCCAGTACCCTTGCCAGAGAAATCCCATGGACAGAGGAGCCTGGCAGGCTACAGTCCATGGGGTTGCAAAGGTCAGACACAACTTAGTGATTGAGCACGAACATGAGACAAAGAATGCAGCTGGGGTATATTGGAGTCAAAAATGAGGTGCTTTTCACAAGAATTTAGCTAAACTGGTAAAATCAGTATATAATGGACAAAATCAGCAATCTACAAAAATTACCTTAAATAAGGATGTGTAAAAGCAAAAAGAGCAGAGTCTACAAATTCAATTAAAGCCCCTCTGAATGCAAAAGATATCAACAGTAGAATCAATGGCATTAACACTTGTGAAAGACATGTTAACCACAAGCATTGGTCAGCACAAAGTCTAGAAAAGAGGATGCTGCCCAGAAGCACATTGTGGCCAGTCAGCAGGAGCATTCCCACACCTCCAAAGATCTCAGAGCCATTGGAGGTGCTAGTGAGACTTCCCATCAACTCCCCTGCTCTGGCAAAGCACAACCTTATGTGCAGTTTGGCTTTGTGTGAGAACTGCCCTGCATTGGGAGAGAACAAGCTGACCTCCCGAGAGCAACATCCTGATATAACAGGCAGTTATAGTTCTCTCTATAAAGTATGTTGTTGTTGTTCGTTGCTAAGTTATGTCCAACTCTTTGTGACCCCATGGACTGCAGAACACCAGACAGTCCTTCACCATCTCCCGGAGTTTGCTCAAACTCATGTCCATTGAGTTGGTGATGCTATCTAACCATCTCATGCTTTACTGCCCCCTTCTCCCTTTGGCTTCAATCTTTCCCACATACGGATCTTTCCCAATGACTTGGCTCTTAGCATCAGGTGGCCAAAGTATTGGAGTTTTAGCTTTAGCATCAGTCCTTCCAATGGATATTCAGAGTTGATTTCCTTTAGGATGCACAGACAGGTTTAATCTCTGTGCAGTCCAAGGGATTCTCAAGAGTTTTCTCCAGCACCAGAATGCAAAAGCATCAATTCTTCAGTGCTCAACCTTCTTTATGGTCTAACTCTCACATCCGTACATGACTACTAGAAAAACCATAGCTTTGACTATAAATAACAAATCTGCAAATTTGTGGCATCTCTAGCAGTTTCTTTTGAGTTTTCTGAGTCAGTCCTTTAAATCCTAACCAGTTCTGGAAATACTGACCAAAGTGAGTGTGGGGCCCTGAGAAGGTAAGGCATAGCCCTGGAGTCAGAGTGAGCTCTCTGGCCAATCTTAACCCAGAAGCTGGCCTGTCTTGATGATTCCTTGCTAATTTCAGCTATCATCAACCACTTCATGTTGGAATACAGTTTCAGTATCTGATCATCATTCCATCTTTTTATTTGACATACATCAGGATTACCTTCCGATGCCTATTTTTCTTGGGAAGATTTCATTCTTTGTGTTTTTATTCTTGAAAAGGATTCAATTTATATTTCATTTTGCTTTTTTTTCTGTGTGCATTTGAAACATAAGGATAAAGGAAACGTAATTCAGATCTTGGGAAATGAACATGGTTGTATTAGGTTTGTTTTTAACCCAAACTATCTGGAGAATAAACAGATAGTGAAGCTGAATTTAGCTTTTCAAATAAAAAAGCCTCAAACTTACATTGGAACTCATCTCCAGGGTTGGAGTTGGAAGCCGAGGTTGAGGTACTGGCTTTCTTTGAAGAAAACGCATAGGTTTCTTTGCTTCAAAATCCTTATTCTTCTTTTCCAACAGTGCCTGAAATAGCACCAATGTCTGACAATGATATGTCAATATATGTTCATCAACTGTAACAACTGTACTGCTCTGGTGGTGGATATTGATAATGGGGGAGGTTATACATATTTGGGAATAAGAAAGTATCTCTACCTTCCTCTTAATTTAGCTGTGAATCTAAAATTGCTCTGAAAAGTGAAGTCTTTAAAAAAAACAAACAAACCAGTGTCATTTCTTACATTTGTATTTTTTCCCACTACCAGATCAGTCAGAAACAATCTTCTCTATGGCCTTGCTAGGACAGTTTGAGAAAGTACAAACCAGGGTGCACCTATGATAGTCTATGAATAAGTTAACCACTAAACAAACATGAAACATTCTGGGTGTATCCATTTTAATCAAAAGTTTTGGAGACTTTAAAAATGTTTTTGAGTTTTTAAAAGGTTCTGTGGTGTGTGTATGCAAGCAAATCCTCCAACTTCTGTTCTTCCACATAAGCTAACATGCTGTTTTAAATGACTGCCTGGGGCAATAGAAAATTGTCCTGTGCAGTGTATGACTGAAACATTTAGTATATTTTATTGTTATGGGGGAAATGAGGGGTATTAATTGGCAATTGTTTTCAAGTAAAGAGAGCTTGGCTTTGGGCTTGAAGCGAAGCACATCAAGATTTTTAAATTTGGTTCCTTGTGAAAGAATGTGTTTCTATTTCAACATGCATTATACATATATATATATATATATATATTTTTTTTTTTTTACTTTTGATCATCAAAAATCCTGACAGAATTAATTATACATGACATAAGGTTTTGTTCATTGGTTCCATTTTCAGACATAGGGGGATGTTTTTAGCTTAAAAGTATCAAAAAATGTGATCTCTGTGATTTTAAATTTTAAAACCACACTTTAATCACTTTTTCATCATTTAATAATTTTTACACTATTTTTCCACAAAAACATAAATAAGTTGCAAAACAAACACTAAGTCAAGAGTTAAGATTTATAAAAAAGATGCTAATTATCAGTAAAATTTGGAGCCACACCCAATTACCATGGCTGTAATAGAGGCTCGGAGTTTCTTGAAAATAAATCTGACGGCAAATATATATATAACAGCTCTATGATAACCAAAACTACTGAATCAACAGAAAGCAGCAGTGGTCTAAAAGTAGAGTTGACCCTTGAATGACATAAGTTTGAACTGCATGGATCCACTTATATACAGATTTTTTTTTCAATAAATATATTGGAAAATTTTTTGGAGATTTTTGACAATTTGAAAAAACTTCCATATTAACCACACAGCCTAGAAATATAGAAAAAGTCAGGTATGTCATGAATGCATAAAATATATGTAGCTATTAGTCTTTGTTATCACTTTGTTGTTGTTCAGTCGCTAAGTCATGTCTGACTCTTTGCAACCCATGGACTGCATCACACCAGGTTTCCCTGTCTTTCACCATCTCCTAGAGTTTGCTCAAACTCATGTCCATTGAGTCACTGTTGCCATCCAACCATCTTATCCTCTGTCGCCCTCTTCTCCTCCCGCCCTCAATCTTTCCCAAGACTACACACAAATCTATTATAAAAAGTTAAAATTTATTGAACTTATGCACACAGACACTTACAGACCATACGTGATGCCATTCAAAGTCAAGAGAAACAAACAAAGATGCAGTATTAAATGATAACTGCACAAAACTAACTGTAGGACATACTATACTACCATAATAAATTCATAACTACCTCCTGTTGCTTTTGCTGTGAACTCAAGTGTTGTGACAAATCTAGAGACATTAAAAAGCAGAGATATTACTTTGCCGACAAAGGTCCATATAGTCACAGCTATGGCTTTTCCAGTAGTCATGTATGGATGTGAGAGTCAGACCATAAAGAAGGCTGAGTGCTGAAGAATTGATGCTTTTGAATTATAGTGCTGGAGAAGACACTTGAAGAGTCCCTTGAAAAGTAAGGAGATCAAGCCAGTCAACCCTAAAGGAAATCAACCCTGAATATTCACTGGAAGAACTGAGACTGAGGCTAAAGCTCCAATACTTTGGTCACCTGATGTGAAGAGCTGTCTCGTTGGAAAACATCCTGATGTTGGGAAAGATTGAAGGCAGAGGAGAAGGGGACAACAGCAGACAAGATGGTTGGATGGCATCACCAACTCAATGGACATGAGTTTGAGCAAGCTCCAGGAGATGGTGAAGGACAGGGAAACCTGGTGTTCTGCAGTCCATGGAGTTGCAAAGAGTCAGACATGACTGAGCAACTGAACAACAACAAGCATTGTGAGTGTCCACTTAAAATGTAAGGTGATGTCAAGCATCTGAAGGAGCAATTCGTCTCTGCAATAAATTGGATGTCATGGTAACAAGCAGTTCTTGTATATTTTTCACTGTGTTTAGTGCAATACTGTAAACCTTGACTAACAACATGCGACCCATATAAAGTGCCACTAATGATGCTGGGCTTGCTCCTAAGAAGGAGAGAAAAGTCATATTACAAGAAAAAGGTGAAGTGCTTTATAGGCACCATGAATGGAGGTCTGCAGCCGCAGTTCCCCACCATTTCAGGATAAATGAATCTAGTGTAAGGACCACTGTGAAAAAAGAAAAGGAAATTCAAGAAGCCATGGTTACAAGCAGATGTGAAAACCTTGCACCATTTGCAAAACACCTTCTTATCTCATGTTGAAAATGAAGCTTCCATGTGGATGCAGGATTGCTATAAGAAAGGCATACTTGGACTTCCCTGGTGGTTCAGTGGGTTAAGAATCTGCCTGCCAGTGCAGGGGACATAGGTTCAATCCCTGGTCCAAGAAGATTCCACCTGCCAAGGAACAACTAAGCCTATGTGCCACAACTACTAACACCCCTGGTGCTCTAGAGCCCGTGCTCCGCAACAAGAGAAGCCACTGCAATGAGAAGCCTGCACACTTCAACTAGAGAGTAGCCCCCACTGGCTACAACTAGAGAAATGCAGAAACAAAGACCCAGCACAGTCAAAAGTAAAGGATAGAGCATAATTTGATGAGTTTTTGGGGAAAAAAAAGAAACGCATATCTATAGGCTCTAATATGATTCAAAAGAGCTTACCAGATGCCGCTGGTGGTAAAGAATATGCCTGCCAATGCAAGAGATGTGGGTTCAATCCCTGGGTTGGGAAATCCCCTGGCATAGGAAATGGCAACCCACTCCAGTATTCTTGCCTGGGAAATTCCTGGACAGAGGAGTATGGTAGGCTACATTCCATGGGTAGCATAGAGTTAGACACGACTGAGCATGTGCACACACACACACACACGATGAAAAAAAAATTGAAGTCATTATACGAGAACTTTAAGTAAAAGGAAGGTGAGGATCTAAAGCTGGAGAATTTAATGCCAGCCAAGGATGGTTTGATAATTTTCTAAAGAGGTTTGGCTTAAACCAAGATAACAGAAGTAGCTTCAGCTGACCAAAAGGCAGAAGATACATTCCCAGACACCATTAAGAAAATCATTGAGGGGAAAGAATATCTTCCTGAACAGGTTTTTAATGCTGATGAAAGTGCCCTACTCTGGGGGAAAATGCCACAAAGGATACTTTTTAGTAAGGAGAAGTAAGCACCAGGATTGAAGGCAGGAGAGGAAATGCTAACTCTGTTTTGTGCAAATGCAGTTAGGTTATGATTGGAACTGCCTAATCTATAAAGCTGCTAAGACTCCAGCCTTGAAGGGAAAAAGATAATCAACAGCTGCCAATCTTCTGGCTGTAAAAGAAAGCCTGGACAGGTTCCAGGTTTCTGGATTGGTTCCATTAATTAATGTGTTGTTCCTAAAATCAGGAAGTACCTTGCCAAAAAAGGACTGCCTCTTAAAGTTTTTTAGATATTGGACAATGTCCCTGTTGATGTTCACTGTTTTTCAGTCACTAAGTCATGTCCAACTCTTTGCAACCCCATGGACTACAGACACCAGGCTTCCCTGTCCTTCACCATATCCCAGAGTTTGCTCAAATTTATGTCCATTGAGTCAGTGATGCCATTCAACCATCTCATCCTCTGTTATCCCCTTCTCCTTTGCCTTCAATTTCCCAGCATCAGGGTCTTTTCCAATGAGTGAGTTCTTCACATCAGGTGGCCAAAGTATGGGAGCTTCAGCCTCAGCATCAGCCCTTCCAAAGAATATTCAGGGTTGATTTCCTTTAGAATCAACTGGTTTGATCTCCTTGCAGCCCAAGGGACTCTCAAGAGTCTTCTCCAGCACCATAGTTCAAAAGCATCAATTCTTTGGCACTCAGCTTTCTTTATAGTTCAACTCTCACATCCATACATGACCACTGGAAAAACCATACTTTGACTCAATGGAGCTTTGTCAGCAAAGTGATGTCTCTGCTTTTTAACATGCTGTCTTAGTTTGTCATAGCTTTTCTTCCAAGGAGCAAGCATATTTTAATTTCATGGCTGCAGTCACCATCAGCAGTGATTTTGGAGCCCAAGAAAATAGTCTGTACTGTTTTTATTTTTACCCCATCTATTTGCCATGAAGTGATGGAACCAGAAGCCATGATCTTAATATTTTGAATGTTGATTTTTAAGTCAGCATTTGCACTCTCCTCTTTCACCTTCATTACCTTGGATATATCTTTTTCTTTCATCAAGAGGCTCTTCAGTTCCTCTTCACTTTGTGCCATTAGGGTCATGTCATCTGCATATCTGAGTTGTTGATATTTCTCCCAGCAATCTTGATTCCAGCCTGAGCTCCACCCAGCCCAACATTTCGCATGATATACTCTCCATATAAGTTAAATAAGCAGGGTGACAATGTACAGCCTTGACGTACTCCTTTCCCAATTTGGAACCATTCTGTTGTTCCATGTCCAGTTCTAACTGTTGCTTCTTGACCTGCATACAGATTTCTCAGGAGGCAGGTCAGGTGGTCTGGTATTCTCATCTTTTGAAGAATTTTCCACAATTTGTTGTGATCCACACAGTCAAAGGCTTTAGCATACTCAACAAAGCTGAAGTAGATGTTTTTCTGGAATTCTCTTGCTTTTTCTATGATCCAATGGATGTTGGCAATTTGATCTCTGGTTTCTCTGCCTTTTCTAAATCCAGCAGCTTGTACATCTGGAAGTTCTTGGTTCACATACTGTTGAAGCCTAGTTTGAAGGATTTTGAGAATTACTTTGCTAGCATGTGAAAGGAGCACAGCTGTACGGCAGTGTTTTAACATTCTTTGACACTGCCCTTCTTTGGAGTTGGAATGAAAACTGACCTTGTTTAGTCCTGTGGCCACTGATAAGTTTTCCAAATTTGGTGACATATTGATACAGCGCTTTAACAGCATCATCTTTTAGGATTTGAAATAGCTCAGCTGGAATTCAATCACCTCCATTAGCTTTGTTTGTAGTAACGCTTCCTAATAAGGTCCACTTGACTTCACACTCCAGGATGTCTGGCTCTAGGTCTGTGACCACATCATCGTGGTTATCCAAGTTATTAAGACCTTTTTTTGTACAGTTCTGTGTATTCTTGCCACCTCTTCTTAATCTCTTCTGTTTCTGTTTGGTCCTTACCATTTCTGTCCTTTATTGTGCCCATCGTTGTATGAAAGGTTCTCTTTTTAGCTCAGATTTTCTTGAAGGGATATCTAGTCTTTCCCATTCTATCATTTTCCTCCATATCTTTGCATTGTTCACTTAAGAAAGCTTTCTTACCTCTCTTTGCTATTCTTTGGAAATCTTCATTCAGATGGATACATCTTTTCCTTTCTCGTCTCTTCTTTTCTCAGCTATTTGTAATGCCTCCTCAGACAACCACTGTGCCTTCCTGCATTTCTTTTTCTTTGGGATGGTTTTGGTCACTGCCTCACATACAGTGTTACAAACCTCCGCCCATAGTTCTTCAGGGACTCTTTCAGATATAATCCCTTGAGTCTATTTGTTACTTCCACTGTATAATCATTAGGGATTTGATTTCGGTCATACCTGGCCATTCAGAATCCCATGAGTTCTACAACAAAAGCATCAAAGTGATCTACTTGCCCCCGAACACAATGGCTGTAATTCAGCCTCTAGATCAGGGGGTCATAAGGACCTTTAAGGCTTGTTACACATGGTACTTTATGGAAAGGATTATTTATTAAGGGATTATTAATGCAGACACCATGCAAGTCTCCCACTGAAGATGCCATCACTGTTACAGAAAAAGTTGTGAAAGTCAATAAGCCCCAAATAATAAATTCCTGATGGAGAAAACTGTTCAGATTTTATGCATGACTTCACAGGATTTATGACAAAGCCATTCAAGGAAATCATGAAAGAGATTCTGGAGATAGCTAAAAAGGTGGTCGGGGGTGAAGGGTTTTAAGACATGGATCTGAGTGCTAAAGAATTGATGCTTTCGAACTGTGGTGCTGGAGAAGACTTGAGAGTCTCCTGGACAGCAGGTAGATTGAACCAGTCGATCCCAAAGGAGATCAGCCCTGAATATTCATTGGAAGGGCTGGTGCTGAAGCTGAAGCTCCAATACTTTGGCCACCTGATGTGAAGAGCTGACTTATTGGAAAAGTCCTTGATGCTGGGAAAGACTTACAGCAAGTGGAAAAGGAGGTGACAGAGGATGAGATGGTTGGATGGCATCACTGACTCAATGGACATGAGTTTGAGCAAACTTGGGAAGATAGTGAAGGACAGGGGAGCCTCACATGTTGCAGTTCATGGGGGTCGCAGAGTCAGACACAACTTAGTGACTGAACAACAACAACAGAAGGATGCCACACCAGAGGAACGAACAGAGGATGACTTGATGGAGGTGACTGCTTCCAAATGAGTGCCGACAATGAGGAAGAGGATGTAGAAGAAGCAGTGACAGAAAACAACTGATGGATGATCTGGGAGAACAATTTTGATTACTCAAGGCTGCATTTGACTTCATATAAGACACGGACCCATCTATGTTACAGGCACTGAAACAAAAAGCAAATGATGAAAGAAGGATTGGTACCATATAGAAACATTTTTAGAGAAATGAAAAGCAAAAACGTCAGAGAGCAATTAAATGTATTTCTGTAAAGTTACACTGAGTGTGCCTACCTCTCTGGCCTCCCCTTCCACCTCCTCTATCTCTTCCATCTCTGCCTCCTCTGAGACAGCAAGACCAACCTCTCATCTTCCTCCGCCTCAGTCTATTCAACATGGAGACCACAAAGATGAAGACCTTTATTGTGATCCACTTCCATCTAATGAACAGTAAATACTCATCATGCCCTACAGTTAATAAATTTATCTGTTGTGCAAGTGTCTCTGTGTAAAAATCTAATAACTATACATGTTCATGTCATCATGATCACCTAAGTATTTATCATATGGAGCATCGTGTCCAAGACTTGTATTAAATTCAGTGAAGTAAGACCAAACAAGGAAGCTGTGCTACAGATTTCAATTGAAAAAAACAGTTTTAAGAAGGAAAGAATCACCAGTCATATACTACAGAGAACTGACGGCTGTGTGGTAGTTAGCAATGCAGAGGGCACTGTTGGACAACAGCAGACTCATTGGGGAGTCTGTTTTAAAATCTAATTTGTCTGAAGAAAGAGATCAAGATGGTGGAGTAAGATGCAGAACTCACTTCCTCCACTGAGCATATCAAAAATATATTTAATTTTTCCAAAAACTGTTCTACAAATACACATGTGGAACAATTCCCAGTGAAAACTACCTAGAGACTCACAGACTCTTGCACAAATACAGCTGTAAGAAAGACCCATATGGAATTGGGCAGAAAGAAAAGAGAAGTGATTAAGTCAAGACTTCCCAGAGGATTCAGAAGAGGAGGAAGTTAACACAGGCAGAGATCTTCCCAAGAGACTGAGCAGTTTGAGTCACATGTTGGGCATCCCAGCCCTGGGGTCTGACACAGGGACGACAAGTCTCCTTGGCTGGTTAGAGAGCCAGTGGGAGTAACAGGAGGACTGTAGGAAGCCTGGACTCTGCTTGTAAGGAGCACATACATGCTTGATTGCTCATAAAGCAGAACAAAGAGGGTGGGCTGAAAATTGCATGGGTGGCTGGCTGGTTTCTCATGAATGCCTTGGCATGCAGACCAGCCTGAGCCAAGAGAAGGCTCCAGTCCTCTTGGGAACTTGGCTGTGAGATACAGAAGTGGTTCATAAAGTGGTACATAAAGCAGCATCTGAACACGGTGAGGGGACAGCCATCTCTGGTGCTTACACAGGCAGGGCAGCAGGGATAGTCCAGATCTCTGGTCCTAGTGGGACCACTATGGCCTGTGCCAAGGTCTGCACTCTAATCCACGCCAACTACCCCTGCCACCCCCCTTGCTCCAGCATTGTTCTCATCTGGGGCAAGCATGCCAGTGCTGAGAAGTAGGAGAGTGTACACTTGGAAGGAATGGAGCCAGCTTTGACCCGACCCTCAGGGCTTCTGCTACTCTCAACAGGGCAGTGATGGCCACCAAGCAGAGGGGAAACTTTGTCTTACAACTGGCTTCAGCCTTAGCACCTCCACCTCCAGCCCCACCTCCTACCAAGGTGACAGAAGCCAACATGCCCTGAGAAAACATGACTTGTGTTCATGTCAAACCCAACTCTCCCACCAAAGCCATTGGGTACAGACAGACTGTACAGGGATGCTCCCACATAAGGACACTCCTTCAAGACCACAATAGGTAACTGTTTCATCTAATTTCATAGAAACAGAAAGAAAACCAAAATGAGAAGACAGAGGAATGTGTCTTAACTGAAAGAGTAAGACAAAACCCCTGAAACAGACTTCCTTGGTGGTCCAGTGGCTAAGGCTCCATGCTCCCAGTGAAGGGGTCCGAGTTTGATCCCTTGTTAGGGAACTAGATTCCACATGCTGCAACTAAGAATCAGTGTGCCATGACTAAAGATCCCGCATACTGCAACTAAGACCCAGCACAGCCAACTAAATAAATATAGACATTAAAAAAAAAAAACACACACCTGAAAAAACAACTAATTAAACAGAAACAAACAATTTACCAGATAAAGAATTTGAAGCATCAGTAATAAGTGTGCTACCTGAATTAGGAAAAAGGATAGATGAACATGATATGAATTTTAACAAGGAACTAAAAAATATAAAAAAGGACTAGTCAGAACAAAGAAGAATACAATAACTGAAATAAAGAAAACACATTAGAAGGAATGAACAGGTTACTGGTGATAAAGAAGAGACATAAGTGATCTGGAAGATAGAATAACGGAAATCATCTAATCAGAACAGGAAAAGGAAAACAAAAAAATGAGAACAGTTTAATGAATCTATGGGACAACATCAAAGATATCAACATTTGTGTTGTAAAGTTTCCAGAAGAAGAAAAGAGAGAAAGGGGTCAAAGAATATTTGTTAAAAGTATGACTGAAAACTTTCCAAACTTGAAGAAGGAAATATATTCAGGTACAGGAAGCACATAGTGTCCCAAACAAGATGAACCCAAACAGACCCACACTAAGACATAATTAAAATGGCAATGGTTAAACTCGGGATTCTGAAAGGAGCAAGAGAAAAACAAAGAGTCATATACAAGGGAACCCCCAATAAAGCTATCAGCTGATTTTGCAGCAGAAACTCTGCAAATCAGAAGGGAGGGCTATAATATATTCCTAATGTGTCCAAAGAGAAAAATCTGTAATCTAGCAAGATTATCATTTAGAATTGAAGGAGAGACAAAGAATTTCTCAGACAAACAAAAACTAAAGAAGTTCAATACAAGACCTACACTAAAGAAATGTTAAAGGGTTTTCTCTCAATTAAAAAACCCTATGATAAGAATTAAGAAACTATAGTCAAGGAAAAATCCCACTAAGAAAGGCAAATATATAGTAAGGGCTAAGTTTCAACCACTTGAATAAGCAAGTACAAAGGTTAAAAGATAACAACTGTAAAAGTAACTGTAACTACAATATACAATGAAGGTATAAACATGAAGACATAAAATAGGATATTAAAACACAAAATGTAGGGAAGGAATAAAAAAAGTAAATCTTTTAGAATGTATTTGAACTTGTTACTACCGGTTTGAAAGAAGTAGATTTGGTTATAGATCAACATGTATGAATCCCACAGTAACCACAAATCAAAAACTCACAATAGATATACAAAAATGGAGAGGAGAGGAACATAAGCATACTACTAAAGGAAATCATCCAACTACAAGAGAAGAAGCAAAAAGGAGAGGAAATGAACAGAGAACTACAAAACAACCAGAAAACAAGTAATAAAATAGTAATAAGTATATACATAACAATAATTACTTTAAATATCAATGGAATAAAGAGTCCAAACAAAAGACATGGATTAAAAATAAGACCCATCTATATGCTACTTAGAAAAGACTCACTTCACAGCTAAAGACACACATAGATTGAAAGTGAGTGGTGGAAAAAGATATTTCATTCAAATAGAAGTAAGAAAGCAGGGGTAGCAATACTCATATCAGATAAAATAGGTTTTTTTAAAAAGTCTAACAAAAGATAAAGAGAGCTTTATATAAAGATAAAAGATCAATAAAGAAGAAGATATTATACTTATTAACATATATGTACCCATTACAGGAACACCTAAATATAAATATTTAAATCAAACATTAATAAAGGGAGAAATTGATAATAATATAATAACAGTAGGGGATTACACCTGACTTATATCAATGGATAGATCATCCAGACAGAATATTAATAAGGCAATAGTAATTTTAAATGATACAATTAACCAGTTAAACTTAATAGATATCTAAGGACACTCTATCCAAAAACAGCAGAATATACTTTTCTAATGCACAGGGAACATTTTCCAGGATGGATCACATGCTAGGCCACAAAACAAGTCCCAATAAATTTAAGAGAATAGGAATTGTATTAAGCATTTTTTCAACCACAAACCTATGAAACTAAAAATCAGTTATAGCAAAACAAAGAGGGGGGAGCACAAACACACGGAGACTAAGATATGTGTTACTGAAAAAAAGAATAGGTCAATGAAGATGTCAAAGATGAAACACCCCAAGACAAATGAAAATGGACACATAACTTTCCAAAACTGATGGAATTCAGCAAAAGCAGTCCTAACAAGAAAGTTTATAATGATACAGGCCCACCTCAAGCAACAAAAAAACAAAATTTAAAAAAAACAAAAATTCTAAAATGAACAACCTAACCTTCCATCAAAAGTAATTAGAAAAAGAAAACCAAATAAAGCCCAAAGTCAGCATAAGGAAGGAAATAATAAATATTAGAGAGGAAATAAATAAAACAGAGACCAAATAAACAATTAAAAAAACAACCGAGGACTGGCTTTTGAAAAGATAAACACAATTGACAGACCTTTAGCCAGGCTCATCAAGAGGAAGAGAGAGAGGACCCAAATCAACACAAAAAGAAATGAAAGAGGAAAAATAATAACTGATATCACAAAGATACAAAAATAAGAAAATACTAGGCTTCCCTGGCTGCCCAGTGGTAAAGAATCTACATGCCAATTCAGGAGACACAGGTTCAACCCCTGATCTGGGAAGATCCCACATGCCATGGAGTAACTAAGCCTGTCTGCAACAACCACTGAGCCTGTGCTCTAGAGCCTGGGAGCTGCAGCAGTCACTGAGCCTACATGCCACAACTCCTGAAGCCCGTGCACCCTAGAGCCCATGCTCCACAACATGAAAAGCCACTGCAGTGAGAAGCCCGTGCACTGCAACTAGAGAGCAGCCCCTGCTCTCTGCAACCAGAGAAAGCTGGCACAGCCATGAGGACTCAGCACAGCTAAAAATAAACAAAATTTTAAAAATAATATGAATAGTTATATGACAACAAATTGGACAGTCTAGAAGAAACGGACTAATGTCTAGAAACATATAACCTTCCAAGACCGAATCAGGAAGAAATAGATAATCTGAACAGATAGATCACTATTAGCAACTTGAATCTGTAAAAACAAACAAACAAAAAAACCCCATCGAAACCAAACAAACAAAATAAAAACAACAAAATTCCCAGCAAACAAAAGTTCAGAATGAGATGGCTTCACAAGGGAATTCTACCAAGCTAACTTTCTCAAACTTTTCCAAAATATAGATGAGGATGGAACACTTCCAAAATCATTCTGAGGCTACCATTACCCTGATATCAAAACCAGACAAAGATACTGCAAAAAAAGGAAATTACAAGCCAATATATTTAATGAATATAGATACAAAAATCCTCAACAAAATATCAGCAAACCCAATCAACAATAATAAAAAGGATCACACACCATGATCAAATGGGATTTGTTTGAGGGATGCAAAGATGGTTCAGTATTCACCAATCAATATGATACATCACATTAACAAAAGGAAAGGAAAGAATCATATAATCATTTCAATAGACACAGAAAAAGCATTTGACAAAATTCAACATCCATTCATGATAAAAACTCTGAGTAATGTGGATATAGAGGGAACATATCTCAATATAATAAAAGTCATTTATCACAAACCCACAAAGACTAACATCATACTCTATGGTGAAAAACTGTAAGCTTTTTCTCCAAAATCAGAAGCAAGATAAGAATGCTCACTCTTGACACTTCTATTTAATATAGTATTGGAAGTTCTCATCATAGCAATCAGACAAGACAAAAAATGCATCCAAATTAGAAGAGAAGAAGTAAAACTGTCACTATTTGCAAATGATATGATACTATATATAGAAAACCCTAAAGTTTCCACAAAAGAAACTATTAGAACCAATGATTTAATTCACTAAAGTTATAGGATACAAGAGTAATATACAGAAATCTGTTGCTTTTCTATATACTAATAATGAAATACCATAAAGAGAAAATAAAGAAATGGTCCAATTTGAAAACACATCAAAGAGAATAAAATACCCAAAGAATAAACTTACCACTGAGGTCAAATACCTATACTCTGAACTATAAAACGTTGATGAAGAAATCTGAAAATGATACAAAGAAATAGAAATATAACCTGTGTTCTTGAATTGGAAGAATTAATAGTTAAAATGTCCATACTACCCAAAGCAATCTGCATATTTAACACAATCCCTATCAAAATATCCATGACATTTTCAACAGAACCAAAACAAATAACCCCAAAATTTATATGAATCACAAAAGACCCCAAATTACTAATGCAATTTTAAGAAAAAAGAATAAAGCTGGAGTTAACATGCTCCCTGGCTTCAGACTATACTACAAAGCTATAGTAATCAAGACAGTATGATACTGCCATAAAGAGACACACATAGATCAACAGAACAGAATAAAGAGCTCAGAAATATACCCATGCACTTATTTTCAATTAATCTTTGACAAAAGACACAAGAATATACAATAGAGATATGACAATCTCTTCAGTAAGTGGTGCTGCAAAAACTGGACAGTTACATGTAAAAGGATAATATTAGAGGACTTCCTTGGTGGTACAGTCGATAGGAATCTGCCTGCCAGTGTAAGGGACACAGGTTTGATCCCTGGTCCAGGAAGATTCCACATGCTGCAGGCAATTAAGCCCGTACAGCACTACTACTGAGCTCATGCACTCTAGGGCCTGTGAGCCACAACTAATGAGCCCCTGTGTCACAATTACTGAAGGCTGTATGCCTAGAGCCTGTGCTGTACAAGAGAAGCCACTGCAATGAGAAGTCTGCACTGCAGAAAAGAGTAGCCCCTGTTCACGGCAACTGGAGAAAGGCCACACACAACAATGAAGATCCAGTCCAACCAAAAAATTAATAAACAATTTTTTAAAAGGATAATACTAGAAACTTTGCTCACATCATATACAAAAATAAATGGATTAAAGACCTCCATGTAAGACTGGAGACCATAAAATTCCTAGTAAAGAACATAAGCAGAACACTCTTTGACATAAATTATAGCAATGTCTTTTATGGATCTGTCTCCTAAGCTAAGGGCTTCCCAGGTGGCTCAATGGTAAAGAATCCACCTGCCAGTGCAGGAGACACGGGTTCAATCCTTGGGTTGGGAAGATCCCTTGGAGAAGGAAATGGCAACCCACTCCAATATTCTTGCCTGGGAAATCTCATGGACAGAGGAACCTGGTGGACTACAGTCCATCGGTTCACAAAAGAGTTGGACATGACTTAGTAACTAAACAACAGAAACAACTCCTAAGGCAAAAGAAACAAAAGCAAAAATAAACAAATAAGACCTAATTAAACTTGAGTTTTTGCACAGCAAAGGAAACCATCAACAAAATGAAAAGACAACCTACTGAATCACTGTGTTGTATACCTGAAACTAACAATATCAACTGTACTTTAATATGAAAAAAGACTGTCTTGGAGTGGATAGCCTATCTTAACATAGACACAAGGTGAGTGATATTTAATGTGAAATTAATGTAAGTTTTATTATTGTTTTATAACTTTGCTTTCAAAGAATTACATTACCATACTGAATGCTTTTCTCTCATAATTTGAGAAACTGCGTATCATCCTATTACTACAGGTAAGTGGGAGAACAATCTTTAAGTATGCTAAAAATAAATGAATTGTATACTTCATAAGGTTAAGTTTATGGTACATGAATTATATCTTGGAAAAAAAAAGTAAAGGAGGAGTAAACACTTCCAGATACAAATAAAAACTGAGGGAGTTCACTCCCAGCAGACCTGCCCTGTAATAAATGGTGAAGCAAGTTCTTCAGGAAGGAAATAAAGAACATAGGTCAGAAATTTGGATCTATTTAAGAAAGGAAGAGTGAGGCTTCCCTGGTGGCCCACTGGTAAAGAAGCCTCCTGCCAATGCAGGAGACAAGGGTTCGATCCCTGATCTGGGATGATTCCATATGCCACAGAGTAAGCCCCTGTGCTGCAACTATCGAGCCTGTGCTCTAGAGCCTGGGAGCACAACTACTGAAGCTGTGCGGCCTAGAGCCTGTGCTCCACAGCAAGAGGAGTCACCATAACCAGAAGCCCACACACCGCAACTAGAGACTATTCCCTGTTCTCCACCACTGGGGAAAGCTGAGCACATCAACAAAGACCCAGTGCAACCAAAAATAAATAAATAAAATCTTTTTTTTTAAAAAAAGGAAGAGTGGAAGAAGTGGAATAAATAAAGGTAAAATAAAATATTTTTTATTTTTAATTGCTCTCAAGAATAACTGCTAAAACTATAAGAGTAAAAATATGTTGGGTGATTATAGCATAGGGATCAGTGAAATAAATGACAGCAATGTCACAGAGACAGTACAGAGGAATTAGAATAATCTGCTATATGGTACCCACATGACATATTATTTGAAGGTGGACTTAGATTATTCTATATGTAAAATCATTATACTAGTTCACAAAGCAAGCCTCACTAAATTTCAAAGAACAGGTATCATACAGGCTAGGATCTCTGACCACAGAGCAATTGAGAAATTAATTAGAAAATCAGTTACAATTCCTGCATGTTCAGAAATTTTAAAACACATTGTTAAATATTCACAGGTTCAAAAATCACAATGAATGTTTTTAAAAAACAATATTAACAATAATGCCAAACTATATATCAAAACTAATGGAACATACCAAAATCAGTGTTTTGAAGGAAATGGTTAGCTTTAAATATTAAATGAAACTGGTGAGTACCTGAAAATTAATGAGCTACATTTCTATTGTAAGTTAGGAAAAGAACCACAAAACAGAACCAAAGAAAGTATAAAGATAAAATAAATATGAGTGGGAACTAATGAAACCGAAAAAATATACACAAGAGAGAAAATCAACAAAATCAAAAGTTCAATGTTTGAAAAAAAATACCAAGAAAATAAACAACCCTTCAGTAAAGTTGATTAAGGAAAAAGAGTTAAAGGACAAATAAATAACTTGATGAATGAAAAGAACGGGCATGATTATAGAGAAACACTAAAAAGATTTTAAAGTAATACTATCAACAACCATATGCAAAAATACTGAAAGGTTAGGTGAAATAGAATTTGTAAAGAAAATATAATTTACCAATACGATGCACAAAGTTCTATAAGTTGTAAGAAAACTGAAGGAGTGTTTAAGAATTTTTCCCATGAAGAAAACATCTGTCTCAGATAATTTTATATGAATAGGTACCAAACTGAAGAAACAGATCATCTTAAACTTATTTAAACTCTTTACAAAGGAGGAAAGAAGGAATACTCTCCAGTCCATTTCAGAAGACCTGTATAACTCTAAGACCAGTGTCACATATAGTTATATAGTTTTTCTGAGTAAGAAAAATAAAGCCATTTCCCTCATGAATATACAATGAAAATTCTGAACAAAATATTAGTATATCAAATCCAACAATGTAATAAAAATAATACACTCTGACCATGTTATGTTCATACCAAGTGAAAGTCGCCCAGTCACGTCTGACTCTTTGCAACCCCATGGACTATACAGTCCAGGCAACTCTCCAGGCCAGAATACTGGAGTGGGTAGCCTTTCCCTTGTCCAGGGAATCTTTCCAACCCAGGGATCAAACCCAGGTCTCCCGCATTGTAGGTGGATACTTTACCAGCTAAGCCACCAGGGAAGCAAAAATATGGCTAAGTATGTGAAGTACTAAGGGAAGTACTTCAGGGAAGTACTAAGTATGTGAGGACAAATTAACATTTATAAAAAGCTATAAATTTTCCTTATTAGGATAGTAATTTTTTTAAAGAAAAACTATATAATTATCTCAATAGATGCAGATAAAACATTTGATAAAATTCAACATAAACACATTATTAAAAGCTTCAGTAAGTTAGGAAGAGAAGGGAACTTCCATACTCTAATAAGAATATCTACAAAGCAATCTTATAGAAAGTGAGAAAATGATGAACATAGAATTCAGAATCAGTAAAGAGACTGCAGGATGAGGTAGGAAAGAACCACATAGATATACTATTTTAAAGGTTCTAATTCTTGTATTGTCAAGGACCTAATTTTTATCTTCAGTGTGAGTTCCCTGGAAAGTGGAAGTGTTAGTTGCTCAGTAGTGTCCGACCCTTTGCGATCCCATGGACTATAGCCCGCCAGGCTCCTCTATCCAAGGAATTCCCCAGGGAAGAACACTGGAGCAGGTTCATTTCCTTCTCCAAGGGATCTTTCCAGTTGAGGTATTAAACCCACGTCTCCTGCATTGCAGGTAAATTCTTCACTGTCTGAGCCACCAGGGAAGCCCTGGATCCTTATGCTATTACTAACTGAACAAACAAACATGCTTGGACCAATGATGAGGGTATGTCATAAATCAGTGAGTCTCAAAGTGTGGTCTCTGCAGCATCAGCATCCCCTGGAAACTTGCAAAAAATGCCAATATTCCAGGCCTCTCTCCCCTATTGAATCAGAAACTTTGGGTGTGGGGCCCAGCAGCATGTGTTTTAACAAGCCCTCCAGGTGATTCTGATGCAGCATAAAAACTAAGCACTACAATCATAAGCTACAGATTCAAAAGTATACAAGTCTGAACACCTATAGTCCAATTGAGAAAACAGAAAGCCCAGCTAATGGATGAAGCTGTATAGTTGCCTCATGGGATGACCATCAAACTTTCTCATTTAGCTGAGTTTAAACTAGATGAGAGGGATGCTAAACATGACTCCCTTTCTTCATGATGCGAACAAATTTAAAGGAAGAAAATGAGGCCTATTACACTATTAAAACCAACAGTAATCCTGCATGCTAGAAACTTGTTATACGTCAATGCTGTCATATTTTATTGGGTAGATCCCAAGTCAGAACCATTTTTAGAAAGTACCATGACTTCTGCAAATAGGGAAAATACCCGCCAAGAGGTTTTCCTACAGTTTGAAATGAGGGGGTAAAACTCTGATTCAGCACAACACAGGCAACCACCAGAAAGGTCTGCTGCTGCTGCTGCTAAGTCGCTTCAGTCGTGTCCGACTCTGTGCGACCCCATAGACGGCAGCCCATCAGGCTCCGCCGTCCCCGGGATTCTCCAGGCAAGAATACTGGAGTGGGTTGCCATTTCCTTCTCCAGTGCATGCGAGGGAAAAGTGAAAGTGAAGTCGCTCAGTCGTGTCTGACTCTTAGCGATTCCATGGACTGCAGCCCACCAGGCTCCTCCATCCATGGGATCTTCCAGGCAAGAGTGCTGGAGTGGGGTGCCATTGCCTTCTCCTAGAAAGGTCTAGAGAGGAGAAAAAAATGTAGGCTTGCGTGTTGAGAACTACTGGACATTGCTGCCCAAGACAAACTGCAGTTTTGGAGTGTAGTATATCTCTGCAAAAGCCCCATTAGAAGCATCTTGTCATCCAGATGGGAACTCAGCTCAGTGTTCTGTGATGATCAAGATGGGTGGGAGGGAGGCTCAAGAGGAAGGGGATATATGTATACTTATAGCTGATTCATGTTTTACAACAGAAACCAACACAACATTGTAAAGCAATTATCCTCCAATAAATAAAAATAAATAAAATTTGCTAAGAAAGTTAAAAAAAAAAAAAAAAGAAGCATACCTTATGAACCTCTGCCAACTCATGGTCCATCCTTGCAGCCCTCTTTAGAAAACCATCTTTGGTAGTAGTGACTTTTGGCTTTGGTGGTTTGATTCGGGGTTGTGTCACAAAATCTGGGAGACATGACTCAAGCTCAACTAATCCTATGGAAAGGAAAGTACATGATTAGTGTCTGGTGCTTACATATATCATTTGAAAGCATACTGTTAATTTTATTAGTGGTTTGCCAAGTGGTTTTATTTAGAATTACTGATAAGGTGTACCTCGTATAATTGAATTGTCCCTGAAATACAAAGGAAATTTCTATATAATTAACTTATATTCTTGGTAACTTAGATTGTAAAATAAGGAATGCATTCTAAAATGAGACCACTGTCCTACCAAAAAGTAATAATACCACAATAATCAACAGGAAGTTAATGATCACATGATACATGGCACCACCACTCTGAAGTGGCTGTAACCAGGTTACCATATGCAGCTCTGGAGAAGGTCAGCCAGGGGTGCAAGTTCAAGGGTGTGACCGTCAATGCACGATCTTGGCCACATGATTCTCCAACCTCTCAACTGAAATTTAAATAATTAAGGCTCTCTTGGACTTTACAACAGGTATAACCCTCTCCATTAATTTATCCCCTAGTTTATCCATCCCCTTGCCCACGAGTATTCTGGTGTTTCTTCATAAAGGGCTGATTTCATTACATATTTCTTGTTTGCATCATAAACCTGGTATAAAAACTTTTTCTATTTTATTTTTGCATAACTTCGATTTTAGTGACATTAAACATGTTTAAATGTTTAGTAGTTTATTGACTTTGCTGCTTGGTAAATTGTTGCATAGTGTATCCACTTATTTATTTGGGTCTTGACAGTTTTTATTGGTTTCTATGAACTCATTAATAATACTAAACATGTAATGGCTATTTCTTACAAATATTTTATTTTTGGTTAGCTTTTAATCTAAATTGCTATATTTTATATTTCTAAGATAACTCTCTTATACTAGGCTTGTAATTATGGGAACTGCTTACCTTCATAGGTGTTGAGATAGTGGTTTTTTACTACAAAGTCCTCTGAATTGTTGTCTGGGAAACGACCAAGGCGAGATAGAGGTCCATAGACCTGTGATGCATAATCACAATAATCCTTGATGATATTTCTTCTCTCCAACTTCCCTTCTAGATTCTTTCCCTTTCCCATAAGTTTTCTGATTGCTAAAATAAAACATACCTCCATGACTATCTCTAAAATATTTTTCTGAACAATCCAAATGCAGGCTAGCAAACCAACTGTAGTTTTATTCACAGGGAGACTATTGAGCTGAATAAATTTCATCATGTTCACTCACTGTAGCCCAAATATAACACTTAAGACAAAGAACAGGTGGATATGAGAGAAGCTGAATCAGCTAGTGTCCTCAATTGGTACTCATCAAAAATCTTTTATAACTGCATTCTAAGCTCTGGGCCAGAAATACAAGTTTATGCAATGAATTAAACTCAAAATAACTGAAAAATACATGTCTTCAATAGAGATGGAGGGAATTATTTTCTCCTAAGAGAATAATTAAAAGGGAAGGAAGACTACAAGTTCTTCAAAAATCTCTGGTCATCTTGGCTAACACCAGAATAAATTAGAATATATCCAAGCTTATAGTTTAAGAATAATTTGGCAGGCTCAGCTGTACATAATAGTGTACTAATCTAAGGAGTAAGGATTACTACCTCTACCTCCTCCTTTTCTTTCAATCCCATCACAGACCCATCCCCTTTTGAAGGATCTACATCAGGTACTCTCAATGGGTATAAAAACAGATTGTGAGATTTTGAAGCCATATTGCAAGCGATGGCTACATGTACCACTGCTGCCTTCTGAATGTTATTTATATGTGACCCTCAGTGCTTTTGTGTGTGACTTGGAATTTCATAATTAAAATACTTTATATTTTGTTGTTGTTAATTGCTAAGTTGTGCCCGACTCTTTTGCAACCTCATGAACTATACCCACCAAGCTCCTCTGTCCATGGGATTTCCCAGGCAAGAATATTGAAGTGGGTTGCCATTTCCTTCTACAGGGGATCTTTTTCACCCAGGGATCAAACTAGTGTCTCTGGCACTAGCAGGCAGATTCTTTACCATTGAGCCACCTGGGAAGCCTTAGTTATTTATGAAAATTAGTCAACCCATCACTGGTTATTTCAAGGACTGAAAAGAAAAAACTGTTGACAATATCTAAATGCATACCTAAAAGCTAGTTAAGTGAAAAGTCATTTTCTTACACACTCAAAAAAATTCAGGGGCATATAACAAGGACCAGACTGAGAGCAGATAACAAGGACCTGACTTTCTGGGGGCAGGGGTCCTTGAAGGTCTTCCTGGAGGAAATGACATTCGAGTTGTTTCTTAGCCTGGGTTCCCCCAAAGACAGAACCTGAGATAAAGGCATGTGTGCACGTAGTTTATTGGGAGGTGATCCCAGAGGGAGAAGAGAGAGGGATAAAAGGAGTAACGAGAACAAAAAAGTCAACCCACTGCTAATTATGTCAACTACCGAAAAGAAAAAAATGTTGGCAGTATCTAAATGCATATGTAGCAGCTAATTAAGTTTAAAGTTATTTTCTCACATCAATAAAATTAAAAGTTCACTAAAAATAATTTTTAAGAAATTAATTTTTGTAATTGTTTTACTAGGAGAATTTTGAATAATTCTTTACTGTGATTACATTGCTATTATTATGTGTTTAGATTGCTAATCTGCATATATACATGATGCAGTACAACTTTTATAAGTAAATAAATTATATTAAAAGTTGCTCAGCAAGTACAGCTATAAAGCTAAATGCTAATAAATTAAAATTTTTTACTTTAAATTCTAATTAAAAATTTTTATTAAGTCATTTTTAATCCTCCACTGACTTCTCTTTTTATGTATAACGCACAGATATATTTATAGTATATAAACAGATATAGTACACCTACAGTATTAAAATTTCATAGGAGGGACTTCCCTACTGGTCCAGTGGTTAAGAATCAGCCTTGCAATGCAGGGGATATGGGTTTGATCCCTGGTGGGGGAACTAAGATCTCACATGCCAAGCATGTAGCAGCTAAGCCCACGTGCCACAACTACTGAAGCCCCTGCATGGAAAAGAAGACCCAGCACAGGGGTCTTTAAAAAAAATTTTTTTTTAATTTCATGGAAGGGGGATAAGTAGGAAAAAAGATATCTGAGTGTCTCTTTTAGTGGGAAACAATGAAAAACAGGTTGATAAATAAAGCTCTCTATCCAGGGCTTCAGCCTATGAGTATGGGGAGCCCAATACCTAAACACACACACACACACACACACACATACACACAGAGCCCATAATGCCAACAACTTGCTACCCGTTAGAATGTCATTACTTGATTTTCTTAGTGATGAATTTTCCTCCACTCTTTCCTTTTGAGAAATAACTCACCTCCTGTCCCTTATCAGTTAAATAACACTAGGACCAAAAAAGAACTATATCACAGTTAAATCAGCTTTGGTCAAAAACTTAAAGCTGAGCCAGCTTTTCCATTCTCTTGCGGGTTGGTGCTGCACCATCACCTGATACATGCTTGCGTTGAATCTGTGCCAACTTTGCCTCCTTCGCTTCCTGTAGTTTAGACCACTGGGCATTCAAGCGTGCCATGTTCACTTCATTTTGATTCTCGTCACGCTTCTTCAGCAGCTCTTTTAGAACTTCCAGGCGAATCTCCTGCAATCTTCAAGCAAATTACAATCATAAAGAAGCCTATGGTCTCTCTATGCTTTACTAAAGAAACGGAACAGTTGCCATAAATAGGACCTTCTCTTTAGGCTAGTACCATATTCATGCATTTTAAAAAGACCACTCTGGAAAAAGTGTGGAAAATGAGTTGGGGGTTGGGGCAGGCATTCAATAGTCTTTATATAAGAAGAATATTATATGGGTGTATCTCTAGGCGGAAGGGCCTAAGTGAACAGAAAAATGTTTGTCCACAGTTTCAGGCCGACAGGTATTGCTGGAGGGTTAAGGAACAGGAGGATTGAGAGAAAATGTGGTTGTGGCATGCTATCCTTAAGTGGTGAATGCGAAAATGCCAGCATCTGACACATACAGATATTCATTCTTTGCTTCCCTTTACCTCACCTTCTCATTGTTCTCCAGGACCACCTTGCTTATGTGTACATATGACTTCAAAATACCTGCTTCAGCCCAGATATTTCTGAACTGGAACTTCCATCTACTTGAATCTCCAATTATCCCTTCGAAAAAACCTCACTCATTTTATTCCCCCAGAAATCTGCTCCTTCTCCTACCTTCTTCCCTCCTCTAAAACACTTCTTACATCTGTTCCCCAGCTCATGTCTGTCATCTCTCTCCTGCCTCGGACTCTAGGTGTTAGTCTAGTCTCGCCTCCTTCCAATCTTTGTTCCATGTAGTGGTCAAGATTTTCCTTTCTAAAATGGAGATTTGAACATTTTACTCTTACTTAAAAATTTACCTAATAATTTATTCAATCACTTATTTGTCAAATACTTATGCCAGGCAGGGAATAAGACCATGGTGAACAAGATAAAGTCCACTGTCTCAAGGAGCACTGTTTCAATGGAGTAGGCACACAAACCAACATTTACAACCCAGGGATCAAAACACCAGGGCAGAAGAATGAGAAGACTTCAGTGGGAGAAGAAATGGCAGAGCACCTCTTTCAGTGCTATTCCCAGCTGATCCAAAGGAAGGAGCGGGGTGGTGGGCAAGGCTTCTTTACAGTAGCCACCAACTCAGCAGTTGAGGATCAAAAGGGTTGAGATCTGCCACACTGACAAGGGAGAAGTGGGGCCTCAGCAGAGATAGCACATTGTCAGGGGCTTGTTGGCACTGCTATGAGCAATGAAGCACCTCAGCACAGGAGCCAAGGGCACCTCAAGAACTTCCCTTCCCCACCTTCTTGCTAAGGAGCTGGAATTTTTTGGTCCTCATCATTTCTACATATTCAGAGACAATCTCATTATTGAAAATATATCAGTTAAAATGGCTAAAAATTCAACCAGAAATACCCTAGCATATTGTTACTTATGTACTGTGAGGTCATCTCTTAACTGAAACTTTCCACAGTTTGTCTTTTAAATATAAATACCTTATTAGCTGCAGCTAGAACCCAAGGGGTCCTGACTGAATCCGGTACCAGGGGGAAGAGACAGGGTCAGCCAGGAGGCTGTTTGATGGATAGGAGGAGGGTCAAAGTCAAGGGACCCTGGCACTGGTAAGGAACAGAAAGGGACAGTCTGAAAGACATTTTGCAAAAATCAGTGGAATTCTGTGACAGTCTAGGTAAGTTACTAAAGAGAGAAGAGAAGATCAGAGATGCCGTGAGGAATTGTTCAAATCTGGGTTCCACACTGAACTTCACACATAAAGAAGGCATTATATATATTTATATTATTGGAGAAAAAATAATGGAGCTATTGCTTCTGAAACCCAGTCTCCTAACTCTATAGGTTAAGGATTGCTTTTAAACCCTTACATTTGGGAACTCTATTTGCTCTATTGCTTAAAAGTATTAACATTAATCCCATTAGTGTAGGAGCAACTGTCTGGGTAACTGAGAACCTACTTCTCAATCTCCTGCTCTCTGAAGGCCCACTCCTTCCTCTCCATGGCATTCATCATCCGCCTCCTTTTCTCAAACTGGGAGGTGTCACTCAGAGGGGGCAGGGTGTCTTCCCAAGCACGCTTCTCCCGGGCACGTTCTATCATCTCTACTTCAGCTTGTCCTGCCGGGAGACCTCGACCTAGAGGATGAGGCAGAACGCTTAAGAAACACACAGACACACTCATGTACCTACTGATATTTAATTGACTCCTTCTCAGATCTTGTCCTCTTTAAATTCAAGGTTATGACAAGATGAAATGATATTGGGATATGTCTCCACATGTGCCTGAGAGTGTATTATCTGTGCCCGGTACTCTCTCTTGTTAGCAATTCAGTCAGAAGACATTTTATTTGCATGGAAGTATTTAAAGATATTAGATGACTACTAAATAATCACACCTCGGAACGTTCCATATTGGAAAAATCCATCTTTCGAAATACAAAGAAATATCAAAATAACTTGCAGAAGATCATAGTTAGTAAGTGGTGAAACCCAGAATTTGCCCATGACAATCTGGCCCTTGTGGTCTTACATACTACACTATACTCCCTCTCTAGAAACAAATATGAAACAAAAATGAACTATACAGAGAAGCCCACAGCTAATACCATACTCAACAGTGAAAGGTTAAAAGCTTTTTCTCTAAGATCAGGAACAAGGTAAGCGTGCACACTCTCACCACTCCTATTCAACATAGTACTGGAAGCCCTAACCAGAGAAATTGGGGGGGGGGGGCGGGGAGAAAGAGAGAGAGAGAGAAACAAAAAGAGAAAAATGCATCCAAGTCAAAAAGTGAAAGTGTTAATCGCTCAGTCATGTCTGACTTTTTGCAACCGCATGGCCTATCCATAGAATTCTCCAGGCAAGAATACTGGAGTGGGTGGCCATTCCCTTCTCCAAGGGATCTTCCCGACTCAGGGACAAAACCAGTGTCTCCTGTACTGCAGGCAGATTCTTTACCATTTGTGCTACCTGGGAAGGAAGAAGTAAAATTATATGTAGATTTCATAATAAGCTACCTTACTGAACTGAGATTCCTAGTTCCGTTCATTTAAATTTTTAAAATGAGTGCATTGCCTACAAGTAAAAATAGTTTTGCTTCTTCTTTCTAATCCTCATACCTAATTTTTTTTCTCTTATTTTACTGCATTAACTCAATTATTTCTCAATCAGGATGCTATTAATATTGTATTGGGCAAACAATTAATTTTTGGATGGGCCTGCCCCATGCAGGGCAAGATGTTTAGTATCCATGCCAGCCTAGCTTCCCCAAACCCAACCCATTTGCCTTATCACTATTATGGAGTTTCCAAATGTCCCTGGGGTTGATGGTCATAGCCTAGTTGAAAAAGTTCTGGGCTAGGATCTTCCCTGAACTGCTAAATAATAGTGGTGATAAAGGAATCACTGTCTTTTTCTTGATTTTAAGGATAAAGCTTCTCAAGTCTTACCTTTAGTATTATGTTTATCTCAGATAATCTTTATTAAATTACTAAAGTTTCCTTCTGATCCCAACATTTGGAGTTTACAACATGAATGCATGTCAGATATTATCAAACTACTTTTCCTGAATCTACTGAAGCATTTTCTGATATTTTCTGTTAAAATGGTAACATGCATTGGTTGGTTTTCTGATATTGCACCAAACTCGAATTTGTATGATCAACCCATTTAGTTACAATAAGTCATCTATTAACTTATTTTTAAAATTTATTTATTTGGCTGTGCCAGGTCTTAGTTGCAGCAGGCAGGATCTACTTCTCTGCTGTTGTTCAGTCACTAAGTCTCGTCCGACTGTTTGTGGCCCCTTGGACTGCAGCACGCCAGGCTTACCTGTCCTTCACTATCTCCTGGAGTTTGCTCAAATTCATGTCCATTAAGTTGGTGTTGCCATCCAATCATGTCATCCTCTGTCACCCCCTTCTCCTCCTGCCCTCAGGATCCTCCTTTCTCAGCACTCAGGGTTTTTTCCAGTGAGTTCTAGTTCTCTGATCAGGGATCAAACCCAAGCCCCCTGCATTGGGAGCGTGGAGTTTTAGCCACTGGAACATCAGGGAAGTGTCAGTCATCTTTTTAAGATACTGTCACGTGTCACTTTTCTATATACTAATAATGAACTATCAGAAAGAGGAAGCAAAAAAAAAAAATCCCACTTAAAATCCCATCACTTGATTATGGTGTAAGATCTCTTTAATGTGTTGTTGGATTCTATTTTCTAACCCTCCCACGCAGTTGGTTAGAATGTAGTTGGTGCAACCATTACGGAAAACAGTATGGAGGTTCCTCAAAACACTAAAAACGGAGTTATCATATGATCCAGGAATCCTACTTCTGGGCATATATCAGGACAAAACTACAATTCAAAAAGATACATGCAACCCTCTGTTCATAGCAGCTATTATTAATAGCCACAACATGGAAAGAACCTAAATGTCCATATACAGTGGAATACTACTCAGCCATAAAAAGAACAAACTAATGCCATTTGCAGCAATATGAATGAACCTAGAGATTATTATACTAAGTGAACTAAGTCAGGAAGAGAAAGACAAATACCATAAGAAATCACCTATATGTGGAATCTAAAATGACACAAATAAATTTATCTACAAAACATAACAGACTCACAGAGAACAGACTTGTGGTTGCCAAGGGGGAGAGGAAGTGGGGGAGGGATAGAGTGAGAGTTTTAGGTTAACAGATGCAAACGATAATATACACAGTGGATAAATGACAAGATCCTTCTGAATAGCACAGGGAACTATATTCAATATCTTGTGATAAACCATGATGAAAAAGATAAGAAAAGGAATGTGTTGATATATAAAATTGAATCACTTCATTGTACAAAAAAACTGATACATTGTAAATCAACTATATTTCAATATAAAATTAAAGAAAAACATGCAATAATAAAGAAAAAATATAACAAAATCCCATCAAAAAGAGAAAAATACCTACGAATAAACTTAACCAAAGAGGTGAGAGACCTATATTCTGAAAACTATAAAATATTAATGAAGGAATCTGAAAACCATATAAAGAAATCGAAAGATATCTTGTGTTTTAGACTGGAAGAATTGATATTGTTAAAATGTCCACACTACCCAAAGAGTCTACAAATTTAATTTGGCAGAGTAGAAGGATGTGTGCTCATCTTCTCCTGTGAGAACACCAAAATCACAACAAGCTGCTGAACAACCATCAAAAAGAGAATGTTGGAACCACCAAGAAAAGATACTCCACGTCCAAGGACAAAGGAGAAGCAGCAAGATGGTAGGAGGGGTGCAATCACATTTAAAATCAAACCTCATATCTGCCAGAGACTCTTGGAGGGCATAAACAAAATCTTGTGTGCACCAAAACCCATGGAAAGGAGCAGTGATCCCCGCAAGAGACTGAGCCAGACCTGCCTTTGAGTGTTTGAGGGTCTTCTGCAGAGGCATGGGTCAGCAGTGGCCTCCCACGGGGACAGGAGCACTGGCAGTAGCAGTGCTGGGAGGCACGGCAGGTGGCATAAGTCCTCTTGGAGGAGGTCGTCATTAGCCCCACTACAGAGCTGCTGGACAGGCGATCCACAAACTGGAGAACAATTATACTAAAGAAGTTCTCATGCTGTTGCGAAAGTTCTAGGGCCCACAACAGACTTCCAAACCTGGGCATCTGGCAAAGGGACTGGGAATCCCCAGGAAATCTGACTTTGAATGTCAGTGGGATTTGATTATAGAACTTCCACAGGACTGGGGAAATAGACTCTTGGAAGGAAAGACAAAACCATATGTGGTCCAGGACCCAGGAGAAAGGAGTAGTGACCCCACAAGAGACTGAGCCAGACTTTCCTATGAGTGTCTGGGAGTCTCCAACAGAGGCATGGGTCAACAGTGGCCTGCCACAGGGTCAGAGGTAGTGACAGCAACAGTCCTGGGAGGCGCAATATACTGACATAAGTCCTTGTGGAGGAGGTCACCATTACCCCTACCACAGACTCTATAGCTCCACCACAGACACTGCAAACTCTAGGACTGGGCCACCTCAGACCAAACTACAGGGAGGGAGCACAGGCCCACCCTCAGCAGAAAATTGGATTAAAGATTTACTGAGCGTGGCCCAGCCCACCAGAGCAAGACCTAGTTTTCCCCACAGCCAGTCCCTCCCATCAGGAAGCTTGCACTCCCATCCATCAGAGGGCCGACAGAATGGAAATCACAATCACAGAAAATGAACCAAAATGATGGCCTTGTATAACTCAATGAAACTTTGAACCATGCCATATAGGACCACCCAAGATGGCTGGGTTATGGCAGAGAGATATGACAAAACGTGGTCCACTGGAGAAGGAGATGGCAAACCACTTCAGCATCCTTGAGAAGAATTCATGGGCTTTGAGAAGCCCATGAACAGTATGAAAAGGCAAAAAAGATATGACACTGAAAGATGAACCCCCTGGACAGGTAGGTGTCCAATGTGCTACTGAAGAAGAGTGCAGAAATAGCTCCAGAAGGAATGAAGAGGCTCAGCCAAAGCAGACACGACGCCCAGTTATGGATGTCTGGTGGTGAAAGTAAAGTCTGATACTGTAAACAACAATACTGTACAGGAACCTGTAATGTCAGGCCATGAATCAAGATAAATTGGAAGTGGCCAAACAGGAGATGGCAAGAGTAAATATCAACATTTTATGAATCAGTGAACTAAAATGGGCAGGAAAGGCAAATACAATTCACAAGACCATTATATCTACTACTGTGGGCAAGAATCCCTTAGGAGAAATGGAGTAGTCCTCATAGTCAACAAACGAGTCTGAAATGCAGCACTTGGGTCTAATCACAAAAATGACAGAATTATCTCAGTTTGCTTGCAAGGCAAACCATTCAACATCATAGTAATCCAAGTCTATGCCCCAAACACTAATGCCAAAGAGGCTGAGTTGAAAGAAAGAAAGAAAGTGAAGTCACTCAGTCATGTCCAACTCTTTGCAACCCCATGGACTGTGGCCTACCAGGCTCCTCTGTCGATGGGATTTTCCGGGCAAGAATACTGGAGTGGGTTGCCATTTCCTTCTCCAGGAGATCTTCCTGACCCAGGGATTGAACCCAGGTCTCCCGCATTGTAGGCAGATGCTTTACCATCTGACTCACCAGGGAAGTCCACAAATGGAATGCCAAAGAGGCTGAGTTAAAAGCTTCTATGAATACCTATGGGCTTCCCAGGTGGTGCTAATGGTAAAGAACCCACCTCCCAATGCAGGAGATGCAAGAGACGTGAGTTCGACCCCTAGTTCTGGAGGATCCCCCAGCAGAGGGAGTGGCAACCCACTCAAGTATTCTTGCCTGGAGAATCCCTTGGATAAGACAGCCTGGCAGGCTACAATCCACAGGGTCACAAAGAGTCAGACATGACTGAAGTGAGTTAGCATGCATGCATCCGTGAAGACCTACAAGACCTTCTGGAACTAACACCCCAAAAAGATGTCCTTTCATTATAGGGGACTGGAATGCAAAAGTAGGAAGTCAAGAAATACCTGGAGTAATGGGAAAATTTGGCCTTGGAGTACAGAATGAAGCAGGGCAAAGGCTAACAGAGTTTTGCCAAGAGAATGCACTGGTCATAGCAAACACCCTCTTCCAACAACACAAGAGAAGACTCTACACGTGGACAACACCAGATGGTCCATACCGAAATCAGACTAATTATATTCTTTGCAGCCAAAGATGGAGAAGCACTATACAGTAAGCAAACACAAGACCAGGAGCTGACTGTGGCTCAGATCATGAACTGCTTATTGCCAAATTCAGACTTAATTGAAGAAAGTAGGGAAAACCACTAAACCATTCAGGTATGACCTAAATCAAATCTCTTATGATTATACAGTTCACTTCACTTCAGTCACTCAGTCGTGTCCAACTCTTTGCGACCCCATGAATCGAAGCACGCCAGGCCTCCTTGTCCATCACCAACTCCCAGAGTTTACCCAAACTCATATCCATCGAATCAGTGATGCATCCAACCATCTCATCCTCTGTGATGCCCTTCTCCTCCTGCCCCCAATCCTTGCAGCATTAGGGTCTTTTCCAATTAGTCAACTCTTCGCATGAGGTGGCCAAAGTATTGGAGTTTCAGCTTCAACATCAGTCCTTCCAATGAACACCTAGGACTGATCTCCTTTAGGATGGACTGGTTGGATCTCCTTGCAGTCCAAGGGACTCTCAAGAGTCTTCTCCAACACCACAGTTCAAAAGCATCAATTCTTCGGCACTCAGCTTTCTTCACTGTCCAACTCTCACATCCATACATGACCACTGGAAAAACCATAACCTTGACTAGACAGACCTTTGTTGGCAAAGTAATGTCTCTGCTTTTAAATATGCTATCTAGGTTGGTCATAACCTTCCTTCCAAGGAGTAAGCATCTTTTAATTTCATGGCTGCAATCACCATCAGCAGTGATTTTTCAGCCCCAAAAAATAAAGTCTGACACTGTTTCCACTGTTTCCCCATCTATTTCCCATGGAGTGATGGGACCAGATGCCATGATCTTAGTTTTCTGAACGTTGAGCTTTAAGGCAATTTTTTCACTCTCCTCTTTTACTTTCATCAAGAGGCTCTTTAGTTCTTCTTCACTTTATGCCATAAGGGTGGTGTCATCTGCATATCTGAAGTTATTGATATTTCTCCCAGCAATCTTGATTCCAGCTTGTGTTTCCTCCAGCCCAGCGTTTCTCATGATGTACTCTGCATAGAAGTTAAATAAGCAGGGTGACAATATACAGCCTTGACATACTCCTTTTCCTATTTGGAAGCAGTCTGTTGTTCCATGTCCAGTTCTAACTGTTGCTTCCTGACCTGCATACAGGTTTCTCAAGAGACAGGTCAGATGGTCTGGTATTCCCATCTCTTTCAGAATTTTCCACAGTTTATTGTAATCCACATGGTCAAAGGCTTTGGCATAGTCAATAAAGCAGAAATAGATGTTTTTCTGGAACTCTCTTGCTTTTTCGATCATCCAGCAGATATTGGCAATTTGATCTCTGGTTCCTCTGCCTTTTCTAAAACCAGCTTGAACATCTGGAAGTTCATGGTTCACGTATTGCTAAAAGCCTAGCTTGGAGAATTTTGAGCATTACTTTACTAGCGTGTGAGATGAGTGCAATTGTGCGGTAGTTTGAGCATTCTTTGGCATTGCCTTTCTTAGCAATTGGAATGAAAACTGACCTTTTCCAGTCCTGTGGCCACTGCTGAGTTTTCCAAATTTGCTGGCATATTGAGTGCAGCACTTTCACAGCATCATCTTTGAGGATTTGAAATAGCTCAACTGGAATTCCATCACCTCCACTAGCTTTGTTCGTAGTGATGCTTTCTAAGGCCCACTTGACTTCACATTCCAGGATGTCTGGCTCTAGGTGAGTGATCACACCATCATGATTACCTGGGTCGTGAAGATCTTTTTTGTACAGTTCTTCTGTGTATTCTTGCCAACTCTTAATATCTTCTGCTTCTGTTAGGTCCATACCATTTCTGTCCTTTATTGAGCCCATCTTTGCATGAAATGTTCCCTTGGTATCTCTAATTTTCAGATTAGAATATCTTTCCTTTTCTCCTTTGCTTTTCGCTTCTCTTCTTTTCCCAGCTATTTGTAAGGCCTCCTCAGACAGCCATTTTGCTTTTTTGCATTTCTTTTCCATGGGGATGGTCTTGATCCCTGTCTCCTGTACAATGTCACAAACCTCTGTCCATAGTTCATCAGGCACTCTGTCTATCAGATCTAGTCCCTTAAATCTATTTGTCACTTCCACTGTATAATCATAAGGGATTTGATTTAGGTCATACCTAAATGGTCTAGTGGAGAAATAACTCCAGAAAGAATGATGGGATGGAGCCAAAGCAAAAACTATACCCAGCTGTGGATGTGACTCGTGATAGAAGCAAAGTCCGATGCTGTAAAGAGCAATATTGCATAGGAGCCTGGAATGTTAGGTCCATGAATGAAGGCAAATTGGAAGTGGTCAAACAGGAGATGGCAAGAGTGAACATGGACATTCTAGGAATCAGCGAACTAAGATGGACTGGAATGGGTGCATTTAACTCAGATGACCATTATGTCTACTACCGTGGGCAGGAATCCCTTAGAAGAAATGGAGTAGCCATCATGGTCAACAAAAGAGTCCGAAATGCAGTACTTGGATGCAATCTCAAAAACGACAGAATGATCTCTGTTCGTTTCCAAGGCAGACCATTCAACATCACAGTAATCCAAGTCTATGCCCCGACTGGTAATGCTGAAGAAGCTGAACTTGAATGATTCTATGAAGACCTACAAGACCTTTTAGAACTAACAATCAAAAAACATGTCCTTTTCATTATATGGGACTGGAATGCAAAAGTAGGAAGTCAGGAAACACCTGGCGTAACAGGCAAATTTGGCCTTGGAGTACAGAATGAAGCAGGGCAAAGGCTAATAGAGTTTTGCCAACAGAACGCACTGGTCATAGCAAACACCCTCTTCCAACAACACAAGACAAGACTCTACACATGGACATCACCAGATGGTCAACACTGAAATCTGATTAATTATATTCTTTGCAGCCAAGGATGGAGAAGCTCTATACAGTCAGCAGAAACAAGACCGGGAGCAGACTGTGGCTCAGATCATGATTATACAGTGGAAGCAACAAATAGATTCCAGGGATTAGATCTGATAGACAGAGTGCCTGAAGAACTATGGATGGAGGTTTGGGACACTGTACAGGAGGCAGTAATCAAGACCATCCCCAAGAAAAAGAAGTGCAAAAAGGCAAAATGGTTGTCTGAGGAGGCCTTACAAACAGCTATGGAAAGAAGAGAAGCGAAAGGCAAAGGAGAAAAGGAAAGATATACCCATTTGAATGCAGAGTTCCAAAGAATAGCAAGGAGAGATAAGAAAGCCTTCCTCAGTGATCAGTGCAAAGAAATAAAGGAAAACAATAGAATGGGAAAGACTAGAGATCTCTTCAAGAAAATTCGACATACCATGGGAACATTTTTGCAAAGATGGGCACAATAAAGGACAGATATGATATGAACCTAACAGAAGCAGAAGATATTAAGAAAAGGTGGCAAGAATACACAGAAGAACTATACAAAAAAGATCTTCATGACCCAGATAATCATGATGGTGTGATCACTCACCTAGAGCCAGACATCCTGGAATGCAAAGTCAAGTAGGCCTTAAGAAGCATCACTACGAACAAAGCTAGTGGAGGTGATGGAATTCCCGTTGAGCTATTTCAAATCCTAAAAGATCATGCTGTGAAAGTGCTGTACTCAATATGCCAGCAAATTTGGAAAACTCAGCAGTGGCCTCAGGACTGGAAAAGGTCAGTTTTCATTCCAATTGCTAAGAAAGGCAATGCCAAAGAATGCTCAAACTACCGCACAATTACACTCATCTCACATGCTAGCAAAGTAATGCTCAAAATTCTCCAAGCCAGGCTTCAATAGTATGTGAACCATGAACTTCCAGATGTTCAAGCTGGTTTTAGAAAAGGCAGAGGAACCAGAGATCAAACTGCCAACATCCGTTGGATCATTGAAAAGCAAGAGAGTTCCAGAAAAACATCTATTTCTGCTTTACTGACTATTCCAAAGCCTTTGACTAGGTGGATCACAACAAACTGTGGAAAATTCTTCAAGAGATGGGAATACCAGACCACCTGACCTGCCTCTTGAGAAATCTGTATGCAGGTCAGGAAGCAACAGTTAGAACTGGACATGGAAAAACAGAGTGGTTCCAAATCAGGAAAGGAGTACCTCAAGGCTGTATACTGTCAGCCTGCTTATTTAATTTATATGCAGAGTACATCATGAGAAATGCTGGGCTGGATGACGCACAAGCTGGAATCAAGATTGCCGGGAGAAATATCAATAACCTCAGATATGCAGATGACACCACCCTTATGGAAGAAAGTGAATAAGAACTAAAGAGCCTCTTGATGAAAGTGAAAGAGGAGAGAGAAAAAGTTGGCTTAAAACTCAACATTCAGAGAACTAAGATCATGGCATCTGGTCCCATCACATCATGGCAAATAGATGGGGAAACAGTGTCAGACTTTATTTTGGGGGGCTCCAAAATCACTGCAGATGGTGACTGCAGCCATGAAATTAAAAGACACTTACTCTTTGGAAGAAATGTTATGACCAACCTAGACAGCATATTAAAAAGTAGAGACATTTCTTTGCCAACAAAGGTCCATCTAGTCAAAGCTATGGTTTTTCCAGTAGTCATGTATGGATGTGAGAGTTAGACTATAAAGAAAGCTGAGGGCCGAAGAATTGATGCTTTTGAACTGTGGTGTTGGAGAAGACTCTTAAGAGTCCCTTGGACAGCAAAGGGATCCAACCAGTTCTTCCTAAAGGAAATCAGTCCTGAATATTCATTGGAAGGATGGATGCTGAAGCTGAAACTCCACTATCTTGACCACGTGATGTAAAGAACTGACTCACTGGAAAAGACCCTGATGCTGGGAAAGATTGAAGGCAGGAGGAGAAGGGGATGATGGCGGATGAGATGGTTGTATGGCATCACCGATTCAACGGACATGAGTCTGAGTAAACTCCGGGAGTTGGTGACGGACAAGGAGGCCTGGCGTGCTGCAGTCCATGGGGTCGCAAAGAGTCAGACATGACTGAGCGACTGAACTTGGAAGTATGTTGAAGGATATCCTTTTATTCTTCCCTTACTCAGATTAATAGCTAACATTTATATAATGCTTATTTACATACTAAGCATTGGCCTAAGCACATTACATAAATGAATTTAATTAGCGTTTACAATATCCTATGAGATAGACCTATGAAATGTTCTGTCCTATGAAAGTGTCTTTATTTCACCTTCTCCCCTGAGTAAGAGTTTGGCTGGTGTTAGAATTCTAGATTTGGGTTATTTTCCCACAGTACTTTAAGATACAACAGAATGCCCACCTGGAGGTACTCTGTCTCTTAGGGAGCCTGGAATTCCTTGTGTAAATGGCCCCAAGCCCACTTCCAAAATCTACATTGGTCACTTCGCAGGATTCAGACTCCTGACGGCAGACTATATGATGCTGTTTGTTCACCCTTAAGCCCAAGGGGTGGCCACATAGCAGCTGTTTGCAAGGATGTCTAAACAGAAGATGGAAGAGCAGGACAGGAGAGGCAATCATAGGCATGCACAACAAGCTCGTCATGATGAAGAACAGAGCCAGAGAGAAGGGCCAGCCACCAGGCAGCCTCTCCCACTGCTGCCACATGCCAGCATGCAATCCCAAGGAGTCTAAGAATTTTAAATGTACACTTGTCCTTTCAGCTTTTTATAAAGATTTATTTGTGAAAAATATAGAATGTATTTTATCTAACAGACAGTAGCTTGATTTACAATGTTTAAACATCTACACACATAATATGTAGGCCTCCATTTAAACTTTTACCCAGGGCCTCACCAACGAGGAGGTAGGCCTGACTCATGGAGCTTTTTATTGACACTTCAACCCCAGAGCTGCCAGGCACAGGGCTCCAATTAGGTCTTTACCAAGTGAAGCATTTCTGAGCCCCTACCTAAACCTCTTGTTTTCAAGGGCGTGGCCCCAGTCCTTCTGCAGCTCAAAGCTAAGCCCTTTTCACACTAAGAGGTAAAGCTCAAGGCTGCAGGTAGGAGTACCTGGCTTAGACTGGCAGGCACTGAGCTCAGTTCTACCTGTGGGCAAGAGAGAAGTTTCTCCCTCCTTTAATCAGGTAACTCAGGTCTGGCTCTTCACCATTCAGAGTCCCTGCTCATCATCACAGATTCCCAGCTATTTCTCTTAGGAAGATGTCTCCACTGCTAAATGATTGATTTTCTTCCTTGATTTTAAGTGTGGTTATTAATTTTCATAATTATGTTTTTTGTGTGTTCAAAGCAGAGGGAAAGATTTCAGCATACTTTGAATCTATCACCTAGACTGAAGGTAGAGTCTCTGCTTTAAACTGTGGGTGTCACTTGTTAATCTGGATCCAAGAAGTGAGCCAAGAAACAAGAATCAAAACTAGAACTCAGATGTGAACATCCTTGTTGCTACTAACAGATTTGATCACAGCAATTCATTACATTGGGGAAACAAAAGTAACCTCATTTTAATAAAAATCATTACAATGTACTAAGTATTTCCATGACCTTCAGGGAGTCAGTCTCTCTGGTTCTCAGCTTCCTAGGCACAATCAGATGAGTTTAATAAGCTAATTTCTAACAATTTCTAAAGGCCCCGTCTCTTATTAATTTTTATAGTTTCACATTATAAGGGCCTAGACCAGTATAATTTCTATACTCTGAGAGTGAATTTCTGAGCATTTCAGATATAATATCAAAAGAAATCATCCAAATCATCAAATAAAGTGTATAAGAGAGCCTTGATAAATCCCAAGATATTTTAGTAAAGTAAGATGGTATTATTACTTGTTGGAAAATGCAAAATGCATATTATTGCTATATTTACAATATGCATGATGCATATTATAAGATAATATTATTACTTGTTGGAATATGCATATGTCATGCATATTACATGTTGGAATATGCATTCAGTATTATACACTCAAAAAAAATTTATGTGTAAAGAAAGAATATAAATTTCTCAGTGAAAAGGAGCTGATTCACTGGGAGAAACAGTGAGAAGAGGGAGGTGAGTCATCAGCAAAGTAACCACAAAATTAAGTCTAAATATAACTTCAGCTTCAAGAAAAAAGGACAAATAAGTGTCCTTATAGTGATAAGGGCATATCTCTCTTTGAACAAATCTATCAGAAAGTGTACAAGTCTATGAAGTAGCTCTACTGAGCAAGACACTTTAAATAGCAATACTTTAAACCACAGTTGCCTCTGTGTGTGTCATTTCCAAGAACTCAACAGCATGCGTGGTCATCAGGACTGTCATCTGCAGATATTCAAAAGAATTTCCAACTTACCCCAAGTGAGAGTAGCCAGGGTCAGGAGCTCAGGGATGGAATCCTGACATACTACATATTTTGGAGAATACGGGTCTGTTTGAACTTCAGCATCCCGATAATCAGTCTGAGTGCCCACCGTGTACTTCGAAGGAAAGGGCAGGAACTTAGTAGGAGGAGGAGGAAAAGTATATGGATCTGCCCTAAAAGGAAAAATTATTTTAAAAATTGAAACCTGATATAATCACTTTATACCTATCAATAGGTTTTGCAACACATATGATTAAGAGTTAAATAGTCTTTCTATGTAAAATGCCCTTGTGAATCAATAAGACAGTTAAATAGCCACAGAAAAATGGGTAAAGGACAGTCAGAAAACAAAAAGTAAAACTTCTAACAATCATATGAAAAGATAATGAACATAACTAATAATCAAAGAAACGTAAATTAAAACAGCAAGATGCTATTTAATTATATGACATAAGCAATGATTTAAAAGATTGAAAGTACTTAGCATCAATGAACTTGTGAAGAAACAGGCATTCTCATAAACTGCTGATGAAACTACAAACAGGTAAACCTAACTAACAAGTAACTAAATATATATCAAACCCTTAAAACACCCTTTTGCCCAAGCAATTGTGCTCCTAGGAATTTATTGTGGGGAATAAGTCAATGAGTGTGCAAAGATATATACAAACATGTTTATCAAGTCTCATTTACAAGAGTAAAAAACTTCTTAATGGCTAATTTTATTTTTAAAAAGTGGTTATATCTGGGATCATTAGGCATCAACCTTGGATCCATTATTTTCACCTTTTTTTTCGTTCTATTTTTAAGCACAGAAAAACTTATAAATTCACTTAAACATGTGCTCACTCGAAAATTTGTTAAAATTTAACAAAAAGTATAATAGCACATATGGTTTAATGTTTTAGTGCAGTGTTTTCTTTTTACTTTTGAGTTTGCATCCCTCAATCCCTTTTTCTTCCTTTTCCACCCATAGCAGTACCTTTTCTATATACCTGGTATCAAGGATCTTCCCAACCCAGGGATTGAACCTGCGTCTCTTAAATCTCCTGCAATGGCAAGCAGGTTCTTTACCACTAGCGCCACCTAGGAAGCCCATCTCGTATATATATCCCAGATGTATCCATGAGTTACATCCTCCATATTTTTTGCACACTTATTTTCTACAACTGACACAAATACAATTTATTTTACTGTTTGACTAACATGAAATCATAAGTATAGTTTTGCATTTTGCTTTTTTGACTAAACAACACTTCATGGAAATCTTTCCCAATCTACTCATGTGATTCTAAAAAAATTACAAACTTAAATAATGCCCATTAGTAGAAAAATTGTTTAAAAAATGGTACATCCATAATTTTTATCCAGCTATTAAAAGTAACAATGTAATCTATATGAATAAAAATGTCTATGATCTAATGTAAAGTAGAAAAAAGAACACTATAAAGCAGTATGTATAATAGGAGTACATTTTTATGTTTTTATAGACTGTGCTACTGGGCACATAAGAATTCCTAAATGGATATACAATAATAAAAGCAATTATTTCTGGATACTATGATTATAGAGAGAATTTTTTCATGTTTATAGTCTTCTGAATTTTCTAACTTTTTTTAACCTGTACATATACTACTTATAAAATACAAAATATATATATATGTATATATACCACTTCCATTTAACATAAATCTTTTTTCTAGTTGGTAGAAGAATTGATTAAATTACATAAATAAATATAATGGAAAAAAGATTTCCATTAAGAAAAATAGTCAAAGGCAATGGGAGGTGCTTATACATGAACACAGCATGTACATCTTAGCTCAAAGAAAAATGCATTTCAAGCCAATCAGAAAGAAGTGTCTATTTGGCAGTTCAACCTGTGATGGAACAGTACTTTAAATAGTTATTAATGCTGAAATCTAACAGGTACTGAAATCATTTTTTTCAGCAGTTGCTATTAATTTCTAACATAAGTAAACAATATAAGTATATATAGTTTCTTACGTTTTCAGCAGAAAGTACTCTACTATAAAAATTCTACTTGAGGAAATAACTTTAAATTACCTTTATATCATCCCAGGTCATGTGAATATTATTATAAAACCATCAGCTTGGATCAAGAGAAAAAATTATTGTTTCCAAATTAGTTTCACATTTGACCCATCTGATTAAACATGCTAAGATTATGACAAAGCCTGAAGAATCCTTCTGCCAAAGCTTTCTGCTGACTTGGGACCCTTCTCCGTGGGTCTGAGGAGAGGATGCAAAGGAGGAATGCTACTTGGAAAAAAGTCCTGTGTAACTTAATAGCGCAGTTCCTTTCCTAATTAACTTGTTATTTTTCTCCAACCTATTCTTCTCTCCATTTCAGTTGGTCTGAGGGGAGAGTAAAATGTGAATAAGAGCAGGCAAAAAATCTTCTTTCCCAGCTCTGCCCGACCTCAATCAGGACCCAACACCAGAAAGACCTCACATCTGCTCCCTACTGGGCTTGAGCTCTGCCTGGTCTTGGATCGCATCCTCAGCCTCACTTAGCCTGTTTAAGGATGGTGTCCTTTCAGCAGCCGCTACTGCTCCACATCCTCCATCTAGACCCTCCCTCCTCTAATACCAGCCACCATCGAAGCAGGCACTGTCTGCCACACCCACAGTCTTTTAAATTTTCCCCTTCTAGTCCCAACAAAACTACATGCAGGGCTTCCCTGGTGGTCCAGTGATAAAGAATCTGCCTGCCAATGCAGAAGGCACAGGTTTGATCCCTGGTCCAGGAAGATCCCACATGCCATGGAGCAGCTAAGCCCTGCACCACAACTACTAAGGGACTACAGCTATTGGCCCACACGCTGCAACTGAAGCCCGTGTGCCCTAGAGCCCATGCAACAAGAGAAGCCACCGCAATGAGAAGCCCTTGCAATGCAACAAAGAATAGCCCCCACTCTCTGCAACTAGAGAAAAGCAAGCACAGCAACAAAGACCCACTCAGCTAAAAATGAGTAAGTACATTTTAAAAAACCTACACACAAAGAGGAGCTTCACAAAGCCAGCAAATCTTATTCTGTTATTATGAACTCTATTGAACATTTGCATTTTTAAAGACAATTTTTAGAGCAATCTTAGGTTCACAGCAAAATTGCGAAGGCACAAAAACTTTCCATATACCCCTTCCCCATCATGTGCAGAGCCCGACCCACTATCAACATCACCACCAGGTGGAACTTTTGTTAAAACTGATGTACCTACACTGGCACTTCACAGTCATCCAAAATACACAGTTTACATTAAGGTTCACTTTTTTCTTTTTTAAATATATATATACTTTATTGAAGTACGGCTGACTTACAATGTTTCAGGTGCACAGCAAAGTGATTCAGTTATATATATATATTTTTATACACACACACACACATATATATATTACCTTTCAGATTATTTTCCATTATAGTTTATTACAAGATATTGACTATAGTTCCCTGTTAAGGTTCACTCTTGGTGTCGTACATTATATGGGTATGGACAAATCCTTACATGTCTATGTAGACATGTATAATAATCTGTATCCACCACATAGTAACATACAGAGTATTTGCCCTCCCTTTAAATCCTCTGTGCTCCTATTCATCCTTTCCCCATTCTCCCCAGCCCCCTGGCAACCAATAATCTTTTTATCATCTCCATAGTTTTACCTTTTCCAGAATGTCATATAGTTGGAATCATACATATGCAGCCCTTTCAGATTAGCTTCTTTCTCTTAGCAATATGCATTTAAGGTTCCTCCATGTCTTTTCATGACTTGATAGCTCATTTCTTTTTAGTGCTGAATAATATTTCCTTGTCTCAATGTACCATGGTTTACTTATCCATTCACCTGCTGAAGGACATTTTGGTTGCTTCCAAGTTTCAGCAACTATGGATAAAGCTGCTATAAACATTTGTGTGCAGGCTTTTGTGTAGACATGAGTTTTCAACCCCTTCAGGTAAATACCAAGGAGTAGGACTGCCAAATCATATGTTAAGAGTATATGTATAGTCTTTTAAGAGTCTTACACAAATTTTATTTTGGTGTGTCAATACATTAACATTCATGATTCATGTTAGAATCACTAACATTTCTACAGATGAGTAATAATGGTATTAGTATTTTTCACTCATTCAATAAATGTGTCTTGAGTGCATAGGGTTGAAAGTTCAATCCACATACTCATTTACAGATGCCTCATTTCCACAAATTGCATCGTTCAGAATAGAAGAAAATACTGTATTGTATAGAGTATGTTTAGCCTTGTAAGAAACTGCCAACCTGTCTTCTGAAGTGACTATAGCATTTTGCATTTCCACCAAAAATGAAAGTTCCTGTTGCTCAATATTTGGTGGTGTTAGTGTTCCAGATTCTGGCCATTCTAACAGTTGTATAGTGGTACATTGTTTTAATTTGCATTTCCACTTATTTTCCATTTGTATATCTTCTTTGGTGAGGTATCTGTTAAGGTCTTTGACCTTTTTTTAATGAAGTCCAGATTACCCATTATTTCTTTAATGGATCGTGATTTTGATGTTGTATCTAAAAAGTCATCACCATACTCAAGACCATCTAGGTTTTTCCTATGTAATCTAAGGGTTTTATATTTTAGTATTCTACACTGAGGTCTGTGATCCATTTTAAGTTAATTTTGTGAAGGATGTAAGAGTTGTGTCTAAATTCATTTTTTTTTGCATGTAGATGTCCAGTTGTTCCAACATCATTTGTCATAAAGACTGTCTTTGCTCCACTGTATTGCCTTTGCTCTTTTTGTCAAAGATTGTCATTCAGTCACTAATTGTGTCCAACTCTTTGCGACCCCATGGACTGTAGCACACCAGGCTTCCTTGTTCTTCACTGCCTCCTGGACTTTGCTCAAATTCATGTCCATTGAGTCAGTGATGCTATCTAACCATCACATCTCCTGTCAAAGATTAGCTGATTATAAGTATGTGGGCCTACTTCTGGGCTCTCTATTCTATTTCATCTGTATACTCTTTCCATAACATCACAGTTAAAAAATTTTTTATTTATTTATTTATTTTTGGCTGTGCAAGATCTTTGTTGTTAGGCGGGCTTTTCTCTAGTTGTGGCAAGCAGGGGCTACTCTCTGGTTGCGTGCACAGACGTCTTGCAGTGGCTGCTCTTGTTGAGGAGCATTGGCTCTAGGGCCCACGTAGTTGTGGCTACCAGGTTCTAGATCACAGACTCAATAGTTGTGGTACACAAGTTTAGTTGCTCCACAGCATGTGAGGTTGTTCCAGACCAGGGATCGAACCCGTGTCTCCTGTACTGGCAGGTGGACGCTTTACCACTGAGCTACCTGGGAAGGCCAACACCACACTTTCTTGATTATAATAGCTTGAAGTCAGGTTGTGTCAGTCCTCCAACTCTGTCCTTCTCCAATACTGTGCTGCTTATTCTCTGGTTTTTTGCTTCTTCATGTAAGCTTTAGAATCACTTTGCCAATATCCACAAGATAACCTGCAGGAATTTTGGTTGAGATTACATGGACTCTATACTTCAAACTGGGAAGACTTGACATACTGACATCATTGAATCTTCCTATCGACAACCATGGAATATTTCTCCATTTATTTAATTCTTCTTTGATTTCTTCCACTGAAGTGTTATAGTTTTCCTTAAATAGATCTTGTCTTTTATTAAATTTATACCTATGCTAATGTAAATGGCATTGTGTTTTATATTTCAAATTCCACTTGTTCTATATAGGTATATATGAAAGCAGCTGACTTTTGTATACTAACCTTGTATCCTACAACCTTGCTATTAATCACTTATTAACCCCACTTATTTTTTTAAGTCAATTCATTCTGATTTTCTACAAAGATGAACATGCCACCTGCTAAAAGTTTTATTGCTGCTGTTTCCACCATCTTTCCATGCCACCAGAATGGTGCACACCATGTCCTGGCTGATACTCTCAAGAGTATCAACAATGCCAAAAAGAGAGGCAAATGCCAGGTCCTTATCAGACCATGCTCCAAAGTCATCGCCAGGTTTCTAACTGTGATGATAAAGCATGGTTGCATTGGCGAGTTTGAAATCATTGATGATCACAGGGCTGGGAAAATTGTTGTGAACCTCATAGGCAGGCTAAGTAAGTCTGGAGTGATCAACCCCAGATTTGATGTGCAACTCAAAAATCTAGAAAAATGGCAGAATAATCTGCTCCCATCTCATCACTTTGGTTTCATTGTACTGACAACCTCAACTGCATCATGGACCATGAGGAAGCAAGACAAAAACACACAGGAGGGGAAATCCTTGGATTCTTTTTCTAGTGACATAATACATACAAATAAAACGCCTCGGGGGGGGGGGAGTTTTATTGCTTCCTTTCCAATCTGTGTACCTTTTATTTTTCTTGTCTTATTTCCAGTATGATGCTGAAAGGAGTGGTGAGAGGAGACATCCTTGCCTTTTTCCTGATCATAGTGGAAAAACTGAGTTTTTCACCATTAACTATAAGGTAGGTTTTTAGTATACATTATTCATAAGGTTGAAGATGTTCCTCTCTAATTCTAGTTAACTGAGAGTTTTTGTCATGAATGGGTATCGGGTACTATCAAATAGTTTTTCTGCCTCTGTTAATATGATCATGTGATTTTTCTTTTTCAAAGTCTGTTGACATGATCCATTATATTAACTGATTTTCAAATGCAGAATCACCTTGCATGCCTGGGATAAATTCCACTTGGATGTGGTGTATAACTCTTATTATACATTGTTGGATTTGATTTGCTAATATTTTGTTGAGGATTTCCATGCCTACATTTATGAAGGGTGTTGGTTTGTAGTTTTCTTTATGGCAATTCACTCCAGTATTCTTGCCTGGAGAATCCCATGGACAGGGGAGCCTGGCAGGCTACAGTTCATGGGATCTCAAGGTACATGACTTAGCACTATCTATCTTCCTTCCTTCCTCCCTTCCTCCCTCCCTCCCTTCCTTCCTTCCTCCCTGTCTTTGTCTGATTTTGGTATTAGGGTAATGCTGGCCTTATAGAATGAGTGAGCTTCTACTACCTGAAAGAGATTGTAGAGAATGGTATAATTTCTTCCTTGAATGTTTGGTAGAATCACCAGCAGACCCCATGTGGGCCTGGTGCTTTATGTTTTAGAAAGTTATTAATTATTGATTCAAAAAATTTTAATAGATAAAGGCCTATTCAGATTTCCTATTTCTTCTGAGTTTTGGCAAGTTGTTTTTCAAGTAATTAGCCCTTTTCATCTATATTATCAACTCTATTATAGGCAAAGAGTTATTAACAGTATTCCTTTATCTTTTCAATGCCATAGGATCCCTAGTGACCCTTTTTCATTTCTGATATTAGTGACTTGTGTCCTCTCTCTTTTTCTCTTAGTCTGCCTAGAGACGTATCAGTTTTTGTGAGCTTTTCAAAGAACTCTGTGGTTTCATTTACTTTTTCTATCAATTTCCTTGGTCAATTCTATTGATTTCTTATTATTTCTTTTCTTCTGCTTGCTTTGGATGTAATTTGCTCTTATTTTTCTAGTTTCTCAAGGTGGAAGCTTATATGATTGATTTAGATCTGTCTTTTCTAATACATGCATTCAATGCTATAAATTTCTCACTAAGCACTGCTTTCATTTCATTCCACAAATTTTCATAATTACATTGTCATTTTCATTAAGTTTAAAATATTTAAAAATTTCTCTTGAAAGTCTGCTTTAACCCATGTTACTTAGAAATGTATTGTTTAATATCCATATATTTGAGGATTTTCAGTTATCTCTCTGTTCTTAATGTCTAGTTTAATACCACTATGATCTGAGAGAAGACACTGTATAACTTCTGTGCTTTTTACATTTATTAAAGTATGTTTTATGGTCCAGAATGTGTTTTATCTTGGTGAATGTTCTGTGTGAGCTTCAGAAGAATGTATACTCTATTGTTGTTGAATAAGTAGTCTATAGATACCAATTACATCCAGCTGATAAATGGTATGCTAGGGCCTTACTGACTTTCTGCCTGTTAGATGTATCCACTTTCTATATAAGGGTATTGAAGTCCCCCACTGTGATAGTGAGTTCATCTACTTCTTGTAATTCTATTAGTTTTGTCACATGCAGTCTGACACTCTGTCATTAGGTATATATACATTAAGGATTGTTATGTCTTCTTGGAGAACTGACCTCTTTTTCATTATGTAATGCCTCTCTTTATCCCTGATAATCTTCCTTGAAGTCTGCTCTGTCTGAAATTATTATAGCTACTGTTGCTTTCTTTTAGCGTTAGCATGCTATATTTTCCTCTATCCATTTATTTTCTTTTTTTTTTTTTTAACATATTTACTAAAGTATAGTTGATGTATAACATGTTATAGGTGGGTAAAAATCCCTTGGAAGGAATGGAGTCGCCCTCATAGTCAACAAAAGAGTCTGAAATGCTAGTACTTGGGGGTAATCTCAAAAATTACAGAATGATCTTGGTTCATTTCCAAGGCAAACCGTTCAACATTACAGTAATCCAAGTGTATGCCCCAACCACTAATGCTGAAGAAGATGAATTTGAACAGTTCTATGAAGACCTACAAGTCCTTCTAGAACTAACACCAAAAAAAGATGTCCTTTTCATCCCAAAGGACTGGAATGCAAAAATAAGAAGCGAAGAGATACCTAGAGTAACAGGCAAGTTTTGCCTTGGAATACAAAATGAAGTAAGACAAAGGCTAACAGAGTTTTGCCAAAAAATCACACTGGTCATAGCAAACATCCTTTTCCAACAACACAAGAAATGACTCTACACATGGCCATCACCAGATGGTCAATACCGAAATCAGATTGATTATATTCTTTGCAGCCAAAGAAGGAGAAGCTCTAAACAGTCAGCAAAAACAAAACCTGGAGTTGACTGTGGCTCAAATCATTAGATTCTTACTGCAAAATTTGGGCTCAAATTGAAGAAAGCAGGGAAAACCACTAGGCCATTCAGGTAAATCAAATCCCTTATGATTATACAGTGGAGGTGACAAATAGATTCAAGGGATTAGATCTGGTAGACAAGAGTGCCTCAGGAAGTATGGATGGAGGTTCGGAACATTGTTTACAGAAGGTGGTGACCAGAACCATACCCAAGAAAAAGAAATGCAAGAAGGCAAAGTGATTGTCTGAAGAGGCCATACAAATAACTGAGAAAAGAGAAGTGAAAGGCAAAGGAGAAAGGGAAAGATATACCCAACTGAATGCAGAGTTCCAGAGAATAGCAAGGAGAAAAAAGAAAGCCTTCTTAAATGAACAATGAAAAGAAACAGAGGCAAGCAACAGAAAGACTAGAGATCTTTTCAAGATGGAGATACCAAAGAACCATTTCATGCAAAGATGGGCACAAAAATAAGACAGAAACGGCAAGGAGCTAACAGAAGCAGAAGATACTAAAAAGAGGTGGCAAGAATACACAGAAGAACTGCACAAAAAAGGTCTTAATGACCTGGATAACCACAATGGTGTGGTCACTCACCTAGAGCCAAACATCCTGAAGTGTGAAGTCAAACGGACCTTAGGAAGCATTACTACAAATAAAGCTAGTGGAGGTGATGGAATTCTAGCTGAGTTATTTCAAGTCGTAAAAGATGATGCTTTAACAGCACTTTAACAGTGCTTCACTCAATAATTCAGCAGGGGCCCCAGGACCGGAAAAGGTCAGTTTCCATTCCAATCCCAAAGAGAAGAGCAATGCCAAAGAATGTTCAAATTATCGTACAGTTGCACTCATTTCACATGCTAGCAAGATTATGCTCAAAATCCTTCAAGCTAGGCTTCATCAGTACGTGAACCAAGAACTTACAGATTGAGGGCAGGAGGAGAAGCAGGTGACAGAGGATGAGATGGTTGGATGGCATCACTGACTCAATGGACATGAGTTTGAGCAAACTCAAGGAGATAGTGAAGGGACAGTGAAGCCTGGTGTGCTGTAGCCCATGGGGTTACAAAGAGTTGGACACAACTTAGTAACTGAACAACAACAAATATAGTATTTCACAATTTTTAAATGTTATATTCCATTTATAGTTGTAAAATATTGGCTATATTCCCTGTGTTGTACAATATATCCTTATAGCTTATTTTATATAATATATATTATAGTTTGTATCTCTTAATCCCCTATTCCTATATTGTCCTTCCCTTTTTCCCTTTCCCCACTGCTAACCACCAGTTTGTACCTTAAATCTGTGAGTCTGTTTCTTTTTTGTTATATTCCCTAGTTTGTTGTATTTTTTAGACTCCACAAATAAGTAATATCATACAGTATTTGTCTTTTGCTAACTTCACTTAGCATATTTTCCAAATCATCCATGTTGTTCCAAGTAGAAAAATTTCATTCTTTTTTATGGCTGGGTAATAGTCCATTGAGTATGTAAACCACATTTTCTTTACCCATTCATTTGTTGATGGACACATGAGTTGCTTCCATATTTTGGCAATGGTGAATAATGCTGCTATGAACATTGCAGTGCAGGTATCTTTTCAGAATAGTGGGTATTTTTTTTCAGACACATACCCAGGAATGGAATTGTTGGATTATATGTTTGTTCTATTTTTAGTTTTTTGAGAAGCCTCCATACTATTTTCCACAGTGACTGCACAAATTTACATTCCCACCAACAGCAGATGAAGATTCCCTTTTCTCCACATCCTTGCCAACATTTGTTATTCATGTTCTTTTTGAAGACAGCCATTCTGACAGGTGTGAAATAACATCTCTTTTTGGTTTTGATGGATTAGCAATGTTGAACATCTTTTCATGTGCCTATTGGCCATCTGCATGTCCTCTTTGGAGAAATGTCTATTCAGGTCTTCTGCACATTTTTTAATCGGGTTGTTTGGGATTTTTTTTATGGTGAATTGTATGAGCTGTTTATATATTTTGGATATTAACCCTTTATGGGTCATATCATTTGCCAATATTTTCTCCCATTCAGTGGGCTATCTTTTCATACTGGCAATGGTTTCCCTTACTGTGAAAAAGCTTTTAAGTTTAATTATGTTCTATTTATTTTTGCTTTTATTTCCTTTGCTTTAGGAGACTGATCCCAAAAAATATTGCTACAATAAGCAGAGCATCTTTCCTCCATCTATGTAAGAGCCAAAGGAATCCATACATAGTCTTAAAAAATTTGAGGAGACACTTGAATCATAACTGGCACTTATATTGAGGATTACAGACCTTTGATAACATATATCCTATTTATAAGATGCTATATCATTAAGAGTAACCATACCTTTTAAATGCATGTTTGAAAGTCCAGACCTATTTAACTTTCTATTCAGAAATCTTAGGCCTTAAAAAATGTTTATCTTCTCATTCATTTCATGAATACCTTGGATTTTCTTCTCTTATAGAAACATTAAGTTATATTGACATGGGAAAGAGTATAGCAAAAATTAGTTTTTTAATGGGACACTTTACCAAACCTGTTATCTTGCCCTAAAACAAAAGACCAGGGAACTGCACAATAATCCCAGATTCAGCTCTTGTCCTTTACTTTCTTTTCCCCTTGGTTCACATTCCTTTGTGGGACAGACAGCATGTTGTATGTATCTTTGTATAGCACACTGCCTTGTGGCAATTAGATATTAAATTATAACTGCTGCTGCTGCTGCTAAGTCACTTCAGTCATGTCCGACTCTGTGTGACCCCAGAGAAGGCAGCCCACCAGGCTCCGCCATCCCTGGGATTCTCCAGGCAAGAACACTGGAGTGGGTTGCCATTTCCTTCTCCAATGAATGAAAGTGAAAAGTGAAAGTGAAGTCGCTCAGTCGTGTCTGACTCTTCGCAACCCCATGGACTGCAGCCTACCAGGCTCCTCCGTCCATGCGATTCTCCAGCCAAGAGTACTAGAGTGGGTTGCCACTGCCTTCTCTGAAAATGCTGCTAATGACCACTAGAAAATGTTCTAATGGTTTATGATCCATTCTTTAAAAATAATGATTCAGAGAACTATCTTCTAGAAACAAATATGGAAGCAAATAATACATAAAATAAACTGGAAAAAAGTTTTAAAATAACGGTTACTTACCTGGTTGATGCAAAAACAACATTGAATGGCATCTGCTGATAAAATGGAAGGAGAGGCCTAGGGAAGAAAGGAAAACACAAAGGTGGGACTTTTGCATTGTGTGTTTGCTGAGTTTCCTGCCACTGCCAATACTTGTCCCTTAAAATCAGTGAGTTTGAATACTTTGTGTATCAGCAATTCTCAAACTTTGACGCACACAAAATCACTGGGGAGTGGGAAGATTCTTGCTTAAAATTCAAATCCACTGGTCTATCCCAGCAGACTCAGTGGATACAAGGTAGAGCCAATTAATCTGCATTTGTAATAAACATCCCCATGTGTTTGCTGCAGATGGGAAACAAGCCACACCTGAGAAACAGTGCCCTCTACTTAGGCTTCAGCTGGTCATTAGTTCCCAGCAATTTCTCAAGTTCCCTGAGATATTCTGAAATTTCCAGTGGTTTACTTTAAACACCCCGCCCCGCCCACTGCCCTAAAAGTCTAGGAACTGAGTATACTATGTAAAGAATTTAACATTTCTCTGAAAAACTCAGCATCATAAAACATCCATAAGGAGGTTGTTCATGAATAATGTGCATTACAAATTTACTTTCTCAAATGAACTTATGTAGTATGACATCAAGTCTATTTTGCTAACTCAGATAGGACCTAGAGGGAAATCCTCATCTTGTTTTTATCTAATCTGAGTGTATGATTATCACATGTGTGTATTCATCACGAATGAAACAAGGTGAACCTTTCGACCATGTTGGTTTTGGTAACATTCACACAAAGACAGCAAATGTCACCTATCTGCCCTCTTTTAACACCTTGCCCCGCACTATTGCTGTCATGGTGTCTTTGCTCTATCTCACCTCATTTGATGACTTCATTTTGTTCCCAAAGATACATTCTTATTTGCAATTAGTATCTCTAAGGTCAGGCAGACTTAGTTGGAATCCCAGCTCTACACTTGCTAATTTTTAATAAAGTAACCTTGAGCAATTTACTTCTCCTCTTTTGGTCTCAGCTTCCTAACTGGTAAAATGGGGATAATATATCCTATCCTATATTTCTGTTCTGAAAACTGATGTTATATACGTAAAGCACTTATAAAGTGATACTTGGCATATTATATGACTTAAATATGAGAGCTGCTATCATTATTACAAAGAGGTCTCTAATAATATTAGGGCTCCTATTCATCAGTAATTATTTCCTACCTTTCAAAATATTTATAGCGATTCTTTCCAGTAACATCAGGATCTTCATAAACTTCTTTAGGCATCTGAAAAGAAGCATCAATTCTAAAACAAAGCAGGAAAACATTATTCAAGTCGAACATATTATTTCCAAATATAATTTTTATTTCATATTCATTCTCAGTTGCTAAATTGTGTCTGACTCTTTGTGATCCCATGGACTATAGTCTACCAGGCTCCTCTGTCCATGGTGTTTTCTAGGCAAGGATATTGGAATGGTTGCCACTTTCTACTCCAGGCAATTTTCCCACCCCTGGGATCAAAGCCATGTCTCTTGCATCTCCTGTATTGGCAGACAGATTCTTTACCACTAGCACCACCTGGGAAGCCCCTATTTCATACTTATATGTGTATAAAGTAAGAGATACATTGATACACCTGAGACTGAGAGCAAAATCTTCTATAACACGTGTCTTACCGTCCTACATCTCAGACTACAATAATTACTTTTCCTGAGCCAGAAAATCAGGAGCCAACAAGAGGAACTGAAAGCTAATAAATGAGTAAATTTATGAAATTCCACATACAAAAATGTTCATTTTTAGTTAACAGTGTATGAGAATTACAAAATTTAAAAAAACAAATTTTTATGTCTAGGCTGTAAGGTAGCATTTTAAAAGAAATTTACTATGTATGAACTTGTAAATATCCTTTAAACAAATAAGGAATTTGACAGACCTATCGCTGAAGGTGCTTTGGTTGCAGGTCTCCAAAAAGTATACTTGGATACTAGCAGAAAAGTACACTTGCAATTTCTAAGACGGATCAAAGAAACTACAAGTGCAGTCATCTCTACCTTTGGTGGTAATTTATCATGTAATATATACTATAACCTTTGGAGAACACCTATTAGGTTGGTGCAAAAGTAACTATAGTTTTGCACTGTTGAACTTTGCCATTTGATACTGGAATGTGGTTATGTAATACATCATTTTAATGCTCATTTCTTGTTTTATATTTTCTTTTGCTAATGACTTATCACTTGCTGTTTATTTTATATTTATTTTAGATTACAGAAATGATGTTAAAAAGTAAATTCAAGCAATTTTCTTATTCAAGTTAAAAATGGGTCATAAAGCAGGGCAGGAAACTAGCAACATCAACAATGCATTTGGCCCAGAAACTGCTAACAAACATAAGAGTGCAGTGGTGATTAAAGAAGTTTTGCAAAGGAGACAAGAGCCTTGAAAATGAGGAGAATAGTGACGGTCATCCAAAGTGACAATGACCAATTGAGAGCCATCATTGAAACTGATCCTCACACAACCACATAAGAAGCTCCCCAAGAATTCAATGTCAACCTTTCTACGGTCATTTGGCATTTGAAGCAAATCAGAAATGTGAAAAAGCTTGATAATGGTGCTTCATGAACTGACTGCAAATCAAAAAAACCATCATTTTGAGATGTCATCTCTTATTCTACGCAGCATTGAACCACCTCTCAATCAGATTATGACACGTGACAAAAAGTGGATTTTATAAGGCAACTGGCAACAACTAGCTCAGTAGATGGACCGAGAAGAAGCTCCAAAAACACTTCCCAAAACCAAAAGTGCACCAAAAAAGGTCATGGTCATTGTTTTGGTGGTCTGCTGTCTGTCTGATCCACTACATTTTTCTGAATCCCAGCAAAACCATTACATCTGAGAAGTATGCTCAGCAAATCAATGAAATGCACCAAAAACTGCAACACCTGCAGCCACTATTGGTCAACAGAATGGACCCAATTCTTTTCCACAATGCCTGACTGCAAGTTGCACAACCAGCAATCCAAAAGTTGAACAAATTGGGCTATAAAGTTTTGCCTCATTTGCCATATTTACCTGACCTCTCTCCAACCAACTACCACTTCTTCAAGCATCTCGACAACTTTTTGCCAGGAAAATGCTTCCAACCAGCAGAAGACAGAAAATGCTTTCCAAGAGTTCATCAAATCCTGAAACATGTATTTTTATGCTACAGGAACAAACCAACTCATTTCTCATTGGCAAAGATGTGTTGACTGTAATGGTTCCTATTTTGATTAATAAAGATGTGTTTGAATCTAGTTATAATGACTTAAAATTCACAGTCTGAAATCACAATTACTTTTGTACCAACCTAATACTAACCAATAAACTTATAACTGTTGCTCCTGAATCCAGATTGTTTTGGTCAAAGGGGTTAAGAAAGAGAATTTGAGCTCAACTGGTCTAGGTATAACGTCACAATTGTACACTGTAAAATAATACAGAATGAATAAACAAAACTTTTTAAGAAGAAAAATGCATTCATCAAACACATGAATAGCAGCTGGAGCCACCTGACACTTACGCGGCAAGTTGCTGGAGGGCTTCTCTGTGCCTTTCTTCATGTTGCTTCCAGTCCCGGCTGATGAATGATGGAACAGGATCTGCCTTGCTCCAATAAACAGAGTATCTCGGATAATGGAACAAGCTGCTGAACATGGTTCTAAACCTGGGAACCCTTCTCTAATGTTAAGACAAGAGGGCAAAGGGAAAAAGGACAAAATTATACCAGATTTTCTAAAGTATTTTACTACTGCAAACTTTTGAAAGGTACAGAACAGTCTATATGGCATAGGCTATTGGTATATGTATAGACTATCTCTAGAAGGATACTGAAGAAACTGATGACAAAAGATGATTATGTGAAGAGGGCTAAGGGTAGCATTTATTTTATACCATATATGCTTTTGCACTACTGGAATTTTTTCAACACAGGCATCTATTACTTTTCTCATTGAAATAATTTAGGTTATTGTGAGTCCTTTATTCACTATTAGTTAGTTAATCCTCACATTGGGCCACAAGTATTAAAACATCTTGTCCCCTGGTAACCATGGCAAAGAAATTTCTGCAGAATATAAAATACAGTGGAGATTTGGTGATTATAAAATCTGATCAGCACAGTTAGCCAAACTAGATGGTTCAGGTTCATCAGGCTACCTTAGGAGGTGAATAAGACTTACCAGTTTGCTTCGAATCATGGTGGCCTGAATATTTGCCTGGTTGTGGTCTTTCTCACTTGATACAATAAACAACGGGTCTGTGAAATAAACAATAAAGCACTATAAGGAAGACCACATATCTAGCACATATCTTTTCCTGGGTAGAGAAAAACAGTAAAGAAATGTAATTTCTTAATTGGAAAACAAATTGGAAAATTCAGATATCACCGAACTCTGCAGCAGCTCACAGCTCTATTCACCATCAGTGAGAGTCTGTGAGATGCATGTGTTCTCTGTATACTCCGTCAGTGAATAGAATCAGAATGCAAAAAGAAGGCTGAACACGTTTTCAAGCACAATAACCTCAACAGGCTCTCTTCTATGAACAAACCACCTTCCGGGTCTGGAGAGCTCTGGAAATACTCTAAGAGGAAGGACCATGTATACACAGACACTACACCCATTTCCAAGGGAAAGAAACAATACTTTTGGGCACTACCTCCCATATTCAGTTCACAGGGAAGAAACAAACTTAACAGTGTATCACCCAGAGCTGGTGGACAGGGTAAGAAAATGTCATTCTCCAGTAAGAGATAAATAAGATCAGCTATTTTTAAAATTCACCCCTTAAAATGGAACTAAATTATTTCCTCCAAGTTCAAATAAGATTGCTCTGTTGCTGTAAGGATGTGTTTGTTAGGTATGCCTTTAAAGTGATAATGAATATTCATGATTGATTTTACTATCACTTAAAAATCAAACAATTTGACATTAAACTCAGAAGCAATCTTCAGATATAGACTTGATTTCTCGAGTAGATATGTCTAGACAAACAAATACCTTGAACTGGTCTAGACATCTTGGTAACGTATATTTCCCTGCAGAAATTATTGTTATTGTGATTTAGAATTAAGTCTCTTGAATTTAGATGATTTGTCAATTTCCAGAACTTAGTTACTTCCTCAATTACCCAATTTCAGATGAACAGCACCATCACAACCATTAAGGACTTCCCTGGTGGTCCAGTGGTTGAAAATCCACCTTCCAACACAGGGTTCAATCCCTGGTCTGGTAACTATGATCCCACATGCTGTTGGACAACTAAGCCCATGCACCACAGCTAGAGAAGCCCATGAGCTGCAACTACTGAGCCTGCATACTGCACATACTGAGCTCACACGTTCTAGAGCCCATGCTTCGCAACAAGAGAAACAGGTGCACCACAATGAAGACCCAGCGTAGCCAAAACAAACAAAACGATCACAGCCACTGACCCAGTGATACCTTTTAAATCACTTAAAACGAGACAAGAAAATATAGAAATTTCACTTTGTCTTATACTATTCCCAACATATTAGAGATGTTGAAGCTATATTCTTCTGTCTAAATAGGTGCATTCATTCTCTCTTCAAATTCAGTAGCCTATAATTCTAGGGCATAAAATTTGGCCTCTTCATTCCTAACCAGCCCAATTTCCATCACTTCGTAACTTGATATCACTGGGTCAATGGCTGCAATTGTGCTGGTCATCTGAAATTAATTTAACCCACATTTCCCCTAAGTCTGAATAATAAATAAACCATTCTCCTCTTATTTCCATAAGGAATGTGAAAATGATATCTATAGAAACATTTTTGAATCTACAGACAACAATGACACAATACTGTATGATTTATGACTATACATTCTACAACATAGTCTACAGTTCAGTTCAGTCACTCAGTCGTGTCCAACTCTGCGACCCCATGGACTGCAGTGGGCCAAGCGTCTGTTGTCCATCACCAGCTCCTGGAGTTTACTCAAACTCATGTCCATTGAGTCGGTGATGCCATCCAACCATCCATCCTCTGTCATCCCCTTCTCCTCCTACCTTCAATCTTTCCAAGCATCAGAGTCTTTTCAAATGGGTCAGTTCTTCGCATCAGGTGGCCAAAGTATTGGAGTTGCAGTTTCAGCATCAGTCCTTCCAATGACTTTTCAGGACTGATTTCCTTTAGGATGGACTGGTTGGATCTCCTTGCAGTCCAAGGGACTCTCAAGAGTCTTCTCCAACACCACAGTTCAAAAGCATCAATTCTTCAGCGCTCAGCTTTCCTTAGAGTCCAACTCCCACATCCATACATGACCACTGGAAAAACCATAGCCTTGACTAGACGGACCTTTGTTGGCAAAGTAATGACTCTGCTTTTTAATACACTGCTTAGGTTGGTCATAACCTTTCTTCCAAGGAGCAAGCGTCTTTTAATTTCATGACTGCAATCACCATCTGCAGTGATTTTGGAGCTCCTCAAAATAAAGTCTGTCACTATTTCCATTGCTTTCCCATTTATTTGCCATGAAGTGATGGGACCAGATGCCATGATCATAGTTTTCTGAATGTTGAGTTTTAACCCAACTTTTTCACTCTCCTCTTTCACTTTCATCAAGAGGCTCTTTAGTTCTTCTTCACTTTCTGCCATAAAGGTGGTGTCATCTGCATATCTGAGGTTATTGATATTTCTCCCAGCAATCCTGATTCCAGCTTGTGTTTCTTCCAGCCCAGCGTTTCTCGTGATGTACTCTGCATATAAGTTAAATAAGTAGGGTGACAATATACAGCCTTGACATACTCCTTTTCCTATTTGGAACCAGTCTGTTGTTCCATGTCCAGTTCTAACTGTTGCTTCCTGACCTGCATAAGGTTTCTCAAGAGACAGGTCAGATGGTCTGGTATTCCCATCTCTTTCAGAATTTTCCAGTTTATTGTGATCCACACAGTCAAAGGCTTTGGCATAGTCAATAAAGCAGAAATAGATGTTTTTCTGGAACTCTCTTGCTTTTTCGATGATCCAGCAGATGTTGGCAATTTGATCTCTGGTTCCTCTGCCTTTTCTAAAACCAGCTTGAACATCTGGAAGTTCACGGTTCACGTATTGCTGAAGCCTGGCTTGGAGAATTTTGAGCATTACTTTACTAGTGTGTGAGATGAGCGCAATTGGGGCGGCGGCCAAGAGGAGCTACCACCAGGTTATCACTTGCTTATTCCTAGACACTGTTGAGTGCTTCACATGCAGTATTCCTTTTAATTCTCAAAAAGTTAATGAGGTAAGCACGAGGCCTCCATTTTATAGAAAATGAAACCAAGGCTTCAAGAAGTCCGCAACCGAGGGGATCAAGATGGTGGAACAAGAGGACAGAGAGCTCACCTCCACCCCTTCCCCCCGCAAAACACATCAAAGATACACCTACATGTAGAACAATTCTCAGTGAAAACTAGCTGGAAACTGGCAGCAGGACTTCTATACAAACAACCAAAGCGTCAATAAATAGCTCCATGTAACAGGGTGCTACATGTGCTAAGTCGCTTCAGTCATGTCCAACTCTTTGCGACCCTATGAACTGTAGCCCACGGGCTCCTCTGTCCATGGGATTTTCCAGGCAAGAATACTGGAGTGGGTTGCCATGCCCTCCTCCAGTGGATCTTCCTGATCAGGGATGAAACCCACATCTCTCTAAGTTTCCTGCATTGGTAGGTGAGTTCTTTACCACTAGCAACATTTGGGAAGCAAGGTAGGATGGGGAAAAAAAAAAGCATCAAGTTGGGACCTACATCCCTGGGAGGGATCTGAAAGGAAGAGAAGGTCCCCATGGGTGGACCTTCACTCTGAGGAGCAAGCGGGTCAAGCCACAATTTCAGCATCCCACTCCTGGGATCCTGCACAGCGGAGAAAAATCCCCTCGCCTGCTAGGAAATTCACTCAGACAGACAGACTGAAGAAGTCTGGACTCTACTCATGAGGAGCGTACGTGTGCCGGCTCACTAACAGTCAGGGCCAAGAGAGCCACCGGAAGTGGTGGTTGCCACTTCACCGCACTTCCCAACCCAAACAGGCAAATGGCTGGCCCCCTCAGTCTATACCACAGCCTAGTGTGAGATCTGAGCAGAGACTTGGTCTAGCCATGCAGAGACAGACCAGAGGGCCTGAGCTGTGATCTGGGGGAGCTGCAGACCCCATTATAAATGGGCGCATGGCAGGTGGTGGGTCTAGCTGGGCAGATATTGCCAGCATGCATACCTGGTGGCACCATAAGAGGGTGCAGATACTAGTACGCAGCAGTTTATTTCCCAGTGAGAGCACGCTGGTTCCACCCACTCCACACCACAGCTCAGCACTACATCTGGGGCAGAAAGAGAAGACTGAGAGAAGACCACCACAGAGGCGGCCCAGATCTCAGGTGACAAAGCAGCTCCTGCAGCCACAACCACCTGACCCCCAGTCACTGCACAACACAGCCCTGCCCTAGATCTGGGATGAATACAACAGAGAAGGGGATGTGAATTTGGGCTGCTTCTGAGCACGGATGTCTACACAGGTGAGACACGGGTATTCTGTGACCTCACAGACCTTACTTGCTTCAGGATTCACCTCCCTGGGGCAGGGTGCACACTCAAAGGCTACAGAGAGTGATCAAATCCAACCCTCAAGCCTTCTATTCAAACAACTGGGGAGTGCACCCCACTCCCAACAGGATGATGACAGCCATGGAGCTGAGAAGAAGCCCTGCCTCACATCCAGCACAGGCTGTAGACACTACAAGCCAACCACACTTCCTATCCAGGGGATAACAACCACCCCAGCCTGAGGAAAGACTTGGCGGGCATCCATACCAAAACCAGTCCTCCCACCAAAGGACTGGAGACACAGAGGCTATGTAGGGACAACCCTACATAAAAACATCCCTTCAAGACCACAGTAGAAAGTGGTTTCTCCTAAATTCAGAGAGACAGAAAAAGGTAAGTAAAATTAAAAAGCAGAGAAACTATTCAAATCAAAAGAACAAGAGAAATGCCCTGAAAGAACAAATAATGAAACAGTCCTCACCCATCTTTTAGACCTTGAGTTCAAAGAGAAGATAATAAAAATGCTAAAGGAATTAAGAAACATATCAATAGAAATGCAGATCACTGTAACAAGGAACTATTAATAGAAACTATAAAGGTGAACCAATCAATTAGACAATTCCATTGCTGAGATAAAAACCAATCTAGAAGCAATGAATAGCAGACTAAAGGACACAGAAAAATGTAAGTGATCTGGAAGACAGAATAGTAAATTACTCAATCAGAACAGTGGAAAGACAAATGAAAAAAGTAAAGGCAACATACGAACTCTATGGGATAATACCAAATGTGCCAACCTACACATAATAGGGGTTCTAGAAGAAGAAAGAGAGAAGGGGATCAAAAAATGTATTTGAGGGACTTCCCTGTTGGTCCAGTGGTTAATACTTTGCCTTTCAATGCAGGGCGTGTGGGTTCAATCCCTGGTCAGAGCACTAAGATCCCACAAGCTGCATGACACAGCCAGAAACAATGTAAAACAAAACAAGCCCAACAAACAAAAGTCCAGGACCAGATGGCTTCACAAGTGAACTTCATGAAACATTCAGAGACAAGTTAACACCTATCCTTCTGAAACTATTCCCAAAAATTGCAGAAGAAAGAACACTTCCAAACTCATTCCATGAGGCCACCATCAACCTGATACCAAAACCAAACAAAAGGTGAAAGTATTAGTCGCTCAATCATGTCCGACTCAGGCTCCTCTGTCCATGGAATTCTCCAAGCAAGAATACTGGAATGGGTAGCCATTCCCTTTTCCAGGGATCTTCCCAACCCAGGGATTGAACCCAGTTCCCCCACACTGCAGAAAGATTCTTTACTGTCTGAGCCACCAGGAAAGATCACAAAAAAAGAAAATTACAGGCCGATATCACTAATGAACATAGATGCAAAAATTCTCAGCAAGATACCGGAAAACTGACTCCAACAATACATTAAAAGGATCATACACCATAATAAAGTAGGATTTATTCCAGAGATACAAGGAGTTTTCAATATCTGCAAATCAATCAATGTGATACACCACATTAACAAATTGAAGATAAAAATCATATGAACACCTCAATAGACGCAGAAAAAACTTTTTATAAAATTCAATATCCATTTATGGTTTAAAAAAAACCCTTCAGAAAGTGGGCATAGAGGGAACCTACCTAACCATAACAAAGGCCATATATGACAAAACCATAGCTAACATCATACTCAATGGAAAAGCTGAAATATTTCCTCTAAGATCAGGAACAAGACAAGGATGCTCACTCTCACCACTCTTATTCAACATAGTCTTGGATGTTCTAGTCATGGCAGTCAGAGAAGAAAAAGGAATCCAGGGACTTCTCTGGCGGTCCAGTGGCTGAGACTCTGTGCTCCCAATGCAGGGGGCCTGGGTTCAATCCCTGGTCAGGGAACTAGATCCCACATGCTACAATTAAGAGTTTGCATGCTACCATTCAAAAGATATCACATTCTGCAACTAAGACCCAGTACAGCCAAATAAATAAAAATAAGTATTTTTTTTTTAAAAAAAGGAATCCAAATTTTAAAAAATAAAACTGTCACTGTTTGTATATGACATATGATACACATATAAAACCCTAAAGAAACTACCAGAAAACTTCTAGAGCTCATCAGTAAATGTGATAAAGCTGCTAGATACAAAATTGACATATAGAAATCTATTGCATTTCTGTACACTAACAAGAAAATATCAGAAACAATTAAGGAAACAATTCCATTTACCATTGCCTTAAAAAGAATAAAATACCTAGGAACAAACCTACCTAAGGCAAAAGATCTCTACTCTGAAAACTATAGGACACTAATGAAAGAAACTGAAGATGATACAAACAAATGGAAAGATATACAGTGTTCCTGAAATGGAAGAATCCATATTGTTAAAATGACCATACTACCCAGTGGAATCTACAGATTCAATGCAATCCCTATTACATTACCAATGGCATTTTCACAGAATTAGAACAAAATAATTTTTGATTTGGATGAAAACACAAAAGACCCTGAATAGCCAAAATAATCTTGAGAGAGAAGAACAGAGGTGGAGAAATCACTCTCTCTGACTTCAGCCTATATTACAAAGCTATTATAATCAAAACCTTCTGACACTGACACAGAAACAGACATATAGATCAACTGAACAGAATAGACAGTCCAGCAGTAAACCCATACACTTATGGTCAATTAATCTAAGAAAAGTAGGTAAGAATACACAATGGAGAAAAGACAGCCTCTTTAGTAAATGGTTCTGAGAAAAACTGGACAGCTACATGTAAAAGAATGAAACTAGAACATTCTCCAATACCATATACAAAAATAAACTCAAATTGATTAAAGACCTAAATGTAAGACCGGATAAAACTTCTAGAGGAAAATATGTGCAGAAGACTCTGACATACATTGCAGCAAGATGCTTTTGGAACAGTATCTAATTAAGTCTAAAAGCTTTAGCACAACAAAGGAAAACATAAACAAAACAACAACCTACAAAGTGGGAGAAAATATTTCTAAATGATGCTACAACAAATGATTAGTTTCCAAAATATACCAACAGCTCATACAGCTTAATATCAAAAAAACAAACAACCCAATTAAAAAATGGCCAGAAGACCTAAACATTTCTCCAAGAAGACATACAGATGGCCCACAGGCACATGAAAAGGTGTTCAATACCACTAATTATTAGAGAAATGCAAATCAAAACTACAGTGAGGTATCATCTCACATCAGAATGGCCATTAACAAGCCTACAAATAATAAATGCTGGAGAGAGTGTGAAGAAAAAGAAACTCTCCTACACTGTTAGTGGGAATGAAGGTTGGTGCAACTACTGTGGAGAAGATCATGAAGGTTCCATAAAAAGAAAAAAAACTAAAAATAGAGTTACCATATGATCTTACAATCCCACTCATGGGCATATATCCAGAGAAAACTCTAATTTGAAAAGATACATGCACTCCAATGTTCACAGCAACTCTATTTACAAAGGCCAAGCCCTGGAAGCAACCTAAATGTCTATCAACAGATGAATGGATAAAGATGTATAAAATAAATAACATATATATGCATATGTATACAAGCACACAATGGACTATTACTCAGCCATAAAAAAGAATGAAATAATGCCATTTGCAGCAACATGGATGGACCTAGATTATCCTATTAAGTGAAGTAAATCAAAGACAAATATCATATCACTCACGTGTAGAATTTAAAAAAAAATACAAATAAACTTATTTACAAAACAAACTCATGAACACAGAAAACAAATTTACGGTTATCAAAGGGGATAGCAGAGGAGGGGAAGGGAGAAATAAATTAGGAGTTTGGAATTAACATAAATACAGTAGGTCCTTGTTGTTTATTCTATAGAGAGAGAAAAGAAAGGAGGAAAGAGCTCATAATAAATGATAAACCCAAGAAGTATTTAAGATATTCTCGGGGCTTCCATGGTAGCTCAGTGGTAAAGAATCTGCCAGGCAATGCAGGGGACATGAGTTCGATTCCAGGTCCAGGAAAATCCCACATGCCATGGGACAATAAGCCCGTGCACCACAACTACTGAGCCCACAGGCCACAACTACTGAAGGCCCTGTCCCCTAGAGCCCGTGCTTCGCAACAAGAGAAACCACTGCAATGAGAAGCCCTCACACTGAAACTACAGAGTAGCCCCGCTCACTGCAAATGGAGAAGGCCCTCGCGCAGCAATGAAGACCCAGCACAACCAATAAATAAATATTTTTAAAAATGATATTTTTGGAAGCTAGGAAAAATATATATTTAAAAGACTTTATAATTAGCAGGGCAATAGTTAGTGTAGCTATTAATCCATCAACAAATGTAGATTCAGGGAAGTGACAAAGTATTGCAGGCACTTCAAGTGAGGCACTTTAGAGATACAAAGTATTCACATAACATTCAGTCAAATGTAAAATAGTATATAAATGAGGTAAAATTTAGAAAAGAATGGTGTTAACTGTGAAGCCTACACAAATGTAAGCAATCATTACATATTCCCAACACCAGGGAATGGCTACCCTAAAAGCTCCCATCCAAAGGAAACCCTGGGATTCTCAGAGGAGATACCACGCGGTTAAAAGTAGGGTAAAGAGGGCAAAACTGGGAAAAAAATCATGCTTTACTGATTATATTTATTGCAGCAGTAAATTAAATAAATGATTCATAACAAATTATATAGCACCCAACATATGTACCAGCACTGGAAAAGGTGCTGACAATGCTACAAAAATGGACAGAACAAGAACTTAAATAATTCAGAAATTTATGGTCCAGTAGAAGAGACAGAACATAAATGAACAATCAGGGCATTAAATACACTGGGGCTTTACTGGCCCAACGGACACAGTGGACCTAGTTTACAAGCAATACTTTGACGGATAAGAATAAACTCAAATAAAAAGAAAAACCTAAAAACAAAGATGAGACAAACTGGCCCTTCTTTACCTACCCAGAATGACAAGTTTGGAGTTGCCCAGCGAATGCGAGCAGGAAGGTCATTCTGTTTGGGCATTTTATGCAGTTTGAATGAGGGAGTGTTGAGTGAATCTCCAAGTCAGAACGCCAGGAAAGGCATTCAGGACAACTGCTTGCTGCTGCTAAGTCGCTTCAGTCGTGTCCGACTCTGTGCGACCCCATAGACGGCAGCCCACCAGGCTCCGCCGTCCCTGGGATTCTCCAGGCAAGAATACTGGAGTGGGTTGCCATTTCCTTCTCCAGGACAATTGCTTAGGGCTGTGCAAATTTCCAGAGTAAAGAAGAATCAGGTGTCCCTGCTCTCTACTCTGAGAGGCAGAGCGCACCTGCGGCTTCCGAGACCGCCTCCTGCCCCTAGCCCGCCCAAAAGCCACCGCCAGCAGGGCTTGGAGCTGACCCTACCCAACAAAAGACAACCCAGGCTAGAGATCCCTCCTGAGGCTTGTCTTTCGTCCGCCGCGTTCCCGGCCAGGTCCGACAGTCTCGACGCCCACCTGGCCCAGGTGTCGACAACTCAGGAGGGAGGTCTGGAGCCACCCTTACCGTATAAGAAATCATACGTTCGACTCGCAGAGACTTTGCCCCAGGCCCCCAACTTCCCTCCGAACTGGGTTTGAGACACCGGCGGCTTGGCCTGGGGTTCTTCGATAGTCACTACGTGACTCATGGTGCCGGCTCTTCCCTGCCGCCAGCCAGGTCCAACTAGTGAAACCTAGCTGCTGCGTGCACCGTAGCTATGGTAACCCCCGCAGGGACCAGAGAGCAAGCGCCAGGCGAAGACAGGCAGCTAGTCCAGAAGAGAGGGGCGGGACTAGCGTGAGAGAGGCGGAGTCGAGTGACTAGCGGAAGGGGCGGGGCGAGGAGCGGAAGCGGAAGGGCGGGGAAGTGCGCAGAGAGGTGGAGCGTGAGGGGTGGGGGAAGAGGAGGGAAGGAAGGAGAAAAAGAGGGGCTGGCCTAGGGAGGGGAGGGCAAGGGGAGAAGGGCGGGGCAGGGGTAGAGAAGGACAAGGGGCTCGGGGGAGAGAAGGGCGGGGTGGGAGACGGACTGCCTCACTTCCCGCTTGCACTCTGGTGGTCAAGTCACGAGCGTTTAGCGGTCCCCCCACAGTCAACGCCAGGGGGCCGCAGACTGGGGAAAAGGTTGCTGCTGAAATCGTTGCAGCCATTTGCTAGTCACACTCCGTAGCCTCTTTCGGAAATTCCTGGGAAATCTTAGAGACTTCTAGAATAGTTGGGGACTTTCATTTCGAACATCCCCTTTCCGCAGGGCTTGTTCCAACTGAGGAATCCAAGCTCCTGAACGTCAGCCTTTGGCACACTATGAGCTCTGGTCCTGGATATCAGCGTTTGGGATGGGCTGGGTAATTAGTAAAAGTTAATGCACATTCTGCTGTCCCTTTCTGTGTGTATGTGTTAGTCTCCCAGTCGTGTTGAACTCTTTGCAATCCAATGGCCTCTGGCCCTCCAGACTCATCTCTCCATGGGATTTTCCATACAGGAATAGTGGAGTGGATTGCCATTCCCTTCCCCAGGGGATCTTCCCCACCCACAGATGGACCCTGGGTCTCCTGCATTGCAGGCAGAGTCTGCATTTCAAACTGATAACGGATTTTTTCACTTTAGTTATCAAATTTCAGAGAAATTGGTGGTGCCCTAGCAACCACCAGTGTTAACCAAAAAGATTTTGTTTGCTTAGTATCACTATGAATGAGTGCATTTTTACATATCAGATTCTTTTGATCTGTTATGATCATTATACTTCGTGATGTTCAAATTATCCCATTTGTCTAGTGACACACGTTAGAGTTAGCCTCTTTGTCTTTCTCATGTAATCCATAGGCACTTCAACAAGCCTCCTGCTTGCTATTCTTCTTTTCACACATATTCTTGGTTTTATTTTACTCTACTCCTGAACTTCTTGGGTTTTTTGCCAATCAGCCATGTATTTTGCCAGTTCCAAGTCTTCCCTCAAACTGATTGTTTTGCCTAAAATGCCTTTTCCTATTTATGCCCCTCAACTAATTTAGGTATCCTTCAAGACTTAGTGCTAATTTTGCCACCTTTATGTAGTCTCCCAAGTTCTGCAAGTAGAGCCAGACTTCTTTATTCCAGTGCTGTTATGTAGCACCAGTGGCATTGACCACTTTGTATTAGTAATTGTAACTTTGCTCCCCGCAACTGTGAGTTCATTGCCGGCACAGGCCTTCACATGGTCATTTTGTATCTCTGAAGTACCTGGTACATGAAAGCTTAATCAAATGTTTCCTAAATGAATAAATCCATCCATTTATTTTATAAATTTACTGGGCCGGAAAGAAGGCTGAACACCGAAGAATTGATTCTTTTGAATTGTGGTGCTGGAAAAGATTCTTTAGAGAGTCCCTTGAACTGCAAGATCAAACCAGGCTATCCTAAGGGAAATCAACCCTGAATACTCATTGGAAGGACTGATGCTGAAGCTCCAATACTTTGGCCACCTGATGCTGGGAAAGATTGAAGGGAAAAGGAGAAGAGGGCAGCAGAGGATGAGATGATTGGATGGCATCAGCAATTCAATGGACATGAACTTGGGCAAACTCCAGGAGATGGTGAGGGACAGGGAGGCCTGGCATGTTGCGGTCCATGGGATCACAAAGAGTCGGACATGACTTAGTGACTGAATAACAACAACACTGTCTACTATCAAATAGGTATTGAAGATCTAAGATGTTGGTACAACTCACTGTATGATGGGGAAAAAACATTAAAAAAACATGTAAAATACAGTCTTACAATGGCATGATGATATTTTTCTATCTCTGGGGACGGCTACATTTCCCACTTTCTGTTCGTTTTTCCCAAAATGCTCCTCACCCCTACCTTATCCTTACTGAGTCATCATCTGTGGTCTCAGCTACAATGATTCCCCTCCTCAGAAAGACTTTTCCTCTTTCAGATAAATTATCTGAAGTAGCCAACAGCCAGCCCCCTTGATAAACATATTGGAAGACACTAACCAATAGAATATGTCAAATATAATGGTTTATATATTTCATGGGAAATAGATGGGGAAACAGTGGAAACAGTGTCAGACTTTATTTTTTTGGGCTCCAAAATCAGTGCTGATGGTGATTGCAGCCATGAAATTAAAAGACTCTTACTCCTTGGAAGAAAGGTTATGGCCAACCTAGATAGCATATTTAAAAGCAGAGACACTACTTTGCCAACAAAGATCCGTCTAGTCAAGGCTATGGTTTTTCCAGTGGTCATGTATGGATGTGAGAGTTGGATGGTGAAGAAAGATGAGCTCCGCAGAACTGATGCTTTTGAACTGTGGTGTTGGAGAAGACTCTTGAGAGTCCCTTGGACTGCAAGGAGATCCTATCAATCCATCCTAAAGGAGATCAGTCCTGGGTGTTCGTTGGAAGGACTGATTTTGAAGCTGAAACTCCAATATTTTGGCCACCTCATGCGAAGAGTTGACTCATTGGAAAAGACTCTAATGCTGGGAAGGATAGGGCGCAGGAGGAAAAGGGGACGATAGAGGATGAGATGGTTGGATGGCATCACTGACTCGATGGACATGGGTTTGGGTAAACTCCAGGAGTTGGTAATGGACAGGGAGGCCTGGCGAGCTGCAATTTATGGGGTTGCAAAGAGTCAGACATGACTGAGCGACTGAACTGAACTGAATGGTTTATATATTATATTAATATATTATACATTAAACGTGATTGTTCTACATACACCATAGTGGTCATTTTGCTGGAGTTGCTCAACCTCTCCCTTGCTGGCTTTGGGGAAGCAGGTGGCCATATTTGAAAACCCAAATGGCAAGGAACTACAGGTCGCCTCTCGGAAATGAGGGTGGCCTCTAATCCCAGCAAGGAAGAAACCAAATTCTTCAGTCCTACAACTGCAAGAAACTGAATTCTGCCAACAACCTGAGATTAAAAGCATATTTTTCTCCAGTAGAATTTCAGATGAGACCACAGTCTCAGCCAAAATCCTCATTGCATTTTGTGAGACCCTAATCAGAGGAGCCACTTAAGCCATTCCTAGGTGCCTAAGTGCAGAAACTGTGAGATGGCACAAACCAACACAATTGTGGAAAGCAATTATCCTTCAATTAAAAAATAAATTTAAAAAATTTTTAAAAAGAACTCAATTACCTTTAAAAAATACATGTGTGTTACAACTAGGTTTGTGGTAACAATGTTGCACAGCAAAAAATGATTAATGTGCAATCTTTATGAAATTAGGTTGGAGAGGGGTGCTCCTTAATAACACAGCTTCATTTAAATCGAGGTTATACCATGCACATACACCATGCACATTTGGGAGACAGTTCTGCATGGGTCTCTTGCTTCTATTTGTCTTGCAAGGAGGTAGCTGTCTGCCTTTTCCTTTGTTTGTGCAGGAAGTAACCTTGGACAATAGAGGTAGTGTCTGTCTCTGGAGCAAGGGGCAGGTTTGCTTGCTGCCTTAGAAATCAGAGATCCTGTCTCCCTTTGAGCGAACGAACGGCAATCTTTCTCACTGTCCATTATCAAAGATTTGAATTTCCTAAGCTTCATTTCCTGTGTTGTAACACCTGTGATATCTATCACCTGGCCTTCTGTGGGAATCTGGGCTCAGGGAAGTGTTGCAAAAATGCTGATATTTGCCATTTCTGCTATAAGTAATAAATGATCCTTCATCTCTGACTCAACATTTTGCCAGTTTCTACCAGCTTTCATGAAACTGTGGCAGACACAGTAAATCTCAGACCTTTCAGAGTTCCTAAAATGCTATTGAGAATTTATGTACAGCACATATTTATTGTGGCAATTGGAAAGCATTTTTTCTTTTCAGGGGCAGAAATGTAGATACTATACTAAGTTTCCACTGAACCTGTAGCAAAACTTGAGAATTCAAGCCTTGTAATTCCTCTCTCTCAGCATATGGTGTCACTCCTTCTCTACCAACCTTGACTACCCACCCTTACTCAATAGTCTCCACACCTGGGTTTAGTTAGGCTTGAAAAATGGCTAATACCTTTATCATGGGAGAGATTTTAGAAAACATTCCCTTAGCTGTTGCTTGTTATATCACCAGGCTGGTCATCCCATCCACAGATGCCTGCTTAGTACCATCTGTAGCTCGTATTCCCATAGCACCATACAGTAATATATCCACTGTACTGTGAAAAAATCCATTACAGTAACTATTGCAACTCTTGCTGCCTACTAACTTAGCAATTACATCAACAGCAAAGAGTGCCAGAGGCTTAAAAGTAAAGTACTGCTGGTTAAAATTGTAATTGGGAAGTGAGAACTTGATATAAAGTTCTATCCACAGAATTTTCCAGGTGAGAACACTGGAGTGGGTTGCCATCCATTTCTTTCACCAGGGGATCTTCCCGACCCAGGGATTGAACCTGGGTCTCCTGCACTGCAGGTAGATTCTTTACCTCATGAGCCACCGGGGAAGCCCCACAGACAGAACCTCTAAGTGTCCCCCATCTGTACAGAGATGGTTGGTTGAATCTAATATTTCATTATTATCTCCATGTGCTACCTACTGAATTTAATCTCCAATTACAGGTTTCTCAAACTGCTGTGTTTTTCTTGGGGGAAGGGAATTATTGAGATTTTTCCTGGGGTAGAATGGGAAACATTGAATTACAACATTTTATAATCCTACTTTTTCTTTAGCTAAGGTCACCATAAATCTAAAGGCATTTAAGCTGGGTAAGAAAAGTAAAGCATGATGTCAAAGTAAAAATCAACAGTTGATCTGAAATCTTACTTATTCATAAATTAAAAAGCAGAAAAAAATAACCCTCACATGGACCCTTTCTGAAACAAGAGGAGAGTTGAGTAGCTGAATATAAATGGCTATATGTTTCACTTTGAAAACGAATATCCTCGGTATTCAAGGGAAGGAGAACATTCATCAGAAAGAAGTGCTTGTTGAAAGAGTTTAAGACCCACAGTGCTCAGGGAGGAAAACAAGGTCTTGTTTATATCTTGAATGCAACAGCTTAAAGGAAGTGTGGGTGGGACAAGACCTGCCAATACTAGCTTACCCTGAGAAACTCAGTGTGGTCACTGTAAGAACCCTGTCTTCACTGAAGCACCAAAGGACAACGAGCAAGAAAAATCCTTCCTCAGTTGCAGAAAGGCTGCTTCAGGTTTTCAGTCTATAATCTGTGTCTACAGCTTATCACAATTCTCTTAATTTCCTAAACCCTTGGCTCTTTCTCATTTCTTCTTTGTTCATTTCCTAGACACAAAAGTTCAGTAGCACAATTAAATACGTAATAATAATGATTAATTAAAAAATGATATTCATCTTTCATTTAGACTGACTGAGATGTAGATAACACATTCAACTGCTTTTGAACCCAGGTTCACATGCTGGATGCACAAAGAGGCCAAACAAACTGAAACGCTGGAGTTTGGAGCGGAGAAAGGTTTATTGAAAGGGCCAAACCAAGAGAATGGGCTGCTCCGGTGGAAAAGACCTGAACTCCCCTAAGGGTTTCAGGCAAATTTGCGGGCATAGCCACAGGGTGTGTGACTTTGTTCTGATTGGTTGGTGGTGAGATAGTGCTCCAGAAGTCTTAATCATCAGCCTTCTGGTTCCAATCAGCCAGAGGTCCATGTGCTTGTGCTCAGCCTGAAGTTACCATCCACCACCTGGGTGGGGGCCTTAGTTCCTGTAGTAGAACTCAGATCTGTATCAAGTTGTTATGTATATTCCTTTAGGAGAAACTAGGAGTCCTGTTGTTTTAATCACTAACTGTTTGACTCTGCACCTCTTGAACTCAAGGTCTAAGAGGCTGAAGCCTTTTTCCTATAAACAAGACATGGAGGGCCTAGAAAGACTTTTGTACCCAGGAGGGCCCCACAGGGTCCCTGCTCAGTTTCACAACTACTGTGAAGATTAAATGATGGTTGACAAACTGAACAGTTCTATATATAAGGAAGGTATGTAGTTCTATAGGTAAGAAGGTAATGTAGCTGAAGATTTATGTTGTCATTTCAACTGATAATTCAAAGTAAGCACATTCTACCTATGGACACATTATCTTTGACAAAGGAGGCAAGAATATACAATGGAGAAAAGACAATCTCTAACAAGTGGTGCTGGGAAAACTGGTCAACCATTTGTAAAAGAATGAAACTAGAACACTTCCTAACACCATTCACAAAAATAAACTCAAAATGGATTAAAGATCTAAACGTAAGACCAGAAACTATAAAACTCCTAGAGGAAAACATAGGCAAAACACTCTCCGACATAAACCACAGCAGGATCCTCTATGACCCACCTCCCAGAATATTGGAAATAAAAGCAAAAATAAACAAATGGGACCTAATTAAACTTAAAAGCTTTTGCACAACAAAGGAATGGGAGAAAATCATAGCAAATGAAGCAACGGACAAAGAATTAATCTCAAAAATATACAAGCAACTCCTGCAGCTCAATTCCAGAAAAATAAACGACCCAATCAAAAAATGGACCAAAGAACTAAACAGACATTTCTCTAAAGAAGACATACAGATGGCTAACAAACACATGAAAAGATGCTCAACATCACTCATTATCAGAGAAATGCAAATCAAAACCACAATGAGGTACCATTTCACGCCAGTCAGAATGGCTGCTATCCAAAAGTCTACAAGCAATAAATGCTGGAGAGGGTGTGGAGAAAAGGGAACCCTCTTACACTGTTGGCGGGAATGCAAACTAGCATAGCCACTATGGAGAACAGTGTGGAGATTCCTTAAAAAACTGGAAATAGAACTGCCATATGACCCAGTAATCCCACTACCAGGCATACACACTGAGGAAACCAGAATTGAAAGAGACACGTATACCCCAGTGTTCATCGCAGCACTGTTTATAATAGCCAGGACATGGAAGCAACCTAGATGTCCATCGGCAGACAAATGGATAAGGAAACTGTGCTACATATACACAATGGAATATTACTCAGCCATTAAAAAGAATACATTTGAATCAGTTCTAATGAGGTGGATGAAACTGGAGCCCATTATACAGAGTGAAGTAAGCCAGAAAGAAAAACACCAGTACAGTATACTAATGCATATATATGGAATTTAGAAAGATGGTAACGATAACCCTATATGTGAGACAGCAAAAGAGACACAGATGCATAGAACAGTCTTTTGGAATCTGTGGGAGAAGGTGAGGGTGGGATGATCTGACAGAATAGCATTGAAACATGTATATTATCATATGTGAAACAGAACGCCAGTCCAGGTTTGATGCATGAGACAAGTGCTCAGGGCTGGTGCACTGGGATGACCCAGAGGGATGGGATGGGGAAGGAGGGTGATGGGAGGGGGGTTCAGGATGGGGAACACAGGTAAACCCATGGCTGATTCGTATCAATGTATGGCAAAAACCACTACAATATTGCAAAGTAATTAGCCTCCAACTAAAATAAATAAATTTTAAAAAGTAAATGAAGATGACAGGCAGTCCTCAAAACAACAACAACAACAACAAAGTAAGCACATTCTAAAAAATCTGGGTTCTCTACTAAGAATTATCAGTGCCAATATGAATTTTTGGACAGTACTAAAAGAGAAAGTCAGTTCAGACAACATATTTTCTTTCTTTTGTTTTTGTTTGTTTCTCTGCTTGTTTAAGGGAGATCTTACTATGGTAAAAAGGACTTCTAGATTCTTGGCAGGGAAAAATAGTTTGGGGGGAATAATTTGTCTGAGTAAAAATCATTTATGCTGTGTCTCATGTGCTAACTACTATTGGGAGGCCAAAATGCATATGACAGTATGACCACACATCTAGAAAGACACAGTATCTGATCATGACAAAATGACTATTTTCACTTAAAAGCAAGGAAGTGGCCTAACCCCTAAAATAAAACTTTACATACCACCAAAAATGTAGTGAAAGAGGATATTACAATGATTAAATTCCATTTTTACCCCATAAAGCAGTGCATTCTAAACTTCATAGAGCAGGATGCAGTCAGCATAGTTGTCCTTGGACCTCAAGTACAAATGATTGACTTAATTGTCCTCCTCTGTGCGTGATGCATTATCATTATTGGTCCCTGCATGGGCACTTTATTTGCATTTATCTCTATTCTCTGCCCCAACTTGCCTCTGCTTATAAGCAACCATTCTGTTTAAATAAGTAAATTATGTCACACATTGTGTTCAGACATGCATTTTTGTTTTTGTACACCTTCTTTAAATTTATGCAAATAGTGTTGGGCTGTGTATCTATTCTCTTTCTGACTTTTTGCCACTACCCATGCTATTTAAAAATGTATCCATTTTACTATGTGTGTATGTTGTTAGTTTCTTCTAGTTTGAGCCCTAAACTCCACATCTACCTATCTACCTCCCCAGTATGAATGCCCAGATTGCCTTCAATTCCTTGCTACATAAATATGCTGTGACAATGATCACCATACATGTTCCATTATGGACTTGGAATATAGATCCAGGAATAGAATTGCTGTGTCATAGGTATGCACCTATTCTTAAATTAACCAGGTACTGCCTAACTGCCTTCCAAAATGGCAGGACCAGTCTCCATTCCCAAGGATTCCTGCATACTCACCAGTACTTGGCATTATCCAGTTGTTTAATTTCAGTCTAATGGGTGTAAAGTGATACTTCATTGTTATTTTATTTTCCATTTTTGTGACTAGTACTCTTGGAACAGCTCATGAGTGTTGACCTTGGTTTTTTGCTGCTATATATTCTACATATTCGCCTGTGTTAAACAAGCAGAAAAACAAAAAAGCTGTTTGACTATTTGTACTTCTATATATTGTCTGTTCATATCGAAACAGGAAGGAAGGGGGCAGGGCACAGCTTTTAAAAGAATGACATAGCCCAAGGACACAAAATAAACTGGTTTGAACCAAAGAGCTCCAAGATGGTAGACAAGTGTGTGTTAGTCACTCAGTCGTGTCCAACTCTTTGCAACCCCGTGGAGTGTAGCCCACTAAGCTCCTCTGTCCATGGGATTCTCCAGGCAAGAATTCTGGAATGGGCTGCAAGTAGATTTACACTAGACCTTGAGCCTCAGTATATATGTTCATTGGGCTTCCTTATGGCTCAGATGGTAAATCTGCCTGCAACACAGGAGACCAGGTTCGATCCCTGTATAGGGAAGATCCTCTGGAAAAGGGAATGGCTATCCATTCCAGTATCCTTGCCTAGAGAATTCCATGGACAGAGGAGCCTGGTGGGCTACAGTCATGGGGTTGCCAAGAGTCAGACATGACTGAACGACTAAGACTTTCACTTTCATACACTCATTTTAACACAAGCAAGCTAAATGTTATACCCATAAGCACCATGACAGTTCCAAGGCTGATCATAAAGGTCAAAAAGTGGGCAGTGACCCAATTTCTGGAAATCCCCAGCCATTCCCCGAAATAGCTGGAATACTACTCCTACTCACAGCCTATGAAATTACCCACCCCTATAAAAACTGACAACTCCCTATACCCTTAGGCCACTCTCACCTTCTGAGATGACCCACACTCTGTGGAGTGGATTCTCTCTAAATAAATCTACTTCTTATCTATCACTTTGTCTTTCACCAAGCTGTGATGAGACATTAAGAACCTGAGCTTCATTAAGTCCTGACATCAGGTGGGATCTCAATTAAAAGACTGGGTTCAAGTCCCAATCTGAGACACAGTTTTAATATCTCTTCTCCATTTTCCTATTGAGGTTGTTATTTTCTTGTTGTTATTTTATGTAAGTTCCTTAAATATTCTTGACATTACTCCCTTGTTGGACTTAATTGTTTCAGATACCTTTTACCAATTTGTCATCTACTTGTTAACTTGGTCTACAGTGTCTGATAAAAGACACTGAGGCGTATTAAAAATTTTAAGAGTTTATTTGAGCAAAAACTGATTCCAATCAGCAGCAGCAAATGAGAAGTGGTTAGGAAAGCTTCACCAGCATAAGCTTGGGGAGATGCTTTAACAGAAAAAAGGTGAAAGAAAAGTAAGGAAATTAGTTATGGCCTGGCTGCAGTGTAAAGCCTAGTTAACTACTTGTGATTGGTTGCCTTTAGCATTTTAAGTTTGTAACTCTGAGGCATTAATAGGCTTACATTTTGGTTTGCCTACATAGGTTGTCATGGCATCAGAACCACATGAGTCTAACGGTCTCCTTGTTTTGTTGCAGATCCCCAATTGGTCAGTGACCTCCTCAATGTCTCCTTGGCCTGGAGTTGCCAATACCAGTCAAACAAACATGGGGTTCAGTATAGCAAAGCATACACTTCATTCACTGATCAAGAAATGGAGAAGAGAGAGTTCATTCTCTAAATACACCTTCTTCCCTGGGGGAGGGGTAAAGGGGTTAGGAGGTAGGGACATCATCAAGGCTCTAGGAAATAGGGGGAGATTTTCAGTAGCAGCTGGGGCACACACTGTCTTCCATGCTTCTTTGCACACTGCATGAATCATGCCTAGCAAAGCGCAAGTCTCCTGCCTGGGTAGATTTTAACATAGTAATGAAGCAAAAAGTAACTTTTGCACACTGCCAAGTTTCATCTACTCTGAAAGATTCCTGTGGTCATGTCAGAGCCAGTCCAGTTTGGTTGACCATTGTACATTTCTTGAAGTACAGCTGTAAAATGTCTTTGACAAATACCAAGTTCTTTGAAATAAGTAAAAAGATAAATCAAGGCAAGCATCCATTACTTCTCAGGGGCAGGTATGGGTACAGTTTAATTAATTTAACATGTCCTTTGTAAATCCTCAAGCCTTTATTTTCATGTAATTAATTTCATCAAGTTTTTTACTTATGATTTATGCTTTTGAAATGTTGTCAAAAAGGTTGTGCCCCACCCCTTAGTATAGTTTGGTCTTTCACATGTAGATGCAGTACTTAATTTTTTCTAGTTTATTTACTTTTCCCCATTGACTTGAACTGTGTTTATTGTATATTCCGTTTCCAAGTGATGTTGATGTTGCTAGTTCAAGAAGCACTGTATGATTAACAAGATAACTGAACAATGGGAGTGAACAGCTAGTTGAAAGAATGGTGGATAGCCCCCAACTAAAATAAATAAATTTATTAAAAAAAAAAAAAGAAAGAAAGAATAGTGGATAAAGGTGAATTTGAGAGAATGTAAGGACTCGCCTGGTGGCTCAGTGGTAAATATGCCAGCAATGAAGGAGATTTGGGTTCAATCCCTGGGTTGGGAAGATCCCCTGGGGTAGAAAAAGAGTCAGACATAGCAACTAAACAACAACAAATATATTGTGTTATTAAATGTATCAGCCCAGAATGAAGTAAAAATCATGCTTATTAGTAGTTTTTAGATGACAAAATGGGGATGGTTTTAGTATCTTTGAAAATACACATATAGATATTACTCCTACACAACACCAGTTCACAGATACACCTCAGGATTCCCTAAGCTAAATCTCTGAAATACAGAAAGAAACCTTGGTTAGGTGATCCTGAAAGCTTCATCACCCAAAATATCTATCTCTAGGCAGCTACTTATATAATGTCTGGAAATCTTGCTTTAAAAAGTAAGTTCATTCTTCCTCCAACAATTCGTTGCAGGAAAAAAAGCAATGGTTATGTGCATTCTATTGCAAGTAACATAGGCACCAGTTTACTTAACTACCTAGGAAGGTAGGTATTAATTGACTTTGAGAAATAACAAGGAAAAGGCAATTTTCAGTTTTACTAACTGGCATATTTGACCTATGATTGGACAATTCATACTGAAATCAAATCAGTAAGAGAATGAGCTATAAATTGAGAATTTAAATTGAGTCAGGTGAGGTATGAGTAGTAGGGATTTTTTTTTTCAAGACTTGTGGATTGGATTGTTCAAATGTCTTTTGACTACATCAGTGAAGGGGGGTGGGAAGGACAATAAGAAGGCAAATAATGCTGAGCATAAAATACTGGGAGCTAATGTGATATTCAAGAGGAAATGGCTTACACTAGTGGTTACTCTCGTTCAGTGTTCATCATTTGTGGAGGGTGTAGGGTTGAGAGATCTGAGTTGCCTTACTACTTTCCTTCTTTGTGTTGTTGTTCAGTCACAAAGTTGTGTCTAACTCTTTGCAACCCCACGGACTGCAGCACATCAGGCTTCCCTGTCCTACACTATCTCCTGGAGTTTGCTCAAACTCATGTCCGTTGAGTCAGTGATGCCATGCAACCATCTAACCCTCTGTCACCCTCATCTGTTCCTGCCCTCAACCTTTCCCAACATCAGGGTCTTTTCCAATGAGTTGGCTCTTTGTATAAGGTGGCCAAAGTATTGGACGTTTAGTTTCTGCATCAGTCCTTCCAATGAATATTCAGGGTTGATTTCCTTTAGGATCGACTGGTTTGATCTCCTTGCAGTCCATGGGACTCTCAAGAGTCTTCTCCAGAAACACAATTCAAAAGCATCAATTCTTCGGTGCTCAGCCTTCTTTATGGTCCAACTCTCACATCCATACATGACTACTGGAAAAACCATAGCTTTGACTATATGGACATTTGTTGGTAAATTAATGTCTCTGTGTTTTAATACATTGTCTAGGTTTGTCATAGCTTTCCTTCCAAGGACCAAGCATCTTTTAATTTTATGGCTGCCATCAACATCCTCAGTGATTATGGAGCCCAAGAAAGTAAAATCTGTTACCATTTCCACTGTTTCCCCATCTATTTGCCATGAAGTGATGGGACCAGAAGCCACAACCTTATTTTTTTTAATGTTGAATTGTAAGCCAGCTTTTTCACTTTCCTATTTCACCTTCATCAAGAAGCTCTTAAGTTTCTCTTCACTTTCTGCCATTAGAGTGGTATTATATGCATATCTAAGGTTGTTGATATTTCCACCGGCAATCTTGATTCCAGCTTGTGATTAATCCAGCCTGGCATTTCTCGTGATGTACTTTGCATATTCCAGAAAAACATCTACCTCTGTTTCAATGACTATGCTAAAGCTTTGATTGTGTGGGTCATAAAAATTGTGAAAAGCTCTTAAAGAGATGGGAATACCAGACCATCTTATCTGTCTCCTGAGAAACCTGTCTGTGGGTCAAAAAGCAACAGTTAGAACCCTGTACAGAACTACTGACAGGTTCAAGATTGAGAAAGGAGTACAACAGGGCTGTCTGCTGCCACTCTGTTTGTTTAACCTTTATGCTGAGCATATCATGAGAAAAGCTGGGCTGGATGAATTACAAACTGGAATCAAGATAGGTGGGAGAAACATGAATAACCTCAGATATGTGGATGCTACCACTCTAATGGCAGAAAGCAAAGAGGAACTAAAGAGCCTCTTGATGAAGGTGAAGGAGGAGTGTGAAAGAGCCAGATTAAAACTAAATATTAAAAAAACTAAGATCATGGTTTCTGGCCCTATTACTTCATGGCAAATAGAAGGGGAAAAATGAAAGTTGTGACAGGTTTCCTCTTCTTGGGCTCTAAAAATCACTGTGGATGGTGTAGCCATGAAATCAGAGGCAATTGCTTCTTGGCAGGAAAGCTATGACAAACCTAGACAGTGCATTGAAAAGCAGAGACATAATGTCTCTGATGATAAAGGTTTGTATAGTCAAGGCTTATTTATGGTCTTCCCCGTGGTCATGTACAGTTGTGAGAGCTGGACAGTAGAGAAGACAGAACTCCAAAGAATTGATGCCTTCAAGCTGTAGTGCTGGAGAAGACTTCTGAAAGTCCCTTGGACAGCAAGGAGATCAAACCAGTCAATCTTAAGTGAAATCAACCCTGGATATTCCTTGGAAGGATTGATGTTGAAGCTCCAGTATTTGGTATCTGATAAGAACAGCTGACTCATTGGAAAAGTTCCTGATGCTGGGAAAGATTGAGGACAGAAGGAGAAGAGGGTATCAGAGGATGAGGTGGCTGGATGGCATCACCTATGCAATGGACATGAACTTTGGCAAACTTTGGGAGATGGTGAGGGACAGGGAGGCCTGGTACACTGCAATCCATGGGGTCACAAAGAGTCAGAGATGACTGGGCAACTGAACAACAACTCTGCATATAGGCACTTCCCAGGTGGCGCTAGTGGTAAAGAACCCACCTGCCAATGTAGGAAACTTAAGAGATGCAGGTTCAATCCCTGGGTGAGGACGATACCCTGGAGGAGGGCATGGCAACCCACTCCAGTATTCTTGCCTGGAGAGTCGCCATGGACAGAAGAGCTGGCAGGCTACAGATAATAGGGTTGCAAAGAGTCAGACATGAGTGAAGTGACTTAGCACCTATGCACACTGCATATAAGTTAAATAAGCAAGGTGACAATATAGAGCCTTAATGAACTCCTTTCTCAATTTTGAACCAGTCTGTTGTTCCATATCTGGTTCTAACTATTGCCTCCTGACCTGTATACAGGTTTCTCAGGAGGCAGGTAACATGGTCTGGTATTCCCATCTCTTTCAGAATTTTCCAGTTTGTTGTAATCCACACAGTCAAAGGGTTTAGTGTAGTGAATGAAACAGAAGTAGATGCTTTTCTGGAATTCCCTTGCTTTTTCTATGATAAAGCAGATGTTGGCAATTTGATCTCTGGTTCCTCTGTCTTTTCTAAATCCAGCTTGTACATCTGGAAGTTCTCGGTTCAGGTACTGCTGAAGCCTAGTTTGAAGGATTTTAAGTATTACCTTGCTAGCATGTGAAATGAGTGCAATTGTGTGGTAGTTTGAACATTCTTCAGCATTGTCCTTCTATGGGATTGGAATGAAAATTGACCTTTTCCAGTCCTGTGGCCACTGCTGAGTTTTCCAAATTTGCTGGCATATTGAGTGCAGCACTTTAATGGCATTATCTTTTAGGATTTGAAATAGCTCAGCTGGAATTCCATCACCTCCACTAGCTTTGTTCATAGTAATGTTTCCTACGGCCCACTTGACTTCACATTCCAGGATGTCTGGTCAGGTGAGTGACCACACTATCATGGTTATTTGGGTCATTAAGACCTTTTTTTTTGTATAGTTCTTCTGTGTATTTTTGCCACTTCTTAATCTCTTCTGCTTCTCTCAGGTCCTTGCCATTTCTGTCCTTCACTGTGCCCATTCTTGCATGAGATGTTCCCTTGGTATCTCAAATTTTCTTGAAGAGATCTCTAGAAGAATTCATTAGAAGAAATGGAGTAGCCTTCATAGTCAACAAAAGAGTCCAAAAATGCAGTACTTGGGTGCAATCTCAAAAATTACAGAATGATCTTGGTTCATTTCCAAGGCAAATCATTCAGCATCACAGTAGTCGAAGTCTATGCCCCAACCTCTGATGCCAAAAAACCTGAAGTCGAGCAGTTTTATGAACACTGACAAGACCTTCTAGAACTAACACAAAAAAACGATGTCCTTTTCATCATAGAGGATTGGAATGCAAAAGTAGGAAGTCAAGAGATACCTGGAGTAACAGGCAAGTTTGGTGTTGGAGTACAAAATGAAGCAACATAAAGGCTAACAGAGTTTTTCAAGAGCATACACTGGTCAAGAGCATACACCCTCTTCCTACAATACAAGAGATGACTCCACACATGGACATAACCAGATGGTCAATACCGAAATCAGATTGATTATCTTCTCTTCAGCTGAAGATAGAGAAGTCCTATACAGTGAGCAAAAACAAGACCTGGAGCTGACTGAGGCTCAGATCATCAGCATCTTATTGCAAAATTCAGGCTTAAATTGAAAAAAGTAGAGAAAACCACTAGGTCATTCAGGTACGACCTAAATCAAATCCCTTACAATTATACAGTGGAAGTGACAAATAGATTCAAGGGATTAGATCTGATAGACATAGTGCCTGAAGAACTATGGATGGAAGTATGGATGGAGGTTATTAACACTGTACAGGAGGCGGTGACAAAAATCATCTCCGAGAAAAACAAACGGCAAGAAGGCAACGTGGTTGTCAGAAGAAGCCTTACAAATAGCTGAGAAAAGAAGAGAAGAGAGAAGCAAAGGAGAAAAGGGAAGTATACCCAACGGAATGCAGAGTTCCAGAGAATAGGAAGGCGAGATAAGGAAATCTTAAGTGAACAACGCAAAGAAATAGAGGAAAATAATAGACTGGGAAAGACTAGAAGATCTCCTCCTTTGTGGGTCCTCCCACTTTCATTTCCCTTCTCTGCTCCTGGACCAAAGAGACGTCCTCACATTAATACCTCATTTTGACTCTTCTGCGCAGCGCCTTTAAAAAAAAAAATCCCTCCTTTCCCCTCTCTTCCCCCAATTGTGGAAGAGAGGCAGGACTTCCTGTTCTTTTCAGAGCCACGGCCGGAAGTGAGTGCGCGCAAATCGGCTTTGCCAAGTCTGGAGAGTTCAGACGGTCTGCGCTAGTTGCTGCTTTTGGGCACGAAAAATGCCAGGTCTGGCGGCCGCAAGCCCTACCCCATCTGAGTCACAGGAGAAGAAGCCGCTGAAGCCCTGCTGCGCCTGCCCGGAGACCAAGAAGGCGCGCGATGCGTGGTCAGTGCGCAGTCCGGGAGGGGGCGGCCGGAGGCTCCGCGTTTAGCGTTCAGGCACTTCTGCCCTGCCTGGGGCTGGTGTTGGTCCTCGCTTAGGGGTGTGGTGCTCTTGAAGGTTATAGAGTCCAATAGGCTTCGCTGTTGGCTGTCTGTAGACTGAGCCCTTAGCTCACCCTTGGGAAACAGATGAAGGGATTGGAAAGAGGTCAGATTGACTCGGGTTTGCTTCGTCCACTCATTCCTTCCTACAAAGGGTTTCTGAACGTGGAAATGTTATGGGTCAAGCACTGCCTTAGGGTCAAAAACGTAGAAATGGGTAAAGATGCTGCTTGATTTAAAGGAGCTTAAAGTTAATGATTGCTGTGCGAGGTTTGGCAGTATCAAAGAGTACGTTTTCTGGTGATTTCTCCCAAAATTTAGACATAGTTAGACACAGGGTACGTTTCTTAACACTACAGAAAACCCCCTTATCCCCACCTCTTTTAGCTAGATGATTTAAAAATCAACCAGGCTATGACATAGATGACATTACAGTGTTCAGAATAGTACATCTAGATTACCTTCAACTCGCATTCTTGTTTTTATTGTATACAGCCTCTATTGTGGAACAAATATCTGAAGGAATCTTAAGATATGTGAGTGTTACACCTCTCCCTCCAGTCCCTTTTTGTCCTTACATAGAAAGTAAAGACAGCATAAGTGACATTAACACTAAGTATTTTGCAAGTAATACTGTGAAGGGAGAATTGAAGACTACAGTGGGATACTGTGCTTCCACAGTTAAAAACAGTAGGTGCTTATTGAACCTTCAGATAGTATTGCATCATGATTAAGAGCCTGGGATCCAGTTTCAGGGTTTGAGTCCTGGTTCACCAACCAGCTTTGTGACCTTGAGCAAATTAACATCTCTGCCTCATATCTGTAAAATGAGCCTAAGTTTTCTGCCTTCAGGATTACTGTGCTATAAGTCATATTTGGTACTTAGCACAGTATTTTCAGTATTTAATAAATGATCAGGGCAAGCTAGCTAGTATTTTCTAAAGGAGCTTGCTATCCCATGCAGACAGCCATTAAAGCTAGTGAAAGATAGGTTGTATTTAGAAGGAAGCAGAACCTACCTTTTTTAAAGTTAACTTCTGCATCAGTTACCTCTGACCCCTGTGGCGGCTCCCCAGGTTATTTAGAGTCAGGAGTCAGTTTTTTCATGTAATTGATTTTTTTCGTGGTCCTAGTCTTTGCTTTGTAATTTTACAAGTGAAAAGTTCTTCGATCATCATGAGTGAGGCTCCTCAGGCCACCCTTGGCAGCCAGATGTTTTTTGCTGTTGTGTTGGGTGTCTTGTGGCTAGAAGTAAATTTATTTAGAGGTATTTGAATGCAGAGCAGAATAAAAAATGTAATTCCTCTGTGATAGGCAAAAAATTAAGCTCTTCTTTCTGTACATTTAATGTTAACTTTTTACTCAGTTTATTTCATTACAGAGCAGTATTATTCCTTGGATATTGTCTAGGGTCAGTATTTAATATGCATAATTATTGCTTCTAATCAGATTCTTCTACTCTCCAAAACTAGTTATCTGTGGAATGTTTTCATGGGCAAGGAAGTATCACAAGAGCCAGTAAAAACAAATTTGGTGGGTCTTCCCTGGTGGTCTAGTGGTTAAGACTCAGCACTCTCAATGCAGAGGGTCCAGGTTCGTTCCCTGGTCAGGGAACTAGATCCCATATGCCGCAACCAAGAGTTCCCACGCCACAACTAAAGATCCTGCATGCGGCAATTAAGACCCAGTGCAGCCAAATTAATTAATTAATTAAAATAAATATTTAAAAAAAAAAAAAAACAAATTTGGTATAATTCCGTTTTTAAAACTCCAGCTGTATTCTGTCAGATCCATGTTCTGCCTCACTCCTTATCACTTATGCTTACTTACCGCTAATGTGCTTAATACCTACTTTATTAACAAGTACATTTTGTTTTATAGCATCATTGAGAAAGGAGAAGAGCAATGTGGACACCTAATTGAAGCCCACAAGGAGTGCATGAGAGCCCTGGGATTTAAGATATGAAATGGTGAGCATGGTACTTTCTTATTGGGAAGGTAATACATTGGCTGATTGCTTCAAATTTGTGTATTGCTTTACAGGTTTAGCAATCATTCAGCAGCATTCTTGGGGCTTCCCTCATAGTTCAGTTGGTAAAGAATCTGCCTGCAATGCAGGAGACCCAGGTTCAATTCCTGGGTCAGGAAGATCCTCTGGAGAAGGAAATGGCAACCCACTCTAGTATTCTTACCTGGAGAATCCCATGGACAGAGGAGCCTGGCGGGCTACAGTCCATGGGATCACAAGACACGACTTAGCAACTAAACCACCACTTGTCTGAAAGGTAGCTCACCTGCTTAATCTAACATGCCTTAGTATAACTAGAGAAATAGCTTGTAAGTTTCTAGTGTACAGAGTAAATGATGCTAATAAATTGAGAAATACGGGACTTCCCTGGTGGTCCAGTGGTTAAGACTCCCAGCTTCCACTGCAGGGTCCCTGGGCTCCATCTATGGTTGGTCAGGATCCTGCATGCTGCATGTTGCCACCAGAAAAAAAGAAATTGAGAGTGTTTTATGGATTTGGGAAGGGGACAATTAAGCTTTCGAGTAAGGGCTTGACAAAAGCTTTTAGAGTTATGTTAGAGAAGAATCATGGCTTAGGAAGTTCAGAATATCCAGACAAAATTCAGTTGTCTGATTAAAAGGGAAATATTCTCTCTTTTTTGTTTCTAATCTTGTGAGTTTTTAGAAAGAGCTTTTTTAAAAAAATTAATTTATATGTTATAATTGGAGGCTAATTACTTTACAATATTGTGGTGGTTTTTGCCATACATTGACATGAATCAGCCACGGGTGTACATATGTCCCCCTGTCCCAAACCCCCCCTCCCACCTCCCTCCCCATCCCATTCCTCTGGGTTGTCCCAGTGCACCAGCTTTGAGTGCCCTGTTTCATGCATCAAACTTAGACTGGTCATCTATTTCACATATGGTAATATACATGTTTCAATGCTATTCTCTCAAGTCATCCCACCTTCACCTTCTCCTATAGAGTCCAAAAGTCTGTTCTTTGTATCTGTGTCTCTTTTGCTGTCTCACAGGGTCATCATTTCCATCTTTCTGAATTCCATATATATGCGTTAATATACTGTATTGGTGTTTTTCTTTCTGACTTAGAAAGAGCTTTTAAATACGGAGTAGGCAGCGCATGGAAGCATTGCTTTCTGCAAAACAGAAATGTAATTGTTGCTGTTTCTTTTGTACCATGCTTTATTCCAATAAAACTAAAACCTCAGTTTTTTTTTTTCTTTTGGCCGTGCTGGGTCTTCGTTGTTGCATGGGCTTTTCTCTAGTTGCAGAGACTGGGGGTACTCTCTAGTTGGGGTATGCCGACTTCTCATTGCAGAGGCTTCTTTTGTTACGGAGCACAGGCTCTAGGGTGCTCGGGTTTCATGTGGACTCAGTAGTTGTGCCTTGCAGACCCTAGAGCACTGGTTCAGTAGTCGTGGTGCATGGGCAAATTTGCCACACGGTCTATGGGATCTTCCCAGATCAGGGATCGAACCCGAGTCTCCTGCATTGGCAGGTGGATTCCTTACCACTGAGCCACCTGGGGAAGCTCCTCTGGACATACCAAGTGTTCAATAGAAGATTCTTAATTAAATGAATGAATAAATGAGGAAACTAAGGCCCATGTGTATGAAGTGACTACCTATAGGCAGGGTCTGACCTGTATCCTCTGTCTCTAGACAGATTCCCTCTGCTTGGTGCCCTTACTCCCCCATAACATCCACACCATACCACCATTTTAATAATAGCTGAGAGATAAAGCCAAAGCTACATACCAGTATAAAAGTAATAGAAAGCCTGGCTTCTTTCCCTTTCACCTGTTTCCTGCCTCTTTGGAATTTTACATGTGACCAGCCTTCCTCATTGAGCTGTGAAAAAGGGGGGATAAGGAACCAGCTGATAAGTCTATGAGGTGGAAAACAGTCTAGACTGAAAGTCCTGAGGCTTAACTTTGGTTCTCCTGTTCTCTAGCTTAGCGTGTGTTTTGCTTGAACTAAATATATGTTCATTAAGATATTAATCTAATCATATCTGGGTTTTACTTTTTTGTTTATAAAAAGAGAACCACAATATATTTTGTGATTTTTATGTATGGTATTATAAACCTGTGTATACAAGATATACTTAAGTGACTTTTTAGAAAGCTCATGGTGAATCATTCTGTAAAATAAGTAAATATGGTTGTGGGGAGCTTAAAAAGTATAACTATTTTAAAAAAATATACTATTTTTAAAAAGTATAACTTGATTATTTCAGAGACACGGAATCTCAACATTTGTACATGATTTCCTTGTCCCTAACCTTTCTTTCTAGTCAGTTGTGTAAGCTGTTGCTTAGGGTTAAGCCTGCCTTGATAAAAAGGGTGATTTTTTAAAATGCTAATTTTAGGAGCATCAGAAGTTTCTCTTGGACTTCATGTGGATCTCAAAGGTGATACAGTTATTGCTATAAGTAACATATATTCACAAGGACCAGAAGATATCATGGTTTTCTTTGTTATTGGGATGGAGAATGAGAGTGATTCCTATGGCTTCATTTGTGTATAAAAGAAAATGCAAGAGTTTTGGACTTAGAAAACAGGGTGTTTAACCAGTTGTGTGGTTTTGAGCAAGTCCTTAACTGAGCCTTAGTTTTCTCATGTGTAAAGGAGAGAGAACAGTACGTGACCAAACTACTTCTTAGAGTCATCGTGATGATTAAATGATATATGTATGAATAGGCTTTGTAAACTGTCAAAGAGAAACCAGATAGCCATATCTTGGAATTGTGGATAGCAGACATTCTATTGAGGTCTGTTTAATATATGTCCTGATGATGTATTTTTGAATCCTGGTTATGAAAAGAATCTGAATCCATGTAGGGCCTTTCTTAGGATTGAGAATATATTTTTTATTTTCAGCACAATGCTACTTTTGGAAGAGGAACAGGTGTTTGGATCTACTTTGGTCCTAGATGCCTTATTTCCCTATCCCCCATGGGGAAATGGAGGGACCATGAAGTTAAAAAAAAAAAAAAAGACTTGCTCAAGTTAGGAATGGGTAGGTGGTGGGATTAAAACTAGAATCTTGATCTTGTTTTGTTTTGTTTTGGCTGCTCTGGGTCTTTGCTGTGTGCGGGCTTTCTCCAGTTGCATAGAGCAGGGGCTCCTCTTCTTCGCGGTGCCCGGGCTTCGCATTGTGACAGCTTCTCTTGTGAAGCACAGCTCAGTAGTTGCGGCTCTAGGGCGCTAGAGCATGGGCTCAGTAGTTGTGGGGTATGGGCTTAGTTGCCCCAAGGCATGTGGAATCTTCCTGGACCAGGGATCAAACCTGTGTCCCCTGCCTTGGCAGGCAGATTCTTTACCACTAGACTACCTGCTGCTGCTAAGTTGCTTCAGTCGTGTCTGACTCTGTGCGACCCCATAGATGGCAGCCCACCAGGCTCCGCCGTCCCTGGGATTCTCCAGGCAAGAATACTGGAGTGGGTTGCCATTTTCTTCTCCAGTGCATGAAAGGGAAAAGTGAAAGTGAAGTCGCTCAGTCGTGTCCACTCTTAGCGACCCCATGGACTATAGCCTACGAGGCTCCTCCGTCCATGGGATTTTCCAGGCAAGAGTACTGGAGTGGGGTGCCATTGCCTTCTCCGACTAGACCACCAAGGAAGTCCAAATCTAGGTCTTTTTTCACCCTCCAGATTGCAAGCACTTTATACTTCACTCCTTGCACTTAATGAGATTTTACTGCCAACGTATTCATTTTTAGGTTTACCTAAAACTTTATTTTGAATGCTAGTTACAAAGACCTTTTGTTGAAATACAGAGGTGGATATAACTCAGTAACTAGGTCAGTAACTGGGTAAAATTCAACACTACTATCTGCACTGTTGTAAGATAAACTTAACTAAATTGGTATCTCTTACACCATTAGACCACATTTTTCTGAGGATAGCGTCAAAGGAAAAATGTTTTGCAATCTCAGATCTTCCCAGTAATGATCATGAAAGTTCCTTAATTCAAAAACTTTAGTAGCTTTTATTTTCTAAATAAGATCTTAATTGTACCTTGAATCCAGAAAATTGAACTTAATATGGAAGTAAGTACATTCAACCAGAAGTGTACCTTATATTCATCTGAGGAATGTTTTCCAAAATTCACAAGCTTGAGCCCTGATCTGCACCTGTTAACTGAAGCTCCTAGATAATTTTCAGGTGTTCCTGTCTTTAAGAACCACTGGCTTAAGCTGAAGAAGTGGTAGGGATAATACTAAATATAAATTGCCTGAAGATTTAATAGCAGCAAAAATAGAGACTTGAAAACTACTCCTAAGAAAAAATAGGGTGCCATGGTGATGATTCTAGACATTTACAACTGCTTTTTTTTTTCTGGCTACGCTAGGACTTCGTTGCTGTGTAAGGAATTTCTCTAGTTGCGGCATGCAGGGGCTACTCACAGTTGAGGTACACAGGCTTCTCATTGCAGTGGCTTCTCTTGTGCAGTACAGGCTCTAGGCACACAGGTTTCAGTAGCTGCAGCATACAGGCTTTAGAGTGCTGGCTCAGTAGTTTTGGTGCACGGGCTTAGTTGCTCCATGGCATGTGGAATCTTCCCACACCAGGGATCCAACCCGTGTCCTCTGCATTTGGCAGGTGGATTCCTATCCACTGGACCACCAGGGAAGTCCATGACTGCTTCTTTTACTGAAAGAGAAACTAGAGGAACCTAAAACCTGCTTAGAAATGGCAGCTGGCATCTTTCTGCCTTTAAGACCCAGGAGGAACCTAGAGAACACAGTTTGGGGGCTAAAATCTTTGAAAGAAATTAAAGGACCAGCAGTGAGTGGTGATGATACTCAGTATTTATCAAGCTTGATTGAACTTAATATTTGGTTAACATATGCTTAAAATATGCTCATTTCACACACATAAAACAAACTCAGAGACAACTGATGATGTCTGAAAATATGATCCTGAGAGTCAAGAAAAAGGGTCATTTTTGCTATTTGAACATTTATTCATTCAATAGATAACTGTCTCCTGTCAAGGACTTTATACACAGAGGCTTTCAGTGGGTAGCCCCCCTGATGATGAGTAGCGGATAACAAAAGAGGTAGCAATACTACACAGACTGCCATCTCTTGAAATGATGAGTAACTTCATTTTTGCATATGTTTACATGTATTCTTCCTCTGAGCCTTTTAGAAAAGAGAGAATTTATATATTTATATTGTTGATAAAGCTTATCTTTTCTAAACCAAATGCAGGAATAGGTAGGTGAGGGAAGCACTTGAATTAGACTTGAAGAGTCGGCCAGTCCAAATTGCTTAGCTGCCTTGTTAGCATTGTTCCTGTCTTCTGGGATAGGAGTGAGGGTGGGTACGAGCTGTTTGGAGAGACACCTACTATGACCAGCAGCCCTATCCTCTGCTGCTCTCCCTTTTTGATCTTTCCAGATTCATTTCAAAAGTGTTACCCTTACTTTGCCCTTGGGTTTGAGTGAGTAACTTTCCACAGGAAATGCCTTGTATACAGAGCTGACCTGCCTTCCACTTCGTGGATCTTTGCCAAACATACTTGAGTCAGCAAGGAGGGAGTTGCCAGTCTCTTCGCTTGAAAATCTGTAAAAAATAAACCTCTCTGGGGAAGGTGTTTTTGAGAAAATAAATGAACATATAGTTTTTACTTCAACAAAGACTTTAAAGATTAAACCTTGTAATGGATTAAACAGTTTCCATGATGTTCTTATAGTTAAAGTTAAGCAAAACTAGAATTTTACAGTGTAGATCTTTTATTTTGTGACTGGTTTAGACTAATTGTGGCAGTTAGTTAATAGTCCTCGGCTGAAGCATATATTTCTAGCATCTTAATTCCTGACTCTATAGATCTGGCATGATGTTTGAAATTTGAAACTTTCTAAAATACATTTTTTTCACAGGTGTTCTGCTTTGGGAGTGAATAGTTCCTGAAAAATGAAGAAGATTCAATAACTTTGGGAGTTCCTTGCTGAAAATTGATAAATAAAAAATTATTTATAATTTATTTAAAAAAATCCCTATTTAAAAGTCTTCAGGTGTGTTCCTTTTTGTATTCCTCACATCCTCAAGTGGTATTTATTTTTCTTAAGGAATATCTGTGGGTTTCTCATTTGTGGAGTCAGACAACCTTGGATCAAAAATATTGGGGGGTGGGGGCAGGGGAATTCCAGAAAGTTCCAAAAAATAAAACTTGAGTTTGTCATTTTTTTTCAACTATTTATATAGTATTTAGAGCTGTTTACATTGTATTTACAACTATTTGCACAACATTTAAATTTTATTAGGTATTATAAATAATCTAGAGATGTATATAGGAGGATGTGCTTAAGTTATATAGAAATACTACACCATTTTGTATAAGGGACTTGAGCAAACACAGGTTCTGGTATCCACAGGAGGGTCCTGGAACCAATTGCCCCAGATCCTGAGGGACTGACTGTAATATAAACAAATCTTATAACAAATTTCTTATGTTCTTGTTGTCATTCTGGGAACTCTGGATATTTTTTGTCAAGAGAAAGCAGATACTGATCTTACCTAATGAAATCACAAAAATTAGTTATAAAGAAGTACTCAATTTATAATGGATATGGTAGTCAAACCATCTCATTGAAGGTTTTGTTTTTTATTTTTAACTTTTTTAAAGGTAAGAATTGGACAAGTCTTCAGTCTTAATATTTTAAGTAATTATTGTTCTTCAGTAATTCTCTCTTTTCTGAAAGTAACTTGTTTAGATTTTGGACCACATCAGGGTGCGTTGGCTTGAAAGATCTCTACTGTTTGGCATAATTAAGTGTACTTTTTTTACATTTTAGAATAGACTAGGATCATAAGTTTAATGCCTAGGGGCCAAACAGTTATCTCTTATTAATTAGAAGCTGGCCCAGGTCAGAGGCTGGATTTTTACAAATAAGTCACTAATGAAATAGCGCAGTCCTACACTATAGTGATACAGAATATATGTTCTATTCACTGTGTTCTATAGTTCTAACATATAGAACATAGTGAATAGAACACAAAGTGTGGATCACTTACTATAGCAGCCCTGTGGTCCTATTAGCTGCTTTTGAGCAAATGAGGCATTTGGTCATATTCTGTCTTTGAATTTTAAATCTCAACAACAAAAGATACTGTGAAAACTAATGAGAATATGTAGGGTTCATGTGTCATACGATTGGAAGATTGCTTCTTTAAAAGGAGCTGAACTAGATTGTTCCTAAGGATTCTTTCCTAGTTAAGACATGGCTCTGGAGACTTCCCTGGCGGTCCAGTGGCTAAGACCCCACACTTCCAATGCAGGGGGTGCAGGTTCAATCTCTGGTGGGATAACCAGGATCCCACATGCTGTACAGCTGGGGGAAGAAAAGAGCGTAGCTTTGAAGTGTGACAGGCGTAAGTTCAACAGATGGCTATGTGACCTCAAACAAGTCAATCTCTTTGGGTTTGTTTTTCAAAACAAAAAAATTAGGTCATTTTTCTATGCTCCTTTTTTTTTGTTTGTTTTTGACTGTGCCAGGTCTTGTTGCAGCACACAGGATCTAGTTCCCTGACCAGAGATCAAACCCTTGTCCCCTGCATTGGAAGTATAGAGTCTTCACCACTGGACCACCAGGGAAGTCCTTATGCTACGTATTTTTAATGCAATCATAGTATTAACTTTTCTCCATAATATATTTTATCACCTGTGAGTGTATTTCTACAATATGGTTTCTATTAGCTATGTACAAATCTACTGCATGGCTTACCATAAACAATTCTCTATCTGTACATTCATTTCATTAAACAAATGTTTATAGAATGCCTGTTATATGTTAGATACCATTCTAGGAACTGGGTCTCAGTATTGAATAGAATACATACCAGATATCTAAATTATTTCTGATTTTAAAAATGTTTTTTGTTTTGTTGGTTTTGTGGAAACATAAGGAAGAAAGAAATCAGCTGAAATTCCACAAGTCTACAATAGACCGCTTTTTGGTGACCTTGCCATTTATCTCTTTTTGCATGTATGGGTTTTTTTTTTTTTTCCGTTGGCTACTCCATTATAACACTACAATGGACGTTTCCAAAGGAAAATATAAGTGTCATTTAACCAAGGATGGGCCAGATGCTTTGGAAGAGTTCTGCCTGACTAATCTCTAGAAAGCGGGTGCCCATTTGTACCTTAGTACTGAGGGTGTCTAGTCTCCTGACCTCTTAGCAAGATTAATTTTTTCAACCTTTGTCAATTTGATATGCTTACCTGATTGGTAAAGGAATTAAACCACCCTTCTTGACATCTGCCATACTTAAAAGTACATTTCACAAGACTCTGCCCATCATTCCCTAGTGCTTAAGGCTTCCCAAAGATCATATGTAGCATTTTGTTACTAATAATAGTAACAGATGTTACCACAGTAATTTGAAAAAATGAACTTAGCTTCCTAATAGATTGTCACCACATTCTGACATACCTCTTGGCTAAGTTCCTGCTATTGATGATACTTCCCAAATTCTCAATACAGATACATTCATGCTGTTCTCTAAAATTAGTTCCCTTTGTCTAACCTTGAAATGTTTGACTTGAAGGTTGATGAGAATAGGACCATATCCCTGTGCAAGGTCTGCTTTAGGGTAACTATACAGGTGTGATGTGAGGAGAAACTATAATCCTCATTTCACAGGTGAGTACAGGCAGTCAGGTTAAAGAAATTGTTCTGGTCAAATATTTGGTGACGTGGAAAGTGAGTCTTGGTCATTAGAGTTCAAGCCCAAAAACCCAATGTTCTTTCTTGTACCAGGTAACTAATACAAAAATTATGTATTCATAGTCATAAATTCATTTATTCACTCAGTACATATTTAGTGAAGGCCTGTTATGTGCAAGGAACTGTCCTAAATGTTGAATATTCATATGTGAATCATATGTATCCCCTGTTCTCGAAATGAGAGGATGCTTGACTCAACATTTACTGAGGACATACTAAATGCCAACTGTGTGCTAAGTAATGAACAAAGATTAGTAAGACATGGACCCTGCTCTCAAAAAGCTTATATTTTGGTGGATATGTGTATATAAGCTATAAAAATAAAAAGTTGAATATTCAGTGCTATGATAAATATTCCAAGATGTTTTCCTAAAAAGTGTACATGTGTGAATATACCCAGCGTTTCTTTAGCTGTGATAAACTGCAAGATGGTAGTTCTGTGTTGATGATGGTGCTTTTGACAGCTAAGTTATACAAAATCTTTATCAAGGAAAATACATAACTGGAAGTCCAGGGTTAGGGCAAACTCTAGATGCAGAGATATCAGAGGCTCAGTGATGCCATCCAAGGATCAAGTTATCAATATTTTTCATCTCAGCGCTCTCTTCCAGGATTGATGAAGCTAATCATGTGCTTTCTTGTTTAAGTCCAGCAGAGGAGAGAGAAACTATTCCTAAGGCATGAAGTACCCTGTGCCCCATACCTTTTTGATCTGATTGAGCCAAATTAGGTTGTGTGTAAGACCCCATGGACTGTAGCCTGCCAGGCTCCCCTGCCCATGGGATTTCCCAGGCAAGAATACATTAGTGGGTTGCCGTTTCCTACTCCAGGGGATCTTCCTGACCCAGGGATCAAACTGGTGTCTCTTGCATTTCCTGGCAAGGGGATTCTTTACCATCTGTGCCACCTGGAAAGAGTATAATGATAATTGTCAACAGAATGCCTTATGCTGATTGGATTAAACCAGGATTCCCTCCTTGGACCCCTGTGTAGCTTAGATATCAGAACAAAACTGGAATTGTTATAAGGAGGAAGAAGTAAATGGTAAATAGATGTTGAACAGATAACCAACTTGGCACCAAATCATCTTGTTTATTAACCACCAAATTATTCTAATGGTCAAACTGAGTTGAGAGGAGCATTTCTTCTCAGTTGACTCCAACTTTTAAGAGAAAGTTATTGGTAGCACATAACAAGTCATCTGATACTCAGTTTTCACAGAATAATATAGGAGATGTTTAACAACTACTGGCTGAAGAGCAGTCCTTATGGAGATCCTTGCGTGTGTGCATGCTAAGTCACTTCAGTCGTGTCCAACTCTTTGCAACCCTATGGACTGTAGCCCACCAGGCTCCTCTCCATGGGATTCTCCAGGCAAGACTACTGGAGTAGGTTGCCATGCCTTCCTCCAGGGAATCTTCCTGACCCAGGGATCGAACCCATGTCTCTTATGTCTCCTGCATTGGCAGACGGGTTCTTTACCACTAGTGCCACCTGGAAAGCCCATGTAGATCTTTAGGGAGATCTGCATCTGAATGTATTCAACTGCAAGTACTAGAATACCCAACTAGAATGGCTTAAGTAATAAATGTAATTTATTTCCTGTCATAAAGTCTGGCGGTTGAAAGTTTCAGATTTGATACAATGTTCAGTGACACTTTGAAGAACCAAGGCTTGTTCTGTTTTTCTCCTCTCTAACTTTAGGCTTCATCCTTAGGCCTATCCTATCTCATGGCTATGGTAGCTTCAAGCATTACACCATCATACAGCTGTATTCAAACCAGGATTAAAGGTAGCAGGCGTCCTTACTGGCTCTATCAGGGAAAATACTTTTCCTCAGATGCTCGCATGTACACAACCTCGTGTCCCATTGGTCACATGCCCACTCTTAAACCGGTTGCAGTAGAGAGGAATGGGATAGTGTGCTTGGCTTTGACCAGTCAGGCCCTGGCAACCCAGGGAGAAGCCCACCCTTCTTCATATATTGTCCAAGAAAATCAGAGTTTCACAGATTAGGGGGAAAGAGGAAATGGGATAAGAAAGTAGTAGTGTCTGCCTGAGATCAGCTCAGCAGTATGTGTCCAATGCCTAAAATCACACCTGTGTTCTATTTTAATAACTATGTTAGCAAAGCATTCATCTCAAACCCAGGGTTTCTCAAACTATGTGAGGTGAAGGACTACTTCAATTTTTTCCAATTCATAGGCTAATAAGTTTCCTGTCAAACTGTATAAAATGTCTAAGTTCTCCCAATTTCTGTCCATATCTCATCATGGACCAGTGACAGCTCTCAGACCAGCCGTGGTCTATGACCACGCTTGGAGAGGTGGTTCAGCTGGCTCACTTCATAATCTGGCCCCGGCTTGCTTCTCCTGCCTCATGTCCTGTGCTCCCTTTGATTCACGTGTAACAAACTGTTCTCCATTACCAGAATACGGCATGTATTTTCATTTTACTTCTGGATTTGACTTCACATTCTGTTCTCCTTTCCTGGCAGGCCCTTCCCCACCTGGGGGAACACCTACTGAGCTTTTTTTTAGACCAGCTTAAATGTCACCTTCCCTGTGATGCTTTTCCTGAATTCTTTGCTCCACCCATCAGTGCTTCCTTGAACCCCATCCTATCTCATGGCTATGGTTGCGTCAAGCATTACATATCACGCTACTCAAGCCAGGATGAAAGGTAGCAGGCCTCCTTACTGTCTCCACAAAGGAGTATACTTTCCCCAGAAGTTCCTCAGCATGTCCTCTTATGTCTCGTTGGTCACATACCCGATAAGTGTATTTTGGGGGTTGTACTTTTTTCTGGGTCAGTCTCCCTCACTAGACCAAAAGTTCCTTGAAGGTGATCATTGTCTTATTCATCTTCTATCACCAGTTCCTGGCACACATACTTTGTTCAAAGTAAATGCCTATTGAATAGAATTGATGCAAACTTCTGTGTCTTTCCTTTTATTCTCCCCAAATATTTTCTACGGTGTATTTGTGGCTTTCCATGTAAGAACATACCATTTGACACACACACTTTTTTCTCTCCTGTTCTATCAAACCTAGTTTTAAAAATAAGCAAGATACAGCTTTCCATTGTATTCCCATCATAGGTCCCTTCCCATAGACATCACTGTCACTATCACTGCAGGAGGCAGCATGCGGGGTTTATGCCGCCCCAGTGACATACTCAAACCCCGGTAACAATGAATGAGCCTACACATGGACATATATAAACTTCCAAAAGTAGCTGGCAAGGTGGTACAGCACAGTTCAGTTCAATTCAGTCGCTTAGTCATGTACGACTCTTTGCAACCCCAGGAATTGCAGCATGCCAGGCCTCCCTGTCCATCACCAACTCCCGGAGTTTACCCAAACTCATGTCCATCGAGTCAGTGATGCCATCCAGCCATCTCATCCTCTGTCGTCCCCTTCTCCTCCTGCCCCTAATCCTACCCAGCATTAGGGTGTTTTCCAATGAGTCAACTCTTCTCATGAGGTGGCCAAAGTATTGGAGTTTCAGCTTCAACATCAGTCCTTCCAATGAACACCCAGGACTGATCTCCTTTAGGATGGACTGGTTGGATCTCCTTGCAGTTCAAGGGACTCTCAAGAGTCTCCTCCAACACCACAGTTCAAAAGTATCAATTCTTCGGCGCTCAGCTTTCTTCACCGTCCAACTCTCACATCCATATATGACTACTGGAAAAACCATAGCCTTGACTAGACAGACCTTTGTTGGCAAAGTAATGTCTCTGCTTTTCAATATGCTATCTAGGTTGGTCATAACCTTCCTTCCAAGGAGTAAGCGTCTTTTAATTTCATGGCTGCAATCACCATCAGCAGTGATTTTGGAGCCCAAAAACATAAAGTCTGACACTGTTTCCACTGTTTCCCCATCTATTTCCCATGAAGTGATGGGACCAGATGCCATGATCTCAGTTTTCTGAATGTTGAGCTTTAAGCCAATTTTTTTACTCTCCTCTTTCACTTTCATCAAGAGGCTCTTTAGTTCTTCTTCACTTTCTGCCATAAGGGTGGTGTCATCCGCATATCTGAGGTTATTGATATTTCTCCCAGCAATCTTGATTCCAGCTTGTGCTTCTTCCAGCCCAATGTTTCTCATGGTGTACTCTGCATATAAGTTAAATAAGCAGGGTGACAATATACAGCCTTGACGTACTCCTGTTCCTATTTGGAACCAGTCTGTTGTTCCATGTCCAGTTCTAACTGTTGCTTCCTGACCTGCATACAGGTTTCTCAAGAGACAGGTCAGATGGTCTGGTATTCCCATCTCTTTCAGAATTTTCCACAGTTTATTGTTATCCACACAGTCAAAGGCTTTGGCATAGTCAATAAAGCAGAAATAGATGTTTTTCTGGAACTCTCTTGCTTTTTCGATGATCCAGCGGATGTTGGCAATTTGATCTCTGGTTCCTCTGCCTTTTCTAAAACCAGCTTGAACATCTGGAAGTTCACAGTTCACATATTGCTGAAGCCTGGCTTGGAGAATTTTGAGTATTACTTTACTAGCTTGTGAGATGAGTGCAATTGTGCGGTAGTTCAAGCATTCTTTGGGATTGCCTTTCTTTGGGATTGGAATGAAAACTGACCTTTTCCAGTCTGTGGCCACTGCTGAGTTTTCCGGATTTGCTGGCATATCGAGTGCAGCACTTTCACAGCATCATCTTTCAATATTTGAAATAGCTCAACTGGAATTCCATCACCTCCACTAGCTTTGTTCGTAGTGATGCTTTCTAAGGCCCACTTGACTTCACATTCCAGGATGTCTGGCTCTAGGTTACAATTTAGAGTCACAATGACCTAAGCTTTAGCCTCTTTTCACATACTATCTCTATCACCTTGGGAATGTTCCTTAACCTTATTGAGTTCATTTCTTCCATTTAAAAAAAAAAAAGGTATCATGGGGAGACATGAGGAAATAATACCTGCTTGCTATATGTTAGTACCTTCTGCTCAGATGAACACATTTGTGAATTGACAAAGAAGGTAGGCTGAGAGCAACAGTCAGTGGGTCTGCTGTCTCTTTAAGGGGTCAGGGCCAGCCACTGGTCAGGCTGGCTGAGAAAGATGACCTGCTTTGAAATTCTATCTTGGGCAGAGCCTTGGTTGCTTCTGATTTCCTTGCTCACAGCTGGCAGAGATGGCCACTTTGACAGCTCAGGGGGTGCATGACTAAGGTGGAGGGATGAGCAACTGTTGCTTGTTAAAGGGGGTGGCTTGGCCGGGAGGCAGGCAGGTGACAGAAAAGCAGCATATGGAAATCCCCAATTCCACTACTCAAACAATATCACAGATCCAAATCACTGCTGTGGGAAAGGTTGGGGGTGGGGGTGTGGGGGGCAGGGCATTGGAGGGGGAGTCCTTCTCCAGGCACTCTCTTTTTTCCTTTACCACTGATTTCCTGCCTCATCTTTAGAAAAAAGGGAATAAGATGAACATTTGTTTGTCAGGCAATTGTAATTAAATAAGAAAAAAACAGCTTTTGACATGATGTACGTTTTCACACCTCTCTGCCTATGAGTCTGCTGTTCTTACCAATGGAAATCCTCTTCTCCGTCTATTTGGCTAATTCAATCCTGGCCCCCAAATTCCTTGTTAGCCCTGTGTCTTTCTTTCTTGATGCCATCTTCCTCTTAGGATGCCACCTCTCCTAAACTCAACTCAGTTACTGTACTTCCCACACTGAATCACCATTGTTTTCTGAGGCAGCTCTCACTTGATAAGAGTGAGAGCTTTTGGGACACTTTGATTCTCTTAAATGTTTGGTTCATAGCAGGCACTCAGTATGTGTTGAACTGAAAATTTCTACTCCTCAGCATATCTGACAATTCCTAACTTCTCACTAATTTTAGTTAGGTTACCAGCAGTATAATAAAGGCCTCTATGGAGGGAATGCTTGAGTAATTCTAGGTTACCAAGTGCCCCTCCTCTTCCCCCATCCCTGCCCACGGACCTCAGGGGCTGTAGGAGTAAGGGTAGTAAGGAAACAGAAGCAAGGAGTCATTTGGAGGTCAGAGGGACATTTTTAGTTTAGTGTTTGCATATTCCCAGATTTTAACTTGGTGACCCAAAGCAGACCGCAGGGTCATCCAGAAGTTCCTGGACATCCTCAGACTTCCTGGGGGGAGTTAAGTCAGGAGTTATGGATCTAGTCTTGAATTTCCACTTACTGGGCAAACTACTTGGGACACAGCTGTAAGTCTGATAGATGAGATCAAATCCTGTCTCTGTCACTACATGTGGGAATTTGTTACCTCTCTAAACCTCAGTTTCTTTCAGATCTAGGAGGATGGCAATATTTATTTGGAATGTAATTGTGTGAAGACTAAATTATGTGTGTATAGAAATAACTAATCTAGATCTGGCACTTTGTAGGTGTTTAATAGGTGATGGTTATTATCGTTTGTAAGTATTGGAGTGGGTGGGATGATGGTCTGAGCAATGTATCACCATTGTATAAACTATTACTAGATCCAGATACATGCAGAAGAAATTCAGAATTCAAAAGTTGCTTTGCATACCTTTTTTTGTTTAATGAATGTCAAATAAATGCCTACTGATATTTCCAATATGACTTCATAAAGGCCTTCGAGGGGTTTTCCACTTCTCACTGTTAGGATTTTTTCTGATAATAGTCCCCTACTTTCCAACCTTGATGTGTCCTCCTACCTCAGGAGAGCCCCGAGCCCTCCCCAGAGGGGGCTCTGGACAGTGTCCTACCTAAGGTGTGATAGTAAATTCTGTGCTCGCTTTCCCTTTGTCCACCCTCTTTGCCCCCTTCCCTTGACTTGCCTCTCTTGCCCAGGCCTTATCTTGTCCTCTGGGGAGGTATGTTAAGTGCTCTGCCAGCCTGCCTCTATGCCTGGCCTGTTTTTTCTCACTGCCAGTACCTCTTGGATTCCAATTCCAAACATGGTATCCGTCTGGGGTCACCCTTTCTTCCGGTGCCAAGAGAGACGCATTCCAAATGGAACACAAATGTGCCTCCCGTGCTGGGCGCTCTTCATTCTGTTTGGGAACAACAGAGAGCAGGATGTGGCAGCTTTATTATCCCTCACTGCTGAAGCTTTCAGCCCCATAGTCCTATCTTTTTCTCAGGACAATTTAGGTTTCCTGCCGAGAGTCAAATGTGAAGACTGTTCTAAGAAACCTGGAGCTGAGGACACTCACCACAGCTTTGCCAGGAGGGCCAGAGCCTTGCTGAGGGAAAGAGAAAGAAAAGTTTTCAGTTCTCCATGAAGTATATGATGTTTTGCTATTCATTCCTAAAGCTGCTGGAAGCATTCCTCCCAAGAAAGGTGGAGTTGGCGGGGAGAAGCCGGAGGTGAAACAAGTGGGAGGACAGGTTAACCCATTTCCTGAATTTCCCATGTGGGGACAGTCTTAGAGCCCGACAGGCTTTGAGACCCGAAGATGAGCAGCAACGGCAGCACGGAGGGTCAGCTCCTCCGGCACGGGCCACTGTGCATTGCCTGGAGGCAGGACCTAGAAGGGGCTGTCTTCCACCTGGCCAACTGCTTCCTGCTCCTGGGCTTCATGGGCGGCAGCGGGGTGTATGGGTGCTTCTACCTTTTTGGCTTCCTGGGCACAGGCTACCTGTGCTGTGTGCTATGGGGCTGGTTCGGTGCCTGCGGCCTGGACATTGTTCTCTGGAGCGTCCTGCTGGCAATGGCCTGTGTGCTCCAGCTGGCACACCTGGTGTACCGCCTGCGTGAGGACACCCTCCCCGAGGAGCTGGAGCTGCTCTACGAGACGCTGTGCCTGCCCCTCCAGGTGCCCCTGCCAGCGTACAAGGAGATCGTGCACTGCTGCGAGGGGCAGGTCTTGACTCTGGCCACAGAGCAGACCTATGCCGTGGAGGGTGAGACGCCCATTGACCGCCTGTCCCTGCTGCTCTCTGGCCGGTGAGCCATTCTGTCGCTACCCAGCGTGTCTTCCCCACGCCCGCGGCTTCTCGTTTACCAGTGCCTCCCTTTCCATTTCGTATCTCTTCCATTGAGGAAGGATGTGGCAAGTCAAACAAACCAAAATAGATTTTTCTAAGCGCATACTTGCTTCCCCTTTCTTAATATTTTTCATGAGGAAACTAGCTCGTGGTTGGCAGGAAGAATTGTGAATATGCTTGCTGCTGGGAGGTGTGGGGTGAATGTTTCTTGACCCTGGCTCTGAAATGACCACACCATGCCAGCATGTCATGCCTAAACTGCAGCAATATCTCTGTAAGCTTTGGAAAACTGAACATTTCAATAACATTAATTAGTTTCTCTCATATGCATTCAACCTTTGCTAAGTGCCAACTATGTGTAAGAAACAGTGCCAAAATAGGAGATTTTTTGTAAGCCCTGCTCTCACCAGGACATCAGAGATATTGGGGGATATCTATACAGATTCTATGGTAAAGCTATGCTGTATATACCCAGGTATGGAGCAGGAATGGGCTTCCCTGATGGCTCAGTGGTAAAGAACCTGCCTGCCAATGAAGTAGATGTAGATTTGATCCTTGGGTCAGGAAGATCCCCTGGAGAAGGAAATGGTTACCCACTCCAGTATTCTTGCCTGAGGAATCCCATAGACAGAGGAGCCTGGCGGGCTACAGTTCATGCAGTTGTAAAAGAGTCACACACACCTTAGTGACAACGACAACAATGCAGCAGGTTACCCTTGTCCACATTTTCATTCCAAATTGTTCTATTGAGATTCTTACAGACCAAGAAGTAAAATGCTATAAATCTGAGGGCCAGACAGTGAGGGGAGAGTAGTGATGCCCATGTGTGTCTCTTTGAGGATATAGTGGCGACACCTGGCTGACACGTTTTAAGGAGGCTGACAGTCAGACCTTAGCAAAATGGGCTTTGTTAGGATTAGCCTGCACGTGAATGTTGGCCGTTGACTGATCTCTTCTGAACAAATACTATGTAGCTCTGTGCTGCACATTTGGTAGGAAATCGTGAATTCTTTGAAATATTGCCCTAGTGAGACTTTTATGTGGAGCTAAGCATCTGACAGTAAGCATCTTTACCTGGTATATACTTGGACTGGCTCTGTGGAAAACAAGTAAAGTATTTAAAAACTTTGTCCTTAATTTCCTCTTTCCTGCTTTTTTGAGACCACAAGAATGCAGTGATTCAAAGGAAGAAAAAGGAAAGAAAGAAAAGGGGAAAAGAAAAAAAAGAAACCAGAAAAGATTGCCAGTGGGGAAAAAGACTTTGACATTTATGATGATAGTATTACCACAACTACTACTACTAGTAATGTTGATACCATGCATTTATGTATTAATGTATAGAATCAAAGTATAATGTATACACATTTTAATTTTGTTTGGACACTGAGGTCCTGGGTTGAATGAGCTATGAGGTTTTGTGATGTTTCATTTCATTTATGGTTAAAGTATAAATAAATGAAATTATTTGTAAACAAATACACATGCAAATACAAATATATTATGACTATTGCCAAAATGTTTGCCACCTACAATTCCACGCTTAAAATAAGGACAGTTTAGGAAACATGTTCATTCATGAGCCCCATGATATTGTTTGCATCTCCTAGCATCTCTGTTCAAAGGAGGGGATTAAGACAGGTAGGAGAAACACCCACTGCACTGTATGTTGCTCATTTATGGAAGAACATAATAATTATTATATGATTCAGGTATCTTTTATATGATAGATTTATCATGAACTTGTAGAAGGCCATGTTCCTGTGAAGAGGAGAGAGGGGCTTGCCCCCTCAGTGTGATTTTTCCTAGTATACGCTGTGCTTAGTCACTCAGTCGTGTCCAACTCTTTGTGACCCCCTGGACTGTAGCCTGCCAGGCTCCTCTATCTATGGGGATTCTCCAGGCAAGAATACTGGAGTGGGTTGCATGCCCTCCTTCAGGGAATATTCCCAACCAGGGATTAAACCTAGGTCTCCTGCATTGCAGGCGAATTCTTTACCAGCTGAGCAACCCGTGAAGCCCTTTTTCTTGTATGTGTGTGTGTGTGTTTGTTGCTTAGTCGTGTCCGACTCTTTGCAACCCCATAGACTGTAGCCCACCAGGCCCTTCCGTCCATGGGATTCTCCAGGCAAGAATACTGGAGTGGGTTGCCATTTCCTTCTCCAAAAGGAACTATAGAAAGAAAGAAAGAGAAGTTGCTCAATCGTGTCTGACTCTTTGTGACTCCATGGACTGTAGCCTACCAGCCTCTTCCATCCATGGATTTTTCCAGGCAAGAGTACTGAAGTGTGTTGCCATTTCCTTCTCCATTTCCTAGTATACTTAGCATCAAAAACTCAAGTTAAAAATTAGAAATTTCAATATTTTTCTTGCTTTTCAAGATTTGAAGGAAGAGTTTTGTTTTGGTATCTTTCAACATCATCCTATCTCAACTTTGCTAAGTTGGAGCTGAGGAAAGGACTTCTAGTCTATAACCAGCCTCCAACTTTAAAGGAGAATCATCATTATCTTTGGCTGGTGAGGTACCAAACACCTTGAAGCAGCAGAATAGAACTCCATGCCGAGAAGTGGGGGCTTCTGATGGAGACCTCCCCAGCTCACATGCATACTTCATCTGGAGTCCTTTGCTAAAACCTCAGATGCCCTTTTTGTTTTATTTTCATAATGCGATCAGTCCCTTTCAAGACTCAGAAAGGCAAAGTGACTTCTTCAAAGTTCATCACCCTGTTAAGCTGTGCTTACTGTTGGAGAGTTTCTCTCATATACAATCCCAAGCATGAACTCCCACATGCACAGCCTCCTGAAGAGGCAGGCAGCTCTCCAAGCTGTTCATGGAGGAGGAAATTACCTGTTGTCAGGAGATCAAGGAGGAAGAAGAGACTCAAAGGATAAAGGATATAGTATACAATGTGAATGGCTTCAGGAAGCCATGAAGCCTCATTAGATGTTGTTTTAGTCGCTAAGTCTTGTCCAACTCTTTTGCAACCCCATGGTTTGTAGCCTGCTCTGGAGCCTCCATGGATTGTAGGTTCCTCTGTCCATGGGATTTCCCAGGCAAGAATACTGGAGTGCGTTGCCATTTTCTTCTCTAGGAGATCTTCCCAATCCAGGGATTGAAACTGCAAAATCAAAGGAAAACAAAACACCCGGGGACTGAACCCACATCTCCTGCATTGGCAGGTGGATTCTTTATCACTGAGCCACCTGGAGAGCCTCTCATTAGATGTTACTTACACTGTAAAGTCTTGTCCCTCCTCAGTGGTTTGCTAGGGTGGCCAGATTCCTTGCATGGGAAGAGGATGAAGGATGGGAGGATCTGATGTGTATGGCAGCAGCTTCATTCTCTCCTGTTGTCTTTCTTCCTTTGTCCTAGAAGCATTTCCTTGAGGTTTTGGTCTCCTTTATGGTGACACAGTGAGTTCATTTGTTTGATCTTTCCATCCCTCTTCCTTTCCTTTCTCCCTTCCTTCCTCCCTCCCCATTTCGAAAAATATTTACAAAGAGAGCTAGAGACTAGGGATCTCTTGTTAAAAAATGAAAAATATTTTCCTTGTACTCATGGAATTTACAGTCTATCAAGAGAGTCACTAATTCATGACTCTAGTCACTAATTCTAAGGAGCAAGGCAAAATACAATCAGAACTTATAAACAGTGGACCTAAATTTTCGGGGGGGCCAGATGAGTCTTCCTGGAGGAAGGAATGTGTAAGCTGAGGCCTGAGGAGAAGGTGCGGATTGGGAAGAGAGGCAGCTGGAGGGAACAGAATATGTGAAGACCATGAGGTAGGAGCACATGGCACTTCATTTTCTCTTGCATCCTTTCATTACTCAGGGAAGTTCTGATGGCTATCTACACATATTGATAGGTCTTGTAGGAGCAAGTGTGTTTCTGCCATCGGAGAGTGTAGGCTGACACCACATTCTTGGCTTGGTTTGAGACCTACCTCCCTTTCTGTTTTCCATCTTTAAGTTGTCAGATAATACATAAGGTTTGTTAATCGATAGTGGTCTTTGGTAATTTGCACACATACATATATATCTAGGCATTCATTGGGAGCAAGATATGGAGTGCTAATATCCTCTTGGCCAGAGCTTAATCACATGGCTCTACTCAGCTGCAAGGGAAGTAGAGAAACATAGTCTAGCTGGGCAGTCATGAGCCCTGCTAAAAAAGTTCCAGTACCATAGAGGACGCGGAAAAGCTGATATTGGAAAACAGAATTCTACACTGGATTTCTCAGATCCTCATCTGCATTCTGATCAGCTTCTCAGTATCCTATATATCCTTCAGAAATCAGCTCAAATGTCATCTTTGAAAAAAAAAAAAATGTCATCTTTGAGAAGTCTGCCACTTGGAGAGAACTAAGCTCTCTCCCTCCTCTAGTCTCCTGTCTCACAATAGCACATGTTGATTTACAGCTAGTTATTTATATGCCTGTGGCTTCCACTAAATCGTGAAATCCTGAAAGGCAAGAATCAGATTACCGGGTCTTCCCTGGTGGTCCAGCAGTTGCCACGCAGTGCAGCTGAAGAATAAAAAAGAAAAAAAAAAAGGACCATATCATCTCCACGTTCCCAGACTTCCAGGAACACAGAAGGTTCTCCATACATATTTTTTTTAGACAATTAAGCTCCAGAAAAAGTGGAACAATAGCTCCTTCCAGTTGGACAGGATGTACCTCAGAGAGCTTGTTGATCTGCCCCCTTTGTTCAATAAACACTTTCTTTCCCAGTACAACTGACTTTAGAAGAGAGGTTGAAACTGAGACTGAGTTTTCTAGGTAAAAGAGGAAAAAGCCCATTCTGGATCCTAGTCATTTTCCACTCTTTTAACATGTAATTTAAACTCCGGAGAAGCTTTGGGTAACCACTTCTCTTTTCCCACACAGTCTCTTCTCTCCCTTTGCCAGGGTTCGTGTGAGCCAGGACGGGCAGTTTCTGCACTACATCTTTCCTTACCAGTTCATGGACTCTCCTGAGTGGGAATCGCTGCATCCCTCTGAGGAAGGGGTGTTCCAGGTAATAGGGAGCCCCATGGCAGCACTGCCCCAGCCCATCCCACTGCAACCCAGCAATATCCGTGCTTCCATCTTTCCTCTCTTTTGTCAGACCTTTGAACTACTGCCAATATGATGCTTGAGGTGGGAGCACTCTCCTCCAGTGGAAAAAGTGCCTAGCAGAGGAGGGGTAGGGTAGGGAGTTGGTGATCCCTGAAAGGGGGGCCATGTCACTCCTATGCCTAAAACTCTTCCAGAAGACCCCAGTGATCACAGGATAAAAGCCCTCACTCCTTAGAGAGTAACTTAAGACCTTTAGTGACATCCTGGAGCCATATCTCCAGCCCTTTCCTTACACTTCCTGCTCACACCAGCCATACTGAATTACTAGTACTTCCCTAAACATACCACATTGTTTTGCACGGCCGTGCCTTGGCCCCTATTGTCGCCTCTATCCGAAATGCACTTCCCTCATCAAGAGGAGGCTATGGCATCTCACTTCCTCTGAAGCCTGCCCAGACTGACCTCACCAGCTTCCACCCCCATACAATGCCTGCGTGCCTCTTCTATTCCTTTTACTATGCTGACTGCACACATGTACAATTTGGTTTTCTTTCTGTCTTTTGCATAGTAAATTCCTTGACATAGAAATCTGGGCTTTTCCTCTCCGTCTCCAGGCTCCAAAGGGCAATACTTTGTACACAGTAGTCGGTGTTCAGTAAAGTTTCACTGAACTGCCTTGGCAGTAGGCCATGGGTGTCTCAGAGTGCTCCAGAGGGCGTCGCACACACAGTCTAAGGTCAGGGCCTGGCTGCTCAAGCCCTCCTTTCTTCTCTGTCAATCCTTCAGATTTCAGTTACCTTCTTTATAGTTCTCACTTACTGTATGGCTACTATGTGACAAGCACTACCTATTTTATTGCTTTATTGATTCTCACAACAGTCCTCTGGATTGAATATTGTTATTAACCTGTTTAACAGATGAGGAAACTAAGGCTCAGAAACCTCAAGTAATTTGCCCAAGCTCTTCACCTAGAAAGTGGCAAAACCAAGTTGCCTGACACCACTATTCTATTCTTTTTTAAAATGGGGGGTTATCAGGAGAGTGGAGTTTACACATATACACCATTATAGGGACTCCCCTGTCCAGATAGTTTGCCAGTACTGGGTTCCCTCTGTCTCCTATCATTTCTATCAGGAAGTTCCTCAGGCAAGCATTTACGCCAGCCCCAAAATAGACATATGCCTGCCGGTGCCACCTGGCTGTGCCTGCTTCCGCCCCACCCTGACTTTTGGCTCTGTGAGGACAGAGCCTGAGGGGCAATCCTGATCCCACTGCCTGGATCATTAGCCACAGGCCCCCCTCTGAACATGTGCCTCCCCCACCACACACTCATATCCTCTCCAAGCGGCTCAGCAGTCACCTTTGAGAACTCCATCAGAGCCACAAGAACCTTCAGGAGGGCTGAGTCAGGTCCTGAGCCAGCCAGACCAGGCTCTGTTTCTGACACTGAAACCGAGAAACAGGTGGTGGATAAGCCGAGTGTCCTCCCCTTAGTTATGCTTGAAAGGAAGGGCTATGACCCCAGATGGCCTCTCAGCATCTGAGAGGGATGTCGGGACCGTCACATTTCTTCCATTTATATTTTTAGTATGCACCTCCATTGGGAGCCATGAGATCCACACACTTGCTCTTGGCTCTGTGAAGTCCCATTTCCTCTTTGCAAATGTCAAGTGTTGTCTCCGGTTGTAGTTCATCTTGTCCTTGCCTTTGCATTTGCATAGTCTTTGTTGGCTAATAGGGAATCCACAGTGATTGAATCATAATTCTTATTGAGTTTGCCACAAGAGAATCAACATTCCATCACACCTCTCAAGAATTCAATGAAGAATTTATTGACTATTAAACACTGCCACCCTCTCATCAGTCACCAAGAACATAGCATGGGAGTGATCACATGGAAATCAGCATTATTTCTCTAATTAGAATCATGTTTTACTGGACTCGAGGTCTCTTTATGTACATCATCTCATTTAATCCATTAAACCAGCTTCAAAGGTGAAGGTTAAAAAAAAACCTCGTCAAACCAGTCAGTCCATTGGTTTCTGAAGATATTTAGGAAGGATTTTATACTGGGCATGAGAAAACAACATCAAGTTATTTTGCAGCATACAAGACTAATAGTTTTTACCTGATTCATTCACTCATTTCGGTAATATTTATTGAGCTGTTACAGTAACCTGGGCACTATATGGTTTCTTTTTGTTTGGTTTTATTTTCTGCCACATCACATGGAATGTGGGATCTTAGTTCCCTGACCAGGGGTTGAACCCATGGTTCATGAACCCATGCCCCCTGCAGTGGAAGTATGGAGTCTTAACCTCTGGATTGCTAGGGAATTCCCACCTGGGCACTATTAAAGGTGCTCAGAGTGTATCGGTCAACAGAACAGATGAAGGTCCCTGCCTTCATACAATTCACATTCTAGTAGGTGAGACAAAAAATTAGCCATAGAAATTATGAATAAGTAAATTATGTAATATGTTAAAAATAATAAATTATAGTAAAAAAATAGAATAGTATAAGAGAGAGATACAATTGACCCCTGAACAACACAGGAGGTAGGGGTACCAACCTTTCACACAGTAGAAAATCCATGTATAATTTATAGTGAAAGTCACTCAGTAGTGTCTGACTCTTTGAGACCACATGGACTATACAGTTCACAGAATTCTCCAGGCCAGAATATACTGGAGTGGGTAGCCTTTCCCTTCTCCAGGAATCGAACTGGGGTCTTCTGCATTGCAGGTGGATTCTTTACCAGCTGAGCTACTAGGGAAGCCCATAATTTATAGTCCAACCTTCAAATATACAGTTCCCCTAGATCTGGGGTTCCACATCCTCAGACTTAACCAGTCAGCCAATTGTGTACTACTTCAGGTATTTACTATTGAAAAAAAAAATCCCCATTTAAATGGATCCGCACAGTTCAAACCTGTGTTGCTCAAGGGTCAACTATAGTTGCAATTGTAATTGGGGATTTCATGGAAGTCTTTGTTGAACCAATGACATTTGAGCAAAGACCTGAGGTGATTGGCAGTGTGAGCTCTAAGAATATCTGAGGGAATAGCATATTAGACAGAGGGAAGAGCCGGTGCAAAATCTGGGTGTGAGAGAGACTAGCATGTTTGAGGTCCAGAAAGAAGGTCAATGAGTCTGGAACAGGGAGAGGGAAGGGAATGAAGAGCCAAAAGGATTTCCAAACACATTGGATGTAGTATGTGAGAGAAAGAGGATCAAGAAAACTTCTAAGACTTCTGACCTGAGAAACTGGAAGGATGGAGCTGCTATCAAATGTGATAAGGAAGGCTGCAGATAGTATTGACTTTGGGAGAAGAGAGGGAAGTCCAGTTTGGGAGGTATTAGATTTGCGTCATCTATGGACATTTAAATACAGACACTGCGTAGGCAGTTTCATACTTGTGTCTGGAATTAAGGAACAAGGTCTGAGCTTGAGACTAAGTTTGGGAGTCATTAGCCTACAGATGATATTTAAAGCTGTTACACTGGACAAGATCACCAGTGAGTGAGTGTAGACAGAAAAGGGATTCAAGAATCCATTAACCCTGGGGTACTCTAGTGTTTAGAAGTTGAAGGGGGTAAAAAGCAGCAAAATAAGCTGAAAGGGACCAATCTGGAGGTTATAACAGGAAAGTGCGGCATCCTGGGAGCCAAGTAAAGAATATCAAAGATGAGGGACTAAATGCCGTGAAAACTGATTGTCAGATTCAGCAATGTAGGAGTCATGGGTGACCTTGCCAGGAACAGTTTGTAGACTACTGGGGCAAAGCCTTGCTGGCTAAAGAGAGGGAAATGCGAGGAGAGGAACTGATAACCGCCAAATATAGACAACTTTTTCATGAAGTTTTGCTGAAAAGGAGAGCAAATAAATGGAGTGATAGGTAACCAAGGAACTACTAAAGTGAAGAAAAAAGATTTTGATTTTAAAATTTTGATTTAAGATGGAAGAAGTAACAGTGTATTTGCAAGAATGCCCACAGTCTTTTGTGTTCAGCTTTGAGGACACTGCTTGCATCCTAATTAGCTCTCATGTCTACCCACTTCGTGTGCAGCACCCTGATTTCTTGTTTGGGAATTGTTAGTAAGTACACTGAAAGTACAGGTTATGGTAGATGTGACAACTACTTGCTGAGTCAAATTAGTAACAGATGGATTGTAAGGCCCAGTATTCTCATGAGGCAACAAGTCTGGAGAGATTAAGCAATTTATCTGATGTCACACAGCTGGTAAAACTGGAACTTGAAACTCGTTTCTGGTCTTGATGAGGCAATTTAGGCCCTGATTTGAGTGCTGATGACTGAGGGGTGAGGGAGGGAGAGGAGGAAATGAATGAAGGGAACAGAAGAGGGGTACTGCAGATGGGAAGGGGAGGAGGGGAACAGAGGGGGTATTCTGGAGGCAATGAAATAAAAGGATTATATATATGATCTCTGATAAAGAACGTTTGGAAAGCCAACCCCACCTTTAATGAGACAACCCACATAAAGCACTTAACATGATGACTGGCACATGGTCACTCTCAGTAAATGTTAGCTGCTGCCATCCTCCTTCTCATTTCCACTGTCTCCATTCATAAATCTTCATCTTAAGCTCCGCCAACCTGCTCACATTTAAAGTACTTAGGACAGGGTATAAAGAATTGTGTGATTCTGTGCACTTTTCCTTTACTATCCTAAGAATGTTTGCATTTGAAACCTATCTTTACCACTCGTCATTGTTTTAACAATGTTTATCAAGTACCTGCTCTGCACACACATTACTGACCCTGCAAGTGTGACTTAGCTGTGCATCATGGGCACATAGCCGAGTACCCAGAAATTACTAGATGTCTACATAAATGGAGAGTGGGGTATCCTTCCACTTCGTGTTCTTAAGAGTGCCTCTTGGGACTTCCCTAGTGGTCCAGGGGTTAAGACTCTGTGCTCTTGATGCAGGGGACACGGGTTCTATCTCTGGTTAGGAAACTAAGATCCTGTATGCTGCAAGGCACATCACCCCTCAAAAAAAGAGTTCCTTTTCCTCTGTGCCCCTTTTCTGAATTTAGTCATCAGATCCATTTGGTTACTTGTAGGACCCAAGTCAAGAGTAGCTCATGGGCCTGAAGACCAGCCCAGCATTCTGTCCACTTGATGCAGCCTGGCATGCCTGATCAGAGGCTCTCTTCTCACTGAAATTCTTCTCAATTCTTCTTTGTGTCCCAGCTCCAATATATTATCTTTTATCCTTAAAAACTGTCATCAACATCCTGACCTTTCTTCTGAGCATCAGGAGGCCCCTTTTCTCTCCTGTAATCACAACAGGCTCAGAACCTTCTGTAGCCATTAGTGGGATCAGCCATGGAACATAGCGTATAAGAGCTGAGGAGACTGGAGGTGGACAGTGAGATTCCAGAAGGTGATCTCAGGGCTCTTCACAAGACCAGCCCCCCTACTCCACTCCTCTCAGCATATCAGTGCACACAGTGAAACTCAAGGCCCTGGAGAGGTACTTCCACAGCTTCTTCAGGAGAAGTGCAAAGTGCAGCGGTTTGCCAAGTAAACTGTATATATCTCTGTACTAAGTTTGGACACATTTTTAAGTTTCAACCTTCACTTTCTGCCCCTGACCCCTCTCAGGTCACTCTGACAGCTGAGACTGAATGTAGCTACATTTCCTGGCCCCGGAAAAATCTCCACCTCCTTCTGACCAAAGAGCGATACATCTCTCGCCTCTTCTCGGTCCTGCTGGGCTATGACATCTCAGAGAAGCTCTACGCTCTCAATGACAAGCTCTTTGCTAAGTTTGGGCTACGCTTTGACATCCGTCTCCCCAGCCTCTACCACGTCCTGGGTCCTGCTGCCGCAGATGCAGGACCAGAGTCTGAGAAGGATGACGAGGAAGTCCGTGAGCCAGCCGCATCCCCTCCTCAGGCCCTGCACACGTCTGTCCGGCAAACATCCCCTAGCTCCCCACCTCCACTGGTCACCAACTCTCCTGCACCTCCTCCCTGGGTCAGAATGTCCAGGCCTGACAGCGGCGTCCTGGGTGAGGACTCCACCAGTCTGGTTCTGGAGGATTTTGAGGAGGTGTCGGGATCAGAATCATTCATGGATTATAAGAGTGATGGGGAGTACATGAGGTGAGGGGAGAGCTAACATGGGCACGGCCACCCGGCTCAGGATCCTGTGTAAGTACTCAGAAGGCAGTTGCTGCAGTCTTGCCAACAGCTGGCCTTAACTTGGTTTACAAGGGCAAAGAATCATTTCATGGAGCCTGTCCTCTCAGAGGACTCCCAGAAAGTGGCATTAACCCAACCTTGCAGATAGCAACGCACTCCGGGTGCATGAAAGGCATGAAGGTTTTTTTTTTTTTTTTAACTCATCCTTTATTCATTGTGATTGCTTTCAAAAGTGGTCTGGCTGGTTGACATTTGATCAAGCAGATAGGTTGCTAATTATTTTTTTTTCAAAGTTGTGCTAATAACCAAGGTCACATTTAAGGCTAAAGGGTATTTTATTATGGCATGCATTTTAAAGAATACTTTAAAAAGCTGGCATGGCTCAAATTCCTAATGATTCTTCTTGGCATATAGTCAGCTCCAGAAAGCATTCATTATTTAGCCTGGATTGGACAGGCTGTTAAAATCGCTCCTATTTCAAAGAGGCTTGTGATTGGAGGCTAATGACACTGGGAGGAAAATGTGCCCACCTTGCTGTCCTCTGACCCAGTGGAGAGTGTGTTGCTTAGGCACAGGACTGGACACTGCTGAGTGAATGTTACTACAATAGGATGACTTTGCTAGAAAATCATAACTGTGGGAGGTAGAGTGGGCGTGAATCTGGTGGGCCTAACACGTAGGAGAGTGTGGGTACGGCTCAGGAGAGTGTACATAAAAGGCTGTGCTGAGCAGTTCTGGGAAATTGTTTTCGTGTTCCCCCTGACTGCTCTCACAATGCTGTGACATTTTCCTCTAGGACTCCACCCAACCATGGTGCGGGCCTGGCTTTTCCTGAGGAAAATACCACTGTTCTCAATTTGGAAGACATTTCCAAGGTTAAGAGATTAATCATTCTTTAGGAAACACTGTTTTCCCAAGAAACTGTTTCAGGTAGGAAGGCATCTAGGGTACTTTGAGGTTAAGTGAGTGAATGTTTGTACATTTTGAAAAGCAAATCATATAAATGATGAAAGAGGCCAGAGAGGTGAGTGATAAAAGGTTAGCTATTTGGTTTCATGGATATGGAATTAATAATCTATGGAATCAGTCCTTAGAAGCAGCATCTAGCAGATCACTTTCTTGACCTCCTCCACTTGTGCTGTCCTCTCCCGTTGTCCCTCCCCCGCTGTGCTGCCGGTCACCCCCCTACTAGCCTGCCTCCACCAGTGTGTATGAATTCTGTCCTGTGGGCCCTTCTCTTTGTCCACATACCTACCCAGCTGCACACATTCTGAACTCATACAGCTTCCTGTGTTCTCATGTTCTGCCTGCTTCTCTTTTCCTGGCTCTATTTGTTCTCCTCTTTCTCCCCTCCTTCTGATTTCTGCTCAGTCCTTGGTTTCCTCAGTGTGCTGCTTTTAAGAAGAAAAAGGCCCATTTCTTCTTTTTCTCCATTAATTTCCCCTCTCTATACTTTTCCTCCACGTTGACCCCATTTGACTATTTATGTGTTTATCTCTCTGTTGCCTTCTTCCTGTTTCCTCCACTTCCTATCTTGCTCTATCTCTTCTTCCTAAACTGCCCTATATGCTCAACTTAATTTTTAATCCTGACTCTTTCAAGATCAGTACCTCTCCCTCTGCCTAACCATTCAAGTGAAGATGTGAAAATTCTCTTCTTTGATGGCTATGCATTTCATGCATGAGTTTTCCCAAAGGTTAACAGGCAGGCAGTGTTTTAGACAAGAGACCTGCCCCGGAGCCCAAAGTACTGGTTGCTATGTCTAGCTCTACTACTGTTTGCAAAGCACACAATCTCACTGAACCTTACTTTCTTCACATGAATGTGTTGACCCAGCTGGCCCCCCCAAGGCACTCCTGGGTTTATGTGAGAAGGAAAAGGATGAGCTGTTCAGAGGAGGAAAAAGAAGCAGGCAGGCAACCTTATAATGGACACGAGTCCCTGGACATCAGTGTGTCTTCCAGCAAGAACTTGCTGCTGTATTTCACTATGATTTCTCTTGTGACTTGGAGCTGTCCTCCTCTCTGCTGGGTGGCAGGGTCCTGCTTGACTAGGAGTTCTCTCCATTCTGTACCTGTGAAGAATCTCACCTACCATGTGAGAGGCATGGTAGGTGAGATGTTCACATGCAAGGTGATCCCACCTCTGTCTCTCAGGTCCTCTATCCTTAATACTATTGAAAAAAAGGCCTCTTTCCAAATTCAGCCTTTTCTGAGGTTCACAATAAGAAAACTGCTAATATAACTCACTTTCTTTATACTTACTAGTACTTGCAATATAAAGAGAAAAGGTATTAGAATCATTGTTGGTTTAAGTAATAGAGAGAAAGAAAAAAACTCTGTGTTAACTGAGCACCGAAGAATTGATGCTTTTGAACTGTGGTGTTGGAGAAGATTCTTGAGAGTCCCTTGGACTGCAAGGAGATCCAACCAGTCCATCCTAAAGGAGATTAGTCCTGGGTGTTCATTGGAAGGACTGATGTTGAAGCTGAAACTCCAATACTTTGGCCACCTGATGTAAAGAGCTGACTCATTTGAAAAGACCCTGATGCTGGGAAAGATTGAGGGCAGGAGGAGAAGGGGATGACAGAGGATGAGATGGCTGGACGGCATCACCAACTCAATGGACATGAGTTTGGTTAGACTCCGGGAGTTGATGATGGACAGGGAGGCCTGGTGTGCTGTGGTTCATGGGGTCGCAAAGAGTCGGACACGACTGAGTGACTGAACTGAACTGAATTTCCACAGAGTTTTCAGAACAACTTGAAAATGTGATCAAATTGACCAAATTTCAGACAGCTTTAGTCTGTGATAATGGAATAATTTAGCCCAAAGACATTTTTCCCAAATTGTATTTTGGGATGTTTGGTTTGACTTATTTGTCATCAAACTCCTTTTATGGTTATTACTGTAATGAACAAGCATAGTTCCCTCGAGACTGGTAGCAATTTACTTGTTTCCTTTCCAAAGCAGGGCACAATTCACCACCCAGTCTCTGGCTCTTCAGCGACCAAAACTGTAAGCTCATCGCTATTCATCCTGGTCCAGAACTTAACATAAGAGTCATGAAGCTGACTGGATTCTGCATTGTTGGGAATGACATAGCTTCATCACACTGACACCAGTGCTTGTACCTCACATCAAGACAGTTTAAAACCAACTAAAAATAGTCAGTGTTTCTACTGGAGCATTGTTGTGGTGTTTTGTTTTTTTTTTTGAAGAGCACAGTTTTCAGCCTGGTGGTACCCAGAACTGAGCCAGAACTGGTTGTTACTTTTTTAACATGGAAAGAAGTACTGTATGATAATGTATTCATGCAGGGTCTCACAGTTAGACCTCACACTAAGCCTGCCTTCACTAGAATCTTTCCAGTTAATTCACGAACACACTCCACAATGTTTCATTTCATGTCTTACAGGAGATGTTCCATGAATAATACATCTCTGAAGTGGTCAGTTTAGTCAAGCTACTGAGTCTATTATCACAAATTAACTGAAAGCTGTCCAAAATTTGGCCAGTTTAGCTTATGTTTTCAAATTGTTCTGAAGACTCTGTAGTTTGAAAGTAAAGACTATATATTGCTTCCTTTTTATTATTTAAATAAACAAGGAAATGAGAAACACATTACAACATGGAGATTAATTGTGGTCAAGGAAAGAGGCCAGGACCAAGACATATTACCAAAGGCAAGAGAACCAATTCGACAAACATTCACTGAGTATCCACTATGTATTTCAGCCACTGTGCCAGGTAATCATATTATGAGTAATCATGAGAAACAACTGAAAGACTGGAAGATGCTTAATCTGCAAGAGATGGACAAGAGTAATATCTTCAAATTTTAAAAACATATCTTCACCTTAATTTGGTGAAGTTCTTGAGGACAAAGATGAATTAAGGGCTGAAAGCTATGAGGAGAATGGATTGCCTCAAGGAGTAGTAAGTTACTCGTCACTGGAAGAATTCAAATAGTGATCAGAAGAAATCTTCTCAGAGATTTTTTTAAGGTGATTCACGCTCCAAGAGAAGGATGCCTTACGTTATTGCTATTAAGGTGCCTTCTAACTCTGTGATGCTATGACTCAATGATTCTAAGATGTGAATCTTGTCCTGCCACATAATTACCTTCAAGAGAAGTTCCCTAGCTCCAGAACAGGGCTAATCGTCTCATAGATAATTAATACCTACTAGTAAGTAAATGGGATTCCCTGATAGCTCAGTTGGTAAAGAATCTGACTGCAACTCAGGAGACCCCAGTTTGATTCCTGGGTCAGGAAGATCCACTGGAGAAGGTGGCTCAGCTGGTAAAGAATCTGCCTGCAATGCGAGAGACCTGGGTTCGATCCCTGAGTTGGGAAGATCTCCTGGAGAAGGGAAAGGCTACCCACTCCAGTATTCTGGCCTGGAGAATTCCATGGACTATATAGTCCATGGGGTTGCAAAGAGTCAGACACGACTGAGCCACTTTCACTATCCAGCACTATTCGGAAGTTAGTAAATAGGTAGCCTCTGTCGATGTTATCAGGTTGCTTGAGGAGTAATTGAGATAAAGTACACAAAGGCAATTTGTTAAGCTGTAAAGCCCTAGTTTAACATATAATGTATTTTAAAATTCTGTTCTGTGTATAGTCATTTGCAAATTCCTCCCCTTCTCTCTCACTCTCACTTCCCTCCCCAATCCCTCCCCCTACTCCTTCTGAGACACATGACTTCCCCTTATTTCCTCTAGTCTGGTTTCCCAAGGGAGGTAATAACCGACAGGATCCCCTGACAACAAAAGGAACAGCAAAAAGTTGGAGGTCCAATGAAAACACACACTAGCTCCTTGGCCCCTGAATAGCTAGGGGATGGTCAGAACTTTACCTGTTTATTTGCCCAGGCGAGACAGATCACCATCACACTATATTCAGGTTCCTTCCCTCAGAAGTCCCTATGGTGCTTTGTTAGCTGTCACTGTTGTTAAATCGGAGAAGGCAATGGCACCCCACTCCAGTACTCTTGCCTGGAAAATCCCATGGATGGAGGAGCCGGGTAGGCTACAGTCCATGGGGTCGCTAAGAATCGGACACGACTGAGCGACTTCAATTTCACTTTTCCCTTTCATGCACTGGAGAAGGAAATGGCAACCCACTCCAGTGTTCTTGCCTGGAGAATCCCAGGGACAGCGGAGCCTGATGGGCTGCTGTCTATGGGGCTGCACAGAGTCGGACACGACTGAAGTGACTTAGCAGTAGCGGCAGTAGCAATTGTTAAATAGCACGTTTCTCCCAGAACCATGGAAAGCCTCCTGGGGCTGAAGACTTGCCCTTGAAGGTGGCCTGGCAGGAGCTGCCTAGGGTCTCCAGGTCTGGGTCTCTGGATGGTGGCTCTGCTTAACCTGCCAAGGTTCCATGTTCAAGTAGTTAAGTTAGAGGCAGCAGTTCCCTCCCCGCTCAGGATCACAACAGCCTGTATTTGGGGTCAGCCCAAGATTTTTCTTCCGTTTCTGTTTTACAGGTCTCATTTACCTACTCCTTGCTTTGTAAAAATAAAACACAAGGGCTTTATAAAACTCACTGGTTTTCTATGCAGATTTTTAAAAACTCATTCCATAGTGTTAGATAGGAAGTATAGTTCTATAAATTCTTCATAGGAAGAAATCAAAGTTGATCTCTTGGTCTCTTCTCCTATAAAATGAGACAATTGAACTATATAACTTCAAAACTGACTCACCCTAATATTATAGAAGAAAATGATTCAAAGATTCAACTGCCCCTATTTTGTTAGGCATTACATACAGTTAAAATATTGGGAACTTGTAGAGGAAAAAAAGACCTGAACAGAACCCTCTGAAGTTATGTGAGCTATCCCAAGCCACAGTGCTGAAATCCTTCCTCTGTTTTTCCACAGCTTCCAGAACTCCTCTCCAGAGCTGCTCTGAAGTTATGTCCAGGGGACAGGCCCCCTTGGCTCCAACCCAGACTCCTGAACTGTAAGGGTCAATGGACCATCCTTTACTCTGCCACATTAATCCTCACAGGATGGTCACTTGTGTGCACACCCCTCTTCTCACCCACTGGAAGGCTCCCAGGCAAGGTGGAAGCAGACACAGAGGATGCCAGCACTGCAACCACACCAAGGCCCCTGAGTGACTTTTAGAAATTTGCTTTCATCAGACTTCCTTCCAAGAGAAGGCATCCAAAAGTGCCAAAGCACAGATTCTGTCCTTTACTAACTGTAGAATTTCAGATAAGTCACATAGCCTCTCTGAGCATCATCTGTAAAGGGGTGATTATAAAACCCACTTCACAGGGTTGTAAGGATTCCTTCCATGAGTTGATTTCAATAAATCACCTAGGACATGCTGTGGCACCTAGTAAGCACTCAATAAATCACTCATTTCCTTTCCTTATGTTGTTTCCTTCAACTTTCTGAAAGGATCCATGAAGTTAGCTATACAAGAAGTTTTCACTGTTTTTGTCTTGTTTTATTTAAAATATTTTTCTCAATTAAGGTTCAACTTAGGTAAGTAGAAATTTTAGAATCTAGTTTGCCCTTAATCTTTTACATTCAACTTACAAGTCTTTCCCTTTATTTATGACCCTAATATTAAACAGTAGTTTTTAGAAGGAGTTTTACAAATCTATTTAATTAAATGTCCAAGGTAAAAGAAACCCAAATAATATGGTAGATGTTGCGAGAGCACATTAGAGGGCAGACACACTGAAACCAAAATCACAGAAAACTAGCTAATCTGATCACATGGACCACAGCCTTGTCTAACTCAATGAAACTAAGCCATGCCCTGCAGGGCCACCCAAGACAGACGGGTCATGGTGGAGATGTCTGACAGAATGTGGTCCACTGGAGAAGGGAATGGCAAACCACTTCAGTATTCTTGCCTTGAGAACCCCATTAACAGTATGAAAAGGCAAAATGATAGGATACTGAAAGAGGAACTCCCCAGGTTGGTAGGTGCCCTATATGCTACTGGAGATCAGTGGAGAAATAATTCCAGAAAGAATGAAAGGATGGAGCCAAAGCAAAAACAATACCCAGTTGTGGATATGACTGGTGATAGAAGCAATGTCCGATGCTGTAAAGAGCAATATTGCATAGGAACCTGGAATGTTAGGTCCATGAATCAAGGCAAATTGGAAGTGGTCAAACAGGAGATGGCAAGAGTGAATGTCAACATTCTAGAAATCAGCGAGCTAAGATGGACTGGAATGGGTGAATTTAACTCAGATGACCATTATATCTACTACTGTGGGCAAGAATCCCTTAGAAGAAATGGAGTAGCCATCATGGTCAACAAAAGAGTCTGAAACGCAGTACTTGGATGCAATCTCAAAAACGACAGAATGGTCTCTGTTCATTTCCAAGGCAAACCATTCAATATCACAGTAATCCAAGCCTATGCCCCAACCAGTAATGCCAAAGAAGCTGAACTTGAATGGTTCTATGAAGACCTACAAGACCTTTTAGAATTAACACCCAAAAAAGATGTCCTTTTCATTCTAGGAGAACGGAATGCAAAAGTAGGAAGTCAAGAAACACCTGGAGTAACAGGCCAATTTGGCCTTGGAGTACAGAATGAAGAAGGGCAAAGGCTAATAGAGTTCTGCCAAGAGAATGCACTGGTAATAGCAAACACCCTCTTCCAACAACACAAGAGAAGACTCTACACATGGACATCACCAGATGGTCTACACCGAAATCAGATTGATTATATTCTTTGCAGCCAAAGATGGAGAAGCTCTATACAGTCAGCAAACACAAGACCGGGAGCAGACTGTGGCTCAGATCATGAACTCCTTATTGCCAAATTCAGACTTAATTTGAAGAAAGTAGGGAAAACCACTAGACCATTCAGGTATGACCTAAATCAAATCCCTTATGATTATACAATGGAAGTGAGAAATAGATTTAAGGGACTAGATCTGATAGACAGACTGCCTGATAAACTATGGATGGAGATTCATGACATTGCACAGGAGATGGGGATCAAGATCATCCCCATGGAAAAGAAATGCAAAAAAGTAAAATGGCTATCTGAGGAGGCCTTACAAATAGCTGGGAAAAGAAGAGAAGCAAAAAGGAAAGGAGAAAAGGAAAGATATTCCCATTTTCAATGCAGAGTTCCAAAGAATAGCAAGGAGAGATAAGAAAGCCTTCCTCAGTGATCAATGCAAAGAAATATAGAGGAAAACAACAGAATGAGAAAGACTAGAGATATCTTCAAAAAACTAGAGATACCAAGGGAACATTTCATGCAAAGATGGGCTCGATAAAGGACAGAAATGCTATGGACCTAACAGAAGCAGAAGATATTAAGAAGAGGTGGCAAGAATACACAGAAGAACTGTACAAAAAAGATCTTCACGACCCAGATAATCACGATGGTGTGATCACTCACCTAGAGCCAGATATCCTGGAATGTGAAGTCAAGTGGGCCTTAGAAAGCACCACTACGAACAAAGCTAGTGGAGGTGATGGAATTCCAGTTGAGCTATTTCAAATCCTGAAAGATGATTCTGTGAAAGAGCTGCACTCAGTATGGCAGCAAATGTGGAAAACTCAGCAGTGGCCACAGGACTGGAAAAGGTCAGTTTTCATTTCAATCCCAAAGAAAGGCAATGCGAAAGAATGCTCAAACTACCGCACAACTGCCCTCATCTCACACGGTACTAAAATAATGCTCAAAATTCTCCAAGCCAGGCTTCAGCGATACGTAAACCGTGAACGTCCAGATGTTCAAGCTGGTTTTAGAAAAGGCAGAGGAACCAGAGATCAAATTGCCAACATCCTCTGGATCATCGAAAAAGCAAGAAAGTTCCAGAAAAACAGTTCTGCTTTATTGACTATGCCAAAGCCTTTGACTGTGTGGATCACTATAAACTGTGGAAAATTCTTCAAGAGATGGGAATACCAGACTCTCTCTTGAGAAACCTGTATGCAGGTCAGGAAGCAACAGAACTGGACATGGAAAAACAGACTGGTTCCAAATGGGAAAAGGAGTACATCAAGGCTGTATATTGTCAGCCTGCTTATTTAACTTATATGCAGAGTACGTCATGAGAAACACTGGGCTGGAAGAAGCACAAGCTGGAATCAAGATTGCCGGGAGAAATATCAATAACCTCAGATATTCAGATGACACCACCCTTATGGCAGAAAGTGAAGAGGAACTAAGGAGCCTCTTGATGAAAGTGAAAGAGGAGAGTGAAAAAGTTGACTTAAATCTCAACATTCAGAAAACTAAGATCATGGCATCTGGTCCCATCACTTCATGGGAAATAGATGGGGAAATAGTGGAAACAGTGTCAGACTTTATTTTTGGGGGCTCCAAAATCACTGCTGATGGTGATTGCAGCCATGAAATTAAAACATGCTTGCTCCTTGGAAGGAAGGTTATGACCAGCCTAGATAGCATATTAAAAATCAGAGACATTACTTTGCCAACAAAGGTCCATCTAGTCAAGGCTATGGTTTTTCCAGTAGTCATGTATGGATGTGAGAGTTGGACTGTGAAGAAAGCTGAGCGCTGAAGAATTGATGCTTTTGAACTGTGGTGTTGGAGAAGACTCTTGAGAGTCCCTTGGACTGCAAGAAGATCCAACCAGTCCATCCTAAAGGAGATCAGTCCTGGGTGTTCATTGGAAGGACTGATGTTGAAGCTGAAACTCCAATACTTTGGCCACCTCATGTGAAGAGTTGACTCACTGGAAAAGAACCTGATGCTGGGAAGGATTGTGGGCAGGAGGAGAATGACAGAGGATGAGATGGCTGGATGGGATCACTGACTCGATGGACATGGGTTTGGGTGGACTCTGGGAGTTGGTGATGGACAGGGAGGCCTGGCGTGCTGTAGTTCATGGGGTCGCAAAGAGTCGGACACGACTGAGCGACTGAACTGAACTAAACTGAACTGAAACACTTTAGACTTACAAATTTAATATATTCTGTTTCGTATTTTCCCCTAAATACTTACACTTCTATTCTGGTTACCTATTGCTGTGCAACATTCATCCCTAAAACAGTGAGTTAAAATCATCACGATAATTCTTTTTGCTCACAAAAGTGGGGCTTGACTGGGCCCAACTGGGCTGTCCTCACGCAGAGTTTCTTATGCTGTTACATTGAGACAGTGGCTACCGCCAGGATTACCTCAAAGGCTTCTTGACCCATGTGTCTGGGGCCCAGACTGGGAAGACTCAAACAGTTGAGGGCTGGGACAGCTGAGGATCCTTGAGCATTTCTTGCTCTTTCAAGAGTTTGTTTATTTTGTTGCTGTATAATACTCTGTTGTAGGGCTTTCCTGATAGCTCAGTTCATAAAAAATCTGCCTACAATGCATGATACCCTGATTCCATTCCTGGGTCGGGAAGATCCACTGGAGAAGGGATAGGCTATCCACTCCAGTATTCTTGGGCTTCCCTTGTGGCTCAGCTGGTAAAGAATCCGCCTGCAATGAGGGAGACCTGGGTTTGATCCCTGGGTTGGGAAGATCCTCTGGAGAAGGTAAAGGCTACCCACTCCAGTATTCTGGCCTGGAGAAATCCATGGACTATATAATCCATGGGGTCACAAAGAGTTGGACATGACTGAGTGACTTTCATTTCACGTCACTTCACTCTGTTGTGTGAATATACCACAATCTATTTATCCATTCCACTACTGATGGGTGTTTGGGTAGTTTCTAGCTTGGGGCAATTATGAATAGTGCTACTATGAACATTTTTGACCTTATCTTTCGGTGCACATACACACACATTTGGTGGGTATATGTTAGAATTACTGAGGCATGTGTTCAACTACAGTAGATACTGCCAAACACTTCCTAGGTGATTGTACCAATTAATATTCCCACTAACAGTGTATGAGTGTTCTGGTTGTTTCACATCCTCCCCAATAGTTGGCATCATCTTTTTTTTTTTTCTTTCATTTTAGCCACTTGGGTTTATGTAGCTGCGTATCATTCTGGTTTTAATTTTTATTTTCCTGGTGAATGATAAGGGTGAATATCTTTTCATGTTTTTCTTAGCCATGCAGATATCCTCTCTTGTGAAGTGTCTACTCCAGTTCTTGTCCATTTCTCTGTTTGTATGCTTTTCTCATCCACTTTAAGGAATTCTTTAAATATTCAAGTTAAAAGCCCTTTATTGCTTAGATATTCAAGTGCATTCTCCCAATTTTTTCTCTAAATAATGTCTTTTGATTAAAATAAGTTCTTAATTTCAATGTAGTAATTTATCAATCTTTTCCTCCATTATTAATGCTTTCTGTATCATGTTTAAGAAAACTTTTCCTGCCTTGGATTTATTCTTCTTTGTTACCTTCTAAATGTTTTATTGTTTTACATTTCACAGATCTACAAGCAACCTGGATTTGATTTTTGTGAATAGTATAAAATAAGGATCAAATTTGTTATTGCCTTGTGGATATCCAATGGACAGCAGTGCTTACTGAATGGATTATCCTGTCTATACTAGTGTTCAGTGTCCTCTTTGTCATAAATCAAGTATCCATGTATTTGTGGGTCTCTATCTGGATATTCTATTCTGTTCCATTAGTCTATTTTTCTACCTGTTGACAATACCATCTGGTTAATTATTGCAGCTTTATGCTTTGATATCTGGTGGTCTTCATTCTTATTCAAGTCTTGGTTATTCCCTTTGCATTTCCATATAAATTTTAGAACCAGCTTGTTATTAATAATTTCCACAAAAATATAGCTCTGCTGGAATTATATTAGAATTACATTCACACTGTGGATTAGGTTGGTAAAGAGTTAATATCTTTATAATATTGATTTTTCAATCTATGAGCATAGTATGCTTCATTAAAAAATTTTTTTCTTAATAGTGTTCTGTATTTTTCCATACAAATATTCTTGCACAAATTTTGTTAGATTTATTTCTAGGTATTTGTTGAATTTGGTACTATTGTAAATATTATTATTAAATATTTTTACTTTCTTTTATCACTGGTATACAGAAATATAATGGATTTTTGTATTTCAACCTCCATCTAGAGATCCTGATGAATCCATTTATCAATTCTAATTACTAATCCATGGAATCTTCCAGATTTTCCATAGATACATTTGTGTCATTTGTAAATAATGACAGTTTTATTTCTTCCTTCTTGACCTATACTTTCTTCTTCCACCCTCTTCCCACTCTTCTTCCTCCTTTTTCTTTTGATGCCTTGCTGCACTGGGTAGGACCTCAAGTGCAGGATGAACAGTAAGGATGATGAGGACATTCTTCTCTCATACCTGACTGTAAGGAAAATACTTTCAGTATTTCACCATTACGTATGACATATGCTATTAGGTTTTTATAGTATCCTGTCAGATTAAAGAAGTTCTAGTCCTAATTTTTAAAATCGTGAATGAGTATAGAATTTTATCAAATGATTTTTCTGCATTAGTCAAGTTTATTTTTCTCCTTGATTCTGTTAACAAGCTCCAGATAAGTGAATGTTAAAACAAACTTGCATCCTTGGAACAAATCCAATTTTATGATATATTTTCTTCTTTGTGTATATAGAACTTGATTTATAAATACTTTGTTTAGGAGTTTTGCATCTATGTACCTTGTCAGGTTTTAATATCAAGGTTATGCTAACTCTGAGAAAGGAGTTGAGAAACATTTTTCTCTCTTTCTCCTTGTCCTTTGAAAGAGATCTTTAAACCAAAACAAGTTATATAACTCTTTGTTCTCTCCCTATTCAGTTGCCCAGGCCCCAAACCTTGGAGTCTTTCCATCAGTTTTGTTAGGTTTTTTTGGCTGTGCCACACAGCTTGCAGGATCTTAGTTTCCCAACCAGAGATTGAATCCTGGCCCCTGGCAGTGAATGCACTGAGTCCTAACTACTGGATTGCCAGGGAATTCTGTCTTGTTAGTTCTTTCTTCAAAATATATCCCCGTTCAACTTACCATGTCCACTGCTACCATGAAATTCAAGCTACCATTATTTCATAGCTAGATGAACTTTAATAGATTTATAACTGGCTCTTGATTTCTGTCTGTCCTCCCCATAATCAATTCTACACAAAGTGATCATTTCAACGTATGTATGATGTCTTCACTCTCTTGCTAAAAATTTCAAATGACTTCCTATTACATTTAGAATAAAATCTAAACTTCTTACCATGTGTTATTAGTCAGAATCAGCCTATTATGACTTAATATCATACAGATTTATTGCTCTTAAAGTCTATTGAGAATCTGTATGACTCATCAGGACAACTGTCTTCATATTGCAACTCAGTGATTCAACCTACTTAGACCTCCTGGCTCTGTCCACTGAAGAAATGGCTTGATGTTTCTGTACTGGCTCTTTGATGCTTTGGCCCCAAAATGACACAAGTCCCTCTGCCCTCAGTCCATTGACTAGAGCTAGTCACATGGACCTACTTAATAATCAACTCTGTGCTTTGCTGATTAAAGGAACTGTGAAATATGGGAAAGTAAAAGAAATACCTGATGAATGCTACTCTTTTAGCCACTTATGACCCATAAGGCCCCACCTGCCTCCCTGTCTTTCCAGCCATGCTTCGTTCCACTCTCTTTTTCACTCATGTTTCAGCCACAGTAGACTTTTGAGTGCTCCTCACGTACACCTAGCTCCTTTCTACACGAGGATCTTTGCAGTTTTTCTTTCTCTCTGCAATGCTTTCAATCATAGTTTCTCCTGGCTACTATTTCTGGTCATCCAGTTCTCAGTTCAATGTCATCATCCCAGCTAAGACACCTGCCTCACCTCACCATAACCTTCTGTCCTCTTGCCTTCTTGTCATCTTCAGAGTTCTATTTCCTCTTTCCTCACCCTTTAGGATTCCAATTATGTGCTTTGTATAACATTTCAGTGTGTTCTATAGAGCTCTTCTGTTCTTTTCTCATTTTTTTTCTAAAATTATACTGTGCATTTATTTTCTTTCTTGTTGGATTTCTGTCTCTTCCATGTACATTTCACAATAGAAGCCTGTAAGTCTTACAAATCCAACCGCTCTCTTGCCAGTCCTTGAGGGTTGTTGTAGGGAGTGAATGAAGCAATAACAGAAAAGCTCATTGTACACTGTAAATTGAGACTAAAAAATGTTACCTGGAAGGTAGGGCCCTCCCTCCCCGCAAGCTGGGGGCCTGCCCAGGCAGGGCTGTTGTTACACACATGTGGTACATAACAGAGGTTCCTCGGGATGGAGACCTCTTTAAAAAAAAAAAAATTGTGACTATGTTGTGTCTTCATTGCTTTTGCATGGGCTTTCTCTAATTGTGGCAAGTGGAGGCTACCCTTCATTCCTGTGTGCAGGCTTCTCATTGCAGTGGCTTCTCTTGTTGCAGAATACAGGCTCTAGGTGCACAGGCTTCGGGAATTGTGGTGCATGGGCTTGTGGCATGTGGAATCTTCCCAGACCATGGATTGAACCCATGTCTCCTGCATTGGCAGGCAGGTTCTTATCCACTGTGCTACCAGGGAAGTCCTGGTGACCTCTTTTAATGTGTGTTTGTTTTTAAAAGGATCAGACTTTAATGTCATAGAAGTTGTGTTTTCATTATCTAATGTCATATGTAATGGCAAAAGACATTTGGATTCCAATAAGGGTTATATATAAATTTACAGATTGAAAAAATTAACCAAAATAGTATCTTTATCTGTTTGAAACAGTGTTGCATACATCTATGTACAAAGCATTGTATTTATTCAGTCTCCATAAAAATGACATGAAAAAAAAATTATTGACATGATATAGATTTATGAACCTCTTAGCATGCTCTAGCCCATGCTAGAGATCCACACCAGAGAAGGCAATGGCACCCCACTCCAGTACTCTTGCCTGGAAAATCCCATGGACAGAGGAGCCTGGTAGGCTGCGGTCCCAGGGGTTGCTAGGAGTCGGACACGGCTGAGCGACTTCACTTTCACTTTTCACTTTCATGCATTGGAGAAGGAAATGGCAACCCACTCCAGTGTTCTTGCCTGGAGAATCCCAGGGACAGAGGAGCCTGGTGGGCTGCTGTCTATGGGGTCACACAGAGTTGGACAAGACTGAAGCGACTTAGCAGCAGCAGCAGAGGTCCACACACGTGTAAAAAAATCTCTGGATTACAACTTCATATACTAAGGAATAAAGCCTGATGTATACTCAGATTTGCTCTAAGGAGACGACAGTAAATATTCTTTTATCCCATTAATAATTACTAAATATCCACTGCTGTCAAACACTATTCTTGATACCACCTGCTTTGCTGGATGAATCACTCATGGTCTCTGCCCTGAAGGAGCTCCAGATCTAGAAAGAAGATACATGAGCTTTAGGCACCCTCCCCCATCTCCACCATAGCCTTACTAAGTCAAGCTCCCTGGGCCTGACTCGTTTGAGGATTCATCTTCCCAGAAGATTCCTCAGTCCCTTATATAAATAGGTTTCCTGTGACTCATAACTAGTTTAAGGTGAAGCTAGAGCCCTGACACATATACAAATAAACACTATGCCAGTCCTTTGTGGAAAGCCTTAACGTGAGTGGTTGAAACCACTACAAGAGCTGTAACAGTTCAGCAGGTGTCACTTCCCATTTCTGGGATTGGGAAGGGTTCATGGCAAAGTTGATTTTAAGCTGTGTCTTAAAAGATAGAGAAAGGTGGGCAAAACAGAAGCAATTCAAGTAAAAGATGCATGTAAGTCAAAGTCTGTGGGCTGGAGGTACAAGGAAGGCATGCTTTCAGAAGAGAAGCAATAGCTCTCAGTGACTGGCTGTGGAATCTGAACTCCACAGATCACAAGGCAGTGGGACGTGAACCTGGAAATGGTATTTTCAAAGCAGCATGGAGGGAGATTGTGTTCAGTGCACACCATGGGGTCTGGCAGAGTGTAGCTGTTTCTCAAATATTCATGTTCTGAGGGACTTGAGAGAAAACAAAGCCAGGAGAATAGTCAAGGCTGCTGAAATGGTCACTGGGTTGTGAGGTACTGTTATCAAACGCATGTCTGTGTGCTTGATACACAGCGAGACCAAACAATTTAAAAAAAAGTTGGAGTTTGGAGTAAAGAAAGGTTTATTGAAGGGCCATACAAGGAGACAACGGGTGGCTCATGCCTTAAAACCCCTAAACTCCCAGAAAGCTTTCAGCAAAGCCCTTTTCTAGGAAAGGTGAGGGAGGGATGTGGTTAGTTGTTGCAAACTTCTTGGTGTCTGATCATTTGTTGTTGAGGTCAGGTCACAGGCAGGTAATGATGTTTCTGTAAATCTCCACCAAACAAACATTACTTTCTGTTTTGACTAGAAAGAACAAAATCTCAAGGTTCAGCTTTCACCCTCTGAGGTCCAGGCCCTGACTAAAAGTAGCAGGTTTCTGTGGGCCTAGTTACCCTGCTGGGAGCATTGGTCCAGCACCCAGTCTACTTCCTCTTGCCTGTGCCCAGGCCTGGCTGATGAGGCAGATCTCAGCTGGCAGCACCCTCAGGGCCAGGTCCCCAGACCCTGCCCAGCCATCATCACTGAGGAAGCAAGGCATCCAGGACCCAGCCAGCCCTCAGGCTTTTCATTTAAACTGGAGAGAATTACTTGCATAGGATCACTAGGAATATATATTGTAGCAAATACCAATCAGGTTAATTCCTAGCTCAAAACAATTTCCCTTCTTTGAGAAGGGCAACCATAGAGGTGGAGCTGAAGTAATGGATGTGCAGTGTCCTTGTAACTTAACCCTGGCCTCTGGCCACCTCCTAGGGCTAGACAGCTGATCTTAGCTATGCCAATTTTTGAAACTTGGAGAGACTGAAGTTGGCTGAAGCTGTTACCTTAATAGCAGTATCCATATACTCCAGGTGCTGAGGCCTTCATGGACTGTGACCCATGGAGACTGTCGTCACCATTAGGTAACAGAGCTGGGTCTGGGCCTGGCCAGTGGGCGACTGTGGCAAGGGATCTGGAGCTCTGTGGAACACAGACCTCAGCCTGTTCCTGGGTCCCCCAGCTAAACCCACCTAAGGCCTGGAGGGTCCCAGAGAAAAGGCTGAGATCTACCTCCCACCACACTCTTTGCAGGAAGAGAACCACTGCAAGGCTGCCTGTTGGAGTGGGACCTCTAACTGTGGCACTAAGGGTCTCCCGATAATAGTCTTGAGCTACTAGCTGCACATTTGTGCCACCCCTATTACAGTACCAGGGGCCAGAGAACATGATGGCCATGGGAAGAGACACCTGTGAGAGACCCTGGGGAGAACTTCCTGGGAGAGGGGTCGAGTCCACCTTAGAGATTCTGGGCCTTCTTCCCTGAATATTCTGGACACTCTGGTTTCCTATAGATGCCCTCACAAATCCTGATGACTGAAGAAGTGTGAGCAATGCCCTCAGCAGCTTCATTTCTAATTGTCATTGAATTTATACACTTAACACGTGTCTTCTACTCAGAAATTTCCCTGGAGATCATGGGATTTTATTTCACTTTTGGTTCACTTCTCTGACGTGAGCCTTCCCACGAGCCCTCCTCTGCACAGCACATGATTGCTACTGTCAACGGACAGATGCTCAATGGCCTGGAATTGCCCTCTGTGCCTCCTGTCAGCCCTGAACCCTATGTATCCCTCAAGGCTGGTACACACATCCCCTCCCTGCCCACTCTCGCACCATTTCCCTCCAGCTCTGTCAGTATCAGTCCCCACAGGACTTGCAGATCCTGTGGGGCTGCCTTTCTCAGCCCTCCTCTCCCCCTAGACTTCCTCTGGAGGCACCAAAGGGCCATGAGGACTCTGACCTATGGCCATGGTTTCACGGTGCACTGGCATTTAAGTGGCACCAATTGGAGCTTTGTTAAGCTCAGCTGCTACTCATTTCAGCTTGGGTCAGATAAACTCTTGGGATTTTAGCACTTCTAGTTCTGCTTTCTAGTTTTCTTTTGCTTCTGTCCACTATTCAAGCCAGAATACTTTCTCTTTGACTCGTGTGTGGCTGAGGAAGGAGGTCCTTTCTGTTTGGTGTCTTGGGGCTCAGGCCTAGTGTCCCCATCTCCTGCTCTGGACGGCTTGGCCTTCAGGCATCCTCCTCCCTGAAGTGTCTGAGAGGAAAACATTGGTGACTCCTTCTCCGTCCTCCAGTTTGATTTCTTCTCTTCCTTGTTTCTTGTAACTGTTACTGAGCACAAAGTCTGTGTGCCTGCTGCACAGTGAGGCCAAATATACCAAAATGTCAGAATCTGGAGCAAATAAAGGTTTATTGCAAGCGAGGAGATCGGTGGCTTATGTCTTAAAAATCCCAAACTCCCCCAAAGTTTTCAGCAAAGCCCTTTTTCTAGGAAAGGAGAGGGAGGGGCATGGTTAGTTGCAGACTTCTTTGTGTCTTTGTACCCTGGGTCAGGAAGATCCCCTGGAGAAGGAAATGGCAACCCCCTAACTTGGAAAATTCCATGGATGGAGGAGCCTGGTGGGCTATAGACCATGGGGTCGCAAAGAGTTGGACAGGACTGAGCAACTTCACTTTCACTTTTCACTTTCTTTGTGTCAGATCCTTTATTCTGGAGGTCAGTCACGGTCAGGTAACAATGTTCTTGTAAAACTCCACCAAACAAACGTTAGTCTGTTCTGACAAGGAAGGGCAAGGTCCCAAGACTCAAAAATTCACCTTTCAAGGTCCAGGCCCTGGCTAAGATGAGGGGGGGTGGGGGTGGGGGGCGGGTTCCCTGTGCTGGCCGGTTACCCTGCCCAGGAACATTCATCCAGCACCCAGTCTGGGTCCTCCTGCCATGCTGAAGAAGCAGATCTCAACTGGTGGCTGGCTCCCTCAGGGCCAGGTCCCCAGACCCTGCCCAGCTATCATCGCTGAGGGAGCCAGGCGTCCAGGACCCAAACAGCCCTCAGCCTCCTCAGGCCACCCAAATAGCTGAGGGCCAGATCCCGCAGACTGCAGCCCATGCAGATGGCCGCTGCTATTAGCTCACAGAGGCGGGAATGGGGGCGATATTCACTACTACCTCAAGGCCTGGGACCAGCCAGTGTGTGCGGCCTATGGAGGGCTCTAGAGCCCTGCGGGACACAGCTCCAAGCCTGTTTCGCGGACTCCTCAGCTCACCCGATGGCCTAAGGCCGGGTGAGCTGGAGGGCCCCAGGGAAGCCAGGACCCACCTCTTACCTCACTCTCCTTTGGACAACCACCGCCCCTCTGACCACTGGCAGAGCAGTGCTACTAACGGTTGCTCGCTCTGGGGAGGGACCTACTGTGACTCCGACCAATGGCCAAGCGGCACAGCTAACGGTCGCTCATTGACAGTTGCGGGTTGGGGGTGCCGTCTACTGCGGGTGCCGACCAATGGCTAAGCCGGACCACTAATCACCGCTCTAATCTTCTGGCTTAGTGGTCTCACAGCAACCGTTGCCTGGTAACAGGTTGCTGGGTAACGGCCTGCCACAACAGCTGCGCGCTAAGGGCTGTGCACTGCCCCACTGTGTTAGGTAACTTGATTCCTCACTATTCTCGGCTCCCCTTCTGTTTCTTTCCTTTTCCCCCTTCCTAATTGATTTTAACGTCTGTTTCCTTAGTCACAAACATAAACATTAAAAAAAAAAAAAAAACCTGTTTATACTGTTATTTTATTTAACCTAGTAAACTCCACTTTAATGGAACTAAATATGGATATATATTTGAGAAGGCCTTCATTTTGTGAGTGTGTGAACATGTGATTCCAGCTTCCAGCCTGGGATCCTCAGGCCAAGCTAAAGAAGCACCCCTGGCAGAGTCTCAGACATCAAAGCTGCCAAGTGATGGTTTAGCCCTGGAAACCCTGAGATCCAGTGAGGAGTTATGGAAACCCTACCCCTTTTCCTTCAGTGATCAGAGTTCATCATCCCGCTTCCACTATGTCTAATGCATGCTTCTTTGTTTGTAGTGATCCCACTTATTTGTTTGTTTAGATTAATGATTATTTGCTTAGATCAATGATTCCCAAATATAAATACATATTAAAATAAACTGGGAAGTTTTGAAAAAACACCAATGCCACAGACAAAACAAGACAGCTCCAAGAGTTGTTAATTGTTGAAGCTGGATAGCAGGTATATGGAAATTCACTATTCTATATTTCTAATTTTATATGTGCTTGAAATGTCCCATAATAAAAATGTTTAAAACTAAATATATATGTATTATATAAATATATAAAGCAATATAAAACTGGGCCTATACCAAACCAGTTACAGTTGAATTTTGAGGGCCCCTGGGCTTAGAATCTGTAGTTCTAAATGCTTCCCAGGGGTTCTGAGGGTTGAGATGGGGCCATGGAGACATGAAGAGGATTGAAGGGATTATAGTAGCTGCCTCTGAACCGTGAGCTTAGGTGAAATATCAGATGACTTCCCCTAAAGTATTTATTCCTGATTTGGATAACTGATCAAACATTCCTAGAATGGTGACTAAAGGTAACTCATGTATCATACTGTTTAGCTGAAGTTTTTTTTTTAACTATTTTTATTTGTTTGTTTTTAATTTTGGCTGTTGTGGATCTTCATTGCTGCACGGGCTTTTCTCTAGTTGTGGCGAGTGGGGACTACTCTCTAGCTGTGGTGCCTGGGTTTCTCATTGCAGTGGTTTCTCTTGATGAGGAACATGGGCTCTAGGGCACGTGGGCTTCAGGAGTTGCAGCTCATGGGCTCTAGAGCACAGGCCCAATAGTTGTGGTGCATGGGCTTAGTTGCTCCGCGGTACATTGGATCCTTCCAGATCAGGATTGAACTCGTGTCTCCTGCACTGATAGGCAGATTCTTAATCACTGAGCCACCAAGGAAGCCCTAGCTGAAATATTTTAAAGTAAATCATAGACCACCAACACTGGCACGTGATGGCTCACTTATGAGCTAATGAGTGAATTTCTGAAGAGAATAATCCTTTCTATCTTATTTGTTTTTACAGTCTCAGCATCTAGCACGTGGCCAGACATTTTGTCATTACAAGTAAATGTTTGTTAATTTTGTTTTTTTTAAGGAGATGAGAATGACATAAGTAGACGTTGGGTTAAGACACCCTGTTAACTTAATGTAGGGTTAAGAATATGAAGCTGTGGGGCTGGATTGCCTGGGTTCAAATTTTAGCTCTGCCATTTAATCTCATGTCATTCACTGTCTAGTAACTTTACTGCTCAGCCCCTTACCTTGTTCACATGTTAAATAGCAAAAAAAAAAAAAAAAAAAGAACTTATCTCATATGTTTGTTACAAGAGTTTAAGTATATATACTTAAACATGCCCTGGACATAGTAAGCATTCAGTTATGTTGTAGTTCTTGTTAAGAAGAAGGTTGCCCTCAGAATGGTGCCTGGTACATGGTACATCACTGGCTTATAGTAAACATTTGCTGAATGAGTGAATGTTCTGGTTTTGTGATTATTTGTCTCCAGTTTTACCCATTTCACTGTACCCTCCAGATACGAAATATAGCAGAGGGTAACTTCTGAATTGAAGGTTGGGTTGAGAGTCAAAGGAAGTAATCCTAAGGTTGTGTAGATTCAGTTTCAAGCCCAAACCAGGAGGGCTGAGTGAAAACTGTGGGAGTTTTAAGTTGAGAGGCTTGGTGATTGCAAGAGAGAAGGGGTGTTTCTAGTTAAGTCAGTCTGACCCCAGTGCCTTGAAGAGGGGTATCCATATATGAGGCTGCTCTTCTTAGGGTATTTACCTCGATTTCTTCCCACCTCTCCACCTTCCAGCTCTGTCTAAACCAAGAATCTGTATTGGCTTAGGCCTGGATAGATGTTAGAGATCCACAGCTTCAAGGGAGCAGCAAGGATTTACTTCCAGATAAACACTGTCCCTTGTTTATCTTCATAATGTTATTAAAGCTCACACTCACATATAATGAAGAGTCATTTAGATTTATCAAAACCCAATAGAAGTGCCCAAGTTTGGAAGTACAATATAAATGGGAGAATGGCTATGCTTTCCTTTAGTGGCTGACAGCTTTGGAAAATTCCCTTAATCTTTTTTGGTCTTGGTTTCCTCCTCTGACATTCTGTGGCTTGATGACTAATGTGAAAGGTTATTTAAAGAACATAATAATAATGATTATAGTGAATCAACTCATCAGGGGCTAAGGATTTCTTTTGGTAAAGTGTAAGAAAGAAATCAAGGAAAAGAGATGAGAATTTAGCCACAAAGTTCTGGAAGTCTAGGTTAAGAAGTTAATGAAGCCCTTATTCTAAGGACATCATTGAAAATTATGGAGCAGGAGAACAGTAAGTTTAAAAAGAGTTTGTAGAAAGGTTATCTGGCCCAGGTAAATAGAATGGACTAGAGGAGAAAGAAGCTGGGGGAAAAGAGACTAGTTTGAGTTTGGTGTCAGATCCAGGGTGTTACCACAAATCTGAGGGAACAGACAGGAGGGGACAGGTAACAGACAATTTTTTAAGAAACAGTTTTTTGTTTTTTTTTTTTGAGAAAGCGCTATGATGTTCTGAGTCAAAGATGACTCAGGCCTCAAGCCTGGAGATTGGATGATGGTGGTGGCTATTACAGTAAGGAGAGGAGGAATAACCTTGGGGGAGATGTTGATTTGATTTTGCATGAATTGAGTTTGGGTTGCTGTAAAGATACTGAATGGCCACAAAAATTAAACAGTATGGTTTCATAAATAAGAGGGTAAATACTGAGGATCAGGGAGGATTTCAAGGCCTTCAAATGGGCATGGAAGGACTCAGGTACAGCAATGTTCCCATCACCTCTAGAAGGAGGAAGCCATTTCTTCTGGAGAAGAGGCAGGACTGAGATGGTCACCACTGGGCCTGGGTGTGCTCAAAAGTGAGGTCAGAGGTGTGTTTAAGGCTAGGGAAGCAGTACATCACTTTCAGAATGTCACTTAGGAATGCTCAACAAGGAGATCAAGGACTGGATGAGAATGCAGCAATCTGGGAAGAGTTACGTATCAATATAGTTTCCTTTATATGCACAACCAGAGCTTCCCTCTGCAGAGATTTTTAAAGGTTAAAGTGTAACAATGGCAGGTGATATTTTAAAACAAGTTGAATAAATGAAGGCCATTCCTAAAACTTATGAAAAGACACCAACCTCTCTGTGCCTTATCTTCTCTCTTTGCCTTTGTCTATATCCTTAGAGCATTATCTTTAACTCAAAGAGCTTTTATTGCATGCTTACGATATGGAAGACACAGAGAAAGAGAAAAAATAGCCTGGTCAACATGAAATAAGCTATTCATCACCATTGCAAGGCTGCAGAGATACCAACTGCAATGACCTGTGAGTGGCCGTGCTTCCCGGAGGAGAGAGCTGGAAGTGGACCCAGAACGACTGGCAGAATCTGAATGGAGGTAGCAGCAGCTGCAAAGCTTGGAGAAGGCATTGTCCACAGTATCTTTTAGGGGATACTGGCTTAAGCACACTGGGGGAAATGGCAGGTAATTTTAGTTAGATAGAATGGGGCCAGACTGAGATCTTTCTTTAGAAACATCGGGTAAGACATCTAAGTGCTAGAAACCAACTGAGCAAGTTTATATGTACAACTGTATAATGTGGTGGTTAGAGCCCAGATGACAGAGTCAGACAGCTTGGTGTGAACCCTGAACCTTGTTGTCTAACCATGGGCAAGTTGTTTAATTTTCCTGTCCCTCAGTTTTCTTATATGTAAAATGAAGTAATACATACAATTATTGGGAGGATTATATAAGATAATTTATATAAAGGGATTAGAATGCTAAATGCTCAGGAAGTTTTAGCTTTTCACTTTCTCTTTCATAACTTTTAATATTAGTTGAATTTTGGGACTTCTCTGGTGGTCCAGTGACTAAGACTCCATGTTCCCAATGCACAGGGCTTGGTTAGAGAAGTAGATCCTGCATGCTGCACTGAAGATCAAAGATCCCACGTACCTAAGACCTAGCACAGCCAAATAAATATTTTTAAAAGTTAGTTGAATTTTATAATCATAAAAACAATAGCCTTTATTTTTAAAAGTTCATCACGGCTCACCTATAGGAAATTTCACTGCTCTGAGGACTGTGTCTAAATGAATGTCATTTTTAAAAGGTAATAAAATTTCAGGCCCCTATTCTTCTGAAGGAAAGAGCATTATTCCAATTTCATGGATGGCCAACTGGTTGGCCAACTTGGAAAGTGTTGAATACCACATGGTAACTCCAGAGGAGATATTTGGTGATTTGTGTTACTGATCTTAGGTGAAGCGATTACTTGAATAAGTAGTTGCAAAGAAACTATTTCTTTCAACCATTGTCAGAATGTATGTGAGATGATATGACATTTTTGGAAAGTAATCCAGCACTACTAAACTTTTGCTGTATCTGTTGACCCAGCTATTCTCACCAAAGAAATATATCATATAGAAACAAATTTACAAGAATACTTATTGCAGCATCATTTGTAATTGAAGAAAACTGGAAACAGCCTTAATATTCATCCCAATAAAGTGGCTGGCTAAATTATGGTATGACCATACTCTGGAATATATATATCTAGGGAATAAATTAAGTTTATGTATGGCCCAGGAGGAATATTCATGATATATTGTGAATAACAAAAGAAAATTACAGAATGATGCGTGTGCTATGATTTCATCTTTGTTAAAAAAAAAACCAAACAAAAAACGTCCAACAATCATGTGTGTATATATTTGTTTTGATGTGGAAAGATGTATAGGACATATATCAAGATATTAACACTCATTACCTTGGGGTCATGGAAACCATAAAGTGTGTCTACAATCTGACTTGTCCAAATGAACATGTATTGCTTTGGGGTGAAAGTAACAGGAAGACCAAGGTTGAAAAGAAATCACTCAACTGCTTTAAATCAACCCCAGTATTCAGATCTTGAATTATAATCTTGCTTTAGAAAGACTTCGCTGGGTAACTGGGGTCTTTATTCAGTAATCACTAGATAATTCCAAAGAGAAGGTTAGAAGATGGTGTGTACATATATTCTCTCCAGTAACCAGAAAGCAGAGACTCTTAAAATTAGAGATCAAGAAGTTTGATGTTGATTCCCAGCAAAGAATAATTCACTAAAAAGTTTGCTGACATGTATTTAGATAATAAAGTAGCAATTATTAGGAGCCTGCATTTCCAGGAATTAGGTCATGCTAAAGTTCAAGCTGGTGTTAGAAAAGGCAGAGGAACCAGAGATCAAATTGCCAACATCCCCTGGATCATCGAAAAAGCAAGAGAGTTCTAGAAAAACATCTATTTCTGCTTTATTGACTATGCCAAAGCCTTTGACTGTGTGGATCACTATAAACTGTGGAAAATTCTTCAAGAGATGGGAATACCAGACCACCTGATCTGTCTCTTGAGAAACCTGTATGCAGGTCAGGAAGCAACAGTTGGAACTGGACATGGAACAACAGACTGGTTCCAAATAGGAAAAGGAGTACATCAAGGCTGTATATTGTCAGCCTGCTTATTTAACTTATATACAGAGAACATCATGAGAAATGCTAGGCTGGAAGAAGCACAAGCTGGAATCAAGATTGCTGGGAGAAATATCAATAACCTCAGATATGCAGATGACACCACCCTTATGGCAGAAAGTGAAGAGGAACTAAACAGCCTCTTGATGAAAGTGAAAGAGGAGAGTGAAAAAGTTGGCTTAAATCTCAACATTCAGAAAACTAAGATCATGGCATCTGGTCCCATCACTTCATGGGAAATAGATGGGAAACAGTGGACACAGTGTCAGACTTTAATTTTGGGGGCTCCAAAATCACTGCTGATGGTGATTGCAGCCATGAAATTAAAACATGCTTGCTCCTTGGAAGGAAAGTTATGACCAACCTAGACAGCATATTAAAAAGCAGAGACATTACTTTGCCAACGAATGTCTGTCTAGTCAAGGCTATGGTTTTTCCAGTAGTCATGTATGGATGTGAGAGTTGGACTGTGAAGAAAGTTGAGTGCTGAAGAATTGATGCTTTTGAACTGTGGTGTTGGAAAAGACTCTTGAGAGTCCCTTGAACTGCAAGGAGATCCAACCAGTCCATCCTAAAGGAGATCAGTCCTGGGTGTTCATTGGAAGGACTGATGTTGAAACTGAAACTCCAATACTTTATACTTTGGCCACCTCATGCGAAGAGTTGACTCATTGGAAAAGATCTTGACGCTGGGAAGGATTGGGGGCAGGAGGAGAAGGGGACAACAGAGGATGAGATGGCTGGATGGGATCACCGACTCGATGGACATGAGTTTGGGTAAACTCTGGGAGTTGGTGATGGACAGGGAGGCCTGGTGTGCTGTGATTCACGGGGTTGCAAAGAGTTGGACATGAATGAGCGACTGAACTGAACTGAACTGAAAGTTAGATTAATCATGTTTTAATCAGGGTATTTTTGTACATATAAAGAATTGAAACTTTTCTCATAATATGTAAGTACCAAGGTAAATATGAGTTAGAAATACATGCAAAAGTCCAGAGTATTGATTGATCTTAATTACACTTGATTAAGATCAATCAATTTGTTGATTTCAATTTGTTATCTCTACTTCCCTGGTGGTTCAGTTGGCAAAGGATCTGTCTGCAACAAAACACTCTCTGACATAAACCACAGCAGGATCCTCTATGACCCACCTCCCAGAATATTGGAAATAAAAGCAAAAATAAACAAATGGGACCTAATTAAAATTAAAAGCTTCTGCACAACAAAGGAAACTATAAGCAAGGTGAAAAGACAGCCTTCAGAATGGGAGAAAATAATAGCAAATGAAGCAACAGCAAAGAATTAATCTCAAAAATATACAAGCAACTCCTGCAGCTCAATTCCAGAAAAATAAACGACCCAATCAAAAAGTGGGCCAAAGAACTAAACAGACATTCCTCCAAAGAAGACATACAGATGGCTAACAAACACATGAAAAGATGCTAAACATCACTCATTATCAGAGAAATGCAAACCAAAACCACAATGAGGTACCGTTTCACGCCCGTCAGAATAGCTGCTATCCAAAAGTCTACAAGCAATAAATGCTGGAGAGGGTGTGGAGAAAAGGGAACCCTCTTACACTGTTGGTGGGAATGCAAACTAATACAGCCACTATGAAGAACAGTGTGAAGATTCCTCAAAAAACTGGAAATAGAACTGCCATATGACCCAGCAATCCCACTGCTGGGCATAAACACCAAGGAAACCAGAATTGAAAGAGACACGTGTACCCCAGTGTTCATCACAGCACTGTTTATAATAGCCAGGACATGGAAGCAACCTAGATGTCCGTCGGCAGACAAATGGATAAGGAAGCTGTGGTACACATACACAATGGAATATTACTCAGCCATTAAAAAGAATACATTCAAATCAGTTCTAATGAGGTGGATGAAACTGGAGCCTATTATACAGAGTGAAGTAAGCCAGAAAGAAAAACACCAATACAGTATACTAACGCATATATATGGAATTTAGAAAGTTGGTAAAGATAACCCTGTATGCGAGACAGCAAAAGAGACACAGATGTATAGAACAGTCTTTTGGACTCTGTGGGAGAGAGTGAGGGTGGGATGATATGGGAAAATGGCACTGAAGCATGTAAATTATCATATGTGAAATGAATCGCCAGTCCAGTTTCGATGCATGATACAGGATGCTCGGGGCTGGTACACTGGGATGACCCAGAGGGATGGATGGGGAGGGAGGTGGGAGGGGAATTCTGGAAGGGGAACACATGTACACCCATGGTGGATTCATGTCAATGTATGGCAAAACCAATACAATATTGTAAAGTAAAAAAATAAATTAAAAAAAAAAAAGGATCTGCCTGCAATGCAGGAGACCTGAGTTCGATCCCTAGGTTGGGAAGATCTCCTGGAGAAAGGAATGGCAACCCACTCCAGTATTCTTGCCTGGAGAATTCCATGGACAGGTGAGCCTCGGGAGCTACAGTCCATGGGGTCCCAAAGAATCAGAGACACATAAGCAACTAACAGAGAAGTAGGTCTTTACCTTTGGCCTCCTTTCAAGTTCTTAGCTATAGATATAGAAAAGGAGTCTACAAAAAATGTCATATATATCTACATATCAGTTCAGTTCAGTCGCTCAGTCATGTCCGACTCTTTGCAACCCCATCAATCACAGCACGCCAGGCCTCCCTGTCCATCACCAACTCTTGGAGTTTACCTAAACCCATGTCCATTGAGTCGGTGATGCCATTCAACCATCTCATCCTCTGTCATCCCCTTCTCCTCCTGCCCCCAATCCTTCCCAGCATCAGGGTCTTTTCCAATGAGTCAACTCTTCGCATGAGGTGGCCAAAGTATTGGAGTTTCAGCTTCAACATCAGTCCTTCCAATGAACACCCAGGACTGATCTCCTTTAGGATGGACTGGTTGGATCTCCTTGCAGTTCAAGGGACTCTCAAGAGTCTTTTCCAACACCACAGTTCAAAAGCATCAATTCTTTGGCGCTCAGCTTTCTTCACATTCCAACTCTCACATCCATACATGACTACTGGAAAAACCATAGCCTTGACTAGACAGACCTTTGTTGGCAAAGTAATGTCTCTGCTTTTCAATATGCTACCTAGGTTGGTCATAACCTTCCTTCCAAGGAGTAAGCATGTTTTAATTTCATGGCTGCAATCACCATCAGCAGTGATTTTGGAGCCCCAAAAAATAAAGTATGACACTGTTTCCACCGTTTCCCCATCTATTTCCCATGAAGTGATGGGACCAGATGCCATGATCTTAGTTTTCTGAATGTTGAGATTTAAGCCAACTTTTTCACTCTCCTCTTTCACTTTCATCAAGAGGCTCTTTAGTTCCTCTTCACTTTCTGCCATAAGGGTGGTGTCATCCGCATATCTGAGGTTCTTGATATTTCTCCCAGCAATCTTGATTCCAGCCTGTGCTTCTTCCAGCCCAGAGTTTCTCATGATATACTCTGCATATAAGTTAAATAAGCAGGGTGACAATATACAGCCTTGATGTACTCCTTTTCCTATTTGGAACCAGTCTGTTGTTCCAGGTCCAGTTCTAACTGTTGCTTCCTGACCTGCATACAGGTTTCTCAAGAGACAGATCAGATGGTCTGGTTTTCCCATCTCTTTCAGAATTTTCCACAGTTTATAGATATAGACATAAATGACATGAAGCTTAGAGGGAGCACTAAGTATTCTTTAAGATAAGATTAGGATGTGAAAAACTTCTGACAGATTGGACAGACTACAATAATAATATGTGAAGGAATTGCGTTACATGGAAAGTTCATTCAGGTTCAGAAAATTAACTCCACAAGAAAGCAAGCAAGCTGGATCAATACAGATTTTTAAACTCTGAAGAACTGTAGGTAACACTAAAGCAACCCTTGGGTGAAGCAATGGAGGATTAACAAAGAACAAATGAACCATGTGCCCCTGGTGTACCCTGGGAGGAGAAAGCCCAGTAAATGGAGCCCACTCTGGGGACTGCAGTACAAACCGAACATACTCAGAATAGTGACCAGAGAGAAGAAGCCCCCAGAATTAATGTTTTTAGTGTCATATAAGTATAGGGGCTGATTCCTGAATTAAAGAGACATCATTTTGCCTATAAAGGTCTGTATAGTCAAAGTTATGGTTTTTCCAGTGGTCAAGCATGGATGTGAGAGTTGTACCATAAAGAAGGCTGAGTGCCAAGAATTAATGCTTTTGAACTGTAGTGTTGGAGAAGATGCTTGAGAGTCCCTTGAACTGCAAGGAGATCAAACCCGTCAATCCTAAAGGAAATCAACCCTGAATATCCATTGGAAGGACTGATGGTGAAGCTGAAACTCCAATACTTTGGGCATCTGATTCGAAGAGCCGATTCATTGGGAAAGACCCTGATGCTGGGAAAGATTCAAGGCAAAAGGAGAAGGGGGCGAAAGTGGATAAAATGGTTCGATAGCATCACTGACTCAATGGACATGAATTTGAGCAAACTCCAGGAGACAATGAAGGACAGGGAAGCCTGGCATGCTGTAGTCCACAGTGTCACAAAGTCGGATCCAACTTAGCAACTGAACAACAACAACAGTCTCTGTTCATGAAACCCTGTCTCAGCGGGAGTTGGGAGTGACATGGATGTGGATGGGAGACCGACACTCTGCCTTTGCCCTGCCATCAAGCAAGTTCTGTTACTGCTCCCCTTTAACTCTTAACTCTTTAAGTCTTACCGCTCCTCTTAACTCCACACACATCCCATATATGTAAAGCCAGGTTTCCTAGAGCATAGGCAGTGTAGTTTAAGGTAGCACATAGACCCAGCATTAAATAACATCAGATCTCATGGTGAATTTGCTAGTCATGCTCTAAATTTCTTTCAGTCCACTGACTGCATATACAGAAGAAAGTTTCTGTTTGGTGTTGATAAGTTTTTGACATTTCTCTCACACTTGCTAATTTTTTCTTTTTGATAAGGATAAAGCAGGCCTGGGGCATAGAGCCTTCAGCGAGCCACAGGAGCTAGTTGGAGTTTTTAAACACTGTTATGCTCTCGTATTTATTTTTATAAGGGAAAGTAGCTTTCCATGTAAGGTAATGATCTAGTTTCTGATGGGGAGCAAAATAAAATGTGAGACTCTAACAGTGCTTTAAAGTAAGAGAACAGGAAATGCAGCCTCATTCAGTTCAGGGTAGGTCTGTCTCTAGGGAGGTTTTTTTTTTCTCCCTAAAACCTTATTTAATACACATGCAAAAAAGAATAGTCTTGTAAAACCTTTTTAAAATTAGAAATTAAGTTCCCTGTGATCACTTCTGGCCTTTACATTTCTAGGTTCAGTACAGGGCATTTGGGACAGTCCCTAAATTCAGCTTTCCATTCAGCCACACTGGCGTTTGCTCTGCTTTCTGCCTCCACCCTTTCCTCTAGGGAGGTTCTTGCTGGGAACCTGGGTGGAATGAAAAAGGGAAGGATAAAAGGGAAGAAGAGTTTGGGTTTTGAGGGGAAAAAAAACCTCTTAAGTCCATATATTGAAGAAGATTCTTCAAATATGTTGTTCTACTGACTGGGGTGGACAGTGCAGAAAACAAAGTGCGTCTGTGAGCATTCACATTGCATCACCTGGCCTTTGGACAAGGGCTGAAGCTCTCTCTCCTGATGACCTAGATGACTTAGCCCGGATGCAGCTGCAGCCTGTTGCTTGCATCATTTGCCCGTGGAGAGTGAATTGGCAAGTCAGCAGTTTCCTTTCAAAGCCCATTTATTTAGGTTTTTTTTTGTCTCAAACACTGTATGTATGCCCACGTTCTTAGCAGCATTATTCACAATAGCCAAAAGGTGGAAGCAATCCAAGTGTCCACTGATGGATGAAACAATAAACAAAATGTGGTTTATACACACAATGAAATATTATCCACCCTTGAGAAGGAAGGGAAGTCTGACACATGCTGCAATATGGATGAACCATGGAAACATTATAAGTAAAACAGGCCAGATACAAAAGTATAAATATTGTATAATTGTATCAGGTATTCTAGAAGAGTAGAATTCATAGAGACAGACATTAGAATGGTGGTTACCAGCATTTGAGGGTAGCGGCAAATGGGGAGTTATTGGTTAGTGGGGACAGAGTTTCACTCCTAGATGATGAAAAATTTCTGGAGATGGATAGTGGTAATGGCTGCACAATAATGTGAATGTGCTTAATACTCCTTAAATTATACACTTAAAAATGGTTAAAGTGATTTTTAAGACTTAAGCCCAACCCAGGTTGCTCAGTGGTTAAGAATCCGCCTGTCAGTGCAGGAGCCGCAAGAGGTGGAGTTTTGATCCCTGAGTCGGGAAGATCCCCTGGAGGAGGAAATGACAGCCCACTCCAGTATTCTTGCCTGGAGAATCCCATGGACAAAGGAGCCTGGAGGGCTACAGTCCAGGGGGTCTCAAAGAGTTGGACAGGACTGGAGCGACTGAGCACACACACAACACAGGCAAAACTATTCAGTGCAGAGGAATCCAGGAGTACCTGGCTTTGGAGAAGGTAGTGAAGGTGTACGCCATGTCTCTCTGTTCCCACGGCCATCCCAGCCATTCCCATCTTCTCGCTCTGCTTTATGCCCTGGGGCCACATCAACGTGCCTCTTGCCTTCCAGCTTCTGGCTGGAGTCACTCAGTGGGAGCACCAGCAGGAGAATGAGGGAAGAAAGAAGACTGAGGATGGAGAATCTGTTTACTCAGTTCCCTCTCTGCAGGATTGCTGCCCTCTCACTGTCCCTTGACCAGAGGTCCCTCAGACCTCTCTGTCTCCAGACTCTGGTGCTTCCTCCTCTGGCCTCTTCAGACATAGAACACAGCAGCTCCCACGGCCCCCAGCCCTAGGGAACTTGCACTGTCCCTTGTGATTTCCTCACTTCCTGCCAACACCTTTGTAAACAGTTCTCTTAATAAATTCTCAAATTACACAATTTGAGTGTACCATCTGTTTCTTGTTGGCCTATGGCTTGATACGAGGTTATTTATAAAGATCAAAGTTTGAGAAACACTGAACCAAAGAAAATCCACCTATATTCCCCAAATATTGCTCTGAGCACCTAAACCTCCCAGATACCCAGAGAAGGCAATGGTAGGGATGGTGAATGGTATCATCTTCCTCCCCATCCTCCATTCCTCCCCATCCTCCATTCCCTCTCTTATACCAAGCACTTCTTTTCAGTTGCTATTTTAATGCAGAGTATTCAGCATCTACTGTTTTCTCCAATCCTGCAGATTGTAAATCACATTTTTGTACATAACAGAATTTCATTCCAATAAAACAATTGAATGATTCAGATATTCCATAGTTTTATTTGAAAAAAAAAAAAAGTATTTCTCCTGTATATGTTTCTATTGAATCCTAGGTACAGCTGTCCAAGCATATGGGGCAATTGCAGTTAAGTATGAATAGGAAGGTTGAAACGGTATCTTTGTAAAACTCTTTCAACTGACAATGGAGATAAAGCTCTGTAAAATGAGCACTCTCTCTCCCCTCTAAGGTGGCTAATTATGGAGCAAGTAAACAAGACTTCTGCATTCTTTCTTAGTCATAATGGTTTAGAATAAGTTGAATGCCCATCATCCCCCACCCCAATCCAGAGGAATGTATCCTGCCCATATACTATATACAGGTTATTTTCAGGTCATGAGAAACAGTTTCACTTGCTTGTAAGTTCACTGGCTCAGGTAAGCAGACCATCTTTTCGCTGCAAGAGAAGAGAAACCAGAGGGTGTGTGCTCAGGGCAGGTTCCTGGCTGGTCGGGAGAGGGGGCTCAGAATTGTGTGCCCTTGTGTTTCCGTGATGTCAGGTCTACAATCATCTATGGGATGATTACTACAGGAGTCCACTCCTGTCCTCCAAGGGCCAGGTGTGGCAAGACATACTCTAAATGCCTGCAAGAGGTGGTGCAAAAGGGATAGGAATTCCAGATTCACACCCATGACTGTGACCAGCAGAGGCTGAAGAAGAGGAAATATGCAATGAGCAATCTTTGTCCCAATAAAATTTTACAGAGAAACTAAATAGAACAGATACATAAAACATATATATCTATCAGATAAAATGGAGTTTCTTATATTAAAGTGGGAATGGGGAATTAAAGTCCACCCTCTTTGGCTTCTTAGCATCCCAACCCAAGATGGCCCTGCAGGAGGTTCAGGACACACTGGGTCTCTGTCATCTCCCCATCAAGGAAGCTTATCCTCATGATGAGATGGCACCTCAACAAGTGTCACATCTGAGGTCAGCCTTGGTTCTGGTGTTTGGAGTGGGGTGGATCTGGGGCTTACTTGTCATTGACAGGCAGAGGAGCGGTGCAGAACCTCCCGATGATGGTCGTCTGGTCTTTTTTCCAAACCCGGTGGGAAGCCTGAAGCTTGAGTTTCACCTGGTTTATCTGGCACTGAGGGCTGGGGTGAGCTAGGACTCCTTTTCCCACATGCTGCTGTCTAGGTCTGGAAGGGAAAGGGAAAGTAACTTATTGTCACACGTTTGGCCTTGGCTTCCCCTTGGCTCCCAGGGGCTCTGTGGGTAGCCCGGTCAGTTAGTTCCTGGGAGGTGGGCACACAGTCCTCTGCATCATCCTTACCAGCACCTCGCCCACACCCCACAGCTTTGAACATGAAGCGAAAAATAGGTGTTGATTTTTGAAAGTAAACAGGTGGACCCTGCAGCAAAACAGTAGCTCCCGGATTTACACATCAGGGAAATTGTCCTAGTTAATGATGCTCTGAATTCAGGTTAGTGAAGATATTTACTCAGGTCCATCTAGCTGGAAGCAGAGGCCTCTTCTAGGATGTTGAATTCCAAGAATTTTTCGTGAAGACCACTCTATTCTGACTGAGTATGAATGTGTGGATGGAAACAAATGAAAAAACAAACAAACAATAGGCCTTGAGGCCAGTCAGAGCTGGTGTGAAGTCCAGGTGTGGCTTCGGCTTTGGTGTCACCCAGCCCTAGGTCTGAGCCTCAGCCCCTGCTTCCCTGCGCCCTGCCCTGAGGTGCCCCTCAGGGGCAGGCTCCTCTGGGCTCAGAAAGAGGGACTGTGAGAAAGAGGGAGCTCCCAAGGGCGCTGCTTTCCCCTCTGAATGCCATCGGGTGTTGTCTAAGCCGAGCATGGTTTCCCTTTCCTTTCTGAGGAAATGTCTTCAGTGAGTACTTTCTAACCCAGAGTTAGTCATATAGTTTGTTTTGTCCTTTTGAGGAAGATCCCATAAAACTTTGTATAAAAGCTATTCCATTTTCTTTCTTTCTTTTGATTTCAAAAGTGTTTATTTCAGAGGAAAAAATAACAAAACTGTTCACTTTAAGAGGCTGCTTGGATGGAAAGCTTGGAAACTAGAAGGACTATGAAGGACACTGTGAGTGGGTGGCCTGGGGACTCGACCTGGGTCCATTTTCTAATTGGAAGGAAATCTTGGGGTTTCACAAATTTATAAAAAGTAGGGGAAAGACCACACATAAACCCCCTTCCCTTCTTTTCAATTTCTGTTCTGCAAGAGGAAACAAAACCCAAGGAAATGAAGTAATCATGTTCTTCAAAACAGTAACGCAAGTCTCTTTGGGGAGAAGAAATCTTTGGATATCCATTCCAATTACTCAGGAAGCTTCTCGAAGTGTGGGGGGTGAGGCCATGCCTGGAGATTCTACTGTGACTGGTCTGGGGTGGGCTTGCTGTCAGCAGTCTTTAAAGCTCTCCAGGTGATTCTAACAATCAGCCAGTCACGTGTTATTATCATGATCCCTGCAAGTGTTGGCTCATCTACCCAACAGAGAGGTGGGCCGGAGAGGTGATAGAAACACCCTTGTAGAAGTTAACATGACCTTGAACTGATCTAACGAAAATTACTCAGCTATAATCTGCAAGGCTTACATGGGCACCCCAGGTCTGTGTGAGGGTCCTGACTGCCTGCTGCCTCATGCTGTGTGGCCTGGGAGAGTTGGAACCCTGCCTGGTGGCAGAGTGTTTGGTAGTCCAGACGTGCACTCCTCCAAGAGGAAACTCATCTTCCCTGACAGCACAGTTAATGTCCATCCCCGAAGCCCGAGAAGTGTTTCCAAACCCAGATCTGATCCTGTCACTTTTCTGTTTAAAATTTCCAGCAGCTCTCCAAACTGCTCTCAGGATAAAACCCCAAATCCCTCCCCTGTCCTCCAGGGGTGGCACGGTCTGGCCCTGACTAGCACCCCCAGCCTCTTGTCCCCATGCCTGATACCACTGCTCCCAGGGTCACATCTCACAAACCCGTGGTCTGGGGGGAGGGATCCTCCAAACCCTTCGGAACTCTACTCAAACATAGTTTCTCCACACTTAGCCAGCCTCTGTCTTCTTTGTTCTCATAGCCCCTGCCACTGCTGACAATTGTGCATTTGCACATATGGGCACTGATCACACCCCTGTTTGCACTGCACCCCTCCTGCTGGAAACCACATTCCTCAGGCTCCCAGGCATGAGTGGGAGGCTGCTCCAGGCAGTGATTCTGAGCTCCTGCCAATCACTTACCCTTCCCATCCCGCAGTCCTACTCGGTTCTACCAACAGCACCTGGCTTTGTCCCTGTAGCCCTGAAGTGGGAGTGACTTCTATTGCTGAGCTCTGCATTGCTTCCCCATCCTCTGTTGGGTCTTCAGTTCTCCCAGCATATTTGTAATTAGATCCTTGTGTTGAATTCCTTCTGTTGGGCTGCCTGGCTTGGGCTCTAGTTTCCAGACTGAACCCTGACCGAGGCAGGGATTTATCTGGTTAGTCTGTCTCCTGCAGCTTGTGAGTAACTAATCAATGGCTTTTTAAAGAAACATGCAGCACGGCTGCTGAGTTGCTGTCCCCTGCCAGGCTTGCAGGTCCCTACAGTTGAGGCTCTCTGCCCGCTCGCCTCAAGCCTGGTCCCACCAGCTGCTTGGCTCAAGTGTGACTCCACAAAGGAAGGAAATCGGTCCCAGTTCCAGGGACTGGCACCACTGGGCATCAACCCCACTGGCCCTCACCTGGCACTCCCTGGCTAAGTTACCCTCTGCTTGGGAGTCTGCTCTGGTAACCCACTCTGCTAGCCCCCCTCCCCACTCCCCCCATCCCTCCACACAGGAGTAGGGGCTTCCCAGGCTCTCACCAGCCCTGCCTGGGCCAATGGCCGAGGTCCTCCTACTTGCTGGCATCCCTGATGCCCCTGCCTGGATTCCTGACACCGCGTCCTGTCAGGGGCCCAGTTCCCACATTCTCACCCCCTGTTGGGATGTTCCCTTACTGCTGCCTGCCTGCTGTTGTCTGAATACACTCTGCTTGGGCCTGATACTCATCCTGAACCTGGAACAGTTGTCTGGCATGTGTCTGTGGGTCCATCTGTGGTAGGCGCCACCCTCACCCCCACCCCTGGCCCAGTTGGCTCTGCCCACCCATCAGTGACCACACAGAGCATGTCCTGGGATGTCTGTGCATGTTTGTAAATGGAAGGAGAGAAACCAGCCATGTGGGACACTTACGTACATGGTGATCTTGACCGAGGAAGTGACACTGCTGCTAAGGAAAGTGACTGTGATGCAGGTGTCCTTTTTTCTTGGCTCCTGCAAGTGAAACTCCACGAGGTTGTGATGCACTGGGAAACCAAAGCAGAGCAGACAACTGGGCCAGAGGTCAGTGTGTGCAATGCATGAAAAATCCCAGAGAGCAGCACAGCAGTTAGAAATCTCACTCTAATGCTTGGCAGCTGTGTGACTGGGCGCAGTTACCTCTCATCACAGGTTCTCAGCTTCCTCAAGTCTAAATTATGTTCAGCTTCTCAGTTGTATCCTACTCTTTGAGACCCCATGGACTGCAGCCCACTAGGCTTCCCTGTCCTTCAGTCTCCTGGAGTTTGCTCAAATTCTTGTCCTTTGAGTTGGTGATGCTATCTTAACTATATCATCCCCTGTTGCCAAGTGTAAATTGGGATAACAAAATTACATACCTCACAGGTCTGAATGAGAATTAAATGAGTTAATATATATAAAGTCCTTAGATAGTGTCTGTGCCTAGAAATCATTCAATACATGATAGTTTTTATTATGACTTGTAATCCTAGAATGTGATTCTCCTCTCTGTTTGGCAACATTATCCTGACGGTGTGATTCTGAAAACTAAACAGTGTCTATCTTATACTAAATAATTAACTCATAAAATATAGCAACGCCCCTCCCCCCAGGATGCACAGTGTCAGGGAATCCACCATGTGTGCAGGAGACGACTGTGGCCCTCCCTGTGGTGACTGGGGGCCTGTGTGGCATCTCCGCCCTCCTGGGCAGCACTGAAACTGGGGCTCTCAAAGCTGGCATTGTCCGCACAGACTGGGTGAGCAGCCTGGTTCATGGTGATACCCCTGGGTCTGCGGTCCCTCTGTCAAGAGAGGTTAAGAAGGATTACAGCTTCCCCAACACCCTAGCCTTTCCTCAATAAGGGGTAAGCCCAACTGGTGGCACCTGGCTGTGACTTTGGTCTCTGAGCACTTTCACAGATTCCTTTGGTGGTTGGAACATAGCTAGAGAGGTAGTCCTTCACCTCTGCCCTACCTGTACTTTTTCATTTGTTATGTTTTATGGGTGAATATTGGGAGGAGGGACTAAGAGAATTTAGGGAGACAGCCCAAGTTGAAGTAATGATGTGATCCATATGGGCTCATGGGGTTAGCAACCAGACTCCTGCCAAGAACTCACAAGAAGACAGGAGAGCACTGGGCTCTGCCCCTCCACAGAGGGGAACATCAGATGCCACGTCCCTCCTGTCTCTCTTTCTTGGTTGTTTACTGTGGATGCAGAGTGTTATGTTGACAGGCAAGGGCTGAACAAGAGTGGATAATCACAACGTGGAAGAAAAAGTCTACCTTACATAGCTTTAGGAATCTAATTCTCTGGGCTGAGTTGGATATATCACTTTACCAGTGGGTATCACCGATCAAATCAGTTTCCTGAGGTTCTGCTTATCTCATCTCTGATTACTCTGGAAGCCCTAGAAGGGCCAGGTCTGCTAACATTGGTGGATGGGAACTGGTGGTGAAATTCCTACCTGCTCTGGGCATGACAAGGGCAACAGCACATGAGCCCTGGATGGTTTGCCAGGGGAACTGGATCCAAGGTGAGGCCCTGCTGTTTACCAGTTGTGTTGTCTTGCCTAAGTCACCAAACCTCTCTGTGCCTCACTTCCTTCATGTAGAATCAATAACCCCCAACATCACCTCATAGTACACTGTGAGGAATGAGGTGATGGAGAGAAAACACTTGGGGTGAAATGTTGCTCTACAAGAGAAAAATAGTATTTTTGGAAAAAGGATTTTTTTTGGAGCAGATTCTCTGTCCATGCTGGCACCTGCCTGGCAGAAGCCAAGGGTGACAGCTGTTCTGGTGAGCAGTGCTGAGGCTGAGGCAGGTCAAGAGTGCCGGGGAGTGGGAGCTCAGTGCCACAATGGCCTGGGAGTGGATGAGATGTCAGGTGGGGTACCAGCTGGGCAACCCATACCCCCCACCAGGAGAGGAGGGGGCCCAACTCTGATGCTCAGAATGTAAGGCTCAGAGGATGCAGGCTCCTCTGAGGTCTTTGAACAGACATAACCATACTTCTGGGGGAATGGGGAGGGGATCTCACAACAAATATGAAACAGAAAAAGTATGGTTCAGTGAATTCCCCTCAGCAGGGATCTAAAAATGCCTTTAACCTTCAGGTGTGCCTCAGGCTCCCTGGCTGTGCAGACAGGGAGGAGGCACCACAAAGCTGCCCTGGAGCTGGAAGTAGAAATGGGAAGTCAGGTCCCTGCAGTCCCCGCCTCTGATCCAGACAAAGCATCTTGCCTCAGGCTGACCTCTGAGCAGCGGCAAGGACCCAAGAGTAACTGAGAAAGACGACTGAAAAGAGCAGGTTCTCTGAAGAGGGGGCAGAGATGCGAGTGTGGAGGCAAGTGATGATGGCGTGAAAAGGGTAAAGATTTTGAAGTCAGAAGACCGGAGTTGAATCCTGACTTCTTCACCCTCCCATGGAGCCTTGGGCACATCACTGCTTGGGGCTGGGTTGTCAGATGAGAGGATGGATGTGAAAAGCCCATATCACTTTATTCTTAAGAAGTAGCCACGAAGTCTCTCTAATGAAGTTACAAACACCCCCATCTCAGCTCCCAAATTCTCTCATTGTCAGAGGGAAGGGAATTATTACTTACTGAATCCAGTCACTGTGCAGCGATTGCCTGTGTACTATGTATTTTATTTTATCCTCACAATTAATTCTTTGAAATAAGTACTATTTTCCACATAAGCATGTAGAAGTTCAGAAAGGTTAAGGAACTTGCTCCTGATCACACAGCAGGTAAACAGAGAATCCGAGAGCAATTCAGGTTTGGGTGACCACAGAGCCTGAACTTCAGGCCCTCTACTACTGGGAAGATATGGCACAAAGATCCCTCCAACAACCAGCCAGACACCAGTGATCAAAATATCATTTAGAATTAGGGTGGTCATATAATTTCCCATCCAAACCAGCATACTTCTATTCTGAACACACAGTAAAGCAGACAGGATCCCAGGATAAAAAAAAAAAATTAGGAAGTATAGTCAACCTAGATAAGATGCAAATACCATAGGAAGGAGAATGGTTCAGCCCTTAATTTATGTTGTAGATTCTAAGACACCCTTTTCTCTCACATTAATCATCATTCATGATCACTGGCATCTTAACTTCAATGAAATGCAGTGGTTAGGAGCCACAGTAAACAATGGAAATATATATGTGAAGGTTCAGTATTCCTCATGAACCCTGACGTAGGAGGGCTGCTAGAGTGGAGACACACAGGGTGGGCAATGAGGAGGGGGAAATGTATGCAGGAAGAAGAAACCCAAAAGGTTCTCCCAAATACCACCCTAGAGCGAGAGCCCACACTGGAGGGCAGGATTCCATGGTGGGGTGGGAGGAATAAGGGTCATTACACTGACCAAAATGTAAGATGCCCCAAGGTTCTTATCCATAGAGTAATGGTTTAGGCTGGCTCTGATAAGTTTGGGTTCTATCTAAGCCCGGGAGATGCTGCCCTCCACCTCTCACTTTCCATGATCTTTTTGCCCTAGTTCTTCACCTCCCACTTTGACTACCACGCTGGGCTGGACACAGCCCAAGATGGAGCCCTGGACTCAGCAGGCTAGCACACTGGCAGAGATGAGCAGGGTGTTCCTCCCCACTCACCACAATACGGAGCCATGGAAGTGGTCAGCAGGTAGACCTTCACCTCCTTGGGAAGTGGCTCTATCTTGACACCACCTTGTTCCACCAGCCCTGGAGATAAAGAAGCAAAGACAGCAGGCCATTTCAGGGTTCAGTGGCACCTAGCCTTTCAGTGATTAATTCATGCATCCATTCATTCTGCAAGCAACTGTGGGGAGTCCTGGGATACAGCAACTCCATCCAGACAGGGATAAACACACAAGTAGACAGCAAATACATTCTTCAGATTATCTGGCCCACTCCCAGGGGGTATTTATATGAAATTATGAAATGTTGTCTCCAACTTCCAAAACAATCCATATGACAGTTCTTTTAATGGTATTTGTATCCTGTGCATTGGAGCGCAAGAAGTGTTTGAGCTGAAGAATAATGGTTGACAAGTTGGAGAAGGGCTTTCCAGGCAGAAAATATAGTCTGGGCAAAGGGATATTGGGTGAGGAAACATGAAAAATATTCTTGGAAGTATGAGTAGTTAGCATCCCTGAGGTGTTTAGAAAAAAGGGAAAATCTCGTGGGAGATGAGGCTGAGCAGAGAGTGTAAAGTGGTTGTTAACCATGTGGTCCATCACATGTGTGGGATACAGTGACATATGCCCAATGAGCAGGAAGTAATGTTGTTTTGCTTTATTATGGGAAACCACCCCTATTTTAACATTTTGTCAAGCTGATATTCATTACATTCATATAAGCAATGGCAGGCTGCTGCAATTCTGAGCGGCAGCTGGGGGTGGGAAGTGGGAGAATGAAGCAGGGGGAGGAACTACACATTACCCAGGAGTTTTTCCTGGAACGCTTCAGGCTGGATAACCCCAGGATATTCACAACAATGATCTGCACAGGGTGAGCTGAGGCTGGATCCCTCAGCCTTCCCAAGCCATTCTCTTCAGACTAGCCTGGATCCTCCAGGAATGTGTCCAGGTCAATCAGCAATTAGGAACCCCTCCAGCAGGCACATGGCCTCACACCTCTAAGGCAGGCAATGTGTGCCAGTCTTAGGGATTTCCCCACAGCACTTTGATTTCAAGCCTATCAGGAACTGGAGAACGGCTGGCCTAGCACGGAAGACCATGGTGCACAAAGACTATGGTGTGCATCAGGTCCAAGAGTGGGTGCAAAGGATCTAGACCACACTGATGCTTCTGGAGAGCATCCTGAGGTGGACTTGTGGGCCAGGGTCTGTGTGTGTGTGAAGGTGTGTGCAGAGTGCATATGGCATCAGGAAGCAGTATAGAGGGCGGGGGGGTGGGACACAGAAAGCTAAAGGCTACTTTCTAGGTGAGAACATCTTCTAGCTGAATTTTGAACATTACTTAAATTTTCTTTATCCCACTCAAATAGACTTTTTGACCATAGGAGATCAGGACTTAAAGAGGTAACAAGGCTTGAACTCTCTCCAAATTGTCAGAGGGAGTCAAAGGAGGAGCATTTACCGATTCTTGGACAGGAAAGAAGAAAAGGGTTGAAACAATCCAGACACTGTCCAGCAAGGAAGTCCTTGTAGTTTGTACAAGGGAAGGCCATCAGTGGACAAGAGTTCTCCAGGGCGCTGATGTAGAGGTGTACAGCCCTCATATGATCACAGATCAGATAACTGTAGCCTGAACAAGGCCAAAAGACACAACCAAGGTTTCAGTTCAAGACACATGGAAACTCCCTCCAAGCTACTTACTGTAACTCTATTGAATGTTATAGTCCAACAGGCTATAAATACATGGGATATCCCCCCGAGCCACATTTTTGAAATATTGATGAACATGGTTACTATACTCTGGATTTTCTTTCTAATTTTTTTTGAAGTGATTTTTTTTTTAAATTTTTCTTTTAACTAAGCTTAATTTACCAATAAAATTGCTTACTTAGAGACCCATTCTTCCATGATCATGCAGATTCTCTTTTGGTAAATGGGAGCATATGAAGAGTTGGCGATCCTGACCCTACTTCTCAAAATGGATATTGGTCTGCACATTTTTGCCTTCTTCAGCGTCACCCACATAACCAATTTTATTCAACCTCATTAAACCCAATCCAACAGAGAGACAATCAAGGGAGTCAGCAGCAGCTCATGGTCCATCTATGAAAGCCAATGTACTGAGGTTCACCTCACCCAATGACTGACACACTGAATCTGCCAAATGTCCCAACACAACAAACACTTGGTTTCTTGTTACTGTTGTTGTTGACTCTTTTAAAATTTGTGATAATTCACACTGAATGAATTTGCTGGGGCTAAGAGGTCTATAGTGAGCCATAACTCCAGCATTTAAGGTCTTCATACTCTCCCTTCACCTTGGGACCTCCTCACTGGGACCAGAATGAAGTCTGAGCTGGGTGTGGATTTTCCTTTCCCCCATAGTTGGAACACTGTCTATGGCCAACCCCCTTCTAGCTACAGCAGGGAGCTGGAAGACACAAACTAAACCCTTCTGAAATTGGGTTATGATGAAAAAAATTGAAAGTCACCAACTAAAATGCCTAAGAAATTTTCAAAAGCCATTAAAATCAAACCATCCAATCTGATCAGAATTGCTGAAAAAACTATGAATTATTAAAAGAAACATGATTTGGAAAATCAGTGAATTTGATAAGTTGGATTAGTGGTTACTCAACACAATTGTCAAAAGAATCTTTAAAATGATAAAATTTTGCTAAAGCAGGAAAAGGTTAAAAACATAGTATTCAGAAATCAAAACTCCCATATGAAATGTTGATAGGTTAGCTGCATTCATGAGGAGAATATAAGAAGACTAAACAACGCTTAATGCTTAGCTTTTGATGAATTTAAAAATTGTTTAAAATTATGTTAAGAACATAATCAATATATCCAAAAAGAACATTCCAGAAGAGTAAATTTAGAAGAGAAGGTATATATATTCATTGAATGTATTCAAGAAGATTATCTTGAAAGCAATTGTGGAGAACTTAAATTTAGTTACTTTGGGGAAGTGGTCATGCAGTGAATTGAACCTTCAGCTAGCTAGCTTTGGGTGCATCAGCCTGGTTCTGATACAATGCGGCACTGCAAAGGATGTAGCTAGTGTGGACTCTGCCACAAAGTGGGGCCCAGGAATAAGAGAGGTTATTGGCTTGCGTGATGGTGGGTGATGGTAGGGCCTAAGACGTAGGGAGGGAACCTAAATATGGAGCAATCTTTTAATTTCAGGCAGTCTTTCCCTAGAATTCCTTGTCTCCATAGACATCCATTCAATAAGTACAGAGTAAGCTCGACGGGACATAGCAAAGGACACTTGTCAGGAAAACTCCTGTGGCTCACACTGGCTGACTCAACACAAAACCTGTTGATAAAGTCCAGTCTCTGAAGCAGCCAAACACCGAGTCTTTCTGGCTTTCTGACCTGCATAAATGGAAGTGGGACAGCCAGGCTGGTCTTGGCCTCCATTGATGAAGTAGTCCACGTGTCCGACAGGAATCCGAATGCCCAAATCTGCAAGAGGGCAGAACCTTGTTACCCTCTTCCTTTCCGGGGCCATTTTCCAGGTCCCCATAGCAGGGTTTACTGGCCGCAGAGCCTCAAGTCTGACCTTGGGCACCCACCCCTTCTCTGTGCTGAATGGGGGCCCACTTATTCCTAAATGCTAGAAGATGACAGAACTAACTAGCCCTTAGATGGTTTTCTAAGAGGTTTTGTCATGCTGAAAGGAAGCTACGAATAAATTCATAAGAAGATATTTATATTTGCCTAATAAAATCAATAAAAATATCCCTTAAGTTTTTATGAATCAGTAAATGTTATAATAAGCTTGGTAAATTTCCTTGTTGAATAGTTTCTATTTTACTTTAAGTAACAGTTCAGATATATATGTGTGAGACCACATTTCCAGTCTCTTAAATGCTTTTGTGCTTCTATGACTGAGAAGAAATATAATCTGACTACAAAGAGATGAATTTGTGAGATAGTAGCCTTTATCCCATCATTATGACGATATCTGACCCCTAAAAATCAGTCCAATTCAGCTGCCAAAAACCACGACTTTCTCCTTCATATTATCTGTCACAATTGTAAGCAGTGGAGTGTGTGTTACTGGTTTAACGTCATCTATCCAGGGTTTAAGTGGTGACCTAGAATGCCTCCTTGCCCATCATCTGTCAGGTCAGTTCTACCTCCATAATATATTTCAAATGCTTCTGCTTCTCTCCATCTCTACTGCCACCACCTTTGCCTCAGCCACTATTGCCCCTCATCCCGGCCACCACTGCAAACACCTTCCAAAGGGCCTTCCTTTACTGCCCACCTGCAGTCCATGCTCTGCCCAGCAGATAGAGTCATCTTTTAAAGGAATCCAAATCACTGTCCTATTCTCACTGATCATAGAATAAGATATAAACTCCCTCCCATGTCCAGTCTGGTCGTGCTCCATTTTCTCATCACATCACCCGCTGCGTGCTAACTCCATGGTTCTCCTTCCTGCCCTCACCCACTGTAAGGCTTTCATTTTGGCTGTCTTCCCCATCTATAATGGTCTTCTCCCAGCTCTTTCCAGTGCTGCCTCATTCTCATCCATGAAATCTTACCTCAGACATCACCTCCTTGGACAGATTTTCCTCAATAATCCTATCTGAAGTAGACCCCGCACCCTCTGCCAAGTCACATACGCTTCTCCCATATCCCTCATTATCATAATCATGAGGTAGAATTATCTTGTCTGTTGACTTGTATGTAAGCTCCACCAAGGCAGGGCCTTTACCTGTCTTCTCCCTGCTCTAGGGTACCTAGCCTATGTTAGTAACAAATACTTATTTATTGAACAAATCCGTGAACAAATGCTTTCCCTATTAGCCTGCAAGTTCCATGCGGTGCCCTGTGCACTGCAGTATTCTCAGTGCCTGCTACTTAGATCAGTCAAGACTAATTGAATAAATGGAAGTTATCTTTTTACCATAAGAAGAAAAACTTTTTCTTTTATCATATTAGGTAGTGGCTACAACTTTGAAGGGGACTGAGAGGCCTAGGACAAGTAAATAAGGACCAATGGGTTACCTATTTAGCAAATTTAGGAACATAAAGGGTTAACATTGTTAATTAACATGGTTAATTAACTTAATAACTACGCAGAGGGCTATGGACTTTGTTTTCTTATCTGTGAAATGGAGGTGGAAAAGAGGGTTGAGTTATATGATTACATGAACTTCTTCTAGAATCATGAATCTGTGAGTCTTGGATGCTAAAAAGGCTTCTAGCCAAATGGAATGAGACATGGCTGTCTCTCTGTTGAATTGCAAACTCGCATGGTCACAGACAGATGTAATTTCTTCTTGTACCAAACACACGGAGCACAGGGCCTGGCACTAGACTCTGTGGGCATTTGATATTGAGTAGAAATGAGGAGGAGTTCCTGCTGGTTATGATGGATTCAGAACTGGGGGTTCTTGCCTGTGCCTGTCATTATTGGAGGCAGCAATTCTCATTCTTCACTGGACTGAGGGCTGGCCTCATCCCCTGGGAAGGAGAGAAGTCTGACGGGCCCAAGCATCTGCCCCAGGAGTGGAATGCCCCAGTGTCCCGGGGCCAGGCATATTCACCCTGAAAAAGCAGCCTGACTTTCCCGTGTGCCTGCCAGGGGACAGTGCCCTCCAAGCACTACCTCAGATGAGGCTTAGTGTTGAATCAGAGTGAGACTCATGACCAAACAGTTTTGGTCCACAAATGAGAATCCTCTGTGTCACGCTGGCTAAAAATAAAATCATTCATCTCAGTCCCAGAGCAAGATAGGGCTGGAAGAGACTTTCCAGATCATGCTGGTAAACTCCTCACTGCAACAGAAGCTCAGAGGGGAAGGGTCTCCTCCTAGGGCCACTCCGATAAATGCCAGCCTCCTAGCCTCTGCCCTGTGCTCATTCCCCCGCCATCCCCCTCCCCAGCTCACTGTCCGTGTCTGTGTGGATGGCTTCCACGAAGAGGGCATCCCCAGGGTCCAGACGCTCCTCCAGGCTGGCTCTGGTGTACTCCGGTCCAGCAGGGTCTAGGCCTGCAAGGACAGATATGTCAGGGGCCCTGTCATCTCAGCCACAAGAACTCTCATGGATCCGCTGCACACCTATGCGGGCAACCCTTATAGTTCAGATCAGAATCCCCCAACAAGGACTCAAGGTGAGAGAACTAGCTCAGGACCACCTTTCCCAGGAAACCCTACTCTGTTGAGTAGAGAGAACTCTAACTTCTTCATGACCCAGTTCTTCTGGCTCTGAAATGAACTTACTAACACCGACTATTTGGTAAGGGTTAATGTCATTAATATTCATCCTCACGTGGTAATAACAGTGGCTATAATGTTTTGAGTAGTTACTCTGTGCCAGGCCTTGTGCTGGGCAACTTCACACATTCTAGTCTTTACAACAATGTGTGTGCATGCATGCTAAGTTGCTTCTGTTGTGTCCAGCTCTTTGTGATCCCATGGACTCTAGCCCACTAGGCTCCTCTGTCCATGGGATTCTCTGGGCAAGAATACTGGAGTGAGTTGCCGTGCCCTCCTCCAAAGTTATCTTCCTGACCCAGGAATTGAACCCGAATCTCTTACATCTCCTGCATTGGCAGGAGGGTTCTTTACCTCTAATGCCACCCAGGAAGCCCCTCTACAATGATAGAGTGAAGGAAATATTACTCTCTCCCAGCCTTACCTTGGATCCCTCCCTATTCCACCCAAAAAGCAGACTTTGAGACAAGTATGTAAAGTGCAAGTATCTTATTTGGGAGAAAAATACTGAAAGCACGGACTTCCCAGCTGGTGCTAGAAGTAAAGAATTTGCCTGTAAATGCAGGAGACGTAAGAATCACAGGTTCAATCCCTGGATAGGGAAGGTCTCCTGGAGAAGGGAATGGCAACCCACTCCAGTATTCTTGCTGGGATAATCCCATGGACAGAGGAGTCTGGCAGGCTACAGTCCATGAGGTCACAAAGAGTCGGACATGACTGAAGCCACTTAGTATGCACACACAGAAAGTATCATGAGGGAGTGGAAAAAAGTCAGAGAATGAAAGACAATTTTAATGACTAGACTATCACTTTGGGTCTCATCCCACTGGGGTCCTCCTGCAGGACTCTGCAAAACACAACTCAGAATTGTCCCACTGAAATGCCAGGAAGCCAGAGTATCACACAGCTCTGGCTCCTTACTGATTGAGGGTAGTTCCTGAAGTATAAAATTCCCAGCACTGTGCAATTATTTAGCAAAACTGTGTAAAGGTGATTTCCACAGTGGGCCAAGAAGATAGGACCTGTTACAATCCATTTTAGAGTTGTAGAAACTGAGGCTCAGAAAGAAATAGATGGCCTCTAACACTGACACTAGAGATCATACAATAACAACACAATACCATCTCATCCAAAAGGGACACAATAGGTAAATTTTAGTGGTGATCAATGACTTGATCATAAGAACAAAGGCCCAACATACTTCCCTCTGCCTGCCTTAGCAAAGGCTCTTCCAGGCATGTTCTCTCTCTCTCTAAACCTCAGAGAATGGGCAGGGAAGAATGTTACCTGTGATCCGTCCCAGCTGGCCATTGTAGAAATGTCCTACCATGCCCCCTACATGGGCCCCCAGGCTGATGCCAATGATGTGGATTGAGGACTCTGACACACCCAGCGCCTAGAACAGGCATTTACAGTGAGTTACATTTGGGCCATCCCAGCCCCTGACCTTACAAGGGTAACACTTTTCTCCGAGGCATCAGAAGCAGAGGGTCTTGGGCACGACATACCAGCCACACATGCTTTGGGAAGAAAGTGCAGAATCTCACCCTGTTAATCACTTGCCCTCTCCCTGGGCTTCCCACCTGGACAACCCATTCACTTTCCTATTGGTGCCCAAGGTGTGTGAGGCATGACCACAGCCATTTCCTCCTGAAAGCATAGAAGGACCAGCTATCGGCACCCCCGATGTAACATGCAGCGGTGCGTCTTACAGAGGAGCAGCAAGAGGCTCAAAGAGAGGTTCAAAACCCCGCCTGAGGTCAGCACGGTAAGTGGTGGAAGCAAAGACCCACAGACTACCGGTGGCTCTGCTTCCTCCCTAAAGCTCCTCCTCACTTGTTATTTCTTTCTTTCTGAGCTCTCGCTCCCCCATAAGCAGCCAGAACTCACCCTAAGGTCTTCTACACCTACCAGGAGTTTATGGAGGAAACGGGAGATCTCGAGTCCCAGCTTAACCACATTTTCCACAGCTGAGAAATAGGCAGCTGTGGAGCCATACACCCAGTCCACAGCAATCACGTTAGCATCTGCTGCTCGCAGAAGGGCACTGATGAATCTATCAATCCAGGAAGGCTTTGTTCCTAAAGCCCTAGATGTGGGGCCAAGAAAGGATAGGAAAATTATCTTCCCAGCCAGTATCTATCGTCGCGGAAATTACAATGACATTTCTGTAAACAGAACAAATCTAGAGGAAAAAAGTCACAATGTGTGTGTGTGTGTGGTGGGAGTGAGGGAGAGTATGAGCACTAAATCCTACAGCGTTTTGAGCATAAGGAGGACATAATCCTGAAGTTAGCAGGGCTCCTGCTTGCACATGTGGAACCTGTAGGTAAACTGTAAAGCGATATCTTTGTTCCAGGTGGATGTAGCCTTGGGTCAGGGCTCAGAGCTCAGGTCAGAGTTCAGCCCCACTGGCCCTCAGTCAGGTACCTTTGTGCAATGCATGAATCACATGGACCACATGTGCTGACCCTGCTTGTGTTACTCATGGGAAAGAAAAGATAGCTTTGTGTATTAGAGTTCAAGATTTGCAATCTTAACTCTCACTCTATAATATAGGCACCTTCCTTGGGGATGTTTCCATTTACTTGTTCATGCATTCACCCTTCCTTCATGCAACAAATGGGCCAGGCAATGTGCTAGATGTTTTCTGAGAAATAAAGAAAAATGAGATATATTCTTTATTACTAGAACTTAGAATATAATAGGACTTTTCTAGGAAAAGAAGAGGAAAAATTTCAGAAAGCTTTCCTAAGAGATTAGGAGTGGGAAAGAAGTCTTCTCCATGGCACAGAGCTTGCTCATGTGAACAGAGGAGCCCAGTCCGGGTGTATGCCAGGGAATGTGGCCTGGGGGCATCTGGAACAGACAGCATAGCAAGGCTTCAGAGCTCTCCACTCCATCAGCTATCTCCAGGTTGCAGGTGTCTCTGGTTGAGCCTTGGATGGTGGCTGAATGCAGGATTTGCCAGAGGAGAGACTTTGGCCCAAGAGTGGGAAGGAATGCCTAAGGGAGGGTGTGGCTGGGACCCTGGTGTCGGGGGTTTGAGAGGCAGGGAGAACCCAGCCAGAGATCAGGAAGTGATTATCCTTTGTGCAGTGCCTCACTGTACACCTTTTCATTGGGTTCCCCCCAATTTCAGTTGTTCTAGCTACTGTTTCACCATATTCTCTCCCTTTCTCTTCCCAGCAACTTTTTACCGTTTCTGGAGTTGTCAGTGAATTTTGGGGAAAAGATGTTGGAAGGAAGGATGGTGACTGATTTGGGACTCAGAGACTATATATTACAACAAAAGTTGGACTATGCAGCATCAAAGAAATTGAAGAAGTGTGTAGTGCCTGAGAAACACTAATCTCTGGGAATGATGGAAGTGGAAGTTTCTTAGGTTATGAAACCCAGGTAGAAGTGAAGAAGAGGAAATAAAACCCTGAATAAAAACACCACGATGTTACCCCTGAGCAATTGCACAAAGCCTGTGACCTCACTGGTTGAAATGAATCATGCAACCCACACTTGAGAGAGGAAAGGATCACTGAGACCATTTTTACAACCTCCCTTTTATTCAGGCATGGAAATCGAGGCTCCATGTGCTACTTATCCAGGGTCATTCATATTTACTGTTTGAGAGTACAGAGATGAGACTTAGCAGAGGAGTAACATATGTGACCAATAAGAAAGAGCAACAGAGTGTGTGTTCATGTTGCTATGAGACCTCTTCAAGGCCGGCAGAACGTGAGCAAGGGGACCTGTGACAGGCAGTGAATCCATTTCTCCTCTTGCTCCCCACTAATTTCCTGTGGCATGAGGGTTATTTTCTAGTCCCTAGCGGAGGTGATCCTATTGGTTGGTTGGCTCCTACCTGAATCCATGGATAACTAGCTTGGTTCCTCGAGTGGCATTGAACCCAGAGTTTTGGATGTCACTACTTTCTTCCACTAGCTGCCCACAGGTGGGATCTGAAGGAGTGAAGAGGAGAAACTGGACTTTGAGATTGGTGCCTCGGAGGAGATTGGCATTCTGGAAGTCAGTGCAATTTGTCCGTGGGGTAGGAGGTGCATCCCCTAGAAGAAAAAACAAATAAAACCCAAGAAACTTCAAAGGTGAGGTCATCTGTTCTTAAAAAGCAGAAAAGTGCTTTTGAAAGGAAGAAAGAAAGAAACAGGGGCTTACAGGGATTGATCATAAATCAGCAAGTGTAATAATGACTCATTTATTAAAGGCATCACTTCTATAACCAAAATCTGTGACTATTTTTCATGTATAAAGATAAGATACCAGAGAAGAATAAAATATTGCTCAACTAGAGAAGATTAAAGGCCATGGTGAAATGGATATTGTCATGGGCTGAATTGAGTCCCCTTCCTCCCATAAATTCATGTGTTGAACTAACTAACTAATCCTTAAAACCTCAGAATGTGACTGTATTTGGAGACAGAGTCCCTACAGAGGTAATTACATTGAAATGAAGCCATTGCGTGTGTGCTCAGTCGTGTCCGACTCTTTTGCAACCCCATGGACTGTAGCTCACCAGGCTCCTCTGTCCATGGAATTTTCCAGGCAAGAATACTGGAGTGGGCTGCCATTTCCTTCTCCAGGGGATCTTCCTGACCCAGGGATGGAACTGGCATCTCCTGCCAGGCAGATTCTTTACCACTGAGCCACCTGGGAAGGCCATGAAACCAATAGGGTGGGCCCTTATCTTAGGTGAAGAGGCAATTTGGTCACAAAGAAGAAAGATGATGTGAAGACATGTGGAGTAGACAGCCATCTCCAAGCCAAAGAGAGAGACCTGGAATGGATCCTTCGCTCAGAACCCTCAGGAGGAACAAACCCTACCACTACCTTAATCTCAGACTTGCAGCCTCCAGAAGTGTGAGAGGATAAACTTCTGTTGTTTAACCCATCCGTCTCTGGCACTTTCTTACAACAGTCCTGTCTAAGTAATACAGTTTTCTGAAAAGAACCCTGGGCTATAAAATAAGCAGTTGCCCTGGGGACTAGGCTTTCTGGTCTGTTCATCCCATCCCAGAGTGATCACTTCTCACTAATCACCTTTTGTCCTTAGGAGCAGTCCAGAGCCACTCCAGAGCCAGCAGTGCCCAGCACACGGCTGCCCAGATGGTAGAGAAGGCCTTTAATGAGCTATATGTATTTGACAGTGCCTTCCAACAGATACCTTTAAATGGGATATTTATATAGTCAAGGTCACTGAAGGGCCTTCTACAGTACTGAACCGAAATGGCAGCATACTGTAACTCCTGCATCCCAGGGAGCTGAAAATCGGGCCTATCTTTAAGACCCAACAGCCCCTTCTCTTGCCTGTGATAAAGAAGGGGGCCTCTAACGCCCAGCTGTCTTACAGAAAGAGATTGGTAGGAGCCGTAGTGCATATACCAAGTGCCCACAGGGGCCCAAAACTGGTGCTGTTAGCAGCAACCTCGCATTCCTGCCACAGGACAAAGCCATTTGCAACATCAGAAGACAGGTCCAGATTGCAAACTGATTTGCACAGGCCCCTTCACAAGGAGGACAGCTCCTTCAGGTTTCTGGAATAGTTCTCTGCCTTCAGAGGTAACTGGGGAGCATGTACAGCAGGCCTGTGGCTTTGCAGTGCACTGGGCTATGGTACTGTGAGCAGAATTTGGGCACTCACCCTTACAGCATGCCAACAGTGGTTTCTTCACCTCTGCATCTGAGCCCCAGGCCTGGCCCCCGAGTCCCCTTGCATCTCCCTTCTGACCAGCCATATCTCGGACACCCCTGCAGTGAAGCCCACTCTGACAGTGCAGGTCCCCAGGCTCCTCAGCCTGTGGCAACTTGCGCTCCCATGATACAAGATAGACTTGTAATGACTTGACTACCTCATCTGCCTTCCCCAACTTTTGGAAGAAAAGATGAAAAGCCTCTACTTGAACATGAGACCTGAACCACATACATGACTACATTGCTCTATTGGTCATGTAGTAAACATAGTTTGTCACAGAGCAAGGCTCAACAAGCATCATAGAATCAATATATTATAGACAATGTTATCTAAATAAGTGGTAATAAAAATTAGAAATCAATAATAAAATTATTTAAGGATACATTTGGAAATTTTAAGTTTAATTCCCTTTTAAGTAGTGAATGAGTTGAATAATCACAATAGAAATTAGAGAATATTACAAACTAATGACAATAAAACCAATACAATATCAAAACTTGAGTTAAAGTAGCTAAAACAGTACTTGGTGGATAGCTATTAATATAACCTTAAATGCAAATATCAGGGGGAAATGAGGAAATATACAGATCATGTAAGTTTATCTTGTAAGTCAGAAAATTGAGAAAGAATACTACAGCAATTCCAGATAAAATGTAAGGAAATAAATACAAAGGAAGTAATTAAAATTAAAGAAAACAATGAATATGAATGTCATCAGTAGCAATTCAGTCCATGCAGTTGCTCAGGCCCACCTTCCTGGAAAGATCTTTGTCACTTCGCTTTCTCCCACTCCCAGACAAATGGTAAGTAAATCCTCAGAACAAAATATTTGGAATTAAACCATTCTCACTACCTACACTGGTACCACTTAGGTCTAAACCACCATCATTTCTGAAAATTATGTAGACTGCAATGCTTTTTCTGCCTTCATTCTTGATCCTCTTCAGTCTATTTGCAGCACAGTAGCTAGAAAAGTAAATCAAATCGTGTCACATCTCTGTGCAAAAGCCACCAAGGCATTTCACTCAGAATAAAATCCAAAGTCCTAACAGTGGAAGAAAGCCCTAAATATCTAGACCATCCCCCCGAGGAGCCTTCTCCTGCCCTACTATTGCTTCCTCTGTTCCAGTCACTGTCCTCCTAGCTCTTCCTCACTCTAGGCAGGTTCCTGTCGGAGGTTCTGTGCACTGGGCATTCCTTCTGCCTGGCATGTCTTTCTCCAGACATCCACGTGGCTAATTCCCGCACCTCCTTTAAGTCTTTGCTTATCAAATGTCATCTCCTTTCCTCTAACCCCCATTTAAAATGCCATCTGCCTATGTGCCTGAAACCAATGGCTCAGCTTGTAGACAATCTGTTTACATACAGGAGACACAGGAGGTGTGGGTTCGAGCCCTGGGTCAGAAAGATCCCTTGGAGGAGGAAATTGCAACCCACTCCAGTATCTTTGCCTGAAAAATCCCATGTACAGAGGAGCTTGGTGGGCTGCAGTCCATGGGGTCACAAAGAGTTGGACATGACAGAACACACCACACAAACTAACTGCCTCACTTCCATTCTCTGAATCTTCTTTATCCTGATTTATTTTTATAGCAATTATCACCTAATCAAGTTCGTATTTACCAGTTTATTATTAAATGTATTGCTTATTAATTTTCCCACATTAGAAGATATGTCCAAAGAAGGAAGGGATTTTATCCATTTTGTTCACTCTACTGCCTAGAATAGTACTTGCCACACACAATAAATACCAAAAAGTAGTTCTTTGAACAGGATAATAAACTAGATGTACTTTAAAAAATAAGATGTACTTATGATAAGACAGAGTAAAAAGAGGGAAGTCACAAATAAACTATGTAGAGAATTAAAAGGGATGTAAACATGGTCAGTTTTTTTAAACTACAAAGGAGCATATTTATACCCATCCAATAGTTTAAAAATACAGATGTTTTTTCCTCAATTGATAATTTCCTAGAAAAATAGCTTACTAAAACTTAGTCAAGAAAGAAAACACAGAAAATCAAATGTAAAGCTGTAGCATAAAGGAATTGAAACAGTAGTTTTAAATCTATTCATCAAAAAACTGTATCAGGACAGATTTCACATAGAAATTCTACCAACAGGTCAATTCCTATCTTACTATTTCGGAGAATAGAAAAGGAGAGAAAGAATCCAAACTCATTCTATGAAAATAGCCAAAATGTCAAAACTGGACAAATAAAGAAGAAGAAAGGAAAACTAAAGGTCAGTTTCACTATTATACAAAGACATAAAAACCCTAGATAAAATATCAAATCCTTCAAAGGTAACAAGAACTAAAAATACAGGGTTTAGTCCAAGAAATGAAAAGATGGCTTAACATTAGAAACATTAGAAAATATATTAATGTAATTCACATATGAACACATTAAAGAAAAAAAAATGCTCAACTCAGTAGATGTAGGGGGAAAAAATGATAAAATTCAATACCCAACACTCCTTAACATAAGAAAGGAAAGCTATCTACCAAAAGCCTATAGCAACGATTATACTCATTGGTGAAATGTTAGAAGCATTCCATTTGGCACTGGGGACATGAGAATGTATGCTATCGGTGCTTCTGTTAAATATTGGACTGGAAGTTCTAGTTCTAGCTAGTAAAACAAGATAACAGAATAGGATAAAAGTTATGATGTTTGAAAAAGGGGAGAAAAATTGCCAATATTTGCAGATGCTAGAATGAAACTGTCCAGGGACTTCCCTGGTGGTCCAGTGGCTAAGACTCCACACTCCCAATGCAGGGGGCTGGATTCAATCCCTGGTGTGGGAACTATATCCCACAAGTCACAATTAAGAGTTCACCTGCCACAACTGAGACTCAACACAGTGAAATAAATAAATAAATAAATGTTTTTTAAAAGAATGAAACTGTCCATCATTCAAGACTACGGAGCGTGGCTCAGTGAATCATGCTCAGATACCCTCTCCCTGCCTGCACCACTTCAACCAACGTGTAGTCACAGATGACAGAGACAAAGAGACATAGACAATCTCAAATGTAAAAGTAATATCTCCACGAACAAGAACAGAATTGCAAAATGGTGCTGGGTTTCAGGTCTGGGAGAAGGCAATGTTGGCAAGAATTCAGGTTTGTGAGGTGAGAGGGGTCCAAAGTGCTCTGTCAGGTGTAGAGAAGACTCATCTGTAGCCAGCGATGGAGAGAAGGACTCCCCAGCTAGGGAAAGGAAGCTAAAAACAAACACAGAAACTTTCCACTGGGGCAACAGTTTCATTGAGGAAGATAAGATGGAAAGACAAAGCCTCACTAACAGAAGCTGAAACAACCCCCTCTCTGAAGCAGAGAGGGAAAAGATGGGAGCTTGGGAAGGAAGACACAGAGACGAAGAGAGACTGAAAATTAAAATGAAACTAATCTATTGTGTTGGAAGTCAAGGTAATAGTTACTTTTGGAGCAATTGGGATTAAGATGGGATACAGGGAATGGGTTACAAAAAACTGGTGATGTTTTCTTTCTTGGTCTGGATGATCATTCTAAAAATTCATTAATCTGTGTACTTTTCTGTATATATGTTGTACTTCAATAACAAACTTATTTTTTAAAAAGCTAGCAAACAAATATATAAAGAAATCAAACATTTACAAAGATTGTCAATGAGTGAATCTTTGATTCATGCCAGGTGAAATAAAGTTTAAAAAATTGTTGACAAAGGTTTAAAATGAGTAAGCTGAGATTATATACAAGGATAAACATAAAGACAGAGCATAAGAAATTATTAAATAAAATAGGCATAAAGTGATAAGATATCAGCAAAAAAAAAAGCTAATTAGAAATCAGAAATGAAAAGGTCATTGAAATAAAAATATAATCAGTACACTACTGTCTATTACAGAAGAAGTAAAACAAGCTTTTTAATATGAATGTGCAGTTTAAAAGTACAGGCAACACATGGAGAGGCTCCAACATTTATCTAGTGGCTGTTCTCTAAGGGAAGAGGATGGGAAAAGAAGCTGTGCTGCAGATAATTTTCTATAACTAAAAAAAGATATGATTTCACTAATCAAAAGTTATACTCAGGGTAATGAGCAAGATAAAAAATAAATGCATCTATATTAGACAGGTGATAGTAAAACTGCAGAACATTAGGTATAACAGATATTATTAAAAATTCCCAGACAAATGCATTGGAAAACTTAATAGCAACGAAAAATATAATTTCCTGAAACTGAATCAGAAAGAAATAAAAATCCTAATAAACCTATTAGAACCAAAAAAAAAAAATTGAATTGGTAATCAAGACTCTTCTCTCACCATAAAATATGCTAGAGCTAGATGGTTTTATTTGAGAACTCCACCAAACCTATAAATCATAAATAACCTTTATCTTATATTGGGTTGGCCAGAAGTTCATTTGGATTTTTCTGTAGGCTAGAATAGAAAAACCTGAAAGAACTTTTTGGCCAACCCAATATAAAACTGTTTCATAGAACAAACTTATTTCATGAAGTTATAACCATCTTGGAAAAGGAAATGGCAACCCACTGCAGTATTCTTGCCTGGAAAATCCCATGGAGAGAGGAGCCTGGTGGGTTACAGTCTATAGGGTTGCAAAGAGTCAGACATGACTGAAGCAACATAGTAGCAGCACCATCAAGACCAAAAAAAGGCCAACACAAGAAAAGAAAATGATAGATAAGTTTCCTTTATGAACAAATATACAAAATAATAAATATATGCAAAAATTAAAATAAATGTTGGCAAATAAAATTCAACACCATATTAAAAAATACCCCATGGAAATAGGAAAAAAATACCCCATAACCAAAAGATTTGCCCTTGGTGATCTTCATTTAAATCCATAGAGTTTAGAAGAAAATATGAAAGATTATCAGAAGATTGCTTAAACAAGACACCAGAGACACAAATTGTAATAAGAAATAAAAATTAAGGCAATAATGTAATACTACTTTTCCTATGAGATTGACAATATGAAAAACATTTGATAACATTAATACAAAGTGTTGGTGGAGAGATGGGGAAACAAACATGCCCACATACTAATTAACAGTTTATAACTTCCTTACAAGGCAGTTTTTCTCACATTCATCAAAAATGTACAAGATATACGTCCTTTTAGATCTAGTGTATAGCATATAAACAGCCACTTCACAATACAAGATATGTGATCACTTTGTACACACACACACACTCACACAAATATATGACTGAGTTAGGAAAAAAGCACACATAAAACTGGCTTCCCAAGTGGCTCAGATGGTGAAGAATCTGCCTGCAATGCAGGAGATCTGGGTTCTATCCCTGGATTGGGAAGATCCCCTGGAGAAGAGACTGGCTACCCACTCTAGTATTCTTGCTTGGAGAATCCCATAGACAGCCCTGGCAGGCTACAGTCCATAGGGTTGCAAAGAGTCAGACATGACTGAGTGATTAACACACACACACATACACACACATAAAACTAAGTAGACCTTTTCAACATCACCCATCGAGGCTGCTGCTGCCAGATCGCTTCAGTCGTGTCCGACTCTGTGCGACCCCATAGACGGCAGCCCACCAGGCTCCGCCATCCCTGGGATTCCCCAGGCAAGAACACTGGAGTGGGTTGCCATTTCCTTCTCCAATGCATGAAAGTGAAAAGTGAAAGTGAAGTCGCTCAGTTGTGTCCGACTCTTAGCGACCCCAGGGTCTGCAGCCTACCAGGCTCCTCCGTCCATGGGATTATCCAGGCAAGAGTACTGGAGTGGGGTGCCATTGCCTTCTCCCCCATCGAGGCAGGGAAGGGCTAAGCAGTGCTGCAAGGGTGGTATCAATCATGGAAGCTTTCCTGGTAGATGTGAAGAGCAGAAAAGGTAGTATGAGCAACTGCAGGCAGAAGGAAGATGGACGCATTGTAAAGCTGGGGAATGAGAATTAAATGTCTTGTGGAGGTAAGAGAAAAGCAGTCGGCTGTTGGGGGCAGGGAAAAGGGAGCTTTCTAAGGGTGACGCCACTGCTAATCAGAGAAGGGGATCTTCACTCTTCCTGGACTGTCTACGCCATAGGAGAGTTTAGATTTGCTATATTAAGCAAGGGAGAGTGGTGGGTGGGGTTTTCACATTGGAAGGAAATTGTGCTAAAGGTCACAGGTCATCTGTGACTTAACAGACTAATTATCATAGCCCTACCAGGAGGGGTGACAAACCTGAACTCGAGTCGATTCAGCAAGATTAGAAAAAACCTCTAACAATCTCAATAGCAAAACTGTTGTTAGTTTGGAAAATTTTGACTTTAAAATTAAATACATCTTGGAACAGTGAATATGTATAGTGTGAATATGAATCATATTTTGGAGTTAATTGCATTTTATTTCCTTAATTCTTCTTGTCTTGTGCAAGGTGAAAAGGAGTAATGTAGAGTTTAGAAAAATGAGTAAAACAGCCAGAAGAAGTTTAGTTTTTATGACTTAAGGAAGTGCCATCATTCCCCTTATGATTGAAGGTTTTTTTCCCCCTCTTTTAAATTCATCTCAGGAGAGAACTTAAAGGGGACCTTCCAAAGGTTACTGCTGCATAAATAGATGGTGTGAAAAAACAGAATTATTGACTGAAAGAAGTTTCACCCAAGGACCCGGCCCCCAACTTACCTGTACTTCCAACACTGAGCCACAGAAGGAGACCCCACAACCAGAAGCATCTCTCCCATAAGTCTGGGGGCATCACTGAGCTGGAAGTCTCAGAGCTGTGGTAGAACTGACCCCTAATGACAAAGAGATCGCATAACCCAGCCTCTCACCAAACACACACTTGGGTCTCACTAATCATTAACTGGCCTCATGACCTGTAAAAGAAAACTCGCCCTCTTTGTTTAACTTACCCAGTTTTTCTGTTTCTTCTCAATGAAAATAAATAGTTTTGGTTTTTTTTTTTTAAGGCAGGGGACATTGAAACACATTTTCCTTCCTCTCTGAACCAAACATCATCAGGAAGCGATTTCCTGCACCTCTCCCACTTCCCATTATAAAATGTTAGTAAAACCCAAGGCAGAAGTCTTTCATCTCTAAGCAATCACAAACCCTCATTGTCCTAGAGTCATCTGTGGGTATGTTTATTCCCCTAGAAGGACTCTGAACAGCTTGAGGGCAAAGACCTTCTGTTTTCATTTTTCAGTCCCCAGTGCCCAGCACAGAGCTGAGTCAACAATATGTGTTTAGTGTACATTTACCAGAAAGAATGAAAGAAGATGAAACTGGCCTCTGAGAGTACTATCCTTAATAGACTCTTGAGGCTACAAGTAAGTCCAGCCTCTAAGAAAAGATGTTCAGCTTCTTGAATTCACGGATAAAGGAACCAAGAAATGGAGAATGAAAATGACCTATGGAGAGGAGACGATACTGCTGGAAGTGGCAGAGCTGGCCTGGAACCAGGGTGTTTCCAGTGTACCGCTTGGCCTCTTCATCCAAAGGAGCAGCAGAAACCACAGGTGCTCGCTCTGGAGAGCTCAGGGAAAGGGGGAGGCACGGGACTTACCCAGCACTCCTGAAACTGCAGCACGCTGCTGTGAGGCTGAGAACCTGCCAACAGGGCAGCATGGAACGTTCTGGAGCACAGTTCTGTGAGGGGACTACTGTCTATCTATAGCTTCAGGGCACAGAGGGCTTATACCCTGCACAAGCTCACACAGAGTTGGGATTTGAAGCAGGACAAGCTAGCTAGCACCAGAGGCCATGCCCTGAACCTCTGCACCAACAGGCTGCACCAACCAGTGCACCAACAGGCTGTGCCAGGGCCACCCAAGATGAGGATAAAATGATTTTGGGGGGGCCAGCCTTCGCTTCCCCTCCTGTCGTGATCCCATTGCTGAGGCGCTGGAACCATCAGGAAGGAGAGTGGCAGCAGACAGGACACTACTGGTGTCAGAGACCAAGCCAGGCATAGAGGTCTAGGTCCTCAGAGAAAAGAAGCCAGGGTGGGACTAGCTGTGCAAGAGATTTATCAGGGGTAACACTTGTGAAGAATAGAAGATGGCAGGGAGAACCTTGAGACCCTGCAGGTGATGGAGGGCTGGCATCTGTGAAGAGGACTGCACAGGAAATCCCAGAACACTGCCGGTTCCTAGAATGTCCTGGCCAAGGCCATGGGGAAGCCTCAGCTGAAGTCTTAGGCTAAATAGCAGCCCATCTCTTATGAGAAGGAGCTGTGTTAGCAGCCCCGCCCGGCTCAGTCACTAGCTGGGGGGACGGTCTCTGCCCAAAGACGAGGGGAGAATCAGAAGGACAGCAACTGGGACCGTGAATCAGTTAGAGCAGGAGACTGAGGACGGCATTCTCGTGGACACCCCAGCACGATCAGAGCTGGCTCACCAGGCCAGTGGTTCCAGTTACTCCAGCACAGCGTTCCCTGTGCAGCATCAGCACAGCTGACATGCAGAGAGCACCCTTCCTTCACACTCATCATCTGCTCCAGTGCTCTCCACGTGCAGTTGCTCAGAATCACCCAGGGGACCGAGGGCAGACTGCTGGGCCCAACCCAGACATGCTGACTGAGAATCTCTGGGGCTGTGCCCAGGACTCTGCAGTTCTCATGCCAGAGCCACTAGTATTCTGTTAATTCTTACCAAGGCCATCTCCATGTCACCAGTGAGGAAACCAATGCTCACAAAGACCAGTGGCCTAGGAAGCACTGTTTCAGGGAGCCAAGAAAGTGGGGTACCCTTGGAAAGTGAAGTGACATGTTTTGGAAGGTGAGGATAGAGATCTTTCTACAGGAGGCACTGGTGGGGAACACCAGCTTATAATCAGTGTATATGGTCCGTCTCCCCCAGGGAGAATATCAGCCTTCAGAGGGCAAAATTCTGGTCTCTTTTGTTCAGTGAGGTGTCCCCAAGTACCTGGCACAGTGCCTGCCACTCAGCCAGTGCTCAGTATTTGCTAAGGGGGACAGGGAGGGATGGTAATTTGCAGGGGGTGCTCTTTTAGAGAAGGGCAGTGGGAAGGGGTCTGATCCTGAGACCACGTGGAGCCCCCCCTGCCTCATCCTAGAGTGGAGTTGGATGGTTTTACTTGCCTAGGATCTGGGAACATGGGAGGCAAGTGAGAGATCGAGGATGCCAGGTTCAATATCAGCGCTCATTGCTCAGGCTCCCTGATGTGTGCTTGCTACCTAGACCATTGCCGGGCACATAGGAGGTGCTCATTAAACACTTGTTTTGCGAGAAAGAGAGGGGAGGAAGAGATGGGGGGTGGAAGGGAAGAGAGAAAGAGAGGAAATCATAGGCTTCAACCCCTGGAATCCACAGAATTCCTTCCAGCCTTTCCTGCCTGCCTGTTCCCAACTCAGACTCCCAGCTTCCTCATCTTCCTTCAGGATCCCAGGCCTTCAGTTTAGGGATGGGGTTGGAGGTGGGGGGAATATAAACTCACATACTAATATGAAATAAATTTTATTAATTCTGGGCCTCACCAGTGTATGACTACAAAATGATGTCAGCATTAATTTTCTAAGTGTGGTTTTTAATAGTTGTACATGCGTATGATTTTTTTTTTCATCAAGAAGTACAAAAGCACAGTGTGCATCTCAAACCCACCATTCACTTCCCTTCTGATGTCGCCTCATAGCTGTAGGAAGGTGAAGAGAGGGCACCAGCTGCTGCCACCAGCATCTCACTCCTGGGTTTCGTTCTGGTTTTGACTAAAGAAACACTTTCTAATTATAGCAAACAATTAGGGTGTGGTAGGACTGAAGGCAAGCAGACCTGGGTTTAAGTCCCAGCTCCATCTCGTCGCTTAGCAACTTTCTTCCTGCTCTTGTCTTTCTTTCCCCAAAGGAAAGTCTCACCAACTCCCTAGGTGTCAGCTTCCTCAAACCCAAACCCCAAGGATGAGAAAATGATGGCAAGACTGCCCCCTCTATGATGCCTGGATAACCCTTGGTCCTTATTGACCCCTTTGACCCCATTCCTTGAGGAGGTGATCCATGGGGATGGCTGACTGAAATCTTGCTCCCAGGAGCTCTGGCTGCTTTACAAAGATGCACATTAACTTGCCCTGCGCGGGTGGAGACAGAAGAGGAAATGGAGAATATTTCATTCTCCATTGAGAATGGAGAAGGGTGGTTGAAGAAGCCTAGAGATGAGACCAATGCTAATTTTGCAGATTAAAAAGTACATATTGCCAAGACTTCTAGGTAACATCTAGCCATCAGGTAACAAAGAAAGCAAGTGAAATGCCATCATTTAGTAGGTCAAAAAAATACCATTAATCCCTGTAACGTTACTCATGATCTTGTCTGTTTTCCAAGACACATATATTAACTTGATTAGCATGACAAGTTCATACTGTGGTTGAGGTCATCTTCCCAATTTATTCTAACATTATGCATATAATTAAGTCTGTTATCTCTTTCCTCTGTTCATTCTGGTTCTTCCTTCTCTCTTCTCTCTCTCTCTCTTACACACAAACACACCCCAACACTCACAGGTCAGGAGAGAAGGCAGAGCCTGGGTGTGGGTGGGCGGAGGCAGGGGTGATGGGTTTGACAGTTGTTCTCTTCTGACTGCTTCTATTTTTCTCAGAGAATAGGAAGCAAAGCTGTCAACTGAGAGTCAAGTTTGAAGAGGAGGTTTTGACAAAAAGGAATCTGAAAGTCTGATCTCGTTCTGAACTGTGCCTGCTGTGAAGAGTGAGAATTTGCAGAGCAAATAGAACAGGCTCTTAAAGAAATGCTCACTCTTATCTCCAATTGCAGCTGAAGTGCGACTAGAAAACAAAAAATGCTAAGTCCCCACACTCTTCCTCTGCCGTGACCCCCTTCCCCACATGCACATACTTCCACCACCACGTTCTAAGGAGACTGGAAGGACAAATCTCTGAAGACTTAATGGGAGGCAGCTGAACTGCTCTAGGAGACTCCCTTCCCCACTTCCTTCTGCAGGAAATCAGCGGTTTGAAGAACTCATGAGAATCCTAATTTCTAACGGGTTTCCCCTTCCTTCCTGAAAGGGGAGGAAGGCAGTGCTCTGCTTCACAACAAGCTGAGTGAGGGGGGCTACTGGCTGAGAGTGAGGATGACCACAAGAAGGTGACAGTGGCAGCTGCTTCTGAGTCAGCTGTGTGCTGGGCAACCTCCCCGGCCTCCAGATCTGTCCTATTGGAGAGGGATGGGCGGAGTGTAGAGAGCAGCAGGGGCCGAGTGGGTGGGAGGCGCAGCCGGCACCCCTCTGATGGGTGTGACCAGTAAGGACAGGACGAGGAGAACCTTCAGGAGAAAAACTGACTCTCTCCCGTCAGGGATCTCCTGGTGAGGGTGGTCTAGGGCAACACTGGAGAGAGACAGGGAACCCTGAAAGAGGAAGGTGAGGAATGAAAGAGGCATCCATGTCCCTTTTCCTCCTCTAAGCCCTTTGGGCTCGGGACTGACTGTGGTGGGGAAGAAGGAGGACATGACTTTAAAGTTTTAGAATTGATCAAACTGGATGGGGCTTCCTACTTCTGGGTATATATCCAGAGGAAATGAAAACAGGGTATCAAAGAGGTATCTGTGCCCATGTTCACTTCAGCTTTATTAATAATAGTCAAGATATGGAAACAACTTAAGTAAGTATCTGTCAATTGATGAATGGATAAAGAAGATGTAGTACATATGTACAATAGAATACCATTCAGCTATGAGAAAGAAGGAAATCCTGATGTTTGCGATAGTATCAATGGACCTTAGGGCATCATGCTAAGTAAAATAAACCAGAGACAGGAAGATAAGATAGATATTACATGATATCACTTATATGTGTAATCTTAAAAAAAAAGTCAAATCCATATTAATAGAAACAGAGAGTAGAAAAGTGGTTGCCAGGGGCTGGTTGGGGGCAGTGGTGGTGAGGGAAATAAGGGGAGGTTGGTAAAAGGGTATAAACTTTCAGCTATGAGATGAATAAGGTCTGAAGGTCTGATGTAAAAAAAAACCATGGTGACCATGGTTAATAACACTATACTGTGAAATTGAAATTTACTAGGAGAGTAGAACTTAAATGTTCTCGCCAAAAAAAGGTAAACATGTGAGGTGATGGATATGCTCATTAACGAGATGAAGGGAAACCTTTCACCATGTATATGTATATTAAATCACCACAATGTACACTTTAAATATCTTACAATTTTACATTCATTCATATCTCGGTAAAGCTGAAATTAAAAAAAAAACTGGACTGGGATGGACTGCATTGGATTTTTAATACCCTTCACCATCCCCCTATCCACACAAAACTAAAAAGATGACACCAAGGAGCAGGAAAAGCAGCTTATACGAAGGCAGTGGCTGGAGAAAAAGAAAATCATTCCATGTTTGCTTCCACTAAATTCAGACCATTCATCAGACCAGTTATAGAGGTAAAACAGGTCATGCCTCAGAATCCACTGGCTAAAATGCTCTTCTTCCCTTTTCTATATTACAAGATTTAAGTATCTCAGTTTTGTCACTTGGTCAGCGCTAACTGAATTCTAGTGTTCCACCTTAAAACTGCAGGCAGGGGACTTCTCCGGTGGTCCAGTGGCTAAGACTCTGCTCCCAGTGCAAGGGGCCTGGGTTTGATGCCTGGTCAGGGAACAGCTCCCATATGCCACAACTAAGAGTTTGCATGCCACAACTAAAGATCCCACAGGCTGTAAGACCTGGTGCAGCCAAATAAATAAATAAATACTGCAAGCTCTCCTCACTACTGGTAAAAGAAACCCCAGAAAGACACAGAAAAAATCTTCCTTTTTTCCTACAGCTGCAGAAAAGTACACACTATTCTGTACTATACTGTCACTTTTTATCAAGTGGGAAATTGAAAAACAGTCATAAAAGTCTCCATCTTAATCTTCTGTTCAAGAATTCTATGTAAATATGTATTTACTGTTTTCTATTATTCTAAAACTGTTTTCAAAATATTTCTACAGAGGAGTCTTCTTGTGTACCTAGATTTAAGACACCTGCATTTAAGAGGTTATTATCATGTTCTGTAAACAGTAAACCCCCACCCCTAAAAGTCTGCAATTTCTGATTGTCCTGCTGAAGAATCTATTGTACTAGTTTCATTATTTAAAATACATCTGTTTTCTGAAATATATAAATACATACGAGAGCTTTTTGAACCAGAAAAAGAGCTTTGGAATTTTCTTCTCCCTTTACATACAAAAGAATGATAAATCTGATGCCTTTGCTGCAGTCCTGCTTCAGATAGAGAGTTGAGATCTCTGTCTCACTGAAGTCAGCACACAGGCCTGGTTAAAGCCTCAAACCCTCCATCTCTTTCAGGCCAGCACAAGTCACTCCTGACAGTCATGAAGTAGAGAGCATCTGAAACACAAGAGACAGTGCATGCTCAAGGCATTCACATCAAAACCAACTGATGAACCTCCACAGTAAACACTGAATGTCTCCAATAGGCTAGACAGGAAGACCACAAAGAGGGTAAGACACAAGCCCTCACAAGGACCCTCAGAGGGTCCCCAGAAGACCCACAGTCACCACACAACACGCTCAGTATGGTGACAGAGCTGGAGACAGAAGGCTGTGGGTGTTTTGAAGAGAGAGGGCCAAGAGCCTGAACAGTCAGAGTGGGTTTTCATCAAGGAGATGCTACTTGAGCTGGAACTTGAAGGTGAAAGAGGAGAAGAGCACCCAGAAATGAAGAAGCAGGGGGTGAATATTCATTGTACATGATTAGAAGTGCAATATGATCAACTTGTTATGTATTTGTAAAGATCTCTCTGGAGGGCAATGAGGAAGGCAGTACTGGAACTAGAGGCACCAGACAGGAGGCTAATAAACAACATTCATTTAATATATATTGATGAAGTATCTCTTATGTGCCTGGGCACCATGCTAGATTCTGTCTAGAGGAGAATAAAGACTGTCAAATAGGTGACAATGAGTTGGTACCATGTGAAGTGCTATACCTAGGAAATTAGAGGGTGCAGCTATTAATAGGAGCAGAATCTCTTCAGACTTAGTTTGCAAGGCAGAAATCCAGTTGAAAAATATGTGGTGCCACAAGGTAAAAGAATGACAGATCTGAAGGATATTCAGGGTGTGGAACCATCTAGCAGATGCTGTGTGGACTCCCACATACACACCTCACTGTTCCCATGCACCCTACAGCCTGCCACTGCAAACATCTCTGAGTCTTAACCTGAGGACACTCATGTTTGGCTTTACAAGAGGAAGGCCAGGAAGCATCAGGGAGTTATCACCCATGGGAGTGGTCCTCTGCCAACATCAGATGGAAGATGGTGGGACAACTCTGAGTGCCTTATGCAAAGGACCCAGATGGACTGCATCTCAAGTGCCTACAGTGGGAACCTGCTCATCAACACACCTTGTCCTGGCTCCTCTCCCTTCCCTGTCTCACTTCCCCATTCTCCTAACAGTCCTTCCTGGAATCACCTCCCAAGTAAACTACTTGCACTCAGATCTTTGTCTTAGAATCCACTTTCGGGAACCCAACCTGAAACAAACAGAAAAAAAACTTAGTGAAAGATTAGAAGGTAAAAATGGAAAACCAAATATGAGGCTATAAGATTTCTAATTTGGGAGATGCTGATCCCCCTAATGCTGGGTAGGATTGGGGGCAGGAGGAGAAGGGGACGACAGAGGATGAGATGGTTGGATGACATCACCAACTCGATGGACATGGCTTTGGGTGGACTCCAGGAGTTGGTGATGGACAGGCAGGCCTGGCGTGCTGCAATTCATGGGGTCGCAAAGAGTCGGACACGACTGAGCAACTGAACTGAACTGAACTGATCCCATTAACTGAGAAATAGACTCTTCAGGATAGGAAGAGGGGTACATTTGGGGCAGGGGCTGGTGAAGACAGGATAAGTTTGGAAACATTGAGCTTCAGGTGTCCAAGGGACCGTTACCTCAAAATTCCCTGAGTACAGTAAGGTTAAGACTCTTGACTTTGAAAAAAGTGAAACAGTAGAAAAGGGACTACACAAGAGGAGAAACCACCAGAAATGAATGTCACTTCTCCCTAGGGTAACTACCTAAGAGAATACAAAGCCCTGGCTGTCTCTTCCAGCCGGTTTCTGTATTCTAGCTTCTCATAGTTGGAGGGACTCACTCCTTTAAAACCATACATCACTCCCCACCAACAGCCAGCAATGGCAGCGGTAGAATCACTGTCTCCACCATGGAAAAATGCTCGGTGGGCAAGCTCCTTCCAGGAGTCTCCTGCAGCCAGGATGGCATCGTAGGCAATCATGGGGGCATCGTGTCCACTGCTGCCGCCCCAGCCAGAGTAGCTCACAGAGGTGTAGAACTGATCCCTTTCCTTCACATCAAAGGGCTTGGGGAAGGTAGGGGCTGATTTGCCATCCCAAATTCCTCTGAGTTTTAGGTACTTTTCCCATTGGTCTTGGAAGTAAGACCTGTAGGAAGGAAAAAAGACTACAGTCAATTGAAAAAATAAAGTCAAAAGCCATCATGAAAGGTATCAGATAGACATGTGAACAGGGAGAGTTCCAACATGACTTCAACCTCTAGTACTAATATGATATGATATAAAAAATTAAAATGAATATTAAGTGACCTTCATTCAATACATTTTGCTAAGGAGTGATATAAATAAGGCATTGATATCTGTTGCTATTAATGCATAAAGAAGATATACAGCAAGTTAAAGGTGAGAAATGTAGGTTTGCTTTCCCTGAGTTGAGAATTAGGTCAAGTGTCAACTTTCAAGGGTGAACTTTATTTATTTAGTCTGTTATCATATATTTTACGGAGAAGGCAATGGCACCCCACTCCAGTACTCTTGCCTGGAAAATCCCATGGATGGAGAAGCCTGGTAGGCTGCAGTCCATGGGGTCGCTAAGAGTCGGACACGACTGAGCGACTTCACTTTCACTTTTCCCGTTCATGCACTGGAGAAGGAAATGGCAACCCACTCCAGTATTCTTGCCTGGAGAATCCCAGGGACGGCGGAGCCTGGTGGGCTGCCGTCTATGGGGTCGCACAGAGTCGGACACGACTGAAGCAACTTAGCAGCAGCAGCAGCATATATTTTACTATTTTATATTACTTTCTTAACAAAATTATACATATTTAAGGTGTACAACACGATGATTTGATATACATATGCATAATGAAATGATCACTACCATCATCCTAATTAATGCATCATCTCCTTACATAGCTACTTTTTTTCTTTTTAAGAGGGAACTTCAGAACATCATGACTGTGGATGATTTCAGTAGAAAGCCTCTGGACGTTTTTATTCTAAGAAAGGCAATGTGAAGTGAATTCAAAAAAGGGGAAGATGTGGTCTTACCACTTATTAATTAGCTGGTGGAAAAACCTATCTTTAGGTCATTTTAACCAAGGATTTCACAATATTATTTGTTTGTCAAGACAACACTGAAAAAACAAGTTCCAGGCAATAATCAGGAAAGTTCATCTCAGTAAAGAATAGCCACAGGGACTTTTCCCTGGCAGTCCAGTGGTTAAGACACTGCTCTTCCACTGCAGAGGGCATGGGTTTGATCCCTGGGTGGGGAATGAAGATCCCACATGCTGTGTGGCATGGCCAGGAAAAAAAAAAAGAGAGAAAAGGAAGAGCCACAAAACCCTGGAGGGAAGTAGTACAGCTGCCCTACTCACTGAGGTCTTCAATTGGCTCCTTGGTGGCCATCACTGCTGGGACTGTATTTAGAATCCTTAGCAGGAGCGTGGGGAGGGGGCTGGATGCAGTGGATGATGAAATTTGATGGGAGACCCATGATGGTAGCTAAAAATCTGAGTTTTAGGCATACACATGCATGCATGTGTGCACACAGACTCAACCATATTCTAGCAGGAGTGTGCACCTGCAAACTCACCAGTGTTGAAGATTCTGCTCCACAAAGTAGTCTGATTGGATAATGTACTTTTTAGCTTCCGGAAGTACCTCCATCAGTCCTCTTCCCCACTGCTGGGGAGGCTTGCCGTTCATAGCATAGGCTGTAAAAAGAGCAGACACAAGGGCTCCCAGGTAGCCTGTGGGATGGTGGTGGGTCATGCGGCCGCTCTCGATGCTCACCTGGATCAGTGTGTCCAGCTGACTGCTGTGAGGGAACCGGAGACCAATGCACATGGCCCTTATGGCAGCCCCGCAGCCACCCTCGTGACTGTTAAAGTGAATCCTCCAGCCATCAGCTTTGTCTGGCTCCAGCAGCATGGCGTTCTGCACTGAGGTGCCCCCTGGGAAGAATCAGGTAGAGAATGGGGTCAGGGTAACCAAAGCAAAGGCCTGGCAGGAGGAGAGAACCAAGCCCTGCCTCCAACTTCCCTGGATAAAGGGAAAGTCAAAATGTGTGATGATGCAGGCCCCCAAACTCCAAACCCCAAGTCAGCACTGTGCCTTACTTACACCAGCGTACTTAGACGCTGTTGGATTTGTGGGAGGGGCTTTTCATCAGGAAATGTTATGAGCTGAACTGTATTGATAATGAGCTGAATTGTATTCCCCAAAATTCATATGTTGAAGAGCTAATCCCTAGAACTTCGGAATGTGATTGTATTTGGAGATGGGCCTTTTACAGAGGTGATGAATTTAAAATGAGAATGTTAAAACGGGCCCTGATTCAGTCTAATCAGTGTCCTAATAGGAAGAGGAAACCTGGACACACAAAAAGACACCAGGAATGTATGCTCTGAGAGGGCACAGCATGGTCTGCAAGCCAAAGAGAAAGGACTCCTTCAGAAGAAATGAAACCAATACCCTGATCTCAGGCTTCTAGCTTCCCAAACAGTGAGAAAATGATATGTTTAAGCCCAGCCAATCTGTGGTATTTCGTTATGGCAAGTCAAGCTAACTAATACAGGAGGAGCCAGGGAAAAGGTGGTTCACATCAGCTGTTGGCCAAGTGGCTGTAAAAAAGTGAGCAAGAACCACTTGAGAGCAGACCAGGAACCAGAAAAAGAGTCTCTACAAGACCTTTTCCAGTCTTCTTTAAAAAGAGAAAATTTTTCTTCATAGATATTAAAGAAAACTTAGAAACTATGAATAAGTGAAAGGAAAACAGGAAAGTATAAATACTCTTATCACCCATATTTCTCCCAACAGATATACATACATACTCTTAATGAAAATGGGTTCATAAGATATATAGTGTTTCATAATCTACTTTACTTCGTATACAACATCTTTCCATATCAGTAAATACTTATCTGTGTAATTTTAAATGGCTGCAGATGTGTCACCATAATTAAATAAATGACAGAACATTTAGCTTGTTTCTATTTTTATCATAACTAAGAAAACTAATGTCCCGGGACTTCCCCTGTGGTCCAGAGGTTATGACTGCTTTGTGATGCAGTGGGCATGTGTTTGACCCCTGGTCGGTGAACTAAGGTCCCACATGCCTCGGGGTGTGGCAAAAAAGTTAATTAATTAAAAAAAAAACTAGTATCTGTGATATTTAAATCCCAATCAACATTTTTTTTGCATTTTTTTAATATAAATTTATTTATTTTAATTGGAGGCTAATTACTTTACAATATTGTATTGGTTTTGCCATACACTGACATGAATCCGCCATGGGTGTACATGTGTTCCCCATCCTGAACCCCCCTCCCACCTCCCTCCAATCAACATTTTAAATGACTTCCTTGGGTCTGTTTTAATTCTTCACCTGCCCAGGACCTCCACCGGCTGCCCTCACCTGGTGCCCGGCCATCCATGTCTCCCATGCAGTCCCGGTAATGCTTAGCAAGGAGGGAATACAAGTGAGTCAAGTCTGAGACTTTGCCGGCTTCCAGGAGTGCTTCTGCTGTGGCCAGGTGCATCACGGTGTCATCGCTGACTCTCCACCTCTCCACATCTATGGCATCCAAGCCACCAAGCTGGGCCAGCTGCCTGTGAATTTTCTCCCCATTCTGGAGGAACTCCCACTTTCCATTGAAGTATCCCAAGGCATCTCCAGCTGCACTCAGCACCATGGCTGCCACATACCTCTCCATCAGAGCCCCGCACATGGGGAAGCTGTCTCTGGGGGAATATAAAGACACACAGAGGATGGGGAGAAAAAAAAAAAATCAGAAAAAATAATAGCCCTATCAGCATTTTACTGGGGCTTCCCTGGTGGCTTAGCAGTAAGTAATCCACCTACCAATGGAGGAGACAGGTTTAATCCTTGGGTCTGGAAGATCACCTGGAGGAGGAGATGGTAATCCACTCTGGTATTCTTGCCTGGAAATCCCACGGACAGAGGAGCCGGGTGGGCTACACTCCAAAGTGTCACAAAGAGTAAGACACGACTGACAGACTGAGCACTCACATCACATTTTATTGATTACTCACTCCTTGCAGGCACAGTATTAAGGGCATATCATTTAATCCTCACAACACTCTATGGGGAGTGGAATAAGCCCATTTTGTTGTGTTGTTGTTGTTGTTTAGTCACTAAGCTAAGTCGTGTCCAAGTCTTTTTCAGCCTGGACTACCCCACCAGGCTCCTCTGTCTGTGGGATTTCCCAGGCAAGATTAGAACTTTGTCTTGTCTTGTCAAGTTAGGCAAGACTAACTAGGACCCTATCTTTGCCTCTCTGTGAGTGGCAAGCCCATTAAATTCTGCAAATCAACCATTTTCTCTTTTTGGTTGAATTTGGCCTTGGAATGCATCCCTCCTTTCCGTAAATGTTAACTTTCCACTGGTATCATGATGCACCGTTCACAAAGCACCTGCACCTTCAGTCTCATCAGAGGGCCTGGATTACAGTCTGCACGTCCAGAGATAAGAACACAGGGCCAGAGAGGGTAACTTCACGCAAGCAACAGATGGAGGCACTGGGATCCAAATCTTCTGTTTCTGGCCCACTCACCTCAGCACAGACCTACTTACCTTGAGCAACCTCTTTGTGCCTTACCCTTCATATCTGTAAGGCAGTGGCACAAACAGTAATAACCTCGTGAGTTTGTCATGAGTAGTAAATGAATTAATCTAAAAATAACTTTACTTATTCTTTTTAAAAATATTTATTTGGCTGTGCCAGGTCTTGGCTGTGGCATGTGGGATCTTTCATCTTTGTTGCTGCATGCAGGTTCTTTTAGTTACAGCACAGAGGAGTTTCAGTTGCAGCATTTGGGACCTTTCTGTTGCAGCATGCTGAATCTTTAGTTGCAGCATGCAAACTCAGTTGCAGCATGTGAGATCTAGTTCCCTGACAAGGGAAGTTCCAGTGAATTAATCTTTATAAAGTACCTAGAACAGTGCTTAGCACATAAAAAATAGTATTTTGTATTATTCATGCACAACCAGGGGAAATGATTTTTCCATTAATTGAACTAGAATACTGTACTTTCTCCCCACAACCTTCCTTTCAACAGCAGTATTTAAATTTTGTGTTCCTTCTAAATATTTGACTTGTAGAGTCTTGGGGTCTCAGCTAACACTCTCTCCATGAATCTCAGTTCAGTTCAGTTCAGTCACTCAGTCATATCCAACTCTTTGCGACCCCATGGCCTGCAGCACGCCAGGCTTCCCTGTCCATCGCCAACTCCCAGAGCTTGCTCAAATGCATGTCCATTGAGTCCGTGATGCCATCCAATCATCTTATCTTCTGTCGTCCCCTTCTCCTTCTGCCTTCAAACTTTCTCAGCATCTGGGTCTTTTCCAGTGAGTCAGTTCTTTGCATCAGGTGGCCAAAGCATTGATGCTTCAGCATCAGTCCTTCCAATGAATATTTAGGACTGATTTCCTTTAGGATTGACTGGTTGGATCTTCTTGTAGTTCAAGGGACTCTCAAGAGTCTTCTCCAAACTAACCCCCAGTAAAGTGCTGGTTTCCCATTGTGCCGTACAGCTTGTAGCATTCACCAGCAGAGCCTTCCACTATCTGCCCTCAGTCTATCATCCACTCCACTTAACCCGGCCAGGAAAACACTTTCAAATGCTGGTGGACTAGCTCATTCCCTCCACAGCTCAAGCTCTTTTCCCATCCAAGATGTCTTACACTCCTCCTCTTACCTAAAACCTATTTGCTCAGGGTTAAGTTCAAATCCTTGGGCTTCCCAAGGGAGTCCTGCTCCAGATGCACTGCTGTATCCCAGGGAACGCAGGCGCAGGTTGGCAAGCACCTGAGAAAAATGATGACTACAGAATGAGCAGCCCATTACTGAGCTACTGATCATGTTGAATTTCCTGGCCCAAAAACGGTATTTGTAAAAAATTGACTGACCTATTTTAATGTTTATAAATGATGCTCAGGAACTGGAGTCCTGGGCTAACAGTCCTGGCTCTGCCCAGAATCAGGTGTGTGATGGTGGACAAGCTACCTCCTTCCAGGACCTCAATTTTCCCACTGTAAATTGCACTGCGGGGAGGGGTGCAGGGGTAGTGGGGAGCTATAGATGCAACCTGGGCTCCCGTCCTGCGCTAAGAGCTTCAGAGACCAAGCTTGGTTCTAGACTTCTGAGGACGGATCTTTAAGCCCCTGTACCCTCTTCTAGTTGGTAAAGAATCCTGCCTACAATGCAGGAGACCCGGGTTCCATTCCTGGGTTGGGAAGATCTCCTGGAAAAGGAAATGGCAACCCACTCCAGTATTCTTGCCTGGAGAATCTCATGGACTGTAGCCTGCCAGGTTCCTCTGTCCATGGAATCGCCAGAGTCGGACACGACTTAGCGACTAAACCACCACCACTACCCTCTTCTGAAGTCCTCAGCTTCCTGTCTGTAATTCCTTCTGGCTCCACCCGAATGTGTTTCTGTGGGTTTCGAGTGAGGCTGGGGGGTGGTGGGCGACGAACACCTCACTCTGTAAGAAATTTTCTTTTGAGTTTTTACACCGTGCTGTGGCCTCCCGCTTTCCAGAACGCTGTTATTCTTTATACGCTCAACTTTTACAGTTGACAGTCTCATCCCCCAACTTTACATTCAAAACGGAGATCCGGGCAGCTGATTCACCGCAGTCTTCTACGGTGTTTTGTTGGGGTTTTTTTTGGGGGGGGAGGGTACAGGCGACTGGGGAACAGGTTCAACCCCGACAGGGGTGGAGGGGTTACCCCTAGGTCACCGCGGGAGAGGGGCGCGAGGAACGGGACGGGATGCGGGAGGGGAGGGTGGGGGAAGGAAGGGCGGGCGGGACCGGTCGCCGCCGGGAGAGGAGCGCGGGCGTGTGGGCCTGGCGCGGGGAGGGGTACCTGGTGGCCGGGAGGAGTGTCACGCTCGTGAGCCCAGGGCGGGGCCGGGTGCCGGGAAGTCTGGGTGCGAGGAGGCCCAGCGTGGACGCCGGCGCGAGCCGAGAGCTGAGCACCAAGCGGGGTGGAGCGCCGCGTCCGCGGATCGCGCTCAGGTTCCACAGGCCCGGACCGTTGCCCGGCGCTTGCAGTTGCTCGAGCGTCAGCTGCGCCTTGCGTCAGCCGCCCCCTCGGCTTGGGAGGGTGCCGCGGAGCACGGACGATGGGAAATGGCACCACTCCGCCAGCAACATCCCCCCCACCCCCACCGTCCCCCACCCCCGCGAGACTGTCGAGGACTCAGGAGTGACCCCGGCTTGAAGCCTCGGCCTTTCCTCCAGTCCAGCTCCCCTGGATAGTGAATAGTGTGTGGCCCCGATCTCGGAAAACGGTGCTGATTGCGTGAGTGGCCTTTGTCACGGTTCTGGGCCCCTCACCCATAAAATGGGGCAATAATAGTACCGACCTCTTTAGGGTGGTTGGTAGGAATAATTTTAACTCTTGTCATTTATTTGGTCGCAGAATAGAATATTTTCATGCTGATAATAAAAGCAAAGGAAAACTAAGTATTTTTGCCTGAATAAATTCTTGAAAAGAATTAGAAACACTATCTCCAGGTATTCTATGCAGATATTCTAAACACTATATGCAGGTATTCTGCAGACTTCTCTGTATGCTTATCTTTCTTGCTACAGGCATTAAACACCTGCTGTTTACCACGTGGATGCTAGGCCCTAACACAACCCTGCTCTCAGAGTGGACCCACGCAAGGGATCCCATCTTAGGCTGTTGATTTACATTTTTTGTTTTTAAATAAAACGTTCTTTTTATGATTAAAAAAATAATGCATTTCCAGTAGAAAAACTGAAAAACCTTTTAGAAATCTCTCTTAAAAAACATATCTCTCATGTGTTCACAAAGATAAATGTTTCTGGATTTCTTTGCAGAATTGTTTCTCAGCAGAAAATTGGAAATAATCTCAACCTCTATTTAGAGAGGAGAATGAGTTTCCTTCTCCTAAATTAGGGCATAGTTATGAAACTTTTCCAAAAAGGTAGACATTTAAATCAGTAGATTTGGGGTAAATAATTAGGTTCACAAGGGAAGAAACTGGAGACATTTTGTTAATTAAAAAATCAGCTTTTAGAGTGAGGGATATACATGGTCTTATTTATGTAAGAAAAAAAGAGCTCTGTGTGTGTGTGTGTGTGCATGCCTGTGTGTAAAATGACTGAAAGGATACATGTTAAATTGTTATTAATGATTATATAATTATCTCAGGTGGCTAAGGGGAGAGTTTGCAGGGAGTAGGGAGAGAGAAGGGGAAACTTTTAATCTTCAATATTAAAATATTTAATATTTAATTAAACTTTTAATATTTAATTAACTTTTAATATTAAGAATTTTTACATATTACGTGTAGAAAGAAATTTTAGAAAGCATAGAAAAAAAGCCCACATTCTACCACTCAGACTGTAAACACTGATACTTACAGTCTTTATGCACATTTTTTTTTAAATGGGGTCATTTTGTATATACAATATTATATCTTATTTTTAATCACTAAACTTTGCATTGTAAGCATTTCTATCATTTGTAATAGTGTCCTTACTACAATTGGATCTAAATGTTCAAATAAGGTAATGCCTCTAAAATAAACCCCCTTTCACGTTGATACAAAGTAATATGAGGCCCTGATGTTCAGTTCCTCTCCAGCCACACCATGGCCAGGGCCGGTTCAACACAAAGAAAACAGAAGTATAGATAGTTGAAAAACAGGGGATTAAACAAATCTTCATCACTTCAGGGGCCTGAATGTGTTATACCATGCCACCATGCCTGGTGAAATCTTGAGAGCTAAAAAAAAATTTTTTTAATGAGAGAGAGAGAAAGAGCTAACAGGAAATGGTTAATAGACAGGGCCCCTGACCTCTGCAGCAAATGCAAAATAACAAAAAGTTTCAGAGAAAAATGTACCACAGAGTAGGACACAATTTAACACAATTTGTTAAAATGATTTAAAGTGGGTAAAAAATGAACTAGAGGCTTTTTAGAAGAAAACAGAAGAAAGCTAGCCCAGGAGAAATAGGAAGCCAAAAATGGCTGTTCACATATCCTGCAGCATCAACTCACTTCAGAAGACTCAGTGAGCATCTGTGATGGTTAATTTTAGGTATTCACTTGGCTAGGAAAAAGTACCCAGATATTTGGTCAAACATTTTTCTAGATGTTTCTGTGAAGGTATTTTTAAGATGAGATTAACATGGAAATCAGCAGCTAATTTTCTTCCATGGTAAGTGGGCCTTACCCATTCAGTTGAAGGCCTTAATAGAAAAAAGACTGATCTCACCCAAGGAAGAAGGAATTCTGCCAACAGACTATCTTCACATGGAGTTGCTACATCACCTCAACCTGGGTCTTCAGCCTGCTAGCCTATTGTGCAGATTTTGGACGTGGTAACCTCCACAATCACATGACCAGTTCCTTAAAATAAATCTCTCTCTCCATGTGTGTATTGGTTTTGTTTCTTTGGAGAACCCTATTACAGCATATAAAGTATGCTAGATACTTTGCTAGGCACTTACTGCAGTTACTGAAGTAGAGCAAGAATCACAGGGATAGAGGAGACTTCGTAGGGTGTAACGACATGAGGCACAAGCACTGTGACCAAGGAGAATGCTCAAGGTACCAACTCGGCAAATAGGAGGGACACATTATCAGCTTAAAGGGTTCACAGAAGGCATCTAGAGAAAATTATGTCTGGGCTTATTTTTTTTAAAGAATAATTAAGAAGATAAACTAAAATTTCAAGCCCAGAAATAACCCAAACAGCTAGTTCAGAGGAGAAGCAAAGATTTAAAAAAGTAAAAGTAAAAACAAAGATGCAGACTTAGGTTGATATTTCCTCCCCAGTGATGCACGGTTGCTCAGCCCGACCTCAGTGTTGAGGCGTGAGTTAGTTTCCAGTCCGGCCTGTCACTGGGTTAGAAGGCTGGTCACGGTCTTAAGCTTTCTCTTTTTCTGTCTTACTGAATCATTTCCGAACACTTTATCGTTAAGACTGAGTACTAGATTTGCACAATGGAAATCAAGTATCCTCCCGGAGGATTTTAAAGAAGGCTGGAAAAGAATTCAAAGATCAGTTTATCAAAGAAAACAGGCTCTCTGGCCACTGGTCCCAAAGTACTTTTTTAAAAATAGAATCCATATGTACATAAGAGCAAAGTTTACATCATAACATGTCAGTGTCAGAAGAGATATTTGCATACCTGTAACTTTATAGAGGAAAGTGAGGCCCAACTAAGTGAAGAGAGTTCCTTTGAGTCACACAGCAGAGAGAAGTAGCCTTCTCTGAACTCTTTGAAGGAGGCCATGGTCTTGGAACTCTCAGTCCAGGGCTTCTTCCATTCCCTGTATTTACACAAACTTTGAAATGATATGATAGACTAAACTGAGTTCATTAACGCTCTGAACCTCCTGAGCCTGATTTTTTAAAATATTTCATACTCTTTCCACAAGAGCCCTCCATTTGATGACAGTGTAAAAGTCGTATTTAAGGAAAGACTCAAGATATGTGCTGTAATTCTAATAAGCAGGCAGTAATCAAATATGGCAGAAGGTGGGGATGGGAACACTGAATGGAGAGACAAGTGGATACAAATTGGTGTTTTAAAAGCAGGCAGTGGCTTCCCTCCTTCTAAGCAGAACAGAAAGAGACCTGGGGGAAGTCCACATTCCTGCCCACCCCTCTTCCCCTGTGTCTCTGGAGTGCTCTCGTTTGCTTCTGTAAGTTGTTTTTTCCCAACCTTTGATCTGGAGATCCACGTAGATTTTGAAACCTTCTTTGGTACATTTTCTACCAGATGGCCCCCACCACTCTGCCTCTCCCAGTCCTGTGGGGATTTCCCACAGCTGGTCAGCTGAGTCCCCACGCTCCCCTTCCTGAGTTTGCAATGGACTTTTGGTGCTCCTGACCACAGGCTCATCCTAAGCACTTCACTGCCTAAATGTCTGGCTCTCAGTGGGTGAAAATATAGCTTCCAGGAAATGGAAAGTAACTACTGAACCCAAACACCTGGGGAGCCTTGCTTATGTTCCCTCCCCACCCTCCCACCCTCTGCTCCACCATCCCTCCATCAGCGTCAGATTGGCTAACCTACCTAAGTCTGTTCATTTTGCTTCTAGAAGAATCCTTGGGACTATAGGTAAAGGAAAACTTCATCAGGGGACATCTAATTGCCCTCAGATTTTCAGCCCTCTCCTCCTCTCTGATGAAGTGTCAGCTCCCTCACCCTCCGTCTCGGGCATTCATTCCTAAAACTGCTCTTTGGAGAGAGCTCAAGTTTGGGGTGGGGAATCTAAAAAGAGTGAGAGTGAAACCAAGATTTCACAAAGGAAGCTGGTTTAGGCAGGTTTCCTAGTGGTGACAGCTGCTGGAGAGTCCCTCAGCCTCCCCCTGTGGATGCCGGCGAAGTCAGCTGCAGAATCAGGAGGGAGTCAATGTGAGGGTGCTGCTATGGCTCTTCATGCCATCAAATAAATTCTGCTCTTCTCGGGCATCCTTGTGTAAATGGGGCCACAAGTGGCCAGATTTCCTCTCCTATTCAAGTAGTAGCTAAATGTGTTTGTGCAAGGTGTACTTTAATTGTTCCACTCAAGCCATGCAATTTCTCTTTAATTTTATGCATAGAATTAGATGACTCCCTCCCTGCAACCCCTCCCCCTTCTTTTGAAATAGGAGACCATGACCTTTGGTTACAGATTGTTTTTCCCCTAGATTACTCTGTCACTAAGAAACAGAGGGCAGCTATCTATTTCACTTTTCAAGAAAATATGCCAGAAAGAAGAAAGAGGAGGAGAGGGAAGAAGCTGAGGAGGAAGGAGAAGAAGGGGAGGGTAAAGGAAGGTGGTTACTTCCTCCTGTTGATGTTGTTAGGCTGCTAAGTCCTGTCCAACTCTTTGTGCCTCTTAGGGTGGTTAAATAGTTCAGTGTGTTTAAGAAGTAAATGCTCTATTGTTAAATCTTTAATGGGCTCAGCCTGGCACTCAGTGATGACCTAGAGGGGTGGGATAAGGGCAGGAGAGGGAGGCTCAGGAGAGAAGGGATATATGTGTGTGTGTGTGTGTGTGTGTGTGTGTGTATATATGTATATATATATGTGTGTGTATATATATGTATATGTATATATATAAATTATGACTGAATCAATTGTCGTACGACAGAAACCAACACAAAATTATAAAGCTATTTTCTACCAATTAAAAAAAATCTTTAATGGGCTGACTTGACTCTTCAGCTTTCATTTATTCAAGCTTAATATCATGACAGCTGCACTCTCCCATTATGAAAGCACCAAAATCGTCTCTGTCCTCTCCTTCTACAGCCTTTGGGTGGCTCCTTTCTATGTTTCTCGGGGAACAAGGAAAGTGAAACACAAACTGAAGAAAGGGCAACTTTTGTGACTTTGCCAGAAGCTAGCTCTAATGGACAGTGTGAGCAGGAGGATTGCAGCCAATGTCTGTGGTGACTCTTAATCCCCAGAGTCCTAGCATCACAGACTGGCGAGGGTTCAAGAGCAGGTCCCTACCCTTAGGCAGAGAATTCGTGTGGACACAGGGTCTGTCTCTTCTCTTAAAGGATCAAGTGATAAGCATGGCAGCCCACTCCAGTATTCTTGCCTGGAGAATCCCATGGACTGAGGAGGCTGATGGGCTACAGTCCATAGAGTGGCAAAGAGTCGGACACAGACTGAAGGGACTGAAAAGGCAGTACAATATGACACTCCCAGTGCCTTTGAAAGTTGCCCTTTCCAGTTTCATCACACACACACACACACACACACACACACCAAGTCTTCCTTAAACACAACCAAAATATCCCCGGCTTTAATTTAAGATAGTTTGGTCATTCACAGAAGTGAAGTGCATTTACATCCATTAAAAGCTCAAAGCAAATAAACAGGAATGCCTCAAGGCAGTGAAAGATCATTATCAAGAACCCCCAACCCCTTGGCCAATCTTAAAAATATCTTAGCTCTCCTCTGTTTGCTCTTTTCTCTGAATTACCCAGTTTAACATCCTTATTATTGTTTGTTACTTTTTTCTGGATCCATTTCTACATTTAGTTTGAAACTGAATGTAATATTTCAATAAAGGTCTGGGCTCATGTGCAAAGATAATGAAGATAATTCCTGGCTGTGGCATGTCATATTTCCACTCATACTTCCCTAATATTTTGTTGGCATTTTCACCATCTTGCAGCCTCAGATTTGGCTGGTTGCCCTGGGTCTTTTTCTGTGATTGTTTTTTTTTTTTCTTAGGGTCTGTCCATCTTGTTCTTATCTCTCTCCCATTCTGTTCACCTTTGCATCCACAGCACATGATACAGTTCTAGGCATACAGTAGGCACTCAGTAAATTTGGGGGAACTGGCTTGATGGCAAAGGAGTGGTACAGACATTAGGAGCTCAGAGGAGGGAAAGAGCAGATGAGGATTAGAAGAGTCAAAGAGAGATTCTTGAGGAAGTGATTTTTGGAATACTCCTTTAGGGAAGGAAGATGTTTGGATGGGCAGAGAGGATGGGAAAGGTGGTACAGGAAGTTATGGTGAAGTCAAGATTTTCAGGCAGAGAGTAGAGCCCCAAATGCAGAAGGGAGAGGGGCAGTGGGCAACAGGGAAAGAGCCCTCAGTTTAGATCAGGGTTAGCTCTTAATGTCCACTTCTCTTTTCATTTAAAGAACTCTGGTGATTTCCATCTCCGTGAATCAGAAAGAATGTGACAGTGTACAAAGAACAAGAGATTACCACTCTCACACTGATGGCCTTTACCACCAGCTTTAGCAGAGTGTGGCACCACTCGGGAGCACCATAGTCTTAAAGCCCAGGTCTGGCCACCCCATTCTGGGTGCAGGCTATACAGGTGGATTTAAATGAAGCTGAGAACGAGAGTCAGAGAGGCTCCACAGAGAGGCTGAAATTCACTGCAACCACAGTCCAGGGCAATTAGGGTGCTGGTTGCCAGGTAGTTGCCCAGGGGAACTGACCTGAAACAGAGGTCAGAGAGCTTCTTGTGACTCTTCATTGCTGAGATTGCAACCAGTCTTGTTAGAAAAATCCAAGACACAACTTCCTGAAATTTTTTGTTAATGCAAAAATGGGTTTGTTTCTTTGGCAACAGAAGAGTCCACCATGGGAAAGAGGTTTTCTCAGCACCTAAGCTGTCCTAAATAACCACAAAAGCTGTCCTAGCACCTTGGACCCCGAGTACACAATATGCAAAGACTTTGCAGTAGCCCTAGTTAGACCAGCCCAACCCTGCCTTGTGGTACAGTTTTAGCTCAGGCTGGCTTTTATCTGCATGAAGAGAGTGAAACAGTTCTAAGGTTGAGAGAGGATAGACTGAATCACCATTTTAGAGAGATCACTTTGTTTAGGGGCAAAGCCAAGTGCATTTATCACATTCATATAGCACATCTCCTATCATTTTCTTTTCCTCTAAATGGAGTCACCTTTCTACTTCTACCCAGTTATTTTAGATGGGAAGCCACTGTGTATCTACCACATGAAGTCCCTCCTGCCTTAAGCCTAGTTTCTCCAGAAAGCAAAGCTAGTTACAAAGCCCTAGATGACTGGGGATGTGAGTCTGGTGGTATAGGACAGGGGGATTTGACACAGGGAAGGAAGAAAGGCCAATACAAGGGTGCCTCACCATGCTGGCCTCTGTTTCAGGCAACTGGTACTCCATCTCACTGGGACCTTCTGGAAAACCTCATGAAATGTTTCTCTCAACTCCCCATCTGGGTGATGAAAGTGGAAAGCAGTTATCCATCATCTTCCAGCCCCATTGGATCAAGAGTAGCCCCATTGGCTCTAAGTCCCTCATATTTCCAAGTTGCACATGCTTGAGTGCAGACTTTCCAAGGGAATCTGATGTGAAGGCAACAGAGAAGTCTCAAGTGCCAGAAACAAACTGAGAAAGGCATGGGCCAGATAAAGTGCTATCAGGTTCCACGGGTGCAAAAGAGACCCACTGGACCAGTGTGGGTTGGATGCTTACCCATGAAATGCTCTAGAACTCTTCACAGGAGTAGCAGGCTGGTTGGAATGAGCAGGGGAGGACTAAAATCTTCCTCACCTCACCCTTTGGTTCTGTCACTGTGTTTACCCGAGGGTTACTGTACCAGGCTAGGGTGACTGGGATTCACTGTCCAACTTGGCTAGTAGGATACACTGTCCAACCACTCTGTAAAGATGGTGGGGGTAGGGGGTGTAAGCTAGGCACTCTCCCAAAGTTTCCACTACCCATGAGATGGATGGCCCACTCCTGCAATGGCATGACTGTGACTAGGGAGGGGTAATTCTGGGTGCTGAAACAAAACTTGAAAAGGCACAGAAACAGCCAGCCTTATGGCTCAAATACTGTCTACCCCCAAAGTTGGTGGGTCAGCCCCTCCCACTATGGGGAACCTTTCTAACCTCTCCCCCAGGTGGCCCAATGCAGTTTCCTCTCCCCTTGATACTAAGGCATTGCTGGGGCAGGTGAGGGAGAGTGGCTGTGTGGTCTGCGATACCATCTGAAGGGAACTGACAAAACAGGACAGCAGAGGGAGCTTCCTCAAATTGCACATAAAGAACACTATGCTCTTCCCTTGGTCAGACTTAAATGTTTCTGAACATCAGAGTTCTCTATCAAGTAAAAGGAAGTTGGGAGGGGAAATGCCACCTCTGTGAAATATCACCCGAAGAAAAACTGAGTGACTTGCCATTAGTTTGAAGACAGCAAGAAAGGAACATCTCAGAAGTGGAGCCTCATCCTTTGATTTTTAACACAAGAGGAATTGTTCTTTGGCAAGTAAGTACATTTACTATTAGCTTAATATGGGGATAGCTTGGTGGATCTACTTACCAACAACCTGACTGCTTTTTAAACAAACATACCTCCAAGATCCTTTCCCCTCAAAGGGCCTTCTGGGGGTCTCTTATTCCATCATATTGGAGAATCATTATCAGAGTTATGACTCTAGATGGTGGAAAGGAAAGTGGAAACTGTTAGTCGCTTAGTCGTGTCTGACTCTTTGTGACCCCATGGACTACAACCCGCCAGGCTCCCCTGTCCAGCGGATTCTCCAGGCAAGAATACTGGAGTGGGTTGCCATTTCCTTCTCCTCGGGATCTTTCCAACTCAGGGATCGAACCTGGGTCTGCTGCATTGTAGGCAGATTCTTTACTGCCTGATCCACCAGCAAAGCCTGGGCATCAGTTATGGCCCTAGATGGTAGAAAATATTAATTTTTCAGGCTGAATCTGAGTTTTCCAAAACCAGTAAAATTCTGGTGAATAAGTGAGTCCAGGCTAATTCTGATTAAAATACAGTGTGGCTGATAAGACAATCTGGTGTGGCTGACAGACCAGCCCTGGGGTGGTTCCCCAAGAAGGGTCCCAAACATCTGGGTAGCACCCAGACTAGGTCTCTGTTGGAATCTGAGAGGATCACATCAAAGCACAGCTTTCATTTTTATTCCTAATGTTTAATATATTCGCTAAAAAAAAAAATCAGCTTGCTCACATTATAGTACATAATATAACCAAGTAATGATTTCTGTATGTCTTTTCTCTTCCCCTTTTACTGACGCTTTTCCATTGACTGAAATCCTCTACCCCTTTAAGACACAGTTTTTGTGTAGAAGGATTGAAAAACAGAAACATTTCTTTTTCTGTGTTAATATAGTAAGAAAGAAGTAGTTTCATGACTTAAGTACTGCCTTGGACAAAATATGCCCTCCCTGGTGCTCTGTGTTTCTCGATATGTTCTGAAGAGGGTCCGAGCTTTCATGGGTTGGCTGGCTGGTGTCTGGGGCCTTTTAGTTCTCTTTGTTGCTAACAGTCTTCAACATCTCCCAGCAGTGGGAGAGCAGTGGTTGGTTCTTAGAACATGCGTAAGGCAGGGTCACTTCCTCAAATGTCCGTCAACTCTTGCTTTCCCCTCAAGATTGTGCTGTGATTTAGAGGCTGCTCAGATTACAATCCCTGACTTGTTTCAGGCAGTAAACTAAGGTTTTACAACCCACAGTGGGCCAATCTTCCTTCCCGGATGACTTTTATTTTTTTTCCTTTTCAGGTTGTGAAGATAAATCCTGTCTTTTAATTTTAGGAGTCTGGATACCCAGGTACTCCAACCAGCATCTCCTCAGTGTGTTTTGCAAACATCACGGGCGAACCCTCTGTGTGGGGGACAACTGAATTGTCTTCTGCCCTGCCTCGTGTAAGCTGTGAGGTGCCAGCTCTCACGTGGCTTGAAACTGTTTGCTTTTGTTTTCCATCCTCACCAGCAGAAGCCATGGGTCACACAATGAAGTGGGGAACACTACCACCCAAGCGCCCATACCTCTGGCTCTCTCAGCTCCTGGTGCTCGCTGGTCTTTTTCACTCCTGTTCAGGTAAGCAACTTCCAGGAACTTGACTGAGTCCACCACTTTGGGGTTTAGAGAAAGGACATGGTGTTCTCTGTGCTGTCTCCTTCTGTCGCCCTGAAAGAGGGAAGGGACATTCAGGGTATTTCAGTCCATTTTAGGGATGAGAAAACAGGTCCAGAAAGGTTAAAGGACCTGTCCTCGATCACACAACAAGCCAGTGGCCAAGCTAGTTCAGGAACACAGACCTTAAAGGAAAGGTGGGGCCGTGTTATTTTAACAAAACCAAAAGCCAATTCAGAAGGACAGCTTAGAGTTGTGATCTCCTCCACTAGATGCTCATTTACGGTTTTGTGACACCCTGAGGGCACACTGGCCTTGGGCTACATTTCCATGAGACAACACAGCTAACATCCTCTGCTTCTAAAACTGAACAGTAATGATCTTTCCAAGTTGAAGGGGGAAAAGAAAGTAGTGGTGACATACAGTCTTTTTCTTATTAAAATTTTCTCTTAATATTTACTTTTATGCTTTAGGTGCCAATGCCCTTTGTCAATGCTGGCATCTAACATTAGGTAGTATCAGATTTAGCACAAATCATATTTTGAGTTACTTTTAACTTACTACATAGGTATTTCAGGTGCGTCCTACAAAGAGTATTTTGACTTCTGGAGCCTTTTTCCAGCTCAGGTGCTGAATTTGGGGGGCTGTTGGAAAGGGTGGTGCTGATTCTGCTGACAGGGTGGCTCTGACTTTTTTTTGAAGGCAGAACAAATAAAAGATCTGCTTTTCTGCTGAGCAGCATACCGCCTGGTTTCCTCAAAATAAAGAGGAGGTTTTGCCTCCTGCACAGTTTCCTAGTCTTCAAAGAACCAAATATCAAAGGATCTTGTCTTAAGCTCTGCTTGCTTAAACTGCAGCCATCACCCAGAATGACTTCGCGGGTGGAGGGGCTGGCGGGGGCACAGGGGGGTGGGCACAGTAGCAAAAAGATGACTACAATGCAGGTATTTATACATTTTCTGTCCTGAAATTGCTATTTTGCACTGTTGCTGAAGCAAGAGAACCATGATTCAAGTTTCGCAATTTATACATCAGATTTTGCATATATTTGACAGTAATATTTCCAACAGTTACAATTTTTTTTCTGGGTAGTTGAAGGCAGCATTCCCAATCTACAGTCTTCTGGGGAGTCTAAATGAGCTTTAAAAGATTTAAAAGTAAATTTACAGGCTTCCTAGAAATGTGGTGTGTGTGCAAGCATGCGTGTGTGTGTGTGAGAAAGAGAGAAACAGGTGGGGGAGGGGTGAGGAGAAAGAAACAAACAATAAAAAAGAGAGAAAACATAAAAAGAAAATTAAAACCAAGACTTTAGCAATTATACTAGAAAAATTAGAGGCAAATAGAAGGAAATGAACTTTGAGCTAAAGAAAGATATTTTGGAAAGCACCTTGTACAGTTACATCCAGATTTTATTGTTGCTATACTGAGTCAACAAAGGAATCCATGAGCTTCTTTCATCTGAACACCTACTGTGTAAAAGATGGACCTTGAAAAACTGAGCCTCAGATTCCTGCTTTCAAAGAGATTTGAGTATATTAGCTGGAGAAGGCAAAAGTAATTAATCTGCAAGCAAGTGAAGAGCAGAGAAGTGCCTGGCTCTGTGCCTGGCTCTGACTGTAAGCGACCCTGACCTGGGAAAGGCGGGACCAGGTTGGGGCGGGGCGGGGTGGGGGGCAGCGGGTAGGCTTTGTGGTGGAGGATGGGGATCGCAGCAGAACTTGGGCACAGCCGTAGCACGGACAAATGCACAAAGACGAGGATGAGTCAGTGGGTGGGGGACTCATTTTCTGGTTTAACCACTTGTGTATTCAACAAACACTGAGCCTCTCTTATGTACAAGACACTTTTCTTGGTCCTGGGAACAAGCTGTTAGCAAGATTGCCTTGGCTTTTGTCTTCATGGACTTTACAGTCATTAGCATGAAGATGAAGACGAAGATGAATCAATCATTCAAATGAATGCATGACCAAGAAACATGATGTTTCCCTGCCAGAGGGGAGGGCGGTGAGAGTGAGCTGGATGAAGGTGGAAGGAGCAGCATGTGATGGACGTGGAGGAGCAAGGAAGTGAAGGTGGGCAGTGTTGGGGCAGCAGGGAGACAGAGACCAGACTCTGCGGGCTCCAAGGCCAGGGATCTGGAAGTTATTTGGAGGACTGGAAGGCCATGGAAGGATTTTAAGCAGGGGAGTGACATAGTCTCTGCCAGGGCTGCTCACACTTTAATTATACATACCAAACATCCGGAGGACTCTTTAAAAAGCAGCTTCTAGAACAGGGGATTTTTTTTTTAATTTTATTTTATATTGAAGTATAGTTGATTAACAATATTGTGTTAGTTTCAGGTGTACAGCAGAGTGATTCAATTATACATATACACGTGTCTTTTTCAAATTCTTTTCCCAGTTAGGTTATTACACAATATTGAGCAGAGTTCCCTGTAGCACAGGGGATTTTTAGAGTAGTGAAAATACTGGGTATGATACTGTAATGGTAGATGCATGTCATTATACAGTTGTCAAAACCCATAGAATGTACAGCACCAAGAATGATGTCTAATGTAAACTGTGGACTTTGCGTGATAGTGATGTGTCAGTGTAACTTCATTGATTGTCACAAAGGTAGCACTCTGGTGTGGGATGTTGATAGTGGGGGAGGCTGCACCCATGGGAGCTGGGGTACATGGGTACTGTCTGTACTTTATGTTCATTTTGCTATGAACCTAAAACTGCTGTAAAAGATAAAGGCCATATATGTATTTTTAAAAATGCAGTTTCTGCTTAGGTGGTATTTGGGGAGGGGCCAGCAAGTCTGTGTTTCTAACAATCAGCCAGGTGATATTGATGCTGCTGGTCCACAGTCCTTTAGGTTTAGTAGTAAAAGATACATTATACAAAAAAAGAAAAAGACAGTGTTGCTAAAGCATGAAGAATGGCTTTTAGAGTAGTCAGTATAATCAGTGAGGACTTTGTTCAGGGCCAGGGATTTGCCCCCTCCTCTTCTCCCCTGTGCAGGAAAGCTACACCTGTCCTCATCCGCTGCTACCCAGGACAGGGGGACCTCTTTCCTGCACAGGGCAGGACCAGCAGGGCTGCTGTTTCACTTCTGGTTTGGTCTGCAGAGGGAGAAGCACTGAACTCATGTGCCCCAGAAACTGGTGGTTGTCTAATATGGGCACCTTTTCCTCAGAGCTAGGATCCTCTCAGGGAGACACAGCCCTAGGGAGAGGAGAGAGACCTTAGGTAGGAGTAGGCCAGGAATTCAGGAAAGGTGTTGGCCTGGAAGTCTCTAGCATGAGGAACACTGGGCTAGAGGAAAAGAGGGCATGCCGCTGTCTGCATGCCGCTGTCTGCATGCCGCTGGCCAAGGCGTCCCCAAAGCCACGCTTCTTGCTATGACTACTGTGGTACCAGCTGTTCAAGTCCCCGAGCATTTTGGAGAGAGACACACAAGTAAGGATCAGATTTACAAAGAGCATATAGTCTGGGTCTGTAGAGGAAAGTTGGGAGCAGTGTATAAATCAGGTCACCAGTGTTAATTTGTCAGCTGCTGGACAGCAGATACCTTTAGCCCCCTTGTGTGCCTAGCACCTAGTCCAGGGCCCACACCAGCCCTGTGGATGCTGGCTCACTTAATCAAAAGCAGTCAGAAGGGTCCCAAAAGGTCACTTCCATTGTGTTAAAGGTCACACAGACCATTAAATCTCCAGGTGGTGAGATTATAGGTGATCATTATGTTTTTCTTTATTTTTCATTCTTTCCAAATTTAATGTGTGTTTCTTTTAGAGTCAGGGAAAACCTTTATTTAAAAAGCACACCACAGTCCTCAGTGAGATACACAACAGCACACGGTGATCTAAGCTGCTGTGGACACCTGATTTTTTCTCCTTTAGGAGAAGTGTTGGTGCAGCCCTGCTGACCACTGCTGGGGTTCACCTATGAGGAAGGGGTGCTATGGCCAGCCCACTGTGTCCACACTGCCTCCCCCTTCTTTGGAGGGACTAGGGGAGACTCATGGCTTCCTAGACTGGGTTCTTATTTCTTTAAAGCTAAACATTAAATTTTATTGTCGTATCTCCCAATTGTCCCACATGGGTTTATTGCTTTTCCTGCAAAGACACAAAATTTACCATTTTAAAGTGTGTGATTCAGTGGTTTTTAGTATAATCACAAAGAAGTGAAACCATCACCACTATAATTTCGGAACATTTCTATCACTCTAAAATGAAACTCCAAACCCATTAGCTGTCCCTCTCCATTCCCTCTACCCCACCTCTTGGTAGCCGTTAATTTAATTTGTCTCCATGAATTTGCCTATTCTGGACATTTCTTTTAAATGGGGCTATATAATATGTGGCCTTTGTGTCTGGCTTCTTTCATTTAGCACAATGTTTTTAAGGTTCATCTATGTTGCAGTAACAGTGCCTCACAGCTGTTCTAGTTAAATAATATTCCATTGTATTTTGAATTCTGAGAGGTACATTATTTGTTTAAAACTAGTGTACTGTACACTGGCTGGCAGAAAGCTCCCTCTCTTGGGGAGTTATCAGTGGGGAGCTGCTGTGATGGGGCAGGAAGCAGGCAGAGGGGTCGGGAAAGGCAGGGTTCTGAAGTGTACCCAGAGTGCCCTGCGGGTGGGGCGCTTTACACAGACTTGCCAGAGCTGAGTGAGGCTGCCTTCCCTCTCTGCCTTCCCTCCTCCTCCCCCTCACAGCTAGGCAGAGGTGACCGTGAGCCACTTGGGAGCAGTGACTCGGTGTGAGTGTCAGCCGGTTACCACAGTGATTCTGGCCCCATCCTGGGCGTGACTCAACACAGGAGGCACAGGAGGTGCTGTGCATGAGAAACAACCCCATGGGGGGGGGGGAAACCAACTGCATAGCTTTTATGGTTCATAAAACAGTTTACAACTGGGTGTCATGTGACCCTGTGGTAATTATGGGAAGTAAGTTGGGGAGATAGTATTAGGACCATTTTGTAGAAATTATACCTGAGGCCCAAGGAGGTTAATCAAAGGTTATGGGTCTAATACACAGCAGGTGGAATCAGATCCCATCTCCTAAGGCCTAGCCAGGCATTCAGCAAGTACTTAGGGAGCACCTGCTCTGGGCCAGGCCCTAGTTCTACAGATATGACAACAAGCAAAACAGATAAAGTCCCTGCTCTCATGGCCCCCAAAGTAACTCCAGCTGATATGTAGCAGCTAGAGACAAGCTCAAGAGAGAAATAAATCAGAGCAAGTGACTCAGAAGGGGCATGAGAATGGTGCTGGTTGGGGAGAGTCAGAGAAGGCTCACCACAAGGGGACATCTTCCCTGAAGGAGGCAAGGGACGGAGCTGTGTGGAAGTCTGGGAAAGGCAATGGTCCCGATTGTGTGCCTGGTACTGGGTAGGTTTTACCTACATTCCCTCACAGAAACCTCAACCCACATTATCAGGTAGGTGCTGCTAGGCTGTTTGTAAGATGGCAAAGCAAGCTCAGAATCCAACAATGCAGGCAGTAATGCTGAGACCTGCCTCTCCCCTCCAGAACCACTGAAGCAGACACAACCCTTCAGAAATCTTTCAACTGTTTTCTTGTAACCATGTGTAGCAGAGTCCCTGAGTATGAAAGCCAGGTCCTGGCGGGAATTGCCCAGAAGATTTTTGGTTCCTCTTTTCAGTCTGGTTCTTCCTCAGCACCAGAGTCTGGTGAGGGGATCTCACATAGGAACATCGAAGAGCCCATTGATGGTTTGCTGTTGACCTTTACACAAACACCCACACTTCTCCTCAGATGGCTGGACAAAAACTCCTTAAGAACCATCATTGAAATTTTCAGTGAAGAAAATTTTCAGATCAGTTTCAGTTAAGATTTCTTTTTGCTAATGTCACCACATGGCAAAATTAGAAATCCTGGATTCTTTTTGGGTGGGAACAGAGCACAGGAAAGACTTGGTTATTTAGGACCCCAGATGACTGAGCTGCTTTCTGTCAAGGGGTCTGTCTGGCCCATAGTAAGACCAGTGTTCCATGTGTCTGTCATAACCCCGGAGTGAAAGAGACCAGAGGGTACGAGTTAGGGGTGAGAGGAAGGAGAAAGAGGAAAGGAAACCCTTATGGAAGACCTGCTAGGTACTAGGGACTTTTCCACTTATATCATTTAATTTGAATTTAAGTTTTCAATCATCCTGAGAGGTTGGCATCATACCATTTTACAGATGAGGAAACAGGTTAATCAATAAGTGGCTGAGCTGGGACTAGAACCCAAGTCAACAGGAATCCTTCTACATACCATTTTGTTTTAGTCATATCTTTTTTTAAAAGAGAGTTTGGATTATTTAGCTATTTTATGCTCTCCTAAAATATAAAGGGATTCCTGAAAGTTCCTTGGAGTTCAAGCAAGTCAATCTTAAGGGAGATCAACCCTGAGTACATTTTGGAAGGACCAGTGCTAAAGCTGAAGCTCCAGTATTTTGGTCATCTGATGCGAACAGCCCACTCACTGGAAAAGTCCCTGATGCTGGGAAAGATTAAGGGCAGAAAGAGAAGAGGGAGAAGAGCCATCAGAGCATGAGATGGCTGGATGGCATCACTGATTCAATAGACATGAACTCGGGGAAACTTTGGGAGATGGTGAGGGACAGGGAGGCATGGCATGTTGCAGTCCATGGGGTCGTTAAGAGTCGGACACGACTGGGCGACTGAACAACAACAACAACAACAAAGTATACCTTTTCATTTATCTCCCTTTTTCAGTTACATTCCCTAAATCTAGGGCTGGCAATGTTCAGCACAATTGCTGAAAGAAGTGCCCCGGATCATTCTAAGGTACCTCACACAGCTGTAAAAATACCCGCAATCACAAAACTCTCTTCCTAAATGCTGCGGTAGGGCCACATCCAGTCTGATATAGGTGGGGAGGATGGCTGGGGAGGTGGAAACAGGCTAGTGTCCCATGATCCTGCTGTCCAGGGAGAGCAGGCCTGGAAATGAGATCCCTATCCTAGTGGGATGGGGGCCTCCCCGGGGGTTCTGTGTGGCTCTGGAGGATACAGAAGGGAAGATGTCAGCACTGGGGGCCTTCAGGGCTGGCCAGTTGTGAAAGTGCTGGGGTTTTGGAGGGATTGTTTTTAGGTCAAGCACAGCGTGGGAAAAGTTACTATGCCTTCTAAGCAAAAAAACCGAAAATATCGTCTTTCAGGGATTTTGGTGCTACTGATGAGTGCTTAGGAGCTAACAAAAATATGAAGTTTGGATGCTGAAATTTCTGTGATATGCTGATGGGAAATGGGCAAATGTTTTAAATGGGGACCTTCTTGCAAAGTTAGGTTGTAGGGGACCAGCTATTTGGATTGCAGATAGCCAAGGAAGATAAAGACAGGATAGCCATCTGTTTAGGTAGATAGGGCAGAAATGGTCTGGAGGTATAACTGAGGTCTTGTCACATGGAGATGAGGACAGTCATTTCAGTCTGAAGTCACAAGTCAAGCTGGTCCTGGAAGATGGGACCTGGCTCGCAGCAGGCAGTGCTGGCTTATCTATCCTAGAACTGGGTCTCAAATGAGGGAAACAAATAAATAAGGAGAGTGATTCAAGAAGTTCTCTGCAAAACTGGGGCAGTTTCCTTTCCTGTGCTTAGTTTTCTCGTCTATAAAATAAGACCACCAAAATGAATGACCAGGGAAATTCCTCCAAAACCTCACATTCCTTAACTATGACTTCTCTGTCCCCATGGGACGAGAACACTGTCTCACTGGTATTTGGCATTCATGTGCTGGGGTCTCCTAAAGTCCTTCTTCTTTTGGAACTAGTGTAACTTCTCTCTCATTATCCATGGACAGACAAATGGATAAAGAAAGTGTGGCATATATTAATACATACAGTGGAATATTTAGTCATTAACATCATTATCACTCCTTAAAAAGGAAGGGAATTCTGACACATGTAAAACATGGAGGAACCTTGAGGGCATTATGCTAAGTGGAATAACCAGTCACAAAAAGACAAATACTGTATGATTCGGAATCTAAAGTAGTAAAATTCATAGAAACATAAAGTTGAGTGGTGGTTACTAGGGGGTTGCAGGGAGGGAAAGGGGGGGGCAGTTTAATGCATACAGCATGGAAAATCTGTTTCACAACAATGTGAAGATACTGGATGCTACTGAGCTGTACATTTTAAAATGGTTAAGATGGTAAAATCTATGTTATTGTTTTAATCACAATTATTTAAATAGGGAAAAAAATGCACTGGAGACCAAACGGAAAAAAAAAAATCAAACTGAACACTCTGTCCGATCCTGCTTAGACACTAAATACAACACTCTGAATTCTGTTACTGCCAACTCTGAATTCCTGCTTGTGCAGGCATCTTACATTTAATGACACAAGATCTTGTTTTGTTTGCCTCTCCATAGGCATCATCCCAAAGAGCGTGACCAAAAGAGTGAAAGAAGCAGTGGTGCTATCCTGTGATTACAACACATCCACTGAAGAACTGACAAGCCTTCGGATCTATTGGCAAAAGGATGGGAACATGGTGCTGGCCGTCCTGCTTGGAAAAGTGCATGTGTGGCCCAAGTACGAGAACCGCACCATCACTGACATCACCAGTAACCCCCGCATTGTGATCCTGGCTCTGCGCCTGTCAGACAATGGCACCTACACCTGTGTTATTCAGAAGCCCAAGAAAGGAGGGTCTTATGAAGTGGAGCACCTGACTTCAGTGACGTTAATGATCAGAGGTCAGTGGAACGTTCTGATTTTCAATAAGCCATCAATAGGAGTATGTCTTTGATGTCCTTAAAGACACACTCCTATTGATTTAAGTGAAAATTTTACCAGAGGGGTCTATCTCACTTCATTTCTTAGGGCTGAGTCTCTAGTTTTACAGTAAATCCTAATTTGTTTTCTCAGGATGTCCTGGAAATATTTGTTAGTTGCATTTCTTGCACTTTGACAGTCCAGGCTCATGATAGCCACCCTGGAGCACTATCATGACCTGAAGCGCCTTCTGAATCATAAAGGGACACATTTGATTTGATGTAGTTGTACTATTAACTGCACTTGATTCAGTAATATATTCTCATAAAGTATATTGAAGGGTATAAAAGCTGCACAGGCATAAATATTTTTCAAGTAGTATTTGAATGGCTATTTTACTATTATATTTATTGTAGATTTGAAGCTCTCATCTAACGGTCATTCCTACAAAGTTAGATGTTAGAAAACTGGGAAGGGCAGGGTAGGAACCAGCCTCGACTTAATCACAGGTAATCCTGCTAGAGGACACTGATATGACCTGAACCCTCACTGAGAAGTGGCAGCCCTGGGCCATTCCTTCATACTTGAAATTCAAACACATTTCTTTTTCTTTCTGGCCACTTGAGCCTTTACTGGAAACAAAACCTTCTAACAAAAGGTAAGAATTAACCTTGATAACCGTTAGCTTAAGAGGATCCTTAGTGAATTCTTCACTGTTCTTCCCTGCTTTTGGTCTTCAGCTATATTGAATCTTTAGTTGTGTAACACCCAGATCATACCTAAAGCTTAGGAAGTAAGCCAGATTTACACAGGATTATCTTAAAACGTCACTCTGTATACTCCCTACCCATGGAGAGAACAAATGTCCATGATCATATGGTGGGACGCGAGGCGCTCTGAGAAGCCTATCTCCTCCAAAATTTAGATCTGCATGGATTCCTCCAATTCCCACTATTATAGCCTCTCCTACTAGTTTCAGCACTATTCTCCCCTCATGTATGTATGCTCAGCTGTAAGTCATGTCTGACTCTTTGCAACCCCATGGACTGTAGCCCACCAGGCTCCTCTGTCCATGGCATTTCCCAGGCAAGAATACTGGAGTGGGTTGCCATTTCCTTCTCCAGGGATCTTCCTGACCCAGAGACTGAATCCATGTCCCCTGCATTGCTGGCGGATTCTTTACCACTGAGCCACCTGGGAAGCCCTCCCCCTCCCTCCAGGATCCCTGTTAAAGATGAAAATATGTTACCTGGGTGGAGATGTCATCACAGACATATTAGCCTGTATCAGTTAATTATGTTAGATACACAGTCAGTCCTTTAACAGAATATCCAGAGAGAAACAGACTCAGGGCATGTACATTTTGACAGAAAGATAAAGAAGAAGATCCAAGAAGGAGAGAAGAGGCCGAGTTTCAGGGAGGGCAGGCCTTAGTAGCAGGTTATAGTTGGAGACCAACGCAGCTAAAGGACTAACAGGGGGAGTGCTGTTTGAGGCTAACACGGCCTCAAACAGGGGGATGCGGCACCAAAATCAGACAAGGGAAGACAAAAGGGGAAATACTGCTTAATTAGACCCAGAACCAATTCTGGTATTCCCAGCTGAATCAATTAGAATAGTGCTTCTCAAATGATAAGGTGCCTATGACTTGAGGACCTTTTCAGCAGGTCTGGCACTTCTGACAAGCTCCCTGGTGATGCTTGTACTGCTGCTAAGGATTTATAGTCTGAGAAGCATTAAGTAAACACTCATTTGGCCAAGGTGACCAACTGTCCCAGTCTGCCAAGGACTGAGGGGTTTCATTGGACATGAGACTTTGGGTGTTAATACTGGGAAAGTCTCAGGCTAACTGGGACAGGATGATTTCTCTACATTGCCAAAAGATACAATAACAGCATAGTATCATGAAGTAGGATAGCTAGTTCCTGAAATGTGCCGCACAGTGGATGAAAACCTGCAGTAAGCAGCACATTTGAGGGACTAGCTATACTAGTTAACATATTAACTAGGTTAACAAATTTTTACCTTTCTAAAATATATGCAGCTTTTCCTTTCCTAGTAGGATATTCTTACTCTACCCATTAAGGGTAGTGAAAACATGGGTTAACTGATTGAAATGAGATACGAAAGAGTAATTCTTCGACGGTTCAGTCTTGCAAAACCTTTGGAGCTGCTACTCTGAACAGATCATCTTACAGAAGGAATAGAAGACAGAGCGTAGGCTGTTCTAAGCCCAGGCAGACTTGAAAAGATGATTTTCAATACGATCCTAGTATTAGTGGCATTCTTATGGTTAAATATTTCTTAGAAAAGCAAAGTCCAGAAATGAACATGAATCATAATTTGAATATGAGTTACTTGGATTCATTATTCCAAGTTATAACATGACATACTGATATTATAAGAAACAAAAGGAGTATTCTTGTTAGCTACCACTGCAATGATTTGATCTTATAGGGTAAATTAAAGGAGTAGAAAATAATAATGTCAACTAAAAATGGCTCAAGAAAATGTCAAACAATTTAGGAACAGGACTAATTCAAAAAAGAAAGGTGACTATCTGCATCTAGATCCAAGTTTTTCCTTTTCTTGGCAACTATAATCACTTGTCATAACTTCTCCTCTCCCTTATTACCACCAGGCAGTCCTGGAAGCTTTCACCAGGCAACTTGATTTACATGAAGGAACTCCTCTAAGAGAGGACATATTTAAGACTCACATTAGTCTAACTAACTTCCTGTATGTCAGTCTCTGGTCTACGTGATTTATGTTAATGATACCATTTAACTCTTACAACGCTGGGAGGGAGGTATTATAATCCCCTTCTTACAATGAGCAAACTAAGACTGAAAGTGGTTAAGTAATTAGCCCAGGATTAAAGGCAAAACTGGTTTTAAAACCTGCTCTTGATGACCACTGTGCATTATACTACATCTCTCTATGAGGCTCTGAATTCTGAAAAGAAAACTTACATATGAGATGAAGTATGAGGGGATTAGTCCTGTGTATGTATTCAGTTGTCTCTGACTCTTTGAGACCCCATGGACTGTAGTCCATCAGGCTCCTCTGTCCATGGAATTTTCCAGGCAAGAATACTGGAGTGGGTTACCATTCCCTTCTCCAGGGGATCTTCCCAACCCAGGGACAGAACCCATCATCTCTTGCGTCTCCTGCATTAGTGGGCAGATTATATACCACTGTACCACCCACCACCCGGGAAGTCCACATTTGGATTAGTTCCCCACACTTACGCTAAAGAAGTATAAATTCTTTAAGCCTCATAATAAGTGAGGAAGAGGTGAGTGGAGTTTTTTCCTGTTTCCTCTGCAGTCATTTCACTATGCTTTGCTTTGTGTATATTTTAATATCTTATTAGGGGTCAAAAACACAAATGAAAGAGTGCCTTAAGTACTTTGGAGGAATATTAGGAAGTCCTCTCTGTCCTTGTTAGGCATATCAAAACAGCAAGGGGATCAGTAAAGTATGGTGGTTGAGATTATAGGCTCAACAGTGTAAAATTTGAACAGATGTCTGATTAAAGACTGATTTTGAAAATGTAAAGGTAATGCTAAACAAACTTTAGAGTAGTGTTACCCCAGGTGTGGGAACTAGGGGCCCAGCAAAGTTAAGACCATACAAGTAGATTTACATAAGTTACTGTCAATGCTCTGGTTCTCAAGTTGGGTGGTGGGCTCCCAGGTGTATAGCATAGTATGAATTAATAAATAGATATACAAAAGAGAGTCAGTTTGTATACCTCAAAAATTAGGTAGAAAGGGAAGAAAAAGAAGTAAAAGAAAGGAAGGCAAGGCAAGGAAAAGAAGGCAGACATTTAAATCTGCTTGTTTATAACTATCTCTAATACCATGCCATTGGTATTTTTTTGAGGCTACATTTTTTTCAATATAATCTTATTTAATGTTTTAATAAGACAGCAAAGTTTAAAGCTCTAAAAAAAAAAGGAAAAGCAATCAGGGGAAGGGAAGGCTCTGGTATCAGAAAAACTTGAATTCAGTTCTGCCACTTATTGGTTGTGATTTCTCTAGACCTCAATTTGATTATTCATAAAATGGAAATATTGTATTAGGATAAATAATACAAAATTACTGATATTTGACCTTTTTGGGTCTACAACCTATCTCCTAGGGTTGTTATAAAGACAAAATGAGATAACGTCCAGACCTAAGAAATATTAACAGCTCAATAAATGTTGTTTTTAAACACAAGCACTATGTCAATATTTATTCACATGAATCTAGTTCTTTAATAAGTGCCCTCCTACCTCCACTCCATCAAAAGCAATGAACTGATATAATCAACTCAAACTAAAGTTAGTCTTTGGGTTATACATAACTACTAATACTTATGGGAAGTTGCAAATTATAAAGCTATGTATTAAAAATATAATTACACACAAACATGTAATGATATGTACTTACATTCTTGTTGTTTCTTCAGCTGACTTCCCTGTCCCTACTATAAATGATCTTGGAAATCTATCTCCTAACATCAGAAGGGTAATTTGCTCAACCTCTGGAGGTTTTCCAAGGCCTAACCTCTACTGGTTGGAAAATGGAGAAGAATTAAATGCTACCAACACAACACTGTCTCAAGATCCTGAAACCGAGCTCTACACAATTAGCAGTGAACTGGATTTCAACGTGACAAGCAATCACAGCTTCTTGTGTCTTGTCAAGTATGGAGACTTAACAGTGTCACAGACCTTCTCCTGGCGAGAACGTAAGTGACATTGTCCTGGGGAGTTTCTGCTATGTAGAATCTAAAAAGAAAATAACTCAGCAGGATACATTACAGAATTATGCATATTGACTCTGATACTATTATTTGCAGTATTTTTTAGACATGCAAATAAAATAATAATAAAAGTGTTACTATGACTTATTAAAGTCACTGTACAAGGTTTGACTATAATGGTACTAATTTTATTTTCTTTAATAAACATTCTAAAATTTAGATATCCAAGTAAGTTCTATCTATCAAGTCAACGTCTTAGGAAGTTATTATAATAATATTGTTGTTATTGAAAGCACTAAAATTTGCCTTTCTTTGAAATTGCTCTCTAGGGTTTGGCACTTTCATTTTTTAAAATTTATTTTAATTGGTGGCTAATTACAATATTGTGGTGGGTTTTGCCATACATGCACATGAATCAGCCATGGGTGTACATGTGTTCCTCATCATGACCCTCATGCATCAAACCTGGACTGGCGATCTATTTCACATATGATAATATACATGTTTCAATGCTATTCTCTCAAATCATCCCACCCTCGCCTTCTCCCACAGAGTCCAAAAGTCTGTTCTTTACATCTGTGTCTCTTTTGCTGTCTCGCATATAGGGTTATCGTTACCATCTTTCTAAATTTCATATATATGTATTAATCTACTGTATTGGTGTTTTTATTTCTGACTTACTTCAGTCTGCATAATAGGCTCCAGTTTCATTCACCTCATTAGAACTGATTCAAATGTGTTCTTTTTAATAGCTGAGTAATATTCCATTGTATATATGTACCACAGCTTCCTTATCCATTCGTCTGCCAATGGACATCTAGGTTGCTTCCATGTTCTGGCTATTGTGAACAGTGCTGCAATGAACATTGGGGTACACATGTCTCTTTCAATTCTGGTTCCCTCGGTGTGTATGCCCAGCAGTGGGATTTCTGGGTTGTATGGCCGTTCTATTTCCAGTTTTTTAAGGAATCTCCACACTGTTCTCCATAGTGGCTGTACTAGTTTGCATTCCCACCAACAGTGTAAGAGGGTTCCTTTTTCTCTGCACCGTCTCCAGCATTTATTGTTTGTAGACTTCTTGATAGTAGCCATTCTGACCAGCGTGAGATGGTACCTCACTGTGGTTTTGATTTGCATTTCTCTGATAATGAGTGATGTTGAGCATCTTTTCATGTGTTTGTTAGCCATCTGTATGTCTTCTTTGGAGAAATGTCTGTTTAGTTCTTTGGCTCACTTTTTGATTGGGTCACTTATTTTTCTGGAATTGAGCCACAGGAGTTGCTTGTATATTTTTGAGATTAACTCTTTGTCAGTTGCTTCATTTGCTATTATTTTCTCCCATTCTGAAGGCTGTCTTTTCACCTTGCTTATAGTTTCCTTCATTGTGCAAAAGCTTTTAAGTTTAATTAGGTCCCATTTGTTTATTTTTGCTTTTATTTCCATTACTCTGGGAGGTGGGTCATAGAGGATCCTGCTATGATTTACATCAGAGAGTGTTTTGCCTATGTTTTCCTCTAGGAGTTTTATAGTTTCTGGTCTTACATTTAGATCTTTAATCCATTTTGAGTTTATTTTGGGTATGGTGTTAGAAAGTGTTCTAGTTTCATTCTTTTACAAGTGGTTGACCAGTTTTCCCAGCACCACTTGTTAAAGAGATTGTCTTTTCTCCATTGTATATTCTTGCCTCCTTTGTCAAAGATAAGGTGTCCATAGGTGTGTGGATTTATCTCTGGGCTTTCTATTTTGCTCCATTGATTTATGTTTCTGTCTTTGTGGCACTTTCATTTTGGGAGCCCCCTTCCCATGATGGCCCGATGATGTCAAATCATTGCCTTTGAGGGTGAATGTGCTTTTTAAGAAATACTTACTTGTTCATTCAGAACTAAGCCTGGCAAAGAAAGTGAATGACAAACTACTTGAGGACAATGCTTGATGGTCATTTTTGACCAAAACCATGACCAAATATTTACCCTTCATGTAGTAAACTTATAAAATTTTCTTTCCCCAAGAGGTGAAATCATATGAAAATATAAAATGGAAAAAGTAGGGCTTACATAAATGTATGCATATTACACAATGGATTATTACAGAAGAACTCATATACTTGAAATACATTTCTAGCATGTTTGACTGATTATATGAAGCATCACCAGGCCTCTGCCCACCCCCCAACCCCACTTATAACAATGTTTTGTGGCTGCATAGTAAAAAACAATACATTGTGTATAATATATTGATATTATGTATAGTATATCTTATATCTTCCACTTTGCTTGTAGTAGAGGAGATATTTTAGATGGTCTACTAGTTCATCTTAGGTAAGATTAACTCTAGGTCTTTCCTAGAGTGGATCTTGAGTGGATCCTTTGTTTTCCTTAATAGGTAGTGAGATAAAATTTGAGGCAAAAATTAGTTCAGATATAAACCAAATTTTGTTGAAACATGATACAAAATTAGTTCAGATACAAACCAAATTTTGTTGACATGATTTTATTAGTAGTCCAAACTCATCTCTAACATATTTCATGTATCCTAAAAAAGCTTATAAAAATTAAGTTTGAATCATAGTTTATTAATTCAGCATTCTTGTCATTTTATTGATATATAATTAATCAATTTTAGATCATGATTAAGGTAGAAGTTAATAAGTACAGCTTCAATTATATTTTATTTTAGACATCATTTATATTTGGAATATGAGTATGTATGATATTCTGGGGCAACGGTTAACAAAAATTTTCAGAAAAGGGCCAGATAGCAAATATTCTTTACAGGTCATAGTCTCTAGCAGCAACTCAGTTCTGTTGTTATAACATGAAAACAGCCATAGACAAGACATAAATGAAGGACACAGCTGTGTTCCAACAAAATTTTATTTAAAAAAAAAAAGGTGGTAAGCCAGGTTTGGCCTATGCATGGTAGTTCATTAACTTAAAGGAAATAGAATGTAGTCCTTTAAATAAAAGGATGGATCTATTCTTTAAAGATGATTTAGACTGCCCAGCTTTATCATCTTTTCTCTAATTTGCCTTTTCTCAACTCTTCCTTCATGCTAAAGATGAGCAATATCCCTTTTCAGAATAATTAAAAATACTAGCTCTTTGTCCTCTTTGGTCTACATTCACAATGACTCATGGAGACATGATTAACTGTGTTTAATCATTCCTTCTTTCACTCAATATTTTTTTTTTTAATTCAGTCTTCAATAAGTAGTTGTCACATACCAAGCATCTTGCTAGGTGCCAGTGTTGTCTTTATGGTCAGACAGCTTTAAATACTTCAACTGGACTGCAAATGTCATTCAGAGTCAGAAGCAAATAAAGCATTTGTGGGAGTGTCAAGGGGTGACTGCATAAACAAATGTAAATTAGTGTATAGTTGATAGAAATTTTGAATGGATGTGAGCAAAGCTCTACCATTTAAATACTCACTCTTAACCCCAAATTTATTAGTTAAGCAGATTGGGTCTGTGGCTCTTTTAGCCTGGGCCCACCCAATTTGTTAATCCTGGATGTACTGGAACATATAGGGGTATGTGTGTGTGTGTGTATAAGGGATGAACCAAGGAGACCCACTCAGGCTCTCTTATTAGCTATATGTGCAAATGTCCTCACACAACTATGCACTTGGGATTTTGGGTCTTCCCTGTGGAGTAGTTCCAGGTTCCTAATAGGCATCACGAGAGAGTGGGATTGCTGTTACTGATTCCTCCTTTCTCTTAAACACTTACCTTCTTCTAGGCTGAGTGAGGCTTAAGAATGGATGAGGAGTGACCTCTGAGAGGAAGCCTGTGAAACATCTAGACTCCCAGGATAACAGCAAGAGCTTCTTTGTTATTTTGGGTGTCATTTTGGTTTGCAGAGGCCAACCCTGGTAACCACTTGATGTCTCCATGCAATTGGGTGTTTTAGAGAAAAACAGAAAAACAGCTTACCCTAGTTTTCAAGTAGTGGGTGCTCTATGGTCAAATGTACATTTTATAATGATCACTGTGGCAGAATGTATAGGAATTATTAGAGCGTAGAAAACCACAGGCAAAGAGACCATAAAGGCTACTTGGTTGGAGATCAGAAAAACCTGAACTAATTCCTGCAAGAGATTTGGAGAAAAGGAATCAGTTGCAGAGACAGTCTCAGTACAGAATAGAAAGTCAGTGGGAGCTACTGAGCAGTGAGCACAAAGACAAGCCTTCCCTTGGTCACTGATGGTGTTGCCATTAACTGAAATGGGGGAATGCAGGTGGTATATACACTTTAGAAAGAATACATATGCTGAGTTCAATTTTAATCAAATGGAGAGGCTGGCATCCAACCATCTAGTTAGCAGTTGGAAATACAAATTTGGGGCTCAGAAGTGAGATCAGAAATATGATATACAGACTTAGAAATCAGCTGGTGTTTCCAACCCTGGCTGTGGCTAAGATCACCCATGATTACCAGGGCTAGTGAGAGAACGGGACCACAGATGGAACTATGAGGACAAGTTAAAGAATAAGAAGAGGAAGAAGAGCTGATGAACAAAACTGAGTCACAACAGACGAATGTGGTGTCACAGAAGTCCCAGGAGGAAAGGTGTCAATGGGACCAAATGCTGATGAGAAGTCCAATAAGCTAAAGACCAAAATCTATCCCTAAGGCATATAATCAGAAAAATCAGAATCAAGTACTTTAGTGTCAATAAATGTTCAATATTTATTGATGAGCCATTCCAGGGAAATCAGAGGAGGATGAATTGCTAGTATTCCTTTAGTGTCTCTGCCCTTTCTCCAGATGTTGGTGCTGCTGCTGCTGTCGCTTCAGTCGTGTCCGACTCTGTGCGACCCCATAGATGGTAGCCCACCAGGCTCCCCCGTCCCTGGGATTCTCCAGGCAAGAACACTGGAATGGGTTGCCATTTCCTTCTCCAATGCATGAAAGTGAAAAGTGAAAGTGCTAACTATTCCTTAAAGGAGTTGAAGAATAAATGGTGTAGCTGCTGCTCCTGAGTGGAGGACTGACGGAGTACCACATATACCTTTCTACTCCCACCCGGATCCTTCCTCGTGTGCCCCCTCTTCTTTCTGTTCCCTGTGTTCTACGGATGACAGCCAGTTTGCAGAGCTCTCCTCCAGGATGATCCTACCTACCACCAAGCGACAGCCATGCCTGGTTCTTTGCTAGGTTCTCTTCTATTCTTACAGAAGCTCTAGGCTGAATGGTGAAAAAGGTGTTATCCGAAAATGAATGCAAAGTGACTTCTGTAGTTTTAGGCAGCTATTGTGAGGTGTGTATGTGTATGTGTGTGTGTGTTAAAGAGGACACCCTAAAAGGGAGAAGGCATGACAGCTGGAGAAGGAAAATCTAGAAGGTACATCTAGAACACAACATCAACTATTAGTAGCAGTACGTTAGTACTATTAGTAGTAGTAGTATCAGCTATAGAAATACTTCTATTTATTTTTCTACTTTTATTTATTTTTAAAAATTACTTATTAAGCTCTGATATTTGTTTATTTGGCCACAACACACAGTATGCATGATCTTAGTTCCCTGACTAGTGGTTGAACCCACACCCCCAGCCTTGGAAGCGCAAAGTCTTAACCACTGGGCATCCAGGAAAGTCCCTAAAAGAGCTTTTAAAGGCTCTCCTGAGAATCTTTTCTTTGTGCCAACTTAAGCCAGTAAATGCAAACATTTAAATTTTCTTTTTCACATTCAATATATATATCTGACATCTGATATTAGTTGCCCATTAAGTATGTGTCTGATTAAAAAGTTATGCAAGAAAAATGATAGAAGCTGCATTTTGCAGAGCTGACCAAGCAAAGAAATGAAAAATGCTTTACAGTTGTGTCATTATAAGGGGCATGGATGGGTATCAGGCAGTTGGAAACACATTAGAGCTGACACTGTTCTTTTCCCTCAACAGTCAAACCAACCCTTTCTGCTAATCAGCACCTGCCCTGGACCATTATTATCCTACTCTCAGCATGTGGGATTCCTGTGATCATTGCAGTTATACTAAAATGCCCGACCTGCAGTAAGTAATATTGTACGCTGGTAATAATCTCAATTCTGGACACCCAACCTCTTATCAGTACAGGTCAGCATCTCTCTGAACTTTTAAGCCTATTTTATTCTTTTTGGAGCAAATCTATGGAAACTTTAGTGTCTCCTTGTCTCAGCAAGTTCTGTTCATTCCCTGCACAGATATTTCTGGGACACCTACTATGTGCCTGACACTCTACTAGGCACTGGAGTTACACAGATGAAAAATCACTGACCTCAAGGCACATTCTAGCTTAGTCCTTTTATATTCCCCCTAACTCTGTATTTTCTTGGAGATACTAAGGCTTGCTAACTAAATTGATAACATATCTGTTGCAAATCGATAGCCTAATCTTTGATTTGGAATTGGAGGAAAGGCAAGAATGACAAGGTTTAGGGGTAAGAATCATTTTCATGGAGGAGGGTAAGATGCACTAATGAGATGTAGTTGAGTAATTATATCGCTACAGGTGATTTGACCAATTCTCAGTTCTTCAGAATTTATTTTTCCATGAAAGATCAGGAGTGGTTGAGGAAAGAAGAGATATTTAGGATATCTTTTTCCTATGAATCTAAATCTTTGGCCTTACACATATGCTATACTCAATCTCTGTAATTAAATGAAGAGGAACTGCTAGGCCAGTGTTAACGCTATAGTCACTGTGAAGGAACACCAAGTTTTCTTGGAGCAGAAATTTTGTAAACTGAGCGAATTAGAAAATCACTATCTGCTGACTTTTCCAACTTCCAGCACACACAAAAAATCAGGCTCGAGGAAGTCACTAGAGACTCTTTGCTATGAACAACTTATGCCATGGGTAGGATAAAGAGGTCTGGTGGGCTCAAGGATGTTTCTAATACAGACTGTCCAGCCCTACCCCTCTAGTTTACAGTTTTTCATCCTTAGTACTATTGACTTTGAGGGCGGATAATTCTTTGTTCTGTGCATTGCAATGTTTAGCAGCATCCCTGGCCTCCTCCCACTATATTACAATAGCACCTCTTGCCCCAGTTGCGACAACCAAAGATGTCTTGAAGCACTGCACGTGCCCTCCAGTGGGGGTGGGGGTGGAAACCTGGGGTTGAGAACCACTACTATAGTTCTAAGCCAGCTGAAGTTTTGCCAAAACACACGGGCATGATTTAAGGGAAGATTACCTATCTAGATTTTTATCGCTTGCGCTTGTCTTCAAGGAAAACGGAGACAGAGGAGGAATGAGGACAACATGGAAATAGAAAGGTGCTGTCCATCTCCATAGAATCTGTGGAGGGATCAAGCTGACCAGAACACCTGGAGGTATCTTCTCTACCAATGTGGGATGTGTGAGATCTTGTGGCTTGTGAACACAGGGTTTTCTTCCTCTCAGGACCAAACCTAAGATCCTTTACCAACTACCACCTTCTCAAAATCCTCATTCAGAGTACTCTCAACAGGTGGTTGGCACATCTCTCCTTTCTCCTCACATAAAATTTGCTTAGTGTAACCTTTTCCTTTGTCATGCCATTCTGCCATCTTAAAATGTTCCCTTCTTTTCAGTCAACTCAGTGTCTTTTAGTATCTGTCAAACACGTGTACTATTTCTGGACTGACTCCTTATTCTCATCATTCCTTTTTCTCTGTATCCCTCAGCACTGGGACACACGGTCGGGTAGCTCTGTACTAATTCAGTAACATCTCATTGGTCTGTCTCCCTCTTACTAACAGAGTCATTCCACTGACCCAAGCATAGAGCCATTTTCATAAAGAATTACCTCTTTGGGTCATTTTTTTCACTTAAAAACAGAAGACACCCCAGTGTGTACAGGAAAGGTTTCAGAGCTTACTTTCCATATTCCAGTTATCTCCTCAGTGTAAACATCCTCAGTTGTTTCTATCATCCTTCACATGATAGTTTCCAGGAGCACATGTGGACACACTAAATGTCAATAAATGGTGTCCAAGACTTTAGATTTGATCTGATTCTAAATATATATGATGGAGTAATTACTGTTCATCCAAGGATGTTAAGGGAGCCTAACATAGAATCAGCTTTTGTGAGTAACACTATTACAAGTGTTAATCGCTCAGTCATGTCCGACTCTTTGTGACCCCATTGACTGTAGCCAGCCAGGCTCCTCTGTCCATGGGATTTTCCAGCCAAGAATACTGGAATGGGTTGCCATTTCCTTCTCCATGGGATCTTCCCAACCCAGGGATTGAGCTTGGGTCTCCTGCATTGCAAGCAGATTTTTTACCATCTGAGCCACCAGGGAAGCTCCAATTTTGGAGCATTAGAATCCAAGAGGCTGATATCAGGACCAGGATGGTTTACAGTCTCCATAAACAGTTGTTTGACTTGTGAAGGTTAGGATAACAGCTGCATACAAAAATCAGACTCTGCAGAGTTACTTTTAAAAGGAAAAAAAAATGAGATCCAACACCTGAGACTTACAGAGCACGTTATGCTTTCAGTTCAGTCACTCAATCATATCCAACTCTTTGTGACCCCATGGACTGCAGCACGCCAAGCTTCCCTGTCCATCACCAGCTCCCAGAGCTTACTCAAACTCATGTTCATTGAGTTGGTTATGCCATCCAACCATCTCATCCTCTGTCATCCCCTTCTCCTCCTGCCTTCAATCTTTCCCAGCATCAGGGTCTTTTCCAATGAGTCAGTTCTTCCAATCAGGTGACAAAAGTATTGGCGCTTCAGCTTCAGCATCAGTCCTTCCAATGAATATTCAGGACTGATCTCCTTTAGGATGGACTGGTTGGATGTCCCTGCAGTCCATGGGACTCTCAAGAGTCTTCTCCAACACCTCAGTTCAAAAGTATCAATTCTTCGGCGCTCAGCTTTCTTTATAGTCCAACTCTCACATCCATACATGACCACTGGAAAAACCATAGCATTGACTGTATGGACCTTTGTTGGCAAAGTAATATCTCTGCTTTTTAATATGCTGTCTAGGTTGGTCATAGCTTTCCTTCCAAGGAGCAAGTGTCTTTTAATTTCATGGCTGCAGTCACCACGTGCAGTGATTTTGGAGCCCAAAAAAATAAAGTCTCTGTTTCCAGTTTCCCCATCTATTTTCATGAAGTGATGGGACCAGATGCCATGATCTTAGTTTTCTTTACAAAAGCATTATTCCATCTTATAAAAATCTCTATGAGCAAGATCTGTTTTATGGAGAGAAACTCAAGCCTCCCAGACGTTGAGTGATCTGCCTAAAGTCAGACAGATAAAGAGCAAAACCAGAACCCAAACTGGACATCAAGCTCAGGTTCCTTTCATGGCTCCATAACAGCCTATGTGTATTTCCCCCACAGCAGTCTCTCAGCTTCCAATTCTCCTTTCTTTACAACTTATTCATTCCCCGGATGCCCTTCCCAGGATGTTCCCCTCAGTTCTGCAATTACCTTGCATTTCCCTGACTTTCTTTTCATCTTAAGTTTTCTGCTCAGTCAGCTGAAGGAAGCCAGGAACCAAATCCCCTACACAAGTCTTCTGTGGCCATGCTGTCCAGTTCAAGCAGCTCTGCCTCTGACCTCTATAGTTGTGCTCTCTCAAGCACATAACTCTCCACCCTGGGTTTATGTTCATGTGTCTTTACCAAATTGTAGGCTTACTGAGAAGAGCAAGCATGCCTGATACACCTTTGTTTGTCCCACACATAGCTGAGTGAGCGCCTTTATCGATAATGTTTGGTTGGTTGGTGACTGCTTGTGAGTAATACTGCAATATTTCCTGTAGTAAAATTCGTCAGACCTGTCCTAAATTCTCTCATACTTCAGACCTGCCTTTATGTCGTTTAGCCATCAAGATTAGTATCTATAATGGTACCTCAAGCTGGGAATAAGCTTGTGATAAAAAAATATAAAAAAATTTTTTTAATGTTTTCTTTAGGTCCTACCTCCATCTGAGACTGGCCTCTTCTTGGTGCTTCCGTGAACAGCCAGGATTATCCCACCTCGACCTTCCTGTATCTGTTCTCTAGGAGCCCCTTCACTCCAGTGGCTTTGCTGAAAGTGACTAGAGGATTATGATGGGGACAGAAGTAGTTCTGGTGACCTTACCCAAGGATCTGGAAACATGGAATTCTTTAGGTCAGGAAGAGACATTAGTGAAAACCACTTACTAATGACAAGGATCTCAAAGTCCTGCGTGGTGACCGGAATGATAAAGGTCAGGGCCAGAACCCAGATTTGGTGCTCTGGCTCTGGTGTTCTTTTCCTTCACGAATAGGGCTCTGTGCTGCTGACTGGTTTGTGTGTATACACACACACACGTATCAGTCAAAGTGCTTCTGGAAACAGAATTTATTCAGTATCAGTTAGGTCCATCTCAAGACACTTGGTGTGATGAAGGAATGGAGGATGTCATGCTGTCAAAAGCAATCTAATGTTAATAATGTATGGGAAGTCTGTTGTAAGTACACCTAGAAGACAATGGAAATATTACTGGTATTTAGCCAGGACTTTATTCTCACTGTGTTCTCCTTTTTGGCTTTCCCGCTTCTCCAGGTTCAGGAGAAAGTAGATCCATCTAAAACTAATTTCCTCTGACATGTAGGATGAATGACTTATACAGTAAGTCCCCTTCATATGAACCCCCAAGTTGTGAACTTTTAACTAAAAATAAGTTTTAATTCCTTTAAAAGTCTTTGAAGTAACAAAATAGGTATTATGCCAATTTTTAATTCAAAAGTGAATTTATGGCTGTTTTGTTTTTAGTTACTTTCTAGAACAAGTTATTGGTTAGATAATAAATTTTAAATAGAAAAAAAAGTGTGTGTTTTGCACACTTGCACAACTTTCTCTAAATCTTTTCTTAGGGAAATTTGGATTTTTCTCCTTAACAGTTTATTGATAGCCTCAGTCTTAACCACAAAGATTGGCACTGTGTATTAAGTACATTGTTATGCCCTTGTTCTCTAATACAATATTTACTTTGTATATAAAAGTAAATATTGTATTGTATATAAAAGCTTACCAACTTTTTCCCAAGGAATTATCAAAAAGCATTCATTTGGACTTTACATAGTATTGATTTTTTAGTTGTTCCTATAAAAAAAAATTCAGCAAAATCTATTGTTTGACCTATGACCTGGTAAATATGATTTACTTCACAAAACAAAAAATAAAGTCATTCTGTTTGCACTTATTAACAAGTTGCAAACTTTCAAAATTGTGAACGTGCATTCGCATGTCCAATCACGCAAGTCAGTTCATGTGTCTGGCGCACATTGTCACATGCATTCTCTACAAGTGATTGTGCTTTTGTGTACTTTACAGTACTATATAGAGTACAATAGTACAGTATCTTTATTTCAAGCCCAGCATGTCCAGAAGCAAGCGTAAAAGCAGCAGTATACAGCCAATTGTGTTAGCTGGGTACCTAAGCTAACTTTGTTGGACTTACAAGCACGCTCTCAGACAGAATTCGTTCATATGTAGGGGACTTACTGTACACCCCAAAGCACTAGTAAGGTTGGAGAGTGATAATGTTTGGTTCACATTGGACTGATACTCTCCTTAAATGGCTTTATGCTAGTTTAATCTCATTTGTAAAATCTTTATGAGAAAGTTCTCATTTAAAATGAGATAGTTTCATTGTGTATGTACTAAAGAGTAAGCTGTCTTTAGCAGAAATTGATTGAAGTAATGAAAATAGCATTCCATGGGGCTTCCTCAGATCCCTAAAGTGGCTTTTTCTCTGTGGCATTTCTGGATTCCCCTGACATCAGAGAACTGAAAAGAAAGACGTGGCCAAGTGCTGTTCTTACATAACTTAACTCATGACTCCTCTTTCTCTGCAATTGCCTTCCATGCTCACTGGACCAGGAGTGGACCTGGTCAATTAGACATTCTCATTTGAAAATCCGGAGTTGGACAGCAAGGGTTTGACCAAGTTTCTCAAATGTGGCTAGATTTAAAATGTTTCATTTCAGTAGCTATAAAGGGATCAGATTATTCTATACAGTCTGAGGAACAGGGGTACACTTTAAAATGGTTGCTCACAGAACAAAATTACAAAAGAAAATAAAGGTAGTAGACTTACAAGAATTTAAAGAAAAAAAATAACCAAAAAAAAAAAAAAGCCCAGGAATTGCTTCATTGAGTTAAGAGTCATAATCCTTGGACATGATTAAAAAAAAGTAATAGCCAGTACAAACCTAAGAGACAGCTTATTTGTACTTTAAATAAATTATAGTAAGTTATTGCTTATTACATTTAATAAATATGTTACAGGAGTTATATTTTACTTTATTAATAAAATTATTTTAAAACCAACCATCTAATTTTATAATTTCCAATTGAAGGATTTAATCTATACACGGGCATGAATAAAACAATAAACTGCCAATTTGTCAGCAATTTATGAATGGGATGATTATGCTGGTGCAGAGGTTCTCATATCCTTTTAACTGCTAATATCTGTTGTTAGACAATGTCCTGTGTGCCATAGTATTGTGCTATGTCTTATACACATTCTTTCATCTAGTATCTATTCTGAGATACATACTGTTTAACAAATGAGAAAACTTGAGACCTAAAGTAAAATGGCTTGGCTGTAAGTCACATGGCTGCAAAGCCCCAGGTCTGAGATTCCAAGCCTGTGGTCTGCCTCCAGAGCCCACAGCTTTAGCCACTACTCTAGGCTACTTCGCAAACACTGCTCATGTGAACAACAGTATTTTCAGAGTAGGAACTAAGAAGTCTAACCCGAAAACAAAGCACTGGCAGTTTTCTCCTTTCAGTACACTTGGTTCAGTCATTCTGCCCTCTCATTTAATAAAAGTTATACTCTGCAGGGCAGCTTCCTTCTCAGGCAGCAAGCTCCTGGAGCATAGAGACAGTATATTCTGAGCAGCTCTTGTATATACTACAGCAGACATACTTGTCAGCACTACTGAGTGAGAGAACAAGGTCGGGCTGTTTCTTTAATAGTTCTTATCTACTTCCTTTTTGTTAAGTTTTATTTTATTTCAAATGGAATAGGAACCATCTCTGATTTTTATTAAAACAAAACCAAACACAACTACACATTTAGGTCCCTACTGTTTCTAGGACCCAAGGGCACAAGAGTTTCACAGATCATCTGCCTTACCTGGTTCTTTCCTCTCCTTCTCCTAGTGATCACTACAGTACTCTTTTAAAGGGCTACAAGAATAAATTTACAACCTGTAGAATTCAACTTTAATCTTTTGGGAAATCTTAATTTACTACTGTAAAATCCAGAGAAAGGAAATCTATATTGATCAATCAGTGCAAATACAAGTATGGACTTAAATCTAAGGAAGAGTAAAGTAAGAGTAGAAGAGCCCAATTTTTGGTTAAAAAAAAAGCAAGAGCAAGTCACTGTGCCACTACAGATGTCAGTGCTTACATGTGTCAGCAGCCTAAGCAACTGGCATGCTATAGACATGGTGACATAGCTCCCTTTAACTATCCACTGAGTTTCAAGTCCAGAGCATGTTTAGTCTTTGTCTTGTTTATCTGTTGATGAAGGGTTTCTAGGAAGATTCAGCAGTGCTTCAATTTTCTGAGCGTCATCCTTGGATCGATCTTTCTGTAAATTACTTTCAATTTCTTCAGGGAGGAGCTCAGTAAATTGTAGTCTGGCTTTTCTGTAATGAAAGTACAAGAAAGATATAGCAAGTACTGTTCTATTTTTTTGGCTTTTAGAGTTTTTCTTTTTTAAGAAAGATAGTATTTATCTTATTCTCTCCTACAACTTATGAGCAAATACTTCTCCTTGCACTTCAAGTACAAGACTTTCTTCTCTCTCATAACCTGTTCCACTTACAAGCCAAAGTAGGAGTCTCACATTACCAAAATGGACATTGCCAGGGCAGTAGCTCTGATCCTTAAGATATTCCAGAGTTCTCTCAGCAGTGACTTGCAGTTGCTAAAACACCTTTAGCTTGTGTGTGAGCCTTGGAACCAGTCTGTGCTCTTGCTCTCAGGGCCTAGGGGGATGTGAAACCCCCTGCCACTCTGTTAAACTCTGTTGACAGATCTTGTAGGACATGCACAAAGGTTATAACATTGGTAATCTCGATACAGAGAAGTCAGACAGGACACCACTACAGACGTATATTTACTAGGAGTTAAAATACCTAATTTTCGAATAAGAGATCAGTTCTTTAGTCAATTATTAGTGTCTTCCTTTCTTTAAGTGATTACCAAGGTCACCTATGACTTTCATAAGAAGATTTGGTCATTTTTCTTCTATGTCTCTATGGAAAATATAGCCAGTGTTCTATATTTTCTGCTCACTAAGGCAATTTTTTAGATTTTCACTTTGTTGATTTCTCTATACTATAGTTATTTTCAAGCAAAGAAGCAGACATTTAAAAAGTTCTTAACTATTTATTAACTGTCCTCAGAAATACCACATATATATTATATACATATAAATAACCTAAACACTTCTGACACTGACACAGTGACACTATTTCCTTCTGCCAAAATACTCTTTCATTTCTATAAATCCAGTTTTTTACCCATTCTTGAGGTTTTCCATCTCTAAATAACTGATCAACTTCTCTAGTTTTCTTTTTTTGGTTTCCTTTTTTCTGACTGGAATACAATTATTATTCATATTTTTCCAAATGTTAATTCTTCTGTAACTTCCTATATATCAGATTCAAATAATCATGTACTTTACTTACTTTTCCAACTCCTTTCTCAAAGATTCTTTTTTAAAAAAGAAGTCTCTTGACACCTAAAGAACTAGAAATAAGCTGATGCTTCTTTGCTTTTAACCCTCCATAATATCAAATTTTATGTTGGCATTCAGAATTTTAAGTGCTTTATAATAGCTTCATATCTCACTCACCCTCTTACTATGGAGAAGAAGAAGGAACAAAACAAACTTATGTTGGACTCTGTGGTGTGATTCTGCCCTTACGACAGCTGAGAAAATTGATGGCTTTAAGTTAAGGAAAACATCTATGTTCATAGAATTAATAGTCTAGCTGGTATTTAAGATTTGTTTTCAGGGTTTCACTGGCTCCAAATCAACGCTTTTTCTCCTATAGTACCTAAGTCCTTGGACAACAGATCTATAGATATTAAGAATTTCCACGTATGTCTATGTGAGTGTGTACATATGTGTGTGTGTGTGTGTAGCACAAATGGAAGTTTCAAATAAAACCAAGGGAAAAAGAAGACTTCTTATCTACCAAACTACCAAAGAAGCAGCAGCAGATGTCATGTTAGTGGGCAGGAAGCAGAACCACGAGAATCATTTGTACCAAAACGCTAGACGGCAGACTATTATGATGATCTTACAAAGAGTTAGCAAGAACTTGGCCATCACTGGATCCCAGGGAGTGACTACATGAATAAGTGACAGTCTGCATCCTTCTCAGTAGCATCTGGTCTGTGAACAGCCACTATACGTACCTAACATCTATTGCAGCCACAGCAAGAAGTATAATAATTAAATGTGGAAACCTAACATGCTATGTAATGTTCATATATGTATGTGTAAACAAGGACATCATCTTTTAAGTAAAGCCAAATAAAGCTCACTCACTGCTATTCATTTCCTTTAGGTAATTTCCAATGCAGTCACAAACATAGGAAAAGAAAAAGTATGCAACCAAATAAGATTTATAACATTTAACTTAAAAAAAAAATGTATCTAAGGAAAGGTTCTCAGTATCTTTCATTTTTCCATTCTCCTTAATTAAAAATATTAAAGACCAAGTAGGGTACCAGGTGAAAGACTCAGTAAAAATAAAGTCTTTGACTTGAGCAGCAATTTAGAGTGCCTGTTTCAGAAAGCATCAGTCTGCAAACACAAAAGCCAAACAATCCAGTCTTAACACACTCCTTACCGCTCTTCCAGTTTCAGCTCCTGGAACGCTTTTCGATCCTTCTGTTTTCTCTCCTGAACTGTCTCACCGCAGTACCTCTGAAGTGCCATCAATAGGCTTCCTATAGGAGTGCTGAGGAGGAGGCAGAGGGAACATTTAGAAGAAAGAGCCATGAGACCATGCAGAATGAGAGGGTCTCTGCTAAGGCAAGAGTAACACTAACCAAACCACTGGCTCACTGAAAGGTGCAGGGACATTTGACAGTTAAAGCACCCTTGTCAAATAAAAAATATTAAGATACTTTCCTTCCCGGTCTAAACAACAGGAGAAACAATCATTGCAACATCCTAAATTTAACTGGTATAAAAACAACAGGTCTATAAATTGGCTTTCTTTTTAAATCATGAAAGATAAATAAACTAGTAAAAAATATATTTATAAGTTCTAGTTAGCAGCTTTATATTGAAAGTTTCTCAGAAAAGAAATTCATACCAGGAATGGTACCAGTCCCTGTAAGAGGCAAGAAATGTGAAGGGTACTTTTGGTTGGGAGAAGGATGCTACTGGCGTTGGAGGTTGGAGCTGCCAAAATATCCTAAAATTCAAGAGTCTGGCACAACTGTCTCACCCAGAATGCCAATAGTTACCCACTGAGAAAATGACTTAAGATAACAATTACCACAGTAATGAAGAGGGTTTTGTTCATATTTTCAAAGAGAAGGAGTTTTTGACTCTGATACAATTTAAATTCCTTACTTAACATTGTAACCACATTTTAAAAATTATTTTTGCTAGGTGGAAATGTTTGTTGATGATGAATGGATAAACAAAATATGGAACTGTATATACAATGGAATATTATGCAGTCCAAAAAGGAAGGTCCTGTCACATGGATGAAACTCAAGGACATTATGCTTAGCAAAATATGCCAATTACAAAAGGAAAAATACATGATTTCACTAATATGAATTACTCAAGAGTAGCTAAAATCACAGAAACAGAAAGCAGAAAGGTGGTTGCCAAAGGCTGTGTGGGGTTGGGGGAAGGGAGCACAGTGTTTAATGCGTACAGAGTTTCAGGTCTGCAAGATGAAAAAGTTCTAGAGACCTGTTGCACAACAATGTGAATATAGTTAACACTACTGAACTGTACACTTAAAAGTGGTTAAGATGGTAATTTTTATGTTATGTGTGTTTTTTAACCACAATAAAAAATATTTTTACAGCTAATTTCAACAATTTTCCCCTTAATTTCAACAATTTTCCCCTTCAAACCAAGTTGGTATATTAACAAGAAAACAAAAATGTCAGCAACAGATCATCACATGATGAATTTTAATTTTAAAACAAACTTGGAAGGTGAGGGAGAACTCTTCTTTCTATTCAGGTAAATGCCAACTAATAAAGACAAAAGAAATGACAAAACTAGCAAATCAACATTTTGTAACCAGTTTTATATTAAATAATAACTGATTACATTAGGGATCATCAATGGATCATTAAAACCACTAAAAGACAGCTGGAGAGTAGATAATTCACACTATCTCACCCCACAGATTACTTATTAAATACAATGGAAAAAGGTAACTTTGCAGTGGAGAAATTTAGTAGATACCAAATGTGCTAGGCAGAATTCTAAAATGGTCCCCCAAAATTTCCTGCCCTAATTTCTCAAATATGAAAATATGATGAGAAATTACTCCCATGATTAAATTATGTTATGCAGCAAAGTGGATTTTGCAGATGTAACTAAGGTTACTGATCAGTTGAATGAGCTAATCAAAAAGGAGATTACCTGTGTGAACCCTCTGAATACAGAGTTTTTTCCAGTTGGTGGCAGAAAGGAAGTCAGAGAGATTCAAAGTACGAGAAGGATTCAACATGCTGGCTGCTGGTTTGAACATGGAGGGGGTATGGAGAAGGAATGTGGATGCTTCTAGGAACAAGGTGGTGCCTGACAGCCACCCAGGAAACAGGGAATTCAGACCTACAGCCACAACGGTTCTGTCAACAACCTGAATTTTATAGAAACAAATTCTTCCCACAGAGCCTCCAGGTAAGAGCCTGCCTGACCAACACCTTGATTTTAGCCTTGTGAAATACTAAGGAGAGAACCCATCTGAGCCCATCCAGACTTCTGACCTACAGGAAAGTGATATAATAAATGGGCAGTGTTTGAAGCTTCTTAGTGTGTGGTTAATTTGTTACACAGCAACAGAAAACTAATATATCAAGTTATATCACTTACAATGGGTGACATAATATGTCTCTTGACATACATTGAAAAGGACACAACTTCGCCTATGTTGTAATCCTGATGAAAATGTTAAAACCTAAATCTAATCATGAGGGGATAATCAAACAAAACTGAGAAATATTCTGGGGGGAAAAACAGGTGTGGAACTAGTCTAGCTTAAAGGAATCTAAAGAGACATGACAACAAAATACAATTTAATCCTGGATTCTGCAAAATTACATATATTACACACACACACACACACATAGAGCATTATTGTAATAACAGGAATTCTGAATATGGACTTTATCTTAAATAGTACCGAATCAATGGTAAATCATTTATTATGATAATTGTACTGTGAAATCACTGGAGAATATTCTTTCTCCTGGGAAATACATGCTGATGTATTTAGGGATGAAGAATTATGAGGTCTCAAATATTTCAAATGGTTCAAACAAAAAGAAATATACACATGTCCCACACAAATACTGAGAGAAAGAAAACAAATATGGAAAAATGTTAACAACTGGTGAATCAAAGTGAAGGTTATATGGGTGTTCAACATACTAATTACCTCAACTTTTCTAAAGGTTTGAAATGGTTCAAAGTAAAAAGCTGGAGAAGAAAATTCTTAAGATTTATTAAACTAAATAAACAAACCTAACCCCCATTTTTTTTTTAATGTGCTTGTTAGCCGTTTCTTATTCCTTTTTCCTACTCTTTATAAGTATCTTTGTTCAAACATCAGTTTCAGGTGTTAGTGATATTTAAACAGTTTTTACCCAGTGAAGACCAGAAGTAAAATCAACTGGGATACAATCAGAACTGGACCATCAAAGCTACTACCAATACAAGACCGTGCTGTGCAGTGCTTAGTCGCTCAGTCGTATCCAACTCTTTGTGATTCCAAGGACTGCAGCCCACCAGGCTCCTCTGTCCATGGGGATTCTCCAGGCAAGAATATTGGGATGGGTTGCCATGCCCTCCTGCAAAGGATATTTCCAACCCAGAGATTGAACTCAGGTCTCCTGCATGGCAGGCAGGTTTTTTACTGACTGAGCCACCAGGGAAGCTCAGTACAAGACTAGAGACCTTTCATGGGATTAAATCCTCTAAGGATTAAATTTGTTCTTTAGAAATGATTTAGATTTTTAACAGGCAAGGCATTAATGATTAATTAATAAGTTAATTAATTTAGAATCAAAGTATGTTAACACTTACCCCAGCAAGGCTCCAATTATGCCACCAGCTACTAGGCCATGCAGGCCTAAGTTTATTCTAAAAAGACTTCCTGTGACAGCTATTTTAAAAGAAACAAAAAGCAATATCAGATCATTTTTAAACACCAGAGTTCCATTTAAACATGTTCCTTCTATAACGACATAAATCTCCAAGTAAGCTTTTTGAACCCAACATTAATATATCACCACAACCTAGACTTCCCATACGGCCAGCTTCTCATCCACTCTGCAAGTTTAAAGGAAGAAACGTCCCTTTAACAAACAGAACTGCTCAGTCGATTCTATGGACCCAGCCTCTTCTCATTCTGCTTTTTTGCCAACCTCACCTTAAAATTTTGTTATTTCTTCACTTCTACCTAATTTCTTCCTGCTTTAAGGAAAGTTTTCTCCAAATAAACAATAAAAATCTTCACTAGCCACTTGCAGTTCATGTCTTCCCCCAGCTTCGCCCTTTCTTTTTTCTTTTTGGACACGCTGTACGGCATGTGGGATCTTAGTTCCCCAACCAGGGATAGAACCCGTGCCTCCTACAGTAGAAGGGCCAAACCACCAGGGAAGTCCCCAGCCTCACCGGTTCTGTACTGCTAAGCTTCACCTCTCCAACAGGCCTGCTAGTGGGCAGCTGGCCTACATTGCCACCTGGTGGCTGGAGCATAGGTCCTCTTTCCTTACCACCAAGACTGTACACCCAAGATGTCCATTCATTTTCCTCTTTCACTGTGTACAACACAACAAATGCCATTTCAGGTGGTAACATTTTTAAACGTTAACATTTGAGGTTTATATTTATTTAAGTATAATATATTCATTTTTTAACTTTTCTATTTCATGATCTTTCTCTATCTTTCAACAGTGTAACTATTATGTGTCTAGGTATGAATCTATTCACGTTTATTCTTCCTGGAATTTGTTGAGATTCTTGGATATGTAGATTAATATTTTTCATCAAACTTGGGGAGTCTGTAGCCATAATTTCTTAAAATTCTTTTTCTTCCCTTTTTCCCCTTTCCTCTCCATTATCCATATTCTTGATTGTGTCCCACAGATCTCTGAGGATCTATTCATTTGTCTTCATTTTTAAAAATTCTGACCTTCATAAAAGACAACCTATATTGATCTATCTTTAAGTTCATTGATTCTCCCATGCTCTCTCAAACTGGCTGTTGAGGGCCTTCTCTCCAGAGAATCTTAAATTTCCATTACTGTATTTATCAACTCCAGAATATTCATTTGACTCTTAAAAATAATTTCTATCTTTAGTGATTTTTCTGTTTGATAATTATCATCACATTTTAATTATTTTAAACGCTTGAAGTCTTCTGTCTGCTACATCCAATAGATGGCCTCTGTCAGAGAAATACCCACTGCTTTTGTCTGTCATGTGACATTTTTGTTGTTTTTGAAAACCAGACATTTTAGGTATTAAATTACAGCAACTTGGAGCTGGAATATCTTCCTACCTGGGGGCATGGCTGTGGTTCTTTGCTACAGTGATTTGCCTGGACCAATTCTGTGGAGTCTTAGTTTTCTTGTTCAGTAGAGTGCAGCCACAGAGGTCTCTGTTCAGTTTTTACTTTTATGTCTGGCTTCCTAGGAATCACACTAGCTTGGCAGACAGCCAGTGATTTGTCAGTGGCTGTGATTACACATTTTAAGCCAGTAAGGCTGTCACCTTTTGTCAATGGATCTGTCTGTGGCTTGAAGAATGCACTCAATGTGTAGGCAGTTTATAAATCTTCTGGCTTTTACTTTCTGTGTTCATGAGGCCTCACAATTAAGCAGATAAGCAGCTAGCTAGGGCCCTTCCCAGTCTCTCCTGAGTGTGCTTACACAGACAGGTAACTTTCCAGAGTTCTGGGGATTAGTAGGTTCTTAATGAAGTCTCCATTGGCTTTCTTGTTCTCTGGATATCTTTGGTAAAATTCTACCTCATCCACTAATCGACTGCTTGCCCCAAACAACACCAAAACCTCCAGTTAGCTGTGTGATGTTGTTCTTTCCTAAGTGTTTGCTATTGTTGTCAGCAACACCCTTAGGCATGGAATTGTCTGTGCTCTGCTCCAAATCAAGTCAGTCATCTCCAACATTAGTATTGGTCGTCCCAGACTGCCCTGCCCTTCCCTTGTGGAACTTCTGTATCAGGGAGCTGGGCATTAGGTGGGAGCAGCCTCAGGCTGAAACACTACAGACTCCCATTGTTCTTACCAAGATTTAGTAGAAATTCTTAAATAAATGCTTCTCAATTTGTTGTGTGCCCTTGCTCAGTTCTAGGATCTTTAAGGGGTTGTTTTTTATTATTTTGTCGATTTTATTATTACTTTGGAGGAAAGGATTTGCCAAGCTCCCTGGATACTGAAAATACTTTTATAAGTGTTCAAACAAATACCAACTAATAGTGATGAGGGAAGACCTCCTTACCTGATTCTGACTTTAGGATAAATTTTTTTTAATTTTAGGGTTATATTATTTATTTTAATGTTGGTTGCTGGTTTGAGATAAAAATATATTTTCTATCACATATATTTTTCTATTCTTATTTTAGTAATATTTACATTCAATCGAGAAACCTTTACTCTACCCTGCTATATGTCAAACAATTGTGACATAAAAGGCAAACACTTTCTCTGAATTTTAGTGAGCTGTCTAGTAGGGAAGCAAAACAAGTAAACTGCTACAACATAGTGTTACAAATGATTTGATAAAACTGTTTACAGTGAATTATGAGAACACCTTTAAGGGAAAGGTACCCATGATAGGAAAATGGGAGCTAGGAGAACCCTCTGAGGAAGCTGAAACAGACAGATGAACTCAACCTTGAAAGACAGGTCTTAAGTATGGAGCTGAATAAAATTAGTTATGGGAGTGGAAAGTTGATTTCAAGCAACAATTCCTGTAAAGCAAGAATATGCTGGGTTTGAGAAATCAAAGTAGATTGTAAGGCTTGTGCAAGAGTGGTACATGGAGATCACGTCAAGAATCGACCTTAAAAAAAAAAGAATCGACCTTAGTGTGATGGGAAACTAAGGAAGAATCTGAAGCAGAAAAGTGCTAAAATCATACTCATATTTCAAAAAAAAGTCAGATAACAGTAGAGGTTTGAAGCAAACCAAGATGAGAAACAGGGAAAACCTGCAGGAGCAGTGGGAAAAGAGGAGGTGAGAGAGTCCAAATACTTAAGAAAAAGACTGACAGAACTAGAAGTTTGGAAAGGGGACATAAAGGGCAGAACCACATCATTAATTGATTTCCAGTTTTGGAATTTAACAGGGTAGATGACAAAAAACATATAGCAGGAGTAAATACGAGGAGCAAGTGAGTGCAGCAACACAAGAGTTTTCTTTGGATATAGGCACTATAGAATATCCATGTAAAAATTTTCACAAGTTAAAACAGGGCAAGTTCTAGCTGCTCCAATGTTATTAATACCTACTTCTCGTTTCATATTTTTTAATGTTTTAATTAAAATGTTAAGCTCAAATTACGTATATGTGTGTTTGCTTGTGTACTCACAGAAAAAGAGAGAGTGCACCTAAAACAAAAAGCGTAAGTGATAAAGCAAATGGGCTAAAATGTTAATAACTGGGAATTCCCTGGCGGTCCAGAGGTTAGGGCTCTGCACTTTCACTGCCAATGGCCTGGGTTCAATCTCTAGTCAGGTAACTAAGATTCCACATGCTTTGCAGCCAGAGGTGGGTGGTTGTTGTTGCTGAGTCGCTCACTCATATCCAACTCTTTGCAACTCCATGGACTGCAGCACACCATGTTCTTCACTATCTCCTGGAGTTTGCTCAAACTCATGTCCATTGAACTGTGATGCCATCCAACCATCTCATCCTCTGTTGTCCCCTTCTCCTTCTGCCTTCAATATTTAGGACTGATTAACTTTAGGATTGACTGGTTTGATCTCCCTGTGGTCCAAGGGACTCTGAAGAATCCTCTCCAGCACCAAAGTTCAAAAGCATCAATTCTTCAGTGCTCAGCCTTCTTTATTGTCCAACACTCACATCCATACATGACTACTGGAAAAACCAGAGCTTTGACTAGACAGACCTTTGCTGGCAAAGTGATGCCCTCTGCTTTTCAATACACTGTCCAGGTTTGTCATAGCTTTTCTTCCAAGGAGCAAGCGTCTTTCAATTTCATGGCTGCAGTCACCATCCGCAGTAATTTTGGGAGCCCAAGAAAATAAAGTCTGTCACTTCACCCTAATGGCAGAAAGTGAAGAGGAACTAAAGAGCCTCTTGATGAAGGTGAAAGGAGAGTGAAAGAACTGGCTTAAAACTCAACATTCAAAAACTAAGATCGTGGCATCTGGTTCCATCACTTCATGGCAAATAGATGAGGAAAAAAATAGAAACAGGATAGGCGTGGGGTGGGGAGCTTAAAAAAATTCTTAACAGTAACAGAATCTTTGTACTAAAGGATACTGCTCATGGTGCTCCTTGTATTACTTTTATTCTCGCAACTTTCTATAAGCTTGAAGTTATTTCCAAACAAAAAGTAAAAAAATGTTATGTGAAGTATATGTATGTTTTTTTATGTGAGGGAATATACATGAATTAGTGAATGTTTGCATCTAAATGGCAGTTAACTTCATTTACATTTCGGGAAGTGTACTGGATTTGTACTAGAAATGTAATGAAAATGTTCAACACTTTTTTTAAATGTTCATTTTATGTTGGTAACTACACACAAGGGCATAGCTAAAGTCCAACTCTTCATCAAGGTTCAAGCAAAATCACAAATAAAGAGACTGTGCCAAATAAATGTTCATTTTAAAGAGGGCATATCTACCAGATGCAGAGCACTTTAAACAAAATCTAATTTCTTATCATGAAAAATCTGGCTCCTCTCTACTACACCTCACAATTCTCTCAAGCCACTCTTCCCCTCATTCACTATGTTGCATATTATCCTACATTTGAGAAACCTTAGAGCCTTCACCCTTGACATTACCCCTGCTTAGGCGACTCTTCTCTGCAAGGCCTGCTCTTTCCCATTCTTCAGCTATCAGCTTAAATGTCACTTCCTTAGAAATTGATCAGCCTGTCCACATTAGATCCTACTGCCCCACCTATTTATTACTTTTTATCATAGCAACCTGTTTTATCCCATAGACATTAGATGATAAAACTCAATGAAGGCAAAGACTTTTTTCTGTTTTGTTCACTAAGTATACCAAAGACCAAGCACATTTTCCATATATCTTGCATGAATGTTAAATAAGATGTGATGAGAAGCCAACCAAAGAATTCAGTAGCCATGACTTATAGGTCCTTACATGTTTCCTAAACCATATTTGAGACTGAAAAATGAAATATGAACAAAAATGTCTTACCTCCTGCAATGACAAAATGGCTTAAGGCATTTTTATTTCGGTACACATTTAGACCAGTGTTCACTGTACTAAGAAGGAAGAAGAAAACAAAATTTAAAGCATATCTCAATTACCTTCTTGACTTTAACTTTCACTAAAGTGATACATATAAGTTTAGAAGAGCCTACTATGTCAGTCCCTGGTTCCAGTAGGCGCCTTCAGTGAGCGTGTTTCAGATTGTTATCATATGCCAATAAGCAACAGAAGAGTAAAGAAAAGTTCTGCAGAATTCCTCTGATTTAGCAACTCTGTATCTATTTTGATACTAGTTGGCAGGCCTTCACGGGCATGTGTGCTCAGTCATGTCTAACACTTTGCGACCCCATAGACTATAGCTCTCCAGGCTCCTTCTGTCCATGGAATTTTCCAGGCAAGAATACTGGAATGGGTTGCCTCCTCCTCCTCCAGGGGAATTTTCCCAACTCATATCTCTGGCAACAGCAGGTGGAATCTTTACCACTGTGCCACCAGAGAAGCCTGGTAGACCATCATCCATGGACACAAAACTACAGCTGGACCAATCTTTTTCATAAATAGACAACAGTTCTTGAGAAAAAGGTATCATTAATCATTTTTATATGGGTATTCAGATTTTATTATTCTATTTGTTAAAACAACGTGCTCCTAAAAGAATACCTAAAATCCTTCATGACAATTCAGAGAACTTACTTGAATACAGTCACAAACACGGCCGTTCTCCAACTCCAGCGCCAGCCGTACCGGATGAAGCCTCGTGTAGCAGCACGATGGGCAGATTGCTGAAGTTAATAAAAAGGCTGTAAGGTTCCGAGACACCTTGATACTTTCCCTATTCTATAACTGTGGTGGAGGGATGTCAGCTAGGAAATAGGTACAGACACCTAAATAGATAGAAACAATAGAAAGTCTCTAGAAATATCACTCTTCAATTACTGAAACTTAAGCAAAGGTACCATGTGCACTCTAGTCTATCACAGGGTGTAAAAGGAACTAAGGAATGCAGGGTCAACCAAGTAACCCATCAATTAAACAGCAACGAAGAATCTATATGACAAATACTATGACAGACATAAAATCAGTTATTAGACATGCTTTTTTTCAAGAAATTGTAGGGAAAAGAAAAAACAGAAAATAAAGGAGCACTGACTAAACTACAAATGGTAAGGATTAAAGTAATACAGATGCACATGAGAGGAAGAAAGGAAGGAAAAAACCCTAATCTTTACTGACCACCTTCTATGTAAAAGTTGCTAACATATTACCTCATTTAATCTTTACAACATTTTCTTCAAGCAGGTGTTAAAAGGCATAAAGAGGAAGTTTCTAACCAAAATCACTCAGCCAATAAAGAATGAAGTCAAAATTGAAAGTTAGGTTGTCTGCTTCCACCGCTCATTTTCATTAACCACCGTGAAGTAAGTCTGGCATAATACTGTGAGAGTAAAGCCTAGATTTTTTAAAGAATCTGACAGAATCCCTAGGTGTAGTCTTAACTACTGTATGACACTGGGCAAGTCAAAACCTCTCTGAAAGGTATCAGTGCAAACTCATGGCTTTTAGTAAATAGGTAGACAAATTAGAAACAGAGATATATGCATGAAAGTGTATATAAATCACACACACACACACACACATTTCCTAGCTCTATCTGCCTACACACCACCATACCTCAGTAGCAACGATCATGTCTCGCCCCATATCTTGGTTTTTAAATACCATTTTCTTTTGCCACTTTATTTTTTTTTTAATTGAAGGATAACTGCTTTACAGAATTTTGTGGTTTTCTGTCATACATCAACAAGAATCAGCCATAGGGACACCCATGTCCCCTCCCTCCCAAACCTCCTTCCCCATCTCACTCTTCTAGATTGTCACAGAGCCCCTGTTTGAGTTCCCTGAGCCATTTAAATAACATTTGAAAAGAAACAAGGCTGGTGCTTGAAAAGATGAACCAGAAACACTATGCTGTGCCCAAAGTAAAGATGTGCTCAAAGACTAACAGGGACATCATCAAAAGGACACTGGAGCTAGATTGAAGGGGTTCCAACAGTCTAAATCCAACCCAAGCTGAGTTATCAAAATAAATGATGATAATAATGGATTATAAACCACAGAATAAAGTAAGAGTCAAAAAGTCCACACTGAATAAATTATAAATGGATAAATGGACAGATAAATAGAGGGAAAGTGAAAGCTCTTCCTTACAGCAGAATACTAACCAATAAATACACATGGACGATGGAATTAGAAAATGGCCTTTTGGTTACCATCACAGTAATAACTATTTTAGGAAAGAATCAGCACTGAATATTGAAACCAGAGGGTTAAAAATTGATGAAAAATAGGATATTTGCATAGTCCCAAAGTATCTAATAGGTATTCCTAAGGTACTTACTAACCACAAAAGGAATAACTCAATAATTTTATAGTGGATAAACATGGCAGGGACCATCTTGGCTAAGTGATTAAAGTAAGTATCCCCAGTAGAGGGACAAATAGGTATCTCACGCTTCTTATCATTACTTACTGGGAAGGATACAGTATCAATTCTAGGGTATTCCTGTGAAAACACTTAAGTGAAATTAATCACAAGAAAATATCAAATGTCCAAATTGTGGGACATTCTACAATACAAAATAAAGGGCCCAAGTCTTAAAAAATATTGAGGTCATGAAAGTCAAATAACAAATTAAAGGAGACTGCCTAGAGAGGCACAACAGGCAAATTCAACATCTTATCCAGTACTAGATCCTGGACCAGAAAAAAAATTTTAACAACTTGTTTACTTTAAAAATAATGTTAGTGGGACAATAAGCAAAATTTACATAAAGTCCATAGATAAGATAATAGTACTCTATCAGTATTAATGTCCTGAACTGCATAATAATATTGTGGTTATGTAAGAAAATGTCTTTGTTTTTTAGGAGATGTATGCTGAAGCACTCACCATGTCTAAAACATACTCCCAAGCAGTTCACAAAAAAATAACAGCACACCTTATACAGAGAGAATAAGAAAGCAAATGTGGTAAAATGTTAACACTTGGGGAATCTGACTGAAAGGTGTACAGGAATTCTTTGTACAGTCAGCTCTCTGTATCCCCAGAGTTGGAACCTGAGGAAGTGGAACCATGGATATGGGGGACGTATGGTACTATGGTTTTTTTAAATAAAAGACTCGAGCATTTGTGGATTTTGGTATCCACAGGAGTCCTAGAACCAATCCCTCTTGGACATTACAGGACAGTGGCCCTATTTTTGCAACTTTCAAAACTTGACACAATTAAAAAAAAAAACTCCACAAATTTCAAAAAACAAAAAATTCGGAGCCATAACTTCCTCACTCGGACAACAGAACTGATGTACAGATGTAAGATACAACAAATGAGTCAGCACTCAACAAACTGTAAAGCTCTAAATGTTAATGATTATTTTTGTGTGAGCTAGTGTACTGCACACAGGCTTTGTGAACAGGATAAATACACTACAGCTGAGCCTTGATGATTTAGCAGATTAGAAATATATTTCAGAAAGTAGAGCCATGGTGGTGATCAATTCTAGTAAGAAAAGTGGTCTGACAAAGTTTGAGTATGCACTCTACAGCATTAGCACTTCCATTGTTGCTGAGTACAGACTTTGTTTCCTAAATCTTCTCAACCATACTACCTAACTAGATGATTAAGTATGAAGTGAACAGCTAAAACTGGCATGCCAACACCAGTACGTACCACAGCATCAAGCTGGTTGTGGTAAACTTCTGCTTGGCTCTGCTCAATGTAGCGCTGTTTAGCATGAATAAAAGCTGGTATTCCCCCATATGCCCAGCCGATGATGCCTGCTGAAATTGCTGCCTTGTAAATATCCTGAAGTTCTTTTGAAGTCCTCTGCTGTTCACTAAAACATCAAAAAGACAATGTTGTTTGGGATTAGTTTATGGATACTGCTCTCCAAAAGACAGTATGATCAGAATTATCCCAAATGCTAAACAGGACTTAAATTTTTCATGATGGGCAGAACCAATTAAATCTTCTGATGAATTAAATAATAATATTACAAGTAGCTCAAATCTCAGTCAAAACTAATCTATGCTTTCAGAAGTTAGGTTGGTAGTTATTCTTGGGAAGGCAGTGACAGAGAAGGGGCACAAGGGGGAGCTTCTGGAACACCGTTAACAGTCTCTTAGGGCTGGATACAGAGCTATGTTTAGTGAAAAGTCACTGACAGGTATACTTATGTACATTTTTCTAGGCGCATATTTTATTTATACTGCAATAAAAAGGTTTTTCAAAGGGTTATTTTATTTGATGACTGTTACAGCTCTACTATATCCCTGGAAACAGAAAGAACTTGTAAATTGGATGCAGAAATTAACAATTCCCTTTTTGAATTTTTAGATAACTTTTGGAAATTATAAAAACTTATGGGATTTTAGGACAATATATGCAAGAATGAATACCTATACGTAAAAAAATATCAACATTTTATCTTTCTGAATATTTCATTTTTATGTCATGCTCAGATGGGCATGTACTATCTATTAAAGACGAGACTGAACGAGAAAGCTCACGATGCAGTGGGCAGCACAGACCAACCTAAAATAAACAGGAAAAGCTACCATTTCATTCAATTTATTACTCTCAAAAGCGTTGGAAACTAGAAGCTATATTGCAGCTTCCAAGATGTCCTCTGGAAACTGCTCTAACAGCTAAGTTTGTAAGTGTTTAGTTACTACAAGTAATGGCCCTCCTACATAAGTAAACTACTAAATATTAATTTTTTACAAACTACTAACTTGCTTTCTTCTGAGACTGTACAAGTGTTTATCTAATTCTAATTGCCAATTACAACCACATTTCTGAAATCAGAATCAGTGAGTTCTTATAGTTCCTGCATATACAAGAGAGAAACCCTGTATAAAATTTCTTAAGAAACGAATTCTTATAGCAATATGAAAAACTGCTACAATCTTAACTTTATATTTTATCTTGTATAATGAATAAAACCAAAAACATTTACATAAACAGTGGGAGAACTCAGAAGAGAAAATGAAAAAAGAGCTTAAGATTTAACAAGCCAGGAAATGCATACGATATCCTTTTTCATCTTCTGAAAAATTCCATGACATAGCAATATTTTTTCTCCATATTATCAACAGACACTCTATGAAGTTACATGATTGGGCCTAAGAACTAATGAATGGTAAACAAACAGGGAAAAGTGGTGGAAAGGACCTAGCCTATAAGTAGCAACAATGGGGTTGTAGTTCTGGTTCTGTCATCCACTGCTAAGTGACCTACAGGTAGATCACAATCATTCTGAACCTTGGTTTCCTTATCCATGACATGGAGGGGACAATGAAAGTTATATTAAATTATCTTTCAAATTTCCTTCAGCTCCAACGTTCTGCGGTTTATAAAGTTGATCAAAATAATCTTTTTCAAATGAATTAGAGTCAGTTCTAGTGAGGTGGATGAACTTAGAGCCTGTTATACAGAGTGAAGTTAAGTCAGAAAAACGAGTATCATATATTAATGTATATACTTGGAATCTAGAAAAATTGTACTGATGAATCTATTTATAGGGCAGGAATAGAGACTCAGACATAGAGAACAGACTTATAGATACAGCAGGGGCAGGCGAGGGTGTGAAGAATTGAGATAGTACCATTGAAATATATACATTACCATACATAAAGTGAACAGATAGCTAAAGGGAAACTGCTGTGTAACACAGGGAGATCAACCTGGTGCTCTGTGACAACTTACATGGGCAGGATGGGGTGGGAGGTTGGGTGGGGAGGTTCAAGAGGAAGGGAACCTATGGTGATTCATGTTGCTGTATGGCAGAAACTAACACAACATTGTAAAGCAACTATCTCCAATTAAAAATAAATAAATCAACAAAAATAAACCTCTTCTGTTGTGTACTACATAGGATTGTTCACAAGTATCCCAAAAAATTTTGGAATGACCAATGGAAGGGCGGCCTCATTATCTTTAAAATAAGGTGATGAAATCTAAAGAAAGTAATTAAATACAATTCCACTGGCTCCCCTGCTCTATTTCAGCAACATAATAAAGCTTCAATGTTAATTTAACCAGTTGATATTACAGTGTAGTATATGGTAAAGTACTTCATAAAAAGGGAAAACTTTTCACCAGTGAGGAATAAAAACGATGAAATTAATCATCCAGAGTTTTCCATTAAAGTTAATTCAATTTAAAGGGTTATTTATCATTTATTCTGACACTGCTTTACTTGTGAGTCCAGCTAATATCTTTGCGATAACAGTTGCTACTATTTTTTTATACATTCCTTATTTGGCAGAATAAAAATTTTAACAACTGTGTTCTCTCCAACCTCCATTTTTGTGGCGGGGAGGAGGGTTACTGTTCAAGATCTGGGATCAAGTGATACACGAAAAAGAATACTGGAGTCCTCCAGATGTTGGTTCTAGGATCACTAAGTAGCTTGCTCTAATTCTTGTATCTGTAAAGTCAGGGGATTATATTAAGACTATGTTTAGACTCCCTAAACATTCCTAAAAGTTCTTACTTTCAGTTAGTCTCACCCTCTCCATCTGAAAACCGGCCTGTCAATCAGTAGAACTACCAAATAGCAATGTTAGGATACAAGCTTGGAGTACATTATATTAAAACTCCAGATCCCACACCAATAAATCACACCACCCTGGGGTCCTTCGCCCCAGATGACCCAGGCTGCAGGTCACCTCCTTCGTAGCCCCTCCCCACAGACCGTAGGCACTTTTACTCTTTGACAAACAGCTCCCGGAGGCGGTCCCATCCGGATTCCGGGTATTGGGGTTCTGAGACGAAGGAAGGCAGTTCCTGGTCCTCTACAAGAGCCTTGGGATCGGCAGCCACAGCTTCGGCAGCAAAGACCCGAGGGAAAGGACTCGGTGTCCTGCAGAGGAAGCTCCGTGGGGGAGGTGGCCGCGCCTCCATGACCCTCCTCGAACCTGTCGACAGACACTCGCTTTGGCGCTTAGGAGGCCAAGGCCTCACGGAGGTGCGGTGGAGGATGAGCGAGGATAACTGCAAGAAGGAATGGGCGAGTATCTTTACACCAGCCCCGAGTTAATTTGCGGGCGTATCCGCCGACACACCGCTTGACACACTCGCCCTCGGTGCCGAACCTAACTTCCGAGGCACTTGAACACACGAGACAGGAAGGCCCGCCCCAACGAGGGCAAAGGCTGCGGGGCGGGGCAAAGGCGGAACCAGAGCAGAAGCACTTCCGGCTGGGGGCGGGACGGTGCCAGGCCAGTCCGCCGGAAATGAGGTAGTGACAAGGAGCCACGCTCCTATCAGCGCAGTCTGACTTCCGGTGCCGTCTTCCTCATCCTTCTGTGACAGGAAAGCAGGGTGGTAGGTACATTGCTGGCGGGAATATGTGGTGTTACGCTGAAGTGAAAGTGGCTCAGTCGTGTCCAGCTCTTTGCGACCCTCTGGACTATAGAGTTCATGGAATTTTCCAGGCCAGAGTACTGGAGTGGGTAGCCTTTCCCCTTTTCCAGCGGATCTTCCCGACCCAGGACTCGAACCAGGGTCTCCTGCGTTGCAGGCGGATTCTTAACCAACTGAGCTATCACGGAAGCTATTTAAAACAGCAGAAATGCCGTGAAGAAGAAAAAGAAAGTGCGGTGTTCAGTACAAGTGGAGTACGGAAAGGGGAAGGCAATTTGGGCAAATGCATCCTAACCTACTCTGTCACAGACTCCCGGGCTGGACGAGGTTCATTCTGGTTTTCAGAAAAGACCGAGGCATTGAAGAGGAGTATTGGTGCCGGGTGCCCCAAGACTTCCAGAACACTCTTTAAAGAAATCCGCTCTTGGCTCCACAAGATAGGTTTTACTTCCCTACTGTTTCTCAAAAGGCAGGACACTTACTGCAATTTCTACCAGGTGTTGACTTAATAGTTATAATAGCACTAATATCCCGCCACTACAGCTTTTATTAACATATACTTCAAAGTATAGTTTTTATTAAAACACACGCATTTAAAATATTCTCAAACTGGTTTGTGTTATTTCATTTAAGCTCTGCCAGCAACCAAACATACGTATTCTCCTTGCCAAACCTTACTCATCCTTATTCCTTTCTAGGTTTAAGTCTAAACCGTTACTCTCTTTAGTGAGATAAGGTAAATAGATTTATGGAATTTGACAGCTGGAATTCTATAGATAAGGCGCTGGGAACTGACTGATACAGTGACTAGCTGAGTTAGTCGCGGCGCCAGGAAGATCTCTGGTGTCTGGGAGACGGGATTAGATTCCGTTCCCATCATAGCATTTACTACATTGCATCATGATTTCCTATTTACTGTGTGTCTCAGTAGACGAACTTTGAGGTCGGGGATCGTGTATGTGCATTTCTGTATCTCTAGTACCTACATTCACATGTCTTTGAATCAAGACTTCAGATCCCTTGACTCCTGGCTCTGGCTGCAGATTGCTGCCTAACCCATACAGGCAGAGATAGGCACCATATAAAGTCCCAAGGCTTGAAAGCTCAAGGAAGTGGCTGTGTAATCTGTCTAGTCTACATGTGGAAAATCTCAATGCTTAAGATGACTCCACAATCATTCTGGGATGAAGAGGACTTTGAACTGGAGGGTGGGAGTACGGGCAGGTATTACTGAAATCATTTGTATACAACTTAAATGCTCCCTCACTACCTTATAGATACAAATGAGATTAACAGGCAAATTTTGCTAACGCCATAGCTGCCTTCTCATTTGGGTAACTAAGCCTCTTTCTTAAGGTTCCCTTTGTCATCTGATCACTCAAGAAGTCTCCAGATCCAAGGCCTGCTCACACTGTTGCTGCTATTCCACCTCAGCTCCTCAGACAACTTGCCACTCTCCTACTCTCCTGCTGCTCCAAGCCCTGGGGGTTTACCTTCCTTTCCTGTTGTTCAGTTGCTAAGTTGTTTCTTTGTGACCCCACGGACTGTAGCATGCCAGGCTTCCAAGTCCTTCACTATCTCCCTGAGTTTGCTCAAACTCATGTCCATTGATTCGGTGATGCCATCCAACCATCTCATCCTCTTTTGCCCCCTTCTCTTTACCTTCCTTTACCAGTATGGAAATACTCTCCCTCTTCTGTGGTCTGCTTTTTTGAAGGGTCCCAGAGCAACATTAAGCCAAAACGTGTTACTCAGTTCACTTGCACCACTGTTTCACATTTAGCTTGCTCCTCCCCAGGATATACCTTTGCCACCAGAGTAAAGGCATCAGGGAAAAATTTCAGTGCAGTCACCACACTGTGCCTGGAACCACCACTATTCTACCCTCAGACCTCTTGCTGATCTCAATAGCCTCTTCCCCCATCATGAATTTTCCCCCAGGTGTCAGCTTCCCTTTCCCTCCTAGGTTCTCTAGGTACAGCCCTTGCTACATAAATTACATTACGTATGATATAAACTGTTACCACAGGGAAAGAGAATAGACTTTCAGAACTCCAGGGACCATTTAACCTTCAAAATGTAACTCAATTTTTACCTCCATGAAGTTTCTATCTGCATCAGGCAGAAACGTCTTCTCCCTTTAAACTTGAAATCCACAGTCTTTATGAATAATTGGCCTTATGATAAAGGCCTCGTATCACCTTAATCAAATGCCTATGCAGCCTCTCATACTGTTGTTTTTGTCACCTCAACTAGAGAGCTGCTTCATGCTAGGGAGCCTGGTGTAAACATTTTCTTATCTCCCACTGTTTGTACACAGTAAATGCTCAAGTATTTGATAAATTATTGAATAAGTGACTTGTAATTGTACCCTTCTGCTTCACGCACACCCTCCCTTGGGATGCAGTGGGATTATGTTAAGTGAAGGCATCTTTGGTGGCACAAGAAGATGGGTTTTTACATATCCGTGTGTGCTCTTGTTCACAGAGCAGGTGCAGAGTAGGGAACTATCCTCTTCAGAGCTGACCCAAAGAAGCCTACTGACTTTTTTTCTCTTAGAATTCTGGGCTGAGAGACAGAGCATGTAGTCTCTGGATCTGCACATGGCAGCACTCTAGAGACTATGCAAATTCTTGTTGAAATTCCTAGAGCTGCTCCACTTTCTACCCTTCCAAATACTCCAAGATGCCCTCATATCCGTCTACAAAGTTCTTTTGCTTAAACCCGCTACAGGTTGTTTCTATTATCTTCTACTAGGGAAACTTGATGTAACAGCAGATTAAGGTGGAACACTGACATCACATAGATGATACTCTCCAAATAAAGGAAAATCATTCCTTGTGTTATCCAAGTATCTCACTTTACTCAAATAAACTCAGTTATTCTCTTTTCTTGAAGAAAAGTGTGGCTTTTATCTCTGAGAAGGAGTAAGTTTGGAATTCAACTAATATTAACAACAAAGAACAACAACTTTCAAAAGTTATGAAGATAAAAATTACTTTCAAAACTATACATTTTATATGTCATTACACCCATCTTCATATCATCTACACTGAGGTAAACAAATACATGTAAAATCTGAATAACATCTGCTGTACTTAAATACAAATGGTCTTATTAACTCTTCAAAGGACAGATGAGAATTTGCATTGATCCAACTCTTACAGTCTTGTCCAATCCCTCTTGAAGCCAATAGCTGGGCAGTCTGTAAACAGGATTTAGTTAAGCCTACTGTCCCCATCCATCCATCCATCCTTCCAACATTGTTCTGTGCATTCTTCTGTGTGAGGCACTGTGCTGGATAATGGAGAAACTGGGGTAAGTAAAACATGATTCCTACCCATCAAGAAGCTCATAGGGAAAAAAATGCTCGGAGAAACAGTCAAATAACTACAGTACAGTGTGATGTCATAATACAGGCTTGAGAAAAATATTATGATAGCCTCTAACTGCCTAGAATAATGAAAATAAGGAGTCTGAGAGATAATGCTTGAGTTGGAAACACTTCCAGAGAAATGCACCTTCAACTGCTAATCCAAAGGACAGAAAATTTTGCTCTTAGTTTTGTTGTTCAGTCGCTAAGTTGTGTCTGACTCTTTGTGACCCCATGACTACAGCATGCCAGGCTTCCCTGTCCTTCACCACCTCCTGGAGTTTGCTCAAACTCATGTCCATTGAGTTGGTGATGCCATCCAACCATCTCATCTTCTGTCGCCCCCTTCTCCTGCCTGCAATCTTTCCCAGCATCAGGGTCTTTTCCAGTGAGGTGGCTCTTCGCACCAGGTGGCCGAAGTATTGGAGCTTCAGCATAAGTCCTTCCAATGAATATTCAGAGTTGATTTCCTTTAGGATTGATTGGTGTGATCTCCTTGCTTTCCAAAGGATTCTCAAGAGTCTTCTCCAGCAACACAATTCAAAAGCATCAATTCTTCAGCGATCAGCCTTTCCTATGTTCCAACTCTTGCATCTGTACATGATTACTGGAAAAACCACAGCTTTGACTGTATGGACTTTTGTTGGCAAAGTAAAGTCTCTGCTTTTTAATATACTGTCTAGGTTTGTCATAGCTTTTCTTCCAAGAAGTAAGTGTCTTTTAATTTCATGGCTGCAGTCAATATCCGCAGTGATTTTGGAGCCCAAGAAAATGAAGTCTGTCACTGTTTCCATTTTTCCCCCCTATCTATTTGCCATGAAGTGATGGGGCCAGATGCCATGATCTTAGTTTTCTGAATGTTGAGTTTTAAGTCAACTTTTTCACTGTCCTCTTTTACCCTTGTGGCTCAGCTGTTAAAGAATTCGCCTGCAATGCAGGAGACCTGGGTTCGATACCTGGGTTGGGAAGATCCCCCAGAGAAGAGAAAGGCTACCCACTCCAGTATTCTGGCCTAGAGAATTCCATGGACTGTATAGTCCATGGCGTCGCTGAGTCAGACACGGCTGAGCGACTTCCACTCCACTTTCACCCTTATCAAGAGGCTCTTTAGTTCCTCTTCCTTTTCTGCTATGGTATCATCTGCATATCTGAGGTTGCTGATATTTCTCCTGGCAATCTTGATTCCAACTTGGAACTCATCCAGCCTGGCATTTAGCATGATGTACTCTGCATAGAAGTTATTAGTAATAAGCAAGTTGACAATATACAGACTTGACGTACTCCTTTCCCAATTTGGAACCAGTCTGTTATTCCATTTCTGGTTCTTTTGCTTCTTGACCTGCATTTAGGTTTCTCAGGAGACAAGTAAGGTGGTCTGGTATTCCCATCTCTTTAAGCTTTTAGTTTAGTCAGAAGAAAATTAAAATAGAATGATAATATTTACCAGGGCCTCCTATTGCTAAGGCAAAACCACAGTACAACTCAGAAATCTGGACGTCTTATTGCCAGATTTATAGCACCTAAGGATACAGTCCCCATAAGGTTTTAATACTCAAAGACAAAATTCAATGTTAAACATTTGCCCTGTTCTATGCAATGATCTTACCAGAAAGTCCTCTAAGAAGGTCTGAAGGCTTATAGTTTCATGAAAGCGAGTTTAAATGGCCAAATGCATGTTTCATAAATGGAAATATAGTCCCTGGTTTTATATATGTGAGATTTGAGTCCCCCAAATCTCACATTTACTAATTTTGGAACCAGTTAATACCAAACAGTTCTTAAGAAGCAAAGGAAAAGAGTTGATTTCTCAGTGGAAATTTTGGGCCTAAAGAACAAGGATGGTTCTGAGTCATTGGACTACATGGGTTTTAATCTAAAAGCTTTTCTTCATTTTTGACTATGTTAGGGAGAATATCCTGAGATTAAACTACTATCCAAACGTCTTTTTCAAAAAGGAAAAAGGAAGCACTCCAACAAGATGTGCACTAAACAGGCATCTCCTGTGTAAGTAAGTGCTAAAGTTGAATGCTCTAAACTCCCAACTTGACACCATTTCACACATGAAGACTCCTTGAGATCCCTGTAAGCGTGGACTGCTGCCAACTCAAGGAGGAAAAATATTAAGGGTGTGTGAAGAATAAGGAAGGGTTGCTGTTATATGTACAATTCCTTTAAAGAGTAAGGACTATTTCCTAAATTTATCAAGAGGTTTTTAATCACTCTTTTTTGAAAGAGAACATAAAGGATGTGAAGGCACAAAAAGGGAAGCTGAAATCCAATTGCAATGACTACTCGTGCAATTGGCCCCCTTCTACATGGCTTTATAGAAACCTCCTGAGTACCAAAGAGTTTACGCTTTTACAAAAGAAAGCTCCTACATCATTGCATGGCACACTACTGCTTCCTTAGACCTTTCAGAAAATAATCCCCAAGTATTCTTTACAAATCCTAAAGGGCTTTTTCTACGTTAAAATACAGCGACAGAGATCAAGTGTAGAATAACTGCAGAACTGTGGTAATGAGTTGTACTAGTTTCATATGAGTTAAGTTTCATATGAGTGACTTTCTGCTCAAAAGAATGAGACAAAGGGCGTCACCCCATAGGCATAGTCAGTTTCACAGTGTGGACATACACATGTGGATGATCTGAGGCACAAGCTGTGATTGGTCCTAAGAAGATGAAAGGCAGAATCAGGTTCAAAATCCACATCTCACGATTTCTGGTCCTTTAGCAAAGATGTTGAGTGACTTCCTAATTGTATTACACACAATTTGGATCTTTCTCCAAAGTTGCTCCTGGTACAGCATGATAAGGAAAACCAGATATCTGACTTGGTAACAGTATCCAAGGTATAGGTGTCACATTCACAACAAGCTTCTCACCACAGGATATCTGAGGTCTGATGCCATAGAGAGGACTATGGCCCAATCATGACTACTAGAGTTCAGTTTTCAAAATTTTGGGAACAATCTGATCGTAGCCTTTCCTTCTTGTTACGTTATAGGACAGGAATTTAGAGTATTCGGTCAACAGGTTCTCCCAGTAACAGGTGATGTCATCCATCTTTAAGTGGTTCAGAATAAACTGGCTTCCCCTAGAGACAAGATTAACAAGAACAGTTAAAGCATGACATTTAATAAAACTAGTAGCTTACATTTGAGTACTTACCTGTGCCAAGCACTGTTCAGAATACATCATGAAATTTACTCTTTGATCTTCAGAACCAACTCTACAGCCATCATATCTACTGCTGCTGCTGCATCGCTTCAGTCGTGTCTGACTCTGTGCGACCCTATGGACAGCAGCCCACCAGGCTCCTCTGTTCACGGGATTCTCTAGGCAAGAATACTGGAGTGGGTTGCCATTTCCTTCTCCATAATATCTACTATACACGTGCATTTGGAAATAGACATTTTTTTTTCTTAAAAACAAATATATAAAGAGCCAATCCTCAGGAAGGGTACTTGAACTACTTCAAATATTTCAGTCTAACTCTACAAAGGATGGGCTTGGGACATATGTGAATGTGGTTTTCCCCAGGACAGCTTTGATTCTAATTATCTCTGTATAATGAGGCTGACATTCAGATAGCACCATGGTAACAACATTCTTATGACTTTAGCTTGGGAAAAGTAGGAATGATTAAAGTGGAAAAAGAAAAATGAACAGAACTTACCTTTCAGCAATTTCTTGAGCTACAGCATCATTTGCTTTTACAAACTGCAACAGCTCCCTAAAATGGAGAGAATTATTAGGTTTTGAAATACAGACCATGCTCATTAGTACTAAGCAGAGAGATCACAGACTGAGGTCTGTAGTTAGTCTTTAGATATATGGATGTTGGGTTTTTTTTAAAGTAAAGTTATCAGGTCCTCACAGGATCAAAATAACAACAAAAAAAGTAATCTGCACATAAGCTAAACAATCTGTTGTAGTTTTGGAACATATTTGGGAAAACAGAGACATGTTCAATGATACACATCAAAAATCAATAGTGAACAAAAAATTTCCCTCCTGTCTCTTGATATGGTCTCCAGAAGAGGGCACTGGGCTTATATTTCTGGCCCTTCTCCGCACCCCATCCTAGCTCCTCCCATCACAAGAGGAAATTTGCCTTCATTTCACTGAGGTCAGTTCTCATACTGTATCTGAAAATCTTTTTGACGATATAACACAATTGAATACCCCTATCTATTTAGTCTTTGAGAGATTAGTGCTTTTTCACTGCATACTATCTGAATGTTACATTTTGAATCGGCATTAGAGCACTTAAAAAATTAAATCCCACTCAGTCTAGTTGGATAATAATGCAATACTATCTTTGAAAACCAAATTTAAAAAAAAAAAAAAAGCTTTCAGTGGAAAAAGTCATTAGGAGTAAATATCTTGAACGGCTGGGGACTTAAGAGGCAGACTGTGGGAGTCATCAAAGACTCTGCTTGAGGGATGGCTGCTTACTGGACATTGGAGAGGTCTGTTTTTACTGGGACATAGTGAACCCATGGCTTCAGCTGTGGGTAGAAGAATTCCAGCCACTCATCACCAACATGGAAAACAAGTGAACCACACAGAAAGAGGTGTTTGAACCGGAAACTTGCAGCGACACCCCGAAAATTAAACAAATACCTGGAAAAGAGAGAGCAAAATATACTTGATACTATATTCCTACTACCACACATGACATTTTTTCCTTATCTCCTCTTCTTCTCTCCTTTTATTACCCTCTCTTCTTTCTCTTTCTATTGTCAATTTTCAAGGACCCATCAGCATGTTCCTGTGGAGTTTCCATAAACTCCTTGCTGTTCCAGGGGTTAGAGCCTGTTCCTGGGAATATCAGGGTGAGGGAGAAAGAGAAATACTTTCTCCAGGCAGAGACAGATAGAGCCAGCAGCTGGGTGCTGGGCAGAGTGGATACAAGGCTCAGTGGAAACAATATCTCACCCTCTGTTTACAAGTTTTTCTAGGCCTAAAGTCTCGAACTCATCATGGTCCCCCCGAAAAGCCTGGTTTTTCCCATAGGGTTCCCTATCTGGTCAAAGGTATGCCCTGTTCCCTGTTCCCTGTTAAGAAGTCTGGAGAAGACAACCAGGCATGCCTAATCAATCTTCAAAGAAATGCCCCCTAGAAAATAAAGCTAATAACTAAAAACATTTTCTTTTCAGCATTTCTGGTACCTGTCTCCAACCAGAGCTGCTTCTACTCTGTAGTTCCCACTGTGCAGTGTAATCATCATTCATTTCTCTGAGTATTCCCACGGCCCACCTCCCGACCTTGTTTTACCTTCATCTCATTCTTAGTCTTGGCATTTAAATATAATACATTAGTTAAATATGCCTCATTCATGATGAACCTTAAACTGTTTTTATTAACTTAATAAATGACTGATCTAACTTCAGCTCTTGGCTGTGTGGGGTGCGGAGACAGGACCCCATCCCTTTGATTATGGGCATGCAGGCTCCCTGGAAGCAGGGACCATGTTTCATTGTCTCCGCAGTTCCCACAAAACCCAGTCCAGAGCTTTGTGCACAGCAGGCTCTCAGTAAACAATAACTAAATGAGTTAACGTGACTTTCACAAACCCCAGCTGGACCCTAGTATTAAAGTTCTCACCCAAAGAAAGGCTATTCCAAAAGCAATAGGGAAAACCAGAAGAGTCAGGAGTCCTGGAAATCTTACTTGTATTTGCAGTGATCCACAAGATGGACATCCTTAGCAGCTGGCTTTCCCAAGGTATCCTTTCAGGGAAAAGGAAGTGTTAGTACTAGCAGCAGGAGCATTTATTGAAGACCACTGTGCAACAAGGGTCACTGAACATTTCATCAACATGACCTCACTGAAGTCTCAGAATGCACAAACTCAGGAGGCAAGACTGTCTCACTTTAAAGACGAAGCAGCCGAGGCTTTGAGAAGTTGGGAGACTTGCTCAAGGTCACACAGTCGTAAGTAGAAGAGCTTGGACTTTAACTTGGTCTGTGTGATTTTAGAGTTTAAGCTCCCCTGGGGCCATGTGACTCTTCCTCTGCACTCAGGAGGTCATGGCCTGCAGCACACTCGGTGTAAATCATACCGCAAAGGAGGTTACAAATGGTGGCTGGTGGGCTTAGAGGTATAGCCCACACACAAATTTTGCTGCACTCACAAAGTATTTGAAAAATAAATATTCAAACCACTGCCCAGCATTTGTAAGTGGCAGGATACTTCTTACAAAAACCCAGATTTCCACTTTTCTTGGAAAAAAAAAAAGGATTTGGCAAAGACAGCTCCTATTCCCCTTGGCAGAAATGACTGGACCTTCAGTGCTCTCTCCTGCTCACTACTGCAGCCCCCGGGGGCAGAGTCCGAGACCCCTATCCCCTAGCCATATTCCAGCCACCTTAGCAGATGGTGAGGGGAACAAGTCTTGCTTGCTTCTGCAGCCTCCCATAGTAGATGCTGTCGTGAATGGATACATTTTTTCATATTTTTATTTTTTAACAAAGTTTCTTATACTGCATTTGCTTCTGTTTGAATTAAATGATCATGTGATGAATACATGCATCTTTACTTAGTATTTCTTAGTTTTCACTTAGTTTTTCTGACAACAAGTTTAAACATTTTCTCCTATCATCCTCATATGGTATATGGAAATTTCAGATGAGGACATTTACAACTTAAGGGTCTTTGAATAAGGCAAGAAAGACAGAGTTAAGAGGACAGAGATGGACTCCCAACCAAAGAAGCCCGTCATTGCTTGTTTCACCTTAGAATCACTTGAGGAATTTTAAACAAATGAAGATGCCTATACACCATTTCCAGAGACTGTGATTTATTCTATTAATTTTTAAGCTCTCTGGTTGGATTCTCTAGTCAGGGTTGAGAACCAGTGGTTTAAACCAGATTTTGGCAAACTTACCGCCCACAGGACAGATCTGGGTCTGCTTGTTTTTGTACACAACCCATAAACTAAAGTTATTTTTACCTTGCAAATGGTTGGAAAAAAATCCAAAGGACAATATTTTTATGATGCGGGAAAATTTTATGAAATTCAAATTCCAATGCCCTAAATAAAGTTTAATTGGAATACAGCCGTGCTCATTTGTTTACATAGCGCTGAGTAACTACAACCCAGACTATAAGATCTGAAAAGCCTAAAATATTTACCATCTAGCCATTTACAGAAAATGTTTGTGACCTCTGGTTTAAACCTTCAAAATAATAAAAAATATGAGTCATAATCAGGGACGGAAAACACAATGTGAGTTTGAAAAAGAATAATTTACACATATACTAATTTTAGTCCATGGAACATTCTCAACATTCATCCCACCACTGAGAGGAAACCTAATGTGAAGTTCTACCCAGGTGCAATGTTCTTGGAGTGAGAATGTTCACTGCTGTAGCTCTAGTCAGATGATTGGTGATTACTTTCATAGATTTCCAGGCCTGGTTTTTGGTGTACTCTGCATCAACAAGTTTTGGGTTTTTCCGAGATAGAAGAATGAGAGGATCTCGTTCTGGACTTGTCCTATAAAAGAAACACATGACATAGAACTATGTGTCCCACACCATAAGACCACTCCCCATCACCGAAAGGTAAGCAGTAATCAGACCCAATGTGAAGACCATACGCACAGATGAACAACTCATGGGTTATTTAATAGAAGAGGAGGGGGATACTAGATCCTCCAGCATCTAGGTGGTCCTGTCTGTTTGCCACTGTACCCTTCAGGAAAGGGGAGTATTTGGCCCTCTTTGCTTGCATCTAGTCTTTAGGATTATGTTATTCTGGATACTACAGCCACATCCCAGGGAATTATTTCCCTTTTAGAAGCTTCATGTAACCTCTAATCACTGGTACTTATAGCCTGTGTGACTAGGTAATCACCACTCATCAAAACAGCTACATGACCTTTGTTGGTTGTGCTCTGTAAAACCCAGTATAATTTTAAATTAAAAAGAAAACTGAAGGGCTCAAACACCGGAAAACTTATTGTAGAAAAAGTCCTAGTTATGGTTCTAGTAGCAGATGTCGTTGACATTTGAGGGGTCATGGACTCCCTGAGAATCGGATAACTGTGGACGCCCTCTCTACATATCCCCATATAACTTCAAGGAGTTCCTAAAAGTCTTGAAGTCCACACATGGATCCCAAGTTAAGAATCTGTAATCTGAAGATCTGAGAACCAGAGATGTTGACAAGGAACCATAAGCAGTGGTTGTTGGGCTCATTTGCACTCTGAAGTCCACCGCCAAGTGAAGAGAGAGTGTGACCTCTGACAAGGACACACTAAGAAATCTGCAAAACTCTCTCCCTTCACATTCTCCTTGGTATTCATCTGTCCAACAGATACTCATTGTGCATCTACAAGGTGGGTACTGTTCTCAACACCGGGGATATGGAGCTGAACAACATGGACTCAGTCTTTCCCTAACCTTTTCCCTTTCACTCTACCTTCCTTCATGCATCTCTCTCAATTTTCACCAGTTTCAGTCGCGCTTCCACCACTATTTGGCAGCCACATGGTCTAATGAAAAAGGCAGCTAGAAGAGCTAGTGATGGTTCCTGCTCTGCCATTAAGTGGCAGGAGAGTCTGTGGGCACCATCATCAAGTACTCCTAGGAAAATGCAATCTCTCAGGCAAGAGGACAGCTCATTGACCTATTCAGCATTAAATAATTAAAGCCCATCACACTTGTCACACTTTGTAAATGTCTGCTGAATGACTGGACAGATGAACTTTACTTCTTTGAATTTCAATTCAGCTAAAAATGATTTGGCCAATAATTTGAGTTCTTCTCTAGCCTAAAATTCTGTAATTCTATGTCTTTTTCTTAGTTATCTTAGTTTTCTCTTTGAACTAGAGTTCCCCACACCCTCAAAATTTTACACATTAGCCAGAAGAGTATCTTTGTAAAATGTGAGAAAGTATAATCACCTTGATCCTCGGAAATATGCTGTGGAATTTTTCTTTTTCCATGGCCACTGTGCGGCTGACCTAAAAACAGATTTCATTAGTTTCTGTGTTTCTTCCTTAACTATATAAAGATATGTTTGAATCATTTCTAAAGCTTAGCTGAGAGCTTTACATTTTAAAGTAAGTCTGACGCAAGCTACTCAATTCACTAGCAAGGTAATGCCCCAAATCCTTCAAGACAGGCTTCAACAGTATGTGAACCGAGAACTTCCAGATGTACAAGCTGGATTTAGAAAAGGCAGAGGAATCAGAAATCAAATTGCCAACATCCGCTGGATTATTGAAAAAGCAAGGGAATTCCAAAAAACATCTACTTCTGTTTCACTGACTATGAAGTCTTTGTGTGGATCACAAACTGTGGAAAATTCTTAAAGAGATGGCAATATCAGACCACCTTACCTGCCTCCTGAGAAACCTGTATGCGAGTTAAGAAGCAAAAGTTAGAACCGGACACGGAACAATGGACTCGTTCAAAAGTGGGAAAGAAGTACATCAAGGCTGTATACTGTCACCCTGCTTATTTAACTTCTATGCAGAGTACATCATGCAAAATGCCAGGCTGGATGAATCCCAAGCTGGATTCAAGATTGCCAGGAGAAATAACAACACCTCAGATATGCAGATAATACCACTCTAATGGCAGAAAATGAAGGAACTGAAGAGTCTCTTGATGAGGGTGAAAGAGGAGAGTGAAAAAACAGGCTTAAAACTCAGTATTAAAAAAACTAAGATCATGGCATCTGGTCCCATCACTTCATGGCAAACAGATAGGGGAAAAGTGGGAACAGTGTTCTTGGGCTCCAAGATCACTGCGGACAGTGACTGCAGCCACGAAATTAAGACACTTACTCCTTGGAAGAAAAGCTATGACAAACCTAGACAGCATATTAAAAAGCAAAGACATCACTTTGCCAACAAAAGTCCATACAGTCAAAGCTATGTTTTTCCAGTAGTCACATACGGATGTGAGAGTTGAACCATAAAGAAGGCTGAGTGACAAAGAATTGACGCTTTTGAATTGTGGTGCTGGAGAGGACTCTTGAGAGTCCCTTGGACTGCAAGGATATCAAACCAATCAATCCTAAAGGAAATCAGTCCTAAATATTCATTGGAAAGACTTATGCTAAAGCTCTAATACTTTGGCCACCTAATGTAAAAAGTAGCTCATTGGAAAAGACCCTGATGCTTTGAAAGATTGAGGGCAGGAGAAGAAGGGGGCGACAGAGGATGAGATGGTTGGATGGCATCACCGACTCGAAGGACATGGGTTTGAGCAAGCTCTGGGAGTTGGTGATAGATAGGGAAGCCCAGCATGCTGCAGTCCATGGGGTTGCAAAGAGTCAGATATGACTGAGCGACCGAACTGAACTGATTGATAAAATTACTAGGCAACAATAACTGCAGAAAATATCATATACCAAATTAAGGGCAAGGAAATAAATTACTTCCTGACTTTATGTTTTAGATGCATAAGAAGTATCATCAGATTTAGTCTGATTTTGCAAAGCACTCTGGTATCCTCAAACTGTACTTAGTGCTCCATAAAGACCAAGTCCCTGAAACTAAGTTCTCAATACCAGTTACCACAGCCAGCTTTCCTTGCTGAAACTGCTAGCTCACAGATGCATCATTCTTTTTTTTTTTTTTTTTCAAAATGCCAAAAACATTTTGTATTGAGGTACAGGCAAATAACAATGTTGTAATAGTTTCAGGTGACAGACGCATCATTCTTAACTTACTTTGTGGGAACCCTTCACAGAAGTTTTTGCAGCATCTTTCTCTGAAAAAGGAGGGAGTCAGACTGAAGTGGAGTTCATGAGGGATTGGTGAGCTGTTTGCTATAATGGAGAGACTTTGCACATAAACTTTTCAGGTAGAGATATTGTTCAGATACAAGTAGTGTCCCGTTACTCATTTTCTCTTAATGAGGCAGTCCTCCACATTTTCCTGGCTTATCTTCCAGTTCTTTCTCACTGGATCATCTTTACCTGATTCTGCAGTCCAACTATTTCTTGCTCTGTCCCACACTCCCTCCTAACAAATCAGAACTACTGTAGCACTGGGGGGTCAGGCCGGGGGAGGGGGGCTCCTAGGTGGCACTAGTGGTAAACAGCCTGCCTGCCAATGCAGGACACATAAGAGATGCAGGTTTGATTCCTGGGTCGGGATCAAATATACACACATACACACACACACACACACACACACACATATATATACAGATCAAATACACACACACACACACACACACATATACAGCTCATTCTTATTACCTTACAAGATGGCTTTTATTATCCCTACCTTACACAGTCAAGGCCTTTAAGAGGCTAAGCAATTTGCCCAGCATCACACAGCTAGTAAGGTTTAAATCCAGAGTCCCTGTTTTTAGCCCTATTCTACCTTTACTTTCCATTCATGCACAATATTCCATTTTATAGCCATGTCATAATTCACACCATTCCTTATTGGTGAGCTTTCAGGTAGTTTTAAACTTTCTACTTTAAGAAACAACATTGAAGTGAATATCCCTGTATGCACATTTTTGCATACTTGTTTAATTATCTTCTCAGGATAAATTCTTGAAGTAAAATGGCTGGGTCAAAGGATATATACATTTTACATTTTTATATATTATACTGCTCAACTACCCAATCAAAAATACTGAAATTTTGAGTATAAATTTCCTTAGTCCCTGGAAAAGCTGAATTTAATATAGACAGATTTGAACCAAGTATCATCTGTTTTCCCTCTCCCTTATTTTTCCCACCCACCTATCCACCCCCTCAGAAGACCCATGTAAGGATTTCTGTCTCTGGGCAAGCACTAACACTGGTGCTGCCCTGGGCCTCTTTTATAGCCCCACTCCTCTGCTGACAGTAGAGTGAATTCTTCTACAGAGTAAAAAGTAAGTCAATGGGGACAAACTCCCAGAAGAGTATAAAGATGGAAACACGCGAGGCAGACACCAATGCAGATCAGCAAACAGATTACTAAAGTTTCAAGGTAAGAAATGAAACCACGAGGCTAGAGATTCTGAATGGAGGGCTGTAAAAAATAAAATTGCAATTCTAAAATCATGAATAAATTCAGCTCAAGAATAAAAGGTGAAGGTATCAAAAGAAAACCATTAACATAAGTTAGATTTTTTAAAACATATTCTATCTCCCTAAAAATTGCTTATTAGTTTGCAAACGGTAAAAGAGTAACTACACAGTAAAAGATAAGGATAGATTTAAGAGTTGTTGCAGATTAAAACAAGTTAAAGACACATAAGGACTAAATACAACACAAGATGCTGGACTGGATCCTGTATCTGAGGAGAAATGTGTCTTATGGGACACTGTTATGACAATTAAATGTTGAATTAACATTGCTTCCTGTATTTGATAATTGCAATGTGCTTATAAAGGGAACACTCTCGCTCTTAGGAATTATGCAGCAAAGAATTAAGGGGTACAGAGCCATAAAGTATGCAACATACTCTCTAATAGTTCAAAAAACAAGAAATTATGCAAATATTACACACGCAGCCTACACATACATTGAAGGACACAACGAATCAAGTTATTATCTGATGGAATACCATGCAACTGTTTAAAACAATGAGGCAGTTTCCTATGTACTGACATGGAAAGATTTCTAAGACATACCAATAAGTGGGGGAAAAGTTGCCTAGGTGGGACACATTTAAAAATTTTTATAAGCACATAAAGTTTTCATATTCAGAAAAAAGTTGTTTTTAAAGAGATTTTAAAAACAAAGCAGATGCACAGCAGGTGGGAAAAGAGTTACAAAAAGAAGAGTATGAAAAGGGTATTTGCAAGAACCTGAGGGGAAAAAAAGAATTAGAAAACTAAAGTCAAGAATAACTTTGTGAAAAAATGTTAACAACATTTTTATTTTTCCCTCTCTCAGAATTATGTTCAAAATGAAATGCTAAATAAGAAATGACAGTCTCACAGTCTGGCGGACACAGGAAATATTAACTAGTGGAGAAGATAATGCACTTGGAAACCTGGATTTCAGGCCTAAATTGGTTCCTTGACCATAGTCACTTAACCTCTTGAGTTTGCATTCTCTCATCCCTGAAAGAAAGAGCTGGACAAGAACAATGAAGTATGAGACCAAATTATCTTAAAAAATAATTTCCCAATTATACCTACTGAATAATTGACTTGTTTATTTAACCAGTGGCTCTAGCTGACACAGAGGACTACAGCCCTACATGCTTCTCCAGAGAAGGGATGTTCTCTTCATCCATTTAAATACGTAGTCACACTTAATACAGGTGATAGATATTTGTGAAAATGAAGTTGAATTAAAGTATTGCTTTCTCTGCATCTGAGAGAAGAACTAGAAAGACTGTGTTTCTAGAAGTTTGCTAATCAGGTACCAATGTTGTTTGGATCATTAATGTAAAATGTAGCTAGGTAAGAAATACCTACAGCTTGATGAAGGAGCAATCTAAATCCTGAAATGATGGCAGGATGCAGACAACAGGCAAAGGCAGGTGTCAATCCTCAGTTAGAGAGGATCTGGAATAAGCTTGAACTTGAGATGCCTATGGAACATTTATGCCCACCCCATCCCCACCTGAAGAACTTGGCTCTTAATTATAAAGTACATTTATGTTCTTCCAAGTAATTTTCTATCCTTCCCCACAATATGATCATTTATTCTTTCCTACTTATAAAAGGACTTCACTCTTAAAGAATCTTAAAAGTATAGAAAAATTTAAAGAAGAAAAAAAGAGGCTTCTATAATCCCTCCCACAGAAGCACTGCTGACATTTTAGGGTAAGTTCTTTTGCTCTTTTTCTATGGATATGTAAATACTTCTATAAACATATAAAATTGCTTATACTATAAAGTTTTTTTGTGTGTCTTTTACTTTTAGCTTAAAAGTTGGTCATTTTAGAGAAAATAATTGTTTATACTTAACTGTTTATTTCAAGATGACCCAAAAAGAGGGAAAAATAAAACCTCTCTAGAGGACCTACCGGAGAAGGCAATGGCACCCCACTCCAGTACTCTTGCCTGGAAAATCCCATGGACAGAAGAGCCTGGTAGGCTGCAGTCCATGGGGTCTCTAAGAGTCAGACACGACTGAGCGACTTCACTTTCACTTTTCACTTTCATGCATTGGAGAAGGAAATGGCAACCCACTCCAGTGTTCTTGCCTGGAGAATCCCAGGGACAGGGGAGCCTGGTGGGCTGCCGTCTATGGGGTCGCACAGAGTCGGACACGACTGAAGCGACGCAGCAGCGGCAGCAGCAGAGGACCTACCTTACCAGATCTTCCCTGAAGAGGTCCCACCGTCCAAGACCCGTAGGATATATTGGCCAAACAGCGGGTCCTCCTTCCCAAAATGTCCAAGCAGGATACATGATATCACGGTACTCTGATGTCTTCAACAGAAACAGAAAGGTTACTTTAAATCAATCTTGGAGCAGGGGAAGAAGCAGCAAACTGCACTCGTGTCACGGGATCAGGAAAAGGCCTTGCCCCTGTGTTATACCATCTAAGACATACGCAAGTCTAGACTCTGGATGCTAAAAGGCAAAAATGATCACAGGTTAAAATTCACAGGCTGACTGAATCCCAGAATACGAGATCACACTAAATGTCAACTTTTCCAGTTCCCAAAAGTTCTGTTTTTCTAGAAGACATATACTGTTGGAGGTTTTAGTTTAAGGAAACAATATACCCAATTCTGAATGACCACATAGCTTTCTCATCTTTTAACTGATATCATACTTGGAGTGTATATGGTCCTACCAGTTCTTAGTTATTTCCTAGATAAGTCTTTTAGGGGCAAGAATTAGGAAATACAATGCAATAGTTAAGAGTGTGGGCTCTTGAGAAAGATTATCTGACTCCACCTCTTTCCAACTCTAGGCAAGTTACTCAATCTTCCTACGCTTCAGTTTCCTTATCTTTATAACTAGAGAAATGATAATATCAATAATAGTATCTATCTAACAGGCTTGTTTTAAATGTTAAACAAGTTAATACATGTGAAAAACTTAGAACAGTGACACACTGTAAATACTCAATAAGTGTTAGTGTTACCTAATACTGTGGCACTTCTGAGCTCATATTGGTTGGTCAATAAGTTCTGAATTATTTTTTGGTTATTTTTCTTTTTTGATCAGGGTCAAAAGTAATGATGGGCAGAAAGGGGGTAGGGATATTATCCCACACCTTTTGAAAAAGTTTGAAACCATTTGAAACCTTTATATGGTTAATTCTGTTAAAATTCTGGCCACTGATAAGCCTCTAATTCTACTGTCTTCCACTGGAATTACATATGCAATATGCTGTTTGCCGTCTTTCAAATATTTAAAAAATGGTACGTGATTCATCGAGCACCTCAGGCATAACAGCTACTCAAAAGAAACTGCATATTTATTATAAAGCTGACAGACTAAAATCCCTCCCTGACAAACTAGGAGTCATTGGTTTAAAAAAAAGGGGTGGGGGGGGAGGAATTAAAGACGAGAGGAAAGTTAGTATACTGATGATCATACTTCATTATCCACAGAAAAAAACAGATAAATAATAAACATAAATCCTTACTGACTTACATGGGAGCCTCTATCTGTTCTTCTGAGAGGGCTTCATGACAAATAACGGGACCAAGCACTTTTGAGAAATGAGGCTAAACCATGGGAAATTCAACACAATGTGGCCTCAGCCCACTTGCAACACAGGAAATAAACAAGTCTAGAGAGAAAGTAAACTCTGATAAAGAAAAAGTGGGGATAAAAAAGTCCCTCTGCTTTGGAGACACCAAATCAGAAACAGTTCCTTTTCTCAAAGTCCAGGGGGTTTTCCCAAACCTACTCTTCTCCCATAGAATTCTCCATCCATTCTTCTAGCCTCCCCCACCCCTGCCCCCAAGTGCTTTCATATTTAGTCTCTAGGGAATGAAGGCCCATTCCTGCTAACACATCATTTGCAAGAACCTGAGCACTAAGATATTAACTGTGCCATATTCTCCAAGCCCACAAGCATGTCCTAGTACTCCTATCTCTCCGTAATTAGACTCGAAGATCACCCTCTCACACATCCCCCTCAGGTATCTCAGGCCTATCCCCTCAATGCACTGTTTGGGTGCAAATTGTGTGGCTATTTGAGCACCTTTAGTCTGACCATTAGCCTGGCTAGGACCCTGGGATATAGCGGCCAGACAGATGATACCCAATAGCATGGTTGATACACACGTTGTAGGAGCTGAATAAATATTTTTGTCGAAAGTCCATGAGCTTTCTTGGGTCACTCTCTCCCATGCTCTGTAGGTTCTCTGAACCCCACCTCCAATGTCTTAGAGGTTCCTCAGGCCTCTCTCATTCCTCACCCTCCACCCTTAGCCCTAGCTAAGATCCCAAGCAATCATACTCATCACTTACAGGTCCTCACCTCCATCTCCTCAGTCTAATCGTTCAATGACTGCGAAGCTAACAGGGACACAGACCCGCTTTGGGACCTCAGGCCTCATCCTCACCGTTACCCATCAGACTCTGCCACATTCAGTCATCTCCTGCTTATGCCCTAGAAGACCACCCTCCATCCCCTCAGACAGCCCTTCCTGTACTTACCTTACTGAAGGAGAAGATTGGAATGGCAGGCTCCATCCATTTAGGAACCTGAGGATAATCTCGCACATTGATCACCATCTCCATGTCAGGGAGGCGCCCAATAACTTCCAAAATAAAGTGTTCAACACCACTACACCTGTCAACCAGAAACAGCACAACTTCACCAGGGCAGTGCCTGCTCTCAGACCAGGCAGGGTCCCACTGACACTTTGAAGGTAAGCCACGCCAGCATTCAGATTGCTGGCCTCCTACAAAGTGTCCCGAGAGCAACGCCTCTGAAAGGACTGTTCCACTCTGTCATGGGGTGCCAGTTATCTTCCCTGGCGAAGCTTCTCCAGCTTCAGTTCAGTTCAGTCGCTCAGTCGTGTCCGACTTTTTGCGACCCCGTGAACCGCAGCACGCCAGGCCTCCCTGTAATAAAATTCTCCAACTAGATCATCCTAAGTTTGATGGGAATGTTATTGCTACTCCTACCACTTCCTCTCCTCTTTTCATTTCCAGCATTTATTTCTCCTACATGGAATAGTCTAATTAGTAAGCAAGATGTAAATTTTGATAGGAACTGGAAAAGCTGATTTTCTAATTGTGTTCCTTGGGCTTTGTGTCTCACAAAGACATTATTTTTATTTCCACCATAACTAAGTCTCATAGCTTATGAGGAAGCATAAAGAACCTTTCATTACCTTCAACCTAAATACAGAACATTCTCAAGAGCAGCTTTGCAAGCCAGAAAGAGTGCCAGGTACATAATCACAAAGATTGTAACATAGCTTTCAGAATAGATTTTCTAAAAGGATTTCTGGAAAGAAAGTAAGTATACACTGAGAGCTAACTTTCCTGCCCCATCCTTGAGGTCTGGACCAGCACACTACTGGTAGCAACATTCCAAGGTCTGACCAAAATTTTCTGGCAGCGTGATAATGACTGATTTATATATAGGGTGATAACTACATATCAATATATAGGGTGATAACTAAATATCAATGGTTCGTGAACATAAGAAAAGATGGTCAACTGTACTACTAACAAATAAATGCCCCCAAAGCCGAAATTATAAAAACAGAGAATAAAATAGTGCTTACCAGAGGCTGGGGAAGGAGGAGATAGGACAGATGTTGTTTAAGGGAACAAACTTACAAGGAGCAATAAATAAGCCATAGGGATCCAATGCACAGTGAAGTGAATATAGACAACAAAATGGTATTATAATTATCAAACTTAAGAGACTAGAATTTAATCATTTCCACTACTAAAAAAGAAAATAATTATGTAACATGATATAGAGGTGCTAATTCTTGCTACAGTAGAAATCATATTAAAATAAACTTATCAGATTAACAGATTATACATCTTAAATTTACATGTTATATGTTAAATATATTTCAACAAAAAAGTATCAACATGACAAAAGAAAAAATCTAGTGAAAAAAATCTACATGCCAGTTTCTACCAATCAGATTGTCAAAGATCAAAAGAGTCTGATAATACATAGTGTTACTGAGTGTGTGAGGTCTATTCTGAGTATGTGATACAAGGGTGGTGAATGTGTAAACACAACCTCTTTGGAGGACAATTTGCTTCTATTTACTGAGATTTAAAAACACCTTATTTGCCTAATTAATTTTACTTCTATACTGTAGATATATTTACAAAGGGGCTTCCCACGTGGCGCTAGTGATAAAGAACCCGCCTGCCAATGCAGGAGACCTAAGAGATGCGGGTTTGATCCCTGGGTCGGGATGATCCCCTGGAGGAGGATATAGCAACCCACTCCAGTATTCTTGCTTGAAAAATCCCATGGACGGAGGAACCTGGCGAGCTATAGCCCATGGAGTCACAAAGAGTCAGACACGACAAGCAACTTAGCATGAGTGTTCAGAAGTCTAAGTTCAAGAATGTTCACTGCAGCATTGTTTCCATTAGTCAAAAATTAAAGGGGAGAGATGGGGAATAATTAAGCATCCATTGATGTAGGACTGAATAAAGAAATCCATACAATGGGTTTTTTATGCTCCCATGAAAGAGTTCTCCATTACTACTCTTATGGAACAATTTCAAAATCTATTGATACATGGAAAGGAAAAGTAAGTTGCAGAACAGAAGATACAGCATATTCTGGTTTGCTGATGAATCTAGTCAATTGTAAATGCAGATTATTTCTGTCAGGATATACAGTAAACTTGCAATTGTAGTTGTTTCTTGAGAGGAAGACTCAGGGACTAGTGGTATGGTGGAGGGCATCACTGTATATACTTTTGAGTTAACCAAATATTTTAGCATGTGCATATAATACTCCTTTGATGTTAAAAAAATTACTAGTTACAAAGTTTAAAAAATGTATTATTGTAGTACATTTACATGTTAACAGCTAAAACATTTGCTATTTTCTTTCACACTTGGCTTTTAAAATAGCACTCTATCACATACTGCATGATTCTATTTATATAAAGCTCAAGGAAATAATCTATAATGAGAGAAAGCAAATCAGTGGCTACCTGAGGATGGGGATAGGACAGGAGGAAGGCATGACAGGGAAAAGGGGAAAGAAGGGCCACAAAGGGGCACAAGGTAACTTTTGTAGTGACAGATAGGTTTATTATCTTGGCTACAAATATATATATATATGATACATATTTTGATATATATATCAAATCATACACTTTAGATATGTGCAATTTATGTCAACCACACTTCACTAAAGCTATTATTTAAAAAAGTACCGTTACTCCCTATCTTTGAAATGATGCATCTCCAGGGTTAATTAGATGGTGCTCCAGTTCCTTCGCAAAATCTTTCAGCTCATCCTTGAAACGCTGAGTTTACATGTCCTTTTGTTCAGAACTGAATACTTTAAATGTCATTGATATTTCTCAAACTGGGTGAATTAAAAGTATCTAGACCTAGAAAGATAGTACTTTTGGCCAGATAAGAGTCTGAGATATTACACAACTGTGTCCATTTCATTAAGGACGCTGGTTCTAAATATTTTGTTTTGTTTCTCTTTTACTTAACTCTCAATTCTTTAGCTGTGTATGTAGTTGGGGTAGGGAACTTTCAATGTATTAGAACTCCAGACTATTTTATTGCCAATGAAAGGTCCCATCCTCTCTTAAGAATATTTCTAAGAGCTCAAGATTCTGACCACAATGCTCTGGGGTCAGGAATAAGAGCTATGTGCCTTACAGAAACTTCGAGAGCACAATTTAATTTGATCTGGAGATTGTTCAGCTAACTATCAAACACTGGAAAACCTTTTAAAGTCCAAAAAGATGTATATTCATATTTTCTTTCTCATTTGTAGAAATCACAAATTCCTCTATACTCATAATTTGTAGTTAAAGTCTCTACTATTGCTCCAAGTAATGAAACAAATGTCTATTTAAAATATCTCAATGATTTTCCCCACTACCACCTTACTTGCCCCTGACGCTTGAAAACCAAAATAGTGATTACCTTGGAATATGGGATATTAAATGATCTTTATTTTTTTTCTGTTGTTGTTTTTACGTATTTTTGACAGTGAAAATACACTAATTTGTAATGAAGTTATTATGACAAAATATAAATCCTTGTGGCCAAATAGATGCATGTTTTTTACAATACTGATCATTTACTTTACTATTATGACATACGTCATTTAGAAAAAAAAGATCTTAGTAGGGGAATACTCTGCCTTTTTTTTTAAAAAAAAAAGGACTCCAAGGAATTCCGTGGTGGTCCAGTGGTTAGTACTCTGAGATCTCACTTCACTTCCCTGGACATGGGTTCAATCCCTATTTGGGAAACTAAGATCCCAAAAGCCAGGCGGCTGAGCCAAAAAAAAAAAAAGGCTCGAACCGAGTAAGGTTTATTACTTGTTGTAAATAATGCTGCCTAAGGCCAATTTCCAGGCTCAGTCTGTGACCCTCCCCACCAGCCTTTAGCCCACTGATAAGGAACTTTAGCTCTCACAGCTAAAGTCCTGCCTAGTGTAGCCTGTGTAATCTGCAGCCCTAGTTATTTCTCTTGCCTTTCTGCCACCTTTCTTTGAATAGTTGGTATCTAGAACAATAGCTGTCCCCTGACAATCAGTCATCGCTTCTCCTTCAACCCAGCTCACTCACATTAGTTAACATTAGCCTGTGTCCTGCAGCTGCTATAGCTGGAGAAGAAGGGGTAGAGCCACATCCAATACAACCAGTGATGTGCCCCAGCCTTACAAAGAGAGAGGAGACAGATGTCACTATTGTGTGGTCCTGAAATGTGAGGGTTTACTTGTAAGTCCCTTTAATTGGACTCTATATAAAGAGTGTCAGTTGCTCAGCCGTGTCTGACTCTTGTGACCCCATAGACTGAAGCTAACCAGGCTCCTCTGTCCATGGAATTCTCCAAGCAAGAATACTGGAGAAGGTTGCCATTTCCTTCTCCAGGGGATCTTCCCAATCCCAGGATTGAACCCAGGTCTCCTGCATTGCAGGTGGATTAGTATTAAATAAGCAATAAGGTCAGAAGATATATGTACCTTATAGCTCTTACCTTGAGGGGAACATGCAGTCACTTTCTCGGTATAATCTGTTCTTAATGATCTGATAATGGGTCCCTAGCTTCCGTCTGACTACCTCTGCCATCATCTTCCTGGAGATACCTCCTCGGAAAGGAGTCAGATCCTCTTCTATGACACTGGAAAAGAAGGGGAATCATCAAGGAAAGCAGGCCAAGAGAGGGGTACCATCCCACCTCTTCCTATCTGTGGGTCTGGGCTTAGTATTAGAGAGCACAGTAAGCTTCGGGAAAGAAGAGGAAGCAGGAATGAGCAACCTCTTTCCCAGAAGCACCACAGGTAACCTAAAATAACAACAACAAAGCAACAAAAAGGAAAAAGCAAGCCAGTATCGAGTATCTCTTCCCCCTCCCTCCACCTGGACTGCCCCTCCCTTGCCTGAGGCATATTTCTCCTCAATACTCATGTCACACCTGTGTCCTCCCAATCACTGCAATCCCACTGACCTTTCCTTCTCTGAATCCCACAGAAAGCACAGTTTATGCCTTACAGCTTGAAACTGAGTCTTATGTTCTAGCCTGTTTGGCCCCTACCACCCCACATACTCTATCTAGCAGTATGTGTGACTGACAGGACTAACTAGGAATCACACTATTTTGTATCCCTTTTAAGGCTTGGTACAAACCAAGTTTTCAGTAAGCATCACATGCATCAGGTGAATTTTTTGAGGAATTATAGAATAACAAACGTAATGAGGAGTTAAAGGACTCTGTTATTTAACTGATAAGGAATCTGATATCTAGAGAAGTAACTTGGATCTGAGACCTGAATCTTGCACTAGAATGAAAGGCTGATTTCAAAGTAATCTTTCTACCATCACACTCTAGCCTTAATTTGCATACATTAAAAGATAACCAACAGGAAACATAATTTGATTCATTTAAAAATATGTTCATTCCTTCAACAATATTTATGGAGTACTTACTGAGAGCAGGGCTTCCCTTGTGGCTTAGCTAGTAAAGAATCTGCCTGCAATGCGGGAGACCTGGGTTCGATCCCTGGGTTGGGAAGATCCCCTGGAGACGGGAAAGGCTGTCCACTTCAGTATTTTGGCCTGGAGAATTCCATGGACTGTACAGTTTATGCGATTGCAAAGAATTGGACACAACTGAGTGACTTTCACTTACCGAGAGTCAGCACCAGGAATACAACAGCTAATGTAAGACATATGCCTTGACCTCAAGCAGCCTTCAGTCCAGTGGGGAATGCAAACACGTACATTCCTACAGGGCATTAACAGGCAATGCTGAGACCACCTGGGCCTCTACTATCCCAGGGTATTTTTATTCCCTAGAAATCAGAAAACCACTTCAGGGACCCTGTCTGCTCTCTGACCACTGCAACCAAAGTCTCTTGGGGATTTTAGGGGATTTCCTCCTGACAAGATCTAAATTCTTAAAGACGGGTGAAAGAAAAGAACTCACCTGTGGTAACAGCTGCAGTTTGAACTTGAACATGGTTCGTAATTCTCCAAAGCCCTGTTAATTTGGTCAGTAAATACTTTCCATTTTGAACCTTCAAAAAGTGAAGAAAATGAAGGTTAACCAGACACCCCTGAATATTCTTATTCACTAGCAGCAGGTAAGTAGAACCCACAGAAAGCCAAAACTTTTATTAGACACCCCCTTTTCATCCCACTGGTGGAAATGGACAGCCAGGAAGGATTCATTCTACAGCTCTCCAGCACTCAGGTCAAGTCTGCTCTTCTACTCTGGCTGCCAGACAGCCAAGAAAGGGGAAAATTTCCAAGCTTAATGCCTGGCATTCAGAAGGTTATGGATAAACTGGTCACACAGATTCTCAGTTTTTACTAACCAAACTGAGCCCTATAAAGAGGATCGATTAAAAGCCACAGGCATTAACCCTTAACCCTACACACACACGCGCGCGTGCGCGCGCATTATCCCTCAGTGTCTTAGGGAGGTGCAAGGTAGCCAAGCGTGGACCATACCCGCTGTGGGCACGCCCTCCCCTCCCCACTATCGCTCTGAATTCTGGAGGGTCCTAGGCAGGAGAAGCAGCGCCAGACACCCAGAGGCACTGTCTGCTCCGAAGCGCCGCCGTGCCCGCTGCCCAGCTCTGCGCCGCAGCGGCCACAGCACGAGAGGGGCGCCGGTAGCACGGGAGAGAGAGGGGCGCGTAAGAGAGCCCCGGAATGCGGCCAGACCCCGAGCCCCAGCGGTGGGCCCGGCCCTGTCCGGAGCGCACCTGACTCCTTCTCGCGGCCCGGCACCGGGGGCAGGAACAGCAACAGCAGCCACAACCAAAGCTGGGAGGGCGCCCCCAGCTCCATCGCCTGCCGCTCAACTGCGGAGTCCCGGCTGCTGCGCGGACGGAAGTGGAGCCCCGCACAAAGATGGCCGGGAGCAGCACCACGTGGGCGGAGGGCCGCCCAGCGCAGTGACGGCAGAGCGCCGCTCGGCCTCCCGGTCCTGGTCCAAAGCTGGGCAAGCCGCGCAGCTTCCCTGAGAAGGCGGCGCAGGCCGCTGACTTGCTCGTTTGTTTAGAGCTGAACTCGCGCTCTTTATATATACATATATATGCATCTCTCAGATAAAATCGAATCCCAGGAGAGAATGAATAAATGGCACCCCGGGGAAAAATGTCTCATATTTGTTCTTTACATTCTATAACATCTTGAAAACATCTTATTCTCTGCAGCCAAACAACTGAAAGCCCAAAAGGAAACATTTTTTCGCCCAAAGATTTACAGTTAGTGACACAACCCGGGCTAGCAGTTCTTTCCACGGCCTCAAACTGCTTCTTTTTTACTAAAGAGCATCGATTTGAGCACCTGAATGTCTACAGTACTGTTAGACCTCAAAGGATTGCAAACAGTATATAGCACACGTCTCTTTGTAATAGCAATTTATAACAGTTGGGGTGACTCAGGAAAAAAAAAAAACAACGGAGGACAACATTATACTGTAAAGTGTAGGCATATACAGTGATCATACAGTTGCAAGTATGTGTCCATTGTGTAAAATGTGCATGGTGACACCCTAGGCTCTGGAAATACAAGATGAGATCTGTGCCCTGAAGGAATTCAGATTTAGTAGGAAGAAAAACAAGCTTCCCGGGAGCTTATTTACAATTTCAGTTCAGTTCAGTCGCTCAGTCGTGTCCGACTCTTTGTGACCCCATGAACTGCAGCACGCCAGGCCTCCCTGTCCATCACCAACGCCCGGAGTCTACCCAAACCCATGTCCATCGAGTCAGTGATGCCATCCAACCATCTCATCCTCCATCGTCCCCTTCTCCTCCCACCCCCAATCCCACCCAGCATTAGGGTCTTTTCCAATGAGTCAACCCCTCGCATGAGGTGGTCAAAGTATTGGAGTTTCAGCTTCAACATCAGACCTTCCAATGAACACCCAGGATTGATCTCTTTTAGGATGGATTGATTGGATCTCCTTGCAGTCCAAGGGACTCTCAAGAGTCTTCTCCAACACCACAGTTCAAAAGCATCAATTCTGCGGCGCTCAGCTTTCTTCACCGTCCAACTCTCACATCCATACATGACCACTGGAAAAACCATAGCCTTGACTAGACGGACTTTTGTTGGCAAAGTAATGTCTCTGCTTTTAAATATGCTATCTAGGTTGGCCATAACCTTCCTTCCAAGGAGTAAGCGTCTTTTAATTTCATGGCTGCAATCACCATCAGCAGTGATTTTGGAGCCCCAAAAAATAAAGTCTGACACTGTTTCCACTGTTTCCCCATCTATTTCCCATGAAGTGATGGGACCAGATGCCATGATCTTAGTTTTCTGAACGTTGAGCTTTAAGCCAACTTTTTCACTCTCCTCTTTCACCTTCATCAAGAGGCTCTTTAGTTCTTCTTCACTTTCTGCCATAAGGGTGATGTCATCCGCATATCTGAGGTTATTGATATGTCTCCCGGCAATCTTGATTCCAGCCTGTGTTTCTTCCAGCCCAGCGTTTCTCATGATGTACTCTGCATAGAAGTTAAATAAGCAGGCTGACAATATACAGCCTTGACGTACTCCTGTTCCTATTTGGAACCAGTCTGTTGTTCCATGTCCAGTTCTAACTGTTGCTTCCTGACCTGCATACAGGTTTCTCAAGAGACAGGTCAAATGGTCTGGTATTCCTATCTCTTTCAGAATTTTCCACAGTTTATTGTGATCCACACAGTCAAAGGCTTTGGCATAGTCAATAAAGCAGAAATAGATGTTTTTCTGGAACTCTCTTGCTTTTTTGATGATCCAGCGGATATTGGCAATTTGATCTCTGGTTCCTCTGCCTTTTCTAAAACCAGCTTGAACATCTGGAAGTTCACGGTTCACGTATTGCTGAAGCCTGGCTTGGAGAATTTTGAGCATTACTTTACTAGCATGTGAGATGAGTGCAATTGTGCAGTAGTTTGAGCATTCTTTGGTATTGCCTTTCTTTGGGATTGGAACGAAGACTGACCTCTTCCAGTCCTGTGGCCACTGCTGAGTTTTCCAAATTTGCTGGCATATCAAGTGCAGCACTTTCACAGCATCAACTTTCAGGATTTGAAATAGCTCAACTGGAATTCCATCACCTCCACTAGCTTTGTTCGTAGTGATGCTTTCTAAGGCCCACTTGACTTCACATTCCAGGATGTCTGGCTCTAGGTGAGTGATCACACCATCGTGATTATCTGGGTCGTGAAGATCTTTTTTGTACAGTTCTTCTGTGTATTCTTGCCACCTCTTCTTAATATCTTCTGCCTCTGTTAGGTCCATACCATTTCTGTCCTTTATCGAGCCTATCTTTGCATGAAATGTTCCTTTGGTATCTCTAATTTTCTTGAAGATATGTCTAGTCTTTCCCAATCTGTTGTTTTCCTCTATTTCTTTGCACTGATCGCTGAGGAAGGCTTTATTTATTTATTTATTTTTGAGAATTTAAAAAAATTTAATACAGTTCAAAGCAGCGAACGTGGTTCATTTCAGCTCCTTCACGGCCAAACCTGGGGGCAGGGACTGCTTCAGCTTCTCTGCCTTCTCCTTGTCTGTGATGACCAAGGTGTAAAGGTATCTGCTGCATCGAACTTTGAACTTCACATTATCCTTGTTTTTCTTGATCTTGACGGATTTGGCGTCCTTGCGCCTGGCCGTGAGCAGGAAGTCCTTGATTTCCTCAATTTTGCGGGGCATAGCGACGAGGCACGGGGCGCGCGGCCGGAACGTCAAGGGGCGAGAAGCGAAGAGAGCGGAAAAGCAAGGAAGGCTTTCTTATCTCTCCTTGCTATTCTTTGGAACTCTGCATTCAGATGGGAATATCTTTCCTACAATTTAAGAATACCTGAATGCTACTGGTTTCAGTGGGGGGAAAGATCAATATGGAAATCTGGAAAAAGAGGCAGGAAGGGTGTATTGTATTCCAGGCTGAAAAAATGAGATGTTGCAGTTCATGAATATTGTGCTAGAAATGCTGAAAGGGGGAAGCCATAATTTGCAGGTGGGAGTAGAACCTGGGTTGAAGGTAGTGAAGCATTTAGGATGTATGTTGAGGAATGGTGGAAGATAAAATAATGTTAATTAGTTAAGAATGCGGAGAAGGCAATGGCACCCCACGCCAGTACTCTTGCGTGGAAAATCCCGTGGACAGAAGAGCCTGGTGGGCTGCAGTCCATGGGGTCGCTAAGAGTCGGACACGACTGAGCGACTTCACTTTCATGCATTGGAGAAGGAACTGGCAACCCACTCTAGTATTCTTGCCTGGAGAATCCCAGGGACGGGGGAGCCTGGTGGGCTGCCGTCTATGGGGTCGCACAGAGTCGGACACGACTGAAGCGACTTAGCAGCAGCAGCAGCAGCAGCAGCAGTTAGGAATGGCTATGTAACTCATTTTGGGTGAGTGGGGAAGAGGAGAAAATGAATCCTTAATACTGTATCTTACAAGCCTTCTTTAGGAATCCAAATGAAAATGAGTCAGTTTCTTCTACTTCCAGGAAGGTGTGCAGTACATCAAAGTGAATAATTAATCAAAAGCCCACCAAGCAAGGTACTACATAGATGAACACAATAACCTTCCCTTCAAAGTTAGTTTAAAATGAATATAGTGGAGAATAATTATAGAAACTCTAATAAACTAGCTTAGTTTCCACAATTACAGTTTTCTGTGATCAGAAGATGATGGAAATCACTTCATGCTATAAGGTCTTTGAAATGAAAATAAATCATATTTTCTGCAACTTTACAATGTTTATATTTGAAGTGAGAGATCGAGAGGTAAGTGAGCCCTCTACACAGGAGGAATAAGGTACACATGAATTTAAATATTACTTGTTTCATTTCCTTAACCGGTAAGATTTTATTTCCAGTGGTTGCTGTATGTAAATGAGTGCTAGAATTCTCCTGGGAATTAAGAAAACCACAGATTTCTAGGTCTTTGCCAGCCACTAATTTAAAATGCAAACACTAAGTTTAATAAAAGACCCTCCATGTTCAAGCTCATTGTGTCTTCAAAGTCATTTCATGCTCAACATAATCTGGCTATACAGCTTTACACTGAGTTTCTCACACATGCCAAGTTCTAACCCACCTCAGAATCTCTGCCTATGTTTTGTTTTCCATCTGGACTGTTTTTCTCTCTCATCCTGGCATCTCTGGTTCCTTCAAGTTGCTGCTGAAATGGCATTCCTTCAGACAGATTCCCCTCAAAACAGCACCCTAATTTTCTACCTTACTCCCTCATTTGTCTATTTCATAATACTTAAAAACAGTATTTTATTGATATTAAGTAAATGTGTCTCTCAGAATATAACCTTCAGGAGGGCAGTTACATATCTTATTCAGAAGCACAGTGCTTGAAACATAGTAGGCACTGAATGAAAGATGAATGCTGGTGAACCAATGGAAAAGCGGCAAAGAGTTTCAGAGTAGCAAGCAGTAGTTGATACTGAAAAGAAATGTATCATAAGCCTACAGGTGAATACAATGAAAATATGTAATCATCTATATCGCATGAAAGAAAGCTTTGTGGTACACAAGGACAGTAAAAATACTTGGGAATATTACTAACTTTAGTGGTTCCGATATCGGTCATTCTGGCTGTAAACTCTGGGTCTGTCACTTACTGCTGCTGCTGCTGCTAAGTCGCTTCAGTCATGTCCGACTCTGCGCGACCCCATAGACGGCAGCCCACCAGGCTCCGCCATCCCTGGGATTCTCCAGGCAAGAATACTGGAGTGGGCTGCCATTTCCTTCTCCAGTGCATGAAAGGGAAAAGTGAAAGTGAAGTCGCTTAGCCATGTCTGACTCTTAGCGACCCCACGGACTGTAGCCTACCAGGCTCCTCCGTCCATGGGATTTTCCATGCAAGAGTACTGGAGTGGGGTGCCATTGCCTTCTCCGTGTCACTTACTAGCTGGATAATATTAGCTAGGTTTTAACAAGTTATTTTTCTTACCTTCAGTTTTCTCTGTAAAAAACAGGAATACTATCAAAACATTGAGATTTAAATGAAATATGTAAAGCTATTAGTCTAAGATCATGGCATCTGGTTCCATCACTCCATGGGAAATAGATGGGGAAACAGTGGAAACAGTGTCAGACTTTATTTTTTTGGGCTCCAGAATCACTGCTGATGGGTGACTGCAGCCATGAAATTAAAAGACGCTTACTCCTTGGAAGGAAGGTTATGGCCAACCTAGATAGCATATTTAAAAGCAGAGACGTTACTTTGCCAACAAAAGTCCGTCTAGTCAAGGCTATGGTTTTTCCAGTGGTCATGTATGGATGTGAGAGTTGGACGGTGAAGAAAGCTGAGCGCCGCAGAATTGATGCTTTTGAACTGTGGTGTTGGAGAAGACTCTTGAGAGTCCCTTGGACTGCAAGGAGATCCAATCAATCCATCCTAAAAGAGATTTTAGAGATGCATCAATCCATCCATCAATCCTGGGTGTTCATTGGAAGGTCTGATGTTGAAGCTGAAACTGCAGTACTTTGGCCACCTCATGCGAAGGGTTGACTCATTGGAAAAGACCCTAATGCTGGGTAGGATTGGGGGCGGGAGGAGAAGGGAACGACAGAGGATGAGATGGTTGGATGGCATCACCGACTCGATGAACATGGGTTTGGGTAGACTCCGGGAGTTGGTGATGGACAGAGAGGCCTGGTGTGCTGCAATTCATGGGGTCGCAGAGAGTCGGACACGACTGAGCGACTGAACTGAACTGAACCGGCACCAAACAAAAAAATCTCTCAGTAAAGGTTAGCTAATCATATACTGGATAAGGTTTTCTTTTAAGATGCTTTAAATCTACAAAGCGAGAAATCTCACGCCAAGTGTTTCGTTGATACTCTTACTCTTCTGCTGACACCAAACTATAGACAGTTTCTGAATTCACTACTGATGTTGCCCTCTTTCTTACCTTTCTGTCGAACACTTCCTTTACTAGTAATACGAGGTTATTCTCCCACAAACTCCCTACTCATCCTTGCAGTCTTGTCTTTTAAACCCCAAGCCCTCTGTGAAGATTTTCTTGGGAATGACACCACCACTATTGCACAGAACTTACTACCCTGTCTTGCCTGTTATCTCTGGACCTTGGACATACTTTTTATGTTACATTTATTGTAATAAATTGTAATATTCCTGGTGTCTTGTCTCTTCTACTAGACTGTGAGCCCTTTGTGGTATGCACTTTTCTAACTCCAGCATCCATTTAGTACTTTTCTCAACATACAAGAAGCGCACGACTGGCTGCTTAAGCACAACTTTGGGTCTTGATTGCCTTCGCTTAGCAGTGACTTTAGATGACATCTCCTAACCTTCCCCAACTGTAAAAAGGGAATTGATAATTTGAACACGGTTGTTACTAGGAGTCCATGAGATAACAGGAAGGACCCTAGCATGCTTTCCGCATATCGTTGGGGCTTGGTGACTTAGGCTCAAGGAGGAAATACTTTCTTCAGCGCTGGCTGGGGAAGGAGAGATCACGAGACCCACGGAGAAGGCGAGTTCCACTACGCAGGTGCACGCAGGAGGGGGCGGGGTGCTCACTCCCCGGGCTCCTGTGTAGTTCCGGGGGCCTGTTTGCCGTTCCTGGGGCGGCCGTCCGTCGCCGAGCTAACGTCATCGGCGTGCGCTGCCACGTCTGCTCAGCTCCGCGGTAATGGAGACTGAGGATGAGTGCTGACGGGGCTGGCTTCTGCCTCTAGCTTTGGCTGTGGCTCTGACTCTGGTACTGACTCGGGGTCTGGGTCTGGCAGCCCGGAGCCGGGACACCTTTTCTCGACTCTCCAGGAGGGGACAGCCCGCAGACAAGCAACTAGTTTGCAGCGCCTCAACGTGGGCAGGGAGTTCTGTTGCTTGGGGTCTAGCTATAAAACCGCCGCCTCCTCCCAGGGATCCCGCCCCGCTGGCCTGGCCTCCTCCATGCGTGAGTATTTGCGAGCTGCCGCGCTGTCCGATTGTCCCGGGCCTGCTTCGGCCCTCCAGGTTGCGCGGCGGGGACCGCTTTGTCGTCCCCTCATAGAGGCCAGTCTGTTGAAGTTTGTGTTCTCTCACTGCCCACCTTCCACCACCCCTTCCCCTCGCCTTCGGTCCCAGTTTTTTGCTCTACACTTTTCTTTTCCTTTGCTCGTTAATTGAGCAAGGACCAGCTGCCCTTACACCCAATGGTTTGAATGCTTTGTCTCACCTAGCGTTTGTTAGTCTGCAGCCGAGAGCTGTTAGGAATAGGGAACAGAATATCTGCTGTAACGTTTTGAAAACCAGGGTTTTTCCATGGTGTCATTCTTCGGTTTTTAAGTTGTATTGTTCAGGAAGCAGATTCTTGGTATCCATATTGACAGAACCATAATTTTTCCATAGATTAATGAAAACACAGTTTCTTTTTACTGAGGGTCTTTATGTATTACTTTTAATACTGCAGTTTCAGTAATTTCTAAACGATTTTACATCAGTTTTTCTGCAGTGGGCATCCCCTTGATCTCTTTACAATATTTTCACTCCAACATATGGAGATAGCACTTGAACAGTTTTACTTTTAAAGAGTTACAAGACTTTCTGTGTACTTGAACCCATCTTTGTCGGTCCTGACAACCGCCTCTGTAGGACAAGGAATGCTTTTTTTTTCTGATGAGGAAACAGACTCAGAGGTTAAATGCCTCAGAGTCAGATAATAAATGATACAGTTGATCTCAGAATCTAGATCCCCTGATAACAAAACCTAACATTTTGGACAGTGCTGATTCTCTTGTATTTCAAGGGGCTTACTGTGAAATACCACATCTGTGTTGAAACTGTATATATTCAGTGTTTCTTGTAAACTGATGGTAAAATCTGTCATGTAAAACAAGTCTACTGATGAAAGACACAAATGTGACTTCCCTAATGCTGAACAAAGCTTAGAATTTAGGCTTCTGACCCACTGGAGTCTTGAGTAGTCCTTTCATTAGAATGAAGTCAGTGATAGACATTGGGAGCATTCTTTTACACGGTCTGCTTACTCAGTTTTTCTGGTTGTTTTGTTACATTGCTTACTTTAAAGATAGCAAACTGATATTTAAATGTCTCTTTTTGTTCAGCGTTGAAACAGGCTGACAACCATTAACCTGGGTTGCAACTATAGGTGGCACTGGAAGCAGACTGGTTCCCGGACATGCCCGGTGGAAGGAGGGGCCCTAGTCGGCAGCAGCTAAGCCGTTCAGCTTTACCTTCTTTACAGACTTTGGTTGGAGGAGGCTGTGGCAATGGAACAGGCCTGAGGAACAGGTAAAGAAGAAATAAGACAACTTGTAATATTCTATGATTAGTAAGGCTAATACAGAAGTCATCATACTATTCAGATATTTGCTATCAGGATTATTTTTTGACACTGAAGTGGAAACCCTGACCCTAAAAACTGGAAGCTGTGTATTTCAGAATACTTTGGAGGTAGAAAGTTGCGATGCCCACAATATAAAAAAAGGCTGATTCATACTTACGGCCAATAATATAAATTCTAGTTGTCACTTTTTTTTTAGCTATTAAAAGAAGGTAGAAGTGAATTACAGTTCAAGATGAATGTGATGGTTTACTTGCTAGGATTCTTTTTCAAGGAGGGCAAATTAAAGCTATTAGTTAACATGAGATTCTAAAATTGTCATATCCTATCAGGGGTCTTAAAAATTACTTTGTTCAAAAAGTTGAAATGACTAAACTTATCAGCTTTAGCCTAAACATGTTAAGATTTGTGTCATATTGCATGAGAATAAAGAATTTGATTTTCTTAATGGAAATTTATCTCTGCCCCTAATTTTCAAAAGTTAGAATGAATTATTTTTAAAATTATCCTGAATAATTTATCAGGAGGTTCGATCATGTCTCAGTAGAAAGAGATGGTTTTTACTGGATTGTTTGGTTAAGATAATTTTTTTTTTTTCCTATTTCCTATCTGAATAGCGATTTCTCTGGCCTGGATTCTAATGTTCACAGCTAGCAGTCATTACTACTCTTGTCTTTTCAGGCTCTCCTGATGTTATTTGTGCACTTCTTTCTTTCTGACTTTCCACCCCAAGCTCTACTGTCTTCAGAGTCAGTTCTGATCTTGTCATTTCAGTGGGGCTCTCCCTGAAGTTCCAGTTTGAAGGGATTTTTCCAGTCTCTGATTCTCATTATATTAATTTTCAACCCAAATTTTGTATCTACATATGTATACAGAGTACTTGTAATTTATTCCAGAGTAATACTTTTACTCTTCTGTTCTTGTGGATTTCCTCATTTTAAAAATGATAATACTTTCTGTTTCATAAATACTTTCTGCTTGGAAATAAATAGAGTAGTAAATTGCAGTAACTTTTAAAAACTTTACTCTGAATTTTCCAAAATTTCTACAAATAACACATATTTTTTTTTTTAATAAAGAAAACTTTTTAAATGAGAATATGTGAAAATGCTCTTAAGGAAAGGTGCTATTCAACATAGGTACTGAGATGGAGGATGTTTCCTATTTGAAGTTCATGGCTGAATTTTACTAATATATACTGACTACTTATTTAGTGACTCAGTGCTTTCAAATTGCCATAGAAAATTATAGCTGTGCCTATCTTGGCTTTCAAGGTTTTCGTTATGATTGCCTTGATTCTCATTTAACATATATTGCAGCTTTCCTCCTCTAACATATATTTCTTTAGCAATTTATTGGAATGGTGGGGAGAAGGACTTATTTTTCAACAGATTAGAATAAAGTGAAAAATAACAATTGCTCATGGTTTGAAAAGTCACTGAAACTGTTATTGAGGGATTATTTTGTGACATTTTTACCTAAAGGGGCCAATTTGGAAGAAGACAGTTCTGTGTTTCTTTTTCTTTTTTTTTCCTGATTTTATTTATTATTTTTAATTGAAGGGTAGTCGCTTTACAGAATTTTGTTGTTTTCTGCCAAATACCAACATAAATCAGCCATAGGTATACATATGTCTCCTCTTTTGAACCTCTCTCCCACTCCTTCCCCACCCCACCCCTCTAGGTTGATACAGAGCCCCTGTTTGAGTTCCCTGAACTCAAATTTTCATACAGCAAATTCCCATTGGCTATCTGTTTTACAGATGGTAACGTAAGTTTCCATGTTACTCTCTCCATACATCTCACCCTCGCCTTCCTCCCTCTTGCTCCCCATGTCCATAAGTCTGTTCTCTATGTCTGTTTCTCCATTGCTGCCCTGCAAATAAATTCATTGGTACTGTCTTTCTAGATTCCATATATATGCATTTATGTACCATATTTATCTTTCTGATTTACTGTGTTTGTTTCTCGATGGAAAAGAAGCAGCCTGGAATAGGATGTTTTATAAGACATGGGGAAAGGTATAAAAAGTGTGGGTAAAACCAGTGTTAAATAGCCTAGAATATAGTTTTAGGAGGTGTGTTTCTAAAGAAAAGTAATGTCCACATGTGGAGAACACATTTCTGGAGTGTCTGTATTGAGGAGAGAATTAAGTAATTGTTTGAGTTTTAGATGTTGTATTTGATTCTGCAAAACAGAGATCAGCTGAAAAGAAAACGTTTGCCCTGGTTTGATGTTTGTGACCTGCTTGGTGAAATTAAACTTGAGAATGCCAAAGAGCTATTTTGGTGACACAATCAAAATTGAAATCCATCCTGTCCTGCTTTCCACCTGTGGGGAGCAGGAATTTGTTCTTGGGACTATGTTCTTAGATGATTGCTTCCTAAAGAAGGAGAATATACTGTGAACTTCGGAGTTTTCTAGAGAGCTTTTAGTTGAGGGAGAATCTTACTTGAGAAGGACTAAGAGTGATTTTCTGTTTTCTTTTGTCTTGTTCTTGCATACTTTGTTAATATCACTTGAACATGTTCAAATGATCACTGCTTTCTCTGTCCCTTTTAGTTCTTTTTTATTCCTTTAAAGTTTTCTTGACTTATCCATTTTCTTACCTAGAATCTGCTGTTTGTTGGCTCCATAAAGGCTAGTCTTAGGTCTGCTGTGTTAACTCTCCTGCATACAAGGACAAAACAGAGTTCAGCATAATCCATATTGTTTGCACAGAGAGTTTAGGGACAGTAAGCCATTCTTATTATTTAGAGAAACTTTTGTGTCAGTGGAGAAAACTGTTTACCAGTTAAGTTCTCAGATGCCAGTCTTGTACCCAGTCCTTTCTACAAATTGTTACGCTGAACACCTGCTTTCGTCTCAAGAGTCTGGAATTTTGATAGTGCTAGCTCGAAGAAGGCAATGGCACCCCACTCCAGTACTCTTGCCTGGAGGATCTCATGGACGGAGGAGCCTGGTAGGCTACAGTCCATGGGGTTGCTAAGAGTCGGACACAACTGAGCAACTTCACTTTCACTTTTCCCTTTCATGCACCAGAGAAGGAAATGGCAACCCACTCCAGTGTTCTTGCCTGGAGAATCCCAGGGACGGCGGAGCCTGGTGGGCTGCCGTCTATGGGGCCGCACAGAGTCAGACACGACTGAAGCGACTTAGTGGTAGCTAAAGAGTGTTTACGAGGCTAGGCTGGCCTCCAGTAAAAACGCTGCTTGCTTAGTAATGAACCTCTCTGGTAGAGGGACTTTACACATGTTGTCATAACTAGTTGCTAAACTAGTTAAGTGCATCCTATATGACTCCATTGATTAACCCTTGGAAGTTTGCACCTGGTTTCCCCCAGACTTTGCTTGGTACCTTTTCCATCTGCTGGTTTTGATTTGTATCCTTCTGCTGTTACAAATTGTAGCTGTGAACACAACTACATGCCCGAGTCCTCCTAGCAAATCATCAGCTTAGGCATGATTGTTGGGACTGCAGCCCCATTTGAAAGAGAATATTCAGTGTTAGCATTGAGAAAATTTCTTTAAAGAGAATCTTTTCCAACCCTTGTATTATAGATGAAGAGACTGAGGCTTAGGGATGTAAAGTTACTGTCTCAAAAACCACAATTGGGGGACTTCCCTCGTGGTCCTGTGGTTAAAAATCTGTCTTCCAAAGCAGAGGACATGGGTTCGATCCCTGGTCAGGAAACTGAGATCCCGTGTACCTCAGGGCAACTAAGCACGCACACTTCATCAAAGACCCAGCATAGCCAAAAACAAACAAACAAACAAAAACAACAAAAAACCCACAACTGATTAGTGGGAAATCTGGGACTGGAACTCTCCCACATTGTATCTCAAACCTTTGTGTCACTTTGCTTTTCTTGAATCTATTTTATATTCTTTCAGAGGAACAATGCTTTTAACTTTTCTTAAGTGATTTCTCTCTAAAGTTTCTCAAATTTTTCTATAATTAATTTTCTGAGATGTATTTACTAAGTCTGTTTATTTTAGCTCTTTTTTTGTTCATTTGTTTTTGGTTTTAAAATGCTTTGATCATATACCCTCTCAAATTTTCAATGTGTGTGAATACTTTCCTCTTTCCCTCTAATGCTCTGTATCACTTTATTTGATGTTTGTTTCTTTGTCTTTTGGCTTTGAAGTATAATAGCCAAGGTTGTATAGGATATCACAAATACAGATCTTTAAAAAAAATTTTTTTTAACTGACAAAGCAAAAGACTTTATTGGGAAGGGGCACTCAGGTGGAGAGCAGCAAGGTAAGGAAGGCCCGGAGAACTGCTTTGCCACGTGGCTTGCAGTCTCAGGTGTTACGGGTAATAGGGTTAGCTTTCCAAGTTGTCTCTGGCCAGTCATCTTGCTTTGCCCATATTTGGTCTGACTCAGGGTACTTCCTGGTGGCACACTCCATCTCTCAGCCAAGATGGATTCTAGCATGAAGGTTTCTGGGAGGTTAGCGGACATATTATGGGCTGGCATCTCCTTCCTCCTTTTGGCCCTTCCCAAATTCTTCCAGTTAGTTTTCAGCAGCAGCACCATGTTCCTTATTGGGATTTCCTGTTATGAGACAACTCATGCAAGCAGTTATTATGCCAAGGTGGGTGGTTTTGGTCAACGGTTCCCTAACATCTTGATTTCTGATTACAAGTGGCTTACTGCCCAGCAGGGGAGAGAATATTTCAATGTTAAATGATAAATGTGACCAGGGAACTAGGGGCCAAATTTTAATGGGCATTCAGACGAGCAGCACTTCTCTAAATAGAGGGGAGAAGGATTGAGTGAATCTTTTTTTAAAAAAAATTTTATTGGAGAGTAGTTGATTTACAAAGTTGTGTTAATTTCTGCTATACAGCAAAGTGAATCAGTTATATATACACATATATCCACTCCATAACCATATAGATCATTATAGAGTATTAAGTAGAGTTTCCAGTGGTGTACAGTAGGTCCTTATTAGTTATTTCTTTTATAAATAGTAGTGTATATATGTCAATCCTAATTTCCCAATTCATCCCTCCCCTCCATTTTATCCTGATAACCATAAGTTTGTTTTCTACATCTGTGGTTTTATTTCTGTTTTGTAAATAAGTTCATTTATAGCTTTTTTAAGATTCCACATATAAGCTCTCTATTATATGATACTTGTCTTTCTCTGTCTGACTTAATTAGTATGATAATCTCTGGGTCTGTTCATGTTGTTACAAATAGCATTATTTCATTTTCTTTTTTTGTGGCTGAGTAATATTCCATGGTATATACGTACTACATCTTCTTTATCCGTTCCTCTGTCGATGGACATTGAATTGCTTCCATGTCTTGGCTGTTGTAGACGGTGCTATACTGAACATTGAGATGCTTATATCTTTTTGGATTGTTGTTTTCTCTGGATATATGTCCTGGAGTCGGATTGCTGGATCATATGGTAGTTTCAAAGATATAGATCTTTTGTACTTTGTTTTGAATATTTTTCTTGAAGCCTGGAGTGTTAATAACTTTGTTAACGGCAGAAGCACATTTCAGTTCAGTTCAGTCGCTCAGTCGTGTCCGACTCTTTGCAACCCCATGAATTGCAGCACGCCAGGCCTCTCTGTCCATCACCAACTCCTGGAGTCTACCCAAACCCATGTCCATCGAGTCGGTGATGCCATCCAACCATCTCATCCTTTGTCGTCCCCTTCTCCTCCTGCCCCCAATCCTACCCAGCATTAGGGACTTTTCCAATGAGTCAACTCTTCGCATAAGGAGGCACATTAGTCTGCTTTATTTAGGAAAATTCTATGAAAACCATTTTAACCTTTAAATCATAACAAATAGTTTAGCATATACTTTTGACTGAAGAGGAATAGGAAATTTTATTTGTTCTAGAGAATATTTAGCTTGTTCTAGAGTAGAGACTGCTCAGAATTTTTCCCCCATATTTTGTGATTAAATGGAGTGAGGCAATAGAATGATTGCTGGCATTAATTCTCTCCATTCAAGTCCACCAACTTGAAAAACTCCAGAGAGAATCTTTCACGTCCTATTCTTTATGAATAACACTTCCTAGAGTTGCGTAGTGCTGTGGCCCAGCTCCCAGAACAGATCAGAGGGCATTGGTGTATTAATGATTAATTTATGATTGAGCAGATGAGGTTCTGAGACCTGCTGGTAGATCACAACCCACCCCTTGGTAAGCTTGCTCTATTGCAATGTACTCTGAGATTGAGGGGAAGAAACTTTTTAAACTTTTTCCGACCTCACACATCCCTGTTCTTCTCTTCTATCTCTCTTCCCTTCTAGTTTCTGCCATGGTATTCTTAACTATTTAGAATGGTTCAGAATGAGCAGAGTTTATATTCCCATAAGTCACTTTAAGTGCTGTCAGTGTCACATGCTAATGCCAGAATTCTACATTTGGAAACTTTAGAGTAGAGTGGTAACACTAATGTTATTCCCTCTTTAGAATCTTCTTTGGAAATAGCCAAATGAAGCCTCTTTTCCTTGTTCTATTAACAGCATAGACTCTTAGATCTCTTACTGTTCATAGGCATACAAATAATGGGAAATTTTATTCTTTAGCCTTAGCTTATCGTTTTAGATAGCCCAACTAGTTGTGACCTATAAGAGAGCATAAAAGAAAGAATAAGATAGGGATTAAAATTTCTACATTTTAGTCTGTGTTTTGAGAGAGCTCCCTCTTTTTCATGACTGTATTGGTCTACTGTCTTCTCAACCTAAACGTATGTAATTGCAGTGAACTAGGAGAAGGACTGTCTCTATCCTTAAGATTATGATGATAGACAAATATATATATATATATATATATATATATATATATATATACAGAAAGTTACATAACAGTATGAAAAAGTTGTATAACAATTTTTTGAAAATTGAACAATTGAAAAGTGCAATAAAGGCATTGTTTAGGTGTAATAGTGGCATGGAGGAGAGATGAATTGATTTTGATTGAGTCAGTAATCTTTTAGAGGTTTTGTTTGATTATTTTAAAAGTCTTAAAGAATTTTCTCTGTAAATGTATATGTGAAGGGTTAAGGAAGGTGGTTTTAGAGGACATTGCTGGTAAAAGGAATATTGTGTACAAAGCATATGTATATATTCACAGATAGCAAATAGCATGGGTAGTGTTTAGGGTGCATGTGGAGGAGTGATAAGAGATGAGACTAGTCTGTTAAGCAGATCATAAGAATAAACATTTTGGGGTGTTATGCTACTAGCAGTAGAGAGCATTGAAGAGTTTTAGGCAAGAGAGTATGCTATCAGAGTTTCACTTTTTAGAAAGATGTTTAAAGACAGGTTGGAGGATTTGGTGAAAATAGAATTGAATTTAGAGGGATTACTACAGTAGTTCAGGTGAAAAATGGCAACTCCTTGAACTAAGGCTATGGGTTTAGAGAAGAGAGTGCAGTTTGGAAAAAGATTTATGAAGTGGAGTATATGTGATTTAGAGAGTGATTTAGAGAAGAAGATTCCTAATATGACTCCCAGGCTTCTGATTTGGGCAGCTAACTGGGTGGGCCATGGACTATGATCAGGACTTTAGGAAGAGAAACACAGAGATGTCCAGTAGACAGCTTGATGATGTGGATCTAAAAATGCAGCAGTGAGCTTTATGGAGAGAGATTTTAGTTTTCAGCATGTAGGAGATAGTGGAAGCCATGACCATGTATTACATGACTGACAGAGTGTTGTAGAGGGAAAAGAGAAGAGGGAGAGGTCCCAGAGTAGAGTCTTGAGGAAGCCCAACAGTTAGAAATGTAGGTGACTAAGGAAGCAGGACTCCTTTATGCTCTTTGACACTGAAAGGGTATCACCATTTGATTTAACTGTAGTTTTCTCTTTTCAGGAATGGTAGTGCTATTGGCCTTCCGGTCCCACCTATCACAGCCTTAATCACCCCAGGTCCTGTTCGTCATTGCCAAATTCCTGATTTGCCTGTGGATGGGAGCCTGCTCTTTGAATTTCTCTTTTTCATCTACTTGCTGGTTGCTCTGTTCATTCAGTACATCAACATCTATAAAACAGTGTGGTGGTATCCTTATAATCATCCTGCCTCTTGTACTTCATTGGTAAGTCTTAATAGGCCTCTAAGTTCTTCATGATTTACTTAGCCAAGAAACTAGTTGGAAAACTTTCATGTAGAAATTATTTTTCTTGGAATAAAATGTTTTTATATTAAAGCACAGATTACTTTCAGAATGTAATATCATAAAATTTTGGTCCATAACCAGAGATAGTAAAAATATAAATGAAAATGTAGAAAACGTTTAAGTAATTTATTATAACGGTATCACAAAAAGATTTTGATATGTAGCTTTCTCTACATCCAAGGTGGATGTGATCTGTCCCTGATTACCAGAAAGAGAAAAGAACATAGGGAAACATAAAGGAGTGTGTTTTCATTTAGACCAGGTTCTCTTTTTGACATGTATCTGCTCCTAACTGTAAGAGAAGCTGGACAATATAGCCCCTTAGCTGGGTTCATTGTTACCATGGCTAAAATTGGGTTCCGTTACAAAAATAAAATAGAGGCAAGAACTAGCTATCTCTGCTGAAGTACATCAAAGTATATTGTAGGGTTCTTCTGCTCTCTTTCCAGTTATTTAGGAACACTGTGGCAATCTTCCAGTTCATGGTAGTCAGGTGACCTGGTAGGTAAGTGGTTGGCAATGGCAGATGTGGATGGATGATAGAGATACACTCTAGGAGAAAGAAGACTATTGTCCTGCTAAATTGTATTTGTCTGAGACTTCTAAATGATTAGAAAATCTCCCTGGCCTAGTGAACATAGGAAATGTGGACCAAAATATTCAGGACTGTATGAGAAGGGAATAAACAATTTTATTTTAAATATTTGTATCATTTGGTTGCTCCTAAAATTAACTATTAAGAATTTTCTTTCCATATTGACCATCTCTTTGCTTAATACCAGGTGAAGAAAAGTTTAGTTTCTTTATTTTAAGAATTATAATGATTTAGTGCCAAATAATGTGCTTTTTTTAAAATAGGTTTTTTTTTTTTTCCTACCTGGATCATGAGCTTATTGAGTATAGGAACCCTACTTCATCCATCCTTCTTTGGCCATGGTGTTACAGAATGAGAAGGTTGGATTAGATGATCTTAAGGCTTCTTCCACTATGTAGTTCTATAATCTAAATACCTGTATCATAACAGTGACGTTGGCAAATACTTATTAATAGATTTACTATGCTGATTGCAAGTATTATCTTATTTATTCATCCTAAAAACAGGTAGGTATTACTCTATGATTCCCATTTTATAAGTGAGAAATATGAGACCTAGAGTATTATGAAACTGGCTTAAAATCACATGTGATCAAGTGAGCACTCAAATCCAGACCTATCTGCTATGCTTTACTCCCTGTAGTTATTCTTTATTTACTCCATGAGTACCATTGGTTAGTTCATTATACTGTTTACACTTTGACATCCTATGGAAACTTCTCACTTAGTGAATTTTCAGGTTAATCACAGAGCTCTTCCCAGTCAACTTCTGACAATTTCCCAGTCAATTTCTGACAAGAGTTCTTGTAAAAGTCCTTTAGAAATGTTGCCTTGAAGTGAAGGGAGCCAGTGCTCCTATTGTAATTGGGAAGCTGCTGACTCTAGAATTATGCTTCCTTTGCTGTGACTCATATCACCAGAAGTGGGTGCCTTTTACCTTGCCCCTCTCCCCACTTCACTCAGTTTATGTGGTGCCTTGTGGCTGCCAGATATTACATCTAGTAAGTTCAGTTACAAGAAAGTTTGGACATGTAGTTTTTAGCTTTCCAGTCTCTACAGTAGAGGAAGGCACACTTAAAGGAGAGTGTCATGTGAACTGGCTAACTTATCTGTCACATATGATCCTTGATCACACAAAGCTTAAAATTTAATTGTGGAGCAATCCCACTGCTGGGCATACACATTGAGGAAACCAGAATTGAAAGAGACACGTGTACCCCAGTGTTCATCGCAGCACTGTTTATAATAGCCAGGACATAGAAGCAGCCTAGATGCCCATCAGCAGATGAATGGATAAGGAAGCTGTGGTACATATACACAATGGAATATTATTCAGCCATTAAAAAGAATACATTCAAATCAGTTCTAATGAGGTGGATGAAACTGGAGCCTATTATACAGAGTGAAGTAAGCCAGAAAGAAAAACACCAATACAGTATACTAGCACATATATATGGTATTTGGTCAGTCGGTAAAGATAACCCTGTATGTGAGACATCAAAAGAGACACAGATAAATTGAACAGTATTATGGACTCTATGGGAGAGGGTGAGGGAGGGATGATATGGTAGAATGGCATGGAAGCATGTGAATTATCATATGTGAAACGAATTGCCAGTCCAGGTTCAATGCATGATACAGGGCGCTCGGGGCTGGTGCACCAGGATGACCTGGAGGGATGAGATGGGGAGGGAGGTGGAAGGGGGGTTCTGGAAGAGGAAAACATGTACACCCATGGTGGATTCATGTCAATGTATGGCAAAACAAATACAATATTGTAAAGTTAAAAAATAGAAAATAAACTAATTAAAAAAATTTAATTGTGGAACTATAAGTAGCATATGTGGAATAGCGAATAAGATTTTAGCTCATGAATCTGAGGGCCTGCATCAGTAAACTGTTAAAGATGAATGGGCTGCCAGAGATCTGATTCCTTCGTGCCACTGAAGGAATTCAAGTCTAGCCCGTAACAGCTTGATTGGGACGCTCGCCATGGGATTTACATTTCAGCTAGTAATTTGTCTCTTTTAAGCTTTCTTCCATTAGGCATGGCTGACTCAGACACTTGTCAGATTTATATGTTAGATTTTCCTTTTTCCTTTTCAAGATCTTAGTAATTTTCAGAAAGAAAATGTGGGCACCTGAATATGTAAAATATCATTCTAACTATCAAACAATTATGTGAGTGAGTCTTAACCCTAAGAAAAATACAGGCTAGTAGTAGTATAGGAAGTTATTTAGAATATTCAGGAGTGGAGCGCTCTGATTAATCAAATATTCTGGTTTGTAAAGAGTTAACCAAACGTAAATTACTGTTTTTCAATGATTTAGAATATAAGTGTGTTTAACAATGAAATACCTTAGGCACTTAAATTTTTTTTTATATTAGAAATGTCTTAGATGGACTGGTGATACATATAAATAAGACCCCCAGACATTAGCTAGGGGATGTAGTGAATTTGCTTGCATTATTTTAAAGGAGTAGGATGAGCACGGAGGAGTCTCAAGAGGGGATAAATAATTGTTAGGATCTAAACACTTCCCTGGTGACTCAGATGGTAAAGCGTCTGCCTACAATGTGGGAGACCTGGGTTCGATCCCTGGGTTGGGAAGATCCCCTGGAGAAGGAAATGGCAACCCACTCCAGTACTCTTGCCTGGAAAATCCCATGGACGGAGGAGCCTGGTAGGCTACAATCCATGGGGTCACAAAGAGTCAGACATGACTGAGCAACTTCACTTTCTTTCTTTCTAAACACTTAGAGATAGGGAAAAGGAAATAGTCTGAGAAGCAGTAAGCCATTCATTCTTTTGGCATTCTGACTGCTTTACCTTTAAAATGTATCGCCGATCTGGCAACTCCCAATTGCTGCTGACCCTGTTTGAGTGATCATGTTTTCTCACCTGAATTAAAAGCAATAGCTTCTTAACTGATCTTTCCCCAATACAGTATATTTTCCAGACAGCAATCAGCGTGAGAAGTTTAAAATACAAATAGAATCATGGCACCTTTTGCCTAAAATACTCCTATAACTCCCCCTTAGGGGGGAAAAAAAAAAACTCAGTCTTTTATTGCTCATTACCTCATTTCAGCCATCTTGCTGATTTTGAGACATACCAGGCATATATTTTCCTGCCTTAGAGCTGTGTGATTACTTTTTCCTTGCCTGGAGTGCTCAGCACCTGATCTTCTCTGGGCTGGTGTGTTTTTGTCATTCAGCTGCAACCTAAATGCCACCTTCAGCCAAATGCTGCCTTCTTAGAGATATCCTTCCTAATCACCAGTTTAAATTGGTTCTACACTTCCCTTCCCAGTCATTATTGGTTTTTTTTCTTACCAGCAGCATAACTGTTTGAAATGCTTTTGCTTGTTAGCTTGTTTATTGTTATTTCCCTCCCCTCTTAAGCAAACTGCGTGCCCAGCTCATATTTATTGAATGAGTTGAGAAATTCTGGAAGGAGAACTGTAGAAACTTAGAGACCTTTTGATCATCAACATTAAAATATATCCTTTTTTTTAAATAGGTGACCAGTTAGATTAATTTAAGTTTTCTTAAAGAGAGACCAACAACAGTAGTTCTTGGAAACTGGGAATTTAAATTTGACTCTCATTGTAAGTATGGCATTTTAGATAAATTATTCTGCAGGTTGGTACTTATTAACCCAAAACTGCAGTCTTTTCGTTTTAATACAGTAAACTTTCAAGAACAGAGAAGATTACATTCCAGATAGTTTAAAATAGTGTTTTAAAAGTTAAAGCAATTTGTCATGAAAGAAGGAGAAGGTAGGTAGTCTCTTTAAGGTCTCCCAAATTCCTGTGGTCTGTAAATGTAAGGTGATATAAGAAGACCTTTTGAGGGGGCAGGCTTCTTCATGTAGTAGTTACAGCTGGATATCCATATTTCTTTCTGATGTAGTTATTTGTTTCTCTTACAGAATTTTCATCTCATTGATTACCACCTGGCAGCATTCATCACAGTGATGCTTGCAAGGAGGCTTGTATGGGCCCTCATCTCAGAGGTAACAGCTCATTCACTGTATTCTATCACTTGTAGCTAGAGCTAGTCACTAGGATGTGTTCAGGTTGAAAATGTGAAGTGTCGAAGTATAATTTAAATGCAGTTATAAATTAATTTCTTTACTCTCACATGAGCTGTGCTAGTTTTTTAAAAATGTTTTCCCATAATATATTCAAAATTCAAGTGTGATATACTAATTCAGCTGTTAGAAATTTTATTTGTCCAGTAGGAGCTTAATTCTGGCTCCTGAGTACTTCAGTATAATCTTTCTAATTTTGATAGTTATGTTAAAAATAGGATGGATTTTAGGTAACTGTTACTAGGGAGAGTTGCATCTAAAACAGTGATTCAAGTAACATTCACTTGGAATTAATTATTTATATACCATTTGTGGAGTTGCTAGCAAGAGTAATTTGAGTTTATTAAAACATAGAATTTTTAAAAGACAGCATCGACATTTGCATAGGACTAATTATGAAGATTAGAACCTAATTAATTAAAAAGACCATGGTAACATTAATATGATCTTTTTATGAAATGACCATTGTTAAAATATATTTGTAAACCCCAGTGAAGAAGGTAAATGTGTTTTTTAAAAATTTAGCTTGTGCCCTATAAATGAATACGAAAACAAAAAATGTTAACTTAGCTAAAATGGCTAATAATTTTAATTTGTTTATAACTATGAAATTTTGAATAAATCATTGCTATAATCACAGCTAACTTAGGGTCAACTCTTTTCTTCTAAAACATTCATGGGAAGTCTGTGTCTGCAGGCTCTGATTTTCAGGAACCTTGTTTCTGTGAGCACAGAATAATTGCAGATAATTAAGTCATAATCTGAAAGCTGTTTGAAGTTAACTTTAAAACATTGATAGGAAGAGTGCAGGTTTTTCACGGTGGGAAAGACTATCTATAATTTTTTAATCTCAAGGTCTTTATTTAGGTCATGAAATTAGATTCTTGCTTTTGGATGTTTGAGAAAGTCTCTTCTTTCTTTAGAGGAACTGAGTGGGATTTTATGTTTACATCTGTTAAAAGAGGCAAGGAATGATTTTGTTTCATCTTTTCAGTTACTTAGAAATGGTGCTTGTGTATGTCAAATTAGTATGTAAACCCTTCTAGTTAGTGTATAAGCCCTTCATAAACAGAGGTTTCTACTTTGGAGCTACAAGGGCTATAACTGGAAAAACTCTATTGTTTCTTTTACTTAAGAATAGTTTTAACAGCTTTTGCATGACTTTAGAGAGTTTATTGTTGTTTAGTCACTAAGTAGTGTCCACCTCTTTGCGACCTCGTGGATTGCAGCACTCCAGGCTTTCCTGTCCTTCACTATCCCCTGGAGCTTGCTCAAACACATGTCCATTGTGTCGGTGATGCCACCCAACTGTCTCGTCCTCCGTTGCCCCCTTTTCCTCTTGCCCTCAGTCTTTCCTAGCATCAGAGTCTTTTCCAATGAGTAGGCTCTTTGCATAAGTTAGCCAAAGTATTGGAGGTTTAGTTTCTGCATCAGTCCTTCCAATGAATATTCAAGGTTGATATCCTTTAGGATTGACGGTTTGTTCTCCTTGCAGTCCACGGGACTCTCAAGAGTCTTCTCCAGCACCACAGTTCAAAAGCATCAGTTCTTTGGTGCTCAGCCTTTTTTATGGTCCAACTCTCAACATCCATGAATTGACCACTGGAAAAACCATAGCTTTGACTATATGGACCTTTATTAGCAAACTGATATCTCTGCTTTTTAATATGCTATCTAGATTGGTCATAGCTTTCCTTCCAAGGAAAAAAAATTTCATGGCTGAAGTCACCTTCTGCAGTGATTTTGGAGCCCCTCAAAATTAAATCTGTCAATGCTTCCTCTTTTTCGCTATCTATTTGCCCTGAAGTAATGGGACCAGATACCATGATCTTGGTTTTTTGAATGTTGAGTTTTAAGCCAGCCTCTTCACTCTCCTCTTTCACCCTCATCAGGAGGTTCTTCAGTTTCTCTTCACTTTCTGCCATTGGAATGGTGTTATTTGCATATCTGAGGTTGTTGATCTTTCTCCTGGCAATGTTGATTCCAGCTTGTGCTTCATCCAGCCCAGCATTTTGTATGATGTACTCTGCATAGAAGTTAAATAAGCAGGGTGGCAATGTACAGCCTTGACAAGCTCCTTTCTCAATTTTGAACTGGTCTGTTGTTCCATGTCTGGTTCTAACTGTTGATTCTTGACCTGCATACAGGTTTCTCAGGAGACAGGTAAGATGGTCTGGTATTCCTACCTCCAAAAAATTTTCCACAGTTTGTTATGAGCCACACGGTTAAAGTCTTTAGAGTAATTAATGAAGCAAAAGTAGATGTTTTTCTGGAATTCCCTTGCTTTTTCTATAATCCAATGGACATTGGCAGTTTGATCTCTGGTTCCTCTGCCTTTTCTAAAACCAGCTTGTACATCTGGAAGTTCTCAGTTCATGTACTGTTGAAGCCTAGCTTGAAGGATTTTAAGCATTAGCTTGCTAGCATGTGAAACGAACACAATTGTACAGTACTTTGAACATTCTTTGGCATTGCCCTTCTTTGGGATTGGAATGAAAACTGATCTTTTCCAGTCCTTTGGCCACTGCTAAGTTTTCCAAATTTGTTGACGTATTGATTGCAGCACTTTAACAGCATCATCTTGTAGGATTTGAAATTGCTCCTCTGGAATTCCGTCACCTCCACTAGCTTTGTGATTAAGAGCTTGGGCTCTAGAATATGGCAGAAATGATAAATACATTCAGGTTCTGCTGCTATGGTGACACTAGGCAGAAACAGCCTTTTTTTTTTAAACTAACCCTGAACATTTGAGAGTGGAGGCACTGAAGTAATTCCAGTGGCTTAAATGCCTTCCCTTGACTTTGACACATGAGGTACACTGGCATGAAGTATGTATCGGGAATAATATGCAACTATTTGCCATGCTGTTACTGAGAACAGCTTGAGCCTACTCCACAGTTTTGAGGCTCAGGCAGTAGTATTAATTAACTGCTTCTATGCATTTATAAGTAACTACACAAGCAACATAAACTGTGTGTATATTATTTATGCTGTGTATTGATAGCATGTGGGTGAACTAAGAAATGGATACATAGGAGGTACCTGGAAAACTCTTCCTTTTCCATGTGCTGTTGACTCCAGAGAATTGTTTTTCTGAGTTCTGACATCGCTGTTTCAGAGCTTATAAGAATCTGTCATTTTCCCCTGCATTTCACTCATTCTCTCCTTCCTGGTTCAGTTTGTAAGAAAATGACATTGCAGAGCCTCATGTTTAGGCAACTGTGGTTTCTTACTATATTTAATCAGTTTTAAAGATTCTGGATTAAAGAAGAGTATTTGAACAGCTGTGATGTGAAGAACTAGAAGTAAGGACCATGCATTATTTTCATGTTTGCTAAAGTAAAAAAAAAAACAGGGATTTGTCAAAGAAGATCTCATTATTTTTTGAAGTTTCCATAATTTATTAAACATTAATTCAGCAAGCATATTGGGGGGAAGATTCAAGAAAAATAGAAACACTGTTGCTGCCGTTGAGGCCATTGCAGTCTAGTCTGGAGTGAGATAAACTAGTGGCTCACTATTTTTATGTATATAAAAATCACTTGGTGTGTTGTTAAAATACAGGTTCCTTAACTTGTGAGTTTGTTCCCTATACCTGATGATGAAAGCAAGTAGGAATTTGCATGTGCAGTGAGCAGCCCCAGTGATTCTGATGAGTGCGGTTAATGGAACATACTCCGGGAAGCCCCAGTGTAAATAAATTAGACAATTTCATAAGAACTTGTGTGGAGGTCGGTGTGAGGCACTATGGGAATGCAAGGAGGAAACAGCTAACTGCCTGGAGTCATCTGAATCTTCAAGAAAGAGGAAAATAAGGCAGGATGGGCAGTTTTTCTTCTTTTCTTTTCTCCTTCCCTTCCTTTGTTTTTTTTTCCCCCCACAGTTTACCTTCCTCTAAATTTACTAAGTCCTTACTGGAGTCACATTGCTTTTGAGTAAGGTCATTTATAAACTTATTTTTGGTGCTTCCAAACTTACAGGCCACTAAGGCGGGTGCATCATCAATGATTCACTACATGGTTCTGATATCAGCTCGCTTGGTGCTACTTACTTTGTGTGGATGGGTACTTTGTTGGACCCTCGTCAATCTCTTCCGAAGCCATTCAGTCCTCAATCTCCTTTTCCTTGGCTACCCGTGAGTACTCCAGTTTTACTATTTTGTTAGTAAGTCTTAAGAAATTATTTGGGTCATGCCAGATGATGGTATAAAAGGGAGGGAGATGAAATTCTTCAATGCAAATCTGAAGTTTAGGCAATTGGAAAAAATCAGTGGGTAGGGTGACCATATAATTTATTTTCTAAACTGGAATACAGTTGGGGCAATAGATATAAACTAAGGTTGTTCCTGAGTGGTACCAGTGGAGAAGATTTTCATTAGCTTTATTTGCCATATAAAATTCATGTACAGTAAAATTCACAAATCTTGTGTACATTTGCTGAGTTTTGATAAATACATATACCTGTGTAAATCAAAACATCCCAGTATGGGATAGTTGAATTGTGGTGTTTTATTGTAGATATTAGCTTATTAAACATCTTGCATGATTTTTTAACTTGTATACATTTGGCTAAAACCTTCTTTATTAGATGTTAACAGATAGCTATCATTTATTCAACTCTTATTGTGTGTTAAGTGTTGGGCTAGGTGGTACTTATAAACATAACCTCATGAAATCATTACAATCACCCAGGAAGTAGTATATTTAATCTGCTGTAACAGATCCAACATACTAGAGGCTTTAAAAAGTTAGAAATTTATTCCTCTCTCCTGTACAGTGTGTATTTCAGTTATGTTAGATAGTTGTAGTAGCTCCATGGTGTTAGGACCCAAGCTTTTGTTATCTTTTTGCTACACTTTCCCTAGTAGAATACATTGTAAGGGAGTCTGGAAAACTGAATCTTTAGCAGGGGAGCTGTATCTCAACTAAAATTTCTGTTGCTATGGAAGAACAGGAGAACAGTAGCTATTGGCAATTTTTGACATGGGTAAAGACAGATTAAGCAGTTGAAAAATTTTCCTATGGTTAGACAATTAATGAGAAAGACCCAGGTCTTTTTGATTTCAGAGCCATTGTCTTAACCATTGCTCTAAATTCAGTAGTTCTCAAATGTGGTTCCCAGAACAAGAGCATCACTATCTCCTAGAAATTTGTTAGAAATAGAAATTCTCAGAATCAACCCCAAACTGAAACAGAAACTCTAGAAAGTATGGCCCAGCGATTTGGCTTTTAACACAAGTCCTCCGGATGATTCTGATGCTAGCTCAAGTTTGAGAATCATTGCTTTATACCATTTATGATGCTATAGCATAAGCATGAATTTATATGCTTCATGACTGTATAAAATGAAGGCATACTCAGAGACTGTGTGGCCAAGTCTGACTTTGTGGCAGGAGAGTCTTTCTGTTGGTTGTACTCTGTAAGGTTGTAATTATAATGCTTAAACAGTTATTTAAGGCACTCATCAACTTGGTTCATACAGAATGAATTTTCTTTGTTATAGACTTCATTTTTCATGATTCAGATTCCTTATAAGGTGTATATTTTACATCAATTGTTTCTGTATTTCTAGATTAACGTTTCACCTGTTTGAGTTGAAAACAAGTTATTTAGTTATTCTGTTTACCAACAATATCTGATTGAATCATTTAGAAGATTAACCATATCTAACTTGAAGGCTAATTATGGATATATCAATGAATATTTTGGCTAGACTGAAGAGGATTAACATCATCAGAATGACTAGCAAACCTTTTCATTTCTTTTTAGATATGTAAAGAAGCTAATTTTTGGAGGCTGTCCATACCCTTGTCAAACAATGAAATAAACATGTAATTCAAACAAATTTTATGTCTAAATATATTTACTAACCCTCTTTAAAATTCTTTAATGAATCATTTTTGTACTTCACAAAACTCTCCATGCTCTAAGCCTTTGATGCTACCCTGTATCAGTTATCTAGTGACATATGATGCTGTAACAAACATCCGCAGAGCCGTGGTAGCATACATACCACTCTGTGTATTTATTGTGCATATGTTGGGATCAGCTAGAAGTTAAGAGGCTCTCCCAATCTTATCTTAGCTGGGTTCAGTCTCATGTTTGAGGTTGGTGGTTGTCTGTTTAGGCAGCTAGGACAAGTAAACTCTGTTCCATGAGTCTTTCATGCTCTGACAACCTTCTCTGGACATGGTCGCATGAAACTGACAGAGTGGCAAAAGAACAAGCCTGAATGTAAAGCCCATTTAAAGCTTCCCATCCTAGCGTGTCTGCTGACATCCCATTGGTCAAAACAGATCACATTGTTGAGCCCAGGACAGAGATTAGACAGGGTCACTGCCCACATGTAAGGAGGGCTGTGCAGTTACATGACAGTGGTGAAGCTACTGGGAAGGATAAAGAAATAGGGCCAAAAAAAAAAAAGAAATGGGGCCATCATTGCAATCTACTACACACCCCAGCTCTCACCCCGACTCCTGCATGTGTGGTTTCAGCAGTATTGAACTTGCAGGTTTCTCTAGCTTTTGCAGTTTTGCACATGTGTGAGTTCTGCCTGATACTTTTGCATTTACTCCCCTCCCATGCTGCTACTCCAGGGCACATTCACTTTAGATCCCAGAGCTGCTGCTCACCATCCTCTTAATTAGTAATAAACTCATCCTCTATCCCTCTATAGGGAACTATGAACAAGCGACATTTGTTAATTTTTTTAAAATAAAATTTATAACTAAATAAGATGTCTTTTTATTAGCTATTTTTAATATCTAAATTTATATCAGTGAAATGACCAGTTTGTTTATAATACAGACCTAGGTTACAATGTGGAAGTTTCTTAAGACTTAGGGAAGTGTTTAAAATGTTTTTAAGGAACCAAAGTTTGTAGTAACTATAAGAGGTTATGAAAAGTCTCACACATATTTAGTCCTCTAGCCAAGTAATTTTACCTGTAAAAATTTATCTATTGTACTTCTGAATTGTTTTTATTAATCTTATCAGGTATTTATTTACTGCCTACTATGTTTCAGCCTCTATTATAGGCATCAGGCATATATATAGCGATGAACTAATAAACAGACTAAAATCTCTGGTTCTTGGAGCTTTTTGCATTGTAGGAAGGGGAGGTTAGACCAATGGAAAAAAACCCCAAATAAAAATCCTAATAAACATGTAAAATACATAATCTTACCAGATCAGTGGAGAAAAATAACCAAGGGGAACTAGGATGGTGATATGGGTGATGTTTTGGGGAGGCAGGGGAGCCCCGTCACTAAGAAGAGAAAACTGGAAGTAAAAGGCAACCCTTCAGAAAATACCAGATGTACACAAAGATGTGTGTGGGAAATTATTTACTCCATTGGTAATTCCAATAGTGGAAAATAAGAAATAGTATGTTTCTAACAAGAGAGAAATAGGTAAAGTATGGTATAGCTATATGAGGATACTGTAGTACCTTTTAGAATTGTTAACAAAAACAATTTATACTGTGTGAAGCTAAACGTGGAAAAAATATGAAGCGTATGCACCCAATTGTAAAATTATAAAAATGATTATTTCTAGGTAATTGTTGTGATTTTTTTGTAGTTTCTTATCCTACAGTGAATATACATTGCCTTTGTGGGAAGAAATTAAAGAGCTTCCCAGATAATGAATTTACCATCAGCCAAGTCCCCATTGTATTAGATTCATTCTGAAGAATCATGACTATTTTACTAACATAGTTATGAGATCTGATATTAAGTGGCATCTGTGGTCTCATTTTCATACTCCTGTTTTTCTACAGGTTTGGTGTTTATGTTCCTCTCTGCTGTTTCCACCAAGATAGTAGAGCTCATCTCCTCCTCACAGACTTTCCCTACGTGGTTCAGCACCAGGCGGTAGAGGAAAGTGCCTCAACTGTGGGTGGCTTGGCGAAATCCAAGGACTTCCTCTCCTTATTGCTGGAGTCTCTAAAAGAACAGTTTAATAATGCCACACCCATCCCCACCCACAGCTGCCCACTGTCTCCTGACCTCATTCGCAATGAAGTGGAATGTCTGAAAGCAGATTTCAACCACAGAATCAAGGAAGTTCTCTTCAACTCTCTCTTCAGTGCCTACTATGTTGCATTTCTTCCCCTGTGTTTTGTGAAGGTAAGTGGTTACGTGCTTTTCCGTGCTTCCTGGATTTGTGTGTGGATGACATAAACTGGGTATGATTTAATCCCCCTTTTCTCTGTCTCCCCTTTGGCAGCCTGGATGGTGGAGTTCGGCTGCATCTGGAGTGCACTAATGCCTGGTTGGTGGATAGATATTTCCGTATCTGTGATGCACCCATGGTGGTCCCCTCTTGTTTTCTTTCTTTCTTTTTTTTTGTTTTAGATTTCCCCTGCCCCCAGTTTCTGGAGAGAATAAACCTGTACTTAGAATCAGTATATGGTAGCATAAGAGGACTGAAGTTTCAGTAAAATACAGCCTACCATGATCTTAACATGATCATCAGGAGTTTCCTTGAATTTAATCTAACCTTTATTTAAACTTTATTTTGGTAGAAGAGAAAAATGGTCTGGATGTCACTTGGGCCCAAAATCTTTTGGGTCATTTTATTGCCCTTCCTTCACCCATCTGCAGCTGGAGTGGTCATTCACAGAGAGCATTCACTTCTTCTAGAAAGGAAGGACTTAAAGTATCATTGCCTCTCCCTCCCAACCCTAATTCATGCAACCAGAAAGTCAGGTTGAAGGATTTTGGAGGACTCTGCTCTTGAACTTTCTGCACGGACAGCAGGACAACAAATGCATGTGTGACTCAGAGTGGCATTGTCTGCAGGGCGTATGTACACGCACCCATCCCTGCCTTCTTGCTCACCAGTACATGGATCATTTCTCTCTCTTCTAATCTCTTCCAGAGTACCCAGTACTATGACATGCGCTGGTCATGTGAGCACCTCATTATGGTGTGGATCAATGCTTTTGTCATGCTCACCACACAGCTGCTGCCATCCAAGTACTGTGATTTGCTGCATAAATCAGCTGCTCACCTGGGCAAGTGGCAGAAGCTTGAACATGGCTCCTACAGCAATGCTCCACAGCACATGTAAGTAGGTTAGAGGATAAAACCATTTAACACCTTTTTACATGCTGCTGACCATGTTTATTTGCTTTGTATGTCATTCTTGTTCTTGGCTTTGAACATTTAATTTTTAGTTTTTGCCCACATGGGTGCTTGTCATCACTGTAAACTGAAAGCAGGGAACATTAACTCATTTCCACCACCATCCCCAGTCCCTCCTCAAATACCTTCTACCTTTCAACTGCCCAGTCACTCTAGAGTGTGTAATTTGTTTCCCAAACTATCATCTTGGAGTTTCCTTTCAGTCCTAACCGTTTGCCCAAATTCAAAGACTCATGATATGTTTTTAATTTTCTTTAGAAGACTGTGAGATTCATCTTCTCATTTTCATTGCCACAGCTAAATAGCTGCTAGCTAATTGTCTTAGGCAGCTGGACTTTGCTTCTCTCATCTTTTCTTTCTAATAAATGTAAATTTGTTCTAGTAATTTTCCTAGCCAGCATTTTTATTTTTTGTTTACTTATTTTTGTTTGTTTTGTTGTTGTATTAGCCTGCATCTTTGTGCATTTCTTTTCCTAAGCTCACTAATGAATGTTGCTCTGCTTTTCCTATATTCAAATGAAAACTGTCCCTAATTGAGTTCTTTCTGAGTATTCCTTTCATTGTGTCCCCCTGTCAGTCATTTCTCTGCATGGTCCCTATGGTCCAAAATGACTGACCTTAGAATCCTTTTATTGTCTTGCTTCTGAGCCCTTCATCATGCCTTTCTCTCAGACCTGGACCATCTTCATCTTCCTCCCTTTTATAATTTGAACATTTCACAAATTTCATCACCTAGAAATTCTTTCCTAATTAAATTAGGAAATAAAGGTGTCCTAATTAAAGGTGACATTCCCTTCCCCTCTTCCCCTCAGAGTGCTCCCTTCAATTATTTGCCTTGATGTCTGATACAGATTAGCACAGGCCTTCAAGCCCAGGAACTGAAAGAGATTGGGCCAGGCTGAAAAGAAACCCGACTGTGGGCAAAGGACAGATTTCAATAAAAATTGAAAATCCAATGCACAGTACTAGTACTGTACATCTTCAGGCTCCTGATGGCACATGGCCATGAGGTGTGTCTTCACTTTAATGCTGGTAAGTGTGAGCAAGGCTGATGGAACATTTTCTGAACTGGGAAAGCTTCAGGGTGCTAGACTTTTTTTTTCTTTAACATATTTAAAATGCTGTCCCAGTTCTTACCCTAGGAAACTAACCTTTCCAAAATCAGGAAGAGATGAATTAACTTAGATTTTTTTTAAAGAGTTTAACCTGAAGATCTCCCATCCCTCCCCCAACTCCATTATGTTGGTGCTGGAAAGAGAGGAGCTTCTTCCATAAACTTCTTTTTCCTAAAGAAACCTGTATAAAAATAAACCAGGAAAGCGGTAAAAAGAAAAGTCTGTGTGTTGGTACCTTGTGTGTCTCTGTATTCTTCTGTATAGCTTCTCACAATATGAAGCACTTGAAATGTGTGATAAATGAATAGATTTTCTGTAGCTTGTGGGATGTAATTCTGCAATAAATGTCATGTTAGTTTGATAATGTGTTAAATTTCTCCACTCGTTTTGTTACCATCCACTTTTCTCTTCTTGTTCGTCCCCTGTAGCATTTTCACCAGTGGACTCTGCTCACTTGGGATTGAGGTGACAGTCCACCTGCTTATACTTGATTTTCTGGCTCATAGATGCCTTACTTACACATTGGTTTCTGCTTGTTCTCCTAAGCCTCCTAAGTCCTTTGACACTGAGTTAACTTTGCAGTTAACTTTTCTCTCTATTATATAGCAATGAAGTTATAATAAATCCTTTCTAACTTCTTCCAGTCTGACCATGGAATTACTGTCTTTTCAGAATTCAGGCAGATGAAGACTTGAATACTTAATCCTTCCGATAGAAACATAGCTGGTTTTGCCAGACACTATCTTATCTGTAATTGCCAATATGCTAACATTGCATTTCTTTCTCCCTTAGTTGGTCAGAAAATACAATATGGCCTCAAGGGGTGTTGGTGCGACACAGCAGATGCTTATATAGAGCCGTGGGGCCTTACAACGTGGCGGTGCCTTCAGATGTATCCCATGCCCGCTTTTATGCAAGTACCGCTTATTTCTTTTCAAACATAAGCTTAAGAGTGTTAGGAGGCCACTCTGTGTGTAAACGTCTAGCACAGAGTATAGCACATACTAGGACATTAATACGGGGTAATTATTTTACTACCATAATGGCCTCTGTCCTTTGGGAATACTTCTGAAAGGCAGATTGAAGGTGAAATGCCAGTATCTCAACTTTAATAGCTTGACTGGTTTCTCTAGTTACAATGGAATTTGTTGAGTCTAGTATTACTTGAATGGAGAAGGAAATGGCAACCCACTCCAGTGTTCTTGCCTGGAGAATCCCAGGGACGGCGGAGCCTGGTGGGCTGCCGTCTATGGGGTCGCACAGAGTCGGACACGACTGAAGCGCCTTAGCAGCAGCAGTATTACTTGAAAGAAGTACACGATTATTTAAGACTTCCATTTTCATCTCACAGTCTAGTTTTGTAATAGTTTGGTTTAGCAGTATCCCTATTATATCTGTGTATCATTAAGCAATATTTAGTATAGTAATAATGTGATGATTTTATTTTTTGGTATTTCTCATGTATATCATCTCCTCAACATACTTAGACTTCCCCTTTGAAATGCAGGCAGGTGGCATGATCTGTGGTCTTTTACCTTTTTTCGAATTAAAAGGAAAAAAGGCTTAAAAGTTTGAAAGGGAAAAAGCAATAGATACCCACTAAACCCAGTTTCTGTCCCATTTGATTTATGCCTTGGGTTATGTTCTGTTTGATCTTTCAGTTTTCCAGAAATTTTGGCTCTAGGAGGGAGAAATATTTACTTATTAAAGAAAGACAAACTGATTAATGGGAGTGGGGAATAGAAGGTACATGCAGGGAACTGTTTTCAGTAAAAATACCCACAGTGCAGTGCATTGCCTTTGATTTGAGATCATATTTTGAAAAAGAATTGGGAGATTTTATTCATTCATTCATTTGTTACTTGAATCCCTTTCTCCCTCCCATCCCTCCCTTCATCCCTCCCAGTTCCTTATGAGGGTACTTGGACTTTCTGGTGCTGCAAGTGTTCACTACTAAGGACTTTTTCATTAAATCCGGGAAACTTGCATCAGGGTAGGATGCTTATAAATAGGGGAGGGTGGGCCGAGGTGGAAGGCCTTTGAATGAGGGAACTACGACAATCTCTTTGACTCCTGTGGGATTGCCTTAAGATGGAGAAGTGGACTTAGGTTATAACTGCACAAACATCTGGTTTCTACACAGAATATTTCATTCAGCCCGCTGAATTCCACAGGCTGTTAATGGCATCTGTTGGCCATTGTGGTCCCCTGGAAGGCGACAGTAACCAGATAGTTTATTAAAGTTTCCTGCTTGAAAAATAAATATTTTCCTTGCTAGTATTGGACAGCTGAAGAATCAGGTGGAAACCATAGAAGAAAGATTAAGGAACTTATTACTGATTTTGTGTGACCAAACAGGTAAATCAGTCCTTCTCAGAGTGGTGGTTGGGTCCCTTAGAGTCAGATCTCTGAAGAATCCTAGGAATTTGCATCATTTGCATATTTGGAAATGCTTCTTAAGGCACACTAAAGTTTAGAATGGGCCTGCTACCTGTAACTGTGGCTGTCCTCACATTTCTACTCATTCAGTTTATAGTGTACCTACACATTTAATTATATTTGGTATAATTGCCACAGAATCTGAAATTGCCTGATTTTTTTTTTTAGAATGTTAATTCTGAGCCAGTATTATACATGGTATTACTGGAAATCATGTAATAAAATCCAGGGTAAACATGTTCTTTCTCCTGCAGAAGAATCCTGTGAACCCAGTTAAACCTTTCAGAGCTGTTGTGTTGATTTATTTGGCTTTATTCTCATATTTGAGCCCCAAGGTCTAACTTATTCTTTTAGATCTGATACACTACCATTAGCACAGTTTGCAGTCTGTGACCACTGTCTTCCTATTCATAATGCATTTTTATTAGTCAACTAGGATTTAGCCTCTTAGAGTGATGAATTTGGAGCTCTGTGTTTAGCCAGTCTCTTAATTCTAACTAATTTTTCCTTCCTTCTTCAATGTTCTGTCTTTGTATACCCTACTTCTCAATATCCAGGAAAACTGGGCAAAAGAAAACAGCTTGGTGGGTAACAGTTTAAGAAAAAAATTAAGAAATTACTGTATTGATATTTCAACTTATATTACCACCCCTCCCTCCAGACTTGTTTAGTGTAGGTGTTTATGTCTTAGATCAGCCCACAAACAACGATTTTTGCATTTTTAAGCAGTTACATTTTAAGTGGTTATCTTAAATAAAATATATACCTAAGACATAATCTAGGAAAAACTTTTTTTTTGAGAAAGATTTCTTTTGGATAAATCCCTTTTTGTGTCTCAGGGGTATTGAAATAAAATGTATTTCATTATACCTTGAGCAAAAAAGAATGGGTTTGGATCTCTATAGCAAGAAATAGCCTGATTGACATTCAATAAGCAGATCTACTTGTTAGTGTACACAGGAGCCTATAACTGTAAAATGATTTTAGAAAAAAATGTGAGAATAACTGCCGTCTTTTCTATGAAATAACATTTTGCTTTTTAACTTCCTTACAGTTCCTGTTTCATCGTCCATTAAGGCTGTTAAATCTGCTTATCCTTATTGAGGGCAGTGTTGTCTTCTACCAGCTCTATTCCTTGCTGCGGTCAGAGAAGTGGAACCACACACTTTCCATGGCTCTCATCCTCTTCTGCAACTACTATGTTTTATTTAAGCTCCTCCGGGACAGAATAGTATTAGGCAGGGCATACTCCTATCCGCTCAACAGTTATGAACTCAAGGCAAACTAAGCTGCCTCTCAACAATGAGGGAGAACTCAGATAAAAATATTTTCATACGTTCTATTTTTTTCTTGCGATTTTTATAAATATTTAAGATATTTTATATTTTGTATACTATTATGTTTTGAAAGGTGGGAAGGGCAAGGGATATTAAATGTATCCGTAAACAAGGTGATGTGATCTTTCATGTGTTAGTATATTTGAATAATATACAGAGGAGAGGTGTACCTCTCTAGTAAAGAGATTGATTTGTTTGTATGGCCCTGGAATAACTCATTCATTTCTGAACACATCTCATATATCACTTGACACGGTACCTTTTGTGTGTCTGCTTTCCTTCCAGTCCTCCTCATCTTTAGTCTTTGGTTGGCCTTATTGTTATAGAGAGATCAGTGGAGTTGCCTGACAGCACTCATTATCTTTTGTTTTGTTGTTTTTGACTGGCAGATAGTATTGGAGTGCATGGGGCAAGAGTGGGTTTAAGTCCTGGTGGGGTTCTCTTTGTTGCCTACTGGGAAGAAGCATTTCTGAGGTAGGAACTCAGTGTTCTGTCTGCCCTATGACATTTAAATATACTTTTGTGAAAGCTCTTATCCTAAAACAGGATATTACGCTTATTTTCCCTGTTCTTCCACTTCTTTTGCTTGAAAAGATTTTCCTTTTGTTGGTAGCTGTTTTGAAATAATACTTTTAAGTACAGGATAGAGTGCCCAAACTTATGAAGAAGCTGGGTGTGACTGGATCAGTGGGAGAAGATGAGCACAGATCCCCTGGCCTGGGGTCTGGCAGGTTGAAGACACCCAAGTAACTGGAGGAATGGATGCAGTCTAGCAGCAACCCCCCTACCATGGCATATTTGGAGTTATGAGTGGAAGGGAAATATAAGAAGTTACCTCTTTGTCCTCAAGTAGTTTGGTCTATGTGTGTTCTTAATTTCATACTCCAGAACCTTTATGTCTGTGAGTATTAACCCCTTTCAGTCCATTTTCTTGAAAGGGGATATACTTAGTTGATGTTACTAGTCAACTAAATTTTTGAGCCTTGTCTTGAGAGCCTGAAATTCATTTTCATGTGTTTTCTATGTTCATTTTGACTTTTTTACACTGTGAAGCTTTTGGTGAAACACAATATGGCTTATGAAGTAAAAACAAACAAATACATAATTCCTATACTGGCTCTGAAAGCAGTTCTTAAGAGTTCCCAACAGGTTTTCAGCAAAGACAGCACTGTGAGGAATAGGTGTGTATATAGCTACCCAAAGTGACTGCTTGTGTGACCATTGTTTCCTTAAATTTTGATGTATATACTTTTTTTTTTTAAGTTACATTATTTGGAATTCATCCTGAGTGTATTTAGTCATTCGACAAATACGTGTTGACCACCAGGCACTATTTTAGGCACTGGGGATATAGCAGCAAATAAGAAAAGTAAAGGCCCTACCTCATAGAGCTTACAGTATGCAGAATGGGAGGTGCGAAATATGCTATAAATAAACATACATAATGTCTCTTGCTGGTAGTGGTAAGTGTGGTAAAGAGAAAATAAGTCAGAATAAGGAAGTAGTGCTAGGAATGGCTCCAGTGGAAGGCATCCTCAAGGAGACAATCCCTCAGGTAGGAGCAATTTTGTGTGCTATGTGCTAAGTCACTTCAGTCGTGTCCAACTCTTTGTGACCCCATGGAGTGTAGCCCACCAGACTCCTCTGTCCATGGGATTCTCCAGGCAAGAATACTGGGGTGGGTTGCTATGCTCTCCTCCAGGGGATCTTCCTGACCCAGGGGTTGAACTGACATCTCAAGTCTCCTGTGTTGGCAAGTGGATTCTTTACCACTAGTGCCACCTGGGAAGCCCAAGCAATTTTGGTACACTGGAAAAATAACAACCAGTGTGTTGGTTGTTTTTTGTAAAGTGGTTCAGCCTACATATGGTGGTGCTTGGAGTGGGGAAAGGTGGCAAAGCTGCCATTTCAGTGTTCTTTCCTTAGACTCTTGATGATATACTTTTTTTAATTTTTAAAATTTTACTATTTCTGGCCACACCGCATGACATGTGGGATCTTAATTCCCAACCAGGGATTGAACTCATGCCCCCTGCATTGGAAGATGGAGTCTTAACCATTGGACCACTGGGGGAGTCCCAAGATATGCTTCTTTTGACTAACATTTTGATGAGATTACTTGACAGCTAAGAGCAAAATGGGTGGCCGAGGCACAAAGATATTTCGTCACAATGACCCCAAATTGGTTCTGTCACTGTAAAGTAGCCCAGATAACTGATTAGAGATTAATAGACTGGTCTTGGAAGCTGACATGATTCCTCCTTCTGGTTTGACTTGTCTTGGCTATGTTCTAAAGAAGTAGCACAGGAGAACCAGATGCCAGTCTGGCCAAACAAATGAACAAATATAATAAATACAAATTTTGACTAATGGAATGGCACTGTACCCCCCTTCTCCTTCCATATACGACAGCATCAGAGATAAAACCCTTCAGTTTTGTCTACCTATTTCAGCTGACATTTGTAGATGTCACATTCAGATAGAGGAGAGGATTACTAGTTACTTGCATATCCTGTTTCTTAGGGATCATGTGAAAGAAAGGACACCATCTTTAGTGATGGGGGAAATGCATGCCCATTAAATAGCTTTTTTTAAAGTTGTTAAATATTGGGAAATGGTGTGTGAAAAAAATGGTATAGGTCAGTTAGGTGAACTTGGGATACTGCAAAAGGGAAGATGTTTGACCAGTTGTCTGGATGGCTTAAGGTGAGTAAATGTGTCTGAGTGAAGGAGGGTGGGTAACATGCATTAGCATGATGGAAACTCCTCAGTATGTTTACTGTGATTCCGTGTTTCCTACGCTGCTTTCCCTTCCCTATCAATTACCTCTACACAGTCCCTCTCTTTATTGAGCAATTACTATGTGCTAGCTGAGTACCAGAGATGCTGATGTTAAAGAGTGCATTAACTGGAAGGCAGAGAAGTCAGTCAATTATAGCACAAAGGTGCTTAGTCAAGGAAGTACATGCAAGAGTGCAGAAAAGTGATCAACTTTGCTGGGGAGCTGTAGTGTCAGGATGCTACTGCATCAGTCACACACGTGATGCCTTTTGAAGGAGCTCTAGTTTACTACAGAGATAAGGGAGGAAGGGAGGGCTCATGCAATGTGAACAGTATATACAAAAACATAGATTTTAAGGAGTTCAGTAATGGTAAAGAGCTAGGCAAGGAATAGATTGCAGAGGAACTTGAATTCCACATTAAGTGGTTCAGATTTTTATTATCTTGTAAGGTCACAGATTGTCAGAGGAGTGATTCTTGGGCTGCATCAGATCTACTAAGGATCTTGAGGGTGAAGCCCAGTAATAAACACTTTTCATAAGCAGCTAAAATAATTGTAAGTGGACAGAAGGACATCTAATGAGAGATTTTAAGCTGAGGACTTAGGATGACCCAAAGAGTTCTCAGGTCAAGGGTTCTGGAAGTGTAATTTCTGGACCAGCAGCATAAAGATCACCTACCTGGGAACTTGTTAGAAATGGAAATTATCAAGCCCTACGCCTGAGCTGAGGCAGAAACTCTGGATGAATACAACAGTCTGTTTGAACACACCCTCCAGGGGATTTTGATGAGAACCACTATCCTAGATAACTTTGGCAGCTGTACATAGGCTAGGCTTGGAGAATGAGGGGATGTGAGACTTAAGCAGGGAGGTCAGTTAGCCAACCATTTTGAAAGTCCATGTAAGAGAGAACGGGAAAAGTGAGGGTGGGGTGTCACCACTACTGGGTGATAGAAAAAGCTTTGGACATGAATACAGTAATGTAGGGAAAGTATGTGGAGTGAAAAGAATTCTGATGAATAACAACATTCAAGGGAAGAGGAAGCTTTCAAGTGAATCAAAGGGAATGGGAGTCCAAGAGATAAGATGAATCAAGAGGTTCCAGAGAGTCATGATTACAGTATCGAATATGAGGTAAGTCAAGAATTGACTTGGCTTTGGTGTGATACCACTGGTAACTTGAGCAAGAGAAGTTTAATGGAGCACGAGGGTGGAGGAGACGAGACTGGAGTTGGTTTGAAGTTGGAAAGAAGGGTTGGTTCTTGGGAGCCCTTGGGAAGAGGAACAGCACTTCCTCTTAGAAGTTTAGGTACACACATGAATAAGGAGGCAAGCATTGTGTGACGTGGAGGAAACATATCTTAAGCATAAACTTGTGTAAGTCGCTCAGCCATCTGACCCTGTGACCCCACTATAGGGTCCATGGAATTCTCCAGGCCAGAATACCGGAGTGGGTAGCCTTTCCCTTCTCCAGGGGATCTTCCCAACCCAGGGGTCAAACCCAGGTCTCCCACATTGCAGGCGGATTCTTTATCAGCTGAGCCACAAGGGAAACCCAAGAATACTGGAGTGGGTGGCCTATCCTTTCTCCAGCGGATCTTCCCAACCCAGGAATAGAACCGGGGTCTCCTGCATTGCAGGTGGATTCTTTTATCAACTTACCTATCAGGGAAGCCTGTATAAACTTGTGAAGTAAGAAGCCATTAGGCTTTGGAAGGAGTGGTCCATCTGGAAGACTGTGAGTTTTGAGAATGAGGCCACTGCTGAGGTGATAAACCATAAATTTACAATGGCTTTCCTCATGGTTTTATGATTTTCTCTAGTTGAACTCAATAGACACAGTAAAAGAGTAGAGAAGTTGGGTGGTAAGAGTCCTGCTCCTGGTTTGGAGGTTTGCTATGTAGGTGAGCTGAAGGATGAGTGGCCAAGGAAGTTATGAGAATAACTGAGATGATGTAGGAGAAGGCAATGGCACCCCACTCCAGTACTCTTGCCTGGAAAATCCCATGGACGGAGGAGCTTGGTAGACTACAGTTCACGGGATCGCTAAGAGTCGGACTACTGAGCGACTTCACTTTTCCCTTTCATGCACTGGAGAAGGAAACGGCAACCCACTCCAGTGTTCTTGCCTGGAGAATCCCAGGGACGGTGGAGCCTGGTGGGCTGCCGTCTATGGGGTCGCACAGAGTCGGATACGACTGAAGCGACTTAGCAGCAGCAGCAGAGATGATGTAATGATGTACTTGGGGTCTGGAAAGGCTAGGGATGAAGGATGAAGTCTGGTGGGAGTAGTGGCCATCAGATAAGAGGCGGGCTGGGGCAGGCATTCGTGATCTTGAGCAAGTAGAAGGAACGAAGCAAAGATAGAAGTTCTTAGAAAGGAATATGGGAGTTTAAGATCACAGACTTCTGTGTTATGAAACAGCCTGATGTGTAACTGTGGAAGCAACAGTTGAGGCAAAAGCTGTAAGCAGTTGTGGCAAATTTTCCTCAGGAGCATTGAAGTCATGCAGGATGATGATGGGACATGAGGTAGAAAGGAAATGGAGCCTGGTACCAAAGACTGGAAATCTGGGACATGGATTACATCATGGCCATAAAGAATGGAAAAGTTAAAATAACTGAATGCCATAAATTCTAGCAGTGAGACTTTTGTATGAGATGGGAAGAAATGGTGCAGAAGCAGGAAGGGGAAACTGGATAAAATTTCTGGGCTTTTCCTAGTCTGTTTAATGTGGGAGAAATGGGCAGAGAAAGAATTGTCCTCAGGTGAATGTCAAGGTTTTACTGAAGTCGAAGAAGTGGAGGCAACATTCAGTGAAAAGACTGAAAGGAGGGGAGGACCCTGAAGAACTGGAGGAAAGATTAGGAGTGAGGGGAACTGTTGTTGCCAGACTGGAGATGGGGAAGGGTGGTGGGCTCACTCAGGAGAGAGAAACAGAGGAGTGTGGGGATCTGGGAGTGCATAAGAAAAAAAAAGGCATTTATAACAGTAATGAAGGAAGAGCAGGCCTGACTGGTGTAAAGTTCTAAATAGGATATTGCCAAAATGCTTGAATTTTAATCCTCTTGGTAACTACTTTTCACTGCAAATATCGCCAAGTTGTGAGCCTAGGCGGTATCATTTTTTTTTAAGCCTTGTCATTTAAACTCACTGAGTGCCTTTCTCCCCTCCCTGCAACCCCCTTCTGAGGTAATATATGCCAGGATAGCAAACTTTTGCTTTTTTTCCTTCAGAGCACCATTAACAAAAATCCCTGAAACAAATAGTCCTCCCTAACTCAAGTAACAGAAAAACTTGAATGTGAGTTCACGTTTCTGTAGGTAGATCCACATAACTCCTTAAGCTGTGGAGTTCTGAGAATAACTTTTTTTTTCTTCTCATTTTTCATTATAACATCCATTGATTTATACTGAGTATCTTGGGTGACAGGTATGACTGCAACAGTAAGAGAGTGAAGTTGTAAATATTTGACAATTATTAAAATGCAAGATAACAAAAGCAAGAAAATTTTACTGAAGCAAATCATCAGGACTTTTGCCTTGAGGAGACCAAACCTTGAAGTAATAAAAAAATCAAACAAAACAAACTAGAACAATGAGCCAGAGGGCATATAATCCACTTTTCCTATTATCGATTTAGATGACCCATGTCCTCTAGTTCATAGTGCCATCATGAGCATTATATTTTATATCATTTATTAGAGTACACTTTAAAGCATAACAATCTTTTAATTACACTTAAATGTCTCTATGGATAGGTTTAATATTTATGCTTTAATCAATAGAAAAACATTTTGATTATATCTTTGGAAACATTTATCAAACTCAACAAACAGCTGAAATCATGTGGCTTTCCGATAGACTCCTTTGAGAAAGTGCTTTACCTTACAGAATTATAAGCCAGGAAGTACTATGGCATTAAGTTAATGCAAAGCATTGTGATTCATCCAGTAAAACATATGACTCTGTATTTCATGGGTTTCTTATATTTAACTACACCCTCCATCCTAGAAGTGATCCCTGTATTGCTCATAAACTTCAGTGCTACTAGATGATTTACTGTGTGTCAGTCAAATCAGTGGTGGCCCCAACTTGACACCATCTGGACTGACCCTAATCTTAAGCCATCGTGCTTCCACCATCTCCCATTTCTCTCCATGCTTGGAAAGGTACTGGCTCCCTCTTCTACCTTTATTAGGAAGGTGTTGACAAAGGAGGACACATTCCTTGTCATTCCACATTTTGAACTGATCTTCCTGCTGGAGATGCCTATGATCACACTCCTGGCAACACTTAACCCCAAGATTCACGTTGTCATCAGATAGGACAGGCCATGGTAGAACGTGACTCTAATCAGTCCCTGGGGGGGAAATGGACCTTCCCTGAACCTCTCCCATTACAATCCCAGACGAATGAATCCCAAGTTTCCCAACAGCTTTTCAGGCAGAACAAGGCCTGTGTAGACAAATGATTGCTCCACCCAACTTGAAGCAAATAAACATTAGATATGAAAGTAACACTGTATCTTGGACCTATGACTTCATCACCAAGAGGAGTTAACCCATTTTGTGATGAATGGAAGTGTCTAAAACCCCCTCTCAAGGAGTATGGAACCCTGATGTTACCTGATTCATTTGCAAAGATCCAAGAGGATTTCACAGCCAAGCTAATTAAGACCACTCAAAACCTCAGAATTACTTATTCTTAGTCACCACTCTAATTGTGTTAATTGATCAAAGCAAAATTCTCAACACCTGAATGTCTTCCTAGTACCTTTTACTGGCTTTGTAATTGTGTTTAATTTGATTAAAGTCAGCGGGTAATTTGCACACTATTAGCAATCATATTACAAGATGCTAAGTTGCTACTTGTTTCCCCCTTCTGCTTTCATTTGGTAACTTAATGGATCTAAATCTTCCTACTGGTTGCTTATAGGCCGTTTCATTTGCTACCATCCTTCTCCCCCTTTTCATTAGATTCTTCAAGGATTTCAGAGTTCTAAAGTGCCCAAATATTACTAAGAGTTTGCCAAATACTGTCTGTTGAGGATGATGTTTACATTTTTAATCTCCCCAGAATATGGAATTTTGCCTTGGCCAATATTTTGAATTTTAAGGCTGAGATTAGGCTAACAGTGTCTTAATGGGGTTTTTGGTCAGGCCTCTTCATATTCCATTTGAAGCAGAGAATAAAAGCCAAATTTCCTCTACCTGGTACATTCTGGCAAAAAAGTGGGGGGAAAACGTTGGCTTGCGAGGGCCATTTTTGCCAAAATATAGGTTATCATCCTCTTAGCAGCAATTAACACTGAAAGAAACATTAGAATTATGCATGTTTTTCACTTTAAATTCAAGTTTTAAATCAGCCACCCCCATGTTGAGAACCGATAGTTGAATTTGAGCCACCCCCATATTGAGGATCAACAGCCCTTTGACAATCTGTTTCTGTAGCCCTTTCTAGGACACCGTGTAGATCCTCTTACAAACAGTAGCATCTCTTCTTTTCCTTCCCCTGGATAGAAGCAGGCAGTCTAATTTCCATCCAGCCATTCTCAGAGGGGTTCATTTTTCAGTCCCAAGTGGATATCCAAATAGGTAATCTCAGATTTGGGAACAATTTCAAGAGAGAAATGTAATGAGTTTTCCCTGTCATGCAATGGAATTTCATTAGTGCCAGGCTTGCCCCAGGAAGCTTATGAAGATGGAGAGGTCTACACTTTAGCAGCAGGACATTGACCAAGAAGGTAAGTCAGCTTCTAAGGCCTTCTGGATTGATTGGCCAGGAAAGCTCAGAGTAGGGAATATCTTCAGTTGTTATTTCATGATGACATCCACATATAAAAACCCCTGAAGATGCTACAAATGAAAGATGTCAGAATCTAAGCAACATGGCAGTCATTTAATAAAATCTACATGGGTGCCTCAAGTTGAACTCACTTGTTAATGGTGACTTCTCAGTCTATCCCCAAATTAAAATATATCCTCTAAGTGTTACAAAAATTTAAAATCATCATAAACTAGTTACTCGGCTCAGAGTTCTGATAGTGAAGCAAAGTGCAGTTCCCTCCTTCTCTCACCTCCTAACTGGAACATGATCTTTATCAAATCGTAGATACCACAGTGTACTGAAATTGACATACAGCCTACCGGCCACATTTGATAAGGCAGAAATGTCCTTTACAAATCTGAATGTGGCCTTTTTCATCTGACATCACTATACTCCTTCACCTTGCTTGCCTAAGGGGAAAAATGCTATACTTGAAGGACTTTTCTTATGGGTTTACATCTCACTGGCTGTTGGTCTGATATCTTGCTCACCCAATGAGAATGCAAAAAACACAGACCAAAGGCCTATTAACTGTTCCCCTTGCTCATTCAGTGCCCTCTGAGAGCAGAGCTCATCAGCTGGCCTGCCAGTTATCTCTGCCATAGATACTGATTTAAAAGGTATAGGACAAGGTTTCGAAACTCAGTAAGGCTTATCAGGGAAGAAGGGAAAGAGCAATATGTAACTGTTGCAGGGCATCAGCTACCAATTTCTCACTAGAGGAGGTAACTTCAGTTCAGGCCCTAATCCAGCCCAGTACCAGCCTCAGTTGTGAGGTTGGCCCAGAGGTACTGTTAGCTCTTAAAGAGAAGTATGTGCAGTGACTGAGCTTCTGGACAGAAGCTTGAACCTGAGAAGAGGTGCACAGGGGTAAAAAATAGGTCCTATCTTTGTTTCTCAAACAAGATAGTTGTCTTCGAAGGTCTGAAAGTGTTGATACCTTGATGGGTTTTGCCTTGAGCAGGGCTCCTGTGAAGAAGCCCTTTTTGGAAAAAGCACCAAAAATCTGTCAGCAGGTTATGTTAATCCTCCTTTCTCTCTCCAGTTGGAAAGAACCACTTGACGTTCTAAATAACTGAAATAAGATCAGATTGGTTTATTGCTTCTGCTTGGATACAGACAGGAGAAGAGCAAGTCTGAGCACCTGGGGTGGGTGGTGGATGAGGAGGACTATGGAAAGGGGAGGAGTGCCTCAAAGCTGCTGTTCAGCAATGGAGGGACAATGAGGAAGGCAGGCATCAAGAAGCGCAGCTCTGATCAAGCGGGAATGATGGCCGCCCTGCATGGGTCCTTCTCTCTCCTCCTAGGATTCCCCCCTTATCTTCTCCTATACTCTGGTCCCAGCTGAGGAAGGAGAGTGAAGCTGAGCTGGAAGTGTTTTTTATGAATGTCCCACTGATTTAAGCACTGCAAGTTTAGAGTGTAGTTTTGCCTATGTGTGAGGCTTTTCTCTATGATGACATCCTGTTCATGAACTCTGACAATGGAAGGAGAGCAGATCACTTCACTATCACACACCTAAATGAAGATTCAGCACACTTCACTGAGGTAACCCTCAGCTCAGCTCCCATCCTCCCCAACTACTGAATTTATAAATCAGAGGCAGGACAGTGGAGTCCCAAATTAATAAAAGCCAGACCCAGAAAGTCTTCTTGAATTGTGTCAGTCTCAGAGTTTGCTCTTGAGAATACATTCTGATTTTCTATGCTGGTGGATGGAGCCATCTGGGACAGGTCTGCAGGGATTCAGGGAAAGCGTGGGTAAATTCATCCACTTGGATATCTAAGTGTACGTTAGTTTCCATTTCCAAACCTGCTTCTACTCTGGATAGTACGCTTTTACAAAGCTTATCAGAAAACTGGTCTAGAAGAACACATGCTTTAAAGAGCATTAAAAAGCATGAAGTAAATAGGAGGCCTTCAAACCTCAATAGCAACATTTGTCAACATACGCAAAGGGCTTCTCTTTCAAAAGATATTCTCACATCCACCTCTTAACAACACTAGATAATGGCAATGGGGGAGTGATGCAACGTGTTTAAGCCCCACATATCACCAGAGGCCAACATTTCAACCTTTTCCCTTACCTGAACTTTCCCTGCCTGCTCAAGTAGGCTTATTTAAATGTCATTGCTTGTCCTTTCCCTGACGTCTCTTCTGGCAAATGGCCTAATTAATAAATGGTCAAAAGGCTAAAGAAAGAGAAGAAGAGGCCAAAATAAGCCCACACTTGGATAACCTCTGCCTGGAATATAGGCAAGGAGCCTTTGTAATAACTTCCAGATGAATCATGACATTTTCTCAGGTACCAGCAGGAAAACTGATATCATTCTATTTGCCTTCCACTTCTTCCATCCAGAATCACTGATCTCCGCTGGGGCTGGTAAAAACAGCTTGTTGAGGTCTCTAGTCTCTGGCCATTCTTAGGGATGGTCATTTTATTCCTAAGTGTAACCCCTTCTGGTGTGACCCACGTGTTTTCTGCCAACTCCCCGCAAAGCAGGCCAGGGGAAATTGTCTGGGTGGGACTTCTGATGGGGGACAGCAGGACCTTGGAATCTGTCCCTGAAGATGAGGGGGGTGGGTGGTCCATAATGGGGAAAGGAGGACTGAATAAGATTAGGCTCTGAGGTCTTCCTGGTCTAGACCTATGGAAAGGCTTAGAACCCCCTGATGAGCGCTCTATTTTTGAAGAAAGAAGGTTGTCCCCAGATGGCTCTGTCTCTGATGTGCGCTTTCTACACTGCACTACTGCATCCTGAGTGGTCAGCAGGTTGGCCAAACCTGGTTCTGGAGAAAGGGTGGGTCCCTCGCACATGTGAGATGCAATGGTATCCACTGGTAAGGACTCAATGGCTCCTGTATCTTGCTTTGGCTTTTCTTCCTTTGGGCTTTCCAAGGAGGAGAGAGAATCATCTTTGGTAAGTTTCTGAGAGGTCCCACCAGTGGAGCCAGGTTCCTCTTGGTTCCTCTCCAGGGGCTGAGCCCCACTCTCCTCTGAGCTCTGAGAGGGCAGGGGCTGTGGGATCTGAGTGTACTGAATCTTGGGTGGGATGACTGGGACTGCCCTGGCCTGGCACATTTTGACCATGAAGGAGGTTCTCACAGCTGACACACTCACAGGAGCTGAGTTACGGCGGCCCGTCAGGGCATGAGCAACCATGTCCAGGTCCTGAGAGTCCTGGGAGTAAACCCTCCAGGGGTCTACTTTACCGTGAGATGAGGTCATCCACGTGACCTTTGGGTCTCCTGGCTCAGAGAGCTGCACTTCAGGTGACCCAAATGAGGCTGCATTCTCAAACCGGAAGAGGTCAGTGATGGGAACGGTGGAGTCCAAGTTGAGAGACGAAGGCCTATTTTTCCCCTTCGGGGCCCCACCCTCACTGCTCTTGAGCTGAAACTTAGGGGGATGCTCTCCAGGTGAGGTGTGGTCCTGCACACCAGGTGAGTTCTCCTTGCTGCTTTCTGGCTCAGGATCACCACCATGCTCAACTTGAGGGTTGTGTGGCCCCAAGTGTGTCCCCAGTTCCTTTCCTTCTGCTAGACCGACAGGGCTGGATTCTGCTGATGTGGGCTGCAAACCACCTGGTGCCTTCTGCTTAGGAGGAACCTCTGTCCTTTTCAGGCCAGAGAACTCTTGAAAGGACCTCATGGCTTTCTCATCCCACCCAGTAATCTCACTCCTGGGTGCCAAGGGCTGCAGGGGATTGGAATTCCTCTTTGCTTCAAGATCAGCACAGCTGCTGGAGGAGGAACCCTCGAGAGTCCACTGGCTCTTAACCATAGTTTTGCCATCTAGAGAATGGCTCTGGCGAAGGCTGGGCCTGTGAGAAAGCCTCTTTTCTAGTCGGTGGGCCTGGGGGCCCTGCATCTGAGTCTCTTGTACATCTTTAAGGGTGGGTGAGTGCAGGGGACTTGTCACCCACTGGGGCTCCTCCCAGGGCTCCACCATCTCCAGGCCATGCTGGGCAATGTCTGTCACAGTGTCATCATCATCACAGTCTGAAGGCTCCTGTACTGAGTGGGCTGCATCCTCCTCTCCTTGTGGGGAAATCTCGGCCTCCCTGGTTGGGCTAGGAAAACTAGAGCCTTTGCTCTCAGGAGCAGCACTCTTTGAATTTTGCTTTTCACTTTCTTCTGAAGAGGCCTTGTCTCCCTGACAAAGACTGGGGATCCCAGGGCTGCCTTTGGACTTCAGCTGGTCTGCATATGGATTGGTTCTCAAATTCCCAGATGAGTCTTCTCTCTCAGGGCCACTCTTCAATAGCTGGACTTGAGGTTCCTCCTCTAAAGGTGTTGGAGGGGGAGCAGCAGGTGGGAGCAGAGGAGACAGATTCCCTGGGACTCCCACTTCCATCCTTGCTTGTGGAGAAGACTTCTCCAATGGAACTATTTCCAGAGGAGTCAGGCTGGCGGGGTCTGGGTGCTGGCCCATTTCGGGCTCTGGCTCAGATCTAGGGAGGATGCTGCCTGTCTCTAGCTTTTCTCTATTGGCTGCTGTGGAAGTGCTCAGTGAGCTCTGATTGGTTGGATTCTTAGTCCACTCCTCCAGAGGGGTGGAGACTGGAGCTGGGGTGGAGCTCCCAGGGGGCTCCAGGGAAGCAAAAGGCCCCGGACTAGATTCAAGAATAGGCTGAGTTGGGCTGATCTTTAGAGCAGGTGGTGCCAAGGAGGAGAGTTCCTCCTCAGATTCAATAATTTTCAGCTCCTGTTGAATCTCAGGCCAGATCAGGGCGTTGACCAGATCATCTTCATCCTGAAAAACATCAAGAAACTGATTACACTAGAACCAAAGACTCTGGGTGCAGTTTCCCAGGGAAAGAAGGGTCCGGAGCAGTACCCCGCTGCACTACCCCAGCACACAAAGGATACAGCATTAATGGTAACTGAGGATGTTTATTCATGCTTACAGTGTACCACAACACACATAAAAACGTATTTTCTTAATTGTCCCAAGAACCCTAAAAGATAAATGCTACTGTAATTACTCCCATTTTGGAGATGAGGCAACCTATTTTCAAACAGATTAAACATTTTGCCAGAGTCACACAGCAGCAGATCAAGGTTGAAATCCAGGTTAGTTTACACCAGAACATAAGCACTTAATCCCTGTTTATTGTTGCCAAAACCAACCCAATCCCTGATCTCATATAACTTCAGATTGATCCAATGGTTCATAAGAATGAGGTTCTTCCAATGGAATGAAATGTTAACTCTTGCCCTGACACCTGCTTTCCAAATAAATACAGCTATCCCTTCTTATTACTGAAGAAATACATATTTCACATGGAAAAAAGATATGATACATATTAAAAGAAAAAAGAATGAAAAATAGCAAAATGGGACATCCCTGGTGGTACTTTGGTTAAGAATCCCCCTGCCAATGCAGGGGACATGGGTTCAATTCCTGGTATGGTAAGATTCCAAATGCCATGGGCAACTAACACCTGTGTGCCACAGCTACTGAGCCTAAGCACTGCAACTACCAAGGCCCCTATGCCTAGAGCCCGTGTGCCACAAAAAGAGATGCCACTGCAATGAGAAGCCGTAATGAAGAGTAGCCCCCACTCACCACTATTAGGGAAAGCCCAGGTGCCGCAACAAAAAATAAATAATAATAAAATAGTTGTTCTTTTTTAAACTATAAAATTCTGAGCAAATCAGAAGAGTTTCCATTGCCCTTAGGTTAAGCTCCAAATCCCTTCCAAGCAACCCTGCATCACGTGACCCACGCTTTGCTCTGAGCCTCACTTTCTCTAGTCCATGTTCCCATTCTCCAGCCTTGTTCTTGTTCCTTGAATGTTCTGTGCTCTTTCCCATTTCAGATTCATGGCACATCTTACTCTTTCTGCCCGGGAGTCTCTCCCTCCCTATTCTGCTCCCTACCCTTTCTCCTAGCTTAAGTTCTGAATAGAAATATCTGTTCTTCAGAGATGCCTTCCCTGACCCCCATGAGCCCCCTCCTCCCACTGACTAGGTTGGACCCTCCTGTGACATGCTCCCACAGAAGCCATACTTCCATAGCATCCTAGAAAAGACTTGGTTCATGATCTTTCTATCTGTTAATCTGTCAGCTCCAAGAAGACAGAGATGGTGATCATCTTGTACACTGTAGTGATCCCAGTGCTCAGCAGTGTCTCACATAATATAGGTATTTAATACATGTTTTTAAATGAATGAATGAATTGCTGCTTTTACTTGTTCTCATGAATCCAGCCTGGTTCTCCTAGCATAAATTTCATCTGCTTCTCAAAGCAATGTCATTCCTACTTTATCCCTCCCAGAATTCAATCCCCCAAATAATCTTTGCATCTTTCTCCTTCTACAAATACAAACATACCTTACAGGAACCCTTAATCAGCCCTCCGGAGGCCACTGTGGTGGCCCTGCACTGCCCTAACTTCTAGCCCATAAGCCTTTTATACCCCTCTCAGAGACCAAGTTTCTGAAAGCTACTTAAAAGGCAAAGTTCTTTTCTCCTCTGGCATACTCCTCCAGGTCACACTCAGGTCACCAGAGCTATTTCCCAAATGCAAGACTCCTTTCTCGGTGTCCCTGGAAAACCTCCTCAAACTTAGCTCAAGCAATGATATCCCTTCCCCCAGAACCTTGGAAAATCCCACCTCTGAAAGGTGGAAAAGGTTCAGTATGCTCTGGCATCATGTTTAAAGTTCTCCAGAGCCATAGGAGGAAGGAATAGATCCTAAACAGCTTATAGAAGACTTCTATAAACAAGCATAGATAACTGTCTATCCAGAATGTCTGGAAGAAGAGAGCTGGACCCCATGAGTGGTCATCATGTTTGGGACCAGGACATGACAAGCAGGTTTTGTCCTGCTTTCTGGATTGAATGTCATTACATTCCCAGGACAAATTACTGATTTATGGTGACTTCAGGTCAGAAATATTTAGAGCTGAGTTTGTCCTAGGGAATTTGAGCTGAATGGTTACTTATCATCACCACAGGACCCCTGAAAAGTTCACTGCAAAAAAAAAAAAAAAAAAATCCCAGACCTGATTAGAATGTTGTGCCCTAAAGTCTCTTTGGCAGAAACTGGTTCTTCAAACAAATAAACAAACAGCAACAAAAAGCTTCAAAGTGTACCAAGAGCCCTTGAGAAAAAGAAGACCCTACTGACTGGACCAGGCAGTGAGTCTACCTTACCATCTCATGGAGAAACACTGCTTCGGCTCTGGCCCCGGGGTTCTCCTGCAGAGCACTGGCCGCCACCTGGCTGGTCTCGCCACTCTCCTCCACCACCTTCTCTGCATCCAGCTTCTTCTCTAATTCACTTGAATGCTGAGAACCTAGGGGGCTTTCTGAGATTTTCTTCTCCTCCACTTGGGTGCCTGGCTCCAGGGGAAGGCCTTTGCTGCATTCCAGTGTTCTCACCGTGTCTGGTCCTGGCTTGGTATTTTCGAGAGCTGCCTTCTTAGGTACAGATGCTGCAATGAGGATAAGAGTTATCAACTGAAGGAGACTCCATATCAAGAGAGGCTGTTCCCAGCACAGTCATAGTCCTGGACTAGCTCTGCTTCACAAGGATGGAAGGGATTCTCCCAGCTCACTACTTCCTCATATTCTTTACCCTTTCCTCCTATCAATGATCTTTCCTCAGATTCCAGAGTCTCAGACTGCTGTAAGTGGGAGGGACCTTGAAGATCATCTAGCCCAGTTGTTTTCAGCTGGGAACCATTTAGTCTTCCCCTCTACAGGGGACATTTGGCAATGTCTGGAGGCACTTCTGGTTGTCTGCAACCAGGTGGGGGAAGTGGCTACTGACATCTAGTGGGTGGAAGCCAGGAACACTTCTAAATATCCTACAAAGCATAACACAGCCCCCCACAAGGAGTTACCCAGTCCAAAATGTCAATAGTGTTGAGGCTGAGAAACCTGGTACTAATCCAATCTTTTGCTTGCTGTCTAAGGTCACAGAAATCTGTTATTTACACCAAGCTACAAAGATGTATTATGATTATGACTGCAGCTTCCTATGTGACTCTTCTCAGGGATTACCTGCACATTCACTTGGATATATATTTACATCTAAAGTGATTAAGCTCTGATCTTAAACAGTAGAGAAAGACAGTAGAGGAAGCAGACCTCATGTTTGGCCCCTACTGCCTTTCATGAAGATGGTCCTATTTTACCATAAAAGGCTGTTTCCACAGTGTAGGATAAAGTCTCCATACCTTGCATAGTGCTAGTTATATAGCAGATCCTCCGTGATATTATTTGCATTGCAGTTAAAGAAGCCTGAGTTCAAATGTTAGTTTCTCAATGAATCTTGTAATCTTCATACATGGCATAATACTATATAATAATATACTACAGGGCTGTTGTGAAGATAAAGATTAAGGAGGCAAAGCACCTGGTATAGAGTCTGACATAGAGTACAAGCTCAGTAAAGTTTATTGATTAAGAACAAATTCTTTTCATTGCCACTGGTTATGCTGGTGACTTAACTCAAGACTTCTGACCACAATGATGGCCTTGAAGCTCAGTCAGACCCAGTAACAGCATCCTAATAACACTTCAGACCTGACAATAGTGCTGTTTTCTCCTGCCCATCACTTAGCAGGCTTGTTTTTTGAAATTTAATTTAGTTTTTGAATATATAAAACAACTACAGAGTTGAAAAGTTAAAATTATATGAAACAATGTCCTCAGAAAAGTTTAGCTTTCATCCCTGTGTTGCTTCCAGTCTGTTCCACACCCTCACTGTCTTCTATGGATAACCATTTTTATTAGTTTCTGGGTTATTCTGCCATAGTTCATTTCTGCAGAGATAAGCAGATACTTGTACCATCTATCTTTTATTCCCCACCTTTATTACACAAATGTGTAATATGATCTATATTACACATGTGATCTATACTGTTCTTGCTTTGCATTTTTTCATTTAAGAACCTATCTTGAAGTCTATGCCATGTTAGTATGTAACAAAATTGACTGTTCTTTAGGATGTGGGCTTCCCTTGTGGCTCAGCTGGTAAAGAATCCACCTGCAATGCAGGACACCTGGGTTCGATCCCTGGGTTGGGAAGATCCCCTGGAGAAGGGAAAGACTACCCAGTCCAGTATTCTGGGCTAGAGAATTCCATGGACTGTATAGTCCATGGGGTCGTGAAGAGACGGGCATGACTGAGCAACTTTCACTTTCTTTAAGATGTGGCTGAGTTTGAGTTCCCCTTAGAATAGAGCCTTAGTCAAGGTCCTGGCAGCAGGCAGCTTATTTGAAAGGTGAGTCCCTGGAAACAGGAGTGAGGAGGTGCGACAGAGATGGAGGAAATGTCAATAAAGTGGTTATCACAACCAGAGCAACTAGAATGCAGTCCTTGGTGACCCTCTGAAGAGCCATAAGGAAATGTGCCCCATAGTTATTCCACCAAGGGGGCAGCAGGCTCATTAGACCACTGACTCCCATCGCCTACTGGTTGAGAGCTGCCTCACTTAAACTCCACACTTCTGGACTTTCCTGAGCAAGGGCTGGGTAAGTGTCTCCCTTCAGAAAAAGCCCCGAGGCAGAAAACCAGAAACACAAGGCAGACACTTGAGAGAGAATACCATATGTGTGCAAAGAAACTGTCCCTCGCAGATGGATAAGAGTTTGAGGAAGTGGTGCAAGGCTCACAAAGCTATGAACCCCATGGAATTCAACAATGGGAATGCATCCTAGTTATTCAATCCATCTCCTAAAGATGACATTTGAGTTGTGTCCTGTCTTTTGCTATTATAAATAATGCCATGATATGCATACATATTTTGTGCTTGTGCAGCTACTTATTTAGGACAAATTCTTGGAAGTGAAACCTCTGGGTAAAAGGGTAATGCATCAGTGATTTAAAAAAAAATATTTTCTTCCCCTTTTACTAAGATCTCTTAGTTGGATGTTGGCCAGTGTCTCTTTTTGCAAAGCTTGGGCTCTTCCACTTGTTGACCACAGACTCTTAAAGCGAGGAGTGGAAGAAAGGCCTGCATTACATGTGAGCTTGTTCAGATCACTCTCTGTCCTGCTCAAAGCCCTCCTCACTCTGGCCCAGCCACATGTCTACTCTCCTCCCACTCCCTGGGGTAGGCACTGAGCAGACCCAGTACCCCTGACCAGCCTTATATTGCCCTGCTCTGGTCCTTCCTGAGACTCAAACCTTCCCCATTTCAAGATATTAATCTAATAACATATCGTTCGGGGCCTCCCCAGACCACGCTCTCCTTCTCCATTTCCTACAGCAGTCACTGTTATTACCTGTGTGTGGCTAAGCCATCAGCTTACCATTTTCTTTCCACTAGTATGTGACGCCCATCCCTGGGTTAAGCTTATCAGCACAGAGGCAGTACCTATGTCACGAAACTATCATGTAAAGGACTAGGAGTCCAGTACTTGTTGTGACTGGATACTTGTAAGCTATAAAGGAGTCTCTGTAGCTCAAAAGAGGAGGAGGGGCATTGTCAGATTGCCAGCATGGGATGCTTTATATATGAAGTGGGTGACCATGGAGATAGAGACTTCTAATGTCCCCTAGTATCCTTTCTCTTCCTCATTTTGAAATAGAACCATCTCAGCCACTCAAGTTTAGCTAAGTATCTGACCTTCCATCCAGTCAGCCACTCTTCTCAGCCTCCCTTGAAGGTCAGCATGGCCATGAGAGTTTTGGCAGATGGGATGGAAGTAGAGTCTGGCCAAAAGTAGAACAATGGGTTTGAGCAGAGTGATTAAAACTTTGAATCAGGTTACTTGGAAAACTGTCTTAATTCTTTTTCTTTTATCTATTGCTATTGCCAGAAGAAATAAAAAATAATATATTAAGGAAGGTGAAGTTCTTCATTTGGAATAATTATGAAAGAAGGTAATTAGAACCGATGTTAACCTAACCCCACCAGAGACAAAGGTGAGCCCCCCACCCGCCCCGCCATGTCCCTGAAACTTTTGGCATCTCCCTCTGGCCGCTGGTCCTAGATTCACATGGCTTCCTCTTATAAGGTCCCTCATTCTGCCCTGGCTGTCACTAGTCACAGTCAGGGAAGCAGGCTGGAGCCTCCCTCAGTGTCTTTCCAAGACCAATTTGATACAGACTGAGTATTCTAATTTATAGACAGATGGAAGGAGAGAGGGGAAAGAAAAGGTAACATATTGTCTGCCAAAGACCCCTTGGGGTCTGGGGACCCTCTCTTTTAAGAAGGACAACCAGTCACATAAAAGCCTTTAGAAACACTTTTTTCCTCAAAGGTTTCACTTCCTCTTCTAGCCCTCACCCTGTTCCACCCAAACCAGCCCATAGAGCATTTTCCAGACAGAGTATCACTTAACACCCCTGAGTTTTTACTCCTCTTACACCCCATCCTGAAGAGAAGGGAGGAGAATGTTTACTGAGCGTCCCCTGAGGGCCACACTCTAAGCAGGCATTTCATGAACAATCTCCAGTGCAGAACTCATCCCAGCCCTTGAGACAGGAGTCATCTCCGCTCTGCAGAAGAGAAACAGGCTCAGAGATACCAACCAGCTCTCATGCTGCCCCAAAGTGATGAAGCTCAAATCTTGACCTTTCCAGCTGGAGTCCAATATCTATACATTTCTCATAATGGTCCAGTGCCTCTCAGTGCAGGACACCCTTTTCCATATCTTCTGCATTAAAAAGTCCTACACATTAATGAAGGCCCAAATGTCACCACTTCTGAGAAGGATTTCTGGAATCCTCCTGAGAGGACTGCTTCATGCTATTGATCTCTTTTCTGAGCCCTCTTTCATAATACTTTGGGAACTTATGCACTCCCTCATTCAAAAAGGCCAATGGAGCATATATCCAGACAAAACTACAATTAGAAAAGATACATACACCCTTACATTCATAGCAGCACTATTCATAATAGCCAAGATATGGAAAACCTAAATGCCCATCAACAGATGAAAGGATAAAGGAGATGTGATACATATGTACAATGGAATACTACTCAGCCATAGAAAAGAATGAAATAATGCCATTTGCAGCAACATGGATGCAACTAGAGATTATCATCCTAAGTGAATTAAGTCAGAAAGAGAAAGACAAATACCATCTGATGTCACTTGTATGTGGATATTACTTGAATATGGAATCTAAAATATGATACAAATGGGAACCTCCCTGGCAGTCCAGTGGTTAATATTTCACCTTCCATGGTAGGAGGTGTGGGTTCAATTCCTGGTTGGGGAACTAAGATCCCACATGCCTTGTGGCCAAAAAACCAAAACATTAAACAGAAACAATATTGTAACAATTCAATAAAGACTTTAAAAATGGTCCACTTCAAAAAAAAAAAAATCTTTAAAATATGACACAAATGAATCTGTCTACAAAACAGAAACAGACTCGTGGGCATAGAGAACAGACTTATGCCTGCCAAGTGGGAGGGGTTTTGGGAGGATGGGGTTAGCAGATATAAACTTTTATATATGGAATGGACAAACAACAAGGTCCCACTCTATAGCACAGATAACTATATTCAACATCCTATGACAAACTTTAATGGGAAAGAATATTAAAAATGTATATGTATGTATAACTGAATCACTTTGCTGTACAGCAAAAATTAACACTATAAATCAACTATACTTCAATTTAAAAAATAAAATCTCAAAAAAGAAAAAAAAAAAAAATGCCCAAGGAGGGTGTCAGGCTACTTCTACCAGTTGACCCTGTGCAGCAGGAGGGTGCAGGGCTTCAGTTTCCCTTCCTAGCCTGTGAGCTTGCTGGGGGAAGGGATTGCATTTTAAGAATCTTTGTAACCCTACAGCCTGTAGCAAACATGAGTGGGAGCATGGCAGAATGCTTGGATTTTTTAAAAGTCTGGATTAAAATCCTGACTTTTATATATCCTTGCTAGGAGCCCTCAGGCAAGTTAACAAATTCCTCTCTAAGCAAACGGGGATAACAGTAACTGTATAATAACCTCAAGGAGTTGTTGTGAGGAGAAATGAGATAACACATGTAGAACACTTAGGACAGTGCCTGACGTCATGATAAGTAATCAGAAAAAGTTAGCTAATATTAATTGAAATAGAAATATTCTTAAAGCACAATGAGAATCTGTTGGTTTGTCTCTCAGTCATCCTTTCCTCTGAGGTTCTCATTACTTCCCTTTTGTGTTGCTCACAGTTGGTTGTTGGTTCTCACTCCAGAGAGGGCCCAGAGACTCAAGCTTGGCCAATCTTAGAATCCTATTCGTCCAGCCACAGTGACTGGCCCAAGGTTGGGCGTGTGACCCAAGCAGACCCAATCAGAGTCCTCGCTGTGTCTGATACAAGGAAATTGAGAGGCAGATGCTCCTTCTCATTGCTAAGGTTGCTAGCCATGTTCCCGGCAGACGTGAGGAAGAAATTTTGGATGGGTGGATGGAGAGATTGTGTCTGGAAGAGCTGAATCCCCAATTCCAGCTCTGCATTCCATTCCGTGAGCTTCCCTCCCCTTCCTTCTCACTATGTGAATGAATAAAATAATAACAAGTCACATTTACATAGTACTTGTTATGTACTAAACCCTGTTCTGAGAGCTTTACATGTATTAACTAACATTCACAATTTAATATTCATTAACATTATTCCCATTTTACAGATCAAGAAGCTGAGGCATGGAGTGGTTATATAAACTTATTGAAGACTGTACAGCAAGATGGCTGAACTTGGACTTGTAACCAGGCAGTCTGGCTCCAGAGCCCATGGTCCTAACCACTTCACTACATTGTCTTGCAACAAGAGAATGTTTAAGTCTGGTTTTTCCTCTCTTGCAATGGAAAGAGACCCTCTCCTCCCGTTTTACCTGTAGAAGTCTCAGTGCTCAGTGGCTTCTCCTCTTCGGGCCAATCTCCACTCTCTGAGCCCTGGAAAGAAAACTCTTCCAGGCTGGAAAGAGACTGTAGCTCTTTTGGGGGGGTTCTGCATGGGGTGCTGTTGGTGCTGATGACAGCTGACACGCGGAGTGGCACAGACACGGCGAAGGGCTTGGAAATGTTCAGGGCCTTGCGCTGGTGACGGGGAGAAGGCTCCATTTGGAAGAGGCTGCTGGTAAAGACAGATCTGCTGGGGCTGTCATTTGAGGTGTAGAACATGCCCAGCATCTTCGGGGCTGTTTGCTCACTCTCGGGATCTTCGATGGGTCGGAACACCTTCAGCTGCTCAGGTGGGGCCCGGGCCTGGGCGCCCTGGAGCTGGCTTCCGTCTCCGCTCACATCAAAGCCCCCCTCCGCCCCTGCCGGCATCCCCTCCTGGCCCCATTCACCCTCCTGCTTGCTGAGGTCACAGGAGCTGCCAGTGCTAGTAGAGTGCATTTTCGCTGCCGGGATGAAAAATCCACCAGTGGTGACAGTTCGACTGAAATTTCCTTTGGTTTCCTTCCCTAGCGAAAGAGCAAACAAACCTGGTCAGCAGCCTGGGTACAGGCTTCACTGCAGAGACTTCCAGGAAGGGCTGGCACACAATACTTGAATACTGGAAAGATTGGAAAGACACAGCATGCTAATAAGGGTATGTTGTTGTTGTTTAGTCACTAAGTCGTGTCCCACTCTTTTGTGACCCATGGACTGTAGCCCATCAGGCTCCTCTGTCAAAGGGATTTCCTAGGCAAGAATACTGCAGTGGGTTGCCATTTCCTTCCACTGGGAATCTTCCTGACCCAGGGATGGAACCTGTGTCTCCTGCACTGGCAGGCAGATTCTTTACCACTGAGCCAGCAGGGAAGCTCATCAATAATGGTATAGCTATCCTAATAAAGACAGGTACATAACATTTGGTTGACAAGAAGAAACATGTGCACAGAATTTTGTTGATATCTTGATAGAATCTTCTGCTATTATGTCACATGTATCATAGTCAAACCTATGGTTTTTCCAGTAGTCATATATGGATGTAAGAGTTGGACCATAAAGAAGACTGAAAGTCGAAGAATAGATGCTTTCAAATTGTGTGCTGGAGAAGACTCTCTTAAGAGTCCCTTGGACTGCAAGGAGATCAAACCAGTCAATTCTAAAGGAAATCAACCCTGAATATTCACCAGAAGGACTGATGCTGAAGCTGAAGCTCCAATACTTTGGACACCTGATGTGAAGAGTCGACTCACTGGAAAAAGACCCTGATGCTGGGAAAAGTGGAGGGCAGGAGGAGAAGGGGATGACAGAGGATGACATAGTTGGATGGCATCACCAACTCAATGGACATGAATTTGAGCAAACTCTGGGACAGGGAAGGACAGGGAAGGATAGTGAAGGACAGGGAAGCCTGGCATGCTGCAGTCCATGGGGTCGAAAAGAGTCAGACAAGACTGCGCAACTGAACAACAACACATGTATCTGATAGCTAGATACAGGTAGAGCAGTTTCCAAAAGAAAGATACTGCTGAAATGGCTAAATGGAACAGTCATCCACCGCGCATTAAATGTAGATCATGAAAAAATAAAAAGATGATGGGAGATGACAAAATGATGTTTGCTCAAAATGAAGGTGAAGGCAAAAAGGCCAAAATAATAAGAGTCTTGTTTCATTTTAAAACTTTAAAACTTATTAAGTTTTCTCTGGCAGATGGACCCAGTCAGGGGTTAGATTTCCCAGCAAGGGAAAGAGATGCTGTCCTCAGCTAGACCTTTCCGCCTTTTCCCAGGCTTCTTCCTGCTGATTCAGAGGCTCAGAAACTAGAAATGTAAATTAAATAAATGTTAGAAAGCACAGTTGTGAGGAGTGAGTTCCTGACTGACTTAGAAGTGAAGGCAAAAAAAGTCTGTATGGGAAATAACGAAGCTGAGGGGACAACAACTGAATTGCCCGAGATGTGGAAAAGAATTCTCACAAAGTGCTACATCTTAGATAACATTGGATTTAAAAACCTATGGGACATTGTAAAAGCAGTGCTAAGGGGAAGATTCATAGCAATACAGGCTCACCTCAAGAAACAAGAAAAAAGTCAAATAAATAACCTAACTCTACACCTAAAGCAACTAGAAAAGGAAGAAATGAAGACCCCAGGGTTAGTAGAAGGAAAGAAATCTTAAAAATTAGGGCAGAAATAAATGCAAAAGAAACAAAAGGGACCATAGCAAAAATCAACAAAGCCAAAAGCTGGTTCTTTGAGAAGACAAATAAAATTGACAAGCCATTAGCCAGGCTCATCAAGAAACAAAGGGAGAAGAATCAAATCAACAAAATTAGAAATGAAAATGGAGAGATCACAACAGACAACACAAAAGTACAAAGGATCATAAGAGACTATTATTAGCAACTCTATGCAAATAAAATTGACAACTTGGAAGAAATGGATAAATTCTTAGAAAAGTACGATTTCCCAAAACTGAACCAGGAAGAAACAGAAAATCTCAACAGACCCATCACAAGCATAGAAATTGAAACTGTAATCAGAAATCTTCCAACAAACAAAAGCCCAGGACCAGATGGCTTCACAGCTGAATTCTACCAAAAATTTAGAGAAGAGCTAACACCTATCCTACTCAAACTCTTCCAGAAAATTGCAGAGGAAGGTAAACTTCCAAACTCATTCTATGAGGCCACCATCACCCTATTACCAAAACCTGACAAAGATGCCACAAAAAAAGAAAACTACAGGCCAATATCACTGATGAACATAGATGCAAAAATCCTTAACAAAATCCTAGCAAACAGAATCCAACAACATATTAAAAAGATCATACATCATGACCAAGTGGGCTTTATCCCAGGGATGCAAGGATTCTTCAATATCTGCAAATCAATCAATGTAATACACCACATTAACAAATTGCAAAATAAAAACCATATGATTATTTCAATAGATGCAGAGAAAGCCTTTGACAAAATTCAACATCCATTTATGATAAAAACCCTCCAAAAAGCAGGAATAGAGGGAACATACCTCAACATAATAAAAGCTATATATGACAAACCCACAGCAAACATTATCCTCAATGGTGAAAAACTGAAAGCATTTCCCCTAAAGTCAGGAACAAGACAAGGGTGCCCACTCTCACCACTACTATTCAACATAGTTTTGTAAGTTTTGGCCACAGCAATCAGAGCAGAAAAAGAAATAAAAGGAATCCAGATTGGAAAAGAAGAAGTAAAACTCTCACTGTTGCAGATGACATGATCCTCTACATAGAAAACCCTAAAGATTCCACCAGAAAATTACTAGAGCTAATCAACGAATATAGTAAAGTTGCAGGATATAAAATTAACACACAGAAATCCCTTGCATTCCTATACACTAACAATGAGAAAACAGAAAGAGAAATTAAGGAAACAACTCCATTCATCATTGCAATGAAAAGAATAAAATACTTAGGAATATATCTACCTTAAGAAACAAAAGACCTATATATAGAAAACTATAAAACACTGATGAAAGAAATCAAAGAGGACACAAATAGACGGAGAAATATACCGTGTTCACGGATCGGAAGAATCAATGTAGTGAAAATGAGTCTACTACCCAAAGCAATCTATAGATTCAATGCAATCCCTATCAAGTTACCAACGGTATTCTTCAGAGAACTAGAACAAATAATTTCACAATTTGTATGGAAATACAAAAAACCTCGAATAGCCAAAGCAATCTTGAGAAAGAAGAACAGAACTGGAGGAATCAACCTGCCTGACTTCAGGCTCTACTACAAAGCCACAGTCATCAAGACAGTATGGTACTGGCACAAGGACAGAAATATAGATCAATGGAACAAAATAGAAAGCCCAGAGATAAATCCACGCACCTATGGACACCTTATCTTCGACAAAGGAGGCAAGAATATACAATGGAGAAAAGACAATCTCTTTAACAAGTGGTGCTGGGAAAACTGGTCAACCACTTGTAAAAGAATGAAACTAGAACACCTTCTAACACCATACACAAAAATAAACTCAAAATGGATTAAAGATCTAAACGTAAGACCAGAAACTATAAAACTCCTAGAGGAAAACATAGGCAAAACACTCTCCGACATAAACCACAGCAAGATCCTCTATGATCCACCTCCCAGAATATTGAAAATAAAAGCAAAAATAAACAAATGGGGCCTAATTAAAATTAAAAGCTTTTGCACAACAAAGGAAGCTATAAGCAAGGTGAAAAGACAGCCTACAGAATGGGAGAAAATAATAGCAAACGAAGCAATGGACAAACAATATCAAAAATATACAAGCAACTCCTGCAGCTCAATTCCAGAAAAATAAACGACCCAATCAAAAATTGGGCCAAAGAACTAAACAGACACTTCTCCAAAGAAGACATACAGATGGCTAGCAAACACAGGAAAAGATGCTCAACATCACTCATTATCAGAGAAATGCAAATCAAAACCACAATGAGGTATCATTTCACGCCTATCAGAATGGCTGCTATCCAAAAGTCTATAAGCAATAAATGCTGGAGAGGGTGTGGAGAAAAGGGACCCTCTTACACTGTTGGTGGGAATGCAAACTAGTACAGCCACTATAGAGAACAGTGTGGAGATTCCTTAAAAAACTGGGAATAGAACTGCCATATGACCCAGCAATGCCACTGCTGGGCATACACACTGAGGAAACCAGAATTGAAAGAGACACGTGTACCCCAGTGTTCATCGCAGCACTGTTTATAATAGCCAGGACATGGAAGCAGCCTAGATGCCTAGCAGCAGACAAATGGATAAGGAAGCTGTGGTACATATACACAATGGAATATTACTCAGCCATTAAAAAGAATACATTTGAATCAGTTCTAATGAGGTGGATGAAACTGAAGCCTATTATACAGAATGAAGTAAGCCAGAAAGAAAAACACCAATATAGTATACTAACACATATATATGGAATTTAGTAAATCGGTAAAGATAACCCTGAATGTGAGACAGCAAAAGAGACACAGATACATAGAACAGTATTACGGATTCTATGGGAGAGGGCGAGGGCGGGATGATATGGGAGAATGGCATGGAAGCATGTAAATTATCATATGTGAAACGAATCGCCAGTCCAGGTTTGATGCATGATATAGGGTGCTCAGGGCTGGTGCACCGGGATGACCCGGAGGGATGGGATGGGGAGGGAGGTGGGAGGGGGGTTCTGGAAGGGGAACACATGTACACCCATGGTGGATTCATGTCAATGTATGGCAAAACAAATACAATATTGTAAAGTTAAAAAATAGATAAATAAACTAATTTAAAATAAATTAAAAAAAATAAAATTCTTAAAAACACTCTGTAGGAGAAGTGTAATTATCTCCCTGAACACATGAGGAAACGAGACTTGAGAGGTTAGATAACCTCCCCAACGCCCACGGAAGTGGTGACCTAGCTTTTGAAATATTAAATTCTGCAAAACTGGGCAAGAACTGCCCCCAAGCGGTTTCAGAACCAAGCAAATTGATGAATATAAAGGTGAGAAAATGCTAAAAGGATCGTGTCCGCTTAAAAAGACCTCACTGGATATTTTACAAGTTTAGAATTATTTTTTGAAAGTCATTTCTAAAAGATTTTCTGTTTTGTTTCAAGCTGCCTCATTTATCAATGAGCAAAATATCTTGTATTAAAGGGACTGGAAAGTTACGGTTTAAGTATGGGGGAGTTTAAACAGCCTGCTGCTAAGTCTTGCAAGCTGTAGCAATGCTTGTTAGCTACAAAAAGGCTTGTTAGCTTGTTAGTTAACAAAAACAGAAGTGAGGGCGACAGCATATCAGTCTTTTAAGGCTGAAGCTGTAAGAACCAACATGGTGTGGTGCTGCTTTGGTGATGGGTGTCAACTGGCATGCAACTGTACGCGCGCATCTACTCCAATAAGTGAGGACCAGCTATGTGCCAGGCTGGTGCCATCGGTGTTTATTAATGAATGAAGGAATGAATCTCCCAATTCAAAATCCTGAATTGACAAACACAATGAAGCCAATGCCTATGGAAACACCTAATTCAAAACTCTTCTTTATACTCCAAGAGGGAGCCACTTCTGCCTTAGTTTTCAGGTGTTGACCTATTATCTGCTTCAGGATTGAATGTAAAGAGGCTGTTGTCTCCAGCTATGGTTGGAGGAAGGCTGGAGAAACAGGCCTCTGGGAGAAGGGGCTATGTGAGCATCTGAAGTTTAGGGTCAGGGAGGAATCTGGGCCTGGGAGATTGCATGTGAGCAAGACTGGAGATGAGCAGCTTCTGGGGTTGATGAAACAAGTCCTGTGTGGGGGCACCACTCCTTCAGCTGTAATTCCTAGTTCCCAGTCCAGCTGTGAGATCTTACCTTCCGCAGGCACTGAGCACAGTGAGTCCATGCTTTTAGCAGGTCGGATGGTAGCCTTTTCCACTAAAGACAAAAGAAAAAAACATCCCTGATGAATGCACTTTCGGAGGAAGTGTTTAGAACAATAGGTCAGACTGTAAGTACAAAAGAGAAATTTCTTTGAGAAAATTTTTCAAGTATTTATAAATTTCCCCTTTGGAAAACATTCCCCATACCTCTTTAGATGTTCCCACTTTCTTTAGGGGACTGACCTTATAAAAATAGGGCAATTATAGATCAAAGGTTTATTAACATTTTATAGATAAAGGTAGATTACAATTTTGTCACAAAGCTCTGAGCCAATGAGGAGTCCTGAACCCAATTTTACTTTACAGAAAAGATTCAAAGATTCGTCCATGCGGTAGAACCCATGGGGCTCCAGGTAACACCTCCTAGATGATGGGCCAGGCAGCAGGATTCTTGACTGTAGCCACATTGATCAACAACCAGAAATTTAGTACAACAGGTGACAGGGCCCAGGGAACTTTCCCCACTGTCTCTCATGCGTCACCTTTTCCCCGTGGGTCACCCTTCTCCCACAAGCAGCTCTGCTTCTTGAGGTCCACAGTCTGGTTGCTCTCCTAAAGCTCTCACTCACCAACCTCACCCTGGAGCAGATCCCAACCAAACAAACCTTTTTTGAGCACCTGCTATGTGCCTGAAGGACTCTATGCATCTTTGTAAGCCACTTAAGCAGGTTTTCAGAAGAGTGTGAAAATTTATTAGTCCATGTATAGGCACAGGCATTTTCACAAAATCACTTCTTTTCAGGAAGCCAAACTGGCTGGAAGGTAGTTCCTTCCAGGTCAAACTTGCTAGGATGGGGAGAGGGCAATTTAGAAGCTGGTCAGGGTTTCTAAAGTAACTCTTTAGAAGTGGCTTTAAGGTAACTCTGGATCCAGACACATCAGACTTTGAATACCAATTCTCCCACAGTTGGGCTCAGATAAGCAGCTTACCTTTTTGAACTTTCATTTTTTTTGGCATGAAAAGGAAGAAAAGTAGAGCTGTTATGAGGATGAAATGAGTAATGCATATAAAGTAGGTTATATTAATCTGGAATCAAGTAAATGCTCAAGAAGTCATTATTGTTTATTGTTGTTGATGTTATCCAAGATAAACCAGGGCTCAGAAACAAGGGAGAACCCAGGAGATGTTTCTAAAAGAAGCACTCAGAGGTGCCCTAACCCCAGTTGGGTCCTAACTCACACTTGTTTAATCCCTCTTTCAAAGTTCCTTTTTTCCTTCTTGATCCACATCCTGCTTCTTTTGAGAGGCTCTGAATTAACCCCTTAGCCTCTCGGGCGCGGAGCTTCTCTGCCTGGGGCCCACTGGGCTCTGGAAGGACTTAGCAGTGGTGATGCCACGACTGCCTTTCACCGCCTTCCTTTCAGAAGCAAGCAGAATTCTCATCCTTCGAAGACTGACTCTTCCCACAAGTTTACAAAATGACTTCTAAAACTCCCTGGCCATTGGGACTTCCCTGGTGGTCCAGTGGTTAAGAATCCACCATCAAATGTAGGAGACATGGGTTTGATCCCTGGTGGGGGAACTAAGATTCATATGCTGTGGGGCAAAGAAGCCTGCTTGCTGCAACAAAGAGCCTGTATGCCACAACAACCAAGACTCGATGCAGCTAAATAAATAAATATTTAGAAACAAACAAACAAAAAATCTTGCCTGGCAAGGCTCCTCTCATTCGTGTATTCATTTTTTGTTTTGGCTACACTATACAGTTTGCATGGTAGCTTCCCTGGTGGCTCAGCTGATAAAAGAATCCGCCTGCAATGCGGGAGACCTGGGTTCGATCCCTGGGTTGGGAAGATCCCCTGGAGGAGGGCATGGCAACCCACTCCAGTATTCTTGCCTGGAGAATCCCCATGGACAGAGGAGCCTGGCGGGCTACAGTCCATGGGGTTGCAAAGAGTCAGACATGACTGAGTGACTAAGCACAAGCACATATGCAGCTTGGACATGAGTCTGGGTAAACTCCAGGAGTTGGTGATGGACAGGGAGGCCTGCGGTGCTGCGATTCATGGGGTCGCAAAGAGTCGGACACGTCTGAGCAACTGAACTGAAATGAATTTACTTTGATTCATGGACCTAACATTCCCGATTCCTATGCACTATTGCTCTTTAGTATTTCCTATTTCTGTTTTCATTTTCTAAACATGGTTAAATATCCCTTCGCCTGCACCCCCCCCCACAAAAAACTCCAGTACTATAAACATGGTGAATCAATTTTTAAAATGTTCTTGAGGAGAAGGAAATGGCAACCCACTCCAGTATTCTTGCCTGGAAAAGTCCATGGACAGAGGAGCCTGGTGGGCTGCAGTCCATGGGGTTACATGACTGAGCACGCGTGCATGAGGGTGGAGGGAAATGGGTTGGTAGCAATAAACTGGTAGAACTAAAAAAAAAAAGTTCTTGATTATGAAACTTAAAAAAAAGATTTAAAAAATTATTTAAATATGTTAATCCACTGATTTCCTTTTTTCACAAGTATATTTCAACAAATGGTGAGGCTATTACAGGGTTATGACCACTCCTATCCACCCCCTGCCCAGTCTTTAATTTCTAGGGTTTCAACATTCTTCTGGTGAAACATGGCCACTAAAGCAATAGTCAAGGTCACAGAGAGCTATTGACACTGATGGTTCTTTAATTTCACCTCTGCTACCTGCTACCTGCTAAGTCACTTCAGTCGTGTCCGACTCTGTACGACCCCATAGACGGCAGCCCACCAGGCTCCGCCGTCCCTGGGATTCTCCAGGCAAGAATACTGGAGTGGGTTGCCATTTCCTTCTCCAGTGCATGAAAGGGAAAAGTGGAAGTGAAGTCGCTCAGGCGTGTCCGACTCTTAGAGACCCCATGGACTGTAGCCCACCAGGCTCCTCTGTCCATGGGATTTTCCAGGCAAGAGTACTGGAGTGGGGTGCCATCTCTGCACCCCGTCAAAAGCCAGCCAGTTTGATGAACTATTTCTGACTAGCTTGTTCATGAGATAGCAGTGGTTTTCAACTCTGGCTGCATATCAGAATCTCCTGGGGAGCTTTTAAAAAGTACCAATACTCTGACTTCATCACAGTCCTCCTGAAGCAGAGCTGCTGTGGGTGTGAACCACATCCTGTGGGTGATTCTGAGGTGCAGCTGAGCTGAGAAGCCAGCCAGGGACATCCTGTACATTCTATGAATTTACCACTGTTTGATCCAGCACCTGGAGCTTCTTCCTTTTGAAAACCACATGGGGGTGGAAATCTTCCTAAGTCAAGATCAAAGCAAATCATTTATTCTATTTTTATTCAATTGTTTTGTTCTTTTAACTTTCTGGTACTTGGTGAACCTCTTACATTGTGGTACTAATTCTGTAACTGAAGTTCTCTCTGATGTGCTTCAGCAAATCTACTATGAGATCAGGAGTTTCTTGCCAGGTACACCCCTTAAATTCTCCTTTGAGAATCCTAACTTCTGACTTGTATCTGGCCTACCATACCTATGGTGACCTGTCCTCTTCACCTGGCTATCTTGCCATTTTGTGAAAGACATTTTCCCCCATATAATGGATATTACAGAGGCCTACCCAGAACCCATTTCCCTTCCCCTTCTCACAGAGCCCTGTCCAGCTTGGGTGTACCTCATTCCTCACCCAATGGGTGTAATGCCATACCTCATGCCAGTGATTGGTTCAGGAATCCAGTCCTAAGCTGGTCAGCACAGAGCACTCTCCTGGCCATAAGGATCGACCCACGTGACTAAGTGAAGGCTACTATTGTGGGGTGGGGGGTGGGGAGGGCGACAGACACTTAATGGGGAGGTTCTGGGGAAGAAGGGTCCCTGTACCAAGAAGCAAGCTACCAGAAATGATGTTCTTTCTCCTCCTGGTAATAATGATAGTCAAAGGTAAAACCTAGAACTATTAATACTATACCCACTTTGTTGCAGCAAAGGGAGCCAGTCGGAGGATAAAGCTGACCCTCAGAGGAGGGCATAGCTGAGGAAAACAAGGAGGAATGGAAACAGAGTCATTGGACTAAATCGTCCCTGAAGCTTTCCCTACATCTGGGTGTCCCAATAAGTTACCTCCTTGCATAAATTAATAGAGTTGGATTTGCTCTTACTTGCAGCTGAAACCAAGCTCCCCAGGTGGTGCAGTTGTAAAGAATCTACCTGTCAATGCAGGAGACGTAGGAGATGTGGGTTCAATCCCTGGTTCGGGAAGACCCCCTGAAGTAGGAAATGGCAATTTGCTCCAGTATTCTTGCCTGGAAAATTCCATGGACAGAGGAGCCTGGCGGGCTACAGTCCACGGGGTCACAAAGAGTCGGACATGACTGAGCACACACACAGAGCCTAAACCACTGTACCTGCTATACCTGGTGAAACCTCTCATTACTCCAATAGGACAATGTGATGATTTCTCACATCTGTGCTTTATGATCCTTGGCATACAATTATAACCAGTGTTGAGGAAAGTTCTTAAAGATATTCTCTAAATTTCCTCTACAGACATTAGTTTTTTCCCCCAAAAATCTTTATTGTTAAGAATTTCAAACATTCAGAACCACTGAAGACCTCTAAACCTACCATCTAGGTTCACATTTTGCCATATGTTTGTTTCATCTATTTCTAATCTATTTATCTACCTACATACTTATATTTTGCTGAATCATTTGAAAGTTTCAGTATTTTGACACTTCATCTAACTACTTAACTTTAGCATATGTCTCTTAAGCATCAGCAAATTATGAAAATTTACTATTTTTAATATCACCTAAAATCTATCCTATTTGTCCTCAAAATTATCTTTTGTAGCCCTTTTTGTTTTAAATTTATTTTTGGCTGCACTGGGTCTTCATTGCTGCTTGTGGATTTTCTCTAGTTTTGGCGAGCAGGGGCCACTCTTCATTGCAGTGTGGAGGCCTCTCACTGTGGTGGCTTCCCTTGTTGCCAAGCATGGGCTCCAGAGTGTGGGCTTCAGTAGCTGTGGCACACAGGCTTAGTTTCTCTGCAGCACGTGGGATCTTCCTGGACCAGGGATCGAACCCATGTTCCCTGCATTGGTAGGTGGATTCTTAACCACTGGACAACCTGAAAGCCCTGTAGTCCTTTTTGTTTTTTCAAACTAAGATTCAATCAAGGTTTGCTCATTGCATTTGTATGTTTACCTTTTACTACTTGTTTTCATAACTATTGCTCTCATTTTTGAAAAATCATGCTTTCAGTCTATAACACTAAATGCCACTGTGGCAAATTTCTTTGGCCTTCCCTTTCTGAAACAATATTCAGCTTGACTGATTATATTCCCCATTTTATAGTGGTTCCCTTGGTTCCCTCCTGCATCAGTTCTACTTACTACACAGATATAATTCCCACAGGGCAGCATCCTTATTTAAATGTCAGATCTTCCTTACAGTAACATTCATTAATAAATGTAGAAAGAATGATGGGAATGGAAAATTATCATATGGTAAATACCACAGTTATAACTGCTATAGGCAAGAACCACTGATGGATATTTAAATTCATGGATGAAAGTATGATGAGGAAAACGATACTTGCATGGTCTGAAAGTATCTCCCACAAGACACTTATTAATTGCAAAGGAAAAAAATAGTAACTTCACAGGAACAAACCTTGTAGACAGCACTTTAACCGAGTGATCAAAGCTGACATCACCAACAATAAAACACTGACCTCATGGGCTCTCTGATATGACGCACTGTGACAGGCACAGCATTTGTAACCTCAATCTAACCATGAGAAAACATCAGACAATCCCAAATTGAGGTATATTCTACAAAATAAATGGCCAAAACTCTTCCAAAGTGTCAAAGTCAGAAAGACGGAGGAGCTACTAGGTTGGAAGATTAAAGAGGCATGACATCTAAATGCAATGTGGGTTCCTGGACTGCATCCTGGCCCAGTGGGACCTGGACATTAATAGGACAAAGGGCCAAATATAAATAGCATCTGTAAATTATTTAATAGTATTACATTGATATTAACATTATGGTTTTGATCATTGTATTACAGTTATTTAATACATTAGCTTTTGGGGAAGCTGCATGAAGGGTATATGGATTCTCTGTGTACTATTTTTGAAAAATTTTTGTAAATCCAAAATTATTTTTTAAAAAAACAGGACTTTCAAGGTGGTCTAGTGGTTGGGAATCCACCTGTCAAGGCAGGGGACACGGGTTCCATCCCTGCTCTGGGAAGACCCCACATGCCTCAAGAGCAATGAGGCCCATGCACCACAACTACTGAGCTTACGCTCTAAAGCCCACGTGCCACAACTACGGAAGCCCTTGCACCTAAAGCTAGTGCTCCGCAACAAGAGCAGCCACTGCGATGAAAAGCCCGTGCACTGCAGCGAAGAGTAGCACCTGCTCACTGCAATAGAGAAAAGCCCGCGTGGCAAAGAAGACCCAGTGCAGCCAAAAATTAATAAATAAACTTACTGAAAAACAAAAAAGGCTCTTCAGTTAATTTATAAGTTTCTCTTCTAGGATTAGTGAGCTTGACCCAATCAAACCAAAGCCTTAAGAAACAGAACTAAAAATATACATCTATATCTCTCTTATAAACAGAACCATTGTTGATTCTTACCTGAGAGCCTCTGTCCTCTCACAAATACACTCCCGTTTCTACTCAGCTTTGATTTGGAGTCTGATCCAGAACGTCCCAGGTTAAATATTGATTTCCACTTCTTGGATTTACTGGAGAGTTTTCTTCTAAAAGAGCCAAGCCACAGGAGGTAAGTTGGATAACTAGCCATTTCAGTGGGACTCTGAACTATAGAAGGAATATCCCAAACATGTTCTTAGTTATGAACAACTCTGACATGGCAAGAAATTCTTCTAAAAAATTGAAGTTGAGCCTGACTCTCACCCTGTCCAAGGATGCCCATGATGACCAAGCCAGGTTTTCATGAGTCAGAGTGAAGGACCACATTTTTCAGATGTGCTATTAAAAGCAGGAAAGTGAAACTGGCTTAATTCGTGTCTGACTCTTTGTGACCCCATGGACTATAGCCCACCAGGCACCTCAGCCCATGGACTTCTCCAGGCCAGAATACTGGAGTGGGTTGCCATTTCCTCCTCCAGGGGATCTTCCTGACCCAGGGACTGAACCCAGGTCTCCCACATTGAAGGCAGATTCTTTACCATTTGAGGCATGAGGGAAGACTATTAAAAGCAGAGGTTGGGGGCAAACAGAGGCAGGGGTTGGTGGGAGACTCAGAGGTCACAAGCAACCACAGTTCTGGGAATTCTGGTAGAAATTTTGATGAACACCTGCCTCCTGGGTTTTCAAAGATATCTATTTCTTACAGGAGTAAACACTGAAGACCAGAGACCTCAGTCCTTTTATGCTCCCTGCACTGTAGCCACACTTCTAGGACATACACAGGTGAGAAGAAGGCTAGGGAAGACTTTGGTGGGCTGGACAAGGGGTGGATGAGAAAGCAACTTGGAAGAGAGCCTGGCCTCGGAGAGCTGCAGACTTCTGGGTGTGCGCAGTGGTCACTGCAGAGAAACGCAGAGGGTGGTCACTGTGTCTCTGGCTTTGTCTCTCATTTCCCTGATGAAGCAGGGATAGTTGAGTGCTAGACTTAAATTGAAGAAAGTAGGGAAAACCACTAGACCATTCAGGTATGACCTAAAGCAAATCCCTTACAATTATACAGTGGAAGTGACAAATAGATTCAAGGGATAAGATCTGATAGACAGAGTGCCTGAAGAATTATGGACAGAGGTCTGTGACACTGTTCAGGAGGCAGGGATCAAGACCATCCCCAAGAAAAAGAAATGCAAAAAGGCAAAATGGTTGTCTGAGGAGGCCTTACAAATAGCAGTGAAAAGAAGAGAAGCAAAAGGCAAAGGAGAAAAGGAAAGATATACCCATCTGAATGCAGAGTTCCAAAAAATAGCATGGAGAGATAAGAAAGGCTTCCTCAGTGACCAATACAAAGAAATAGAGGAAAACAATAGGATGGGAAAGACTAGAGATCTCTTCAAGAAAATTAGAGATACCAAGGGAACATTTCATGCAAAGATGGGCTCTATAAAGGACAGAAATGGTATGGACCTAACAGAAGCAGAAGATATTAAGAAGAGGTGGCAAGAATACACAGAAGAACTATACAAAAAAGATCTTCATAATAATCCTGACGGTGTGATGCCTCACCTAGAGCCAGACATGCTGAAATGTGAAGTCAAGTGGGCCTTAGGAAGCATCACTACAAACAAAGCTAGTGGAGGTGATGGAATTCCAGTGGAGCTATTTCAAATCCTAAAAGATGATGCTGTGAAAGTGCTGTACCCAATATGTCAGCAAATTTGGAAAACTCAGCAGTGGCCACAGGACTAGAAGAGGTCAGTTTTCATTCTAATCCCAAAGAAAGGCAATGCCAAAGAATGCTCAAACTACCACACAACTGCACTTATCTCACACACTAGCAAAGTAATACACAAAATTCTCCAAGCCAGGCTTCAACAGTAAGTGAACCGTGAACTTCCAGAAGTTCAAGCTTGATTTAGAAAAGGGAGAGGAAGCAAAGATCAAATTGCCGACATCCGCTGGATCATCAAAAACGCAAGAGTTCCAGAAAAACATCTACTTCTGCTTTATTGACTATGCCAAAGCCTTTGATTGTATGGATCACAACAAACTATGAAAAATTCTTCAAGAGATGGGAATAACAGACCACCTGACCTGCCTCCTGAAAAATCTGTATGCAGGTCAGGAAACAACAGCTAGAACTGGACATGGAACAACAGACTGGTTCCAAATCAGGAAAGGAGTGCATCAGGCTGTATACTGTCACTCTGCTTATTTAACTTATATGCAGAGTACATCATGAGAAACGCTGGGCTGGATGAAGCACAAGATGAAATCAAGATTGCCGGGAGAAATATCAGTAACCCTCAGATATGCAGATGACACCACCCTTATGGAAGAAAGCGAAGAACTAAAGAGCCTCTTGATGAAAGTGAAAGAGGAGAGTGAAAAAGTTGGCTTAAAACTCAACATTCAGAAAACTATGATCATGGCATCTGGTCCCATCACTTCATGGCAAATAGATGGGGAAACAGTGGAAACAGTGACAGACTTTATTTTTTTGGACTCCCAAATCACTGCAGATGGTGACTGCAGCCGTGAAATTAAAAGACGCTTACTGCTTGGGAGAAAAGTTATGACCAACCTAGACAGCATATTAAAAAGCAAAGACATTACTTCACCAACAAAGAGGTCCATCTAGTCAAGGCTATGGTTTTTCCAGTAGTCATGTATGGATGTGAGAGTTGGACTATAAAGAAAGCTGAGCGCCAAAGAATTGATGCTTTTGAACTGTGGTATTGGAGAAGACTCTTCAGAGTCCCTTGGCGTGCAAGGAGATCCAACCAGTCCATCCTAATGGAAAGCAGTCCTGAATATTCATTGGAAGGACTGATGCTGAAGCTGAAACTCCAATACTTTGGCCACCTGATGTGAAGAACTGATTCATTTGAAAAGACCCTGATGCTGAGAAAGATTGAAGGTGGGAGGAGAAGGGGATGACAGAGGATGAGATGGTTGGATGGCATCACCGACTCAATGGACATGAGTTTGAGTAATTCTGGGAGTTGGTGATGGACAGGGAGGCCTGGTGTGCTGCAGTCCATAGGGTCACAAAGAGTCAGACATGACTGAGCAACTGAACTGAACTCAGATGGGGCCCAGAGGACCTGGTGCCACCAGAGGTCACCACAGAGGCCTTGCCAGGCTCTGGCTGGCCTAGCCATTATGTTTCATAAAGTTCTGGGATGAAACCCTGCAACCTGTGGGCTCCACAGAGGACCTCTTCTCCACAGGGTTCTCATAGAACACATGCTTCTACCATTAGCGATAGACCTGCAGTGCTTCGTGGTTTCTGTCGGATCTAGCCTAATGTTGTCAAGCACTTGGCCTTGGGGTAGATTTTACAGTATCACAAATACCTTGAGGTACGGTGCACCCCAGGTTGGTTGACAGCACAGAGAAGGTATACCTGATTGTCCTTCAGAGGTATCCTTCTTCCTGATCCCTGGATGAAAGTCTCATCCTCCAAGGATTTGGGGGGAGGGGCAGTGCCATCCGTGCCCTCCAGGAAATGGAGGGTTTCCTGCCCGGTGAGATCCAGGCGCCCTTCCCAGGCACCCAGCACGCTCTCCCTCCCCAGAGGGAAACAGCTGTGCCATCATGTGGAGGACACTGACAAGAGGTCTGAGGGGTCTGCTTTTACACCTCCTTTCACTGACCAAACAGCAAGACTGATACTCTTCAATGAAAAGATTGCTGTCTGGCTCCTCCACTTACTGTCTGCCTAGAATTTAGGACTCCTGCTTCCAAAACTGAGGAATGTGTGGAGACCAGGGTTACAACAGAAGAAATGAAAAGGAGAAGTGAGGAAAGACATGAGTGAAAATGGTGTTTCTTTGTTTTTGGAGGGAAGGGAGGGGTCTGACAGGTAAGAGAGGAGGAACGGAAGCCAGGATGCACGTCCCCAAGCGCCGTGGCCTCAGGGTTTTCAGTGCAGAGCGGTGCTTTGTCAGCTTGTCCTCCGTCCACCTCCACGCCTTTTGTCATGTGCCGTGAAGGTGAAGGGTGGGAAGAGGAGGCCAAATTTTTCTGTTTACCAACATTCCTTTTGAAAACATCAAGGCTATTTTGTCTAAGCTAGGAAATAAGGGATTTTAGTTATGATTCTTGACACCTATGAGCCCTATCCCCACCACAGTACTAGGGATCTCTGGTGGGAGATCAAGGTCTCAAAGACCTTGAGGCAGTGAGGGAATATACCATTCATTAGTGGATGTCATGGCATCAGTTCCCACCTCTTCTGGAAGGCCTCCTTACCCCCCAAACCAGACCACAACCCCAGACCATGCCGCCATCAGAGCCCTGAGACTCTACTGCCTCCTCCTCTGTCCCCTGCCACGCAAACATCTCCCAGAATTTGAAAGGAGGCCACTTACTTGTTGTCTGGTAACTCAAGGACAGTGTGGAAGAGGGTGCCCATGGGAGGGACAATCTCGGGCAGGCTATTCTCTCTTCTTTCCTTCCTGGCGGGATGATTAGTAGCCAGGCTCCGGGCCTGAGCTTCCTCCAGACTCACCAACTTCATGGGCAGGGAGAGGGCGGGCAGGGTCAGGCTCTTCATGATCTGCCGGTTTTCTGTAAAGAGGAGAGAAGAACTCATAGATCTCCTGGGAGTGGACCTGTTCACCAGGTCCAGCCAGATGCCCGCTGCCACAGTTCCTCCATTTCTGACCTCCTGGCAGGGGTTTCTCTTGGGCATGGTGGGGTCTGTGGCAAAGATTACATATAGGAATGTGACAGCAATCCTGGCCAGCCCAGCCAGAGGGCACACAGAGGCTTCAGAAGGTAACCTGCATTCCTGTACTTTTCAGAGACGGACTATTCATTCATTCACACAACAACATATTGAGCACTTAGTGTGGGCCAGAGTAATAACTGACGGTATTTGCCCCTGGGTACTGCCTAGTCCTTTGGTCAGGTGAGAATGTGTGTTCAGCCACAGAGTTGGTCTCACCCAGCTAGGGTGGGGAGGAGACTACCCTCTTCTCTCTGCAGCTGGAAAACATGGCCTCCAAGGCAATTTAAGGTTGGAGGTCCATACAGTCAAAGCTATGGGGTTTTCCAGTGGTCACATACAGATGTGAGAGCTGGATCATAAATAAGGCCGTGGGCTGAAGAATGCTTTCGGACTGTGGTGCTCGAGAAGACCCTTGAGAGTCCCTTGGACTGCAAGGAAATCAAACCAGCCAATCCTAAAGGAAATCAAACCTGAATATTCATTGGAAGGACTGATGCTGAAGCTGAAGCTCCAATACTTTGGCCACCTGATGCGAAGAGCTGACTCCCTGGAAAAGACCCTGATGCTGGGAAAGATTGAGGGCAGGAAGAGAAGGGGGCAGCAGAGGGTGAGATAGTTAAATAGTATCGCTGACTCAATGGACAGGAATTTAAGCAAACTCCGGGAGATAGTGAAGGACAGGGGAGCCTGGCATGCAGTCCATGGGGTCGCAAAGAGTTGGATATGAACAACTTAGTGACTGAACAACGAAAACAAATGACTTATTCCATTTTGTGTAAACGATAAGTATGGTACCAAAGTCAATAAGAATTCATAATTTAAGTGGAATGCACTGAATAATATGGAGGCATAATAATAATAATGGAGGCAGTCAAGAGTTAAAGGCTGAGAGGAAACTAAATTTCAATATGTGGGACAAAAGCTGATTAAGGCAATGGTCATAAAAAGGACAGGCATTTCCAGGTTGGAATTAGGAACACCCTTAACACTAACAGTCATGGGTGGAATTTGCTGTCAAGAAGAACATTTCCCAAAGTCATTAACTCTCTACAATGGTTTATTTATTTGTTTTCCTATTTTTTTTCCTCCCAGAGGCATCACTGGGTAAGGAAAAATCACAGGCTGGAAGATTTAGGTTCCATGTTCAGTCCTACAAGTTGCTAAGCTTTTCTGGTTCTCTGATTCTTCATGTATAAAATAAGGTTGATAACTTTAGGATGGTTGTTGTGATAAGACAATGAGATGATATATGTGGACAGTCCACCATAGTTCCTGGCATACAATAAATCCCCAGTGAATTACTGGTTGATTCAAAAGGATGAATGAATGCAAGCATACTATTTCTCATTCCCAGGTGGTGCTGGCGGTAAAGAACCCACTGGAGACATAAGAGTTGTGGGTTCAATCCCTGGATTGGGAAGATCCCCTGGAGAAGGAATGGCAGCCCACCCTGGTATTCTTGCCTGGAGGATCCCATGGACAGAGGAGCCTGGCAGGCTACAGTCCATGGGGTCACAAAGAGACAGACAAGACTGAAGCAACTTAGCATAAAGTGCAAGTTAAAATAAAGATAAAAGAAACATCAGCCATTCCTAGGTATATAGTCAAGACAATTAAAAACATACGTTCACACAAAAACTTGTACATGATTGTTTACAGCAGCATCATAATAACCAAAAAGCAGAAACAACCCAAATGTCCATCAACTGATAAGTGGATACATAAAATATGGTATATCCATACAATAGAATATCATTCAGCTATTAAAAAAATGAAATGCTGATATATGAGAACATGTGCTAAGTGAAAGAAGTAGGTCATTAAAAGCCATAAATTGTATGATTCCACTTATATGAAATGTGCAAAAGAAGCAAAATCCATAGAAACAGGAAGTAGATGACTGGTTGCCAGACTCTGGTGGGAAGGGAGGACAAAATGTGGAGTGACTACTTTACTGGGTGTGGGGTTTCTTTCTGGAGTGATGAAAACATCCTGGAATTAGACAGTGGTGATGGTTGAATAATTCTGTGAATACACTAAAAACCACTGAAATGCACACTACAAAATGATTAAAGCAGTGAATTTTATGGTATGTGAATTTTAAAAGAAAGATCATAAACCACATAGAAGACAAGGTGGGGGTTATTATTACACCAGGAATCAAAATTTGATATTAATTGCAATTGATTACTTTGATGGTTATAATTGATTTTCCCAAGCTTACTAGCCAAACTAGGAAAGAATGCTTTGATCAGCTCATACAAATATTTTACAGATATAGTTCTCACACACACTGGTTCTTGAGGTATGGACCTGGGCCAGCAGCAGCAGCATCACCTGGAAACTTGTTAGAAATACAGATTTTCAGCAGCACTCCAGACAAGCTGAATCACAAATTCTGGGTATGAGGTCCATAAACTATGTTTCAACAAGCCTTCCCAGTTATGTGATGTATGCTAATGCTGGAAATTGTACCCTCACACAAATGGTAGTTATCAGGTTTACTGATCAGCTGGATTTTTTATTTTTACAAATTAGGCTCATATGAGTTCAAGCAGCATAAACCAATACCAATGCATTCCTGGGGTTCATTATGTTATTATGAGGACTGGAAGATCATGTCTTGCATCTCACTATATCCAACCTGAAACAGCTAAATGTTTCTCACATATAGTGGGTTTCAACGCTAGCTAGTCTCTATATACATGCACCCACAAACATACACTCACTGCAGTATGCCCAGTGTCCAGTGCAGGGCAGAACAAAGCAAGTGCTCAAGAAACGCTTGCAAGAAAGACAAATATTATATGATACCACTTACATGTGTAATTTGAAAAATAGTAAAAATGAAGTTATTTATAAAACAGAAACAGACTTACAGAGATAGAAAACAAACTTATGGTTACCTAAGGGGAAGTGGAGGAGGAGTAAACTGGGAATATGGTATTACACAGATACACATTACCATATATATGTAAAATAGACAATAAGGATTTAGGGTGTAGCACAGAGAACTATATTCAATATCTTATAATAAACTATAATGGAAAAGAACCAAAAAAAGAATACAGGTGTGTGTGTATGTATAAATGGAACAAACACAATATTGTAAATCAATTATATTTCAATTTAAAAAAGAAATGCTTGCAAAGAGAAGGCATTCTGAATATATATGCAAGCATGAACAGGATGCTTCTTAACTCACTCACTTAAGCCTTCTGCAATATCATACTGGAAGTAAAAATAAAATCTAATAGTTGGGGAGATATTGCCAGTGCCTCTGGATAACAACTGAAAGAGTTTAAGAACTCACTAAAAACAACAGAACAGTATTCAAAGTCACCACACCACGTTCATGGGATAGCATGTATGCAACAGATCAGAAACATACTAGAGCCACATCTGCACACACCACACCTTTGCCGCACAGGCACACACGTACATATGCATGATCCTCATGCAGTGTTGTCAGCGCACACACATAGCTGACACTGAGAGCTAGATCCCAGCCCACTCTAACTTATTCTTGGATCCTGTGCCTCAGGCAGAGAAGAAGTGTATGCCAGGAGGAGCCATTACCATCGTTCTCCAGTGACCCGGGTGTACCGTTGTTAAAGATTTGATCCACATGATTCAGTATGAATTCAATCACCACCTGCTGGACCCGGACTGCGAGGAAGGCTGCATCTCCATTGCAACCAGTGGCTTCAATTTCTTTAGACCTGAACCACAGAAGAAACACATTCAGTGAACGAGTCTGCCCTACCTACTGAAACATAAGCAGGGAGGCAGCAGGCCTTTTGCACAGGCCCTAATTCTTAAATGTATACAGCTTGTTAATTTGTATTAATATAACTATTTAAGATCAATTGAAGAGACTCTTCAAAGGTTGTGAAGCCCAACACACTGGACAAATTGGAAATAGTCACCAGGCACTACAAACTGCAAAGCTGTAAACACTATATTACTCAATATATAGGAATTGATTTTGTTTTTTTCATAGGCTCTCCTCCAAGCTCCAAAGAATTGTTCTAAGGGCAGGTCGTCATTTACAAAGTCATGTGAAGCAGCTGATTCAGGTTCTAGCTAGCTAGAACCCCACCAAAACCAACAAAAGCCAAGGAACCCCAAAGACCCAGAAAGACCTTTCCAGGAAATTATAACATACAGACCCATCACACTGGCCACATCATGGTTGTAGCCAGAATATACTTCTGGGTTCCAGAGTTTCCAAGGTTAGTAGGCAAGGGCTGTTAAAATCACCTTTAATTCCCCTGTGTGACAAATAACCACTTAGCCAAAGGTTCGTCTACCAGGGGGCTCAGTTTTGAAGAATCCAGGCTTCGTTTGAATTGGGTGCTGCTTGGAGCTCACTGGGGCAGTGAGGTTGAGGGGAGGTGGTTACCTGAGGAGGTTTGGTGCCCACACCAGGGCCAGGTTCCTGGCATGCATGTTGGTTTTGCTGCTGAAGGATGCGATGTGGGCCAGGTGTCGAATCAGGTATTCCAAGGTCCTGTAACAGTTCATTAAAAAAAAAAAAAAGTAGGAAACTTCAGAGTCTGTGTGAAACCTGTCGTCTGGAGAAAATTTCTAAGGTTGAGTTAAGAGACTCTAAATATGTCTATTTCATGAATTTTGGCAGGTTGTCAGGAAGATATCAAGATAGATGGAAGTAATTTTCTTGGCCCTAGCAACACTGGCCATGGATGGGGAAGAGACCGTCTTGACAGAAGTCAGCTGAGGATGCTAGTGCAGCCAGAGATGGATCCCGGGACTCACAGTGCTCAGAGCCTGTGCCTCCTGTCACCCAGGGCAACTTGGCCTCCACACAGTCTTGAAACTGGCCCTCATCTCAGCTTTTATTGTAATTCTTCCAGCTATGGGCACCCTGGTACTGGTTAAGGAACTCACTTGATGGATGAATAACATCTGTGATTGCTGGGATGTTCTTATACCACATCAAAATCTGTCCTCTTATAAAGACCTGGGTAGGTTTAAGAACCATTGGGATTCCCTGGTGGCTCAGATGGTAAAGAATCTGCCTGCAATGCTGGGAGACTGGAGTTTGATCCCTGGGTAGGGAAGATCCCCTGGAGAAGAGAATGACAATCCACTCTAGTATTTTTGTCTGGAGAATTCCATGGACATAGGAGCTTGGCGGGCTATAGTCCATAGGGTCACAACGAGTCGAACATGACTGAGTGACTTTCACGGGGAAAGGTGGCACAATTAGGGACTAAACTGTGAGAAGGAGATGAGAGGATGAAATGATATAAGGGCTGGTATTGATGAGCATACAGAGACATCAGTCAGCCAAACGCTCAAGAGTGATAGTCAAACCCTGTTTAAAAACCATCTTGGTTTCCACTGATTTGGTTAAGCTATGAACCTGGGTAAAAATCTAGACTATCTCTGTGAGACTGGCCTGTGAAATCAGAAATGATTCTTATGGGACTCTGAGGTGTACTCTGAAAGTAACTTAGACATGGGCTGTCCCTTCCCGCCAGAATCTCTGGTCAGGCACCAACATGCTCAGATATAACTGACCTGTTCACCTACCTCAACCTACCCCAGAAAGCCACTGTCCACTGAGTTTGTCCCCTTTTATGATGCCAGCCTGCATCTGTGGTATTACATCACATTGAGAGACCGTGAATTTCTTTTACCAAGAATTCTTACCTGTAATGGGATGGGGGGAGCTCCTGGATAACATTTTGGATTCGGGCCAGTTGGCCTTCTTCCGGGCAATGAGACACCGCCTCCTGTGGACAGGAAATGAAGCGATCCAGTGAGCGCTCAAGAAGGGGGACACTCCCCTGGATCTGCGGGTTTTATTCAGGCTTCTGGTACTCTAGCCTCCCAACCATGTCTAGAGACCATCCTTCCAGGAGGCACACTTTTCTAGAAGAAACAAACCACTAAAATCTCCGAGGGCTCATGATGTAAAGTGTCTAACAATGTGGGCACACAGGGTCTCTGTGAGTCCTCAGACGGTAGATAGGTGTCTGGTAAAGATGGTATGGGATCTTGGGTGTGTTCCGCTTGGCAGACAGAGTCCTCACACTGGGAGAGAGAAAGAGAGACAGAGACCAAGAGAGGTGGAGATGACAGGGTGGCTGCATGTTTATTCAGCCAGCTGTCTTTTTGGATGCAAACAGCCACTCCCATCTAGCCTGAGACTTTCCTGTGACCAGGCAGCCTGTCGTTGATTCCAGGAAGTGGGGACCACGTGAAGACGTGCCTTCTCAGCAGGATAAGAGCTTTGACCCTGAGACCCAGTGGCCTTGTCCGGACTTGCTCTCTGGTTGTTTCCTGTGTGGGTATGCGGTTCCCGGCTCAGCTCAGGCCCTCAGGAGAGGCAAGGGCTTCACTACATGCAGTGTGATTCCAGGCCTGCCTGGGGCTCCTGAACAACACAGGTGTCTCCGACAGATTCCCCTATACCCCATCCTATACCCTGCCTGTGCTCAGGCTCAAGGGCCCCTCCCAGTGGCTGAGTACTCAAGACTGCCCGCATGGGAGCCGTAACTAAGTTCAAGGTCAGTAGTCACATCTTTTTTTTCACTACGTTATAGTTTACTACACTAAAAATGTACAAATCTTCTGCTACAGCTTCCTGAGTCCTTTCATATGCATAATAACGGTGTAACCCCACTCAGATCGAGATACTTTAATAGGGCTCAACTACTGGCTCCATTTTCCTAAGTGGGACATCATACCAGAGCTTTGGCCACCAACTTGTTTTCGTTCAACTTTTTTATTTAATTGAAGTAAAGCATTCACAGAAGCTAACCATTTTCAAAGGCAACCAAAAATCTCTATGTGGGAAAACTCTACTTCATTTCCTACTCAGAAGTGGAGAGAAACTCGGGGCTCAGAGCGTCACAGTTGTCTCAGTCTTCTGCTGGGTTTGCAAGCCTCAAAATGGAGCTGGCATAAATATGATCTCTGTCGCAATTCTTGCTTTTTGAGATGTGCAGATGTAGAGGGTGAGGAACAGAATGGAGCCTGGAGTAAGCACCTGATACCTCTGCCCTCTTCCTGGCCTCTGTCATTTAGAAAACAGATTTGTGGAGGAGACCCTGACTCTCAAGACAGGGGGAATCTCATAAAAGGAGTGAAGGGAGAGAGCCTCAGAGGAAGGAGGGGCGAAGGAATGAGGCGTGGACCCTCCCACGTTCTATCCTGTGAAGGGCGGGGCAGGGGGAGGGGAGGCCTCTCTTCCTCGCTTGGCAAAGAGAGGATGAGCTTTGCAAAGCTTTACACCCACCCCCTTCCCAAGCAACCCCCACCCCACTTTCTACAAGTATGTCTTAGGAATAAAGGTGTAGGTCAATTTAACAGTGTCATGAAAAGTTCCTTTAATATTTTAGGAAGCTGTTAGTCACCTCTGTTCCAAGAGACTGGGTGGGCTCACCCCTGATGCCTGCAGGTCCCATATGGGATCATTTTGTTATTCACAGCTTCTCCCCTTTGCACCCCAATCCTATTTGGAAGCTCTCTAGATCTTCATTGTTCTCCCAGAGGGTCTGCTCACTGCAAAGCTATTTTTCCATCTCTTTGTGTTCCCACATTAGGACAGCACAGAGTCCATCACTGGGGAACTGAAGGAAGGGAGTTGAAACTTTGCCCATCCCAATCTTTTGCCTAAAAGAGAATTTCAGTCAACATTACCCAAGACAATCTTGCTGATGGTTAAACTTTAAAAAATCCAGGTTGAATCCGTGACCATTTGTTCTCTTCCAGTCAGTATCAATAAGACCAGCTTCCTGAACTTTGAGGACTCTGGAGAGGGTGGTCTCCCATCCCCTCTGGCCAGGCCCAGGCTCTAGTTTCCTCTGTTTACTTGAACACCTCAGCCCCTGTGCCTGGGCAGCCCCATCCCCAGGATGGATAAGCAACCTGGGTCTGTCCCTTCTAACTGCACCCCAGCTGCAACTCAGTTTTTACCTTTTATTTTGTATTAATTATTTAAAAATTATTATAAAGCCACTTTTGATATTTTTTTTTATTATTTTAAGTGATTAGGTTAAAAAGTTATTCATGCACATGATTTAAAAAATGCAAAGCATTCAAAGGAATACACAGAAGAAATTTCTTCCTTCCAACATCGGACCCTCAGTCTCCAGAGACGACAACCACCGTTGTCTTCCAGACAGTTGTTATACCTTCCTGTCATTGTCACACCCGTGGCAGCAGGCACCTGGCCCATCTGCAAATTCCTCATCTCCCATCATTTCCTCCTTGTTTGCTCCCTATGGGCCATGCTGGCCTCCATGTATTCCCTCAAACAAGCTTGGCATGTCCTCGACAAGGGCCTTGGCACCTGCTGTTTCTTCTCAGCACCTTCTTCCACCAGATACTTGCACAATTTGTTCCCTTGCTTCATCTTTGTCTCTGTTCAAATACCACCTCACAGGAGACTTTTGATTATCAGTCCCCAGCATTCTCTGACTTGTGCATGCGTGCACGCTCAGTCGTCTCTGACTCTTTGTGACCCCATGGACTGCAGTCAGCCAGGTTCCTCTCTCCTTGGAAATTTCCCAGGCAAGAATACTGGGGGGAATTACCATTTCCTACTCCAGGGGATCTTCCTAACTCAGGGCTCAAATCCGTGTCTCTTGTGTCTCCTGCATTGGCAGGTAGATTCTTTACCACTAAGCTACCAGGGAAGCCCTCTCTGACCTGTATCCTGCATTAACTGTCTTCATAGTGCTTATCAACAGTTCTCACTATCGAGTTACGCTTTAGATTTATTCATCCTCTATCTCTTTAATTAAAATGTAAGTTTCATGAGAACCTTGTGGCTCAGCTGGTAAAGAACCCATCTGCAATACGGAAGACCTGGGTTTGATCCCTGAGTTGGAAAGATCCCCTGGAGAAGGGAAAAGCTATCCACTCCAGTGTTCTGACCTGGAGAATTCCATGGACTTCCATGGGGTGGCAAAGAGTAGGACACGACTCAGCGCCTTTCACTTTTCACAAGAACAAGGATTTTATCTGACTTGCTTACCTAGCACCTGGAAGTGTGCCTGCCTAGTATACATAGCAGGTGCTCAAGAGATGTTAGTTGCATTAAGTGAGTAAGTGAATGAATCTGTATTTTGTTTTGCATTTAAAAATGCCAGAAAGCCCCACTTTGGGCCACACTTCCAGGGCAATACTATCCGAGGACCAAACCTCCTCACCTCCTCCGTGGGGAGCATCAGCTTTACTGAGACAATTCCCCTCAACTTTCGGCTCCTGAAGAGGTGACCAATCAGCCTGGTTTGCCTGAGATTGAGGAGGAGTGTCCTGGAACTCAAGACTTTTCTGAGTTAAAAGTGGGTGAGTCCCTGGCAAACCAGGACAGTTGGCTGCTGCCACGTTGGCAGACATCTTGAGCTCACAGCCAGGCAGCCTCTACCTGATGCCACACACCAGTGGTCCACCCCCATCAACACTTCAGATGATGTGTGTGGGCCAACCAACCTGCCAGCAAATGTTTACTAGTGAAGAGTCACAACATTCTCCAGTAGCTGGAAAGCAGGGAAAGGAAGCACAAAAATCAGTAAAATAAATATGCTTTCTGTCCTTAGGAGGCTTACAGTTTAATGAGGGAGACGGATACACAAAGATGTTATTTCAATATAAAATGTAATGCCTCTTTAAAATGCCTTCTCTAAAAATCCTAAATCAGCAAGCAACTTTTCTCTATCTTGGGTTTAATTGTTTTAGCTGAATCAATCTGATCCAAATTGAATTTTTCCTAAAATGAACTTTTTTTCTGATAAAAATAAAATGTAGTAGGTTGAACAGTTGCTTCCAAAGATATCAGGTCCTAATCTCAAGAACCTGTAAATGTTACCTTATTTGGAAAAAGAGTCTTTGCAGATGGGATTAAGTTAAGGCTTTTGAAATAAGGAGAGTCTCGTGGATTACCCAATGTGTGTGTGTGCATTCAGTTGTGTCCGACTCTTTGCGACCCCATGAGCTGTATAGCCCACCAGGCTCCTCTGTCCATTGCCTTCTCCAGGCAAGAATACAGGAATGCGTTGCCATTTCCTTCTCCAGAGGATCTTCCTGACCCAGGGATCTAACCCTCATCTCTTGGGTCTCCTGCATTGGCAGGCAGATTATTTACCACTAGCGCCATCTGGTGGGCCCTTAAAAGAGGGAGGCGGAAGGAGATAAGACAGACTGGAGAAGGCAGAGTGACCATGGAGGCAGAGATGTGGCCACAAGCCAAGGCATGCCAGCAGCCACCAGAAGCTGGAAGAGGCAAGAAATAGGTTTCCCCCTAGAGTCTCTGTAATGATCCATGGCCCTGCTGACACCTTGATATCAGCCCAGTGAAACTGATTTCAGATTTCTGGACTCTGGAACTGTGAGAGAATAACTCTGTTGTTTAAGCCACCAAGCTTGTGGTAATTTGTTACTGCAGCCACATAAAACTAATACATGTACTTAAAGGAAATAAAAATCACATGCTATCTCGCCACCCAGACATAACTACTGTTAACCTACTCACACTGAACCCTAAAAGAAGCAATCTGCCTGGGGCTTCCCAGCACCAAAGATGAACACTGCCATCATTTCCTATTTATTGCATATACTGCTTTTTTCCATTTAACTTTGTGTTGTGGCCAGCAAATAGTCTTCAGAAATATGACTTTTCACGGCTACACAGGATTTAAAACAATAGATTTATTATCATTTATTTAACCCTTCCCTTATTGTTGGACATGTAGATACTCCCTAATTTTGTTACTGTTACTATGGCAGTGAAATATTTGTAAATCAATTATTCATGTGCACATCTGATTATTATCTTAGAATGGAGTCTTGGAATAAAATTACTGTATTAAAAAAACATGAGCATTTTAGGACTCTTGATAGTAATTTCAAATGACTTGCTGGATGTCCAGCCAATTTACACTTGCAATAGAAAACTATGACAGGGCCAGTGTCACCACAGGCTTGGCAACATGAAATACTAACATTTAAAAAAATTTTTTAATATGAAAATATGTTTTTTCTAATACATTTATACTTTTTAAATAACTATGTTTCTTTACAAATTGTCTGTTGAGGTTCTTTGTTCATTTGTTTAGCAGGGTATTGTGTGTTTTTTCTTTTTTATTGATATGTAGGAGTTTTATATAATTAGAAAATATTCATTTCCTGTCATCTTTATTGTAAATGTTTTCCATAGTTGGCCATTCACCTTTTAATTTTGTTAATGTATTTTCAATGTAGAAAAATCTAATATTTATGTAGTTTAGTTTGTTAAATTTGTCTTTGGTAATTTTTTTGCTTTGCTTTTGTTCTTGGAAAATCCTTCACCCTGAAATTTGTTAAATGGTAAGAATGTAACTTGACTTCTCCCCTCTCCCAGCACTTAGCCAATTTTCCTAACATTGTTTATTGAATTGTTCCTTCATTAGTTTGGGATGTTTTCTGTATTTCATATTAAGTTATTTAATACCTGAGCTCATTTATGAGCTATTAAACCTATTTTAAAAACAGCCTGGCAGGTCTGAGACAGAATGTTAAATCTTTACTTTCATTTACTATCTGTACAAACCCAGGCAAGAGTCACTTGAGCCTCAGTTTACTCATCTGTAAGAGATAGTAAAACCTATTTCACAGAGTTATTTTGAGGATTGAATGAAATAATATTTGTAATAAGCTTATCATATAGTAAGCACTAAGTAGCAGATATCATCATCATTACTTCATTAATATTTTTCTAATTCTATTATATTCCACTGAAATGTTATTTCATTTCATCTGTGCAAGTAAGTTTAAATAAATCATTGTAATAATGTGTGACAATGTAATAGAGCTGTTCCCATGTCCCTGGAAAAGGTTTACTTATATTTTCATAATTCATCACTGTGATTTAGAGAAATCTACTCAACTATAAATTCAATGATAAGGTTAGTCACAAGATCCTACCTATGTAGAGCTCACCTGTCACAACAAAACATCTTTTATTTCTTAGTGTCCTTAAACTATGTTTAAATACAATGTTAAGTTCTCTTGAGATTTGATGACAAGTGGGCAGTAACATTGCTTTGATACTTTCTGTTGCTGTGGAAGACAGAATGATTAGCAATGTCAGGGAACAGAAGCAGAGAGAGATAAACATGGATTTTGTTTTGACCCTATAAATAAGATCTAAGAAGAAACTTATATTTCTGAAGTTTCTAGACAAGAATTCCTATCTATCCCTAACTATCACAGAATTAAATTTAATTGAAATAAGTTGGACTCATTCAGCTATTTAACATGTGATGTTGTAGTCTTATTTAAGGATGAAACTATTATACTGTACTAAGATTAAAACTATGTAGAAAACAAGAAAGTCTTATGCACAAATTAAAACAACAATAAGATATATTTTTGGTTGGTTGAGATTGGCAAACAATTTAGTAAATTAAAAATACTCAGTGTTGGCAAGGCTGCAGGAAAAAGAACATTCTTGTGTCAATGCAGAACTTGGCAACATGTGACAAAATTTTAAATAAGATCCTTTTACTTAGTAAATCTACTTCTGTGATTTTTTTTCCATAAGGATATAAACAGAAAAAAGTATAAGGATATATGTACAAAAATGTTTACTATAACGTTGCTTATAAAAGCAAAGTGTTAAGAAACAAAATGTCTAAATATCCATCAGTAGGAATCTGGTTTAAGAAATCACTGTATATATGAGAGAACACCCTATAAACATAGTGTCTCTCTATTTTTTCCATGGAAGATTGGTCAAATTGTTGAATTAGCACTGTTTCATAACATCAGAATGTATTGAATAGTACTGAGGAACAAAAGTAGGGAGAGAGAAAGGAAGATACAGAGAGAGAGACAGACAGATCTGTAAGGGTATCTTCTGAAATGTGAATAGCACTCATTAACTCCTATATAATTTCAAATTAAAGAACATTTACATGTCCAAAATAGGTTTATTACAAGAGACGTAAGAAAGATTCTTTCCCATGGTTAGAGCCTTGGTCTGGTCCTTACCTATAATTGCAAGTCTTCCATAAACTTAATTTCAAACATCCCCTCTGACCACTCTACTCCAACAGTTTACTGATTTCACTGGGATGAATAGATCCATTGATGTATTTTTTCACTGTTACCTGCCTTAGGCCCTCCTTTCTCTTCTTATCCAGACAAAATTCTATGGTCAATTATTTCAAATCACTCGCTTGTACACACTCTGATCTCCCTCCCCCTCTTTTACTAGCTGAGCCTCAACCTTTGTTAAACCCAACTCTTCACCTACTCGGCACCTCCACCACCCCCATTACAGCCAAATGTTGAAGCCCTATTTTTAAGGTTGACACTATAGACATGCTCTAAGCATTTATTCTTTTTCCTGTGGGGGTGGGATTTGGTGACGATGCAGCTGCTAGGTAGGCGTTCTGCTCTTGCCCATTCGTCCTCCACCACCCAACTCACTAGCTCAATCTACACTCCTTCTTAGCTGCTTTTTCCAGAATCTTCTGTCTCCTCAGCTTTCTGTACTCTCTCTTGATTTGTTTGTTCTTTCTCCCCTCTCTACCCACCCACCTCTTTATACAACTCCCAACAGAAACACAGAAGGAATAGCCTGAAATGAATTAACCATGGGGTAGCATCTGAAGTCTCAGGTTCATGTTCTCTCTGGGGATAGAGTGTGACCTTGGGCCAGTCACTGCATTCTCTGCTTCTTTGTTTCCTTCCTATCTGCTGACACACATTTGGTTACATAAATATGGAGATGGTTTAAGCTAGCTCATGCAAGCAAACAAACATGATTTTGAAAATTTAAGATAGGAAAGATAGAGCAAACAGTCCCACCACCCTGCTTTCCTCACTATACCATCCTAATTCCATCACCAAGATAATGGCAACCAGCTGGGAAGTATTATTATTGTAATTTTAGTGCTGAAACTTTCTTTGGCCTATCCATGCATCCCACCCAGTAACCATAATGGAAATCCAAACACTTACCGTGAATTTCTCATAGAGCTCATAAGTCAGGAGGGGGTTGGGCAGCTCCCGAAAGTAGAGCTTGCAGAGGGAGCCCACACAGTGGATGTCCTGGAGGTACACTTCCCTTGTCAGATCTGGACATTGATCTGAGCCAAACTCCTGCCTGAAACAACACAGACAGAGACATAACAATCCCAGGAACATGTGTTCCATGTCAGCAGCTACTTGGGCTGCTTAGAGGGTAAAAAGACCCTAAACTGCTGATATGATCATATTTTTGACCTTGATTCAAAAAGACCTTCTATTCCAGGCCCAAGAAAGCTACAAAAGATTTCCACTTCAGGTCTGAATCTTCCCTGCAGAAGCTGCTGTAATGAGAAAGACATAATCCCATTTATGAACGGATTTCTCATGGCATTATGTCTGTAGTTTCAATTGTGAACAGTGAAAAAATATGAAAACAATTTTCCAAAAACCCTGTTGAGATTTCAGTTTTTCCAAAATATTGTTCTAAATGAACTTCTCTCTCTTGGAGGAGAAACCAAACCCAGGGTGAGTCAGATTGTTATCATTCATGTCCACATATTCATGTCAGCTAACTTGTTTTATCTGGAGACTCAAACTCAAGGTCTGAGAACTTCAATCAACTCTCTCTTTGATACTGAGCGGAAACTTCTACGCTGCCTGACAGTGACTCCCACAGGGCAAATAAGCTTATAAATATCTTCTTAAACAATCTATAGTGGGGTGTTTGAGAACATTATCAGGTTCCAGGCCTCATTTCTAACTGAAAAAACATTTCCTAGCATGGTTAATGAATATACTGCCTCAAATGGTATATACTTGCAAGTTAAAAATTTATTTAAAAGATGATAAACCTAAGTGTTAATACAGAAGAGAAGTTAGGTTTTTTGAGAGTGTTCATTTAGTCAGACAAGAGGTGACAACATCAACTGGACTCTCAAAACCAGCATCTGGAAACAGCTTGCTGCCCCTTCTCCTGTAGTCTGGTTCTGCCCCTTTAACAAAGAGAAGGGAAATCCCTGATGCTGTCAGAACCTGAAAGGAACTGAGTGAGGCCTTGAAAAGAAAACCATGCAATGGCCTCATAAATTCATAGGCATGGGTTTTTTTTTTTTAACAAGGGCAGAACACAAACAACTTAGAGCTTATTCATTTAGTTAGCCAAAAATTTCCCTTGTCAAGGCTAAGGTCAGTCCTTAAGTGAAAAATAATTGGCCATTGTCCAAGTGTCCTTCCACAATACCAACTACTGTGCATACGTTTCAGAGCTGAGAGTAAACCAATACTTGCTGTTGAAACTCAAAAATATCACGTGAGTAAATTAGTGAACTGATGTAAGCACACAGATCTGTTAAAATCTACGGCTGCAAAAAAAGAAGTAAAAAAGATGTTTTATTCCTGTGGTACAGTTTTATGACAATTGAGATTTGAGGAAGAGGGGCAAAAAACTGAATAGGAGGAAGAAGATAAAAATGAACTATCTGCACAATGTAAAATTTATATATTAATCTTGTAACAAGAATGTTTTATTTTAAACGTCTACATTTGTAACTAAAGAATATGTAATAAATATATTAAAATTATTCTTTTGTATTAAAGAACAATATTTAAAATACATAAACCTATTATTTTAGTCCTAGAACAGTATATATATTATGTATAAAGTATATATTCTCTATATATACCTATGTGTATGTGCTAAGTCGCTTCAGTCATGTCCAACTCTTTGTGATGCTATGGACTGTAGCCACCTGGCTCCTCTGTTCATAGGCTTCTCCAGGCAAGAATACTGGAGTGGGTTGCCATGCCCTCCTCCAGGGGATCTTCCAGACTCAGGGATCGAAGCCACATCTCTCATGTCTCCTGCATTGGCAGGCGAGTTCTTTACCATTAGTGCCTATATTGTATATAATGTATATATTCTATATATACACTACATATACTACCTTTATTTTACAGCTATAATATCAATACATATTTGAAGATTACTGCCCTTTTAATTCAAAAAATTTTCGGATACCTTTTAGAATTGTTTAGGATAAATCCATAGAATTGGAGATAGTTCCTCTATCAGTGATTTCAAAAATACAGGCATCAATTAGAGAAATGCACAATCATGCAGACTTCTGATTTTTCAACCAGATGAAATTATCAAATGTTGAGTGTGTGTCAACAGAAAATCTCACACTGACCTCTAAGTTCTGAACACCATGTAATGGGGATCTGAGCTTTGGATAGGCAAGTGAGTAATAATAAATCATTTTTTCCCAACTTGTAATTTAAATCATTTGAGTTCAGCTGAATCCACCTAAGAAGAATAAATCTGGTGCAAGACATAGGAACAGATTAAAAGCCCTCAGGAGTTTCTGTTGGAAGGAATTACATCAGATTGGAGAGCTTCCTGATTAGATTAAGAACGGTTAGGCATCTGAAAACATTAGCAATTGATCTCGTGCCCTGACATCCTTCCTTCAATCCCTTCTGTTTTTAGTACTCCCAACACCTGCAGATAGACGTATGGACAGAGGAAGGACCATGGGAGAATTTTGGGGGGGCGATTCTTGGACTTACCTTAGCCGTTGTATGTTTGAGGTGACTCCTGAAAGCCGATAAATTCCATCCACGATGCCGTGAGTCTCTATAAATTCTGCACAGCTCTTCAATACATATGGAACTATGCAAAGGAAAAGAAAAAAGTATTAGGTTTAAGTCTGACTGTCTTTTAGAGATAGGCTGTTAAAAATCCAGGTAATTTCAAAGAGAAGTATGGAACGCATATGAGTTACAAGTGGAAACAATTATGTTTAAATGGGAGATGATGTTCTTTGGTATTCAAAAAAAAAATCATAGGGTTTTGTTAAAGTTGGAAAATGCATGTGTTTTAAGAGTTAGGGCTCAAAGAATTTGAAAAATATGCAAACACTTGGATTTTTGAAACCAGCAGTGACCTTGGAAATCCCACAACTCAGTCTCCTCATTTCACTGATTCTCCCAGTGTGGTCTCCTGACCAACAGCACCAGCCTCTCCTCAGAACTTGTTGGGAGTGCAGATTCCCAGGCCCCACTCCAGACCCACTGAATTGGAAATTCTGGAGGTGGTGCTCAGCAATCTGTGTTTTAAAGAGCCTTCCAGGTGACCTCTGTGATAAAATTAGAGACCTCTTGCCTATTCTACACATGAGGAAGCCAAGGGGCAGGTAAATTTATTTACCTCACTTAAGAGTACTTGTTGCTTGTAAAACGTAATTAACATATGGAAAAATACTTACGATGTACCTATCTACCTATGATGTAGACAGGTGAAAGAAAAACAAGGGACAAAATCAAATGTATGTTGTGAATTCAGCTATGTTTAGAAAACTGCAAAGGGAAAAGAAAAAAGACTGGAAGACTATTTGCCAGAATGCTAAAGGTGATTTAAAAGTTAAAGTGTTTTTTTTTAAAGGTGAGAACCACCCCCCACCTCACCACCACCAAATGGGTCAAAGAGTCATTGATTGAATGGACCTCATAAAAGGGACCAACATGGCCTCTTGAGTTCCTGCCACTCCATAAGTCCAGTGTCTGGGTAGAAGGGTCTGGCTGTGCTGTTCTCTCCTCAGGGCTAGACCTGATCAACCCAGCCAGCTCAGTGACCCAGAATGGAAGCCACAGGCCCTCTGGATGGCATGGAGAGAGTGGCAAGTCACTTGCCACTTTGGTCTTGGGCAGATCCACCTGAGGTCCCTCTGTGAGCATGCTGTGGATGGTATGGAACTACCAAAGCCTCTAGTGCTGAAGTCTTCCGGCATAGAAGTAGGATGGAAACTCCATTACTGCGCTGTGCTCACTTCCCCAAAACATACACAATCCATAATATCTTAGATTAGACTGATAACCAATCTATCAGTGCTTAATGCACTTGATCACACCTGCACACAATTCCAAGCTGGACTGGACCTTTACATGAGTAGATACTAGGCATTCAGACTCAACATTCTTCCTGGATTGTTTATTGCAACACTTTGCACACAACTGCCCCACCATTTCAACTACTAATCATTTTAGGTGCTAAGTAAAACTCATCATACTTACCATATCCCACCCACCTTTCAAAGACCATGCATCTCCGGAGCCTTTCCCCTCCAGGACACACCCATGTTTTGTCCCTGTCATTCACGACCAACTTACCCCAGGTGGAAAGAGGGCAGGGAATGAACTTGCAGTTGGAACTATTGAGACCAGAGACCAAAGAGGTGGAACTACTCCCTATGAATGAATACAGGGTGGGAGTGGGCTGTGGTACATGAGGGGCTGTGAGCATGGCAGGGGTCTAGAGTCCCTGCCTGGCTTCAAGCAAAAGAGCTTTACTTTCATATCTTTTATGAAAAAAGTTCTTGGTGAAATTTTTGTCTCCTACCCTTGTGCCTCTAAATGTATTTTATAAATAAATAAGTAAATGGCAAACAGAGTTCCAATGCTTAAAGAATTTGTCTTGTTTGAAAACAGATCCCTATTGTGCACAACAGGTTGACTCTTTCTCACCACATCAAGCTGTTGTTCTGTAACCTGCCACGGGTGGTCATGATGGAGAGTCCAGGTTTGGACTCCAAAGTGCCTTTTGTAACCTTGGGCAAAATATGCAGTAACTCTGTTTCTTAATTTCCATATCTGTGAAATGAGGACAACAGTGATATTAACCTCATAGCTAGGACTGAAATAATACTTGTCAACATTTAGCACACACCCTGGAATACAGTATGCATTCTACTATGACAGTTGTTCCTGTTTGAAGCTTCTGTATGATGTAAGTTTATCATTTGTAAGATACAGTCTTGGTGAAAACAGTGTGCTACCTCCCATCTGGTAGGCAGTGGGGCAGTGCTGACCAGCTGCTCACAAGTTCACATTCACCTCCACTATGCGGAATGGGTTTTGCATCCCTCTATGGTTCAGTGTTTCTACTTGAGGTGATTTTGCTCACCTGACGCCCCTTTTCTATGCACTAAGGTGTATCTTCAAAAAACAAAGGCAGCGGCACCCAACAGGGTACAGATTTTGTTAGATTTCTGAACTATGCTTGCCCTTGATGTGTTTCTCAGTGTGTGTCCATACCAAGGAATATGGCTGTTGCAGGGCACAGGTGGACTTGAGAGCTTGGGGACAGTCCCAAGGAGGACTCAAAGACAAAAGCCTCAGCTTCGAAGGGCCTTTATAAAGAACACTCCACAGAAGGGTGGTGCAGGGTTATAAGTCTGTCCTATCCCCTTCTCAAAGAGCCACCTCCCAGCACCACGGCACTCTGCCACAGTCCCTCAGGGTCTGTTTGTTTTCAAGGTGAGGAAAACACATTCCCGGATGGAGCCTCTGCCATAAATTTACTCTGGCTTCGGTACAGAGGCCCTAGAACCTCTCGTCCACAGCTCTGTTTAAACAGGAGGCAATTTTAAAACAATCCAAGGGAAAAGGCCATGGTCCCAGTCCCTGAGGAGGGTTGGCCTTCCTGGATTCTCGTCTTGGGTCAAGTTGGAAGATGCAGGAATTCTCCATCATGCACAGTGAATGGGAAAGGAGCCACTTTATCTCTGTAACCATCCACTCTAGAGCCAGAGCAGAGCACTTCTCAGACTGTGGTCCCGAAGAGGGCCAGCAGCAGCAGCTGCCTCCCAAGTGCCTCAATGCTGAAGCTGAAGAATCACTGACTAGACCAGTGATCCTCATACTCTGACATGGATACAATCCCCTGGGATCTTGTGAACATGCAGATTCCAGTGGGAGGGTGGGAGTCAAGAATCTGCATTTCTGACAAATTCCCAGGTGATTCAGATACAGCCAATCTGTAGCCCATGCTCAGGGTAGCAATGCTCTAAAGGTAATACTGACCAGTGATATTTCAGGGGCTTACTAACAGTTTAGTCTCAAAGTCTCAGAATTCTTTAGACTATTGTTCCTGGGGTCCAATAAAATTGGGGACAACCTAGGATTCTGGACAGGATAAAAGCTTGAAACAAAATAGCTGAGTAGTTAGAGATGGAAAGAAAGCATCCATTGTCTATTTAGGTTGCCGTTGGAGGTTGGAGTCACAGAGCTAGTTCTGTGGGATTTACCATGGACCCAAAGAACGTCAAGTCTCCTCCTACAGAGGGGCACACAGTTGCTGATTATGATACAAAGCTGTAACTTCTTCGAATTGTTGCACTGATGGTTCTCTAAGTCCCTTTCTTGTTTTGTTTTTCCTGGATCAGCTATCTTAAACGTTCAATTTTAATCTGAGTACAAAATAAATCTTGAGGTGGTTTTTTTATGATGGAAAAGAGCACTTAGATTTACGCTTTAAAGTTTACAGAATGTTTTAAAGTCCTTTGTCTCATTCGATCCAACTTGGTATAACTAAAAGACATTGTATACTTGTAAATAAATGTGGGGGTACTTTCCTCAATTCTGAACCTCTTCAAGGGTTTAGGGAAGAAAAGGCCAGCAGTCAAATCATTTCTTTGAATCCCTCCTAGAGGTAATGTCTGGTAAGCTACCCCAGCTCCCCGCATGGCCAGGATCTAACCAGATCTGGTGATGGAGATTGGAAACAGCACAGTTTTATTTGGTCAGTTATGTGGTCTTGGCAGCAGCCACATTCTTTCATAATGCAAACTGCATTTGTGTTTTAGAGAAACATGGCACTCCTCCCTCCCTATTCTGGATTTTTGTTAAGGTCTTGGGCTGCTCAGATTTAATTTCCTCTCTGGGCGCTGCATCCCTAATCTTCAAGGTAAAGTCTAGTGGTGCAAACACACAGTGGACTACTACTCAACGATAACTAAGAATGACATAGCATATGGGTGACAGAAGCCAGACTACAGAAGAGTACATACTGTATGATTCCATCCACACAGAACTGGAGAAAATGCAAACCAATTTATAGTGGGAGAAAGCAGGGAAGAGGCAGGACTGCAGAGGGGCTGAGAACACTTGGGGCATGATGGATACATTCATCATCTTAACTGAAGTAACAGAAAAGACCAAGGATCACTGGTGGATAAAGAACTGATACTTGCAAAGGGAAAGGCAAAGAAAGACAAGCCGCTGAACAGGGAAGAAAGCTTTGAGACTCTTCTGCTGGGCACAGCGGAGGAAGGGAGGGAGGGCTTCAAGTAGTTCTGCTGTGCTGTGAATGAGCCCGCTCTACAAGGGCAGTTTTTCAAGAGATGAAATAAAGATTTAAATCACTTTTCTATTATTCTTGGTAGTCAGCAGAGAACTTCCTAGCTTTCCATCCCACAGGAATCCAAGAGCTGTCACAGTGGCTCCCATACCTCTCCCTCTGCCAGCTCCCACTCTGTATTTCTGTTCCCTCCTTCCTCAGTCCTGCGACTCCATCTCTCCTGTGCTGTGTTCCTCCCAGCCTCTGTGGGTCTTGGCTTGGCTAAGAGGTCTCTCCTCCTGCAATTCTCCCTCTTTGATTCTCCCCCTCACCCTTTATTTCTTATTCCTCCTCTCTGTTTTAACCTCTTTCTACTCCCTTCCTTCTGGTCTAATGTAGAATTATAGAATTTGTGGTGTTTATTTTTTAAAGTATAATGTTTTCTGTTTTTTACAAAAAGCAAATTAACTGCTTTCTAATTTTCCAAGGGAAAAAAAATTTAAGTATGCCCTGTCTTCCTTGGAGTAGTTTCTTTTTTTGTTCTTTTAACCTTAAACAAAATTGAGATACAAATCAAATGTCATCAAGTTCACCCTTTTCAAGCACACAATTAAGTGGTTTTCAGTATATTGACAGAGTTAAGCAACCATCACATTTCAGAACATTTTCATTACTCCAATTCCAGAACATTTCTCTATGCACAAGGTTATTCACTGCAGCAATATTTGTAATAGCATGAGATACTCCATCAATAGGAAGCTATTTATATAAATTATGGAATAGCCATATAATGGAATACTATATAGTCATCAAAAGAACGAGGAAACTTTCATGTACTGATATACAGCAGTCTCCAAGATAAATTGTTAAGCAAAAAGAATGAGGTACAGACCAGTGTAGTAGCATGCTAACATTTGTTTTTTAAAAAGACAGAATAAAAGAACAGCTACAAAATCCTTTGTACATGCATTACATATCTATGGAAGGACACATAAAAAAGTGATAACTTTAGTTGCCTGCAGGAAAAGGAACTGGGAAGCTGGAGTCAGGGCTATGAGTAAGAGGGAGACTCTTCATTATATACTTTTTATACTTTTGAATTTTGAACTATAAGAATATATTACCTTTCCCCAAATTTTTTCATAAAAACCCAATTCAACAAATACTTACTGCAAATCTGTTCTTACCCAGCACTAGGCGCTGGGTGTTGCCTGAAACTATGTCATCTCCATCACTAAGTTGTGAGCTCTCTAGGGACAGTGAAGATAGCAATGTCTTATTCACCTAAAATAGCCTTGAAAACACAAGCACTTGAAATGTTTTGCTAAACAAGGGATTGGTCATTACTCTCCAGATAAGTTTTCAGTGCTCCATTGATATCTGGGTCTTTCAAAGAAGAAAACACTTTTTATGTATCATGAAATAATAGTTCTGAAAGAGATGGGAATACCAGACCATCTGACCTGTCTCTTGAGAAACCTGTATGCAGGTCAGGAAGCAACAGTTAGAACTGGACATGGAACAACAGACTGGTTCCAAATAGGAACAGGAGTACGTCAAGGCTTTATATTGTCACCCTGCTTATTTAACTTCTATGCAGAGTACATCATGAGAAACGCTGGGCTGGATGATGCACAAGCTGGAATCAAGATTGCCGGGAGACATATCAATAACCTCAGATATGCAGATGACACCACCCTTATGGCAGAAAGTGAAGAAAAACTAAAGAGCCTCTTGATGAAAGTGAAAGAGGAGAGTGAAAAAGTTGGCTTAAAGCTCAACATTCAGAAAACTAAGATCATGGCATCTGGTCCCATCACTTCATGGCAGATAGATGGGGAAACAGTGGAAATAGTGTCAGATTTTATTTTGGGGGGCTACAAAATCACTGCTGATGGTGATTGCAGCCATGAATTTAAAAGACGCTTACTCCTTGGAAGGAAGGTTATGACCAACCTAGATAGCATATTTAAAAGCAGAGACATTACTTTGCCAACAAAGGTCCGTCTAGTCAAGGCTATGGTTTTTCCAGTGGTCATGTATGGATGTAAGAGTTGGACAGTGAAGAAAGCTGAGCACCGCAGAATTGATGCTTTTGAACTGTGATGTTGGAGAAGACTTGAGAGTCCCTTGGACTGCAAGGAGATCCAACCAGTCCATCCTAAAGGAGATCAGTCCTGGGTATTGATTGGAAGGACTGATGTTGAAGCTGAAACTCCAATACTTTGGCCACCTCATGCGAAGGGTTGACTCATTGGAAAAGACCCTAATGCTGGGAAGGATTGGGGGCAGGAGGAGAAGGGGATGACAGAGGATGAGATGGTTGGAAGGCATCACTAACTCGATGGACATGGGTTTGGGTAAACTCCGAGAATTGGTGATGGACAGGGAGGCCTGGCGTGCTGAGATTCATGGGGTCACAAAGAGTCGGACATGACTGAGCAACTGAACTGAACTGAACTGAACTGAAATAATAGTACTTCATAAGGTGCTATTTTTCTCTTTTAGTAGCCTTCTCCATAATCATAGCCAATCCACAAAACAGGTAAAATTCTTGATTTTGAAAATGTGAAATATGATTCTCAGAGGTTATGTAAGTTGCCCAATATCACAGAGAGGTTATGTAAGTTGCCCAATATCACACAGCTAGTAGGTGCCAAGTACACCTATCTGATTCAAACCCTCCTTGTCAGGAGGACAGGTTCCATGAGTTAGTGGCCAGGTATAGAGGCACCATTTAACCATTTAAGGAGAGCTGTTTGATTGCTTGCCCTTGACTACAAAAATGTCTGAAATTCTACCATTGCAGTCCCTACCTTATGGTGGTGATGGCTTTTAGGTCAATTGTATTTGATAAGGAAGCCAAGAAGACTCAATGGAGAAAAGATAGTCTGGGAAAACTGGCACTGGAAATTGGATACTCACATGTAGAAAATCAAACTAGACCTGTATCTTATACTACTCACAAACATTAACTTGAAATGGACTAAAGACATGAAACCATGGAACTCCTAGGAAAAGACACAGGAAAAAAAGACAGGAAAAAAGCTCCTTGACATGGGTCTTGGCAATGACGTTTTTGGCTATAACATCTGAAGCACAAGCGACAAAATAAAAAATAAACAGGCAGGACTACATCAAACTAAAAAGGCTCTGCCATTTTTCACCAACAAAGTGAAAATACAACCTATGGAATGGGAAAAAATATTTGTAAACCATGTATCTGGTAAGAGGTTAATATTCAAAAAGTAAAACTCAACTCAACTCATAGCAAAAAACTAAATAATACAATCAAAAAATGGGGAAAAGATCTGGATGGACACTTTTCCAAAGAAAATATACAAAAGGCCAACAGATACATGAAAAATGTTCAACATCATTAGCCATTAGAAAAATGCTAATCAAAATCATAATGAGATATCACCTCATGTTAGAATGACCATCATCAAAAAGATAAGAGATAGATGCTGACAAGGATGTGGAGAAAAGGGAATGCTTGTGCACTGTTACTGAGATTATAACCTGCTATAGCCACTATGAAAAACAGTATGGATCGTCAGAAAATTAAAAATATTAACAAAACTGCCATATGCTCTAGTAATTACACTTATGGAAATATATCCAAAGGAAACAAAACCACTAACTTGAAAAGGTATCTGTACCACCCAGTTCACAGTAGCATTATTAACAATAGTCAAGACATGGAAACAACATGCGTCTTTCAAGATGATTCGATAAATAAGTTGTAGAACACATATGTAACAGAATAATATTCAGCCATAAAAATAAGGAAATTCTGCCATTTGTGACAACACGGATGGACCTTGAGGCATTATGTTAAGTGAAATAAGTCAGACAGAGAAAGACAAATACTGTATGATCTCACTTATATGTGGATTCTAAGAAAAAAAAAGAAACTCAGAAAAAGAGATCAGATTTGCGGCTACCAGAGGCAGGGATGGGGGGAGGTGAAGAGAAGGAATTGGAGAAAGGTGGTCAAAAGGTACAAATTTCCAATTACAAGATACATAAGTACTAGAGTTATAATGTACAGTATGAAGATTATAGTTAACATTGCTGTACATTATATATGAAAATTAAGAAAGTAAATCCTAAATGTTCTCATCATAAAGAAAAAAATTTTTCTTTTCTCTTTATATTACATCTATACGAGATGATGAGTGTAACTAAACTTACCGTGGTAATCATTTCTCAATATATGTAAGTCAAACCACTATGCTGTACACCTTAAACTTAAATACAGTGGAGTATGTCAATTACTGGCTTCCCAGATGGCTTATTGCTAAAGAATCGACCTGCTAATGTAGGAGACATGGGTTCAACCCCTGGTTTGGGAAGATCCCCTGGAGGAGGAAATGGCAACCTGTTCCAGTATTCTTGCCTGGAAAATTCCATGGACAGAGGAGCCTGGCAGGCTACAGTCCATGGGGTTGCAAAGAGTCGGACACCACTAAGCACAGATACACACATATCAATTATATCTCATTCAAACCTGGGGAAAAGAATAAAAAATGAAAAAGATACACAAATATAAAGAGCAAAGAGTGACTGTACTGTCCCTTTTACACAACATTCCCCAATATCTTAAACAGTAAAAGAGACACACACTGAAAAGTTAATAGCATGTTTTTACTTTTCTATATTCTTTATTTTGCTTTTCTGAATTTTCTGTAGTGAGGATGAGGTACAAATAAATTTTTTAAAGAATAGACTTTAAAAAAAAATTAAGTTTCAGTAAAGAAGCCAAAGGGCTTTCTAAAGTTAGGGAGGCAATTTCTGTATGTTTGTTGAAGTCCTTTCCAATGACCCTGGGAGGTAATTACTCCTGGCTAAATAGAAGTGCTTGCCTAACCTGCTGGTCTGGTGTGGCCAAGGACTAACTCTGCTCCACTGGTGAGGCTGCTGACGTCAGATTGCATCCTGGAGGCCCCTCCTCTCTTCCCCTCCAGGCTCTCAGCTCCCAAGTCAAGACGGTTCTTTCCCACAAAAGTGTCCATGTCCCCTCTCTGGCCCACACCCTCACTCACCCCACCCGAGCCCTCTGGTCTCTACTATCCACGTGCCCACTGCTCCCAGTGACAGTGATTCTCCTTCCATCAAAAGCACATTTGCTGAGAGTCTATCCAGCCTAATAGACAAAAAGGCGAATAAGATCTTTGCTCATGAGAAACCAAGAACGGAAGAGACTATTCCTGTGCACCTACTATGTGCTGACCCCTGGGCTCACCACTTTTATGCATTATTTATACTCAGTGCAATCCTCCCAACCACTTTCTGAGGAAGGTATGTCCTTGTTTTATATTAATAAACAAGGAAACTGAAGTTCAGAGGCATTAAGCAACTCAGCCAGTAGGTAAAGACCAAGCAAAATACCTTAAGTGCCCTTGAGAGGCACAAAAATGTGACAGCATTTCTTCTAAAAAGATTGAGCAAAGATGGGGGAAGTCAGGCAGGGTTTCTAGGTGTTGATCAAGAACAGGAAATGTGTGCGTTACAGAGAGCTGACAGTAGCAGAGGAACTTTGTTAGAGAGGGCTGAGGCAGGACCTCATCCCGGGGCCTCACAATGCTGTGAGATCACTGGATAAAGAAGGACCTACAAAGCTATGCAATAAGAACTCTGACACTGGTTCCCAAAGGGTGATTTGAGATGCTGAGATGTGATAAGATACAATGTGATGCAATATATACTGCAATACACGCAGAAAGCTTGGGTAAGCTTCCAGCATATAATAAGCACTTTGTAAACATTACCCACTTTCTGATGGGAGCTAGGGCAGAGAATGGTATAAACAAGGTAGGAAAATAAGAAATAATGTGGTGAATTCCAGGAATGCTGACTAGACCTGTCTGGTGGAGGGGAAGGTAAATTCAGGTAAATTGGGGGAGTTTTGACAGCTAAGGAAGACTGTGTTCTGTCTTGAGCTCCACTGCCGGACACACCTTTCTAAAACACTATGATAAAGCCCCCTACTCTGAAACCATCACTGGCTCCCCACTGCCTATAGAATAATGTCCAATCTAGACAGCTGCCTACTCAGAGGTAACCCTGGAATTCTTCCCCTCAAGGGAACACACTTTTGAGAAAGTTGGGTCAGGGAGCGGGTAATATGAAGCAAAAGTGAAAGTCGCTCAGTCGTGTCTGACTCTTCACAACCCCATGGACTATACAGTCCATGGAATTCTCCAGGCCAGAATACTGGAGTGGGTAGCCTTTCCCTTCTCTAGAGGATATTCCCAACCCAGGGATTGAACCACTGGGGTCTCCCGCATTGCAGGTGGATTCTTTACCAGCTGAGCTACCAGGAAAATCCTATGAAGGGAAAGACTTGCCACAAACATATCACTCCAACAAGAGAAAATAAGGTGTCCCTTTTGGGTCAGTGTAGATGACCTCTTCGGAGAAGGCAATGGCACCCCACTCCAGTACTCTTGCCTGGAAAATCCCATGGACGGAGGAGCCTGGTAGGCTGCAGTCCATGGGGTCGCGAAGAGTCGGACATGACTGAGCGACTTCACTTTCACTTTTCCCTTTCATGCATTGGAGAAGGAAATGGCAACCCACTCCAGTATTCTTGCCTGGAGAATCCCGTGGACAGAGGAGTCTGGTGGGCTGCCGTCTATGGGGCCGCACAGATTCGGACACGACTGAAGCGACTTAGCAGCAGCAGATGACCTCTTACACTTTGCATAAGATGAAAGGGGAGGTGAGAAGGCTACTCTTTTCTGGTTGCTTCTGAAAATTCCTTTAAGAAAGGTCAGTGCTTTTGTGACTCAAAGATAAAAGGCTGGTTGAGGGCCGCCGAACACCTGGGGCGACACACCATCAGTTAATCAGCGACTGGAAACCTGGAAACGGCCCACCAGGGCCTGTCACAGTGGCCTCTGGGGTGTCTTTTGGTTTCAGCAAGGGGAGGGTTGTGACCACGAGGAAGGGTGGAGCTGACTAGAGAACCTGGGTGAGGTGTGATGAGGCCACATGGAGAACAAACCTGGAGGAGCCCCCGCACAGTCTCGGGCTCAGAGCGGGCCCTGCCCACCTTGTACGTAGGAACTGTGCAGGGAATGTCCCTTTGCTGGGAATGTCCCTCTTGTCCCTTGCTGAACGTGGGGGTTGCTAGGCTTTGCATAATTTACGAAGACTTTTTTTTGGCTCGTCTTTCCTACTGTCTGACTTTTCTCTCAAGGGAGTGTGGAGCAGACATCACTCACTCCATAAGGTTGCTCATGGATGCCAGAAAGTTCTTCTGGGCATGCCCCAGCACACTCCCAGGCCCAGCTGGGAGCATCAGTTTCCTTACTGTTGCCAACGAATCACTGAACTCCTCAGTTTAACTGAATCCGGACCACAGTCAGCTTGGCTCACCCAATCAAGATTTTATTTCCTGGACTAAAGCAGACCCTCTCTTTCTTCCCACCTGTTCCTTGAGATGCCATGGATGGAGGCTCTTCCACAGTGATGGATAAAGAGGATGGCCATGTCTGACAACAGAGAGAGTCGAGAAGGGGGAAGAATGGAGTTGAGTAGGTTAATGAGACAGAAATAGGAAAAACAAACCAGCTTCTTGAACTGCATGCTCACTTATATCAGTCATCTTAAGAATGAGGACAATGTAAGCTTTCTTTCTCATCTGAGTGTCTCTAGGCCATCTTTTTTCTTTTTTTTCCTGCATGCCTTAGTAGGTGATCATGGGATGCACTAACCAAATGCTCTGTGGGGACTCATGCTTAACAGTTGTTAGTTCATTTAATTCTCACAACTCTGAGGTGTAGGCATTGCTATTCCTATCATACAGATAGAAAACTAAGGTTTGTTGTGGTTGGATGGCTTGCCCAAGGTCAAACTGCTAGTGGCAAAGCTGGGGTGCAATTATGAGTCTGTCTGGATTCCAAGTTCATGCACTTCCCAGTACATTGTATAAACCTAACCTCTACACCAGGGAAACCCAGGCACGGACCAGACATGGGGAAGACCAGAAAGCTGCAGAAAATTGAGGTGATTGGGTTTTCCCTGGTGGCTCAGATGGTAAAAAATCCCCCTGCAATGCCAGAGACCTGGGTTCGATCCCTGGCTTGAAAAGATCCCCTGGAGAAGGAAGAGGCTACCCACTCCAGTATTCTTGCCTGTAGAATTCCACAGACAGAGGAGTCTGGCATAAAGTCCATGGAGTCACAGAGTCTGACATGACTGAGCGACTAACGTTCTCACTTTCACGTCCGAAAGTAACTTGATGAGAGAGAAGGACTTATGACAAGGAATTAAGAAACTTGAGTTCTAGTCCTGACCTCCAGGTACTAGATTTCAGACCTTTGAGGAGAGTATCCACTATGTTCCTTTTTGAGTTATCACCAGGTGACTCATAGGTACTAGGTGCTAGGTACATATTAGTTAAAACAACATGACCAGTTGCATATCCTGGAGCAAAAATACAGCTACTCCCAGCCTTGGGCTTTCATCTGCACAGGTTCAAGTTCTGGATCTAGATGATTGCTAATATTCCTTCCAGGTCTAACATCCCGTGAACTGTGGACTTCTTGGATGAAGCTGGGCTAGTAATTAAGAAGCCAGATTTGACCTCTACTTTCAATATTCAGGTCCTCATCCTACTGGTTCTGGTTTGTATCTAGGACTTCTAGGGTAAAACACTCGAGTTCTTGTTAGTTTTTTGTTTCTTATTTGTAGTGTTCATTGACTCCACAACTTGCCCCATCCATAAGAATAGAAATTTGTATTAAATAAACTTCAATCTCAGCAGGTTTACATGTATCTCCTTTGCTATGGCTGGACTCCTATTAACCCCAATGCTATTTTAATTATTATGGACCCTGGAATCCTCCAGGGACTTGGTTTTAAATGGTGCTGAGTTCATTTGAAGGTCCCCTTTGACTGATGGGACCATGTCCTGAGAGCAAGAAATATCTTCTCTTGCTTGTTGTACCTTCTGGTTTCCTGGGAGCCTCAGCTTCCTGATGGCTTCCAGGTCTCTGGCACCATGGGTTCTTTTCATTTCTAGGTTTTCCTAAAATCATCTTTGCTAATGAAAAATGGGGAGCATTTAGAAAAAACAACTTCATCGTTGGCCCGCTATATCTAAGGGAAGAACAGCCAGGTAGCCCTTATCAGCTTCTCGGGCACACCCTCTCCTAGCATCCTTTCATTTCCTGCCCAGTATTCCCGAGCCACAGGCAGCCATTGTTTCCAGAACCGCTCTGCTTGGAAGCCCTGGTACCCCGGCCTCCCAGAGCTTCCTGTTGTTACAAGGCCTCTCCTTCCTGCTGAAAACAACAGCATTTCCCTGCCTATGTAACCCTTCTGGGGCAACTCATTTCTACCACAAGTTTGTTTTGTGCTTGCAAATACTGGGTGCTCATTAAACTTACTTAGCTTTTTTCCCCCCTTATTACACAAGGGCTGCAAGTAGAAAAGAAATTAAATACAGATGAGCAAAAGAAAAAAAAAGTCACTAAATTTCACGGCTTGCTATTGGCACTTGAGACCTCTTTGGTGTTCATGGTTTAAGACTATGCATCTACATACACAGAATTTACCCTGGAAATTCTGTGGGCCACCCATTCCCAAAGGCTGAAACAGAGCCAGGGAGACCTGCCTAGAAACCAGCCTCTCGGTGGAGGTTCTCATACATTTGTTTGCAAAAGAGGCTCTGAGGAGCTTAAGGAAAGTGCAAATTCCCAGAAATGCCCCTGAAAATTCTCAGCACTATTCTTGGAGAAACTCTGAAAGAGATCCTCTTAAAAACTCTGCTAAAAAATATGGCAGGAAGGCTTCCCTGGTGGTCCAATGGCTAAAACTGCACTCCCCAGGGGGCCCAGGTTTGATCCTTGTTCAGGGAACTAGACCCCACATGCTGCTACTAAGACCCAGTGCAGCCAAATAAATAAATAAAATTTTAAAAATATGGCAGGAGCTCATGCAGCAACTGAACATGAAAAGGTTGGGGAGGTGTCAGAGCGGTGACATTGTTGGGACTTTAAGGGCTAGAAGTGAAAGAAAGAAAGTGAAAGTCGCTCAGTTCTGTCTGACTCTGCAACCCCAGGGACTGTAGCCCTCCAGTTCCTCTGTCCATGGAATTCTGCAGGCAAGAATACTGGAGTGGGTTGCCATTCCTTTCTCCAGGGGATCCTCCCCACTCAGGGGTCAAACCTGGGTCTCCCAGATTGCAGATTCTTTACCATCTAAGCCACCAGGGAAGCCCTTAAGAGCTAGGAGACTCCTCAATCCATCTCCCTGCAGGCTCCCACGATGAACTTTCAAAGACACAGATCTGATTGTGTTTGTCCCCAGTGAAGACCAAGAACCACATCGTGGGTATGCTCGGTTCTTTGTGATCTTTTCCTCCGCGCTAACCTCTCTAGTCACAGCACACTCCCCATCGGTCCTGAAGCCAACCCTCATGCTGCACTCTCCTTCTTCGGACTGAGATACACCCTCAGCCAGATGCTTCATGGTTCTTCAGATTACTTCTCTAGAGCCTTTCCCATAACCTCAAAGAGAGTAAATCACCAAAAAACAGGACACAAAGCTCTGCTGTATTGTCTAGAACTCTGGACACCATTTTATGATGCAAATAAAGATCGTTTAATTTCTTTGAGCTTCTGTGCTTTGGCCTTGGGAAACACAGTTGAGGGATATGATGTAGAGCATTTTGGAGACTAGCATCCCTCCCTTCCCCACTTTTCTCTCTGACTCTCTGACACATCATAACAAAAAGATATGCTGTCCAGAGACTGCACCTTTATCTTTGCAAGGAGAGCATTATTCTTTACACAATATCAGGCAAAATTAACAGTGATCTGCAGTTTGTTAAAAGGTGGAGGGAAGATGATATCCAAGGTTTCATCCTGGTTTTGCAGCTCATGAATTACTTAGTATTCTCTGAGTGTCTCCTACACAGAACCAGCTTCATGCAGAGGCCAGATACTATAATTCCCCGAAGCTAATCACTCCTTTCCTTACTCACCACTCTTAGACCCTTTCTCTCAGCTGTCTTTAGAAGTGATCCTCACCAGATATGTTTAAGACTAAGGCTTAATGATAAAGATAGCATGAAGGATTACTGTCAAAGTTCTGGGCACCTTCTCAGAGGAGGAGGCAGTCAGAAATAATACCTAAAGAACGTAGGCAATTAGTAAAGAAAATACTAGTTTACAATGCAGACTTATTTCTAGAGTTAGAGAAGCTGGAAATCAAATATTAATACTGCTCTATGCTTTAAATTTCTAACTTTTGTTCTCTTCACTTTTTCCTTAGCAGCTCCAAAACTGGAATTTTCTGGGATTTCTCTGACAATCCAGTGATTAAGACTCAGTGCTTCTACTGCAGGAGGCATGGGTTCGATCTGATCCCCGGTTAGGAAACTATGATCCTGCATGCCTCATGGCAAGGCCAAAAAAAAAAAAAAGGAATTTTCTGCTGCTTTCTTTTTTCTATAGAAAATCTCAGCAGTCAGATCTGATCCAAGGGTAGCCCAAGGATGCCAGCTTTTAAATGGTAAGGCTCAGATTCTGGTCCATTTCCTTGGGTACACAGAAGGGCTCAGGGAAGCCCCGGGGTTCTCTGGCAGAGGGCAACAGCCTGTCCTGGATGTAACAGCCTAAAGAGGCTCCAAATGGAGACTGAGTCTCTTCCCAAGCTTGCACACAAGGAGGCCACTGTAAAGCTTCCACGAAGAGAAAAATGACAAGACACTAGTGTTGTGAAAGATCTGTTAATCAACTATGCTCCAATATTAAAAAAAAAAAAAAGGATCTGTCAGTATCAATCACAGTGAGGAGAACCTAGAAGCAGAGAAATCTTCTGAGAGAGAGTCCAGGCACAGGGTAACTCACCTCCAGATCACTCCTGTGGTAAGCCATCCCTGATCTCGAAAAGGAGTGAGTGGTCTTAGAGCAACCTGTGTAAAATTCATACTTGATTGACTGGGTTTTGTTTTGTTTTTTAAACATCTTTTTTTTTTTTTCTATTCCATAATCTCTATAAGGAGCTATGTCTATCTTGCTCAACTTGTATCGCCCATGATCTTGGCTTACAGTCTAGTCCTCAAGCAGCAAGTGGAACAAGGCAAAGCTCACACATGGATGGATGATGAAAAGAAAGGCTTGGCCAGGTACGTGAACGTCATCTGGACCTTACGTAGGACATGATGAGATGACACTGTCCTAGCAAGGACCATAGTAGATGCAAAGTACAGATTTGTCTTCAGGGCTCTTTCCTTTCCAGCTCCATATTTATTTTCTCCTTCCCAACCACCCATCCTTATCTGCAAGCATCTGCTCCATACCTCATTCCTGTTTTCCATGCCTGGTCAACCAGAATCTTTAGAATTTTGGAATGTCAGAATTGGAAGGGACCTTAAGATCACTCACTTGATTCAGTGTCAGGCAACTGAGGCTCCAGGAATTTGGAGACTTATCCAAGTTCACTCGGCTGGACAGCAGTAAAGCCCTAGCTTTAGAGGGAGACTGAGAAAAGGGTATCAGAGTGTTGAAAAGTGATTAGGACTTCCTTTCTTTCCGATTTGGTAGATTAGGGTTTAAATGCCTGGTAGGCCTCTCTCTGGCCCAGACTAACATTTTGGTGTCAGAAGTAATTTAGGGTATTTAAGTTGAGGCACACCCTTAGCAGTCAAATCAAATTAAGTATGTTTATCAGATCTTCACGTGTAAAACCCTGTGCCAGATTCTGTGGATTCAAAGAAGTATCCTGTACTTATAAGACCCAGCCCATGACCTCAGCTTACAGTCTAGTTAGTCCAATTACACGCGGTTAAATTGTGGGTAGAACAGAAAAGTCAGGAAGAGCCCTTTCTTGTTCATGCTACAGCTGTCAGGCAGGAGTCAGCTGGGTTTAATGATATCTTTCTGCAGAGAGAGGAAAAGGAGTCAGCTGCCAGAGGCTGACTCTTCCTTCTATAAATTTGCTTTCTCTGCTTAAAAAGTGACTAGCTAATCCTGAGCAAGGAGGAGGGGTTCGCTTATTGTTTTAAAGACTCCACAATTCCTGTTTAAGAGGGTGTGGGCTTGCATTGGCTTAAATCCCCTGAAGACAGCAAGACAGAATAGCAGCCTTTGAGGGTGCTCTCAGAGCAGAGTGGCAGGTGAGGCAAGGGGCCACAGAGGAAAGCAGGTCTGAGCTGGTAGAGGAGATGGGGGACCTGCCAGGGGCATCAGCTCTGTACGGATGATGGAGCAGTTCTGGTGCCCCAGGACCCAGCAGAGGGCAGCTGACTGCCCAGGATGCAGGCCAAGTGACTGATTCTCCATCCAGGGGATCTGAGAGGGATTGAGGGGGCAGGCAGCGGGTGCCTGGGTGTCCACACAAAGGAGGTGAGCAAGGGCTGATGGACCCTTTATGACTCAGTCTCGAGTGCAGACTTCACGATGTATGTCCTGCTGTCTTGGTTTGGAGCCACTTGCTTATTAGTTCACCGAGTGGTCCTCTCTAGTTTACTGTCTCTCAAGCATCTGAGAAGAGAGGCACATCAGGGAAGAGAAGAAGGTCCCTGCTTTGGAGAAGGAAATGGCAACCCACACCAGTATTCTTGCCTGGAGAATCCCACGGACAAAGGAGCCTGGCAGGCTACAGTCCATGGGGTTGCAAAGAGTCTGACCCGACTGACGACTATCACACTCACTCAGTGGTCCTCCCTCGCTTACCTTCTCTCAAGCATCTGGGAAGAGAGACACATCAGGGAAGAGAAAAAGGTCCTTGCCTTAGTTGTCTACATTGTTCAAGCTGTGCTCATGTCCCACCCCCTTCGCAGACTCATCTGTCCATCAAATATGTTTTGGTACCCTCTCTAGGTTTTGGGGGCTGGACACTAGTTGCCAAGGATGCCATGGAAACAATAGGCCCCCTCTTCAGGGAGCTTAGAGTCTATGCTGCTGCTGCTTAGTCACTTCACTTGTACCCAACTCTGTGCGACCCTATGGACTGTAGCCCGCCAGGCTCCTCTGTTCAAGGGATTCTCCAGGCAAGAATACTAGAGTGGGTTGCCATGCCCTTGTCCAGGGGATCTTCCCAACCCAGGGATGGAACCTGGTTCTTCTGCATTGCAGGTGGATTCTGTACCACAGAAGTGAGTCACCAGGGAAGCCCTTAGAATCTATGGAGTGGGGAGGGAAGTTCATCTAAATGAATCTCCTCCTGTGCTATACCTGCTAAAGAGCACGGTGTCTGGCGACTTTAGGCCTGGATTCAAATCCTCCCACTGACACTTCTGGCCAGTGAGATGGGTATGTCTCCTGGAGGTGGATGCCATAATCCTGGTGTGACTGTTGGCTTCCAGGTTTTGCCTGCCTTTCTGTGTAATTACCAACAGTAATCCCTTTCACTTTAAAATGTTTCCCAATTTGGGTCAAGAACTATATGGTTAGAAGGTTCAGTTTCCTTTTTGGTAAACTGGGGTTAATAATAAAACCTATCTCATAGAGTGGGATTTAAATACACTTATTTGAAAAGTACTTGTAACAGTATCTCAATAAACTTACAGCACATATTAATAACCGCCATTGTTATTCGCATAGTGACTATCGTGCCATCGGACCTGGTCCTTCCTCCACCATGAGTGGATCCTTACATCCAGGGCTGTTTTACTCCTCTCTGGATCCCTAGCACCCAGCACAGTGGTGATTCTGACTCTACATCTGCCCAAAGGCTCACAGGCTTTAGCCACATCAGGGTGCACTTGCAAAACAGCTGATTTGTGACCTGCCCCAAAATGTTGCTTCCTACTTTTCATAAGACTGAATGATGGGAGAACATTAGAAGGATATTCTTCTAATTCCCTTTCTGAGTAGGGTTGTTGGAGAAAATACAGAGCACCACTTAACTTTGAATTTCAGATAAGCAACGAATAATTTTTAGTGTAAGTATGTTCCCAATAATGCATGGAACATATATGAAAACATGATTTGTAATCCACCTGAAACTCAAATTCAGTTGAGTGTCTTATTTTTTTAATTTGCTAATCATGGTGACCTTATGTCTGAGTCCATCTCCTCCTGTTTGCTGTCCTTTCCCCTCCAACAGTGTTCTCTTTAAGCCTCATACTCACAAAGTCACATCCATAAATCTTCCCTGACTCCTACTGACCAACCTGCAGAGTACATCATGAGAAATGCTAGGCTGGATGAAGCACAAACTGGAATCAAGATTGCCAGGAGAAATATCAGTAACCTCAGATATGCAGATGACACCACACTTATGGCAGAAAATGAAGAACTAAAGAGCCTCTTGATGAAAGTGAAAGAGGAGAGTGAAAAAGTTGGCTTAAAGCTCAACATTCAGAAAACTAAGATCATGGCATCCGGTCCCATCACTTCATGGCAAATAGATGGGGAAACAGTGGAAATAGTGACAGACTTTATTTTGGGGGGCTCCAAAATTACTGCAGATGGTGACTGCAGCCATGAAATTAAAAAGACGCTTTTTCCTTGGAAGAAAAGCTATGACCAACCTAGACAGCATATTAAAAAGTATAGACGTCACTTTGCCGACAAAGGTCCGTCTAGTCAAAGCTATGGTTTTTCCAGTAGTCATGTATGGATGTGAGAGTTGGACTATAAAGAAAGCTGAGTGCTGAAGAACTGATGCTTTTGAACTGTGGTGTTGGAGAAGACTCTTGAGAGTACCTTGGCATGCAAGGAGATCCAACCAGCCCATCCTAAAGGAAATCAGTCCTGAATATTCATTGGAAGGACTGATGCTGAAGCTGAAACTCCAACACTTTGGCCACCTGATGTGAAGAATTGACTCATCTGAAAAGACCCTGATGCTGTGAAAGATTGAAGGCAGGAGGAGAAGGGGACAACAGAGGATGAGATGGTTGGATGGCATCACCAACTCAATGGACATGAGTTTGAGTAAAATCCGGGAGTTGGTAATGGATGGAGGCCTGGCGTGCTGCAGTCCATGGGATCCCAAAGAGTCGGACACGACTGAGTGGCTGAACTGAACTGAACTGAGGCCTATCCATGGGACACTCTCACAATTTAGCTCCCCCAACAAGAAGAGGAACTGAGAAAGGTGTGGGGATGTGTCAGGGGGCCAGAATCCTCATTGGGTCAGAGGCATCTGAATGTCCAGCAGTGTTGGTGGGCTCCCCTCCCTGTAGAGATAAGGTGAGCTATTTCCCCACCTGGTCTCTGGGGGAAAAAGGAGAGAGAACAAGGATGAAGCCAGTCTTGACATCCTGATCAGGGTTTCTCTTCCCACAGGTTTCCTTGTCTTCAAAGCTTGTCTCTGCATGTTCCCACCTCCTGGTGGCCCCTCCCTTGGCTACCAAGTATATTTTTGATTGTATGAGTATGTGGATGGGTGAGAATATTTTTGAGCACTCTTTTAGAAAAGGAAGGAGCAAGATACCAAGGTATCCTCTGACTTTAGGGAGTGTAAATTTTGGGAGTACCACCTACTTTCTTCTTAGAACATGTACTGTGTTCCAGGTACTGGGCTAAGTATCTGGTATGTATTACTTCATCCAATCCATACAACCCTGCAAGGCAAGTATAACTATTCTCATTTTACAGTGCGAAATGAGGAGCTGAGAGACGTTTACTGCCTTGCTGAACATCATTTGGTTAGCAAGTGGTGGAACTGGTACTGAAGCTGAATCTCTCTGACTCTGAATCCCCCTCATAATTAGCTTCCCATTTTGCTCTTTTTTCAGAATACACCTTGGCACCTACTAGGTACTCAATTACTATTTCCTGAAAAAAGGCTTGACTGAATGTGTAAATGAATGTATCTAGACCCAAGGAGACACACTTATTTCTGTAAACTTCACCAGGCCATGATCATCAAAAGAATGATTTGCCATGATGTGTCTATATATTTTTGATTTTAAAAATTCATCAAAGTATAATTCAAATATTTCATGGCTACTAATTTCACTACAATATTTGGTGTACTTGTTTTTAAATGAAAATGTTTTGGTGGTAGGTCCTGAGTCCCACAGACCTCGATGCTCCTAGTTATAGCCTGCATTTATTACAGTGTTTTGGGGAAACATATCCCTGTGTAATTCAGGAGTCAGCTGGCTTTTTGAGGAATCATCCTTGTGGGATTCTCAAATCATAGCCTCTGGCTGGTCACTGCCTTTTTAAGAACTTTACTGAAACATGCTCTGACCTTCAATTTTATGTGAACCAGCAGTAACCAACTCTCTGCATAACTCTGAGTATTCTACTGAGAAATTTATTTTTCTTTTGATCTGGATGTACATTTGGTATTAATTTTTTTCTTGGTGTGTTTCCATTTACACATGAATGACCTCAGTCTGTTTCTAGCAGAGCACTGCTACAGCTGGATGAAGATGCAGAGCTTATTGAACAGAAAAAAATCCTTGAAGTTGCTAGCCTAGAACTGTTTTCTCAAAGCACATACAGTCACAGCACACATTCTGTTACATGCAAATACACATACACTCTCTGAATCACAGGACATCAGGCTGTGAAAAAGAGATAGACTTGACTTTGAGGAATGTGACAATGAATATTAAAAAAGTAAAACAATCATCATATTAAGAAAAAAGTGGTGGGGACTAGGTTGAGTACAAGCTATGATATGCAGTCTGATATGGTTTAGATCAACATTCCGGGAGAGGCCAGAGCTTCTAAGTCTTGTGTCAGAAAGTGAGAGGACAGCTGGGAGACCCCTGAGAGGTGGCAGGAATGTCTTGGGCATGGATTTCTGGTTCTTACATAACATCAATGATGGGTTTTTCAACCCAGATATGGGTTTGGACAAGCATTAGCGTACTTAAGAGCTAGGCAGAATAATAAAAATGGGACTGTCTCCTATTCTTGGCCACATGGTCAACAGCAATAAACTGCTCCAGAAAGAGTCACTTAAATTTCTCCTGGAGGCTGCTGCCTTGACCAGTGTGTGAAAACGATACCCACATCCACACTGCAAGAACAAGTCTGGATACCTCAGGTCTGTGGGTTTTGATCTGATCCTCACAACACCCTCATATCATCATTCTCATTTCCAGAGGAGGAAACTGAGTTTCAAAAAAAGAGGTCCTTTGTCACATCACGCAGTTGGTAAGTGGCCCAGGCTCCATCCACCTCACCAAGCTGCTACTATTTCGATGGCTAATGGGATCAAATGGTGCTGATTTGAGCTACTCCTATATCTAACTAGTCACTAAGTTCTACTGGAAGTATAGACTGAATTTGGAAGAACTGGATCTGGAGACCTTTGTGGAGCTCCAAATTTGGGAATACAACTAGAGTACCGAATTTACATGATAAAATGAGAACAGAACAAGACACCTTAAGGGGTTGCCACTGGGATGAACTATTCTCTTCTGCTGGCTAAATTACTAATTTCTGCACATCAGACCCTCAGTGTCTGCCATAAATGTGTGGCTCAGCAAAATTAGAAGTGACTACATGACAAGTATCTCACTGAGGTTTTTAAGCTGCATTTCTCAAGTGGCTAATGTTGGTAAATACTTTTCATGTATTTATCCATCTGTACATCCTCTTCAATGAAATGTCTGCTCATATCTTTGGTCTATCTTCTAATTGGATTGTTCTAGGTTTTCTTCTTTTTTTTTATTGCCAAGTTTTGAGAATTCTTTATATATTCTATATACTAGTTCTTAGTTAGATATGTTTGGAAATATCTTTTCCCCTTCCATAGCTTGTCTCTTATCTGTTAACCAGGATCTTTTGCAAAGCAAAAGTTTAAAAACAATTTTGGTTTTTTTGGCCATGTGGCACAGTATGTGAGATCAGAGATCCCCAACCAGAGAGAGAACCTGTGCCCCCTGCAATGGCAGCACGGAGTCTTAACCACTGGGCTGCCAGTGAAGTTCAAAAGCTTTTAATTTTGGTGAGCTCCAATTTATCAATATTTTTTCTTTTATGGATCAGGCTTTTGGTGTAAAGTCTAGGAACTCTTTACCTAATCCCAGATCCCGAAGATTTTAATTGTTTTTCTAGAAGTTTTGTAGTTTTGCATTTTACACGTAAGTTCATGATCCATTCTGAGTTAACTTTTATTTTTTTGCCACTCAGCACAACATGTGGCACCTTAGCTCTCCAACCAGTGACTGAACCTAGGCCCCTACATTAGAAGTGAGTCTTAACCACTGGAACACCAGGGAAGTCCTGATTTTGAGTTAACGTTTGTGTAAGGTTTAGGTAGAGGTTTATTTTTCGACCTGTGAATATCTAATTGCTCCAGTACTATTTTTTTGAAAAGGTTATCCCTCCTCCACTGTATTGCCTGTGTATCTTTGTCAAAAACAAGCTGGGTGCACTCCTGTGGGGCTATTACTGGGTCTCTATTCTGTTCCATTGGTCTGTGTGTCTATCCCTTTGCCAGAACCACAGTCTCTTTGTACTGTAGCTGTGTACTAGGCCTTAATATTGGGTACAGTGATTCTTCCCATTTTCTTCTTCTTTTCTCAAGATTGCTCTATTTTAGGACCTGTGTCTTTCCATATATATTTTAGAATAAGCTCGTCTTTGTCTACCAAAAAACCTTGCCGGGATTTTGATAGGAATTGCATTAAACATATAGGTCAATTTAGGGGGAAACTGACATCATTTCCTGTGGTGAGGCTATAAGAACCTTTTGATTTGTTTCCTTCTCTTTTATTATAACTTCCACGGGGGAGTCTGATGGGCTGCCGTCTATGGGGTCGCACAGAGTCGGACACGACTGAAGCGACTTAGCAGCAGCAGCAGCAGCAGCCACCCATAGGAGAATGTCATTAGTTCATGTCTGGATTACTTGACTAACCTTATAACTTGCCTTTGGATTGTGCTCCTCTGTTGCTCCCCTATTCATCCTGCATATTGCTGCTGAAATGATGGACCTCGAACCCTCCTCCACAAAGTTCTTGTCTGGGAGTCTCAAATGGCTCTCTACTCAAGTTTACCCTCTCTGCACACTCCCGAAACGTCCACTTCTCATTCATTCTTGATATATGCAGTAACTCATGACTCTGGACTCTTCCCTATTCCTAGAACTTAGTCAGGAACTCCTTCCACACTGCCAAGCTAATCTGTTTCCATTTGCTTCTACCAAGTCAAGTTCACTCCATGCAAGAAACATTCCCTAAATAACCCAGTCATCTTGCACATGCTTATATACAGTGGCACACCAGCATATCCAACATCCAGAGCAGGTCCTTTTTAATACCATCTTCCTTTATGTAATGGAATTACTTTCAGTGATACATATAATAGTAATACAGTAATAATTGTTATTTTCGTATTTTGTTCTTTAATTTTACATCAATTTACCTGCAAAGGAAAATAGAATTCTATTTTTAAAATATTCATGTTCAGTAAAGTATTTCATGTATGAATTACAATTTGCACTTATGAAACAAAAATATTATACCTTGCCATATATTTTGTTTAATATAAATATTAAAAATACACTCTACTTCACTATTTTAAATTTTGACCACAAGTATAAACCTCAAATGCTCATATAATGAATTAAGTTTGGTTTCCCCCTATTTGTAATCACTGTGCTGTTGTTATTTATATGACATCTGCTGTTTAAATGCAGGAATGTGTAAAACCACTGGGGCTGAAGACATAAATTGCACCTGAAACAAGCTCAAACTATTCAAACCAATATAAACTGTAAAATGAGCACCTGTAGTTGAATACTCCTGTGTTAGGAGATGGCTGTAAAAGTTAGTGGTCTCCAAGTCAATGTCCATGTAGAATACAATATTTACTAAAGGATAAGTATTAAAAATGTACTAACATACTAAATATGCTTGCATATGTATTATTAAAACTCACGGTCCCTCAAAATGTTAAACATAGAATCACAGCATGATTCAGCAATTCCACTCCAAGATATATATACACCCGAGAAATAAAAACATACATCTGCTCAAAACCTCATACATGAATGTTCACAGCAGCATTATTCACAATAGCCAAAAAAGTGGAAACAACCCAAATGTCCATTAACTGATGGATAGATAAATAAATTGTGGCATGTCCATACAAAGGAACATTACATGACAATAAAAAGGAATGAAGTACTAATACATGTGACAACTGAGTAGTCCCTGAAAACAGCCTGTTAAAAATGAACTAACACTTTATATAGTTATATGAGTTTTCTGTAGACTTTTTGTTCAGAAATCACTGTTTTTAAACTCAACCCCAGGATTCAAATTTGTTGTGCAGTTGATCAGCACAGAGCACCCTATACTGATGAACTGTGAACAATCCATAAACGTCTGCTGCTCTTTCCAAACTCCAAAACAGTAAGAGTCCCCTGTTCCCACAGCTTTGAAGACACTGATCCCATGATTATCCCACCCCCGACACCAGCCATGGCCCGGTGCCCCTGGTCCTCTGAGTCCAGATCCCCGTGGCAGCATGGCTACCACATACGGCCCCTCTCTTGACTGTGCCCCAGGTCTGTGGGAGCCTATGTGTTCTCCCCCTCCACACTCTTCTCCTCTGGTATTCCTCATCCCCCTACTCACAGTGCCACCAGCTCCAGCTCAGGACGACACGTCTCCCCAGAGGCTCCCAGACCTACCCACTACTCCACCAGCTCAAAAGAGATTTTGTCTCCACTTTGAGGGTCAGAGTTAGCTAGGGTTTTTGGAATCCTGACTTGCCTCCTGTCAATGTCATGAATGGTGGTTGGTTCTTACAGTGCTATAAGTGCTATTTTTAAAGGACTTTCATGACACTGCCTCCTGTTATTCTTGTACTTTTTAGGAGCTACACATTTTTCTAGCTCCTAGAACACTTTCTAGACATTTTCTCAATGTTGATGATAAAACTGAGGTTCAGAGAGGTTAACTAACTTTTCCCAAATCACACAGCCAAGAAGTGAAGGAGCTATGATAGAAACCTATGGTTTCTGCTTCCTATTCCAGTTCAGTATTATACAGAGGAGTAAACCACAATGAAATTATAAGTCTGCATAACTTTTGTTGATTGGTCTTGGAGCCTAACCACCATTTTAGACCTTTTTTTTTTTCTCATGGGAAAATCCATTTCAAATTCCAAGCATTCAAAGTACAAGTGTTCCTCTAGAGCATAAGTCATTTTTAATTTGAGGGCTGACTATCGTCTCTCCAATTAAGTTTCATTTTTACTAATTCCATTATTACACTAGTCAGGACCCAAATGGAAGATACACAACAAAGACTCTGGAGTCAGGCTTGGGCCTGCCACTTATTAGATGTCATCTCAAACAAATTATTTAACTTTTTGAGCTTCATTTTCCTCCTCTGCAGGGTGGGTTAACATTATACACATAGGATTATCAGGAGAATTATTGAATAGGCACGCAAGTAAAGTGCCTAGTGCAGTGTTTGGCACTGAGTCCATCTGCAATAAATGTATAATATCATTTTAAGTGTGGAGTCAGGCTCACTACAACCCAGAATATATCCTCTTTGGCCAGGAAGGGCCCTTGTTTATCCTGTTATGTAGGCAGAATTAGTAAAGATGCCTCCTTTCACTCTTAAGATGCCTCAATATGGATGATAAATTATATGGTCACCTTACCTGCAGATGGCTGGCCAGTGGGGCCCAGGAATGGTGACTTCACAGGATCATACAACCCCAAGGCCAGAGCTCCATGATTACACGAAAGTTGGGCCTCTGTCAGGAGCATCTCACCAGGGAGCTGAGAGCTACTGTTTGGATGTTTCCAGAAGCAAAGTTGAGGCTCTGAAGCCAGGAAAAGAGCTCACAGGGATTAGGGAGCCCAGCCAAAAGAACCGACAGTCACGCAAACGTCTGGTCAGCCAGGAGTCCTGCCAAGGAGCCAGGCCACAAGGGCAGGGTGGGGGCTGGAGAGGAGGTCAAGACTGCAAGCCAAACAGGAGGTGAGGGTGAGCCAAGAGACAAAGTGTCAGAGATATCAGTACGGGAGGTCAGCAAGGTGTCGGAAGAGCAATGGGTCTCACTGTGCATGGAGGGGGTACCTAGGCATTAGGCCCCCATCGTATCTGGCTCCATCCTTCCTCATCTTTAAAGGAGCTGAGGCATTGTCTAGGGCACATCCGGGTTGTACCTTCCATGACATCACATATGTGCCAGGGTTGATCAGTGATTCTGAGACTGCCGGAGGTAACAAAGACTAAACAAAATGTAGGGGGACTTCCCTGGTGGTCCAGTGGCTAAGACTCTCCTCTCCCAATTCAAGGGGCCCGAGTTTGATCCCTGGTCAGGGACCTAGATCCCACATGCTGCAACTAAAAATTCTCATGCTACAACTAAAAAGATCCCATGTGCCACAACAAAGACTTGGCACTGCGAAATAACTTTTTTTTTTTTTATTTTTTTTTTTTTGCGAAATAACTTAATACATACTAAAAAATGAAAAATAAACATAATGTAGGCAGCGCCATTTAAATCTCCCACGGCAATGTTTCTTCCATCTGCTCATGTCAATTTGCCACATTCAATAAACAGAATTGGCAGTGTATCTTAATTTTACCTGAGTACTATTCACAAAGTACTGACTTCTTATGAAGTAGCTATCTCATAAATGAGGAGTCATGATTGAAAGCCCTACTAATCAAGAGGCAAGCTTGATTAGAGAGAGGAATAACAGGCTGGGAGTCAGAATCAGCTTCTATCCTGGTTCTGCCTCTTTGTGACATTCATTTTATATATTTTTTTCTTTTGAACATTTTATTTGGTATTGGGATATAGCTGATTAGGGTTTCCCAGGTGGTGCTAGTGGTAAACAACCCGCCTGCCAGTGCAGGAGATGTAAAAGACTCAGGTTCGATCCCCGAGTCAGGAAGATTCCTTGGAGGAGGGCATGACGACCCACCCCAGTATTCTTGCCTGGAGAATCCCATGGACAGAGGGGCCTGGCGGGCTATAGTCCATGAGGTCACAAAGAGTTGGACACAACTGAAGCAACTCAGCACATATGCACAGCTGATTAACAATATTGTGATAGTTTCAGGAGAACAGCGAAGGGACTCTCTTTGTGACACTGATTCTTGAGATGAGTCATTTCATCTTCCTGGGCTCATTTCCCCCAATTGTCAATGAAGAAATAATTGTTGTGAAGGTAAACAGAGAGTCCTGCAATGGGAGACCTGGGTTTGATCCCTGGGTTGGCAAGATCCCTGGAGGAGGAAATGGCAACCCACTCCAGTATTCTTGCCTGGAGAATCCCCATGGACGGAGGAGCCTGATGGGCTACAGTCCATGAGGTTGCAAAGAGTAGGACACGACTGAGTGACTAAGCACATGGGTAGTCAAGTACTACAAAGACTGTGGAGTGCTATACAAATACAAGTTAGACACAGAAAGATTTTTCTTTCTAAAGCAGATGTTCATCATTTGTATTTAAGAAAGAAGCTCAGAAATATACCACCACATTTAAATAATATTGCTGAAAGTGAAACTGTTAGTCTCTCAGTCTTGCCCAACCCTTTGCGACCCCATGGACTGTAGCCTGCTAGGCCCCTCTGTCTGTGGAATTCTCCAGGCAAGAATACTGGAGTGGGTTGCCATTCCCTTCTCCAGGGGAACTTCCCAACCCAGGGATCAAACCTGGGTCTCCAGCAATACAGGCAGGTTCCTTACCATCTGGGCTACTATGCAAGTCCCAAATAGCAGGGGAGGGCATCCCTGGGTGGGCTCGAACCACCAACCTTTCTGTTAACAGCCGAATTCGCTAACTGATTGCATCACAGACTCTCTTAGTGAGCACAAGGTCATAATGAACAGGTTCTGTTATATTAGAATCAGGACAATTTCAAACACCAAAGGAATGCTTCTTGAATAAGTTACTGGGAGTTGCTAACCACACCTACCTTTGGAAACAGAAAACATAATATCGTTCCCCAAAGTTGGTGTAGATATGGGATAATAGGCCCATACTAGAATATTAATACTAATGGAATTTCAGAGTCCAGTTTTGAAGAAGGACAATCTTTTCCTTCCAACAAACACACTTGGTTTGAACCAGAATGCTGAGTTGATCTGTTCTGGTCCAATATTTCAACAGATGGGCAAAGCAGCACCTTTGATCAAGGCACCGTAGTGTTATAGAAAATGTGTGGGCCCTGGAATCCGATGAGCCTGGGCTCCTTTCCAAGCTGGCCCTGACTGCTTCCCTACGACTTTAGGCAAGTTATTCAGCCTCACTGAGTCTTGGTGCCCTCACCTGGAAAATGGAAGTGGTGGTAGCCACCTAATCTAGTTGCTATGAGCACTGAACTAAGTAACATCTACCACAATTTAAGTATAGTGCCTGGCACAGGGCAACGGGGTGAAGGAGGAGGGGAGAGCTGGGGGGGAACTCACTGTCACTGTGAAAACACTTTGACCTCTGCCTTGCACTGCCAGGAAGTCCGGGAACAGGACCATGGCAATTGTCTGCTACTAGTTAATGTGAGTGAGTGGTGAGACAAGGCTGTCAAAAAAGCTAACCCACCCCAGGCCTTGCAAATGGAAACATAGGGTCTGGAACATGTGTGTGTGTATGTGTTGTGTGTGTGTGCATGTGCACGGGGAGCAGGGAGAGGAGGAGAGAGAAGACCCATGTATTCTGCTTTAATTAGACCACATCCCACATCTGGAGCTCCGGGTGCAGCTTACAAATGCCCTTCTTAAAATACAGGGCATCCAGAGGAAGGTGACAAGGAATCCAGTGGGTGTGAACACTGCCTCATTTGAAGAGTGGATGGAAGAGCTGGAGGGTTGAGCCCAGAAAAGACAAGTCTTAGGACAAAGTGAGAACTGTTTCCAACTAGGTAAAGGGTTTCCTGCAGAAGTAGGTGAAGACCTATTCCCGGTGAGTCTGAAGAACAAATCAGGACCCAGAGGTAGAAATGACAGACGCACTGTGTGGCTCAAATGCAGGAGTGACTCCCAATCACCGGGAGCTCTTCACTCAGGGGAATGTCACCTGGCCAACTTAGGGTCCAGGACTCCTGCCCTGGGCATGGGGGTGATTAACTGCCCTTCGAGGGCACGTCTGAGTCAACGGGCCCTTAACAGAATCCTGAATCTTATAATCCTGTTATAATTTTTTTTGGTCTTATGAAATCATATTTATAAATCTTGAAGTTTTAAAAACGGTTAATTAAGGTGGTTATGCCTGAAGACATGTTAAAAATCAGAGGAAATAGTGAATATGTTGAGCTGTTTTCCTTCCGTTATCAGATTCAGAACGTTTTTGATGATTTCCATTCCAGTCTGGAATTAGAGAACAAATATTTCCTGAAGTTTCCAGGCACCATATACATACCTCCCCTTACTCCTCCTTCCCACTCAAAAATACATCCTGGAGTTAGAGACCTGTTTGTTCGGGTCTTTTTTTTTGGCCGCACTCTGAGACGTGGGATCTTAGTTCCCAACCAGGGATCAAACCCACGCCCCCCTGCAGTGGAAGCACAGTCTTAACCACTGGACCTCCAAGTCAGAGTCCTATTTATTACTGCTTCATCTGAAAGTTAAATTATTTTTAAATTTAAAATCTAATATAGTGTATATCACTATCCTTAAGCCATTTCAGTTTTAGTCTTCTTTCTCCAATTGTTCTAAAGTTCAGAACACTTCAGTAAGAAAGCGTTTAATACAGTGTTCAATACAGAAAGTTCAGTACTTGAACAGAACACTATACACACACACGTAGAAGAAAACTGATTAAAGGGCCAATTTTGACCCTCTTTTCTCCCCCCAAATACAACAGTTTTTTAATCTCATCTCAAGCATGGGCTACTACACAAGTTCAATTCAGTGCTCACACAATGTTCAACTATTCGGCATGGGATCCTGGGGCTAAAGGCAATCTGGGAACCCTGAGTTCTTAGCCAAGCACCCCTTGAACTCATTTGAGCAGGGGCAGACCATCAGAAGTGGACATTTGAAACATGTCAGCAGTCTCAGAGGAGCACCCAATGACATTTTAATCTGAAAAATTATAAACAACCCCACTCCCACCACCAGCCCAGCCACCTCCCAAGGAATGTGCAGCGTGGCAGATCTGAAGGAGCCATTGATAAGCAGAGGAGCTTTAAAGTGCCCTGGTGAGGCAAGAGTTTGACAGCAGAGATTATTTCTGATGCTTTCAAAGGTGCACACTTTATAAATGTATTGCATATACATGGCACAGATCTATTTCTATGGTATATATACACGACTGCTGTTTAAAAGCATTTCAAAGCTCATCTAGCAATGGCTTCTCCTAAGTGCTGTGGGGTGAAAGATGAAGAGATAGAGAAGGCCAGGCCTCTCCCCAAAGTATTATACTACAGATGCCCTATCTGCCAGCGACTTCCACACCATCTCCACCTTCCTCATTTGATAGATGAGGAAACTGGGATTCCAAGAGAGGAGGTGTTAAGGTTGTCAGAAAGTTAAGGCTAGGCCCAGGTTTCCTGATTCTAAGACTAGAGTTTATTATGTGATGGTGGAAAGAAAATATCCACACTGTAAACCACAAGGCAACGCTAACAACAGGCAAAGCCACTGGGGGCCGGGAGCCCTGGTTTTCATCCCAGGAGGCACACCCTGCCCCATTTTCTGGCTGCTGCAATACAGACCACGGGGTTCTCACCTGGGTCACAGGAACAGTCATGCTGCTGGCATGCAATGCAGGGTCGTTCCTATGAAGCCAGTGGGCTGAGCTGCTGGCATCACCCTGCCTGCAGAGTAAAATGAGCCCTACATCGCTCCACCTCTGGGGCAGCTCCGGGTTCTCTGATTGCTGTTTTCACCCATTAAGGATATGAAGAGGCAAATGGGAAAAGACACCAACCCCATTCCCTACATTTTGCCAGTGTGTAGCCTTGCCTTCCAGCTCGGTTCACTCCTGTCCTGAAGGCTCAGCCCAGAGTACTAAACAGAGCGGTTATTAGATCAGTTCAAACATCAGTCAGTTGAGTGGAAATACCTAGCAAACCAGTTGGGTTTATGAAGCAACTGGCAGAGTCGCTGCTGACAGTGGAAAAGCCACTGGCCTTAGACACAGCCTCACTCTCTTCTCTACTGCGACTCCCTCAGTATCTATGTTTGTTTATACAGATGGGGTCTTCATGTACTGGCTTCTGGGCCCCAGCAAGGACCCACACAATGAAGCTTGGGGACACTGTGGACACGGCGCAGTCCCAGAACAGTCTGTCCTTTCACTGGCCGTGGTGGAATGAGCACAGCTCTGTGAGCGGGCATGCAGGGCATCCTCTGACTGCTAGCCAAGCCCGGCTTCCAAGTTCCCCACTGTAACCTTGGATACGGCAGGGTGGGGGTGGCAAGGCCCTGTGAGGGGCCTTTGTTTGTCACTGGAGGCTCCTCAGAAGGCGGGTATGGATGGCTGGGTTCTGGGCCTGGCAAAGAAGGAGGGAAAAGAATGGGAAAGAGGAGACGGAACTGCTGCAGGCCAATGAAAAAAGGACTCCGGTGGGGGTAGATCCACTGCATGAAGCTCTCCATGTCTCCAGCTCCCCCTTAGCACCTTTTGATTCCTCTTAGCTGCTCCCGCAAAGACAGGCTGCGAGGACTTTACACAGGAGGAGCCTGTGTTGTTTACTCAGCACATCCACATGGTTCTGGCCTGCGGTGCCACCTCAGGCAACCCTGGGCTACTCAACACAGGCTCCAGTGGCTCCAGAGGCTAAGCAGCAGAGAATGGCGAACTTGGTGACCATCTGCCATCATGATCCTAAAAGGCACTGAAGTGGCAGGGACCCTGAAGTCTTGAGCTCAGGGTAACTTTCAGGGACTCTGCACCCTGGGCCCATATTCTCAGACAAACTTCCTTGTCATAGGGTTTTAAGTGCCTTCCAAGGTGCTGAGGCATGTGATGATCACGTCATGACCTCCCATCACGGGTGATTAAGTTGTCCAACGGAAATTTCTTAGAATAATGATGACCATTATTTTTCCAGGAGCTATCATTTCAAGCATCTAATATGCCAGACATCTACATACAAGATTTTATTTTCTCTCTCTAACTATCCTTAAAAGTGGGTATTATAATCCTCTTTAATAAACGAGAACACAGAGATTCAGTGGAGAAAGCAATGGCACCCCACTCCAATACTCTTGCCTGGAAAATCCCATGGACGGAGGAGCCTGGTAGGCTACAGTCCATGGGATCGCTAAGAGTCGGACACGACTGAGCTACTTCACTTTCACTTTTCCCTTTCATTCACTGGAGAAGGAAATGGCAACCCACTCCAGTATTCTTGCCTGGAGAATCCCGGGGACGGCGGAGCCTGGTGGGCTGCTGTCTGTGGGGTCGCACAGAGTCGGACACGACTGAAGTGACTTAGCAGAGATTCAGAGGTTAAGCCTGAACAACTAGGAAGGGGCAATGGTAGCTTGTCTGTCTGATCCCAAAGCTTGTATCTTTATGATAATAAACACAGATGAGAAAGTAATGAGCAAATGCCACATTCAATTTTAAAACATCTTATACCTTGTCTAGGGGCTTCCCTGGTGACTCAGTTGGTAAAGAATCTGCGTGCAATATAGGAGACTGCCCACAATGCAGGACATTCAGGTTCAATCCCTGGTTTTGGAAGATCCCTTGAAGGAGGAAATGGCAACCCACTCCAGTATTTTTGCCTGGGAAATCCCATGGACAGCGGAGCCTGGTAGCCTACAGTCCATGGGGTTGCAAAGAGTTGGACACGACTTAGCAACTAAACCACTATGCATTGTCTATTGCCATATAATGTGTATTCAATTTAGAGTATCACTTTTTCATTTCCAAGGGCACAACTCATTTCCCTGCTGCTTATACCAGCGAGGGAGCACAAGATGTCCTAAGTGTGATGTGGACACTGAAATCTCTCCAGTGGCATTGCTAGAAGCACAGTGTCTAGAAAGAGGGAGAACACCACTCCAGGCTCCTCAGTTGACACCTGGCACATCAAGTCTCTTTTGGGGAAACACAGTATAAGAGGGGCACAGGCAAACTGGGCCAGATTCAAGGAAGTCTACTTTGAAGGACCCGAAATAATGTCCTAGGCAGAAAAATGGAGGATCTGGGCTTTGTTGGCTTGGGAAAGAGTTGGAGTTTCTGGCAACATGTAGGAGTTGGGGTGGTGGGGAGGAGAAGGGATAGCATAGAGATCTTCAAACTTTGCAATGCTGTGCAGAAGAAGGCAGATCTCCAGTGTGATGGTAACAGGCAGTCAGTTCTTTATGCTTGTAAAACTAGTGTGAGGATGTTGCCGACTGCTCGACAGAAGGCAGGGTTTCCAATCTGCAGCACTGTTCACAGATAGAAGTGTCTGCTTTGTGAGGTAGTAAGTTTACCACCACTGGAGAAAACAAGCATCTATGACCTTCAAAGTAACTTACTTAGTCACTCAGTTGTATCTGACTCTGCAATACCATGGACTGTAATCCACCAGGCTCTTCTGTCCGTGGAATTTTCCAGGCAAGATTACTGGAGTGGATTTAAAGTCACTTTGTACCCCTAAATCCCACAATTAATTCATAAATCTCCTCTCAGATCTTATATTTATTCCTCCTAATATTTCATTGGCATTTAATCTGTTATACTTGGTGGACTTTACCTGAATTAATTGTATTTTTAAATACTTCGACATGAAATTAATAATTGATGATTTTATGAAGAATCTTTAAAGAAAATTTTTCCCCAGATACTTGACCTTTTTTAATCAGCCAACCTAGATTCATAATCCAGGGCATCTGAAACAGATCTCTTGTCCACCAGGGAATGCAATTTATCTTTATGAGCACATTATTCCAAATTTTCCTACCTAGTGACCATCATTTCAAATACCGTCATCATTTCCCCTTCTAAAAAGGAACAGTAGCAAGATAGACTCTTTTGGCTTTTTCTGCCCTTGAATGTTGAATTTACTGTTTTGGCAACAGCATTGTATACACATTCAATTCAGTTCATTCATTCATTCAATAAACATTTCTGGAGTGTCTAATATTGTTCCAGGCCCTGATGAGACAACAATGAATAACACAGATGAAATTCTCTGATTCTGTGGAGTTGCCTTTTAATGGAGGAGATAGATACTAGGCAAGATAAAAAAGTAAATATGTACATGGTAAACAAAATACATCTTACATGGTTCTGTTTAGATGTACTAAGTGAAGGTGAAAATCTCTCAGTCATGCCCAACTCTTTGCGACCCCATGGATTATACAGTCCATGGAATTTTCCAGGCCAGAATACTGGAGTGGGTTGCCATTTCCTTCTCCAGGGGATCTTCCCGACCCAGGGATTGAACCCACATCTCCTACTTGGCAGGCAGATTCTTTATCACTGAGCCACCTGGGAAGCCTGAAGTGTGTGGGAGGGGTGAGTAAAAGAGGATGTTTCAGTTTAAATAGATGGCCAAGTCCCTTTACATATTATTTAAACAGTGGGAGCCCCACTGAGGAAGGTGACAGTTGAGTTTAAAGTCTCAAAGGAAGTGAGTGAGTGAGCAGAGTTAAGTATATCAGAAGAACACTTCAGGCAGAGGGAAGAGCATGCATGCAGAGATGCAAACCCCCAGTCATGCTCTGGACACCTGCTGAGGGCTTAGCATCATGTGAGACAAAAAGCGGTACAATACAGGGCTCTGCACAAGGATGCTGAAGAGGAAAGAACACATCTGCACCTGAAACAATAAGCAGTCAACTGCCAAGGGCTAAACTGCAAGTATCTGAAAAACTTCCCTTTAGTTACACTGGACCAGCCATTGTCCCTCAAAGTACCCTCACATGCCTCCACCTGCAGGCCTCTGACGATCCACCACCCAGGCCAAGTGCTCTTCCCAGCCCAGCCTCAACTCATCCTCCTCCATGGAGCTCTTCCGGGCCATTGGACTGTCTGACTCTTAAACAATAGCAGGCCTCACCCTCCACCTAACTGAATCGGAACTCCCAACTTCACAAGACCCACAGGTGATTCCTGCACACACTGAAGTCTGATGAGCTCTCAGCCAGTCATCTTCAAATGTGGCTGCACCTTGTAAAACCCTGAGGAACTTTAATAAAATACCAATGCCTGCTTCCACCTTCAGAGATGCTGATTTAGTCAGCATGGGGCAAGAGTAGGCCACTGAGAATTTTTTAAACTTCCCAGGTTTGATGCTAATATGCAGCAAAGTTTGAGAATTACTGGTAGCTCTTCTCTCATTTCTCTCAACATCCTCTCCCCACTGTTTTTCCCTGGCTGTCAAACAGCACGCCCTCAGTCTTGAGGTGGATTCTTAGGCATGTGGCACCAGAAGTGGCTTCCCCTCTTCCCGTTATCCCCTGGCTCAAGTGCCCTGTACTCACCTCCCTCCTGGAGGCCTGCACAGAGTAAAGAAGCCAGTTGAAGGAGGCAGGAGGGCAGCGGGAGGGGAAACTGAGCAGACTCCCCACCCAGCAATGTGGCCTTGGGCAAGCCACTTAAATTCCTTCTCTGTATAGTGTGAGCAACAATACTCTCCAGTCTGCCTCCTGGAGTCACAGGATCTTGGGGAATGTCAACAGAGGTCATGTGTTAAAGTGTTTTTAAAATCGGAGGGTACTAATATGCCTGAAAGAGCATCAAAGAATTGATGCCTTTGAACTGTGGTGCTGGAGAAGACTTGCAAGTCCCTTGGTCTGCAAGGAGATCAAACCAGTCAATCCTAAAGGAAATCAACCTGAATATTCATTGGGAAGGACTGATGCTGAAGCTGAAACTCCAATACTTTGGCCACCTGATGCAAAGAGGTGACTCATTAGAAAAGACCCTGATGCTGGGAAAGATTGAAGGCAGGAGGACAAGGGGACGACAGAAAACGAGACAGTTGGATGTCATCACCAACTCAATGGACATGAGTTTGAGCAGGCTCTGGGAGATGCTGAAGGACAGGGAGGCCTGGCGTGCTGCAGTCCGTGGGGTCGCAAAGAGTCTGACACGACTGAGCGACTGAACAATGTGCCTGAGAACTGGTGGGGCATCCCGGGGAGGAGTCTTAGTATGCTCATTTCCAGCTTAAAAATCTGCCCTTTCCCTACTTCCCAAATCTAAGCAAACAATTTTAAGCAAAGTTTGATCTTTAACATCCCAAAGGAATGGGTATGACCATGCAGTGTCTGTACTGACGTAGCTAAGTGGCATTCAACAGATCTCAACAGACCTCACTGTCCCATCGGTGACCAGAAGGCAGTAATTCTGTGGCTTGAGGATATTTTAATTGTCACCAAACACCCTGTGAGTGTTCAATAAATATTAACCAATGAGGCCCAATTTAAGATGGTAAGACATAAGACCACAATACTCTACTACTGAAGGGTATTACTTATTGCTTACCCACATGCCCTATTTTCACCTTTTAAGGAAAAGCATAGCATCTTCATTAGTCATTCTGCTAATGTGTAAACTGAAAGACCAAAAGACCCTGGCACATTCGAAATAGGTTCTCTGTTTTACTGAAAGGAGTGGTCCACCAAAAGTCAAGTTAATTGCCAAATGCCAGAAGTTAAGAACAGATACAACTGTAGTGCATTTAACCAGACCAAGCGCTAGCTGTGGAGAGAGTCCACAAAGGCCTCTTTGCCCAAATAGATTTTCCTCATATCTCTCCTTAGAATTCTTTGAGGACTTCCCTAATGGCTCAGTGGATAAGAATCTGCCTGCCAACGCCAGGGATGCAGGTTCCACCCCTGGTCCGGGAAGATTCCACATGATGAGTAACAACTAAGCCCGCGCCACAACTACTGAAGCTTGCATACTCTAGGGCCTGCGAGCCACAACTAATGAGCTCCTGTGCTCATTATGTGCAACTATGGAAGGCTACTCGCCCTAGAGCCAGCAAGTTGCAACTACTGAAGCCCATGCATCTAGAGCCTGTGCTCCATAACAAGAGAAGCCACCACAATGAGAAGCCTGTGCGCTGCAAGGAGGAGGAGAAGGCCCCGCTCGCGGCAACTAGAGAAAGCCCACACGCAGCAACGAAGACCCAGCACAACCAAAAATAAAGCAGTGTGTACATGTCAAAATAAAGGGAGAGAGAGAAAGAAATTCTTTGAGGTTTTCATTCTGGCAGTTTCTTTGAATAGATAAAAATGCCCATGGGAGGGGCCATAAGAAGGCTCCACCATCTTGGTGTGAACTAGATGTTGAACAGAACAACGGTGCCCAATTTTTGGTTTTCACAAATCAATTTTAAATTATTTCAGAGGACTAACATAGGTTCACTGATTCTGTATTTTTCTGAGAGAGGACATCAACTAAAAACAATAATAAAACATTATTATTCCACAGTAGAATGGACAGTGCAAAGTAAATAAAGTTTTAAAGGACATAATTTCAGAATAAAGGACTGTTCTCAAGAAAGGCCAGTTGAAGTCTTAAAACTGTGATGATACCACAGATAAATATGTTACATAGTCCATACTTTTCCTAGGGCTCTGCTTGTGTGCTAGGAGGATTTGAAGTAAATTAAGAATATTTAATGTCCTGAAGATGGATGAGGGCTAAAGAAGGTGACATGTTCTTAAAAGGTGGACACAAAGAACAGAAAAAACTCGACAACATTCATTTTGCCTCAGACTACATACAGATAACAGAGAAGATAGCAGATAACACAGTCCAATCACATTGGACTTGCATGGAACTTGATCACTTTTAAAAAGTAAGGATGGCAGGAACCTCACGTATCATATTTGAAGAAAGGCGGCTAACAGTAGCAGAATGTCCCTGGTGCCAACTTTTCTTTTTCATTCATGAGTGTACCTTCTCTGTCTCTTCGGGGATCCCACCTGGAGGGAAAGGCAAGGATGAAGGAGAGGGCCTGTGGAAAAAACAGCATCAACAGTCCAAACCTACACTGTTGTTTGTTGGTCAGTCGCTCAGTCATATCTGACTCTTTGCGACCCCATGGACTGCAGCATACCAGGCTTCCCTGTCCTTCACTATCTCTCAGAGTTTGCTCAAATTCACTTTCATCAAGTCGGTCATGCTACCCAGCCATCCTCTGTCGCCCTCTTCTCCTCCTGCCCTCAGCCTTTCCGAGCATCAGGATCTTTTCCAGTGAGTCAGCTCTTTGCATCAGGTGGCCAAAGTATTGGAGTTTCACTTCAGCATCAGTCCTTCCAATGAATATTCAGGTTGATTTCCTTTAGGATTGACTGGTTTGATCTCCTGCTGTCCAAGAGACTCTCAAGAGTCTTCTCCAGCACCACAGTTCAAAAGCATCAATTCTTTGGCGTTCAGCCTTCTTTCTGGTCTAGCTCTCACATCCGTACATGACTACTGGAAAATCCATAGCTTTAACTATATCAATCTTTGTTGGCAAAGGGCTGTCTTTGCTTTTTAATACATTGTCTAGGTTTGTCATAGTTTTTCTTCCAAGGAGCAAGCCTCTTTTAATCTCATGGCTGCAGTCCCCATCTGTAGTGATTTTGGAGCCAAATTACATACATTAGTATGTATTAAAATGCCAGGCTAGGAGAGCAAAAGAAAATCTCTCACTCTAGCTGAAGACTTTCATAATAGTTAGTCCCTCCTTTTGAAAGGAAGGATAGGAATCACAGAAGTGACGTAAACATTTTCTGGTAAAGATTCGCTCCATTTTGTCTGAGACCTTGAAGCCCAGAGGACCTGTCCAAGACCTCCAGCCAGTGAGATTCAGACTGGACTCCTGCCCCGCCCCAGATGGCCAGGCCAGGCCAGGCCTTGGGCCAGCTCCCACTGGTGTTTCCACCGGCTTCCCTCTCTCAATTGATAGTATGTCATATGAGGCAATTTAAACAATTCCCTAAAGTTCTGATGCATCTCCTCTCATTTTTCCTTTCCTGTTATCTGACAGGTTTTCCTTCTTCCTGGGTGTGGTTAAGAAAACAAACAAAAGCCCATTTGGGTGTTCAGGGCGCCCCTCCTCCCTCCGTTCCTGCTCTGTGTGCGGGTTGGCTCCATGGCCCTGGGGGTGAGGACCTCACCCTCTGCAGAGGCCGCACCGACCCGACTTGAGCTCCAGGGACGTCGGGGGAGATGGGGCCTCTGGTTGCCCGGGGATCCCCGCTTCCTCCCGGGAAGGCGGCGGTGCCCAGAGGTCTGCCGGGCGTCGGGTGACTCAGTGCGGTTCGAGCCGTCTGGGAAGCTTGGACAGGCGCGCGGGGGCGCAGAGCTTTCCCCGCAGCCGCAGGGGGTCAGGTTCCCGACGCGAAAGAGGATCAGAAACCCGTGGGCGGAGTGGCGGGAGAGGAAGTTGTGGCGCAGGGAGAAGGCAGCGTCATTGTTCCTTTTGAGAGGGATCCGAAGGAACGTGGCCTTAACTATATAGTAAAGATGAAGATGCCGCCCGAAGGGGGACCTAGAGCGGCTGTGCGCTCTCGGGTCCCAAGGGCTTTCAGGGCGGTGTCTCCTCTTCGGCTGGCAGGGGGGTGGGGGAGGAGGCAGGGCTGCGATGTGGATTGGAGAAGTGGGGGGGCAGAGGAGGGGGTCGCAGGACCCAGCTGCCTGGGGTCGCCTGGGTCTGTCCCACCCCAGACAAGGTGCCGGGCGCGGGTCTCACCTAAACCCAGGTGAGCAAGCAAACGACAGAGGAGCAGGCAAAGAGGGAAATGGAGTGGAGTGCTCCGCCGGAAAAGAACCCCCTCGTATATCCCCTTCTCGGCCTGTCCTTCCCAGACTAGCGGGTTTTCCGTCAGAGATTCCTTTGTTTTCCATGTCGGCCTCCCAGCACTGTGGTGGGCGGCTGGGGTCAGAGATGGCTGGGCAGGACGGTCGGAGTGGAAACAAAGATGGGGGTGTGAGGTGCAGGAGCTGGCAGGCATGGGGTGGGGGGCATCCAAGGAACACAGCCGGCCAGAAGGAGAAAGGGGACCAGGAGGGGTGATGGGTGAAAAGCTCAACCACCAGGCATGACAAGTTTATAAACAAAATATTACCCCCCCTCCCCCAAACGTGTAAGATGGGGCAGGGTTGTCACTGTGAGTTAGGCACTTAAATTGCATTATCTCTATTTACACTTATCTTTGAAAGATAAATGCTATTAGGCCATTACAGAGACAGGGAAAAACAGAAAGCTACAGTTCTAGTCTCAGGCCCCAGCCTCCCGAGGTCAAGCACCCCCACTCGTACCCTTGCCTTTGCTCAACTTTGCATATATGAATCAGTAACCACTGGCCCGCCCCCCCTTTTTTTTAGTAGTTTGAATTCCTTTACTCCCAACCAAAAAAGTCGTGACTAATAATACACCTTATAATCCAGTAATTTTACTTCTAGGAATCGCCTCCAAAGAAATATTATAACATAACCAAAGAGCCATATGCCTCGAAATATTCACCGTGGCCTTTTTTATAATATCAATATATATATATAATCTAAATGTCAGTATGGGGAGGAGTAAATAAACTGGTACATTTATATGATAAAATATTACAGAGCCTTAAAATAACGTTAAAAGTACAGTTTGATAACTAGAATAAAGACAAGTTATAATGCTAAGGGAGAAAGCAAGATACAACATTAGATACATGCAATATACAATTATATGGAAAATACACATAGAAAAAAAAATCCTGGAAGGATTTGTGTGGTAAGATTAACTCACTTTTTTCTTTCTAAAACACTTAAATATTTTCCAGTTTCTGTACAATGAGGATAAGCATGTATCATTAATTATAATATTGAATATTTCAAAAACTTTTATTTCTGTAAAAATATATATAATGTATGTTTTATGGATATATATATTCTTAAATATAAATATATATATACACATATACAGTAGCAATTTCATTTATATATATATGAACAGGAAGTCACCAGACCTGGGTGAAAGAAGGTAAGAGGTACTTGAGCAATTTTTCTATTAAATGAAAGATTTTCCATAATTTAAAGGGTATGTGGGAGTTAAAGGGGATGGGCAATTTAAAGAAATTTGTTATTGAAATAGTTATTTACAGTTTTGTACCAATCTCTACTGTACAGAAAAGTGACTCGGTTATACTCATTTAACATTCTTTTTTAAACATATTCTTTTCCCTTATGGTTTATCACAGGATATTGAATATAGTTCCCTGTGCTATACTGTAGGACCCTACTGTTTATCCATCCTATATATAACAGTTTACATCTGCTAATCCTAAATTGCCATTCCTTCCCTTCCTGACGCCCTCCCCCTTGGCAACCACAAGTCTGTTCTCTGTGAGTCTGTTTTAGTTTTGTAGTCAGGTGCATTCATGCCATAGTTCAATTCCACATATAAGTGATATCATATGGTATTTGTCTTTTTTTTTCTGACTTCACTTAGTGTGATAATCTCTAGTTGCATTGTGTTACTGCAAATGGCATTATTTCATTCTTTTTCATGGCTGAGTAGTATTCCATTGTATATATGTACCACATCTTTATCCATTCATCTATCGATGGGCATTTAGGTTGTTTTCATGTCTTCTTCCACTGGAGAAGGAAATGGCAACCCATTCCAGTATTCTTGCCTAGAGAATCCCATGGACAGAGGAGCCTAGCAGGCTATAGTCCATGGGGTTGAAAGAGTTGGACATGAGTTACCAACTAAACCACCACCACTATGTCTTGGTTATTGTGAATAGTGCTGCTATGAACATAGGGGTCATGTATCTTGTTGAATTATAGTTTTGTCCAGCTATATGCCCAGGAATGGGATTGCTGGATCATATGGTAATTCTATTTTTAGTTTTCTGAGGCACCTCCACACTTTTTTCCATAGTGGCTGCATAGCTGCACCAACTTACATTCCCACCAACAGTGTAGGAGGGTTAGGTTGTGGAGATACATAGGTCAGGGGTAGAGAATGTGACTGCAGTGTAGGAGGGTTCGGGAATGGACGATTTTTATGCATCCAGTATACTAATGAAAGGGAAGGGCATGCCTTTGGTGGACGAGAGGAGGGACAAATATCTGAGTATTAGAATACACAAAAAGGAAATGATGTGATTGTAGCTGATTCCTGATTGGCAAGGACATGCTGATTCATGGGCGGAAGGGAGCAAGATTGGAATACAACTTTTAATGGCAAAGGAAAGAACACATTCTAAACATACTTAGGAAAGGAGATAAGGGAGTCAATGGTAAGGTAATGGCACCACAAAAATTTCTTTTACAATAAATGTACTTATCAGGAGAATAGTTTCTAATCATGCAGATTAGATGTTCAAAAGGAACTCAACATGTTTCTGTTTAGTCCATGGCTGTTGATAGCAGTATTTTATACCTCAACTCAAGCAGATGATTATAGATTGGGAAATGCTTTTAAAAAGGCTTAACAAAATGGGCTCCCTTATTAGGAGCCCATTCCTTTTCTATAGGGAGAGGAGTAGGAGACAACCAAGAAGGCTTCATGTCTACGTGCTGTGTGTTCCTGAGATCCTTTTTGCAGCAGTGAAAATATACACTAATTAATAAAAGCAGATTTCCTTTGGTTTTGTGTGAGGATCTGGCAGAATGAAGAATACAGAAGTATCCTTCAAGTAATTTAACACTAGATATTGCGTGAAAACAATTGATGGAGCTGAAATTATATTAGGTAGAAGGCAAAGCTCTTGTTCAGGTATGGAAATGTAGGATTCCCTGAGTGGTGAACACAGAATTTACCAAACCATACACAGAAAGCTCTCTATCTGGGCTTAATGATGCCCTTGGATGATTCTAGTTCCCCTCCCTTGATTCTCCCCCTGTCAGGGGAGATTGTTTGCTGATCTCGTTGTGTGGACTATTTCTCACTTTCCCTCCCCATCTAATGAGGTGGGAAGACCCACTTGGTTGAGGGCTAGAATCTGGACCTTCATGGATTGACTCTTCCTCCAGGCAAGAGTACTGGAGTGGGGTGCCATTGCCTTCTCCGTAACAACACTCTAGTCTCCCCAATATCATCAGCCTCCCCAGCTGAATCACTCTCTCTATTAATCTGATCTAATGGACTAGATTATAGTAGGCAGGAAGAGCCCATCATGGTTCTTTTCAAACTTTTACAATTAAAGACTAACTAAAGATAGGAGACAGGATGTCTTGGCACTAGGACAATGTTAGAATATCTACAAACTTTTGTTGGTTAGATGAAGAAATAGCATGGTGTTTGGGTTGCATATGACTTTGTATGGGAACTTAGATAGAAGGTAAGAACTGTCTTCTTTGCTATCCTGCAATTCACGTAATATAGAAAAATTCATCATCTTAAAAAGCCTTATGCTACAACGTACAGCGATTTCTTAATACTGTCCATCAAAAAAAAAAAAAGCAGCAGAGAAATCATCTTATTTAAAAAATATAATAGTGGAACAGAAAGCATTTGTTTACTTTGTTTGGTGTTTAAAATCCAAACACCAAACATAAGCACTTGTATGATACTTGGGCTCACAAAATGGAAGAACTTTTTGACCCAGTCCTTAAAACAAACAAAAAAAACCTTCTAGAGTCAGTTCAGTTCAGCTCAGTCGCTCAGTCATGTCCGACTCTTTGCAACCCCATGGACTGCAACACGCCAGGCCTCCCTGTCCATCACTAACTCCCAGAGTTTACTCAAACTCAAGTCCATTGAGTCGGTGATACCATCCAACCATCTCATACTCTGTCGTTCCCTTCTCCTCCCACCTTCAATCTTTTCCAGCATCAGGGTCTTTTCAGTCCTTAAACAAAAAAACCTTCTAGAGTATGTTTTATAAAAATATGTGCTGAAATCCAGAAGGTGCTTTTATCTCATAGCACCCATACCAGAAGATTAATCTCTGTGGTTGGTGTCTTGTTCTGGTCGGGGTATGTCTGAGCCCAGCTTTGGAATCTTCTTCAGTTAGAACATCTGCTCCACAGTTGTTAATGTTTGTTTGGTATTGCCCCAAAGAAGGGAAGAATTTTTTAACAATGAGTCCCAAGATAGACTAGATCAGCAGCATAGCTTATTTTGAAAAGGCATTTTTGGGGGAGCAATGTGACCTGTATGTAAAAAAAAAAAAAAAAAAACAGGCATGTTGTTGGACCAAGAGATGGATGTCCATCCAATACTGGAATGTAGCTTAGCTTGTTTTCATCACTTCTCACATTTATTTCCCAGAAATATTTGCTCATTGAATTTACTACCCCTGAGCTTAGTTTTAAAATCTTTTAGATAGAGATTTGAATGTTTAACTCAAAGTAAGTCATAAATGAGAGACAGCATTTAATTAAGAGTATGCAAGTATAAAAAAGTCCTAGTTGTCTTAAGAAGTCTAAATAAAATATGTAAATAATCTGTTTCATTTGGAAATTTGGTGTGTTAGCCAAGAAAAAAGGAAACTATCATTTCTTTAGGCTCTGTGAAACTAAATTAGTTAATCGTTAAGTAAAATATTTCATTTTTCTAAATAATGCAAGGTTCATGAAAAATCAATCTTACCTGCATTGGCAGAGTGGAAAAGTTACATTCAAGGCAAAATTCAAATGATTAGGTGATGTATTTTTTTTTAAAAGATTAGAGTGAAACCCCTCTGTCAGTAATGTTATCTTCATTCTCATCATTATTCAAGAGTTCCAATGGATGTAGTTTATGTCAATTTAAAATTCTACCCGGTGAAAAACCATCGGGACCTAGCATTTGAAAACTGTAGAAACAGCTGAATTTAGTTTCAAGCTCCAAAATTAAAATGAAAGAGGGAAAGACCCTAATCCTTCAAACCATCTGTTCAAAGAACACTGAAAAAAAAAATGATGATCGAGTCTTCAGCTGGGGAACAATAATGGCCTCTTAACTGAAATCTGAAAGTCCCTTCCTATTCCTGGCTTCAGCCATCTGCACAGCATCCCTGTGAGGTCTATGAAACAAATATTTTTATCCTCATGAAACAGATACGGGCTTCCCTGGTGGCTCAGTGGTAAAGAATCCTCCCACAATGCAGAAGACCCGGGTTCGATCCCTGGGTCAGGAAGATCCCCTGGAGAAGGAAATGGCAACCCACTCCAGTATTCTTGCCTGGAAAATCTCACGGACAGAGGAGCCTGGCAAGCTATAGGCCATGGGGTCACAAAAGAGTCGGACATGACTTAGTGACTAAACAACAACAAAACAGATAAACTGGGCTTCCCTGGTGTCTCAGTGGTAAAGAATCCACCTGCTAATGCAAGAGACATGGGTTTGGTCCCTGGTCTGGGAAGATCCCACATGCAGAGAAGGAACTAAGCCCGTGTGCCACAACTATTGAGCTTGTGTTCTAGAGCTGGGAAGCCACAACTACTGGGCTCATACACTGCAACTAGTGAAGCCCACATGCCTAGAGCCTGTGCTCAGCAACAAGAGAAGCTGCTGCAATGAGAAGCCCACACACCACAACTAGAGAAAGCCGGGGCAGCAATGAAGACCCAGCACAGCCAAAAATAAAACATTAAAAAAAAAGAAACTGATATATGTTATTGCATGTCACACAAAACATCATTTGCAAAAACAGGACCTTCAACCTAGGTTGGCCACTTCAAAAATTCTAAAGTTACTTTTCTGTACCAACTTCCAATTTCATCCTACCTTCCTATCCCCCTTCCTTTTTTCCTCTCTTTTCTTCTCTTTCATCAAACATTCACTGGGATGCACCTGTAGTGTCAGAAAGTATTCTATGTTGCCAGTGTTCACATATGAAACATTTATATCCACAATGGAGAAAAAGTGAAGAAAAGTGAAGTGAAAGTCGCTTAATCGTGTCCGACTCTCTGCAACCCCATGGACAGGCTCCTCTGTTCACAGAATTCTCCAGGCGATTCTACTGGAGTGGGTAGCCATTCCCTTCTCCAGGGGATCTTCCCAATACAGGGATTGAACTCTGGTCTCCCTCATGGCAGGCGGATTCTTTACCTTCTGAGCCACCAGGGAAGTCCCACAATGGCGAAAAGGCCAAGGATTACTCATAGAAATTTAGAGAAGTGTCGATAAGGCCAGCCCTTCAGCTCTGCCTCACTTCTTTCTGTTTTCATTGAAAATACAAAATATAAAACAGCATGTCATATAAAACATAAAACAGCACATTACATATCAGAGTCGACCCCCCTCTCAGAACTGGCTTTGCACATGTATTCTGCAGGCTCTGTGAAACGTCTTATCTCCAAACAAAACAAGACACAACACGACACCTGGACTGCCCAGAGGAAGGGCTCCAGAGCAAACCCAGGGCAGCAGATCTCAGAGAGGAGATATTGGTGAGGTCAGGAAGGGGCACGGGAGATAAACAGTTGGCTGGGTGGGTGACCATGAGACAAAGTTTGGTGATTTGCAGATTTAATTAGTAGTGGTTTTCAGACATTTTTTTTTTTTAAAACATGAAGTGCTTTGTTTAGATAAATTTCACCCTGAAGCACAGAAAAAAAGGGCAATAAAGAAAGCAGAATGTTCTGGCTTAAGCAGTAGCCCCTGCTATGAGAAAAGCACAGCACAGATTTAAAGTTATTTGTACTTAAATATCCTTCGAAATAAGCAGGCAAGTTCAATCTCTTAGGATTAAAATGTGCTCGATCCTCCAAGCAACTATTTCTGGAAGAGCCCCTACTCAAGCCCAGTCTAACCCAGGGGATCCAGAGAGAAGCAGCAGCTGGCTGAGGATGCCTCTCTTTCCTGGAAACCTGATTACTTTATCTCCAAAGCTGAGAATCTAACCAAAGCAGGTCAAGGGGTGGGAAAATAGAAGGTTTGGGTTCCTAGGGAGCTGAATGGGGGTTATTGGATTGTTGTGGGCTGTATTAAGCTTATCCAGTCCTAAAATAACAATTTTGATTAGAAAAAGTTACTCACAAACACATATCCCTCAGTACCACACTGGGAAATTAATCATACTTTACAATTGCCTTTCCCTTCTCCAGGGAATCTTCCCAACACAAGGATCGTACCCAGGTCTCCTGCATTGCAGGTGGATTCTTTACCAGCTGAGCCACAAGGGAAGCCCTTACAATCCTTTAATAATTCAGATAATCACGATGGTGTGATCACTCACCTAGAGCCAGACATGCTGGAATGTGAAGTCAAGTGGGCCTTAGAAAGAATCACTACAAACAAAGCTAGTGGAGGTGATGGAATTCCAGTTGAGCTATTTCAAATCCTGAAAGATGATGCTGTGAAAGTGCTGCAGTCAATATGCCAGCAAATCTGGAAAAGTCAGCAGTGGCCACAGGACTGGAAAAGGTCAGTTTTCCTTCCAATCCCAAAGAAAGCCAATGCCAAAGAATGCTCAAACTACCACACAATTGCAGTCATCTCACACGCTAGCAAAGTAATGCTCAAAATTCTTCAAGCCAGGCTTCAGCAATACGTGAACTGTGAACTTCCAGATGTTCAAGCTGGTTTTAGAAAAGGCAGAGGAACCAGAGATCAAATTGCCAACATCTGCTGGATCATCGAAAAAGCAACAGAGTTCCAGAAAAACATCTATTTCTGCTTTATTGACTATGCCAAAGCCTTTGACTGTGTGGATCACAATAAAATGTGGAAAATTCTGAAAGAGATGGGAATACCCGACCACCTGACCTGCCTCTTGAGAAACCTATATGCAGGTCAGGAAGCAACAGTTAGAACCAGACATGGAACAACAGACTGGTTCCAAATAGGAAAAGGAGTATGTCAAGGCTGTACATTGTCACCCTACTTATTTAACTTACATGCAGAGTACATCATGAGAAACGCTGGGCTGGAAGAAGCACAAGCTGAAATCAAGATTGCTGGAAGAAATATCAATAACCTCAGATATGCAGATGACACCACCCTTATGGCAGAAAGCAAAGAAGAACTAAAGAGCCTCTTGCTGAACGTGAAAGAAGAGAGTGAAAAAGTTGGCTTAAAGCTCAAAATTCAGAAAACTAAGATCATGGCATCTGGTCCCATCACTTCATGGGAAATAGATGGGGAAACAGTGTCAGACTTAATTTTTTTCGGCTCCAAAATCACTGCAGATGGTGACTGCAGCCATAAAATGAAAGACGCTTACTCCTTGGAAGGAAAGTTATGACCAACCTAGACAGCATATTAAAAAGCAGAGACATTTGCCAACAAAGGTCCGTCTAGTCAAGGCTATGGTTTTTCCAGTGGTCATGTATGGATGTGAGAGTTGGACGTGAAGAAAGCTGAGCGCCAAAGAATTGATGCTTTTGAACTGTGGTGTTGGAGAAGACTCTTGAGAGTCCCTTGGACTGCAAGGAGATCAACCAGTCCATCCTAAAGGAGATCAGTCCCGAGTGTTCATTGAAGGACTGATGTTGAAGCTGAAACTCCAATAGTTTGGCCACCTGATGCAAAGAGTTGACTCATTGGAAAAGACCCTGATGCTGGGAAGGATTGGGGGCAGGAGGAGAAGTGGACGACAGAGGATGAGATGGCTGGATGGCATCACCAACTCGATGGACATGAGTTTGGGTAAACTCCGGGAGTTGGTGATGGACAGGGAGGCTTGGCGTGCTGCGATTCATGGGGTCACAGAGAGTCGGACACGACTGAACGACTGAACTGAACTGATTTTCAAAGCACACTATTTTCATGTCCATTGTCTTGTCATATCCCCACCCCATGGAGCAAGTTGAACAGGTATTATTATTCCCAAATTACAGATGAGGAAGCTAACATTCAGCAAGATAAAGGGAATCCTACAAGGTCACATGACAAATATCTAAATCTTCTGATAGCCAACCCATAGCTTTAAACATGAACTTGAAGCACATAAATCTTGCATCCTAGTGAGTAGTAAGTAAAGGCCACAGATTTGGGGTGACTAGTTTTGTGTCCTTGGAGAAAGCAGGTGTAACAGTGACCTGCTTCATCTTACTCTCAGGGCTGTGAAGGATAAGAGATGATTTGGTGCAATCACTTTGTAAGGTGCCATCTAGGGGTTAGTTACTCCCCAATCCCCAGTCCCCTGCAATCTTGGCAGGTTCTCTGTCCTTCTGGTAGCTCGAACTTCACTTTTACAACCCCCCCCCCAAATTTATCTCACACTCTTTTGGTATCATGTAAGTCTCTCAGGAGTGTCAGCCTGTGGCCAGAGCAGCCACAACCTCAAACTGAAGCTCTTGCCCCATGTCAGAGATTCAGGGATTCATTGCCAAAGGTTCCCAAGACTGCTTTACCCTGAAGCCCAAGCAGTGGCTATAAGGACTGTGGGTCCAGCTGATGTGTAGGAAGGGCCTCAAAGGGTGTGTGCATGGGCCTCTGTGGAGTCATCGTAGGTGGGGCTCTTTGTCTTCTTGGCAGAACAGGAACCTGAATTCGGCCAGTTTATCTGAGAGTGATCTGTTCTCTGAAACCAAGTTTTGAGGGGACAACTTTGTAAATTCAAAGGGCAATTTCACTATTTTTCATAGGAATTCAGAATTAGGTCTAGGCTCTATATAGATGAGGGCCTTGCACAGGAGAGCAAGCTACAGATGACAAAAGATGTCTGATGAACACAAAATCAGAGTAAAGAAAGCTGAAATAATTTAGATAATATGTATGCTCTTACAAAAATGAAAATACCTTATTGTTTTATCAAAGTATAGACATTATACGTGTTTATCATTAAAAAACAAACAAACAAAAAAACCTCAGACAACACAGCAAACCAGCAAAGCATGCAGAAGAAAGAGAAAAGGATTCATCTAGAAAAAAACATTGTTAATGTTTTGAGCATATTCCTCCACAATTTTTCTTACATACATAGTTACCAGAATTGAATTACATATATTTCATACGCTGTTTTGTAACCTTTTAAACTTAAATATTGACACCATTCTATGACAGTAATTATGTGTCATTCTTTTAACCAGCTATATAATAAGAAGTCAATCCCTGGGTCAGGAAGATCTCCTGGAGAAGGAAATGGCAACCCACTCCAGTACTCTTGCCTGGAAAATCCCATGGACAGAGGAGCCTGGTAGGACACGACTGAGCGACCTCACTTTCACTTTCACAATAAGAGGTATTTTCCTCAAGCTGTGAGGGGGGCTTATGAATCTTCCTTCTCTCCTAAAGGCATCACCATCTGCGTCTCTTCTCCCATCTCAGATCCCTGACGCTAGATGGTTCTGAGAAACACACTGACCCATGATTTGTGGCCAACACTAATGAGTAGCCAGAAAGCCTCACTGGGCCAGCTGCATCTTTTGGGGCAAGTGACCATACTCCCCAGGGTCCCAGGTTCTCTATGAGTTAAATGAGAGGTTTGCATAGCGATTTCCTAAGATTCTTTCAGCTCAAACATGATGTGTTAGCACCTGATTCACTTATCTCTGTGTTTGCCTTGGTCCAGGCTGATCCTGGTGCTGAGTGACCAGGGCGCCACTGGAGCCCTAGGTGTGCCCCTGCACGACATACTTCAAGGTCATAAAGTACCTCTGCCGGGAGTGGATGGTTGAAGCTGGCAGGGCTGGGGGAGGCACAAGGCTGTGGGGGAGGGTCACGTAAGGGAAACAGCTCTCCTGATTTTTCCTTCCAATATGGAGCTGCGGGTGAGGTCTAAGAGGCAGCATCAGATTCATAGTATATCAGTAAATACAGACTTTGGGGCCATTCAAACCTTTTTGAGCGCCAGTGTCTAAACTGCAGGATAATTACAGTATTTGTTTTCCATTTTAAAAGCCCTTTGCATATATTATCTCATCAAATTCTCAGTCCTGTCTTTTAGATGAGGAAATTGAGATTCAGTGAGTGTTTTGACTTGCCCAAAACCAGAGGACATCATTTGTCAAATGAAGACTTGATTCTAAACTCCACCAGAGCTCAAGCCACTTCTCCACCTCCACAGTCTCCACTTTGATCCACATACATATGACAGATGTACACATGTGCAAAATACCCAGGTAGAACACACCCTCCATCCTCACCCCACCACTTCTGAGGAACCACGAGAAGTACAATGTGGCCCGGAGACCTGCTCAGGTTGTGAGGTGGTGTCCACTGAGGCCTCAGAGGACACAGGTGTCTGAGATGATGGGCTGGTAAACCCTGCTGGTATTCATGGAGTTGATGTTTGTCTGGAGGGCACTGGGAAGTCACTGAAAGGTTTAGTGAGTGACACTGATGACAAGCCTTCATCAAGACATTCTCTTTTTGCCCACTGTAAGATCTACAGTCATAACTAATTTCAATCCTACTTTAAGATATCCTCTGGCCTTAGTTTCTGCAAAACTATAGATGGTCAACTTTAGGATGCTTCTGTTTAGGCTGCTACCTCCCTTTCACCTGCTTTTGCTGCGCTTCCTGGGTCTCTGCGGCCTGGGCCAGGTTGGGTTGATGACCAGAGCACTGTGATGAAGATGCGATGAATATGCCAGCAAACAGCTTCTCACTGTCCCTACTCCCAGCCTCAGCCTTAACCTGGGGCCTGGACTCCCAAGCGACAGAATATGGGCTGACCAACCAACATCCCTCAGGGAGACTGGAGAACAAGTTTAAAGCATAATCAGAAATAACTGAGCTAGGAAATTCTACCATTATCATAAGCAAAGGGAAGCAGTATTAATATTCAGTAAGTTATAGATAATAGAAATGGTCAATGAAGATGATTCATAGCCCATACAACATATTCAATAAATACTAAATCAATCCATCGGTATTTAGACAGTTTAAGAGAAGCCTTATAGGAACTTGTAAAAAGAGGGAGATTTCTATATAAAGAAATGGTCAAATAAATTATGATATTTTAATGAAATCATTTATATATGGAACATAAAATATGACACAAACAAACCTACTTATAAAACAGAAACAGAATCACAGACATGGAGAGCAGACTAGTGGTTGCCAAGGGGGAGAGGGTTGGGAGAGAGATGGACACGGGGGTTGTGGTTAGCAGATGTAAGCTTTTATATACAGAATGGAAAACAACAAGGTTCTACTGAATAGCACAAATAACTATATTCAATATCCTACAATAAACATAATGGAAAAGATTATTTAAAAAGAATGTATATATATGTAACTAACAAGACTGTAAATGAACTACAATAAAAAATAAATTAGAAACATTAATTATGGCATTTTATAAAAATATATATATATTTGCTTGTATGTGCACAGACTATCTATAAAAGATTTCCAAGAAAATGAACACTAGTTGCTTCTCATGTGAGAAACAGAAAGGATGAGGACAAGAATAGGAGGAAGATTTTTTTTGTTATATCCTTTATATATTTTGGGGCTTCCCTTGTGGCTCAGCTGGTAAAGAATCTGCCTGCAATGTGGGGGACCTGGGTTCGATCCTGGGTTGAGAAGATCCCCTGGAGAAGGGAAAGGCTGCCCACTCCAGTATTCTGGCCTGGAGAATTTCATGGATTGTATAGTCCATGGGGGTCACAGAGAGTTGGACATGACTGAGCGACTTTCACTTTCACTTTATATACTTTCACATTTTGAATCACAGAAATGTGATACCTGATTTCTTTTTAAATTAACTTTAGGGCTTCCCTGGGGCTCAGTGGTAAATAATCTGCCAGACATGGAGGAGACATGGGTTTGATCCCTGGTCTGGGAAGATCCTACATGCCATGAAGCAACTAAGCCTGTGTGCCACAACTATTGATCCTGTGCTCTAGAGCCCAGGAACCGCAACTACTGAGCCTGCATGCCCTACAGCCTGTGCTCCACAACAAGAGAAGCCCCCACAATGAGAAGCCGACACACTGCAACTAGAGAGTAGCCCCTGTTAGCTGCAACTACAGAAAAGCTTGTGTAGCAATGAAGACCCAGCACAGCCAAAAAAAATAACTTTAAAAACCATCCATTCTGCAGAATCCCATGCAGTGATTTAAAAGAGTGAGATCGAACTATAATTACAAAAATGGATAGTTTTCTAAGATCTACTGTTATTTAAAACAGCATATTTTCAGGACATATATATGTTGCAACTTTGTGGGAAAATAACCAAAGAGAATCATTCAATGTGTGTATTTTTTAGTACGTACACAAAGAAAGGTCTCTGTGCTGTTTGATACAGTAGTATGAGCCACATGTGGCTCAAATTCAGTTCCTTGGTAGCACTAGCCACATTCAAGTGCTAACAGCCAGATGGGGCCAGTGGCTGCCATATTGGATAGTATAGACCAAGCACAGTGAGAAAGTTCTCCAGATAGAAATGGTCTAGAGGAATCCAGCCCAGACTGTGAACTGATGAATGGAACTGCAACGATGTAGGAAGAGACTCGGTACTTCATAAATCTCTGCATCATTTGAATTTTTTAAACAATTATTTTTATAATTTTAGGAGAAAAGGATAGCTCGAACCTGTGTGAGGTATTGATTCCTCATGAAAGTCGCATCCTGCATTTTTTTTTCATGACTCCTGCCATTACACTCAGGATCCGAGGTGTGGTGGAGCTCGGCTACAGGAGTTAGCCCAGGGAAGGAATGGAGATGCCCCTAGTCTGCGGTGAACACGAGTCTGGGAGGAGCCTCTCAGGCAGCGGCTGACGACACACCAGTCTTACTCCCTTCTAGGACTCTGCTTTTCAGTCACAAGGGACAAAATCAGTTTGAGCGCTGGCCAGCAGGGGAAGCAAAGACTGAAGTATAGTTTTAGTTCTTGGAGTTTGGAAATCTGGCAAGGGCGAGGCGGGCACGGGACAGGGAGGCCCACCTCCAAGGGATGCTGAGGTCTCCGATTCAGGGACCCAGGCGGGTGGGAGAGGACACCGCTCTGAGTGGGGGCACCTAGCCAGGAAGGGAATGGGAGCCCACGGGGCCAAGCTCAAGATGCCACCTGGGAGCAAAACTGAAGAATGACAGATCTGCTGTCTGCTCTGTGGTTTCTTACACTGGGGGAAGACAAAGATGAAGAGAAAGCTGGAGGAAAAAAGAGATGGGATCCAGTAGAAATGTGACCAGGAGGCAGGCGGGAACAAAAGTTACAAAAACTTTCACGTCAAATAAAACTTGGATTTGAAATGTTAGACATCACTCTGGTTATCATCCACAAGACAGAAGTGAAATTTCCCAAGATGGAAAATAAATAGATGATATAAACTATGAAAGCCTGAGTTACAGCTGCTTGGTGCACCTCACTTTTCCTCCACCTGGAGGAAGTTTATTCCTAGTCTGGGGCCCAACTTTTTCTCAACAGCAACAATAGAAACAGCAAAAAGGACACACACTTTAAATGAGGCTTGAGATTCTTCTTCCTTTCTCATTCTGGGATTTACACACTGGCACATTTGTCTATCACTTTTTCTTTCCTTATCACTCTTTTTTTCCCTAGAAGATTTAAACTTATCATTGAATAAGCCATTCATTCCAATAAACCTCATCCAGGCAGGTAGGTGGCTCAGGCTTCAACCTGTTCTCTTTGTTCTTCTTTTCAGAATGTTGATCCTGCCACTGTTTCACACCTCAACACCTTTGCTTATGTTGTTCCTCCTGTCTGGGACAGGCAGAGACTACTTAGATTCCATTCATCTTAGAAGATCTAGCTTCTCTGAGTCAGAATTAATGACATCCACTTCCTCCGGTGGTTTGTGTGAGACTCAGCAGAGGATGTATCCACCTCCTGCATCGGGATTGTGAGCCCCACAGGGACAGACAATGCCTGTTCATCCCTGTGCCCCAGCTGACCCTGTGCCTGGTGCGTGGTAAATGCTGAGAAAATGCTGATGTCCATCTCTTCCTCCATTCTCGCAATCATTACCCTATTCCCTTCATTCACATTATTAACATCTGCGGAGCCGACCATGTGTTGTGGGGAAAAAAGATTGTGGTAGGTTGAGTAATGGTTCCTCAAATAAGTTCAAGTCCTCATTCCTGGAACCTGTAAATGTTGCCTCATATGGCTAAAGGGGTTTTTATAGATGTGATCAAACTAAAGATCTTGAGATGAGATTATTTTGGTTTATCTGATGTAGTAACATGGTCTTTATAAGAGAGAGGCAGGAGATCAGACAGAAGGCCAGGTGAGGATGGAGCAGAGGGAGCAAAGGTGATGTGATGAGAGGCCATGAGCTAAAGGATGAAGACAGCCTCTCAAAGCTGGAGAAGTTAAGGAAACAGAGTCTTCCGGAGAGCCTCCAGAAAGGAACCAGCCCTGAAAACATCTAACACACAGATAAACAGAGAACGGTCAGTTTTTAAGGAGCTCATTTTCTTTCTACTCAAAGATGGAGACAATTTAGGAAACTATGACAGTTGTTGGACATAAAAGTGTTAGTCACTCAGTCGTGTCTGATTCTTTTCGACCCCATGAACTGTAGCCCGCTAGGCTCCTCTGTCCATGGAATTCTCCAGGTAAGAATACTGGAGTGGGTAGCCATTCTCTTCTCCTGGGATATTCCCAACCCAGGGATCGAACCTGGGTCCCCTGCAGTACAGGCAGATTCTTTACTCTCTGAGCCACCAGGGAAGCCCTGTTGGACATGAGAGGTAATAAACATCTAAACTTTACCATCCTGATCACCTTCCTCAATATACGTCTTGTGTATCAGTTTCCATCTTCAAATGGAACACTGAGAAATGAACAGACTCCCTGTTGGATCCAACTTGTTAAGAGTGCAGTGTGGATCCCTCAATCCATACACACTCTACAGCCTAAGATGCTGTTCATACAGCCTAAAATTGAGCCAGAGACACTTCATCAGACAACTGTCAAAATGCAACTGTGGAGCAAAGAAACAGGCATACGCGAAACGTCATACAGGCCAGCTAAAACCCCTCCTTACACTGTTCCATCAATGACACAAACAGACTCACTTGCCAGATTTATAACCCTCCTGAAATACAGATGAAAAGTAGAAGGTTGGATGGCTGTCATTATAATTACAGCCTTTTGCCATAACCCATAACCCTCATTTTATTTCTTTCCAGTTTTGTTTTTAAATTGTTTTCTTTTTCTGATTACTAAAGAAATGTTCAATTTAGAAATTTTACCTCATTCCCATTCCAGAAATATTTATTAACTGATAAGAATCTAAAAACTAGCATTTTTATGCATTCAACCAAAGAAAATAAATAATTATCCACATATCTGTTTGTTGCTATTTGGTCACTGTGTCGGACTCTTTGCCACCCCGTGGACTATAGCCCGCCAGGCTCCTCTGTGCATGGGATTTCCCAGACAAGAATACTTGAGTGGGCTGCCATTTCCTTCTCCATATGTGTATATAATAGAATTTTTAAAAAAGCAGCAGCCGCCCCTAGGGGCATATGGGGGCCTTGGAATATTTTTTCTCAGCTCCTTCTCAACTTGCATGTCTATAGCATTACTCAGGAACCACATTCTGAGTAATGAGGCTGAAACAGGTTAAGATTTCTAATCACCAAGGAAATAACTGTAGTTAATGCTTACGGAAGGTTAACTAAATTCCAGGCAGTACACTAGCCTATTTAATCGTCACAATGACCCTGTGTGATACGCACTTTTATTCTCACAACCCCACTTTATAGATGAGGAGACTTGAGGCACAGAGAGGTTTGGTAACCTATCCATAATCAGAAAATCAGCATGGGGTAGAGCTGAGATTTGAACCAAGGCAGACGATCAGCATAAAAGCCACACACTAACCACTTTGCTACATGCTTTGCTTCTTAGAGAGATTAACTGATTTCATGAGCCTGCATCTATTAAGGCAGGAAACCAGACTGAGATTTTATGAAGATTATTCTTTTAACTAAGGAGTGGAACAAAATGGCTTCGTGAAAAATTCAATGAATCAAGACACCCCAATCCCATCATAGTTTTAAAAGATTTTTCCTCTCAATTTAAATAGTAAAAAATACATGTTCACTGTTGAAATTTGGGGCAATATAAAAAGTGTAACAAGAAAAAAATAAAAATCATGTGGTTTCACTTAGCTGCTGCTTTTTACAAGCAAGTCAGAGTGAGATCAGTAGGCCAAAGATACCACAATCACCTGGAGCTCATCTTCAAAAATGTGGATTCCTAGGTCCCGTCTCAGACCTCCAAGAGCAGAGTCTCTGAGGGGCTGACCTTAGAACACCGACCTGCAGGCGCACTTACAGCGGGCAGCCCTGTCTCTGCAGAACTCATTCCGTGGAATCGCATGTTCTCCACAGACCCAGATACTGCAGGACCTACGCAAGCGCCCATCTGAAACTTTTGCTACAGGTCTATTTTGTTTCAAGGAGCTCAAAAGGGAATTAAAGGAGTATCTCTAATACTCTTTATAGCGTCCTAACAGTGCACTAAAATTTGACCAATATTGTTAAACTTTTTGATTAAAATTTTAATTAAATTTTAAATGAAATTAAACTTTAAAAGTAAACACTACAATTTTAGTCAAACTTAATGCCAGGTAGAGTTCGAGTATCATTGCCAGAGCCTTAAAAAGAGAGGTCCAGAACTGTTGAACCCAGAATTCACAACTCACACCCTTCCCTCCCACCTGCCTCCAGAATAGCTCCCCCAATCCTTTCTGAAACAAAGTTGACTTTAGGGGCAGTAAAAAAAAAAAAAAATGGGGGAACTGAAGAAAGCAAGTCTTGTTTGACAGTCAGGTTTGGGTGAGGAAATACAGATTACTCAGTGGGTATGTTCAGCTACAGGCTCTGTGCCCAGGGTCCAACAGCTAAATGCAGCCCCCAAGAGCCCCTGAGGGGTCTGTGCCCTCGGCTCTGAGCCAGATTCAGAGCCCTGCATCCTGCTTTTGCTTTTCCAGAAAGCAAAATGGCTTCTCTTCACTAACAACAGGCCCATACTCTAGCTGTTAACCAAACAAAAGCTTTTCCAAATACAGACCCAAGAAAGCATGTGCACTTTGAAGGGCACAGTGCAGCTTAAATAGCTAAAACTTATTAAAAAGAAAGCCAACAATCAATGCCAAAAAGCGTGAGTCTTAAAGAACAGAACAGTAAGACAAAAGCCAGAAAGAGGAACAAAAATATGCATTGTAGGGGAGGGGCGAGCAGGGAGGTGTAGATTTATATGGAAGAGCTGACATCATTGTTTCCCAATAATACTCAGCATGCAGGAAACAGATGGGAAAGCAGTGGTGGAAGGGGCTACTTATGGTAACAGGGCATGCTCTCTGTTTAGAATCCTGCCATTTGGAACCTACATGTTTGACTTTGAAAAACTGGGGATGCCAGCAGTTTTAGTAAAGTCGAACTAAATCCTACTGAACTTATCACCTTGACAGTGCATGGGTAAATGAACTCTGCATATCAGACGGATTACTGCCAGCGTAACTGCAGCGGTTTGGGTCCAGAGGAGACAAAGCTGTGGAAAGAGAATTGAATGTCGGACAGACGCGGTTTGAGTTCTGGTTCTCCCAATTCCTAGCTTGGTGATGTTAGGCAAGTTGCTTCACTTCTCTAAGTTGGTCTTCATATATAAAATGGGGGAGGGTGAGTTCCCTGGTGGTTGAGTGGTTAGGATCCCGAGCTTTCACTGCCATGGCCAGGGTTCAATCCCTGGTTGGGGAACCAAGATCCCACTAGCAGCATGGCTCAGCCAAAAAATAAAAAGCTAAAATGGGGGGGGGGCGCAAATCAGAACCTTGACACACAGTGGGGAGAGACTGAGGTTGCATATTTATGCCATTCTGTTAGATTAAGCAGGAAACATAATTAGGGTGGTCAGTTAACATTATTTTATGAGTTTTCCCCTTAAACATAATTTTCAATTCCCCTGCTCTTAGGTAGGGCACAGACACAGCCAAACCAGCTGCCACGCTTGTGATCAGCCTTAGCGCCTTCTCCTGATGGTAGATCACTTGCTGCCACCGAAGACAGCTTGACACCCCAGCCAGGGCCATTAGAAGTCACTCTCAACTACCTTTCCCACAGTTTCAGCATCTTCTCCCCCAGGGCTCAGGAGGGTGTGACCAATTACAAGTATCAGGCAAAACCATGTGGTTTCCTGTCTGCAGAAACCAACCGCTGTATCTCCCCACATCTCCGTCATTCCTCACTGGTCAGATGATGTTTATTGTTTTATTGATTTTTTTCCCGTTACAAACAACCCACTCATAGTTTTCTTTCACTCCTGCCTCACACGTTAACATCTCCTCTTGCACCTTCTGCAGAGCCCTCTTTTCATTTTCAGTACATTTTTTTTTTGGTAAATTTTTTTTTATTTTAATTGGAGGATAATTTACAATACTGTGATAATTACTTTACAGTACATTAACATGAATTGGCCACAAGTAGACATGTGTCCCCCTGACCCTGTCCCGAACCCCCCTCCCTCCCCACCCTATCCTTCTGGGTTGTCCCAGAGCACCAGCTTTGGGTGCCTTGCTTCATGCATTGAAGCTGGACTGGTCATCTATTTTACATACCATAATATACATGTTTCAATGCTATTCTCTCAAATCATATCCCACTGAGCCCAAAATTCTGTTCTTTACATCCTCTGTACTCGGTTGTTTCCCCGTCTTACACAACCCACTAGGCTGAGAGCAACTTGAGACCATTTTTGTGAACCCCAGAGCATCTAGCATACTAGAGTCCCATTAAATATTTGCTGGACTGAATTGAAAGCCCCATATAAGATGGCTTCTGAATAAAAACATGAAAAGAGCTCGGGAAAGAAATATGCATAATTACACAAATTAGCTCAATTCTTGAAAGCCACAGATTTGTAATTTGCCAGACTCCTGCTCTATATGTCAAACAGTTTTCTGCTGTCTGTAACAGCAAGAGCTGGTATAAGCTGTTTTTCGGGAGGGTGACCTTCCCCGCGTCCCTCTGGGGGTAGTGGTGAGGGAGACCCCAGAGGTACACTGGTCATGGGCATCACACTGGCCAGCATTAGGTCATAGGCATGGCCCAGGGCCTGGTATGCATTAGCCACACTTGAACTAGAACAAAGAGTGCCTGAGACTCGATCCCACAAACTCGGAGGTTCTGAGGCCCCACCAAGAATGTGGTTCATATCAATGAGTGACTGGCAAGGCATTAGGGAAAGGTGGTGTTTCTTGGGCGCCCTGCACAAAGCCTGGGTCTGTTTCTATCTGCGAGGAGCTTTGCACCCTTGTGGGGAACCTTGGACAGTCTTGGATTCCTGATATTCCAGCACGGCAGCCACGGCCCAGGTCCTGAGCTTCCTAGAAGGGCTCTCTCTCCGGCTTCCTGAGGAGGAAACCAGTCATCAGCGGTGTGCTGGCCTCAGGGAGGGCAGCGAGCTCCCCAGTCTGCATGAGCTGCCCGAAGCCCCCACCTTTAACAGAGCTCCCGGCCACTTGTAAACGCAAAGCCAGTGAGAAAACAGGGTAACGAGGACAATGAGGACTAAATTGGGTGCCTCTGAGTCTCAGGCAAGGCCTGTCCCAAGAAGGAAGGAGGACTGTGGCTGCAGTGGTCAGGGAGGGGCCTGGGAGGAAAAGGTGGGGCCTGGCTGGACTTGAAAGCGAGTAGGTAGGGGTGAAGTGCTGTGCAAACGTTAGCTGTTATTATTACTATTCCAGACCTATGCTGGGGGAAGAACAATGCAAGGGAGAAAAGGCTACTTTTCGCAGGTTTGGTTTTGTTTTTTTTTCAGACAAAACTATGACATAAATGTCAAATTATGAAATATGCTACTCTGGAAAATAGTGTTTGTGCCTAAGACTATGCGTGGCTTTGGGAGTCAGACAGATCTTGATTTAAATTCTGCTTTTCTTATCTCAATAATTTTGGCAAGTGATTTAACCTCTCGGATTTCAGTTTTCTCCGCTATAAAAAGGGGGACAATATCTGAATTGGTACAGATTTCGAAAATATTACTTTGTATGTATCAAGTGACTGGCACATAGTAAACGAACAATGCAGATTGTAATTCTACTAGTAAAAATTAACAAGTAGCTGTGATCTGGGGCTCAGCTTTCATTTTCGGGTTCCTTCCCTCCTTCCTCCTCCTCCCTTTAGCAGCCTAACATTCTTATCTTTTTCTATCAAAAAAATGCTCTTAAAAATCTAGCACCAGTAGCTATTCTCTTCTGAATTGAAATCAGCATGTTTCCTCAGGGGTTCTTTATTTTAAGCCTGACCTAAAATTGCATTGGAGGTGGGGGGGCCGCAGATTAGAGGGACAAGGGCGGGAGTGCAATCTAGATGGCCTTAAGTTCCATCAGGTTGTGGCCCCACCTCACTTAGGATTCAAGGACGGTCCTTTGAGGGAGAAACACCAAAACCCATTAAACTGATGTGTGACAATTGCAAGAGGATAAAAATGAAACAGAAGATCAGGTGGGACATGCATCCGCAAGTAAAAAGAAAATCAACTGGAAGTGTGATGATGAGTTAGAAAGAAAATGCCACCTTGCCTTCAATACAGGACAAGCAATAAGCAAAAAAGAAAACAAAACAGAAAACCAGAACAGCGAGCATAGCCATGTTCCTGAGCCTCAAGACTGGTGTGAAGGAACCACACAGAGGGAAGTGGAGTCCTGAGACCACGGATGGGGTAGGGGGGTACAACTCACCCTGACTAGCCTGTTCTGGAGGAAGCACCAGGGAGTCCCAACCTGGGGGTCTATCAGTACTTTGTTCCAGACAGTTTTAGCTACAATATCTAATGAAGAGTTGGATGTCACCTCTCATCCCCAGACGGGGTCCTGGGCCTCTCAGCCCTGTCTTCCCCTAGCACCCTCTGCCACAAAATCCCAGGAAACTTTCTGCAGTGAGGTGACTCCCAGGGACAACTGGTCCTCAACCAGTGATTCAGAACTGCCTTGGTCACTCAGCTTCTGGAATTTATGTGTTTTTCCCCAGGCCCCACTCCCACAGAAGAAGGTTTCCAGGATAGCCCACAGATGCCTAATGGACTAAGGGGGGAAAGAAAAAGAATGCATCAAAAACCACAGCTCTAATGGCACTGGGGAGATAATCCACCATCCACAGCATCATCTACGGGAAAATGTGTTTCTAGTTTCAACCTGTTTCCCTCTGCCCCAGCAGATGGTCCACTGGGCTCCATGGCAGGTCTGGGGCAACAGGACCAAGGGCTTCCTTAACTGTCTCAAGGCCTGGGTCTCCTGAGGTTAGAAGGCATCTAGGCAGCTGCCATTGGGGGTAATGGGGTGGAGGACGGGCAAGGCTATGCGTGTGGTCAAGGGGCTCTTCGCAGAGGTCTGGAGGCAGGAGGGAGGGATGTGCGTAGGTGGAATGGCTGTTTCCATCCTCTGGGTGGGTTGTTTGCCACATCCAGACCATACAGAGTTACTTACAGTTTGGCTTCACGCTGTCAGTTAGTTTGCTTCAGGTTTAAAAGCCTTAATTCTTCTCTTTTAGTTCTTCCTGTTTCACTGTGAGAGCCCAGATTTGGGGATGCCTCTCCAAACGCACGCCCAGGAGGTGGCTGTTCTGTCTCCACAAGCTCCACCTCCAGGACTGGACTTCTCTCTCAGTTCCCTGCAGGTCCGGGAGTGACAGGGTATCTTTCTCAGATCTTTCTCAGGGCCCTATAGTTTCAGGTTGACGTTTTGCTCCCTCACCACTGTCTACTGATGCTCTACTCCCCAGTGGCTCTGGGAAATCCCTCTGTGAACTCTCCGCTTAGTGGGGCAACCAATCTGCTTCCTGTCCCTCTTGGTAGTTAATTAACCCATCTGAAAGTGAAGTGAAAGTTGCTCAGTCATGTCTGACTCTTTGCGACCCCATGAACTATACAGTCCATGGAATTCTCTCTAGGCCAGAATACTGGAGTGGGTAGCCTATCCCTTTTCCAGCGGATCTTCCCGACCCAGGAATCGAACTGGGGTCTCCTGCATTGCAGGCGGATTCTTTACCAGACCATATCATTTATTCGTTTCATGGGAGCCCTCATGCATTCATTTGGTCATGGCATAGACCGTATGTGGTTCTTTTAGGGCACATCCACAATGTTATGATGACAACAGCTACATTTGTTGTTGTTGTTGTTTAGTTGCTCAGTCGTGTCATGGATTGCAGCCTGCCAGGCTCCTTTGTCCATGGGATTTCCCAGGCAAGAATACTGGTGTGGGTTGCCATTTCCTTCTCCATGGTATCTTCCCGACCCAGGGATTGAACCTGAGTCTCCTGCATTGCCAGGCAGATTCTCTACCACTGAGCCACCAGGGAAGCTCCATTTAGAGCTTACCTTATGCATGCCCTCTTCTAAGTGCTTTGTTCGTAGTAACTCATTTCTCTTCACATCAGTCCCCTTATCCCCATTTCACAAACGAGGAAGGGTAGAGCCAGAGGGGGTAAGTAGCCTGCTCCACAGTCACTCAGCTGGGAACAGGCCAAGTCTGGATTCTGCTCCAGGCAGCACGCTTCCAGAACTCCTAATGGAAGCCCCCAGCAGGGGGCACCTGACTTGGGAGGATCAAGGAAGGTTTCCAGAAGCAGCTGAGACCCAATGGATGGACAGTTAGCTAGGGAAGGTGTGATAATAATGTGCCAGGCAAGACGCTGGGCAGGAAACCACTAAACCAATGGAATGCCCTTGCCCTGGTTCTCCATTCAGTGTTAAATCTTCTATTGAACAGAAAAACATTCACTTTCCTCGCTCAGACTTTTGTCCTGTTTATGTTTGGGTTTCTTGGCTGTTTAATCGAAGATACGAGCTTTTGTATTTTCTCCTTCAGTTATAACAACGAACTTCAAAGCCATTGGTTTCCAAAAGTTTGTTCACATCCCTTAGACTGTAAATTTCTTGAGTCTGGGGTGCCCGTTTCTTTCTCTTCCACCATACCTCTACAGCACCTTATAGCTGTTTGTTAAATAAGTGAATGAACAAAGTAAGAGAATGACTTAGACTAAGAAGTACACTGAGAATAACCACACCTCGAAGTTCTCATTGCCTTATCCTTGTTCTTTGAGATATCAGGGCCATCTTACTCTCATCAAGCTTGAAAATTTTATTTTGTAATGGGCGTTTATTTATTCATTATGAACCTCCTAGAATTCCTCATATCAAATACACACACATACATATTGTTGTTGTTTAGTCACTAAGTTGTGTCCGACTCTTCGCAACTGCATGGACTGCAGCACACCAGGCTTCCCTGTCTTTCACTATCTCCCAGAGTTTGCTTCAACTCACGTCCATTAAATCAGTACATATTCTTTTTCAACATGATTAGAACTAGAAAAAACCTTCATGACCAATGTTCTTATCAAACACTCAGAGGGCACTTTCTGAATAGTCAAGGCTGCTTATCCAGAGAGTAAATGATCTGTAAATCCCTGCACTATAAGCAATGGTTCTCAACTTTTCCTGCATAAGAATCATCTAAGAAGCTTTTAAAACATACCCATGCACTAGGAGATTCTGACTTAATTGTTCTGAGAGGAGGCCCAGACATCAACTTTTCTTAACGCTCCCGACATGGTTCTATTGTGCTGCCATCATGGCAAACCACCACCCCGACAGTGGTTACTCACTTGAGTCAGATGGCAGAGATTGTTGGGGAGAGTGAGGAAGCCCTCAGCTCTGAGAGTGCGACCAGCATAGAGGCAGAAGACAGCTTTCCTGTAATGCTCTCTTACTGGTCCCTTGACTCTTGGCCCCAGCGTTTCCAAGGCACTCGGCCCAGAGGGGAGAGGTAGGAAATGCTCTTGGATGCGTGCTGGTCTCACAGGGCTTCACCCACAGCCTCCCAACTGCAGGCGATACCATGCTGTGGTTTTCATGACATAGCTGCAAGCAAGGGTTTTCTTAGTCAGTGGTCAAAAAGAAGAAAAAGAAAACTACTATTTTCAGCCATCAGCAGTGAGGAAGGGATGATCTTCTCCCTCTATTCCAGACAGGAAGAGAAAGTTATCTGGTTCCCAGGGGAGAGCTGGGGGTTGGGGCAGCAGCCACTGTGCTGGAGGGGAGGTGAGAGAAAAGCTGGAAAGGTTAGCCAGGAGCAACTTCATCCCATTCTTGGGTGTTCTCACCAGGCTGGAGAAAAGTGGCCATAGAAGCAAAAGGGGGAAATTAGCCATTTGCATCAGCTATGTCTACAGCTGGGGACGGTCAACAGCAGGGTCTGAACCTGGCATCTGTGTAGATGCCCACAGAAACTGTACACAGGACATGATGTGTGTGTGTCTCTGTGAGTGTTTTCTAAGAAAAGGTTTCTGTTTTTCATCAGCGTCCTCAAGATTAAAGACGAAACTGGCCCCAAGCAACGTCTGCTCAAAGATGAACACCTATTTGTCACCTAAACATCTTGTCCCATCAGATTTGTTTAACTGAATGCAGCAGGACTCAGATAAAGCAAATTGCAGACGTGAACGACATTTTTCCTCTGTGCTCAGTCCAGGGGTGTAAATTCCCCATGTTCGGGTGACCTAAGCACATTTAATTGTCACCAACCAGCTTTGTCTTGTACCCCAGCTCAAGAGATTTTCCTCCCTCTCCCCTCAACACAGGGGTTTTCTTGGATCCCCCACATCTCTGTCCTTTCCTTCTGCCCTGTGCACCCAGACCTGAATCCAGTTTTTCTGTCTCATTCCGTCCTTGACCTCCAAAGTTTGAGGAACTGTGATGTTAGTCTTGGGGGTCCCAGGTGGCATTAGTGCTTAAGAACCCACCTGCCAGCGCGAGAGACAGAGGAGAATGGGGTTCGATCCCTGGGTTGGGAAGAACCTCTGGAGGAGAGAACGGCAACCCACTCCAGTATTCTTGCCCGGAGAATCCCATGGACAGAGGAGCCTGACAGGCTACTGACCATTGGTTCACACAGAGTCTGATACGACTGAAGTGACTTAGCACACACAATGTTAGTTTTGTGACAGCCTTCTAGATCCTAGTTACTTGTCACCCTCAGCATTCTGGGCTGAACTTCCAAGGTCATGGGCAAAGGAGCACTGCCTAACTCAGCTTTTCCTCCCTGGGGGCAGACCAATGCATGTTTCGGAACAGTCACGAGGAGGACACATTGTTTTAGAGAAAACCATTAGCCTCAACTCTATTTATTGATGCTACCCTCTAAAGAAAATGAGACAACTGCCTAACTAGTTCTAGATGTGAGAGAGAAGAAATCCTAATTATTCTCATTTTACATAAGCTGCTTATTAGGCAAGCCTAATTCCTATGTGGCACAATAATGGTGGGTCATTAAGTGGGTCAGTTTCCTTCTCTTTCAAAGCTGAACTTTATTCAGGTATGTCAGCCTTGAAAGTTTGCTGATTCTGGGGCAGGACCGTCTGCTTTCAATTTACGGGGAAAAAAAAATCATTAGAGGAGAATGTTGGCCTAGACAAGGAAGCCAAGGAGGGGAGAGGAGCCAAGTGGGCCAGGGACCTCTTCATCCTTCATGATTGACTGTATGACCTTAGGCGGCTCAGTTTACCTCTCTGGGCTTCCCCCCTTCTCCCCAGGGCAGGACGCACTGGGTAGTGGTTTTAAAATTTTTTTTCTTTAAACAGTATCCCCCCCCCCCATACAAAACATCTATGAAAACTCAAAATATAAATCAGGTGAAAGAGGAACGTTTAAGGCTGCCTTTGAGGTGTCTTCACAGAACCCTGGGATTCTTTGCTCATCCTAGGATCTGTGACATGGTCAGGACAGGGCAGGGCTAAGAAGCACCTCCATGTACCTCTCAGCTTTGGAGCGAGGGCCCAGAGTTTAACACTCACTTGGTGGGAACATTCATAAATGAACCTGGACAAGACCCTGAAGCCCCCCCTGCTATAAAACAGGTGGAGAAAAACATTTCATTCTGAACGCCTGATGGTAGTGGTTAAGATGCATACTTGGAGTTCTCAAAAGAAAAAAAAATCAATTCAAGGATGTTATTTCAAATCTACCTCTCTAGATTGCTGGATGGGATTAAATGAATTGACTCAGTTGTGTCCCAGTTTTAAAAGAGGCAGTTTTGAAACCTGTGGTCCCTCAAGCTGTAAAATACTAAGCCATTCATTTGTCCTAAAGACACGGCAGCCTCTGAATTCAAGAATACCACAGGAATATCACACCACTGCAAATTACTAGGTGGTGCTGAGTCTTTAAAGAAAAAAAAAAAAGAAATAGAAACAAAAGCACTGCTCTGTTTTTGAGATGCACATTTGATATGAGCTAATCAAATAGTTTTTGAGATTACTTTCCTGGAGGCAGAATTATTCTGCCCAGCTAGCCCTTCAGTTTCCCCCCTTTGTTGTATCTATCTATGTATAAACACAAGGCCCATATAGTGGATTTTTTCTTCTCACTGAAGTTTCTGAAGACAAGGCCTTTTTGTCATGAGTAAATGCAGGGCCAGTCAACCTTACAAAAGGAGTCATTTAATGCTCAATTTCCCCAACTTTCCTATGATTAAAAACTTCTAACCTCAAATGCTATTACTCTGTTCTAGATTGTTTTCTTTCACCCTCTCCCCAACAAATGTTTAAATTGTCTCTCCTCTGGAGGATTCCCTTTTCTCCAATCTGACCTTGAAAACAGAGAGGCTCTCCTATTCTTTTACATGCCCTGAACTATTTTAAAATCAAGGCCCTCTGACCTTTTCACAACACTCTTCTTGTCTGACACACCAAATGCTCCTCTGAAAGCCCAGAGGAGGTAAAGGGTCTGAAGGGTTGGGAAGGGGGAGGGAGGGATGTACTATATATTTGGCATCAGTTCAGAAATTCAGAAAATGTTTGTGCAACCACTCCCCCAGCCAGGATCCACCGCACCCCCTGCCTTCCAGCACATTAATAAAAAAAGATGTGAGCGGACGAAATTGGAGAGCCCGGGAGGGACACCTAAGGCGGTCATAATTCTGTGCCCAGAGAAGCCCACTGAACCGCATCCCTCAGGTCCAGCCCTCATCCTTCCCCTCCGACATCCAAAGTTGGGGAGCAGGACCTCTCGCGCCCTCACCCCCACCCCCCAGAGTAGCCGGTCAGACGTGTGGCAGCACCGCCCATTAACGGCTAGTGTGACACAAATGGAAGGACTGACATAACCTCTGCACGTCGGGGTGGCAGCGTTATGCACCTTAAGAATCATATATGTTTTTTGTTAAAAAAAAAAAGTACCACGAGCGCACAGGCCTGGAATACATTAACTTGTGAACTGAATGCAACACGCCCTACGACAGTCTCCCTCTCTCGCTCTGAAACAAAAAGAAGCGGTGGGGGGTGGGGGGAGAAGGCACTTTACCATCCTGTCCTGAGCTCTCCAGATACTCCGTCAGGTCACAGCCGAAGGCGCTGGCGGCTCCCTTTCGTTTCAGCTTCTGCTTGGCACCCTTGTTCTTCATGAGTTAGTCCCAAAGAGGTTGCCCCTCCGTCTCGCCCTCCCCTCTCTGCTTGGCACCGCGCCTACGATGGACTCCGGGGGGAGGTTAGATCAGTGGCTGCGGCGCGGCGCTGGGGGGCCGCATGGGCGTGGGGAAGAGCCTGGGCCCCGGGGCAGCGCGCATGGAGCCCGCGGGGCGCGGAGCCCGGCGCGGGCGCGGAGCCTGAACTCCACGGCGCGCTCCTCCAGGGCCGCGGTGCCGCAGGCCGTGCGGAGCTGGCAGCGGCGGCGGGCCGGCGCACTGGGAGTGCCACTTCCTCACTTGGAGTCCCCGGGACTTTCACGGCCTCCCGCGGTGTCTTCTTCGGGTGTTTTCCTCCCTTTCGGAGGGAGGGCGAGCTCTCCGGAGTCCGCCTTCTCGAAGCCCGGGGAGTGGCCGAGAGCGCTGGGCAGCCGGCGGCGGCGAGGGGCGCGGAGACCGTCCGGGGGGGCTGCGGTGGGTCCTCAGCCCGGCGCGCGCTGTCCTGTCTTCAGACGGCTTGGGTAGGACGAAAACCCAGCATCCTGTCTCTCTCGCCCGCCCTCACGCCTTCCTTTTTTCCTGTCTTACAAATCCTAGGATCATCCAGCTCAGGAAATGCTGGAAGGAAGTTAGCTAGGGAGGGGGGCGGAGGGTGGAAATTTTTGGCAGCTCCGCTCTGGTGTGTGTATGGAGCCGGAGGAAGTAGGTGGGTGGGTTGAGGAGGACCGGGTGGGGGAGAGAACACGCTCTTAGGAGAACTGCTCGGCGGCTCTGGAGATAACTGGGCGGCTCGGAGGAAATCGCTGCGCTCCTAGGAGCACCCGCAGCACGAACCGCCCGCTTCCTGCCCCACCGACGGCTCTTTGAAGACGCCAGAGGAGGCGCGCTGGCTTTCTGGTTGGAGGGAGCTAGGTGGGACTGAAAAAAAATGTCCTGCCTTGTTTTTATCTTCATTGTCATCATCTCTTTGACACTTTCTATTTCGGTGCCTGTCTCCTCCTACATAAACATTTAAAGAGTAATGACAGAAACAAAGACAGGGATTCCAGCGGAGAAACCTGACGGAAAGCGGTTTTCCGCCTGCCACTCCCACCCTCCTCTGCCGGCGCCCAGGTACCCCCAACCCAGCTAAGTCCCTCCCAAGCGGAGGGAGGAATGGAGACGTCGCTTTGCAACCACTGCTGAGGAAATCAGATTTCTGGTTAGAGATTCAAGCATACCACACACACACACACACACAGAGAGGCGTTATTGCAAAGTTTGCTAAATGGAAGTGATTTTGGGGGACAGTCTCGGATTTAAGGTGACTCAGATATTCTAACCTAATATGGAGAAAGCAGTCTCCCAGGTTATTTCATAATTTGTCTCACGGTTTATGGAGCGCATGTGTTTTCTTCTCTATTTAATTTTAAATTCTTTGACTTCTGTGTACTCAGCACACAGCAAGCACTCAAATTCTTATTATTTAACCATCTGAGGATTAGATTAGACTTCCTGTGTAAATTCAAATCCATATATAGACTTGAAGGGTAGAGACATTCATACAGCTCAGAAGGCTGGAAAAACTTTAGGTATAGTATTTTAGTTACAGTATCCCTTTACAGTCTCTTATCTTCCTATGTATCACCAAGATAGTTTATGAACTTTGACCCTTGACCTTCTCTCTTTGTCAGAGCTTACAATTGGTAGCCTGCCTGCCAAATCTGGCCCACAGATGTGTTTGGTTTAGCACATGCCATGTTTTAAAGTTTTAAAAAATTAATTGCCAACGTTAAAGAGTTAATATTTTTCACATATGAGATCCGGATTTCTGGCTTCCCCTGCAGAAATTGAAGATCTCGTGACATCAAAAATGCATTCCCACATAGCAAGGACTGCTGATGCCAAACTGTATCAACCCCCATGGACCACCACCCTGTTTAGAGAGATCAGTCGTCCAGTTTCAAAGCCACCACTGCCTGTCGTCTCCACTTTGCACCTGCCTGGCCTCTGGAGCCACTGGAGTTTGCACCCCAAGCCCTGTGTGTGATCTTTCCTTCCATTTTCCATCAGTCTGTCAGTGACACCAGCACTGCGCCAGTCATCTTGGTGAGACATCTTCAAGTAACCACTGACTCATTTCTCTCTTTCCATCCCCACCTCCAATCTAATCCCGCCCAGACTGATGAGCCCTTCAAAATGCCTGTCCTCTGGGCTTCTTCCTTCCAGGCCCATTTGGTGAGGACCATTCACTCCTTAATTGTTAGAATAACTCCTAGTGGGGTCTGCTGAGTGTGATCTCTTTCCACTTCATCCTGTGCACTAAAGGCCTGTTGAATCTTCCTGAACTGTTGCTGTTGTCATTTGCCTGCTTTGCTCAAAATTTGTCAAGGACTCCCTGTTTTCTATTTCTAGGACAGCAGTTTCTAAGCTTCTTGTAAGCTACTTGGAGACTATTTGGTAGGGTATTTAGTATAATGACTTGCTCCTTTATTTATGGAGAAGCATCTCCACATTAGACTATAATTATTACTATTAATATTTGTTTAGGAGTTTACTGTATCAAAGACCTCTGTATCTGACCTACAGTGCATTTTATCATCTTGGCAGCATAGGAGAGATGCTGAAGGGTTGTTCTTTTCCTGGGTCCAGCCCCTAAACACAAGTTTTGGAATAAATTGTCAAGTCCTGTGAATTATCTTTCTAAAGTTTTAAAAGTACTCTTTTTAACTTTTTATGTTCAAATAATTTCAGCTTATAAAATATTCTACAAAAAATAGTCAAAGAATTCTTATATACCCTTCATTCAGCTTTCCCAAATATTAGTGTCAAAGAACCAGAGTATAAAGTTAGGAAATTTATATTGATACAGTAATATTGACTGATCAGCAGACCTTAATATCAATTAATTTTTAATTGCATAATATTTTTATTAAAATGATCTTTCTGACAGTAAAGTTCATCAGTTAAATAAATAGTAATTTACAAATAATTCTAAAACACTTCCCATGATAATATTAGCTATGTACCAGATCCCATTAAGCACCATCAAACCCAGCAGGTGTAGGTTGTCACAAAACAAGTTTTCCTAGATGAATCATAAAGCTAATGACTGATTCAGCCCAAAGATTCTTCTGTGCTATACTGAGGACTCCCCACAGGGACTCCACAAGCACAGAATTTTCCTTCTGGAACAGCCTGAGACCTTTCCACCCCTGCTTCATGATAACCTGGGTTTGTGGATTGTTTAGGATTCAGGGTCAGGTAATACTGAGCATTGGACAAGGCGTCCATTATATCTGGACCAACTGAACAAAACCTTACTTGAAATGTGTACGTGGTGATTCTCTGTCTCTGTTTGATAGCTCTTAACTGTCTATGCCTCATGGTGGGAAGAACTCACAATTTATCAAGTGGGATAAAGAAGCTACATGGTGACAGGCTGACCCAGGGAGCTAGAAAGTCATCCTCTCCCCATTTGCTCTCTCCCCACTGGTGAGTAAGCTCTGTGATAGGTGCTGAATTTACATCTAGCCCTTGTTCTGGACATTCTCTATGTTTCTTTCTCTTCCCATTGTTCTTTTCCTCCTTCCTTACTCTAAGATATGTAGCTTTTTCTGGGTCTGTGGAAGGAAGTCAGATTTGGGTTCCAATGGGTTTTTCCACTGGACTAAGGATTTCCAGAAAGCAAGTTACAAGGAGACAGTGTAGGAATGTTAACAGGAGGACTAATTAAGCTATTTGGTGATAATACAAATTATGCTTTTAGCAGATTATCATAATGTAAAAAGCACTTTGCTCCCAAGGAAGCACATATAACTCCCAAGGAAGAGTTCTGTCCTTTTCTATGATTTATCTTGGGCTTCCACGGTGGCACAGTGGTAAAGAATCCACCTGCCAACGCAGGAGATACAAGAGACATGGGTTTGATCCCTGGGTTACAGTCCACAGGGTTGCAAAGAGTTGGACACAACTGAGTGACTGAGCACTTGTGATTTATCTTATCTGCAGTTGGTTAAGACTGATGCTTATCAAACTGTGCCATCTGCTTTTTTGACTCACCAAGTTTGGAAGCAATCTTCTCTGCTGTATATAAATAGATGAGAGTGAGAGTGAGTGAGTATTAGAAGTGAGTGAGTATTAATACTCACCGAGAGTGAGTATTAGAAGATTTTAAAAAATTGAAGTCTAGTTGATTTACAGTGTTGTCTTAATTTCAGCTGTACAGCAGAGTTAATTCAGTTATACATACACATATTATTTAAGATTCTTTTCCATTGTGGTATATCATAGGATATCGAATATAGTTCCCTGTGCTGCACAGTAAGACCTTGTAGTTTTTCATTATTTATATAATAGTTTGCATCTGCTAATCCCAAACTCCCACTCCATCCCTCCCCCACCCCACCCAGTACTGGGAGATTTTAATGTCACCTGTGATTTAGCCTTTCTTTTACCCAGGTGGCCCATAAAACTAGAGTTGTGTACTCAGTTACTCAGTTGTGTCCAACTCCTTGCAAGCCCATGGACTGTAGCCCACCAGGCTCCTCTGTCCATAGGATTTTCCAGGCAAGAATACTGGAGTGGGTTGGCATTTCCTTCTCCCGGGGAAAAAAACTAAGAGTTAGAAATCAGCAATTTCAGAGCTCTCCCTCCTATCCTCATACTCAACCAATTAAATACTCATATAATTCCTTGTTCATGGGCTCTGGTTAATATGCTCTGAATTCTTTGTCCTAGGGTACAAGTGTTAGCTCATCCTTCTGCTAGGTACATTTTCTCTCCCACTTTCTTCTCCCCCTTTCCAGGTTAAGGATTGGGACTTCCCTGGCAGTCCAGTGGCAGTCCTTGCTTCCAGTTCAAGGGGCACAGGTTCCACCCCTGGTCACAGAACTAAGGTCCTGCATGCCATGTAGCACAGCCAAAACTAAATAATGAAAAATAAAGATGCTAGTGTTGTCATGACTGTTGGTTGTGGTGGGCTAAATTGTGCCCCCCTCCATGTTCATATGTTGAAGTCCCAATCCCTAATCCCTCAGAATCTGACTATATTTGGAGATAGGACCTTTGAAGATGTGGTTAAGTTAAAATGGGACTGCCCTGGTGGCTCAGACGGTAAAAGCGTCTGCCTACAATGCTGGAGACCCAGGTTCGATCCCTGGGTCGGGAAGATCCCCCTGGAGAAGGAAATGGCAACCCACTCTAGTACTCTTGCCTGGAAAACCCCATAGATGGATCGAGGAGCCTGGTAGGCTACAGTCCATGGGGTCACAAAGAGTCAGTCACAACTGAGCAACTTCACTTTCATTTAAGTTAAAATGAGGCTATTTGATTTGGTTATGATCCAATTTGAGTGGCTTCCTTGTGGGAAGAGATTGGGACACTGAGACCAGGAATGTGTACCACAGAGAAAAGACCATGTGAGGAAACAGTGAGAAGGTGGTCTTCTGCAAGGCAGGGAGAAAGGCCTCAGGAGAAATCAAACCTGCCGATACCTTGATCTTGGACTTCCAGCCTCCAGAACTGTGAGAAACTAAATTTCTGTTATTTAAGCCACCTTCTGTATGGTATTTTGATATGACAGCCCTAGCAGACTGATATATAATATTCAGTGAGCTTCCTCCATGAGAGAAGTCTGAGCCCAACAATCACTGAGTGTCTGAAGCCAATAGAGGATGAGGATGGCCAGAGCAAAAGGGTCCCAATCCTTCCCAGCATCAGGGTCTTTTCCATTGAGTCAGCTCTTTGCATCAGGTGGCCAAAATATTGGAGTTTCAGCTTCAACATCAGTCCTTCCAATGAACTCTCGGGACTGATCTCCTTTAGGATGGACTGGTTGGATCTTCTTGCAGTCCAAGGGACTCTCAAGAGTCTTCTCCAACACCACAGTTCAAAAGCATCAATTCTTCGGCGCTAAGCTTTCTTCACTGTCCAACTCTCACATCCATACATGACTACTGGAAAAACCATAGCCTTGACTAGATGGACCTTTGTTGGCAAAGTAATGTCTCTGCTTTTAAATATGCTATCTACGTTGGTCATAACTTTCCTTCCAAGGAGTAAGCGTCGTTTAATTTCATGGCTGCAATCACCATCAGCAGTGATTTTGGAGCCCCCCAAAAAAGTCTGACACTGTTTCCGCTGTTTCCCCATCTATTTCCCATGAAGTGATGGGACCAGATGCCATTCAAGCTGGTTTTAGAAAAGGCAGAGGAACCAGAGATCAAATAGCCAACATCCACTGGATCATTGAAAAAGCAAGAAAGTTCCAGAAAAACATCTATTTATGCTTTATTGACTATGCCAAAGCTTTTGACTGTGTGGATCACAATAAACTGTGGAAAATTCTGAAAGAGATGGGAATACCAGACCATCTGACCTGTCTCTTGAGAAACCTGTATGCAGGTCAGGAAGCAACAGTTACAACTGCACATGAAACAACAGACTGGTTCCAAATAGGAAAAGGAGTATGTAAAGGCTGTATATTGTCACCGTGCTTATTTAACTTATATGCAGTGTACATCATGAGAAACACTGGGCTGGAAGAAACACAAGCTGGAATCAAGATTGCTGGCAGAAATATCAATAACCTCAGATATGCAGATGACATCACCCTTATGGCAGAAAGCAGAGAACTAAAGAGCCTCTTGAACTATATTGCTCCGGGCAAAAAATAAATATATAAATGAGAAAGCACTGGGGAGCACAGCTTTACAGTCACTTCCCCAGCTGAGAGTGTGATTCAGTTGCTTCTCCATCAGCTAGGCATTTTGGAGTAGAAAGGGCAGAAGGCAGGGGACCCCAGCCTCCAGGATCTAATGCCTGATGATCTGAGGAGGACCCAGTGTAATAATTATAGAAATAAAATGCACAATAAATGTATTGTGCCTGAATCATCCCCAAACCATCCCCTACTCCTGCTCCCTGGTCTGTGGGAAAATTGTCTTCCACGAAATGGGTCCCTGATGCCGAAAAGGTTGGAGCGCTGCCAGAAGGTGAGGGGATACTGAGAAAGAAATAGACTTTACCCTTACCAGCCCCCAATCTGATAAACTTGGAGTCATCTTGGACTCTACCTTCTCCTACAGCTAGAATTTTTAATAAAAGTCTGAGGTTCTGAATTAGCAGGTAGGGGCACTGATCAATGCAATTTTATTTTTTTAAAAAGTAAGACTTTCTCTTTTATAACCATTCTGTCTCCTCCAGCTCCATCCAGAGCAGCCCAGGGTGGGAGGAGAAACCATGTCAGAACAGGCACAAACCCAGATCGGCTCCCTTCCTTGCCAAGGGGCCCTCCCATCTCGTCTCAGTCCCAAACCCCCCTTTCTACTCAAGATCTCACACAGGAATGACTTGAGGGTTTCTCCCAAAGTCCTGATCCCAAGCTGCGCCCCCCACCCACCCCGAACTGATGTATGGGCTCCATTGGCAGGGCTTCAGTTATAAAAATGAAAGTCTTACTTTTTTAAAAAAATAAAATCACACTGATCAGTGCCCCTACCTGCTAATTCAGAACCTCAGATTTTTATTTAAAAGATTAGCTGCAGGAGAAGGTAGAGTCCAAGATGACTCCCAAGTTTATCAGATTGGGGGCTGGTAAGGGTAAAGGCTATTTTTCAGAGTAAGATTAAACGTAATTGTCAAGGGCCATGTCGGAGCTTTCAGGAGGAAAAGCCCTTTGATGGTGTAAAATGCAGGACTGGGTAGAAGTTAAAACTAGAGATTAGATAAGATATTTGCACACAGTATTTGAAATTATTTGAGAAATAAGTTTTCCTCCTCCAATATTTTAGTTACATTCTAATTTCTTTGCAATGAATGTCGTTCAAAAACAAGAGGTTTGCAGATCTTTTGTGTCCTGTGCAGTGTTTTAAAAACCGTATTTGACCCATAATGCAGTGTGGCACTAAATGAATCTTCAGTGTTTCAGAAAGATGAACAAACCAGGCAGCACAAGACCCTCTTGTCCCGCTCCACATGGGCACTGGACGCTGCCAAACAGCAGCGGGAAACTTCCTTCCTAGAGAAGCAGAGAAAAGACTTCACAAGGCCAGAGGGAGGGCCAAGTGCCCTGGGGTGAATCGCTAGTATACTGACTTCGAACTTTGTGCAGGTCTGGCCTTCGTTTCTTTCTCTCTCTTTTTCTTAAAGTTATTTTATATTCGAGTATAGTTGATTTACAATGTAGTGTTAGTCTCAGGTGTACAGCAAAGTGATTCAGTTATACATATATCTATTCTTTTTCAAATTCTTTTCCCATTTAGGTTATTACAGAATATTGAGAAGAGTTCCCCATGCTATAGAGTAGGTGCTTGTTGATTATTTCATATAGAGTAGTGGCCTTCGTTTCTAAGTCTGAATTTGACTCCATTTGGATGGAGGTGTCTGTTTAGTGTCCCAGAGGGATAGATGTCTGGGTTGGGAGGCATTGCTGGAAGCAGCAGCCCCTGGAGTCCTGGCTGGGTTTGCCCTGAGAACCTAGCAGTAGGTTCTGCGATCCCTCATAGCGACTGAGTCTGGGGTCCTTTTCTCACTCTCTGCTCTGTCCCTTGGGAGTTCCTCAACAGACTGAACAGAGACTTTGGGAAGGAAAAACTAGACTCCTCATAGAATTCGGGAGCCCTCGAGAGAGGTGATGACTTGGCTATCTGGCTGATTCCATGTGTCTTGGTGTCTTGTTTGGTTTTGCTGCCTCTGCTTCCCGCTTTGCTCTGTTCTGCACCCCTTTGGGAACACTGCCTTCTTTCAGTAAAAGGAGCAGAGATGTGGTTCCAGCTCCATCCGTCTCCCCAGGGTCCCTGACTACTGAAACAAGCGATTTTCTTAGGTGGGTGGGGATCTGTCTCCGCCCGCGCATTGTGTTCCAGAGTTTCCTGTGCATTGCCTGTAAGCCTTTACCAATCTGCCAGGAGCCTTTTAACACAAAAGGGAGGAGATGGGGGAAGGGAGTACTGAGGAAAAACATCCCTATAAATAGCCCTGTTGAACAAAATTGTTTTCCCCATACACAGTTGTTGTCAGGCCCCCCACGCCCTGTGATCTCCCTCCGCACTCTCCTCCCTGTCCATTCCAGCCTTCCTCAACATGCCCGGTGCTCCTGCTCAGTCCTCTCTGGATGAGCATGTTCCAGAGGCACAGGAGAGAACCTTCAGGTCCCCCACAGGCCCCTCACCAGCTTTACGTGCCTGGGCTGCGGGCTGGGGCTGACCTGGACTGGACAAATTATTTCACCTCTCTGAGCCTCAGTTCCTCCACCTGTTAAATCAAGGGGATAATTAGCTTGTAGGGTTTTGTGAGGATTAAGTAAGATAAGGAAATAGCTTAGAACCAGGCCTTTGTCTAGGCCCAGTACACAATACACAAAGGAGAGTGATTTTTTAAAAAAATTGAGGTATAGTTCATTTACAATATTGTGTTATTTCAGGTGTACATGTATATTCACGTGGGTGCATGCGTGCTAAGTCGCTTCAATTGTGTCCTACTCTTTGAAACCCTATGGACTGCAGCCCACCAGGCTCCTCTGTTCATGGGCTTGTCCCAGGCAAGAATACTGGAGTGGGCCGTGCTCCAATGTACGTCTTCTGCAACTCCTGCATTGCAGGCGTATTCTTTACCACTGGGCAAACAGGGAAGCCCATATATGCACACCCATACACACACACACACACACACACACACATATATATATATACTGAATCTTTTTCAGAATTTTTTTCCCTTACAGGTTATTACAAAATATTGAGTATAGTTCCCTGTGTTATACAGTAAGTTCCTCTTGGTTATCTATTTTATATATAGTAGTGTGTTTATGTTATTCCCAAACTCCTAATTTATCCCTCTTTTCTCTTTCCTCTTTGGTAGCCATAAGTTTGTTTTCTATGTCTTTGAATCTCCTTTCTGTTCATAAATAAGTTCATTTGTATCTTTTTTAAGACTCCACGTATAAGCAGTATCATATGGTCTTTGGTTTACTTCACTTAGTATGACAGTCTCTATGTTGTCCATCTATGTTGCTGTAGATGGCATCATTTCATTCTTTTGTATGACTAATATTCCATTGTTGAGAATGATTTTTATTATCTTCTCATTGAGCAATATTTCTGTTTCTTCCATTATTACACAGTTTCTTGGGATTTTTCCTCAGTTTCCCCATCCTGGCTCTTTGCTGTTGTTGTTCAGTTACTCAGTTGTGTCCAATTCTTTGCAACCCAATGGAGTGCAGCATGCCAGGCCTCCCTGTCCCTCACCATCTCCCAAAGTTTGCCCAAGTTCATGTCCATTACATCTTATCCTCTGTACCCTCTTCTTCTGCCCTCAATCTATCCCAGCATCAGGGACTTTTCCAATTAGTCAGCTGTTCACATCAGATGACCAAAATACTGGAGCTTCAGCTTCAGCATCAGTCCTTCCAGTGAATATTCAGGATTGATCTCCCTTAAGATTCATTGGTTTGATCTCCTTGCTGTCCAAGGGACTTGCAGGAGCCTTCTCCAACCCCACAGTTCAAAAGCATCAGTCCTTTGGTGCTCAGCCTTCTTTATGGTGCAACTCTAACATCCATACATGACCACTGGAAAAACCATAGCTTTGACTAAAAGGACCTTAGTCGGCAGATGTCTTTGCTTGTGAATATGCTGTCTAGGTTGGTCATACCTTTTCTTCTAAGGAGCAAACGTCTTTTAATTTCATGGCTGCAGTCATCATCTGCAGTGATTTTGGAGCCTGAGAAAATAAGGTCTGTCACTGTTTCCATTGTTTCCTCATCTATTTGCCATGAAGTGATGGGACCGGATGCCATGATCTTCATTTTTTGAATGCTGGGTTTTAAGCCAGCTTTTTCACTCTCCTCTTTCGCTTTCATCAAGAGGCTCTTTAGTTCCTCTTCACTTTCTGTCATAAGGGTGGTGTCATCTGAGTATCTGAGCTTATTGATATTTCTCCCAGCAATCTTGATTCCAGCTTGTGCTTCATCCAGCTGGGCATTTCCCATCATGTACTCTGCATATAAGTTAAATAAACAAGGTGACAATATACAGCCTAGATGTACTCCTTTCCCGATTTGGAACCAGTCTGTTGTTCCATATCCAGTTCTAACTATTACTGCTTCATCTGCATACATGTTTCTCAGGACACAGGTAAGGTGGTCTGGTATTCCCATCTCTTGAAGAATTTTCCACAGCTTGTGATCCACATAGTCAAAGGCTTTAGTGTAATCGATGAAGCAGAAGTGGATGTTTTTCTGGAATTCTCTTGCTTTTTCTATGATCCAACAGATGTTGGCGATTTCATCTCTGGTTCTTCTGCTTTTTCTAAATCCAGCTTGAACATCTGGAAGTTCTTGGTTCACATACTATTGAAGCCTAGCTTAGAGAATTTTGAGCATTACTTTGCTAGTGTGTGAAAGTGAAGTCGCTCAGTCGTGTCCGACTCTTTGTGACCCCATGGACTGTAGCCTACCAGGCTCCTCAGTCCATGGAACTTTCCAGGCAAGAGTACTGGAGTGGGTTGCCATTTCTTTCTCCAGGGGATCTTCCTGACCCAGGGATCGACCCCAGGTCTCCTGCATTGCAGGAAGACGCTTTACCATCTGAGCCACGAGGGAAATGAGTGCAATTGTGTGGTAGTTTGAGCATTCTTTGGGATTGCCTTTCTTTGGTATTGGAATGAAAACTGACCTTTTCCGGTCCTGTGACCACTGCTGAGTTTTCCAAATTTCCTGTCCCCTTGTCCCATATAAAATTATCCTGAGAAACCTGTATGAGGGTCAATAAGCCAGTCAGAATCCTGTATGGAACAACTGATTGGCTCAGGATTGAGAAAGGAGTACAACAGGGCAGTCTGCTGTCACTCTGTTTGTTTAACCTATATGCTGAGCACATCATGAGAAATGCCAGGCTGGATGAGTTACAAGCTGGAGTCAAGATAGGCAGGAGAGACATCAACAACCTCAGATATGTGGATGATACCACTCTAATGGCAGAAAGAGAAAAGGAACTAAACAGCCTCTTGATGTGGGTGAAGGAGAGTGAAAGAGCCGGCTTAAAGCTAAATATTAAAAAAACTAAGATCATGGCATCCGGCCCCATTACTTCATGGCAAATGGAAGGGGAAAAGGTGGAAGTCGTGACAGGTTTCCTCTTCTTGGGCTCTAAAATCACTGCGGATGGTGACAGCAGCCATGAAATCAGAAGACGTTTGTTTCTTGGTGGGAAAGCTATCACAAACCTAGACAGTGTGTTGAAAAGCAGAGACATTACTCTGCCAGCAAAGATCCATATAGTTAAAACTATGGTCTTCCCAATTGTCACGTACCGTTGTGAGAGCTGGACTGTAAAGAAGGTAGAACACCAAAGCATTGATGCCTTTGAACTGTTGTGCTAGAGAAGACTCCTCCAAGTCCCTTGGACAGCAAGGAGATCAAACCAGTCAATCTTAAGGGAGATCAACCCTGAATATTCACTGGAAGGACTGATGCTGAAGCTGAAGCTCCAGTATTTTGGTCATCTGATGCGAACAGCCAACTAATTGGAAAAATCCCTGATGCTGGGAAAGATTGAGGGCAGAAGGAGAAGAGGGTGCAGAGGATGAGACGGCTGGATGGCATCACTGATGCAATGGACTTGAACTTGGGTAAACTTTGGGAGATGTTGAGGGACAGGGAGGCCTGGCGTGCTGCACTCCATGGGGTTGCAGAGTCGGACATGACTGGGCAACTGAACAACAACAAGTTTATTTATTTTCATATATTCATTTAATATCTTACCCATTGGTTTGAGTTCCCACATGGTTTGAGATGATTTACTTTACATTTAAATGTTTAGAACCTGGAAACATTTTCAGAAAAGGTAAGATAGCCTCTCGTTAAATAGCTTTCTAATACTGAAGATAAGTTGCCCTTAGAGGGGAATTGAGGAAGCAGTTTTGATTGTGGCTCACATTTTTCTTACATTTCCGGTGTCCCCATAGCTGTTTTTCCTATCTTGAAAGCAAATATGCAGAAATTAGTTTGAGGACAGGAATTATCATAGGTTTCAGATCAAGTTACCTCAACATATAATTGTATCCCTCAAATTGTAAAGATTTTTAACTTGGACAATATATTCCTATTGTTTTTCATTATACCTTTTGGAAATGTTTCCAAGGTTGTGAAGGTTGGTGGTGGTGGGGAAATGGTACCAGTTTGTAATAAGAATTGCATTTGAAAAATATTGCATATATTTCAGGGAACATTCTGCTTTTCTCAATCCTCAATACACAATTATTTAATTCTCCATGCTGATCCTAAAAGAACCTAGTCAAACGCACACAAATCTCATTTAATTGTGTACTAGTTTTCAAAGTAAGATTGTGTGTGTGTATCTGTCTATTTATCTCCCGTCAAGTTAATTTCATGGCAAGTCCTTTCAGATTTTGTGGAACCTGATTATTTAAAGCAGCTGCAGTTTTCTGCTCTTAATTCTGTGTATTTTGAACTATTAAAATTGAATATCTATTTTGTGGTGTCTTAAAACCTTTCAGATTATCATGCACATACCTGGATTTCATCTTAAAATATCCTCCCTAAACCCCTGCATTTCCTAGACAGTCCTAATTTCAAGCATTCTGCCCCTTTGTCAAACAACATGTCAAAGGCTGTGTACTGATCTTTGCTTTAGAATCTACAGCCAGTGTTATAGGTTGAATTGTGTCCCCCCAAATTCATATGTTGAAGTTCTAACTTGAGTATCTCAGAACTTGAACTTCCTTTGGAAGTAGGGTGGTTGTGATGCAATGAATTAAGATGTGATCAAACTGGAGTAGAATGGGTCCTTCATCCAAGATAAAAGATATTCTTAGACAAGGGGAAAATCTGAACACAGACATGCACACAGAACTAATGCCATGTGAAGGTAAAGGCAGAGATTGGAGTGATGCTTCTACATACCAAGGAACACCAAGTGTTGGCCGGAAAATACCAGGAAATCTGGGCGAGGCATGGAACAAATTCTTCCCCACAGCCCTTAGAAGAAACCATCCAGGCCAACATCTTGATCTTGACTTTTACCCTCCAGGACTGTGAGATAATACATTTCTGGTGTTTAAACCACCCAATTTGTAGTACTTTGTTACAGCTGCCTTAGGAAACTAATATAGCCAATATAGTAAAGAGGCAGAGCTAGGCAGTCCTGCATTGGAAACTGTTGCTGTAATGATCAGAGTGGTAAGAGTCTAAGCGAATTCAGAAGTCTCTTGGTGAAAATGTCTGTATATTTAGCTGGCAGTAACATTGTGTGTGTTTAGTTGCTAAGTCATGTCCGACTCTTTCGTGACCCCATGGACTTTAACCCGCCAGGCCTCTCTGTCCATGTAATTCTCCAGGCAAGAATACTGGGGTGGGTTGCCATTTTCTTCTCCAGGGGATCTTCCTGACCCAGAGATCAAACCCACATCTCCCGCGTTGCAGGCAGATTCTTTATCACTGAGTCCAGCACTTTTATACAATGAATGCTCACTTCAACTGAGGAGTTCGAATGGAGGTTAAGAAGAATAGTTACAAAAGTAGACAAGATTACACCTGATTGTAGAGGATGGGTGGGATATGGGAGATGGGGAGGGAAACTCCTTTTTGCACACTTTAATGTTGTGAAGCATGTTGATGGGGTACCAGAGAAACACAGCTCTGGGAGGCCACTGTGACTGTGGGGTTACTGTGATGGTGCTATGGCCTCCTGAGTGGGCTGCTCTGGCCCCTCGCTTCATCCCTTCCCACACCTCAACAAGGGATCTGCGATGGAATTACCCTCCTGAAGTCTGGAAGTTTTAAGAGCCTGTGAAGTTTATTTACATTCAACTTCTACTCATTATTCAGCCAGTCAAATTTACTGAGTGCTCTCTCCATGCCAGATACTGGGTTTGATGCTGAGGACACAAAGTTGAAGAGACTCCATGCACGCCTTCACGGATCACTCACCTAGAGGCAAGAGAGCCAGGCACACTGGCAACTGCAATACTGTGAGACAGATGTCGCTATGGGAGCCCTGAAGTCAGAGTGCCCTGACTATCTTAAAGGAGGTGATTCTGGGGGAGGCTTAAAGAGTGACTACTGCTCCTGCAGATAGTAGGGGAGAGGAATTTTCAGGATCGCAGGATAGTATTTCCAGAGACACAGACTTGTGTGAGACCAGGACTTGTGCAGCAAGTGGAAAGCATCACATGGTCGGGTGTGGGAGAGAGCTGTGCTAGTCCAGAATTGATTCTGCAGTGGGAAGTCGCTAAAGAATTTGGATCAAGGCATTATCATCCAAGCCTGGCAGAGATGTGGGGGTCAAGGCAGGGACAGAGGGGGGCGGCAGACTAGTGGGAGGGGCACCAAAGCATTCTTCCTTGCCTACTCGTTCGCCCTACAGCAAGGTGGAGATGCATCCTGGTTAATGCTTAGTTTCTGCAGTTAAACCACATGGGGTCAGATCCCGGCCTCATCACTTGCTTTAATCCCACAATTAGTTCGTCCTGAACCTAAATGTGAAACCAGATGGTCTAGTAAGGGAATTTAATTTATCTGCATTAATAGAACATCTTGCATGAAAAATAGGTCACAGTAGATTCTAGAAACTGAGGATCTTTAAGTTTAGTCTCTATCCCTGGGAATTGTTTGTAAGAATGTCATCACAAAGTTAATTTGCATGCTCCTTAAACCGTATATTGTATTGTGGCCTTAGAGGAATTTGGCTTGAATTATTAAAATGCCCAGAAGGGGCATCCTAGTAACCGTTGTCTGAGATGTAGGTTTGCCATCTAGTGGGCATTTGTGAGTGTGTATGCATTAAAGATTGAAGGCAAAAGAAGGGGGCAGCAGAGGATGAGATGGTTAGATAGCACTTCTGACTCAATGGACATGAATTTGAGCAACCTCCAGGAGATAGTGGAGGACAGAGGAGGCTGGCGTGCTGTAGTCCGTGGGGTGACAGAGTCAGACATGAATTATCAACTGAACAACATACAGCACACATACACACACAGTGTCCATCAGCAGTTCTTAATCTTTCTCTTACCCTCAATACTTAAAGGTCAAATGGTATTTTGGACATATCACTATTTGTAAAGTATCTTAGTTTATACGTATCCGGGATATGAGAATGTTTTATGATGTGTGTGCCTGCACAGAGGGGAATAATAGCTTCATATGTAGGTTATTTCAAACTACCCATACTCATATAGATATATACATATATGTGTATAACTGAATCACTTTGCTGTACACCTGAAATTAACACAATATTGCAAATCAATTTCAATTAAAAGAAAAACCACTGTTTCTTAATGTATATACTTTATCCAAGGTCTGTTAACCTCAAGCTGTGAACGATAATAAACCTCATTCATTGAAACTATCTCTCCATTTCTTTTCCCCTTCATGTGCTCTGTTACTGATATTATTTCCCATTTATCCTTTGGTTATCATTATAACTTTAAATACCATCTTTAGCCTTTGAATTCTTGCTCCATCGATGTAGGCAAGAACTCTTGATTCTCTACTAGACAGTAAGAGAGAAATAACACCCTCACACTACCTTCACCTTTCCCCATCCCCTCACTTCCATCCAACCTCACTCTGTACCTCTCAATTTTGATCTCTTCTATCTTTACATTTACAACATTAGGGCTTATAACATTGGCATTTTGTTCTGTAAATGTAATTAATTTTTCTGTATTTTATTTGTTCATCAATTCTAAAAATTGAAATCAATAAATCACTTTGTGACTTACAGTTTATGCTTATGCAAATATAAATTGCTAAAGAATTTTGAGTGAAGATTAACATTAAATATCTCTAAATCTGAGCAATTCAAAAAAGAATGAAACAAGCATCAAGGCCAAGTGGATTCTTCTTTCTTACACTATATAACTTGTTCAAATTATATCATATTTCATGCTACCTTTTTTAAAACTTTCTTTTTTTGGTTTTACTTAGCGTTTGTAATAGTTCTTTTTCAAGATTATTTTTCAGAGTCCTAGGTCCTTTGCATTTTTGTATGATTTCTAGAATTAGCTTTTCGACACTGAAGGAAAACAACCTGCTGGGATTTTGATTGGAAATGCATCAAATCTAACAGGTCAATTTGGAGAGAAAGAACACCTTGACAATATTGAGTCTTCTGACCCATGAGCAAAGTTTGTATCTTTATTCATTTAGGTCTCCTGAATTTCTCTCAGCAACGTTTTGTTATTTTCAGTGTAAGACTTTTCACATCTTTTGTCACATTTCTCCCTATGAAATGTGAAAATATGAAAGCTTTGCATCTTTTTGATGCTACTATAAGTGGTATTTTAACATTTCAAGTTCCAGTTGTTCATTGTTAGTATACAGAAATTCATTTCTGAATACCGATGTTATTATTCAGTTCAGTTCAGTCACTCAGTCGTGTCCGACTCTTTGCAACCCCATGGACTGCAGTGCACCAAGCTTCCCTGTCCATCACCAGTTCTCAGAGCTTGCTCTAACTCATGTCCATCGAGTTGGTGATGCCATCCAACCATCTCATCCTCTGCCATCTCCTTCTCTTCTTGCCTTCAATCTTTCCCAGAATCAGGGTCTTTTCCAAAGAGTCAGTTCTTCACATTAGGTGGCCAAAGTATTGGAGTTTCAGCTTCAACGTCACTCCTTCCAATGAATATTCAGATTGATTTCCTTTAGGATGGACTGGTTGGATCTCCTTGCAGTCCAAGGGACTCTCAAGAGTCTTCTCCAACACCACAGTTCAAAAGCATCAATTCTTCATCACTCAGCTTTCTTTATAGTCCAACTCTCACATCCATACATGACTACAGGAAAAACCACAGTTTTGACTAAACGGACCTTTGTCAGCAAAGTGACATCTATGCTTTTTAATATGCTATCTAGGTTGGTCATAGCTTTTCTTCCAAGGAGCAAGCGTCTTTTAATTTCATGGCTGTAGTCACCATCTGCAGTGATTTTGGAGCCTAAGAAAATAAAGTCTGTCACTGTTTCCATTGTTTCCCCAGCTACTTGCCATGAAGTGATGGGACTGGATGCCATGATCTTCGTTTTTTGAATGTTGGGTTTTAAACCAACTTTTCACTCTCTTTCATTTTCATCAAGAGGCTCTTTAGTTGCTCTTCACTTTCTGCCACAAGGGTGGTGTCATCTACGTATCTGAGATTATTGCAAACTCACTAAACTCATTAGTTTTTGTAGCAATTTGTGTGTTCCATTGGAATTTTTACAGAAACAATCACATCATCTATGAAGACTTTTTTTTCCCCTTTCTTTCCAATCTGGATTCATTTAATTACTTTCTTAGAAATATTAATTCATCTGATTTCTGATTTTTCTTTTTGCTAATATGATGAATTACAGTGATTTTTAAGTTACATTGATTGAATGAATTATAGTGATTGATTTTTTTTATCCCTGAGGTGAATCCCATTTGGTCATGATGTAGTATCCTTTCTACATATAGTTGAATTTGATTGTTAAAATGTTTCGAGTTTTTGTATCTACATACAATATAGAATATAAGTGGTGACAGAAGACATCCCTCTTTTGTTCCTGATCTTAGCGGGAAAGCACTGTCTTTCGTCATTGAACTTGTTACTAGCTATAGATTTGTGTAAATGTCTTTTATCAGATTGAGGGTGTTCCCTTACATTCCTAGTTTGCTAAGAATATTTTTTAATCAGTAATGGATATTGGATTTCAAGTGCAGTTTTTGCATCTCTTTAGGTGATTGTGTGTTTTTTCTCCTTTGGTTTGCTAACATAATGAACTACTATTTTATTTGTTAACATAAAGCAATCCTGCATTCTTAGAATAAACTCACCCCTCTTTGTCATGTTGCATTATTCTTTTTATACTGTTGAATTCAATATGCTAAAATTTTGTTTAAAATTTTTTCTTTAATGTATATTTGACATATTCTTCTGTTATTTCATTTGTTGTACTATTTTTGTCCGGGTTTTGTATAAGGGTAATGCTGGCCTTATAGAATGAGTTGGGAAGGATTCTCTCTTCAAGTTTTTGGGAAATCTTGTGTAGAATTAGTATTATTTCTTCCCAATGTAAAATTGATATTAGTACAAATACTAATTTATGTAGAATTTATGTATTATATCTTGAGATCTCTTCAAGAAAATTAGAGATACCAAGGGAACGTTTCATGCACAGATGGGCTCAATAAAGGACAGAAATGGTATGGACCTAACAGAAGCAGAAAATATTAAGAAGAGGTGGCAAGAATACACAGAACTGTACAAAAAAGATCTTCACGACCCAGATAATCAGTATGGTGTGATCACTCAACTAGAGCCAGACATCCTGGGATGTGAAGTCAAGTGGGCCTTAGGAAACATCACTACGAACAAAGCTAGTGGAGGTGATGGAATTCCAGTTGAGCTACTTAAAATCCTAAAAGATGATGCTGTGAAAGTGTTGCACCCAATATGCCAGCAAATTTGGAAAACTCAGCAGTGGCCACAGGACTAGAAAAGGTCAGTTTTCATCCCAATCCTAAAGAAGGGCAATGCCAAAAAATACTCAAACTACCACACAATTGCACTCATCTCAACACGCTAGCAAAGTAATGCTCAAAATTCTCCAAGCCAGGCTTCAGCAATACGTGAACCGTGAACTTCCAGATGTTCAAGCTGGATTTAGAAAAGGCAGAGGAACCAGAGATCAAATTGCCAACATCCGCTGGATCATTGAAAAAGCAAGAGAGTTCCAGAAAAACATCTATTTCTGCTTTATTGACTATGCCAAAGCCTTTGACTGTGTGGATCACAATAAACTGTGGAAAATTCTGAAAGAGATGGGAATATCAGACAACCTGACCTGCCTCTTGAGAAATCTGTGTGCAGGTCAGGAAGCAACAGTTAGAACTGGACATGGAACAACAGACTGGTTCCAAATAGGAAAAGGAGTATGTCAAGACTGTATATTGTCACCCTGCTTATTTAACTTATATGCAGAGTACATCATGAGAAACGCTGGGCTGGATGAAGCACAAGCTGGAATCAAGATTGCCGGGAGAAATATCAATAACCTCAGATATGCAGATGACACCACCCTTATGGCAGAAAGCAAAGAAGAACTAAAGAGCCTCTTGATGAAAGTGAAAGAGGAGAGTGAAAAAGTTGACTTAAAACTCAGCATTCAGAAAACTAAGATCATGGCATCCAGTCCCATCACTTAATGACAAATAGATGGAGAAACAATGGAAACAGTGTCAGACTTTATTTTTCTCGGTTCCAAAATCACTGCAGATGGTGATTGCAGCCATGAAATTAAAAGATGCTTACTCCTTGGAAGGAAAGTTATGACCAACTTAGACAACATATTAAAAAGCAGAGACATTACTTTGCCAATGAAGGTCCATCTAGTCAAGACTATGATTTTTCCAGTAATCATGTATGGATGTGAGAGTTGGACTATAAAGAAAGCTGAGCGCTGAAGAATTGATGCTTTTGAACTGTGGTGTTGGAGAAGACTCTTGAGAGTCCCTTGGACTGCAAGGAGATCCAAACAGTCCCTCCTAAAGGAGATCAGTCCTGGGTGTTCATTGGAAGGACTGATGTTGAAGCTGAAACTCCAATACTTTGGCCACCTGAATGCGAAGAGCTGACTCATTTGAAAAGACTCTGTTGCTGGAAAGATTGAGGGCAGGAAGAGAAGGGGACGACAGAGGATGAGATGGTTGGATGGCATCACTGACTCAAGGAACATGAGTTTGGGTAAACCCCAGGAGTTGGTGATGGACAGGGAGGCCTGGAGTGCTGCAGTCCATGGGGTCGCAAAGTGTTGGACACGACTGAGTGACTGAACTGAAACTGACTGATACATTATTTCTAATCTTGTGCAGAATTAGTATTATATCTTCTAACTACTGCATCTGGCCTTCGGGTTTTCTATGTGGGAAGGCTTTTAAGTACTGTTTCAGTATTTTTAGGGGCTTCCCTGGTGGCTCAGTTATTAAAGAATTCACCTGCAATGCAGGGAGACCTGGGTTCAATCCCTGAGTCACAAAGTCCCTCTGGAGAAGGGAAAGGCTATGCACTCCAATATTCTTGCCTAGAGAATTCGATGGACAGAGGAGCCTGATGAGTTACCGTCATTAGGGTAGTAAAGAGTTGGATACAACTGAGTGACTAACACTTTCACTTTTTCACTTCCATTTCTTTAATAGATACAGAGTTGTTTATGTCATCTATTTCTTCTGTGGCATTTGTCTATTTTACCTAAGTTGTGAAATTTATTGGCATAAAGTTATTTATAAAAATTTACTTTTATCCTTTTAATACCTATAGTATACATAGTGATGTCACATCTACAATTCTTATATTGAGAATTTTTGTGTCTTTTTTCTTTTTTTCTGACTAGCGTTTAATCTCTTTTGTTTATCTCAAATAACCAGCCTTTGTTTAGATTCTCTGTATTGTTTTCTTCTTTTCTATTTCATTGATTTCTGCCTTGATCTTTATTATTTTTTCTTTGCTTACTTTATACTTTATTTGCTCTTCCTTTTCTAGTTTTGTAATGTAGAAGCTGAGATTATTGATCTAAGACATTTCTTCATTTCTAATATAGACATTTAGTGCTTAAGATTTCACTTAAGCAATGGGGATACCATTAATGGTATCTACGATCCTATATATTGTATTTTCATTTCCATTCAGTTTAAAATACTCTTCAATTTCTTTTTTGATTTCTTCTTTGATGTCCCCCTTATTTAGAAGGGTGTTGTTTAGTTTTCAAATACTTGGGGATTTTCCAAGGATCTTTTCATTATTTCTTTCTAGTTTAATTCCTCTTTGGTCAGAGAACATATTTTGTATGACTTGAATCCTATTGAATTTTCTTGTCTGGTTTTAGGGCCCAGAATAGCGCTCTGTTGTACTTGAGAAAAATGTGTATTCTCCAATTGTTGGGTAGAGTGTTTTATAAATGTCGATCAGGTCAAGTAGTTAATAGTGTTGTTCAAATCATCTATATTCTTACTGATTTACTGCGAACTGGTCTAGCAAATTTTGAGAGAAGAGTGTTGAAATCTCTGGCAATAATCGTACAGTTCTATCATTTTCTACTTAACGTATTTTGAAGCACTATATTAGGTTCATAAATGTTTAGGATTGTTATTTCCCTTGATGAATTGACCCCTTATCCTTTTTTTTTTGACCACATCACAGCACAGCATGTGGGATCTTAGTTTCTTGGTCAGGAATCAAAGCTGTGCCCCCTGCATTGGAAGCATGGAGTCTTAACCACTGGACCATCAGGGAAGCCCCAACTCCTTTATCCTTTTAATGATAAAATAACCTTCTTTTCCCTGTTATCATTCTTTGCTCTGAAATTTATTTTGTCTGATTCAAAAGTAGCTACTCTTGTTTTCTTTTGACTAGTGTTAACTTGGTGTATCTCTTTCTGTCTTTTAATTTTAACCTATTTATTGGTTTATGTTTTAAAATATGCATGCACACTAAGTCACTTCGGTCGTGTCCAACTCTTGGCAACTCTATGGATTGTAGCCTGCCAGGCTCCTCTGTCCATGGGATTCTCCCAGCAAGTATACTGGAGTGGGTTGCCATGCCTTTCTTCAGGGTTCTTCCTGACTGGGATCAAACCCAGGTCTCTTACCTCTCTTGCATTGGCAGGCAGGTTCTTTACCACTAGCACCACCTAGGAAGCCCATATTTAAATATAAATATATATAAAACTGCCTACAGTTTATATTTAAAGATAAAGTATATTTGTAAGCAGTCCTATGTTTGTAGACAGCTTATAGTTGAGTCTTATTTTTTTTTTTAATCCAACCTGTCCATTTCTACTTTTTAATCAAGGTGTTTACACCATTTACATTTAATGTGATTATTAATGTTAGATTGTTAATGTAGATTATTGCAGCTAGATTGCTATTTACCCCATCTGTTATTTTTTTCCCTTTTCATGGTTTTTACCTTCTTTTGGACTAATTAAGTTTCTTTTTTAATTTGATTTTATTTCCTTTGTTGCTTTATTAGTTATAATTATTTTGTTATTTTAATGGTCACTTAAGTATTTATGGGCTTCCCTGAAAGCTCAGTTGGTAAAGAATCCGCCTGAAATTCAGGAGACCCTGGTTCAATTCCTGGGTCAGGAAGATCTGCTGGAGAAGGGAAAGGCTACCCACTCTGGTATTCTTAGGCTTTGCTTGTGGCTCAGCTTGTAAAGAATCCACCTGCAATGAGGGAGACCTGGGTTTGATCCCTGGGTTGGGAAAATTCCCCTGGAGAAGGTAAAGGCTACCCACTCTAGTATTCTGGCCTGGAGAATTCCATGGACCGTAGAGTCCATGGGGTGGCGAAGAGTCAGACATGACTGAGCGACTTTCACTTTCACTAAGGGTTTATACTATACATATTTAGCTCTTAAAGTCTACCTTAAAGTAATATTATCCCACTTCACGTGTAATCTAAGAAGCTTACAAAAGTATAGTTCATTTATCCCCTTCTGGTCTAGATGCTATTGTTGTCATGTATTTATTTTACTTTTAATCTCTACAAGTTCAGTTTAGATTTTTCTCTGTATCTTCCATCTCTTTAACTTTTTGAATATATGGAATACAATATGATAACTGTCTTACTGTTCTTCTGTGTTAATTCTAACACCTGTGTCAGTTTTGAGTTTCTTTTGACTAATTATCCTGCCTTCCATCAGTTGTGTATCTTCGTGTCTTTGTAAACCTGGCAATTTTTGTTTGGATGCCAAGCATTGTGAATTTTACCTTATTCAGCGCTGGATATTTTTTAGCTCTATAAATCTTGAACTTGTTCTAGGAGAGACACATTACTTGGATAGAGTCTTGTCCTTTTGGTTTTGTTTTTACTATATAATAGGCAGGTCTGGAGCAGTGCTCGTTGTAGAGCTACTTCTTTATTAGTGAGCAAAATTTTCCTGAGTACTCTACCCAATACCTTGTGAATTATGAGTTTTTCCAGTCTGGCTGGTGGAAATAGGTACTATTCTCATCCCAGTGTGAGTGAATAGAATTGTTCCTGCTAATCGTTACAGATGGCTGTTTCCCTGGCTTAGGACAGTTTTCCTACATCAACCCACTGATCATGAACACTTGCGGGGGATTCTTTGCAGACCTCTAGCATTCTGTTTCTGTTCTTCATTTCTCTCTGGATTTCTGTCCTGTGAAATGAAGCTGCTTTGATTTTCCTGGACTCTACAGTCTATCTCCTCAACTCAGGGAGTCTTCTAGGCTCTCTCTCAGCTTTTCTTTCCCTCTGTGATGCTTGGAAACTCAGGGTAGTAAACTAGGGCAACTGTGGGGCTCGGTTTGTTCATTTCCTGTCTCTTGGAGTTACTGTCCTTTGTTGCCTCTTACAGAGTATCTTAAAAACTGTGGTTTATGTATTTTGTCTGTTTCTTTCTTTCTTTTTTTTAAATGGATGCTTCAGGTGGTATAGAAATCTGGTTCCTGTTACTTCTTGTTGACTAGAAGGGAAAGTCTAGTCCTTGCTTTTTCTACTTTGAGATTTAATCTTTTCTTTTTTATTTCAACTTAAAAAATTTCAAGGCTTAGAAAAGCTGTAAAAATTATTCAAGGAACATCTGTGCACACTTTGTGTAGATTGATCAATTGTTAACATTTTGCCACACTTATGCCCCCACCCACCTTTTTCTCTGCCAGTCTCTCACATACACAAATTTTAACCGAGTCATTTGAGAGAAACTGAAGACATCATGATACTTCATCATTAAATAATTTTTAAGAATAAAGTCACTGTCCTGGAGAAAAGAGATTCCTCTTACATTGTTGGTGGGAATGTAAGTTAGTGCAATCACCATGGAGAACAGTATGGAGGTTCCTCAAAAAACTAAAAATAGAGTTACCATATGATCCAGCAAACCCATTCCTGGCCATACATCCAGTCAAAACTATAATTCAAAAAGATATGCTGCTGCTGCTAAGTCACTTCAGTCGTGTCCGACTCTGTGTGACCCCATAGACGGCAGTCCACCAGGCTCTGCCGTCCCTGGGATTCTCCAGGCAAGAACACTGGAGTGGGTTGCCATTTCCTTCTCCAGTGCATGAAAGGGAAAAGTGAAAGTGAAGTCGCTCAGTCGTGTCCGACTCTTAGCGACCCCATGGACTGTAGCCTACCAGGCTCCTCCGTCCATGGGATTTTCCAGGCAAGAGTACTGGAGTGGGGTGCCATTGCCTTCTACGTCAAAAAGATATACACACCCCTATATTCATAGCAGTACTATTCGTAATAGCTAAGACATAGAAACAACCTAAGTGTCCACTGACAGATGATTAGATAAGGAAGATATGGTATGTATGTAAAATGGAATAATGCTCAGCCATATAAAAGAATGAAATAGTACATTTGCAGCAATATGGATGGACCTAGAGATTATCATACTAAAGTGAAGTAAGTCAGAAAGAAACAAATACCATATGATACCACTTATATGTGGAATCTAAAATGTGGCACAAATGAACTTATCTATGAAACAGAAATAGACTTACAGACGTAGAGAAACGATTTGTGGTTGCCAAGGGGGAGGGAGGTGGGGGAGGGAGATAGTTGATTCTATAAATCAACTATATATATATAGTTGATTTACAATGTATTAATTTCTCCTGTACAGCGAAGTGATTGTCAGAAATTAATATATTGTAAATCAACTATGCTTTAATAAAATAAATTTTAAAAAGAAAAAACTCATTCTCTTATATAATCACAATAGCCTTTTCCTCCTCCTGGGGAATCTCCCTGACCCAGGGATCAAACCCGCATCTCCACATGGCAGGAGGATTCTTTACCAACTGCGCCACCTGGGAAGCCCGTAACCACAATACAAGGATCAAATGCAAGGAATTTAACATTGATAGAACGTTATCATATAATATATGGTCTTCTTTGATTATCTATTGCTTTGTAACAAATGAACCCAAAACTTAGAGGCTGAAAATAACAATGTATTAACTATTATATCTCGTGATTCTGTGGGTCAGGAATTCAGATATGGCAGACTGGGGAGGGCTGATTTCTGCTTTATAATGTTTAAGCCTCAGCTGGAGGTGACCCTGAGTGGTTGGTGGCTTCTTCACAATGCTAGTGTGGGCTTCCTCATAGCAAAGTAGCATCAGGGTAGCCAGGCTACTTCCATGGTGGTTCAGGGTTCCAATAAAAAGTGATTCTAGTAGTCATGTATGGATGTGAGAGTTGGACTATAAAGAAAGCTGAGCGCTGAAGAATTGATGCTTTTGAACTGTGGTGTTGGAGAAGACCCTTGAGAGTCCCTTGGACTGCAAGGAGATCCAACCAGTCCATCCTAAAGGAAATCAGTCCTGAATATTCATTGGAAGGACTGATGCTAAAGCTGAAACTCCAATACTTTGGCCACCTGATATGAAGAACTGACTCATTGGAAAAGACCCTGATGCTGGGAAAGAATGAAGGCAGGAGGAGAAGGGGACAACAGAGGTTGAGATGGTTGGATGGCAGGACAGACTCGACAGACACGAGTTTGAGTAAACTCCGGGAGTTGGTGATGGACAAGGAAGGCTGGCATGCTGCAGTCCATGGGGTTGCAGAGTCAGACACGACTGAGCGAATGATCTGACTGAGAGAGCTCCAATAATACAATTGGTATCATACATAAGGTGATGCTTGAGGACATAATATCATTTTTTAAATCATATTTCTTTTTAGTGGAAACAATTTTTTTTTAATTTTAAATTGCTTTGCAGAATTTTTTGGTTTTCTATCATACATCAACAAGAATCAGCCATAGGTATACCCATGTCCCCTCCCTCCTGAGAGTGGAAACAATTTTTTAATGCCATTTAAAAATTATTCATTCATTTATTTTTGGTTATACTGGGTCTTTACTGTGGTTCTTGGCCTCTTTGTTGCTGGGTGCAGTCTTTCTCTAGTTGCTGTGAGTGGGGACTGCTCTCTAATAGTGGGTCTTGTTGTGGAGCTTGGGCTCTAGGGCACTTGGGCTTAAGTAGTTGTGGCTCACGGGCTTAGTTGCCACATGGCATGTGGGGTCTTAGTTCCCAGACCAGGGACTGAATCCGTGTGTCCTGCATTGGCAGGCGAATCCTTTACCACTGAGTCATAGGAAACGATCAGACAAACCCCAATTAAAGAATCTTCTATAAAGCAACTGGCCTGTAAACTTCAAAAATGTCAAGGTCATGAAAAACAAGGACAGATGAGAAACTATTTCAGATTAATGGAGAATGTATTAGTCAGCTTGAGTTGCTAATATAAATATTGATACCACAGACTGTGCGGATTAAACAACCAAAATGGATTTTCTCACAATTCTGGAGGTTGGGAGTCCAAGATGAAGGTGTTAACAGGTTGGTTTCTTCTGAAGCCTCTCTCCTTGACTTGCAGGCGGCCACCTTCTACCTGTGTTCTCACATGGTTACCCCCCACCTGCTGGCTCTGTCCTTATCTCTTCTTCTTTATAAAGACACGGGTCATGTTGGATTATGACCTACCCTAAAAACCCAATGTTAACTTAATGACCTCTTTAAAGGCCGAGTTTCCAAATAGAGTCACATTCTGAGGTATTGGGAGTCAGGGCTTCCACATCTGATTTCAAGAGGTTCAATGCTGTCCATAACAGAGGCTAAGAAGATTTCTTGATATGTAGTCTTAGATTGGAAAAAATTGTTTCAAGGTATATGATTGAGACAACTGGAAATGAGTATGTACAGCATGACAAATTAAAAACAGCTTCAAATTCTTTGACAGTTCTCTTACTAAGGAATGGGGCTATATTGCCCATGCCTTTAAATCTGGACTGGCCTATAACTGCTCTGTCACATAAGAGAGAACGAAAGTGGAAGCAGAAACTGCCTTTAAAATACTGGACTCAGAACTGACATAGCTTCACTTCCTCTTTTTCAATCTACCATGCTTAATATACTCATTTCCAATTGTCTAAGTAATATACCTTGTAACAAAAATTTTTTTCCAATCCAGGAATTTAGATGTCAAATCTAACATTCCTCATCTATCGTTGTCTTTCATGACATTGACATTTTTTTTAAGTGTACAGGTCAGTTGTTTTGTAGCACATCCTTTAATTTGGGCTTGTCTGACTGCTTCTTCATGATTAAATTCCAATGATGTGTTTTTGGCAGGAATACAATAATGGCGATTTTATGTCCTCAGAGCATCACCTCATGTGTGATGATGCTTTGAACTATTGCTGAAATTAATTTGGAGTACTAGGTTAAAGGCAGTGTCTGCCAGATTTCTCCAATGAGTACTATCTTCTCTTTGTAATTGGTAAGTAACCTCTAGGGATATTGTTTTTTCTTTAAAAATTTAACAAAGAGCTTTCAAGTATCCTGTTTCAGACAATTCCAGTATCTGATGTTCCTAGGGGATCAGGCGGGTCTAAATCTTTTGGGTATTCCTGCTAACTGTTCTTACATGTGGCTTCCAGTGCTTAGGATTTTTTAAAATTTATGAACTTGAATTTGAGTCCTATAGGACTAAATTGAGGATGCATCCTCTAAAGTGTGCTTCCATTGCTCAGCGCACAAAGAACTCTTCAGTGCTCTTCTGCAGCCTTGGCTTGACAAGGAAGGCACAGGTTTGGCTCTTCTCATTTGGATCCCAAATCAGTGTCAGCAGAGACTTTCAGTTGCTTCAGTTGTGTCTGACTCTTTGGATTGTAGCGCTCCTCTGTCCATGGGATTCTCCAGGCAAGATTCAGCTCAGTTCACTTCAGTTCAGTTGCTCAGTCATGTCCGACTGTTTGTGACCCCATGGACTGCACCATGCCAGGCCTCCCTGTCCATCACCAACTCCTGGAGTTTACTCAAACTCATGTCCATTGAGTCAGTGATGTCATCCAACCATCTTATCCTCTGTCGTCCCCTTCTCCTCCTGCCTTCATTCTTTCCCAGCATCAGGGTCTTTTCAAATGAGTCAGTTCTTCGCATGAGGTGGCCAAAGTATTGGAGTTTCAGCTTCAACATCAGTCCTTCCAATGAACATTCAGGACTGATTTTCTTTAGGATGGATTGGGTTTGATCTCCTTGCAGTCCAAGGGACTCTCAAGAGTCTTCTCCAACACCACAGTTCAAAAGCATTAATTCTTCGGCACTCAGCTTTCTTTATAGTCCAACTCTCACATCCATACATGACTACTGGAAAAACTATAGCCTTGACTAGATGGACCTCTTTGTTGGCAAAGTAATGTCTCTGCTTTTTAATATCCTGTCTAGGTTGGTCATAACTTTTCTTCCAAGGAGTAAGTGTCTTTTTATTTCATGGCTGCAGTCACCATTTGCAGTGATTTTGGAGCCCCAAAAAATCTGGCAAAAAAAGTCTGCCATTGTTTCCACTGTTTCTCCATTTATTTGCCATGAAGTGGTGGGACCAGATGCCATGATCTTTGCTTTCTGAATGTTGAGCTTTAGACCAGCTTTTTCACTCTCCTCTTTCACTTTCATCAAGAGGCTCTTTAGTTCTTTTTCACTTTCTGCCATAAGGGTGGTATCATCTGCATATCTGAGGTTATTGATATTTCTCCTGGCAATCTTGATTCCAGCTTGTGCTTCATCCAGCCCAGCGTTTCTCATGATGTACTCTGCATATAAGTTAAATAAGCAGGGTGACAATATACAGCCTTGACGTACTCCTTTTCCTATTTGGAACCAGTCTGTTGTTTCATGTGCAGTTCTAACTGTTGCTTCCTGACCTGCATACAGATTTCTCAAGAGGCAGGTCAGGTGGTCTGGTATTCCCATATCCTGGAGTGGATTGCCATTCCCTCCTCCAGGGGATTTTCCTGACTCAGGCATCTCTTTTGTCTGCTGCATTGGCAGTTGAGTTCTTCACCACCAGTGCCACCTGGGAAGCCCATTTCTTCCCATGGTTTGCTCCTTTTGGGGTGGGATGGTTCTCGGAGACATCTACTTCCCCATCAGTAGAAGGGTGACTTGGAGAATCTAGTGTGCTATCTTGCCTGCCTAAGCAGAACCCACTTTAATGATTTTCCACTCTAATCTTCAGTATAAATATGATTCTGCTTGGCTTTTTGTAATATCTTTGAAGAAATTTGGATTTCTCACAACTTGTTAATATTCTCAATAATCCTGTGAAATGAGGAAGTCAGTTACCTTGGTACATTGTGCAGCTGGGGTGGTGCTAGTGTTAAAGAACACGCCTGCCAATGCAGGAGATTAAACAAACACTGGTTCTATCCCTCGATCAGGAAGGTCCCCTGGAGAAGGAAATGGCAACCCACTCCAGTATTCTTGCCTGAAGAATCCCGTGAGCAGAGGAGCCTAGAGGGCTACAGTCCGTAGGATCGCAAAGAGTCGGGCATGACTACAGCGGCTTAACACAGAGTGATGTAAGGTAAATTTATTAACTTGTAAAACCTCAGTTTTCCACTCCGTAAAATGGACAAGTTCCTATCTCCTTCCCAAAGCTTTGTGAATATTTACGAGGATGTAATTTGGGAGTGCTCAGACCCTCGCGCAGTATTGGCACAGGGCTTTATTAAGATCACCCAAAGAACAAGCGGTCCTTTTCCCTCCAGGTTCCCCTTCGGTCGCCGTGGGGAGCGGGGCGGGGAGGAGGCCGAGGATAGGGGGTGGAGGGCTGGCATCCGTCGGCCCGCCCAGCGGAGGACCGCGCAGACCCGCCCGGGGCCTGGCAGTAGCGACTCCCGACGCGGGCGGGGCGGAGCAGGCGAGTGGAGCCTCCTCCCGGCGGCGGGGGCGGTCCCCACGGTCGCTGCTCCGCGTCTCTGCTGTCTCCGGGCGGTGCTCGTCGCTGCGGCGTCTGGGGTGAGTTCTTGGGGCCTCCGCTCCGCCGGTACCCGGGACGCAAGGTTTCACGCGGAGGGCGACGGGCGCCGTGTGGGCATCGCCGGGCGGCAAGGCGGGTCGGTCCCCGGGTTGCGGCTAGGCGCGCGCGGGCCGGGCCTCGGAGGGCCGTCCTGCCTCCTCCAGGGCGGCGGGGCCGGGCAGAGGCCTGCGGAGGCCGAGCTCTGCGGGAGGCGCCAGCTCAGGTGAGGGCATCACTGCGGCGCTCCCTCTGCTGCCGGAGGGATGGCCAAGCGAGATGCTGCCAGGTAGGAATCCAGGGGTCATCGCCCGAGGCCCCGCGTCACGGTTCTGGGGTCGCCACCAGCACCTCTGTCCGTGCGGGGAGCATCAGCGTGAAGATGCCCCTTCCTCCTTGGAGCTCTCCTTCCCCAGCGTTTCTGCTGGGAAACCCACCCGCTGATCCCAGCCTGTGGCCTGCAGGGAGGGGCCGGCGAGTGGTGAGGATCGACTGGATGGTCAAGTGTATCAGCTCTCTACGCTTAGTCTGGCTCTGCATCCATCTACTGTCTGTTGATCCAAAGCCCATGAGTATGGGGACTGAGGAAAGGCCTTTGGGTTGGTGGCCTCGGGAGAGCAGTTATCAATAGTGTGGGCGTGTGCTGGGTTGCATGGTGTTCAAGAGTGGGTGAGCGATGAGGACGTGGAGGCGGCCGGGGCACAGCCGTTGGGTGATGAAAGGGAGCAGGAAGAACACAGTCATTTGAGGGTTGGGGGTGTTGTTTGTGTGTTTAATTTCCAAATTTCTGTTAAAAAAGAAAAATAACATTGAAGATGCAAGAAAGTCAAGGAATCTCGGATAGAGATGACTAAGATTCAGGGTCCAGGCTGAGAAAGTGGGCTTAAAAAGAGGGGCAGAGGGCTGTTTTAGGCACCTGGGCTGAACAGGGGGTCTGGAGTGCTGGAATATCACTCTGGGGAAGGAGATAATGCTTAATAGGACCATAGTTTTCCTTATGGAATTTTATCTTCTAGAGCCGGGTCGGCCTCTAAATCCTATGAAAGTGCAAAATTTTCGTTTGCCTGTTTGTGTTGTAGGGGAGAAAAACTTTTCTTCTTGCCCCCTTCTAGGTTCTTTGGCTAGACTAATAATTAAATTGGATTGACATAAACAAATTAACAGGAGAAAACCAAATTTAATTTCATGCCAGTGGGATCCCTTAAAAATATGAGGCTCAAAGAAGTAACCAAAGCAGGCAGCCTTTATATCTTTTAGACAAAGAAACACCACGTATGTGAAGAATTGAGAAGACAAAGAAGTTTGGGCTTGGGGTAGTAAATTAATGAAAAAGTATTAAGGTTTGTTGTACTGAGCTCTCCACCTTGCATTCTTATCTCTGATAATAAGGATGCCTGATCCTGGTGCCCTCCTGGTATAGAAAAGGCACCTTTCACGTGGGATTTATTTCCGCTTTTAGGGGAAGTAAAGAGGGTAGAGTGTCCTTACACTGGCTGTTAAGTAACTTTAATTCAAAATAATCAGTATGTCAAAGTGGCCTATTTTGGTGTGGCATATCTTGCTTCCCTTCAGCGTGTGTTTTTAATCTGATTAAAAACATTTGTTAAAGAGCAGTACTGAACTGTTTGACTACACAATGTTGCAGGGGGTAATAAAACTAACACCTAGTATATTTTAAGTGTCACTTGCTAGAATAAGCTTTTGGTATCTAGTTTAAACCGAGCTATTAATAATCTGTGTTTTATTTTCCAGAAATTCATGCAAGACTTGAGAACTGTTTCTTTGAAGAGCTTTAATTCAAAGTGGAAACATTCAAAGCAAGTCAGTGGTGGTTTTCTTCTCTTTTTTTAAAAAAAGCCATTGATGAACAATGGTTTCTCAAACCCAAAATATTGATTACCTGGCCCCACCTTGGGCCTTGGAAATAAAAATCTCTTGGGGATGGAGCCTAGGAATAGGAATTGCAAAGAGAGACCACAGAGTTCTCTGGCGTGGGAAATTATTGACCCCTTCTGAGGTTTTTTAAGATTTGGGCTCATTTGGGCTCATTGAGGTAAATTATAATCCCTGACTATTGTGTTGTCTCTAAATTTTAATGTATTTTACAGGAAAACTATATAGTCATCAGAAAAAAAAACTTCGTTTCTGATTATAACCCTATTTTTTAAAAAATAGATTGAGAAGAAATAATATTTCTCTAATCTATTATTAAGAGACAGTCATCGGTAATTCTTTCTGGCGTTTTATATATAAAAGGCATGTACACCACACATGCATAGCATAATGTGGATTGTATTCTACATACATTTTTATGTTCTGTTTCTTTTTCTCTTAGCTATCATGAGTATTTTCCTGTGTAGTTAAAATTTTAAGTGCCATTTTAAGGAAAGCATATGTACCATCATATGTAGGTATTGTAATTAATTCAATCAGCTTCCCTGGTAGCTCAGATGGTAAAAATCTGCCTGCAATGCTGGAGACCCAGGTTTGATCCCCGGGTTGATAAGATTCCCTGGAAAAGGAAATGGCAGCCCACTTTAGTGTTCTTGCCTGGAAAATCCCATGGACGGAGGAGCCTGTTAGGCTACAGTCCATGGGGTTGCAAAGAGTCGGACACAACTGAGCGACTTCTCTTTCACTTTCTAGTATTCTTGCCTGAAGAACCCCATGGACAGAGGAGCCTAATGGGCGACAGTCTGTGGGGTTACAGAGCCGGACACTACCGAGCAAATCTCTGTCTGTCTGTTGTCCCTATTGTTAGCATTTTGATTCTTTTGAATTTTTGGTTGTTTTAAGTAATGTTGGCTTGAGTATCATGGTTTACCCGTCTGATTGTTTCTTAGAATAATTTTCTAAATGATGGAGTCGAAAGCTATTCAAATGCATTGTAAAAATCTTCTTTTCACATATCTTCTTACTGTGTTGCCTCACCAGAAGGCAAATGGAATGTTTCTGAAGGATCTGTTGCATTACAGGTCCAATCTCTTATTTCATCGGTTCTCAAACTTTAATGTGTATAAGAATCACCTGGGGCGCTTGTTAAAAATTTATTTTCTTGAGTCCCAGGCCCAGGTGTTCTAATCTATTAGCTCTGGAGCAGGGCCCAGGAAACTGCAATCTTAACATATTTTCTTCTGCATTTGATATAGGCACTCTTGAAATCACACTTTGAAAAATGTTTTTAAAATAAGTGGCAAAACAGACTCAGCTTTAGGTCACTTGCCCAGCGCCATTCATGCATCTGGTAACCAGATTTGAATTAGCTTTCGTGGCTTCAAAACCCTTGTTTTTTCCATTACCTCAGACCTTCTTCAGCCTCTCGTTGATGTGCTTCGAATAATGGCAGAAAGAGAACTTCAGCTGACCCCACTGTAGCATTCTCTGGGATAACTGAGAATGACGTACAAATACACAGTCAGCCTCCATTAAAATCCCCCTTTGGAAATTCTTATGGATTCTTTCATGCTGCATAACATAGACTAAATGAAACAATTTCAGTCCTTTCCTGGTTGAATTTATTTCCTGTTTCCTGACTGTTTCATGCCAACCCTCGTAAAATAAGTGATGCCAGACCATCAGGCCCCTCTTGCCCAGGAGACAGGGACACTGCTCTGATGTGCTCCGTGGGTTCAGGGAGGAAGTGGCAGGCTAAATAGCGTTTCCTCCTTGAGTCGGAAAAGAGAAGTACTACTTCTGAGAAGTAGGTGGTAGAGGAGCAAAAGGTGGTGGGCATGACTAAGAGAAAGTGTAATTTATTAGAGATAGGGCCTCTACCCTTAGAAAAGCAATGGTGTTAGTAAACTGAAGGGAGCTAGCATGGGGGTGAGCCTTTTTCAGTTTTAAAAATCTTCCCCAAATGGAATTTTATGCCCAGTTAATTTTTCCCCTTCTTTATTAATCTTTATTTTTTCTCCTTTTATACTATGTCACATTTATTTTAGTAGTAGTTGGGGATTATTGTGTGTCCTTATGTATTTCAACTAGTGTATCCTAGAAAGTCATTCATTATTTACCAAATTTAGCGCCTATTATGTGTCAGGTCAGTGTGAGGCACTAGGAATACAAAGAAATAGTGATTCTTCTTGAGAATTAGGTTAACCTTACTGCTGTATGTTGACTTGGATTATATACAGCCTTTGACTTTTTAACTTTAGTTGTAATTAATTTTAGACTTGGAGAAAAGTTGCAAATATTGTGCAGAGAATTCATTCAGCTTCCCCTATATTGGCCCTTTACATAACCATTGTTCAGTTATCAATACTATTAACTATAGAATTTATTTGAATTTCATTAGTTTTCCTGCCAATGAATTTTTTTCTGTTTCCATATGCTGTCAAGGATCCTACCTTGCATTTAGTTATTTCCCCTTAGTCTCCTTCAGTCTAAGTAATTCCTCGCTTTTGCCTTTTTCTTCATTATCTTGACCCTTTTGAAGAGTACCAGTTGTTTTGTAGAATGAAGGTATTTTGTAGAAAAGTACTGATTAGTTATTTGGTAGAGTGCAATTCATCACTGATTCATGAGGTTGATAGGTCTTATCACTGATGGTGTTAACCTTGATCACTAGTTAAGGTGATACTCTTTCCCTTTGTTGTTTGTTTTTTAGTTGCTCAGTCTTGTCTGACTCTTTGTGACCCCGTGGACTGCAGCATGCCAGGCTTCCCTGTCCTTCACTATCCCCTGGAGCTTGCTCAAACTCATGCCCATTGAGTCAGTGATGCCATCCAACCATCTCATCTTCTGTCATCCCCTTCTCCTGCCCCCAATCTTTCTCAGCATCAGGGTCTTTTCCAATGAGTTGGCTCTTCCCATCAGGTGGCCAAAGTATTGGAGCTTCAGCATCAGTCCTTCCAATGAATATTCAGGGTTGATTTCCTTTAGGATTGATTGGTTTGATCTCCTTGCAGCCCAAGGTACTTTCAAGAGTCTTCTCTAGCATCACAGTTCGAAAGCATCAGTTCTTCGGTGTTCAGCCTTGTTTATGGTCCAACTCTCACATCCGTCCATGACTACTGGAAAAACCACAGCTTTGACTATATTATTTGATAGGAGATACTTTGAGACTACATAAACTCTATTTATCCTCAAATTTTTACCTACTAATTTTAGCACCAACTGGGGAATCTTGTCTGCCACAATTATTTACAGTGATGTTTGCCTAATGGTGATCCTCCCCCATTTCCTGCTTCTTTATTAATTGAAAGTTTATTGTAAGAAAGAGCTGCCCTTTCCTGTTTATTTTTTTGATCATTTATACCGGTATGGACTAATGGATATTCATTTTATTCTGTGGGTTAAAATACAATGCTATCATTATTCTCTTGCTCAGATGCTTCCAGTTTTGGCCATTAGGAGCTCAGTCTGAGTTTAAACAACCTGTACGTGTAAATGGCTGTTATCATTTCTATCCTTCCCTTGCCAATAAAACAGCCAGTTACTTTACAAGCAAAATGGGTTTATTCAGGAGCAGTAAAGAATTGCAATTTGGAACATGCAACTGTGTCAAACCACATGCAAGTCTGGTAAAGCAAAGGAAAGGAAACTCTTTCATAGAGGAGAGGGGGAAATTGGGAGGGGCTGTTACTGAAAAAACAAGAGTCTATTGGACAAAACTGGGAGTTTGAAGTATGGTGGCTTTTCATTGGCTCAGTTGTGACAGTCTCTCATTGGCTGAGGTGTTGCCAGACTAGGAGAAAAGCTTTTTCCTCCTGCTAGTGGTAGTAAAGTTGTAACACTTCCTGCCAGAGATGCAAGAAGCCTGTATTGATGTGATCTCTATCTCCCCTTCTCCTCCCAATTCCACTTCAGTTAGGTTTCTCTTCATTAATTTTCACAGAACCATTGCTTGTTTAGGGTCTGGGCAGTGATCACTGAAAAGCCAGGTAAAGGAGCTTTAATTCCGAGGAAGGTAGGACAATATGTGTGCAAATAGTCTGCTCTGAGGAACTCTGCAGGAGTAAAAGGAGTAGCGAAATATTAACCTTTACCTTGGCGCTATCCCAGAGAAGCTCAAAGGAGTAGGACCATGTGCCTAGTGCCACATTTTGCGCACTCTAGACATCCTGTGTGTGCAGGATTGCCAGATGGATTTAGAGACCCTGGAATGCTGATTTTAGTGTTCTTGGCTGCTGAATGAAGACCACACCCCTTCTCCCTGGGTGCATAAGTGCTTAGTGAGTATTTATGGAGTGACACTTGGTGTCTTCCCCTGGTCTCCCATGGTGCTATAAAAATGTGTGAATGTAGAGATTCTCTGAGAATGATAATGATGCTTAGCATTTATGCTTATTTGCCCTTTGTTATAGCTTGTCTTCTGTTTTAGATTTTTTTTTTAATGGAAAATTCCAAGTCTTCAAAAAAGTAGAGTGAAAAAGAAAATGAAACTCTCAGGTACCTGTCACCTTACTCAATACTTTTCAGTATTTTGCCAGTCTTATTTCATCTGTTTCCTCATTTTCAGGGTTGGGGTAGCATATTTGAAAACGAATTGCAGACATTAAAGTCTAAGGAAGGGTTGGAAATAAACTCTGAGTACAAGGACTATATCTTAATTCCTTTGGTGCCTAGCACTGTGCCTGAAAATAGCAGGTGCTCAGAAAAGACTGGTTGAATTGAGAGGAGAAAGAACAAAATTATGAGAACATCATCATTTTGAGCTAACTCTAGGGCAGACCTAAGAAGGAAAAGGGTGGTGAGACTTGCCCTAAAATAACTTCTTTCACGTTATCTGAATTTGTTCTCTATATCCTCCTGTCACTTTAAGATAGTCTTAATTAAAAGAGAAAACTCATTTTAGGGAGAGTTCAGGGACTATCCTTTATTTAAATATTTTTACAGGTAACTCTGTTTTCCCAAACACCAACCAGTAATGACTTGCCCTAAAAAGGACTTTCTTTAAAAAAATCATTTTTTTAAAAAAATTATAAAAGTAGTATATACTCATTGAAAGAAAATAGGAAATAACAGAGAAATAGAAAATAAAATTATTCAATATGTATTTCAACATGTAATTCCAGAGATAATATTATCTTGGTCAGCATTCTGATAAAACTTGAGCGTGAATCACATTGGTAATCAGAGTCAATAACTATTTATTATGTCTGTGAGAGTGTGCTAGGTGTGACCGATGCATCGTCTCATTAAATTCTTACAGCAGTGTTGTAAGATAAGTTAATTTTTTATAATCGTTTTGTAGCTGAGGAAATGGAAATGTGGTTAAGAGTATTTGCCTTCAATCACTTAGCTGATAAGCAGGCTGGGCAGATCTCTATTGAAACACTTTCCTCTATAAGCATAGCAGCTCTTAGAAAAACAGTGTTTCCTGACTAAGCTTTCCAAGATTGAAATTTTATCAAAAACGATTGCCAGTCCTAGCATTCAAGGCTCCTGCAGTTAAGTCTGTGAGAGAGCCTGGCTCTAGGAACCTGCAGACTTACTGTTACCTGGAGGGAAGGAAACAGACCTCCAGGAAACCATTTCAAAGACAGTCCCAAAGAAAGGGACAGGAGGAGAGAGGTAGAAGGCTGCATATTTCAAGGGTTTGTGCTGGGCACACCCAGGTACCAAGGGGAGGAAAGAGATAGCAACATCCATGTGAAGGATGTGGCAGAAGCTCAGGCTTTGGAGCTGAACACGTGGGCTCATACCCCAGCTGCACTGCTTACTGTTAATAGTTGTGTGATCTCTGGCAAGTTGCGTAATCTCTAAACCTTTGTTTTGTCCTCTATAAAATGAGGAGACTAATAATTCTAAACTCACAAAGTTGAGAAATAAGTAAGTTAGTATAAGTGATTGAACTCCCAGTACATGGCACAGAGTAAATGCACAAATGAAGCACTCCTCTTTTTAACGATTAATCTTCTAATGAGTTATTACTGCCTTCAGCATTTACTTGTGATGCCTTCACAAGACCCTAAACACAGGCCATACTGTTTAATTGCTTCCTGGGTCAGATCTTCTCTTTTGCAGTTTGATCCAGGAACCTAACCTCCATTTATAACATTGTGTCTAGAGAGGAATGCTTCTTAGGTTTCCCTCAAATTCATCTAGGCTAAAATTTTGGAATACTACCCTTTAGTAAGTATGAGGCTGTCTTGAGAGTTGCTAGGGTTGTTTTGTTTTTCACAGTAAATTACCATATCCCCACATCTCATATAAAAAATCAAATTTGTTTTCATTACAAAAGGACAAAACTGTGTTATACTTTTCCAAAAATGAAAGAAAAAAGGGAAAAAAGCACCCCTGGCTAATCCTATATTCCTAATAGAATCATTGCTAGCTTTTGGTTCTATTTCTTTCTAGAGTTTTTTTATTTCTGTCATTTTAGTGGTAATCATATTCACAGATAGACTTTATTTTATGTTTTTCTTTTTATTACTTAAGATTTAATCTTACATGTTTTTGTGTTATTTTGGGAGGGAATATAGTTTAGTCTCTATTTTCTCCATTTAACTGAGGGTATGTTTGCTGTGGAGATTATCAGCATCCTGGCTTTAGCATTTTCCACACTCTTACGATGACACACTTAGAATTTGAGAAGAGACGTGGTTTTGGTAATGCAGAGAAGATGTGGAGCCTTGCCAAGCAGCTTTCATCATCTTAGTGTAGTTACCATGGTCCAGGGAGGGCCCTCAACTATGTGGCCTCAGAAACTGAATTTTTGTTGGTAACTAAGAGCATAGCCATCTCTCATACTATCCTAGTACATGCAATTGAAGTATGAAATGAGGATGGCAATTTCATACTGACAGAAATGCAGCACAGCAGAGTGGCGATTCTGGCAGCCACCAGTGGTCATCCTGTAGATCATCCCTAGTCTAGAGTCATTAATGTAAATAATATAACAAGGCAGTGACAGTCACCACTTAGTGGGGTGCTTCAGGTGGTACTAGTGTGAAGAACCCGCCTGCCAGGGCGGGAGATTTAAGAGATGCAGGTATGATCCCTGAGTCGGGAAGATACCCTGGAGGAGGGCATGCCTACCCACTCTAGTATTCTTGCCTGGAGAATCCAATGAACAGAGGAGCCTGGTGGACTGCAGTCCATGGGGGTCACAAAGAGTTGGACACGACTAAAGCAAGCGAGCATGTCTGCATGCACTATGCATCAGGAGGTGGGCTAACACTTTTTGTATTAATGTGTTAGGTCATCTAGTCCCTCAATAACCTCTCTAGGAAGGTACAGTTTTTATCCCCATTTTACAGGTAAGGAGACCAAGGGCCAGTGAAGTGATGGGTGTGAGGTTTCATACTTTCTGTCTAAACCCAAACCCCAGATCTGAAACACTGTGCTGTAGTCTGTTGTTCTTACAGATTCTTGCCTCCTGTGTTGGCATCCTTTTGTGTCCTCTGCCCTTTTCCCCGCCTGTTGGGGTGTGCCCTGTGCCTTATCGTGGCTATAACATTTATAACTGAAAAACCCTTGATTTTTCATCTCTGTTTCAAGAAACAAGTTTTTCCAGCTCTTCACAGAGAAGAGCTTTTGTCTTTTCCCTTATTTTCTCTTTGAGTCAAAATATGCTGTGGAACAAGAGTTCGCCTTCTCTTAAAGCTGTGCCAAGAAAGGACAACCAAGGAAGAGAGAACCATTAGGGCTGAACTTGGGGCTGTGCTAGCTCAGAACCGAGGAGGCAGTGATCAGCTCTTCTTTGTCTCCTCTACCTGTGTGACGTCTGGAAATGGCTTTTCTTCTGGAGTGAATGACAGCTGGTGTGATAAGCTAGAGAGAGAACTCCTGTGATGTATAGATGGCTGGAACCTTCTGCCTCCAAAATCTCTGGTTTTCTGATCTTTAAGCTCTCACTGGAGAACTCCCATTACTGTTACAGTCAAGATCGGTTGGGGACAGATTTTCAGTGTGTGCTGGTGAGTATTATTTCAGGTTAGGATTTCCATCTGAAACAGCATGTCTTTGTGATTGCATTTCAGGGGTTGTTGGAGCAGAACGCCCAAACAAAAGCAAGCATCGCACAGTCAGTTGTCATCAAGTTTGCAGATCGGAATAGCTGAACTTGAAGCTTCCTGCCTGCAGTGGAGGCCGAGAGATACCTATTGCTCACATAATCAAAGACATGAACTTCAACGTGACTTTCTACCTTTCCTACAAATTTCGATTGCTGTTGCTTTTTACCTTATGCCTGACAGTGGTTGGGTGGGCCACCAGTAACTACTTTGTGGGTCCTATTCAAGAGATTCCTAAAGCAAAGGATCTTGTGGCTAGTTTGAGCAAGGGTGTCATTTTAGGCAAGAAAGGAACTGTGACGGATGAAGCATTTGTGGAAAAAGCAAGACTTGACAACTGCCCTTCTGTGTCTCCACACCTCAGTAAGTATTTGTTTTTCCTTTTTTACAAGTAGTACATACACTTTTTATTTAAATACAACAAATGTACAGAAAAGTACAAAAAGCAGAAGTGTACACTCAAGATTCACAAAATGAACATACCTGTGGAACCAGGATATAAATTAAGAAATGAACTCTTCCTAGAACCCCAGAAGCTCGCATGCTTCTTTCTGTTACTACCCTTACTCCAAGTTTATAACACCAGCCATTAGATTTTTCCTATTTGGAAACATAGTATGTACTCCATAGAGTATATGCTATGTACTCTTTTATGTCTGGCTTCAGTTGCTCAACGTTATGTTTGTGAGCTGTATTCATATTGTGGACATATTATATTTATTATATGAATATCCCCAGTTTGATCATCCGGCCGCAGAAATCTCAGCAGGCGTGTCGGTAGGCACCTGTGATGAGCTCGGGGTCAGTTGCCCTAGGCTGGTGGCTTTGCTTCACGTGTTTCTCATCCTCCCGCATCAGCAGGCTAACCTGGACATATTCTCCTGGCGTCCATAGGACACGGGTGGAGAAATGCCAGTGCATCCAAGCCTCCGCTCGTGTCACATCTGTTAGCATCCCCTTGGCCCTCAGTATAGATGCTGAGGGACAGGATAGTACTTTTTCAGTGTTGTCTTAGTTTATTTCTTAAATATGTTGTTTGTGTTGATTCTCCACTAATGCCTTGCCTTTCACTTTAAATGAACAGTAAGTTGGTTTTAGGAAGCACATTAATTAGGAAAAACTCCACAGCCACATTCTGTCTAACCCACAAAGGTTCTATCAGACCTCTCTAGAACATCGAAGACCTTGTAGTTCTCCAGATAATCCTTGGAGTGTCTTTCCAGAGTGCCTTTCCTCCACCCATGTGGGTCTGGCAGATTCGTGTTTAGTCATCAGGTATGTGGTTTAGATCACTTCTCTCCCAGGAGGTTCTCTGGGACTGTCCCAGAGTTGATCTCAGGCTCCCCGTGTGCCTGCCTTTGTTTCTGTTGTTGTGTTGGTTAGTGCATTGTCTCATGTTTGACTTTCTTTCCCAGGAAACAGTGTGCAGGCAGGATGAAGGCAGGGCGATCCTTTCTAGCTCTGTGAAGTTCAGAACTGCCCCCTGGTTTTTCAGAAGTGGCTCTCTGCATACACCCAGTTAGCACTCCGAGGGCCAGTCTCAGGCTCTTCAGAGGCTTCTTGCACTTAGTGACACAAAACCAGTAGACCCTTTTCTTGACTGACTTGCAGACTCATACTGTGCTCATACTGGCATGCTGCTTCCCTTTCCTCGGTCATGGAAAAGCCAAAACATTTTTCCTGATTGGTTGAGGAAAGTCATTCTGCTCACAAATTACACAAGTTGAGATGGGAAAATGAGTTATTGAAACAGAGAACTGACTGCATCATGCCCCTTGTTCAAAATCCTCTCAACATAATTAAGCAACAAATACATTCATGGAAGCAGATGAGCAGTGATACAATAATGCGTGTGGATCCAGAGGGTGATGCAGTAGTAATGAATCAGGATAGACCATTAGTGATCCAGGGAGGGACAGAACTTGAGAAAATATCATGGGGGCGCTAAGGGAGAATGCTAGAGCAAGTGGAACCGGGTACTCAAGATTAGGTGCTTTGAAAGTTGTGACCATGAGAGAGTGAGCAGGGGGACTGGTTTTCATCAAACCTATTGCTTGCTGTTCTCTCAGGGGCCAGGAACTGAGACATGGTCCAGTTAGCCCAGATGATGGGATTTATGAACAGGCTACGTAGGAAAACATTGCAGCGGCCATTCATCCCATCATCTCCCAGAAGCTCTGGTAGCTTGCTTTTCCTTATAACTCCTTTTCTTATTGTTTGTTTTTAGGGCATTACTGCCTGCTGACCCTGTCTCATGTGCAGATCCTTCTGAAAAGGGTCTTATAGGTCAGTTATTTTCTCTAGGTGGCTGGAAGCAGTTACCTGGTCTTGGTGCTACTGTCTTTTGGCCATGGCATAGACACTAGAGCCAGTTTAAGCAGCCATGGCCAGTGTAGAGGATGGTCACATGGAGCAAGGCACAGAGACATACTTAGGAAAAGCGGCCGACTGCTTTGCTCAGAAGAGGATAGTGCAGTTGCAAGCATCTTGAGATTTTATAGCCTGACCAGGATAGGAGGAGTTTTAAAATGTGTGGCTCTGTTCCCTAACCGGAGCTCTGCCTCCTCCCTTACCAGTCAGTATTTCCTGTTCATTCAGATCTGAGGGGAGGGTCAGTGGCTTCAGCTGTATCTTTAAAGCCTTGTATGAGATTGGTTACTGTGGATGGTCTTGGGTTTCATCCAGTCAGGCTGTGTCCAGACTTGCTGAGCAAATGCCCCATTGGGGATATCTGCCATGTGAAACAATGGGAGGGTTCTTACAGATTTGCATATACCTGTTATTGTTGAGTTAGGGAGGGAGGCTAGTTTCTTTTTCCTTTCACTGTTTTACCTTCAGGGAGTTAGTATAGCTCTCAAGAGCTTAGAGAAGGCCTTTAGGGAAAAGGGCCTTCTCCATGAGCTTGATTCCATGGAATGCTTTTAATTTTTAAAAAATTATTTTTGGCCATGCTGGGTCTTTGTTGCTGCATGCAGGCTTTCTCTAGTTGCAGCAAGCGGACACCTACTCTCTAGTTGCAATGTGAGGGCTTCTCATTGTGATGGCTTCTCTTGTTGCAAAGCATGGGCTCTAGGTGTACGGGCTTCAGTAGTTGTAGCCTATGGGTTTAGTTGCCACTGTGGAACCTTCCCGATCTAGTTACTGAACCCCTGCATTGGCAAGTGGACTCTTAACCACCGGACCACCAGGGAAGTCCTGGAATGCCCTTGGTTTTTAGGAGACTTCACCCTCCTTTGGAATTTTTTTTAATGACAACCAAAAAGTTGGATTTATTTATTCATTCATGTATTCATTCATTCCATGGGTGAGGCTTCCTGTTACTTTTTTTTTCCCTTTGGAATTTTGAGGAGGAAAAGAGATTAGAGCACATTTGAAGTTATTTGGTCTGCCCCTGATCTCTGCTTTTCACCAGGGTCATCAGGACAAAGTATATTTCCTAGTACGGATGAATCATAGAACCAGAACTGGTTACTCTGCCACAGGGGACTGCTTTTGTATGTCATTTGCTTTTTTTTTTTTGCAGCCAATAACCTGAGTCATAGATTCTGTGGTTCTGTGGTCATATTTCGTGACCAAAGGAGGCTTTACAATAGTGCTCATGGTGTGCCAGGCAATGTTCAAAGTGTGTGGCATGTACTAGCTCCTGCAAGCCTATCAACACGTGATAAGCTTGCCCCTGTTAGTTCCTGTATCCTGTGTTTATTGTAGAAGGCCAGACCAAGCTCATGTTCAAGCCAGATCTCACTCTGGAGAAAGTCCAGGCAGAGAACCCCAAGGTGCACAGAGGCCGGTATCGCCCTGAGGAGTGCAGGGCTTTGCAGCGGGTTGCCATCCTCATCCCTCACCGGCATAGGGAGAAGCACCTGCTGTACCTGCTGGAACACCTTCACCCCTTCTTGCAGAGGCAGCAGCTGGACTACGGCATCTACGTCATCCACCAGGTGAGTCTGGGGGGTGGACAAGGCCTCTGCCCTCCAGACTCCCCTCTCTTTGTGGCTCTTTGTCTTGGGTAAAAGAGCGTCTAACCATCATCAAAGGTGAGGTCTCTTAACTCATTTAATTCCCTAACCAGGAATTGAACCCAACCCCCCTGCAGTGGAAGCTCAGACTTTTAACCATCAGATCAGCAGAGAAGTCCCTAGGTTAAGATTTTTTGATCCTTTCTGGCCAGCTGTATTTTGGGGGAGCTTAGTGTAGATTTGTTTCATGGAATATGATTGGGATTAGCTGAGAGTTGAACAGTGAAGCAGTGATACTACTTGTCATGACTAGTATATAAGAAAGGCCTTTTTAGTTTTACATGGAATAAATAAAGATATGTTTAAAGATTTTTTGAGTTTCTTTATTAGTAAAAACTTTAAAAAACTATGTTTTTTTAAAAAAATTGTTATAAAACACACATAACATAAAATATACCATCTTACCCATTTTTATTGTACAGTTCAGTAATGTTAAGTATATTCATATTATTGTGCAACTGATCTCAACTAATCTTTTTTCCTGCAAAACTGAAACTCTAAACCCATTAAACAATAGTCTTTCATTTTAAGGTGCTTTTAGTTATGGAATATAAGTATGTATGAAGCATAAAGAAAAATACAAAAGGTCTGTTATTGTTAATTCAATCTACTGTGTCAGATTTTCATGTCATGTGTATATTCTTGTGCATTAGAGAATAATACCCACTCCTGCATGTGAAATGAAGAGGGACACAGTGTGAAATCTTGTCTTAGGAGCTTTTCAAGTTGTAATTTCCATATTTACAGGCTGGAAGTAAGAAGTTTAATCGCGCCAAACTCCTGAATGTGGGCTATCTAGAAGCTCTCAAGGATGAAACTTGGGACTGTTTCATATTCCACGATGTGGACCTGGTGCCTGAGAACGATTTGAACCTTTACAGGTGTGAGGATCAGCCCAGGCATCTGGTGGTTGGCAGGAACAGCACGGGGTACAGGTAAGGTGGCTCTGCTCATGGCTGGCTGGGGTCAGGACACCCGGCCTGTTGTCATCAAGGCTGTGGAGACATAGTGTCTGGCGGTGTCTGCAGAAAATGTGAAATAGGAAGAATGGCCCATGACCGTTTTCAAAGTTTAAAACAGGAATTAGAGAAATTAGATTTTTTTTCTTATTAGGAAAAAGGCCTAAAAACAGCTTGGCAGAAGATCACAAAGATAAGGGGGGAGAGAACAGGAGAGGGAAAATAATCTAAACATTGCACATGGTGGCCAGACTTGCCTGCAGGGCCCGCCTGGTAGAACTTTACTAAGCGCTCCCACACTGAGTAGGGCTTATCTATCTGTCCCTGACTTCCATCTCTAGGAGGCAAAGAGAGGGAGCCTCCAGGTCAGCTTTTAGGCCTCTTTTGTGAGACTGTGATGTCTCTTTCCAGACTGTGGCATCTTTCTAGAGGCCAGGGGGAACCTGAGGCAGGGGATGTCCATCGAGTGGTCTGCCCGGGAGCCGGGACACCCAGGACAAGTCCCTTTCTCTTAAAACCACTGTGGGAAGAGCTAGGCACCATCATTTTTGCTTCCATTCCCCAGCCTACCCCTTCCCTCAGGAGAGGCATAGGTGCTTTTCAGTCTTAGTTTATTAATAAGCTCCTCTTTGAAAACAACTGAGAGGAAATAGTGAGCAGGAAGCTTTTCCAAAAGTGAAAATACATGTTCACTTATATGTGTGCACACTTACCTGTCAGCCTTCCCCAAGCCCTTCCTGTCCCGGGTGCTCATGTATGAGATGCTTACTGTGCTGGGGCCAGGAGACCAACCTGAAGAAGGGAGAGTGCCTGCCCTCACAGTGCTTCCTGGCGTGTGTGGGGAGATGGGCATCTAGAGTGGAGCTGTGTCAGCTTTGCACTTCCCTTGTGCAAATTCAACTAGAAGTACTTGTTAATGAGGGGGAGAGTATGGGAGTGGTGAGGCAGAGGAAGAGAGAGCTATAAAATAATAAGGGAAATTCCACCAGAGTCTACTCCAGGAAGTGAGCACAATCTCTTGACACCTCCCTTGGTCTTGATTTCTCCATGTTGTTCTTAGTATGTAGGTTTCTCACTTTGGACTGTTTAAGAGTTTTCCAGGGGTAACACTGACTGCAGGGAATTTTTACCTCAGTTAAGACTGTACAGACAGAGGATGAGATGGTTGGATGGCATCACTGACTCGATGGACATGAGTTTGAGTAAGCTCTGGGAGTTGGTGATGGACAGGGAAGCCTGGCGTGCTGCAGTCCCTGAAGCCTCAAAGGGTGGGACACGGCTAAGTGACTGAACTGAACTGACAGACTGTAAATCCAGTCCCTGTGTAAAGTGTGGGATATAAACAAATACCTAGAATAAACTGCAGTGGGTGAGAGCACATTGTCTTTAAGAAACACCTAGAGAAGGGTTTAAAGCTGTTGTTCAGGAAATGTGGCACCTTTATCTTGTGAAATCCGTGGGAGCTTCCCAGCAGAGTTCCAGGACATGGAAGCAAGAGAGGACACGGCACAGGTTTGGAGGAAAGGCAGGTGGCTCGTTAGTGCTGGAGAATGAATGTCTGGGATGGTGGAAGGAGGAGAGGCTAGAGATGAGAGTGTGCAGGGGCCAGGTTGCTGCTGCTAAGTCGCTTCAGTCGTCTCCGTCTCTGTGCAACCCCATAGACGGCAGCCCACCAGGCTCCGCCATCCCTGGGATTCTCCAGGCAAGAGCACTGGAGTGGGTTGCCATTTCCTTCTCCAATGCATAAAGGTGAAAAGTGAAAGTGAAGTTGCTTAGTCGTGTCCAACTCTTCACGACCCCATGGACATTATTCAGTCTGGTAAGGCGTTTGGAGTTCCTGTGGAAGGTATCAGAGTGCTGCTGACACACGGTTAGAACCAGAGAATGACAGAAGAAGGCTCAGTTCAGCTGGCTTTTGGTGTGCAGGATGGAGCCAGGCAGGAGGGGAGAAGATGAGGGCAGAGGCCCACTCCTGCCTCCAGCCTCCAGGGACAGTGGGGCAAGAGGGCAGGGGAAGGTCTGGAAGAGAATCCCAGGATTTTTTCTTTTGGGAAACTTGATGATTTTCTGGGGGTTTTGGTGTCTGGTCTCTGAGCCACCTCTGTGTTGAAGAAAGCAGCATATCATATCCGGGGACCTTGGTATTTTCAGAAGCATGGCAATTATCTGCTCACTTACTAGTAATAAGATGTCACTCTCTACAATACAGAATACTGTACTTCAGACCCTTGACATGGATGATAACTTCCCATTGCCCAGTCTTTCTAAACATCTGTGGTGAGAAATTATAGTCACACAGGATTGTTCTTTTGTTTGTTTTTGGAGTATGGATATACTGGATTGTTTTTGTTGGGATTCTAGATTTTATCTCTGCTTTAAGCTGGACCGTAAGAAAATGAGCTCTTGGGCATTACTACTGGGAACCGATCTGGAGTATAACTTTGGTATGATGATCGTGGGTTTTATCAGATGCCATGCAGTCTAAAAACAGCCCCTTATGATTCTTGATGTTTTAACTCGCTATGGGAATTGGCCAGATGTTTGTTTTATAACTAGATATCTGGCAGTCTTTGTCTTCCTTGAATAACTGACAGTTTTCCTAATGTAAATCATGTGGTTGAATGTGTCTCCTCTTTTGATCTGGACGCAAGAAACTGGGAGCCAAATCTATGACCTTCTTGTAGAAGCTGAAAGAGTCTTATTTGCAGGTCAGAGTTCTAATGAATTTCCTCTTCTAATTTTCTGATTTAAGTTTTCCTCTGGTCCTGGTTTGTCATTTATATTTTTCAGTTTTGCTGTATGTATCATGTAAACAGCCTCATCTCCTGTGGTCCAGGGAGGCTTGCATAGGTAATACAGGAGTTGTCTTCATCCCGCTTACTTCTTGCCTTTCCTCCTTTGGGCAGAATCTCTCTAGTTGCTGGGAGGTGCAGTCACTTGCAGGCAACTAAGTGTCTGCCCCCTGCTGGTAACTGTGTGTCCCTGCACCACAGAGCTTAAACCAGCACAGTATTGTCACAACTGCCCGTTGAGTACAAAGAGAAGTGCTAGAAATGTTTTCACTTTACACACATGCAGAGGGAAGAAGTTTAAGTAGCTTGTCTCAACTATCTCAGGGTCTGTGAAGATAGAAATAAATCTTGTTTCTTCCCGTGATTGTGTCAGTAATAAAGATCTCTTCTAGCCCATGGGACATTTTGTTGGCCAAGAATTCCTTTGATACCTTCCTGCTTTCTACAAGGACTCTACTGTTATTTTATGACTGCATTTTCCCCACCCTTGGGCCTTTAAAAATAAGTAAAACTGTCTCTGGGCCAATCCAATATTTATGCTTTTCTACGTAAGAAGAAAAACCAGGAGCAATGAACAATAAACATGTAGATATTTGGCACCTAAGAGGCAACTGAGAAACTGATAAATCTTGAACCTTTCTTTCCACCTGGTCTCCTCCTGCACCTCCTGCTGCAGCTGAACAGGTCTCTAGGTTCTCCTCAGACAGCCTGTACTTTTCTCCTTCTCTGCTTTTCCTAATGGAGTTCGGGTCACCAGGTATTAGTCACTCAGTCGTGTCTGATTCTTTGCGACCCTGTGAACTGTAGCCCACCAGGCTCCTCTGTCCGTGGAATTCTTCAGGCAGGAATATGGGAGTGAGTAGCCACTCCCTTCTTCAGGGGATTTTCCTGACCCGGGGATTGAACCCGGTCTCCCGCGTTGCAGGCAGATTCTTTACCATCTGAGCCACGAGGGAAGCCCCTGATTACCAGGAGTTCCCCCCATTTTTTACCTCTCTGAATTCTTCCAGGCCCACTTGCTCTGATGTTGTCGTCTCCTTCCTCAGAACCCCGAGAATAGTCACCTCTCTTGTTGGACTGTCAACTGTGCGTGAGGCTGGGCCCACTTATTCCAGTGTTTAGCCAGCTGCTTTGCACCCAGTAGACAATAGTTACTTAATAGATGACTCCAAGTCATCAGTGCTGTTCCCTCCTGGTGGCCCCTTGTTGATGCTCTGCAGGTTATGCCTGAGCAGTGATTCTACTCAGGGTCCTGATGAAGCTGCTGGTCTTCAGGTAGTTTAGGAATCCCTTCCCAGCCAAACAGTGTCCAGTCACCATGGCAACAAGTCACTGTAGTCGATGTCTTGGTCAGTAATACCTGTCTTCTGAGCACTTTGTTCTTTTTGTTTGTTTTAGGTTAGGGGTATATAAGTAAATCTGTTTCCATTGTGGGTTAAGCAGGGTCCACCCCATCTGTACTCAGAGCAAAGAAACAAACAGCTGAGCTACAAATTAACTTTTGGGACTTCACCTGTTAGATGGCAAGTATCAACCTCAGGGGTCCCTAACCTCTGGGATCTAATGCCTGATGATCTGAGGTGGAGCTGATGTAATAATAATTAGTAATAAAGTGCACCATAAATGTAATGCACTTGAATCATACCTAAACCATCCCCTCTCACTCCCTGCACTGTCCATGGAAAAATCGTCTTCCGTGAAACTGGTCCCTGGTGCCAAAAAGATTGGGGACTGCTGGTCTACATGATTATTGATCTTTCCTTTTGGTTTTTCTTCTTATCTGGAAAAGCAGAAACATTTCATTGGTCCTGGAATACTTTGAACTGACATTAATTAAAGTAAGAAATCCTCCATATATTCACATTCTCTTATTCAGTAACATCCAAGTTGTTAAGCTGCCTTCATTTGCGTTTCTAAACGGTTACCGTGTTCTAAGGGATATCTTTATTTCTCATATTTGCTAGTCTGTCTGCCAATAATCCATTAGTCCTAAGTGAGCGGGACATGCTCTCTGGCCAGTGTCTCTGTTCTTTCCCTTTTCCTTGTTGGTATCCCCAAAGCTCCGCCCTCTTTACTCTTCTTTCTTCACTTATTGCATTGTCTTCAGGCAGCTTTTACTACTCCTGTGCCCTCAGGTCCCACCTCTTGACAGCTAATTTCCAAAGCTATCTCTGTAGCTACTCTTCTTTATTAAACTTGGATCCTGTATCCTTTTTCCCACTGGCAGAAGCCCCACGAGTACCTCAAATTCAGCTTACCCAAACCGTAATTTGTCTCCTTCTCAAAACCTAATTATTGGTTTGTATACCCTGTTTTTGTGACAGGCGCTATCATCTACCTAGTTGCCCACGCTGGAGCCCTCAGGGTTATTAAGGTATGTTGGGTTCTCCAGGAGACAGGCTCTGAGATGGAGATTTGCATAAAAGTGGAGGTTTGCATACGGAGTGTGTTCAGGAGCTGTCTCCTGCCCTCCACCCCACTCCCTAAAAAAAGTGAAAGTGAAAAACGACTTTGTTGTTGTTCAGTCGCGTTGTTGTTGTTCAGTCGCTCGGTCATGTCTGACTCTTTGCAACCCCATGGACTGCAGCATGCCAGGCTCCCCTGTCCTTCGCAAAATTTAATGCCTAACCTGGACCCAGCCTTAGATTTCTTCTTAACCCACAACTATTTGGCACACAACTATTTACTGGATTTACACGTGAGATGAAGTCTGTCATCCAGGTCTGATGTTACAATGTACATGTACAGGTACCTGTGTAGACCTCTGCACACAACCATGAATAACCAAAGGTGGGTGGCACCTTGCTTAGACAGCCTGTCTAGACAGAGGGCGGAAGGCCAGGAGCGTGGGGAGGTGGCTCTGGAGCAGGAGTGGACGGGTTAGAGAGCACAGTCTTCAGAGTGTCCCTAGAATACGCCTGCCCTGTGGTCTGAGAGTCTGGAGCAGCTGTAGAGAACAAAAGGACTTGGTGCCAACCTTCTTACCTTCTCTCTCCTCTCTTTCAGGTTACGTTACAGTGGATATTTTGGGGGTGTTACTGCCCTAAGTCGAGAGCAATTTTTCAAGGTGAATGGATTCTCTAACAACTACTGGGGATGGGGAGGCGAAGACGATGACCTCAGACTCAGGTGAACAACAGAGACAGGTCCCCTTCACGGGGTCTGCTAGCCGTAGTTGTGTGTGGTTCCTGTGGAGGCCAGGCCAGCAGGTCGTGAGGCTCGAACTTGTCCTAGAAGGGTGGCAGGGGGCGGGGAGGGGGGTGAACAAGGTAGCCCAAATTGCTTTTTGCCACTGGCAGTTCAGAAATGACAGAGGATGGTCCAGTTCTGGCTTATGGATGTCTGGGGTCCAGGAGTGTTGATGGAGCTGTCTGTGGACTTGTCAGCAGGTCTTAGCTACTGAGATAGGGTCTCACCAGTGAATGGGAAGTCCCAGACTCGAGTGTCTGCAAAGCCACAATCTGAGGAAAGTGACCAGAGGCCTGTTCTAAGCCTCTGCCTTCTGTCAGACCCCAGGCGACACTGGCAGTTCCCAGTGTTGTGCACAGCAGGGAGTGCCAGTCACACACCCTGGAGCAAACCAGGATGCCCTCTCCCATGCTCTGTGGGAGCAGCTGCTGGCATACCCCAGAGCTGCTGGCATGACCTCAGATTCTCTTGGACTCGTTCCCACTCTAGAGGATTCACAGGGAATATGCCTGGTCTCCTTTCTCAGCCTCTTTTCCTGAACTTGGGTTTTGTGGCCAGATAGTTATGGGTATCTCTAACTCCCAGAATTAAGTAATTTTTTTTCAAGAGCCTGGGGCCAGTATATTCAGTCTTTCTGTTAGGAGACCCCCTACCCCCACCCCACCGCCATCCTCCTATTGTTGCCTCTTAGAAAGAAAACCTCTCAGCTGGGGTTCTGAATTAATAGATGTGTGGCTTCTAGCAATTTTCTTTGCTTTTCCATTGCTTCAGCATGAGGAAGCCATGGCTCCATGTTGGTCTTGTTCCCAAGTCTAGGCTGAGAGTCTCTGCAGTGTTTTTGGCAGGAGGAAACGGATCTCTTTGACCAAAGGCTGCCTAGGAATGGCTGTAGTGATGGACAGCGTACTTCATGGCCCAGCCCATCAGCAACCTGTGTGGCCGTGGCTTATGAAACGGACAGGAGATGCCTGCTAGATTGCAGGGCAGGAATAGCAAGGGCTCAGTCAACGTATCCATCATATTCCCCAGCTCCTTTTTACTTCCCAGATGGGATGGTTATTAGAATTTTATATTGGTGATGGATTTTCACTCTGCTTTTCCTGTTGCTCCTCGGCTTCAATGTAAAAGGGAGCCCCCAAGTTTGCTTTCAACATCATCGCCTCCAGAGTAGTTCTTGACTAATGCTATGAATAAACCAACCGATTTGAGCATAAAAATTTTGTGGAAATTTCTTTACTAGTTATTTACTCACCTGTGCAACAGGCACCACCCTCTTTATGCTTATAGAGTACATTACATTTTGCAAAGGATCTTCCACATGGACTGTCTTATTTGAGCCTGTCAGATCAACTCTGTGTCCCATTGCTATTTTACAGTTGAGGAAACCCAGGCCTGGAATAAATTAACTGACTTCCCCAAGGTTGTAAATAATAAAGTCTAGATTTGAATCTAGGTTTGTGACCTTTAGCAGTTGCACTTTCACTAAAGAAGAAAACACTAAGTAAATTAGGGATCCTGAGAGAGTTGGCCTTTTAAAGATGTATTTTCTCAGCTGTTTTTGGAAAACAACAAACTGTGTTTTGACACATCTTCTTTGCACCTCATTAGTAAATGTTAAGTGTGATTCTTTTATGGATTTATTGCCTGAGGTTCAAGATAAGAAAATTCTTTTTTTAAAATACCAAAATAATCAAGATATATGTATGTGCACATGTATATAGATTTTTGCAAGTGATTTTTTCTTAAGTCCCTGGTGGTTGATAAGTGGAATAGAATTTTTCCTTAAACACTTCTGTTATTTTTCCAGGGTTGAACTTCATAGAATGAAAATAATCCGGCCCCTGCCTGAAGTGGGTAAATATACTATGATCTTCCACAAGAGAGACCAAGGCAATGAGGTGAATATAGAACGGTAAGTCCTGGAGTCATGTGCCCGACAGTCTACCTGTTTAGTCTCTTCAGTCCATAGTCCCATGCCAGATTTGATCAGATAAACCAGTTTATTTTGTTCAGAGCTTTTTCTTAAGGTAATTTTTCAAACATACCCAAAAGCAAAAGGGAATAGTCTATTGAATTCTCACATAGACGTACCCCATAACCAGTTTCAACAGTTATCAATTCATAGCCTCTCTTTTTTCTCTCACTTTCTTTTCCTCACCCACTGGATTCTTTAGAAGCCAATCAGATAACACAGCATTTCGTGTGTAAATACTTCAAAATGTATCCTTAAAATAAAAGAAGTATTAAAAAAAAGAATTGCAGTACCATTATCATGTGCGTACATGCTCAGTTGTGTCCAACTCTTTGCGACCCCATGGACGGCAGCCCGCCATGCTCCTTTGTCCTTGGGATTTTCCTGGCAAGAATACTGGACTGGGTTGCCATTTCCTACTCCAGGATATCTTCCCGACCCAGAGATTGAACCCATGTCTTCTGCTTTGGTAGGCAGATTCTTTACCACTATGCCACCTAGGAAGCCACCATTATTATACCTAAAGTAAAATTAGCAATACTTCTTTACTGTTATCAGATGTCCAATTAATGTTCAGATTTCCCTGATTATCTCATAAATGCTTAAAAATTTTTTTAAACAGTTGGTTTATTCCAGTCATGATTCTAGGCAAGGTCAGAACATTACATTGGAATGATCTCTCTGAAATTACTTTTAATTTGTAGGTTCCCCCTTCCTTTTTTTTTTTCCCATTGTAAGTTATTTGAACAAGCCAGGTCATTTGTCTGATGGAATTTTCACATCGTGGGATAAAGGGAAAAAATTGGCATTGGTTTATCATTTCAAAATGATGAGTGTATGCTACCTACATCCTTCTGAATGCAGTTAATATTCTTTTTGATGCTCGGATTGTCTTTGGCAAACGTTATCTTTTCCTAGCTGTTCCTGAATCCTTTGACATAGCTCTAGTTGTTTTGAGAGCTTCTTTCCCTTTGCTCTGGTGTGATGAGCTGTTTAGGTTCATCATGTGTTTCTGTCCCAGGAATTAACTCTTTCACCGAGAAATCCTGGCAGATAAACCAGTTCTTTTGGGTAATATGACTGAGGATTCATAGATTCCCTGAAGCTTATCCAAGGGCCTGTCAGCAGTGGATGACATGTATCATTGTACATCCTTCTGTCCTGTAGACCAGGGGCTCACCACTTGCAGGATTGTTCTCATCATTGGTTCTCAAGGTCTTTCATGGGGTCTTCCATGGGAACACATGGCTGATGTTGGTGTCTGTTACCATAGATGAGAAAAATTAACTTCTTTAACAGTAGGAAGCCCAGCAGGTGCAGTAATTTAGAAAGATGCCTTTGCCAAACTTTATGGCAAGGCAAAAAGCAATGGAAATAGATGTTAAATTCTTATCATTCATGTTTGTTCTTTTTATCTTTAGGATGAATCTCTTACATCAGGTGTCACGTGTCTGGAGAACAGATGGGTTGAGCAGCTGTGGTTATAAATTACTTTCTGTGAATTATAATCCTTTATATGTCAACATCACAGTGGATTTCTGGTCTGGTCCATGACCCTGGCTCTTCTTGTGACATTTGGAGGGACTGAATATTTGATTGCAGTGATCTAGAGACTTCCCCTAGTAGCACACGTTAAGAACTTGTTGTGGCCAATCTTTGAGCTGATTTTCCCTCTTTGGTATTTTCTTAGCAGAGTTCCTGGTGATGTGGAATGTAAAACAATTGTAGAAGACAGTTTTCTTAGTTGTTTTGATCTTGAAGGTTAACTATGGTACTGTAGATAACTTGAAGGACTAAGTATGAAAGGACCACTCAAAAGATACCATGAAGGCTACTTGAGAACTCTGATTGGAGAAGATTTATTTCGGTTTGAAGTGATACAGATTTTCTGGGATGAAAAAGGCCATGGGAAATAAGATGCCGAATGTCCCAGAGAATCAGAATTCTTCTCATCCCAGGGGGAAAGGGTTGAAGGTAAGTTTCTGTTACTCATTTATCCTGCGTGGTTGTCTGTGAAGAGGCAGGTCCCACGTGAGAGGAAGGCTGAAGAAGAGGAGAGAAAGGTGAAGAATCAAGATGCCATAAACTTGGGGCTAAAGAGGTGGCCGAGGGACCACGTCAGGCAGAGAGCAGCTGTGGCTGTGGCCCTGCGTCAGGTGTCCCCTGCCCAGGTACCCCCTCCAGTCCCAGCTCTGCAGAGAACACATTTTATCTACTAGTTTTTAGAGCATTTTTGTAAAATCATTTTGTACGTGTAGGGTATGATGTAGCAGTTTACAAATTGCATATTAACTAATAATACATTGAAAATACCTCTGTAGTAAAATATGAAGAAGCTTTGGTTGTTTATTCTTGTGTTTTTTTTTAACTGTTCTTTTGTTACCAAACCAAACTTGGATCTGTCTTCTCACATGCAGCACAGCCAGTCTACTGAAAGCAGTCTGTGGTGAAACACTTACTGTGGGCACCAAGCAAGGAATCCAGGCAGCTAGTGCTTAAGAGGTTCAAACACTTTTTAAAAAAATTAATTTATTTTAATTGGAGGCTAATTACTTTATAATATTGTAGTGGTTTTTGCCATACATTGATATGAATCAGCCATGGGTATACATGTGTCCCCCCATCCTGAACCCCCCTCCCACCTCCCTCCCCATCTCATCCCTCTGGGTCATCCCAGTGCACCAGCCCTGAGCACCTTGTCTCATGCATCGAACCTGGACTGGCGATCTATTTCACATATGGTAATATACTTGTTTCAATGCTATTCTCTCAAATCATCCCTCCCTTGCCTTTTCCCACAGAGTCCAAAAATCTGTTCTTTACATCCGTGTCTCTTTTGCTGTCTCGTATATAGGGTCATTGTTACCATCTTTCTAAATTCCATATATATGCATTAATATACTGTATTGGTGTTTTTCTTTCTGACTTACTTCACTCTGTATAATAGGCTCCAGTTTCATCCACCTCATTAGAACTGATTCAAATGCATTCTTTTTAATAGCTGAGTAATATTCCATTGTGTATATGTACCACAGCTTTTGTATCCATTTGTCTGCCAATGGACATCTAGGTTGCTTCCATGTCCTATCTGTTGTAAACAGTGCTGCAATGAACATTGGGGTACACGTGTCTCTTTCAATTCTGATTTCTTCAGTGTGTATGCCCAGCAGTGGGATTGCTGGGTTATATGGAAGTTTTAGTTCCAGTTTTTTAAGGAATCTCCACACTGTCTCCACAGTGGCTGTACTAGTCTGCATTCCCACCAACAGTGTAAGAGGGTTCCCTTTTCTCCACACCCTCTCCAGCATTTATTGTTTGTAGATTTTTTGATAGCAGCCATTCTGACCAGTGTGAGATGGTACCTCATTGTGGTTTTGATTTGCATTTCTCTGATAATGAGTGATGTTGAGCATCTTTTCATGTGTTTGTTAGCCATCTGTATGTCTTCTTTGGAGAAATGTCTATTTAGTTCTTTGGCCCATATTTTGATTGGGTCATTTATTTTTCTAGTATTGAGCTGCATGAGCTGCTTGTATATTTTTGAGATTAATTCTTTGTCAGTTGCTTTGTTTGCTATTGTTTCTCCCATTCTGAAGGCTGTCTTTTCACCTTCCTCAAACACTTTAAGGGAAAGGTTTTTAAAGACAGGATGAGAGAGAGGGGTTGCAGTGTGTGATCAGCTCATGGACATCCTTCTGATTGGTTGGTGGTGACGTAATCAGGAGTCAGCATCATCAACTTTCTGGTTCCAACAAATCTGGTGTCTAGGTGTTTGTGGGCAGCATAGAGTTAACTTCTTCCACCTGGTGGGTTTCAGTATCTGCAAAACAGCTCAAAGGACATGGCTCAGAATATTATCTAGATGTGTGCTTGAGGAGGAACTAAAACTCCTTGATTTCTTTTAATAGCTAAACGCTTACAATTTTATCTTTTTTTCTCCCATTCTGTCTGCAGTTCTTCACTTCTCTGTTTAAATTTTCTCTTTGGAACTCAGGGGAGACCTAGGAGGCTATAATTTCTGTACACATAAGAGGCAAGTGGAGGACATGGAGATGGGTTTCTTCTGGGAAGGTCCCATAGGGTCCTCCTTGGTTCTAGTTTGAGGCCTTCAGATGTATTCATGTCGGTAATCCTACTGCTTAGAAACAAACAGGTGAGACTCAGTCTTCTCTCTCCCTCCCGTCTTCATCCCTCTGTCACTCTGAGCTGTTGTGTGCACATTCTCCTTGCGAGCCAGCTCCAGGCCTGTGCAGGTGCCTGAGTCTCGGTTCCTGGGCTGTGTCGTGTTTTTGTCTTCATCCTCCTGTATTTGCTTGTGATCAGTGATGGGCACAGAAGGGCTGCCTCAGGGGCACACCTGGTTGGTGGGAGGGTGAGAAAAGCTGAAGCCAGAGCCCATAGCTCCTGAGGCCCTTGATTTTGGAAGGAAGGTGGGGCCATGGCACTGATTTGGTACTGCAGAGCTTCCTGGGAGAGGGGTTGAAGTGTGGGAGGAACATCTAAGGAAGGTAATTGGAGATGGATGCTGGCTCAGAACACAAATAACGATATTTTGTTCACCTAGGACAATGGGCACAAATAGAGTAGATGTTGGTGTTCTTGAGCACGTGTTATGCACGTGTGCTCGGGTTTCTCAATCCGTCATTATATTATGACACTCAGTTGTTAAACTTCTACATGAATGTGTGCTAGCCAGTTAGTGTAAATAATATCCTTCCCAAGTAGGGAGAAGGAGGGAGTAGGAGGACTGAGGGCTTCCAATAAAGACAGCAGTCACCACCCAAGTGGGCTTCCCTTTGGCTCAGTGGTAAAGCATCCACCTGCCAATGAGGGAGACTCAAATTCAATCCCTGGGTCAGGAGGATACCCTGGAAGAGGAAATGGCAACCCACTCCAGTATTCTTGCCTGGGAAAATCCCATCAGCAGAGGAGCCTGGCAGGCTACAGTCCATGGGGTCGCAAAAAGTGAGATACAATTTAGCGACCAAACAACAAATAACACCACTCAAATGGAGACGAAGAATTTGAAAGGAAAGTGCATTCTGTGGAGGTGACAGGTTTACCTTGGCTGGCCTGGCTTAGCTTTAACCCAGTAGGGAAAAGGAAAAGCTGTGTTTTTTCTTTATTTAGAAAAGAAATATTGTAGTAATGAAATATTGTAATAATTGTTTTATTCCCCCCACACCCTTTTGTCTCTTCTGAAGAATCTTCCTCTAGCATTCCATCCTGATTTCTTAAAATTGAAGTATAGTTGATTTACAATATTGTGTTAGTTTCAGGTGTACAGCAGGTGGTTTTTGGGTTTTTTTTGCAGACAATATTCATTATGGGTTATTATACAAGATACAGGTATCTTGTGCTATAGAGTAAATCTTTGCTTGCTTATCTTGTTGCTTATCTGTTTTATTTATGGTAGTTTGTATCTGTTAATGATCCCAATTTTCTCAATTATAGTCTTGTGCAGGCTAAACCTTTGTAATTGCCAGCAGCCTATGTTAGGGCCCTCCAGTTTGGAGGCTGTGGGTCCCTAGTCATGGTTGGGGAAGGTAAAGAAAGAGAATGATGTATGCAAGGAATTTGAGGATCCTGACTGAGAACAATTTCTCATTCAATGGAAACAAAATACAATAGGTACTACGAGGAAACTCCCTGTGTATTTTCAGCTATTAACAAGGTATCTGCATTTTTTTAAACATTGGAAACCACCATCCCATGCCTATTGATGTTCTTCAGGTAATTCTTTCAACCAAGATAACATGCAAGTCATTTGAAGGACTCGCTGTGAAAGTTCTTATGGTGGAAGCTAGTTTTTAAGACCTTTCTTTTCCCGCTCTGCCTCTGTACCTGCACTGGGGGTTGAAGCCCATGACACTGGAGGCGTGTGGCTGCCCACTTGCTCTGCCAGGAAGTTTGGCCTCAGAGGAGCCCAGCTTTCCCAGTTGCCTGCCCTTTGTTGTCATTTGCCACAAAGAGGCCAAGCTTTTTGAGTTTTGTAGAAAAGACTACTGCACTTGAGGAGGATTATATGGGTGCAGTCTGTTTGGACACCACAAATACTTAACGTGAAGAATGTACTGCTGTAAAAATTTTTATAGATTTTTTCTCACTTATGCTACCACTCCTTTTTATAGTGCTTTATGGTTTATAACATTTTTACACAAACTTTATTGATGCTCTTGAGTCAAGAGAAGTAGGGTAGAAGAGGATGTGGAGGTTCCTTTACACAATATTGTCTCCATCTGGGCCTTTCTTATTCTTTTTTTTTTTTTGGCCATGCTGCATAGCTTGTGAGATCTTTGTTCTCTGACCAGGGATTGAACCCAGGTCCCAGCAGTGAAAGCACTGGGTCCTAACCACTGAACCTCCAGGGAATTCTCTGGACTTCTCTCATTCTTTAAGGAAGGTTTCTTATCTCTACATCCTTGTCCTAGCTCCTAGAGAAGTTTGGTATCTTCTGGACTCAAAAGTATATTCCATTCTCATCTAGTCGCTAAACTTTTTTCCCTGATTCCCTCCCTGGATTTTCTGCCCTTTTCCCCCTCACTTCCACTCAAGCCCCTAGGGGGCTTGCTTTTTCCTGGGGCCCCAATTGCTCCGTGAATGGACTCTTGGGAGAGAGGAAAGACATTTTCTGCTAGACTAACAACGTCTACTTTCCTCAAGTCCTATGTGTGTATAGTCTCTCTCAAAAGCCATTAAGATGTCTCACAAAATGGAGCATACTCAGGAACATTTCATAAGTTCTTCGCTCATCACATATTCCAAAAATTTTTTTCAATTTTTGTCAAGATACTGTTCCTTATTATCTTAAATGTTTAGGCTAGTGCCACCTTCATTAGCTTTAAATATAGTTTGAAAGTAGAAGTAGAAAACTCAAATAAGATTGAATCTTATGTATGTATGTGGGGAGTGTGATGTGTGTGTGTGTGTGTGTGTGTGTGATTTGGGGCCGTGGGCCAAGAGGTTGGTGAAGGGTGGGACACAATAATTGAATGCTGACTCTGTATTTCAATTTTCCTCAGTTTTTAAATTTTAACTTTCCAATAGTCTTATAGGTAAATATGTAGTACTGTAAAGAAAATGCAGATTCAAGCAACTTCCCAAAATTGGTAAGAGGAAGAGATAAAATTTGAATCCAAGTTTCTTGACTCCATTGTCTTGTTTTTTTTCCCCCGTAGAACACTCAGGAGATTATGAGCTTTCTCTGTGAGGGCAGAAAGGGCAGAGATCTCATTTGTATTAATGAGACTCTGGAATAATAATACACAATAATACAGGATTCTGGAAATAATATACAAAACTTGAGATGTCCCATTAAAATGCCTTATCTTGATGTCCTAGTACATTCTTTCACTATTGAGTAGGAGTTTTGCTGAAAAACTCTTACAGCTATTGTTTGAGGGCCAGTGAATTTAGACCAGTATATTTGGTCATTAAGCTTATCGTGGTGAATTGAAGTAACATGATATTAGTTGGCATGTGGGATTATGGGCCAAACCGAGATCTTCAGACCAGATTTATGGTGTAACTTCCTGTTGGTATTTCTTACAGGCTGTTAGCTGTTCAAACACACACTTCTCACTGAATCCTCCCAGTCCCTCGTGAGACCTGTCTTTCTGAAACAGGTTCTAAGAGGCTGGCTTGCCAGAGTCATGAAGTGCTGGGGTTGGGAGTCAGGTTTTTGACTCCAAGGCCCGTGTTCTTCACCGCTTCATGGTAACAAAACAACAAATACATAGAGGAAATAAGGATGGGCAGAGTTATTTGGAGACTGTCTATGCCTTTTAAGTAAAGAAGCCCAGGGACACATCTGCAGATAAGTAAGTGGGATTCTGACTCATTGCAAAAGCTCTCAAGAACACGCCAGGGGGAACCTCGAGGTGTCTCAGGAAAAGGGAGTCAGACCAAGTCTATCAGAGCATTTGGGTTTGGGGTGGGTCATTTGGGGAGGGTTTAAGCCAGCGGGATGTGCTCTGTAGCGGACGCCCTCAGAAAGCAGGGGCAGTTCTGTGATTGTGTATCAACACATTTTACCCACAGGGAAGGACCGTTGGAAGAATACAGCTGTAATTATAAACACATAGCAGTCACTTATTTTAGCCAAAAAAGGGTGTGTTTCGCATTTTGTGAGTGGCACAGTGACCTTATCTTTGTGCTTGGACAGAATTATGAAGTGGCCTTAATTTGTCTCATTTCATGAGACGTTATCTGAAGCTGATATCCTGTGAATTGTTTAGGTCTAGCAGGAGACTAGCAAAGCGTGGTTGTGAGCACCAGGCTGGCTTCTGGAAATCAGGGGCTGTCTTTTTTCCAGAGGGACTCAGGGTGGATACCACTAGAAAGTAGGGCATGGCAGCAACCTTCTGTCTAACCCCAGAAGTTGGCAATTTGTCTTATTTAAAGAAGATGTTTGTGTCTGTTTTTGGAGTTGTTTGGGGTCTTGGGGGAGGGTGGTTTGGGAAAGGGTCTGGTAGCTATACATTTCTCAGTAATGCATCTTTTTCCAAGATGTTTTGGATCTACTCAGTAGATGTGGCCATTCGAGCTTTGTGATAAAAATGTCACATGTGAAAGCAAACTCAGTAGGTCACAACTAGTCTCTGTGTTTCTTCTTTTAAATTTTTTATAATTAAAAATTTTTTGGCCACATTGTGTGGCATGTAGGATCTTAGTTCCCCAGGCAGGGATCAAACCCGGGCCCCCTGCAGTGAAAGAGTGGAGTCCTAACCACCAGACTGCCAGGGAATTAATTCCCTCTGCGTTTCTTCTTTGATTGAGTCTCACATACAGGTGATAAGGATCTCGGTGAGGTGAAGCAGAGAAGAGAAACTAGGCACAGGAGAGAGGAGACTGTTCATTCTATAGAAATGAGAAAGCAGCTTAGCTTCCAATTCCTCAACCACAGCCTGGGTTGTCGGTCAGTCTGGTGGGGGTAGGAATTGGAGTGAGGTTAAGAGGAGGTTAAGAGGAGATTCAGCTTTCAAACCCACATGACTGTTGCTATTTCTTCTTTCATTTATGGGTAGCCAGAAACTACCTGGTCTGCTGCGTAGATTAGGAGCAGTCCCTATTTATTACAGCTGATGTGGGAAAAACTTACAGGGCTAAAAAAAATGAGCTTCCTAACGTTCAGGGTGAACAGCCTGCCAGAAGCCTGAGTAACAGTCTGGGGAGGAGACAGCCAACCAAGGAGTGTGATGACCCGTCCAGTATTACAATTGGGTAAGACCTGCCCCAAAGTCAGCCTGACACATTTTCGGTGTCAGGTTGATGGTAGTTGTTCTTCACCCACCCGATAAGCAGGCCTGTTGAAGTGGGAGGTTTCTCGAGATGGTTTTGTCTGCGTGTGTCTTGAGCCAGCAATCCAGAGCCCAGCTCTCCTGCTGTCCTCCCTTTCCCTGGACTGGTGGGGTGGGTGGGGGCCTTAATGAGGCTGGGTCTGGGTCCCCCCTGAACAGTGTGGCTTGGGTCTTGCTGTGAGCCTCATTTCCATCCCAGAAGGAAGAGGGGCAGGGCTTGGCTTCCAGGGCAGGTGGAGAGGGCGGAAGCAGGAGCTGGGCAGAGGAGCTGCTCTGAGGTTAAACTGCAGAACCCAGTAGCAGGAAGTGTGGAGTCCTGAATGGCTGGACTCTGTGCAGGGAAGCCCTCAGGCCCAGGTCTGTCTCAGCTGAAAGATGTGTCCTCCCCAACTGCCAGGGGCTGAACACATTGAGTACCAGGGCTCAGGGTCTTACTTGGTAGGAGGCTATCTGGAGAGGGGGTGGTGGGTAGTGACCAACTGAAGCCCATTCTCTTCCTAGTTACTTCTTGGTGGAGAAGGCAGGGGGTAAAATTTAACGAGCAGCCAGGGGGCCATCTTTATCCACAATAGCTCTTTCCAGCTCGCATTCCTGCACTGGATTCTACCAACGAAGATCCATTTCAGTTATTCGGGAAAAGTCTACGGGGAAGATTAAGAGAGTGTGGACTAGCTGTCACTCACACTTCAGTATGGATTAGTTTACAAAAACGCTTTCCCTTAACCTAGTTGAGATCGAGTCACAAGGAGAATGGAATTTTGTAGGGAGAGAGAATTCTGAAGCTCTGAAGCCTTCGAGAGGGAAGGCAGGAGTGGGTCCGAGACAGGATTAGCTCAGGCTTGAGGGCACTGGGAAATCCAATTAGCGGCGGAAGAAAAAGACACTGGAACACATGAGCGAGGATGGAAGGGGAGATGGGAGAGGTTTCAAAGCTTTGCCCAGAGTAAAGCTTCTTTCTCTTCCTTTCTTCAAAAAGACCAGAGAGAAGCTTCTCAGCCGTGTGCAGTTGTCCTTTATCTTAACACACCAAGCTCTATCCTGGAGAGGCAAGTGAGGCCGGGGAGGGGGCAAGCTGGTGGTGTGTCATAACAGGAGCCTTTGACCCCTGTCCAGGGAATAGGGTCCCCCTCCAGCTTTACCACCCAGGTGCAGGCCAAGGTGCCAGCCCCCCTGCCTTGTCCCTCCCTGCCCTGGGCTCAGTCTGATGCACAAGAAAGGTCAAGGCCTGGGACCCGGCTACTGCACGGGAGTACCTGAAATGCCAGGTACATTTTCTTCATGGAGGGTACGGCTGAGCAGTTGGAGTCAGGGATGCAGGGGGAAAGCATTTGAGGAGCAGCAGCCCCATTCCCACCTCTGGGTGAAGTGTGAAAGTGAAAGTGAAGTCGCTCAGTCGTGTCTGACTCTGCGACCCCATGGACTGCAGCCTACCAGGCTCCTCTGTCCATGGGGTTTTCTAGGCAAGAGTACTGGAGTGGGTTGCCATTGCCTTCTCCAGGAGACCTTCCCCACCCAGGTATTGAACCTGGGTCTCCTGCATTGTAGGCAGATGCTTTACCATCTGAGCCACCAGGGAAGTCGTAGCAGGAGCAAAATGTTAACAGAAACTTGGAAGTTCCAACCATTTAAATGTACAGTCGGGTTACCCAGTATCCACAGGAAGCCACACCTTACTGCATTTTCCATCTGCTGAACGTTAATTCCCGTGAGCCTCCTAAGCTCTTCTATTGGAAAACCCATTTTGCTAGACTCATGCGTGACCAATTATGACAGTGCTAAAAAGAAAAGGAAGTGAACATATTTAAAACCCTCTTTATTTATATAAAGACAAATGTTGTTATAAGAAATTCCTTCAGGATCACAAAAGGAAACAAGAAAAATATTTTGCAGTGCACAGAATCACCCTAAATCACCTAAGTAATAGCTGGCTCACTTCTTCCTTGTTGGAAAGTGTTTTAGGTTGAAGGTGGTAAATATGTAACAGGTCCCTCCTTTGTCCCAAAAGTTCACATACTTTTAATTAGTGGGAGAATTGAAGTTACCAGCATGAATCACTCTGCAGTGTCTGAGAAGAAATTTCAAAGGCTGTTCGCTCAAGATCAGGCCTTGTCTTGGAGAATAAAAGGTTTCCAAGCTAGCTTTAAGAGAATCACTTGAGTCTGTAGGTGGGAGCCACCATAGAACAAAGGCAAAAGATACATTTCAGCAATCTTTTCCTTAGTTCTCTCACTGGGACAATACTGAAACAATGAAAGCCTTTGAAGGGTACTTTTAGAAAGCAGTGAGAAATAACAGGCAGATTTGCTGTCCCAATACAGACTTGGCTTGTGGTATAACACAGGTTCCTAGGAATGTCTTTATGCCCCCACATTAAAAGTAAACAAAGATGGGAATAGTTATTATCTACTATCCTAAATCCTCACTTTCCTACAGTCTATAACAATGTTGCAGAATCCTAGATCAGGGTGAAAACACATGTGAAAATTTCAGGAGTCTGAGAGCCTAAAGGAATTCCATACCAACTGATTTGGCAATTTGAGGAAGAATGTGTAAGTTCCCGCGCAGCACAAAGGTAGAATATTAGGAGAGAGCATTTCCAGCACCAAATCCAAAGTCACTATGGGGAGTGGTATGGTGGGTACATTTCATTCTTAATAGTCAATTCTGCTCCAGTAGAACATGGTACCCAGGAGAACCCAGAACTAGAATACAAGAAAAATAAAAATAAATAAGGAATTGTTCTAGAAACATTGTAGTTGGGGGGAAAATTATGTTAGGTTCATTCATGCTTAGGTGACACTGGAGTTTTAAGAATAATCTTGCCTTAAGCATCACAGGGGCAGAGGTGACTGAATCCATCCTGTCACACACATTGCAGGTGGATTCTTTACCAACTGAGCCACCACGGAAGCTCATCCTGTCATGCAGTGAACCAGTATTTTCCCAAATGACCAGTCATGAATGGGTTAAACATTTGTGCAAATTGCAAGACACACCAATGTAATGTACTTTAATGTAACAGAGTCCTAAAAGTTCTATGACGAAGTTTCAGATTCCATATTGCAACTAACCTTTAAGAAACTACTGCTTGACCAGTTTTCTGTAGTGCCAAAGAAGAATATTCAGTTATTTTCAGATAAGGCTACCAAAATATTCCTCTTTTTTTTTCAACTACGTATCAGTGTGTAGGATGGATCTCCTTCAAATCTTTCAATGTAAGAAACATATTATAACAGATTAAATGAAGATGAAATATGGGAAGCCAACTGTCTTCAGTAAAAGCCAGACGTTGAAGAGACTTCCAAAAATGTAAAAAAATGAACGCTACATTTCTCGCTTTCTTTTTGTTTGAGAAAATAGTCTTTTTTTCCCCACAGAAATATATTGTTCATAGTAACATGTAATAGTTTGTTATTGTTATTTTAAATGAGTTAAACACATATTTTAAAAAATTCTGTGTTAATTTCTAACAGGGTTAGTTGGTTCATTTCCCCCATAGATAAAAAGCTTTTTGGAGTCCTCAGTAATTTTTGAGAAAGTGAAAAGGAGTTCTGAAACCAAAAGTTTGAGACTGCTTCCTGAATGCAATGGGTCTTAATCCTGACAGCAAATTAGAATCATCTGGAAAATTAAAAAAAAAAAAAAAAGACCTGGGTCCTACCCCTAAATCAACTGAAATCTGAATCTCAGAGGTTGGGGCTCAGGTATGCTCTCCTCCAGCTCCTCCATGAGGTGTTAATGTGCGGTTAGGACTGAGACCCACTGTTATACCCTCCTAGCTGCGTGTGCATCAAATAAAGTGGGCAGACGGACCGGGGGAGACTGGTGAAGGCAGCCCTTTGGAAGGAGGGAGGCAGGTGAAAGTTGGGCAGGAGGCATCTAGAGAAATGACAGTCTTTGATATCAACTTGTAATGAATTTATAAGAATTTAAAGAATTTATAATGAATTTATAAGATCTAGAGAGACGGAGAAGATGCAAGTGCACCGCAGTCAGCCAGAGAAGGACCTGGTTGGTAGAGGAGGTTCACGCCTACCTCCCCCCCAGTAATCCACTGTCCTTCTCCTGGTGCCAGCACCATCCTGACAAGCCCCCAAGTCTGAGCTTTTGTTTCTAGACAGTCTAGTGTGGTTGAGTTAACCAGGGACAGTCTCTAGGTCTCTCCTCATCACTATCCTCTCAGAAATAAAACATGCGATGGGAAATACTCACAGTCCAACAGAGAATGGCAAATCCAAACCACGCAACCCCCCAGGCGTGTCGGTTCATTGGTCCAGAGATCAGTTCATAGCAGCCCTGGAGAGGAGTGGGCGATTTCACATCCACGTGAAAGGGACCAGAAAAAAGAGGTAAAAGGTGATGGGAAGCTGATTTGAATCAACGCCAGCCCAAAGTCCAGTTTAACATGACCAGGCTATTTCTATGTCCCTGTGGACAGCCAGGTATTAACTGTGCTCTACTGAAGAAATAGGAATAATCCTGATGAACAGCTATTCTATATCATATTTATTTCTGTTTCTTTTCATTCGCTCTAACTAACCGAGGTGCTGCTATTTTAGCAAAATGTTTTCCCATATTGAATATGTGGCAAAGTAAAGTATTCTTAATAAAATTTGAGGGTTTTTTTTCTCTCCCCAAAGATTTTATTGGTGATTTGTTTGAAGGCAGAGTCACATTTTGATTTGTTTTTCAATAAAAGTGCTTCTAGTTAATGAGAATTAGAGGTTTTATTTTTTAATCATTAAAGGAACTCCTATACAGTGCTTTTTGAATTCTCATTTGACATTGTATTCAACATATCTTTATAGGATTCTAGAAGAGCGAAGGAGTGATTCATTGAGTCATTCGTGAGTCATTCATTCATTCATGTATGCCATAATCTGATAAGTTTTATACATAGCACATTTTGTCCTAGTCTCTATGCAAAGTGCTAGAGTAATACACATGCATAGGGCTAGATCTGCCATCTGAGTGGCCTCTGCTAAAGCCCTTGAAATCACAGGAATGCCTAGGAAAGGCAGCGACCAGATTGGTTTTATGAACCACTGAGATCCACATAGAAATGTCTTTGAAAGGCTAACACTGAAATTTAGGCCCCGCCCGGTGTCTCCAGTTGGTCACTTGAAGTTCTGTCCTTTCTGACCCTGCCCCAGTCTCTTGTTCATCCACTCCCATGCCCTGGCTTTGCTATATATGCCTTGATTTCTCTTCATTTACCCTACTCCATCTACCTGGCACCTCCATTCACCTTGATGCTCAAATGAGTCTTGGAATTATCCTTAATTGTTTTTCTCTTAAGCTCATCTATCTGGATTTAAAATACACTTCAAATCCAAACATGTATTACTTCCTACTACCACCTTGGTCCACCATGGCCTCACTCCAGGGTTCCTACAGTCTCCTCCTCACTGGTTTCCCTGAGGCCCAAGTCCACCCTTGGTACCCGTCTAGTTTTCATAAAGTGCCAGAGGGGTCCTAGTAAAACATGTCAGATCACTTCGCCTTCCTGCTCAGAACCCTCTGAAGGTTTCCCACCACCTTAAGATGAAATTCTAAGTCTTCACGATGGCCTATGAGGTGCTGTAGGATATGGCCCTGCCTCTGTCCGTGGCCCCAGCCACCGCTAGCAGAGGCTGTCTCACTGCAAAACTTGGGCTCAGGGTTCCTTAGTTGCAAGACCATTTCAAAGCCCTGTACCTAATTTTGTATTCATAGTATGCAAAAACATTTAAATTGTTTTTCCAAAGGAGAATACATCGCCACAAATCTAAAAAGCTTTAGGCCCTAAGAAATCTACCTTCTTCACTCCTACTGTTCTTCACTTGTTCTGGCCTTTCCAAATGGATCGCCTTGAGAGCCCCCACCTTAGGGCCTTTTCACTTGCTACTTTCTTTGTTCAAAACTCTCTTCAATTTTCTTTAATTGAGGGTCTCCTTTCCTCACTTAATTCAGAACTCTGTGCAAGTATCTTAATAAAGCCTTTCCTGACCACCAGAGAAAAATAACTCTCCCCATCATTTTCTATATCTTTATCCTGCTTTACTTCTGCTCATAGCACTTACCACTACCTGGAATTGATTGTGTATTGGTTTGGTAACTTGTTTGTGGTCTGTCTCCCATACTACAGTGCAAGCTCTATGAGGGCATGAACTTTATCTTGCTCCTTATTGAATCTCTAGAACCTAGAACAAGTGCCTGGCACAAAGTGGGCACCTGGTTAGGATGAATGGAACATGATAGAAAGTAATAATTACAATGATGTTATTTGTGACACACTTAATGGTTCACAAACACTCTTCTATCCATTTCTCACTTGGTCCCCCTGACAATGCTGGGAGGTGGTCATTTGTCCAGTAGTATGTTTAAAAGCCCACTTATGCAAGGTGCCAGGCTCCGGGCTGGGCATTCAACTGTGACAAGGCAGAAATGAGTCTTGCCCTCATGAAGCTCACAGACAAAAGTCACAGGTTTTCACGCCTTCTCATTTAGTACCTTTCATGATGCCTTTTTCTCACTGTAGCAGTGCTCACTTTCATCTTCCTTAGTTCCATCATAATGTTCTTGAGGTATAGTGAATCAGAATTTGCACATAGCATTTTGGGGGTAGATGAAGCATGATTTAAAAATGTATATATCTGCATCTGACATGCTATGTGACATTCTGGTGGGTTTATATTATTACTACCTTTTTGATAATACCCCTCATTTTGTTAGCCTTTCTTTGTGAACTGCAGATCTCACAAAACTGTTGGATTGCCTCAAAACTGGGTTGTTCAGTTTTAAGTGAAAATAAAAGATACATTTTTCATTTTCATCAAGAATTTCATTGAACAATGTATTTATTAAGTGAACGAACTTTCTGGCCAGCCCAATACAATGTGGATGAGAAAAAGTCATTCACCTCTTCATTTGACCACCTAACAAACATTTGTTGATGCCTGTTTTGTGCCAGGCTTTATGCTAAGTACTGAGATACAGAATTGAATCATGCATGGCCCTCAAGGAGACTAATGGGAAAAAAAGGCTTGCAAGCAAATACTTACTTTTCAAGGTATCAGCTGCAATAATAGAAGTAAAGTATATGAGGTACTGGGGTGGCATACTTTGCTTTGTGGAAAGGGAGTGCTATAGGAGAATTAGCAGGACCTGTCACTTGGAGAGAGTGGTGGTGTGTGGGAATCTGAGAGAGCAGAGTAGGGAGAATCAGGAGGAAAGCGTAGATAACAGATTTAGTCAGGGGTGAGCGAGGAGGATTGAGAAAGTAGGAGTACAGGGAGTCAGACGGAGAGGAATTTCAGAATGCAGGAGTTGGGTGCGAGAGCATGATTGAGTGATGTGAATTTGTAGTTGTGGTGTAGCTAGTGGGTAGAGGAGGCGGTAGGGCCAAGGACTGTTAGGGAGGGTAAGACAAAAGTGTCAAAAGGAGTGTAGAGTTCGCTCATTACTAGAATATTCTGTGTGTAAGGGAAAATGGTGTGGCTATGAAATAAACCAATTTTTTGATGCCAAACATCCTTTTTGGTCTCTTTCAAAGACATGATCAGTGTGTATGGAATTACAGTCCAATCAAGATACATCTGCATGGGCTACTTTCAAGGCTGAAATGTTAAAAGCATTTCATTGTTCTTCAAAGTGATCATTATATTGCATATTGTGATTATAGGCAATATGTTAAATTTTTTTAGCAGTCTGAATATAATTAAAATGATACCAAAACAGTGTTGCTGAAAGGCAAAGTGAGAGTTTCTTTGAACAACTCTACAACATAATCTGTATCACTCCCATGTCCTTTTCTGGGATAATGCAACCAATCCTAGTCCAGATACCCTTCCAGAGGCTGTGTGGGGGTGGTGGTGGTGTTAAGGGGTGGAGGAGGAGAGGCATGATGACCAGCGGTGCTTTGTCCTTCATTCTGAAAGTACATATTGTATTATTTCTTCTGAGACTGAAGAGTCTGGCATTTCTCAATTACTTAATGTACTGGCACACAACTAGCTTTCCTCGAAGTGGTAACTGGCACAGCAGTGTAAGCATTTTAGAGGCTGACTTCCAGGGTATGAGGATTATCTTCAGGGCTTTTTGGGATGATCACCAAGTTCTTTCTTGGCTTACAGTCTGCGCTCTGCAGCCAGGCTGCTAGCATTTGAGTCCGGACTCTTCTACCTACCAGCCGCATGACTTGGGCAAGGCAGTTATTCGTATCTCTATATCTCAGTTCCTCTTCTGTAAAATAGGGATCAAAGTGGCACTACCTGCTGAGCCTTAAATGAATTAATATCTGTATGGCACTTGGAATAGTGTCTGGCAGTTGATAAGTACTCAGTAAATGTTAGTTTTCATGATCATCATATCATTCTCATCAGGCTGGAAACACTTTTTCAAAAACCAATTGTATGTAAACCACCTTTTACCCAAATCACCAATCAAATGTTTTGGGAAGACTATCCTAGCTTACCACTGAATAAGGAAGGGGATTCATCATTACTGCATCTACCCTCAGCAATCGCCATTGCTTTGGAACTGGAAAAATGTTCCTTTTGTATGTCATCCCTTTCAATTTACATTTTGCAAAAATAGAGCAAATCTTTGTTTGATGTAAATATTTTTTCAAAATACTAATTCTATACATTGTACAAATAGTGTTCATTTAAATAAAATTGGATTTTGCTATTGCAATTCTCATGTTCTGTTCATTTCATTAAAATGTAAGTTTTCCTAGATCAGCCCTGGATTAGCATTTACATTTTATTAACAGAGAAGGAAATAGTTAACATGAGGTTTAGGAAAAAGGGTGCAGAATCCCTTAATGAGAGACCGTTACCTACAGTTAACCAGTATTTTCTTCATGAAGAGCAGATAAACCTTCTGGCAGGTCTTGGGTGGAACAAGGACTCACCTGATTGTGGTAGTATCCAGGTACTCCTAGTTTGCAGGCGTCCAGGTTGAGAGGTTCTTTGAGGTTGTTCATAACACAGCACTGACGAGGCCAGGGGTAGTCGGCATCGCTGTTCTCAGTCCGGAAGGCGGAGGTGTATTTCTGCCAGTCTGATGGGCCATTAACACCACAGCAATTGTCCTGTCAGCACATGAGATACAAAATTCTCTTCCATGATCCTTGAGAAAACCACCAATGTAGCAACTGAGATTTTGTGGAGCAAAAAGAGATGGAAGGTGTACCCTATTTACTGTTTACTAAAAATCTGCAGATGAAAGCTGAAGGTATTTTTAAGGTATTACATTTTAGAGTTTGCAAAATACGTTTATATTTACTACTTTACTAGCCATTAATGGGAGAAGGCAATGGCACCCCACTCCAGTACTCTTGCCTGGAAAATCCCATGGAAGGAGGAGTCTGGTGGGCTGCAGTCCATGGGGTCGCTAAGAGTCGGACATGACTGAGCAACTTCACTTTCACTTTTCACTTTCATGCATTGGAGAAGGAAATGGCAACCCACTCCAGTGTTCTTGCCTGGAGAATCCCAGGAACGGGGGAGCCTGGTGGGCTTCCGTCTATGGGGTCGCACAGAGTCGGACACGACTGAAGCGACTTAGCAGCAGCAGCAGCAGCCATTAATGAGCTCTATAGCCTTTGGCAAGTTAAACTTTCCAAGCCTCATTTTCCTTAACTGCAAAACTGGGACAGATGGAGTACCTAACTCGTAAGCTTGTGAAGATTAAATTAGTTAATACCTTTAATGTGTTTACACAGTCTCTGGCCCCTAGTAAACCTTCAACAAATGTTAATCATTTTTAGTATCTTGATACAATAAGGTGAGAGAGTTATAATTATTTTCATGTTACATATGAGCAAACTGAGAATCAGAAAATTAAAATTTTGGTGGTGAAGAAATTATGAGAAATTCTTCTTGTTTTACTTTTCTATTTTTTAAAAACTTTTTCTGGAGCAATTATGTATTATTTTTACAATGTGAGAAAATAAACTAGAAAAAAACAACCAAAACCTAGTGGCACATGGTTATGCCTCTACATAGGAAAGAAAGATCACCTAATACATAGCTCATATCACTCTGGATAGAACTGAGGATAGATAGAGGATAAAACACATTTCATATCACTTTCCTTCCTTTTTATAAAATCTGCAAAAATGTTTCAAGGGAAGGAATTAAAACTATGCCATCTCTCAACTTTTAGGAGAAATATACTCAGCAAACTTGGTGATAAAGCAACTACCTTAAAAGCATGTCCTGTTTTGGCACTGGATTATGGAAAATATCTCACCAAAGAAAATAGTCATTCTGTAATTTGATGTGAGAATTTTGAGGGGAAATGGTTAAACTTGAACCAGACTTGTTTCAGACTAGACTTTAAAAAGTTGGTAAGTGGATCTTTCAAAAGTGTGACCATTCACATTTTCATTTGAAAATGTGCTGACTGCTAAAATGTGCACATTGCTAAAAATGTGCTTCATTTGCTAATTGAGTGGGGAAAAAAATACGTGACCTCTAGCCAGAATAGTGATAGGAAATGAAAAAGTGACCAAGACACTTGAGGTCCTAATGGGTTAAAAACCTACAGAACAGGAATATTAGAATAAATGAAGGAAATTTTAGAAGATAGAATGTAGAGAGAGTTCAGAGAAGTGGTGGAGGCTATAAGGAGTTTGCTGATGATGGACTGGGAAACATTGGAAGTTGGTTGGGAAGGGGGACAGGGCTGTACAGAGTTGGGTCAGATAAGGGTGTATGTAGGAGATAAGTATGTACATTCTTATAGCCATGTGGGTATGATAATGGGTGTTCTGCAAGACTTGTACTTTTGGTGGTATTTGAGGTAACTTTGAATATAAGATTATGATTGCCAGTTAGAAAAACCTGGGTGATCAAGTCTAGAATAGGACTAGCCCACAGGTGTGAAAAGGCACTCAGTAAGCAAGATAGATAATAATTTCCACTTGAGTTCACTGTGGGGCGGAGGCAACATTTTCTTAATAAGGGATGTCGAGTTCTGAGAAGCAGAGCATATGAGTAATCTACATTTCTTTTACTCCTATAAAAGGAAGTGAATCAACATCACGGCTTAAAATAAAATATAGATCTAGGGGTCCACTGAGTCATATGTCCCTTCCTGTAAATGAGAGGAAATAGATGAACTTGCTTATGTTAAGTTTCTTCTTATTTTTAATTTTTCTTTACTTGGGTGCATCAGATCTTAGTTGTGGCACATGGAGTCTTTGTTGTGTCATGTGGGATCTTTTGCATGGACTCTCTAGTTGTGGCACCCGGGCTCAGTAGTTGCTGTGTGCAGGCTCAATTGTTCTGTGACGTGTGGGATCTTAGCTCCCCAACCAGGGATTGGACCTGTGTCCTCCATATTGCAAAGTGAAAGTCACTCAGTTGTGTCCGACTGTTTGTGACCCCATGGACTAGTCCATGGAATTCTCCAGACCAGGATACTGGGGTGGGTTGCAATGCCCTCCTCCAGGGGATCTTCCCAACCCAGGGATCAAAGCCAGGTCTCCCGCATTGTGGGCAGATTCTTTACCATCTGAGCCACCAGAGAAGTCTACACATTGCAAGGTGGAGTCTTAACCACCAGAATGCCAGGGAAGTCTCTCAAGTCTTTTTTGAAGGAAGCCCCTTTGGAGGTTGTGGTCCCCATACTTTGACTTCACTCTTAACTACCCATACACCCCTGGATACTGGTTTAGGTACAAAATGGAATTTCCCCAGCAGGTATTACCTGGAGCATGAGTCTGTCCCAGGTCTTGGTGACTCCATTGTTTTTCCATTGGTCGTCATTGTTTGGAGGACTGTTGTTTTGGTATCTCTCCAGCATCTGCTTCAGGAAGAGGTTGGGTGTGAACTATGGTGGAAGAAGGTAACACAAGAGCAAGAGTTAGCACATTAATCCTCAAGGAGGCAAAGTGATGCTTAGCCTGTGGCTGAGGGCACTGAACATTATCTGCTAAATAAAACTGAGCTCAGAGGCTGAGGTGGGGGTTGGGATTGGGTGTGAGGTCGTTCCGGGTGGCTGAAGTGCCTGTGTGGGGAGAAGACTCCCATCTCCAAACACATCCCAATGAAACCCAGGTGGACAGGCATTGGAGGGTGACCTAAGCCAGGGAATGGAGAAAGGAAAGAAAGCAGGATGTTGAATTAGGAAGATGTCTTAGATACAGTGGATTACTGATCTTCCTGGTGGAAGGCCTGTGGCTATGGCAGAGGGGTGAAGGGCATGGCGGTGCAAGCTTGGGCCCTGGACATGGCCTGGACTCAGGATTCCTCTCTTTCATTTACCAGTTGTGTAACCTTGGACAAGTTACTTTTTAAGTCTCATTTTATTTTTATCTGTAAAATGACAATAGTGTTAATACCTATTTCAGAGGGTTATCATGAGGAGAAAAATTATATATTTATTACGAATGTGCATATGACAATGGCTGGTGCAGGGTAAGGGCTTAATGCATGTAAGTTATTGTATTGTTATCATGGTAATGATGATTGATACAGTCATTTCTGCTCCCACTTTTGGAGACTGTACTCACAAAGTCTCGTTGTGTTGCTGCTGTGATGCAAGATGCCACTTCAAAAGCATATACAATAAACATCAGGATGAAATACTGGAAAGGAAACAAATGGAATTAAAAAATTATGTCTACCTCCAAAGAGTTTTTTTAAAACAAATAATTATTGTGTTTTCTGTAGCACATTTGCCTAAATATACTTATGCAATCGTTTACACAATTATTCGACAAACCCTCACTGATCAGTGATTGGAGCCAGACTTGGTGCTAGGTTCTAATCAGCTCAAGTCCCTTCTTTCCCCAGAGAATAGAAGACTGTTGAATACAGAGCTTTCTCAGTTCAGCACCTTGCATTTCCATTTAAACTGGGGAAAAACATACAAGATAATGAACTGGTGTTTCTGTGTGTGCATTCAATGGCTGGCAAGAGAGTCTTAGTGTATCAGACACCAGGTAGAGCCTCCTAACTTCCCTCTCTTTGGGGGACATCTTTATGGTTTACTGAAGATTTAGGATTACTGGAGTCACAAAAAGCTGAATAGGGCCATGTTTAATATCGATCCTGCCTCCTGACAATGTCGTCTTATCAGAGAGGAACAGGCTCTACCTAGTGTCTGATACACTCACTGATGTATCTTCTCTGATAGCACCTTCTCTCACCTACTCCCACCCTAGTTGCATCAGGTCAGCATATTGTGTGTTTTGTTGTGTGTGTGTGTGTGTGTGTGGTGGGGTGTTTGTATGCTCATGATGCTTCCACAGCGCACTGCCCCTGTTTGTGGCTGGAGAATAACTGAAGGACAAATGACTTCTGAATACGGGCCGGAGACTACTTTGCCATCCTTAGCCTTGCACAGTGTTTACTGTCCTCGGGTTCTTCTGGGGAGAGGCGCAGAGGAAACCGTTCTTCCTACCTGGGCAGGGGCTATTGGTTCTCAGAGCTGGACCTCTGCCACCCTAACTATTCCACCCAGGAAAAGCCTTTGGCTACTGTTCACTCCCAGTTAACAGCAGGAACCCCTTCAGAGGCGTCATGACAGCGTCCCCTGCTGTAATAGCTGTTGCCTTGCTATTTGTCGAGAGCTTTGCTTGCTCCCCTTAAAAAGGCTCAGAACCCCCTTAGAGATGCTCCAGAAAGGAGACAGAGGGTGCAGGTGTTTCTCCTCCAGTCGCATGGAGGGTGCATGGCTCGGTCTCCTTGCCAGGCATGGCCAAGGGTGTTCCCAGCTGTGCCATGCACACACGCCTGGCTCAGAGTGAGACCAGGACGTGGCTGAAGCTCAGCTCTAAGGATACCTTTCCCTGCATTCCTTTCCCCGCCCTGAAAAGGTGGGTGCTGTTGGCCTGGGACTAACTCACACTAAGGACCCAGAGAATGTAAATATTCTACATTCCCTGGGTACCAGCGTGATGTTAGTCCACAGGAAAAGCAAACCAGCAGGCACCGTAGCTTGCTGGGCTCGTTCCATGAAGGTGGAACTCAGGTACTGAAGCCTTTGGCTAGGAGAGATATTTCTGGGTAGGAAATGGGTCCCCATCTTGGGATGAGAAACTGCTGTCCTGAACATGGGTAGAGGGAGTGGAAGTTTAGACTCAGTCCCGAGGGTTCTTAGCCTGGCTGGCTGAAAATCTGCTTCCACCTGCAAAGTCAGGGCACAGACTGCTGCCTGCAGTTTGGGGCAGAAACCTCCCTATGGGTGCCCAGAGTTAGAGCCTCCACAGGCAGGTGGGCACTGAAGCTCATCTCTACCTGGAGCCCAGCAAGAGTTTCCAGGGTCCCTAAAAAGCAGAGTGAATGAATAAGATGGGAAGTGTAGGCCATTCCACAAAATCATCAGCCTTAAGCTCAAAAATGTCTAAGGAGGCTCATGCTTTCTCTTAACACTTTACGCATATTTTGTGATGTATATCCTAATATATTAACACTTGATTACTATTATAATAAGATTTTAAACTACTTGTTCTAGTTCTCACTTTGTCTCTCCTTTGGCCCATGTAGCTCCTGGCTGTATCTGCTGGGCACATGCAGACACCAGTCGGAGAAGCCAAGATCTAGAATGTACGTAGTAGGTGACCCCCAGGTGTCTCCCCTTCAGCCTCTCTGTACTGGACTTTTCTGGACTTACGATAGAGGAGAACATCCTTGCCCCCAAATGCAGGGAGGGTCTTCCCCTCTATTCACCCCTCACCTGGCACCTGCTTCCACCTACCCCACTGGAAACCAAAGCATTGTGCTCAGGGAAGAAGAAACAGTCTATCAAAATTGGTCCAGGGAAGAAAGGTACAGTTTTCAGGTCTTACCACCAGAAGAATTTTCCTGTTGGACTTCATGATGCCTACGATGCCCAGGACAGAGAGGCAGAAGAGGCAGATGCCAACAAACATGCCAATCCAGGCTGCCCCATAGATGTCGTCATTGTTGGTGGCTTCAAGGAGCGGGTAGAGGCTGTTTTGGTCTGATACAAAGAAGATGCACTCTGCCATCAGGGCGATGCCACACATCTGCGGGCAGAGGGGGTTCAGTCAGGCTGGTGGCCACAAGAGCAGTGTTGGTTAAGGAGCGGAGGAGTGAGGAGGGGGCAGTGCTGGGAGAGATTAATTCTGCCCCCTGCATAGGCTGTAAGCAGCTGACTTGAACTCCTCACTGCCAGGCAACCAAAGAGCTTCTTCCGTCCTATGAATTGGTTTTCACGCCTCTTTCCACCTTTCTCTCTACCTTAGCCTTTGGGAGGAGACCCAGACAATTTCAGACCATCCATAAAACTCTTGGGGGCATGGACCACTCGAACAATGACTTCTTGTAGGAAGATCATCTTTCACTTCCTTTCCCGCTGCCCACCACCCTAATTCCTGGACTGTAATAAATACTTAAACTGGTCCCGGTCGTGTTTATCAGTGCCAGAGAACCAGGCAATGTTGGAGAAGAAAGGAACCTTGGTGGTTATCTTTTCTGCTCCCTTAATTTTATAGATGAAGGGTCTTGGCCCAGAAAGACAATGACTTGTCCAGAGTCAGGCAGGGCTGGGCCCAAAGCCAGTGATCCTGACTCCTAAGAGCTTTCATCTCACTGTGCCCATGCAGCCTGGCCTCTGAGCTACTCTCACATCCCAGTCCTGGCCTCCAGTGTGACCAAAACAGGAAGATACAGACACCTGTCCCCAGTAGCGGAGTCCACGGAAATCAAACCAAAGTGGGAAAGGAAAGACATATCACCGTGGATGCTAACTATGGTAGGCATAGCTCCTTTTAGATTCTGGTGTTTAAAGCTCAGAGGAAAATATCTCTCTTTTTCCACATCGTCTTTTGATATATTACATAGTTACGTGTGTGCTAAGTCACTTCAGTCGTGTCCGACTCATTATGACTCTGTGGTCTATATATAGCCCACCAGGCTCCTCTGTCCATGGGATTTTCCAGGCAAAAATACTGGAGTGGGGTGCCATGCCCTTCTCCAAGGGAACTTCCCAACTCCAGGGATCGAACCCAAGTCTCCTGCGTCTCCTGCACTGCAGGCAGATTCTTTACCACTGAGCCACCAGGGAAGCCCTATTACATAGTTACACAGGATTATTCATATCGTTAAATTCTAGCTAGCATGTTTTACTAATATATTTCTTAAAAGGGAGAAAAGATGAAGGAACCAGTCATTATCTCATTATTTTCCTTTAAAGTCTCACTTTTGTTGGATCTAAAATCATGATTACAGGAAGAGCAGAATTTCCTGGAAAATACTCATTACTTACACCCATGATCACATTTCCAAAAATCAGCAGGCCCTGGAAACAACGAACAGTGGAGTCGTCTTTGGCCATCTTCAGGATTTCCCCCAAGCTGTGGACACAGTTGCGAACATTACAACTGGATAGGAGCAGGGAATAAAGACTGCTGCAAGCTCCACAGCAGAACTAACTCACATCATCGTGCCTCCTTGTGTTCTGAAGCATCCAAACTAAGGCAGGCGGTCGTTTAGCAATGGAGGATGTTTCGTTACTATGTTCAGTAATCACTGTAGTTTCATACAGCAGAAAAACAAGGTAAAGCCAGTCTGAGTCTGATTATTAACTTTTAGGAGTTCTTTAAGATGTGCACCATACAGACTGCATCCTTCTGAGTGATGAATTGAGGCCCAAAGTCACCCAGGACAGACCTGAGGTTGTGATGAAGCACCTGAGGTCCCTGGTATGGTTCTTTTTGCCCTTGGTCATGGCAAGCTGAAGCCCAAAGGAAAAACATGTGGATGGAGTGAGCAACTGGTTCCCATTTAGACTCTGGGCAGCTGTTAAAAACCATTACTTTCAGGAGGTCTTATTATCTTCAAATATAGCTGGCAAATTAAAGATACTCTGTCATGTTGAGTGGGGGGTGGTGGGAGAAAGAGGGGCTAACCGTTCCTTCTATGTGCTACTCTGCTAGGGACCTGACATACACATATGTGATTTTCATAACCCAATCAGGTAGAGAAAGAAAAAAGGTGAGGAGGCTCCATTTTGCAGATGAAGAAACTCAAGCTTAAATTGGTAAATTAAGTTCCCTGGGATCTCACAGCCAGTAAATGGAAGAGCTGGGCTGGAGGCTTGGTCTGCTTGACTCCAGAGCCCAGTGCTTCTTCTCAGCCCATGTGGCTCCCAGAAAGTATTTACGAGGTTTACTGCTGTGTCCGGCACTTTAAAAAGTGGGTCTCTCCCTCCGTGAGGATTCTCTGGAAGGAATGCGGGGTAAGTGTTTGGGTGATTTATTTTGGCTTTTGCACTGGAATTGTAGCTATCCACATCTCTCAGTGGTTTGTTCATTAAATTAATTAACTATCCACTTCATGGACTCAGGCTCCAAATCAAAATGTATTATATGACACAATTTGCATTTTGAAGTATACAAAGATATGTAAGGGAGATTGATGCATTCTAGAGTTTTCAGGCTTTAGTAGGGAAGCTGTGTTCCCAAATCATTATAACGCATGCAATAAGATCCTAAGAACCATCAGAGTTTTGAGGAGGGAAGAGATAATGCTCGCAGGGTATGTGTGGTTTTCATGCATCAAATAGATGTGGGTGGGTGTGGGAGGAAAGTGGGGGTGACATTCCAGGTAAAAGGAAAGGAAAGATCAGGGAGTAGAGCCTTAGAAGAGTGAAGAGCCCAGGAGATAACAAATGAGCCAGTTTGGCTGAAGTCCTGGTGTGTGTAGTGAATCCGTGGGAAACAAGCCTTCTATTAGACTCAGACCTTGCTAAATTGTAATTTCTTTGTTACACCCTAATGTAAGTATTTACAACCTTCCAAGTAATCTTAAACATCTCTAAATATTTTCCCCTACCTGTTCACTTGGCCAGTGGTAGAAACTGAAGGAGTTGAAATTTATGAGTGTTTTTTTGGCTCAGAATGGGGCACATGGTGGATATCACCAGTGTCATCAGTGTTTGCTGAGTGAATGGAAGAAATGGGGCCATTGTTACAAGATTGCTATGCGTAGCTTCTGATTAGAAATGCCGTTCATTTCTTTCCAGTTGGAAATGTCATTTCAGGCTTAGAAATGTCATTTCTTCCCTGAGACGGTTGCCCACTAGACAGAGTGGAGCCAGAGTCTGGAGTTAATGCACAACCTCCACAGAGGGGAGCCTTACTCACGTAGCCGGCTCAGCATGTTATAAAGTCCCTCCCTGGAATGTGCAGATACTGCTCCTGACCAGTTGGGTTACCATCTAAACTAGACACAGATAAACAGATCATGAAAGGGAGAAGTTCAGGCAACACAGGTACATATAGAGAGTAGAGAGTAAATGTCCAGAGAGGCCGGAAGCAGCCTCGTGAGCACCCAGCACCCACCTGCAGGGGCAACTTAGTTGTGGTCATTAGTTGGGCTTAAAGAACAGCAAGAAGGCAGTTTGTTCCTTTAAGGAATTTAAAGTGTGATGACAGCACTGTGGATTCAAAGCAAAAATGACTGTACCCCCATAGAATAAAGGAGGAAAGTAGAGCTATGGGGAAAAGGCAGGTAGGTCTCCAAAGAAAGAGGGGGAGCTGATGGGACCCTGAACAAAGGACCTGGCCCCAGTGGCCTAAATATATCCCATAAGATCCCAAAGACAGTTCTGCCACACAGAGTTTTAAAGAAGGGGAAGAGACCCAGGAATACTTTGTGGGAGAATTGCAAGTCAAAATTAGGGTGGGAAAATGCGGACCGGAGTGGGAGAAAGGAAGGAAGGAGGCAGGTGGGAGCTTGGTTTGAGGAAAAGGAGAGTGAAATGAAGAAATCAAGACAAACATGAGGTAGGAGATGTCAGGGAGGCAGCCCGGCCGGAAACTGATTGAGGCAGGCAGGACTGTGTGGATGGGCGGGGAATGCCCTCAGCATTGCTGCCCGCTGGGTGTTTCTCCTTTTCCGCTGTGTGTTCTCTCCTTCAGCGGTGCTCAATCACTTAGACGATGGCACAAAAGAACACAGCGATGGTGAGAGCTGTCACTTAATGACATCCTCAGCACACGCTGGCACTCTGTGTTCATCCTCTCAGCAGACCTGAGAGATGGGGATTGTTACCAAAATCTGTGTTTGTTTCTTGTTGCTGTTGTAACAAATTAACAAAGACTTAGTGACCTCAAAGAACACCCAGGTTTCATCTTACAGTTCTGGGGGTCAGAAGCATGAAATGAGTCCCAGTGGGCCAAAATCTAGGTATGAGCTGAGCTGAATCTCCCCTGGATCCTTCAGGGGAGAAGCTGTTTTCTTGCCATTTAGCAGATGCAAAAAAAAAAGAGAGAGAGAGAGACTGAAAGAGATTAATTGCTTTGCCTAAGGCCAAGTTGCTAGAAAATGCAAAAGCTGAGCCTCAAACCCATATCTGCCCAGCTTCAGATCATTCACTTACCAGGGCAGATTGTAAAGATCTGCCATGTGGCTGACACTTTCAGAAGGAAAACAAACACCTGGGTTGTTGTCTTGCCTATCTGGGAAGGGAGAGAGTAGATGCTACATTTTCCTGCTCAGATGATCCTGTCTTTGCAAAGGTCAGAATCACTAGGCCTCTCTTCACTCACATCTCTAAGTTCTTGCCTCCTTAACCCCTCAACACTGCACTAATTTTTGCGCATTTTCTCTAAACCCAAGGCTGCACCCATAAGTTGTTCTAGAAAACCTGTCTAGATGCATCCCAAACCTGGAGCTCTCCCACCCACCCTTTGGTACCAAAATTTTTAGAAGTAAGAGGTGCAAATGTGCAGGTTAACGTGAGGGTCAGCATTTCATAGACTCTCCATGGCCACCTGTAGTTAGACTAGGTTGGTGTCTAGAAGACCTAAAATATTTATCATATCCTCCAAACAGCCACCAATGTCAAGAGGTGTGGCAGTTAGGGGGCCAAGGGCAGGTTTCTAGCAGCTCACGGTGTGACCTACTGGCAGTGGTCTAACGGTGAGCATCGCAGACTTGATGTTAGAAAACCAAGGTTCAGACTCAGTCTTGCCCCGTCCTTACTGTGTAACGCTGGGCAGTGCCACTCAGTGTCTGTTCCCTCATGTATAAAGTGAGTAGAATACAAGTTGTTTGGTGGGATTGTTGTGATTACCGAGAAAAAAGATGGGGAAGTGACAGGTAAACACCAAGGTGGTTTACTAACATAAGAAATTATGAATAAAAACTTGGCTGTGTCTTTGCTTTATGTACCAGTGACTCCTGGACCCTCGGAAGGAGGTTTCAGTGGTTACTAGTGCTACAACCAAAGGCTTCTAGGCTGGGGAGAAGCAGCCCCTTTCACCTTCCCCTGCTCCCTGCTCAGGGGCTGCTCGGCTGGAGGGTCCTGAAAGCCTTACTCATCTCCCATCCGTGCTCCTTTTTATTTTCCACGGAAGGATTCATGGTGGGGGGTGGAGGGGAGCTCATTTGGAGAGGGAAAAAGCTTCCCGGAAGTGCTTGGGGTATGGCCAGAGTCAGGTACCAAACTGCACGTCCATACACGGGAGGGGCCCTCTGCGCATTCCACCGGCATTCCTCACCGGTTAACACCCACCGCGGGGCAGGCCTCGTCCCTCTGGCCCTGGGGTGCTCTGGAGCCTCTGGTCCAGACTGCAAGGTGATGCAGAGATGCCCCTCAAGTTTCCTCCTCTGTACTGGTGCCGCTTCGGCTCTGACACAGAAGTGACTCAGGGAGCACTCTCTCCTGCTGCCCTTGTGCGTTCTTCCCTCCCAGTGCCAACCTATGAAGGGTTCCCTGCACTTTACTGCAAGAGTCTCCAAAGCAAGAGAAGGCCCTTGGAACCCTGCTTTATTTGTCTTTGTAGGTTCTAAGTGGCACAGTGCCTTACACGTGGTAGGCACTCAATAAATTATTTTACTCAGTAGAAGGGTATATGAAGTGAATTTTTAAAATGTGTATTTGAATGAGAAGAATAAATGAGTGAATTATTGGCCTAGACCTTCACTGCAGGATGGGTTATAGTGAAGGAGAAAAACACGGGCTTTGGTGGGATCTAGGTTTGAATCTTGCTCTACCACTTAGTGGTTTTGTGGCCTTTCATAATTACTTAATCTTTTTGAGTTTTATCTCTAGAAGGGTTACTATGAAAATTACATGAGAGTATGGGTGAAGTTCTAACTCAGTATCAGTTACCCAACCAATATTTATTTTCTTTATCTTTGCCTCAGTTTCTTGAAGCAGATAGACCAGAACAAATAGTGAATGATTAAGGCACCTAAAACTAGTGATTTGATTTTGTTTTAAAACAGAAGCACATTGGAAATCTAAATTGGTGCAGTCACTGTGGAAAGGTCTCTCAAAAAACTAAACTAAACCATATGACTCAGCAATTTCACTTTTGGGCATATTCTGAAAAAAAGAAAAAGCTCCACTAATTCAAAAAGGTGAATGTACCTCTATGTTCACAGCAGCATTAATTACAATTGCTAAGATATGGAAGCAACCTTAGTGTCCATCAACAGATGGATGGATAAAGAAGATGTAATCTATAAAGAATGGAATTTCACCATTTACAATGACACGGGTGGACTTGGAGGTTATTATGCTAAGTGAAAGACAGAGAAAGACAAATATGATATGTATATGTGAAATCTAAAAAAATACAACAGACTAGTGAATATAACAAAAAAGAAGCAAACTCACAGACATATAGAGAACAAATTAGTGGTTACCAGTGGGGAGAGGGAGGGGCTTAGGAGGTACAAAGTATTAGGTATAAAATAAGCTATAAGGATATATTGTACATCATGGGGATACAGCCAATATTTTGTTATACTTACAAGTGGAGTGTAATCTTTAAAAATTGTGAATCACTATTATTGTACACATGTAACTTATATAATGTACATCAAGTATATTTCAATTAAAAACAAACAGCCACACTTTTAAAGGGAAAATGAAAAAATACAACTTCAATATGAAGCTCTCATATACAAACTCAGATCAAAATCTGGCTGAAGCAAAAGTCAGGAGCCTGAGCTTCCCAGAGTTTCCCTTCTTCAGCTGTAAACTTTCTAAACCACAAGGCTAGCCCCAAACTGGTTGGAAACTGCTATTTCTAGAACTAACAGAAAAGAAACATATAGGCAGATCACTGCTCAAAATGCAGTTACCAAAGAAGTTAGAAGGTGCTCAAGAGTGACGTTGGAAAACCCTGGTTTAATGCGTAGGCTGATATTACACAATCCCTCAAGGGTAAACTCCGAGGAAAGCCTCCTAGAAAATGGTGGCAAGTGAGTTTACTTCCCTAGTAGACTAGCTGGAGAAACCTCTTGGAGGGGTTGTGTTCCTGGATCACTTAGAACAAAGGCAACGTGATTTCTATGAAAGAAAAGGATCAGACTTGGTTAATCTTTTGAAGTTCTTGGAAGGCTTGTAAATGCCTGTGCACAAGGGTAAACTAATAAACTTATTTAGATTGCACAAAGAAAAATTCTGACAAGGTGCCCTGCTGATGGTTATTTAAAAAAAAAAAAAGACATTATGAATTTGTTGACCTTTCCATAGAGGTCAGGCATGGAGAGAGACCAAAAGAGAGGGACAAATGGGCCCTTTTTCACATAAGGAATATAAACTGTGATGGTCTCTGTAGCCTGGAGTAGTTGTGCCTTAAGAAGTTAATAAACTTCTTGAGTTTTGTCTCGGTCTGCCTGATAAGGAAGTACCACAATGATACCCTTCCATGATTAATTTTATGTGTTAACTTGATTAGGATAGGGCTTCCCTGGTGGCTCAGATGGTAAAGAATCTGCCTGCAATGTGGGAGACCCGGGTTTGAAGTTCTATCTTCCTGGGTCAGGAAGATCCCCTGGAGAAGGAAATGGCAACCTGCTCCAGTCTTTTTGCCTGGAGAATCCCATGGTCAGAGGAGTCTGGTGGGTTACATTTCATGGGGTCATAAAGAGTTGGACACAACTGAGGTACTAACACTTTCACTTTGATTAGGATATGGGGCCTACTTGTTTGGTCAAATATAATACCAGTCTAGGTATCACTGTGATGACATTTTTTAGATGTAATTAATGGTTAAATAAGTTGACTTTGTATAAAGCAGATTACCTCCCATAATGTGGGTGGGCCTCACCCAATCAGTTGAAGGGCTTAAGAGCAAAGACTGAGGTTTCCCAAAGAAGAAGCAATTATGCCTCAAGATTATAGCATAGAAACCCTGTACAAGTTTTCAGTCTGCAGATTTCAGATCCAAGACTGCAACACCAGCTTACCTGAATTTTCAGGCTGCTGGTCTGCTCTGCAGATTTCAAACTTGCCAGCCCCCCACCCCCACCCCAGCCACATAAGCTAATTCCTTAAAATCAATCTTTTCCCCTATATATATATATCCTATTGGCTCTATTTCCATGGGGAACTCTGAAAGATGCACCCCCCTGATTTAAACTGATGGATAGTTTTGGTAGAAACAAATATGATCACTTTCTGTTATTTCCTGAGAACATTGCAGCCTTTCTTTCCAGTTCCCATGGCCAGATCCTGACTTCTGGCTCAGACGGACCCACCCGTTTCTGTTTCCTTCCCACACGCTGCCTTCAGAGTGAAGTTTCTAGAGCAGAGGTTCTTAAACCATCCTGCAGAACGCAGATGTTCCACCTACTGGGGAAACATTTCTTGGATGCCAAAATCGAATAACTGCAGTCGTTTCCTAATCTAAAGAGACATGAATGATCAGAATTGGTCATTTTAAGCATTTTCCTCTCACAAATTTTTCCTTAACTCTTGGATGCCCTCTACCACCTGCCTAGCTGAAATGTAGTTTATAGTATGAACTTAGGCCAACATGATTTACTGAGTTATTTTAAATCTAATACATCAACATGTTGTGGTGTTCCACAAAGATTAACACGCCTTCTACACGCCAGACAGAGGGCTGGCTCTCCGTTCAGGTGAGTTCCACTCCTCTGAACCTGGCCCCCAGGCTCCCTCCTGCAACATCCCCCTACTGTGCCCATCCTTGGCTTCCCTCCAGGAGTGGTCTGGCCGGGCCTCTGTGCTCTCCTGGGTGGGGGTGTGGCTTGCCCCAGAATTTTGGCACAGTATAAGAGGGATGAGGAAGTAACAGGGCTTTTTATCAGTAATATGTTGACATGTACGTTTTCAGCTGTTTGGACTCAGAAAACTAGTAATGACCCTGGTCTTGGGGCCTCCTCCATCAGGAGACAGGAGAGAGAGCTCCCAGTGCAAACATCCCTCCAGTTAAGACTTTTACTCTTCTTTTTAAATGCTACAATGTTACAATAGCTCTACCTGAGCCAGGCACCTCCTCTCCACAGCTCAGTGGGCCATCCTTCTGCACCAGCAGGCTGGCCCCAGCTATGACTGGGCATAACCTGTCACTGTGATCCTGCTCCCATAGTCCCAGAACTGGAGATGTGATGAGGCAAAATTGTTCAAACAGGTGCCGGCGGGCTGGCTTAGGGAAAACACACCTGGGATCCCGGGTGGGAAAGGTTGCTGTGAAGGATGCTATTGGGACATTTGGCAAACCTTGGGTCTAGACTGTCCACAGGGGGTGGTGGGGGAGGGGGACATCGATGTCAAAGCTCCAAGCTCCCTGGTTTGATGGCCTGCACCCATCTCAGACAATGTCCTTGTCATGACAGATGCCTGCTGAGGTCTTCAGGGCCACAGGATCAAGATATCTCAAAGGTTGAGCAAAGAAACAATAACAACAATACACAGACACCGAGCGAGTAACAACACAGACCTTGGCAAGGTTTCTGTTAAGGGACAGATAATAAAATAACTGTTCTTGGCTTTGTAGTGATAATGTCTCTGTCACGATTTAGCTTAGCCATGACATGCAACACAGTCAGGGCACAGAAATGAACAAGCACGGCTCTGTGCCAGTAAAGCTTTACTTATCAAAGCAGGCAGTGGGCTGGATTTGGCTGGTAGCTCAGCTGATAAAGAATCTGCCCGCAGTGCGGGAGACCTGAGTTCGATCCCTGGGTTGGGAAGATCCCCTGGAGGAGGGCATGGCAACCCACTCCAGTATTTTTGCCTGGAGAATCCCCAGGGACAGAAGAGCCTGGAGGGCTCGAGTCCATGGGGTCACAAAGAGTTGGACACGATTGAGTGACTAAGCACAGCACAAGTGTCAGTAACTTAGTCTTGAGATGCACTCACTGCCCTAAAACACAGCTCTGTTTCCCATCACTCATCCGCTTAAACACCCGCAAAGGCTCCCTGCATCCTCAGTTCAAGGTGGGGGTGGGGGCGGGATGGAGAGGGGGGCTCCAGAGCCCCCACCCCAGCACAAGCTCAGCCGCAGGCTCCTTCTTGCTTCCTAATTCCATATGGCTTTGCTTGTCCACCCATCCTCTCCTGCTCACCATCCTCTCCAAATCCAAATTTCTCCTCTCCTACTCTGTTGCACTTGAATTTGAAACATTTTTGGCTTTTCAGCTCCTAGAGACAGACTAATAACTTCCCTTTGCCTGTGTCTATAGCTTTTGTCCAGTCCCAGTCATTTTATTCTCCTTCTGGCCCAGGGAAGAGGGGCTGGTCAACCAGAGAGATAAAGCACAAATTCCTCAGTTTGTATTCAGTCAGTACCAACCACGTTCCAGATGGCCTACTGCTGACTTTCCTCTGCTCCTGTGTGTGGTGTCTCATTTTTGCTTCTTGAACTCTTTACCATCTTCTGAAGCTCAGCTGAAAAACCTTTCCTTTCCTCAAGTACCCACGCTCAGAATTATCCTTCCTTCCCTACTTCCCTCTCTCTGCCCCAATCAAACAGTTCTCCAGGGCAGCCCACACTGGGTCCTGTTCGGTGCACTTGTGTGTATGTGTGTGTGGGGGGAGGGGGCACTTTTCTTCCCTACTAGCCTCTGCCATGACAATCTAAGCTGGCACCTTGTTGCTGTTTTTCTTTCTTTTTCGTTACTTCTTTTCTTTACCCACATTTGTTAATAAGTTAATTCTGAACCCAAAAAGGAACAGATTGCTGTACACTTTAAAAAGTCATTTGATGAATAATTGCACTAAAGAAACAAAATCAGAAACTTTCAAATTACTTGATGAGCGACACACTTTAAAGTCAATGACTACACTCTTAGTAGTTTTGTCTTACTGAGGAGATATGTGATTGTGGAGAAATTAAGGTGTCACTTATCCCAGGGTCATTATTGGCTATGTGCCATTTCCTGGTATCATCTCTGGCTGCAAACTGAGAGGCTTTATGGTCAGTCTCGTCATGGTGCAGACGAGGAAACCAAAGCTGATGAGGGAAAGTGACTTGTTCAAGATCACTGATGTGTCATTTTCAGAGTCAAGATCTGAGTCAGATCTCCTGACTCTTAAACCAGGACTTTGTATTAAATTTGTCACTGATCTTTCTTCTTTCTAAGGTAGGGAGATACTACCTCCCTTTATATTTCCTTAAAATGAAGAGAAACTCCTAATGCCCTGCCAGAAGGGGAGTCACATAAGCAAAGCTGACAAGGTGAGAACCTTCTACCCTTGCTCTCCAGTCAAAGTCTTCCTCGCTCTTCATTTTAATTTCCAAATTTCCACAACTTGAGAATCACTCCTTTGCTCCTGGTTAGAATGCAAATACATATAAAAGAGGCACAGTGAGCCTCACAAGCCATCAATATCAATGCCTCATTGTGAATGATTTGAGTAGAAATCTTTCTCCGAATTTCTAAAGGAGGAGGGAAGACACCATGTGAGGGAAAGAGACCCAAGGAGCGGGAAGAGCCGAACAAATGAACTTCCTACCTCATGATTTGGGGGCTTGGGGCTGTGGGTAGAGACTGACTGCTGATAATGTGGGTGTGTCTGCCCCTCTCCACTTCCCTTTTAGCTCCCAGTATGGGTGAGCTTTTTCAGATAGGGGGTTTCCTGAAAGTTTCCTGAGTTATTTCAAAGCAATGCTTCCCTCACATATATTTGAACTTTTTCTTTTTCTTTCTTCCTTTTTTTTTTTGTTGTTATTTGGGAGGGCTAATAATGGAAGTAGATGGGATGGAGTGAATTTTAGAAAGTGGAATTGGTAGCGGGCAGAGGATGGAGTAGCTGCTATCCTCTTTAGAAATGACATTGCCCCTGACTGAAAGTACTCAGTTCACCTCAAAATATTTTCCACACATAGTGAAGCCCCTGTGAGCCGCACCCTGTGGAAGACTGCCCAGTGGCCTGGCACCATGATGATTTATTCCAATTGCACAACATCCTGGGAGTTCCTTTGCTCTGAGGAGTGCAGATTTTTTTAAGAGGCTGGAGTTTTCTTTATGTTTTTTTTTTTCCTTCTGTCTTCAATCAGTTTGTTTTCTTCTAAAAATTATTCATCTACACAGTGTTGATGTTTCTAGACATAATGAAAAATAGGTCTAAAAATCATTGCTCACTAAACAAACCAATTTTCAAAGCAGGAGAAAAAGGAGAGAGACTCACCCACCAAGCATGAGATCATTTTTTCAAGTTCATTACCTCTTTTCCTCACCCAAGTTTGTTAGACCAGAGAACACACAAACCACACCTCCTACTTTAGCTCCTTTTAATGAAATTTGGACTGACAAAGAAAAAAAAAAAGGATAAATAGGAGAGGACAAAATAGACAATAGGCCATTGCCTTAGCCCAGATTCTGAAACCCAGAACTAGATCAGACACTTGTACGACTCAGAGGTGAGGATAAAGATGTCTGTGGAGATTATATCAGGACAATTGCTGGTCTGTTTACATTTAGGGTATGATGAGTCCCTGGAAATGATGAATGATGAAAGAAGGAACTTGTTCTCATGGCCATGACCCCCACTGCTCAGAGCATCCTTTAGTTTTTCTTGCTTTAAAACTCTAAACCTGCTCTGACTTATGTAGTAACTAGTAGAGACTTGAAGGTATTTAGATTCTAATTAATTCAATTAAAATTCAATCCTTGGGAGGGGGGTTCAGGATGGTGGGACACATGTATACCCATGGCAAAAACCACCACAGTATTGTAAAACAATTAGCCTTCAATTAAATAAATTAATTTTTTAAAAAGAATAAAGTTCAACCTGTTTTAAAAAAAATTCAATCCTTAAGTTGCACTAGCCACATTGCAAATGCTCAATAGCTGAATGTGGTTAGCGGCTGTTGTATAGAACATTTCCATCTTTGCAGATTCTATGGGACAGTGCGCTCTTGCCTCCTGATGCTTGCTGTGCTGATCTGAGTCACTCTCCAACCTGAAGTCAAGCACTAAGCTGTAAGCAGTGGCTCAGGTGTTCTCAGCCCAGTGAGGGCCTCGGGCATAGGCAATGCGAGTGGTATGCCCAACCCCAGGGCAGGAACACTATGGAGATTCCTTGGGGGAGGTGAGGTTAAGGAACCTCCTCATGAACTTGGTCTCTGCCCCAGTTAGGAACAGTGACGCATCAGGGGTGTGGGTAGCCTGCATGGCCATGAGGCCCAGATTCCAGCATCAGGGTGAAGCATATTCTAGGGCTGACCACTGTTTGCCCTGGGTAAGAATGTAAGCAGGAGGGGCCAAAAGAAATTCTGAGATTTCATTTGCTTTTCTTGACTAGATGGTGTCTAAGATCCCCTTTGTATTTACAAGTCTGTGACTCTTTCCAGATAGCTAAAAACTCCCAGGTGAGTTGATTTTTATGCCCTTTTTTTTTGCAGAAAGCAAAAAAAAAAACCACTAAACTAAAAATTCTGTTGTAATAGAAAGTGAAATAAGAAATACTTCTCCTCATGGAGAAAGGTTAATTACTAGAACTAAACAATTCCTTACAAGGTTTGAAAACTGTATAACCCAAGCTATATATATAACTGAAATATGTATTTATATACAATCTAAGTGAGTTCTTTCTGTAGTGCTTATCAATTCTATTCAGGCAAAAAATCATCACTAAACGTGCTCTTTAATTAAAAAAAACATTAAAATTCTCAAAAATTCAAAATTTCTTAAGTATCTTTACAGCTATTTATAAGTGGGGTTTTAAGTTCATAAATGTAAAGTAGTACTCATATTATTTGAAACTTAACCTGTATTATGTGTGAAAGTGTTGTTAGGACAAAAAATACAACCTGCAAACCCTGATGGAACCACTAACTGGTGCAGAGTGAAAATAAGTTATGTAAAAATAACGTTGTGTAGATGAAGCTAATTTGTTGACCTGTTTCAACATTTATTAAGCAGAACTGTTTGCAGAGAAGAAATGTGAATAAATTGCCTTACATATCCCATTATGAATGGACAGGACCAAATGATTTCTGACAAGAAGGCTGGGAAACTTTCTCTTTTTTCTTTTGGTTTTCTGACTCTACAAGGAAACTGGAAGCCCACAAAGGTGCCTGTCTATCTGAGATTGAGTCAGGAGATAGAGGTTTTCCCAGGGTTCTCAGATTTTTCTTGGTTTTTCTGTGAGGAAATGTGAGGTGGAAATCAGGATGGGTGAATAATACCCGAAGGAAGAACTTTATCTCAGTTCTGAGAACTGAACCATATCAAAGGGGCTGAGAAAGCAGTTATACAGTTTAAAGTAAAAAGATATTGTGAACAGCCACAATATCCTAACTTACAAAAAAAAATGACAGACTCTATTCATCAGGAAATGAACTTCTTCCCCTCTCCCTTGCAGACAGCTCACTCCCTCCCAGGAAAACAACCCAGCCCCAAAGAGGGCAGGTAAGTTCCCTGCCCAGTGGAATGGGTCTACTCACCTTACCCTCTCCTCCTCCTCCTGGTACTGTGTCGGCTCCCTCTGCACGCTGCTCTGGCCAGGGGTGCTTTTCTACCCCACATCAATCCTTTGAACCTCTGGGACCGGGGAAGGGTGGTCTGTGATTGGGAGAAGCCATCTCACATGGGCTGAGCCTGATGCTGGCTAAGCCTGCCTCTCTAGGGCTGGAAGTAACAGGAAACTTTCAGCCAGTAGATTTCTGCTACTCTGGAATGTGTAATTCTGACAGATGGCAGCACCTGGACAGGGTTCAGCTCATCACACTTCTGGATTCCTCGTAGGTCTGGGCTTCCTTGAACACACACTCAGGGCTTCTGTTTTGATTTTGATTTGTTTTGTTTTTATTAGTGTGATTTAATCCTTAATTCTGCTCTTAGGCATTAAAAAAGCCTCTTCTGTTGTCCTGACTGTTCAGTCATGCTGGCACACATTTATGTGTCCAAGGTCATGTCTAGTTTCAATTTCTATGACTTCCAGATGCTATGTCTACGGGGATAAGAATTGCCCAAGGAACACCACACTGAGTTGGTCCAAAGACTGATAAGGGGCAGGAGACGGGGAAACGAAGAGGTTGAGAGATAGAGAAAGGGCTCAAACAATCATCTCATGTTATCCAATTAATTTCTCCACTGCTTTTCTCCCCCTTCCCTTTTTCTTTCCTTCTTTCCTCTGGAGCCATGTGTCATACACCAGCACCAACAATGTCTGGAGAAAATGTTTATTTCAAAGGCTGCATAACACACCATGGATACATTCATCATAGTTTATTTAGCCTGGTGTGAGTGATGGGTCATGGCAGTCATGTTAGGATTTACTCAATGCCTTAATCAATAGATTTTCGGGGTTCTCATGGGTCAGGACCATCCTTCTAACAGGTTAGGTTTTTCAGGAACAGATTTGGAGACTGAGTATAGTGTGCAGTATATTTATTAGTAAATACCCAGGGAAGAGAGAAGGGAGAGGGAAGAAACAAGGTTGGGTGGAGAGGGAGGTCAATCTGCCATGTGGGTGGGACAGCCCCAGGAAACTCTGGAGGAAGATGGCCTGTTACAGTCGCTCTGCCTTGGTTCCCTTTATAATCAGTCCTTAGATACAGGTTGCCCTGGGAATGTGGCTTTTTGTAACAAAGGCAGTTCCTGAAGTGGGTGGGCAGGGGAGGCAGGAGCTGTGGTGCTCTCAGGAGCTGGGCAGCATGTTCTCCCTTGAAGGGGCCTGCACGGGGCATCTCTGTGTCCGTCACACGACTTATTCCTGCTCAGCTCTGCAGGGCCTGGTTAGGGAGAGCATTTTTCACGAAGTGGAATTCTATGCAATTGTGATAGGAAAAATGAGATCACAGAAAGCCACTTCATTACATGGAAATATGTTCAGTTATTTATTCAATATTTATTTATATAAATATGCGTCAAGAACTTATGAAGTGCCAAATACTTCCTAAGTACTACAAATGAAAAAAGCAGGTTACAAAATAGTTTGTACAATTCAACACGCTTTTTTTTAAAGCATGTATATGTCTAAGAGAATTTAAAAGTTAGAAAGAAAAAGATTAAAAAAAAGTTAGAAATTAAATATACCAGGATTTTATCTGGATGATGTGATATGAATGACTTTTTGGTAGTTCATATATTTATAACTGATCTATGTTACAGAGAAATATGTAAGTTATTAAAAATGTGTTCTTTTGGAAATCTTTGTGGTAAAGTAGCAAGGATACAGATAAGGACATATGTTTCCATTCATATCTTAGGCAATGTATGTTCTATTACTAGGATTATGTGGGGAGAAAACACGAATCTTTTCAAAACAGATTCAGTTCAGTTCATTTCAGTCACTCAGTCATGTCCGACTCTTTGTGACACCATGAACCCCAGCACGCCAGTCTTCCCTGTCCTTCACCAACTCCAGGAGCTTGCTCAGACTCATGTCCATTGAGTCGGTGATGCCATCCAACCATCTCATCCTCTATTGTCCCCTTCTCCTCCTGCTCTCAATCTTTCCCAGCATCAGGATCTTTTCAAACGAGTCAGTTCTTCGTATCAGGTGGCCAAAGCACTGGGGTTTCAGCTTTAGCATCAGTCCTTCCAAAAGATATTCAGGACTGATCTCCTTTAGGATGGACTGGTTGGATCTCCTTGCAGTCCAAGAGGACTCTCAAGAGTCTTCTCCAACACCACAGTTCAAAAGCATTAATTCTTTGGCACTCAGCTTTCTTTATAGTCCAACTCTCACATCCACACATGACTACTGGAAAAACCAAATCTTTGACTAGACGGAACTTTGTTGGCAAAGTAATGTCTCTGCTTTTAAATATGCTGTCTAGGTTGGTCATAACTTTTCTTCCAAGGAGCAAACATCTTTTAATTTCATGGCTGCAGTCATTATCTGCAGTGATTTTGTGGCTGAAAAAAATAAAGTTTGTCACTGTTTCCATTGCTTCCCCATCTATTTGCCATCAAGTGATGGGACCAGATGCCATGATCTTAGTTTTCTGAATGTTGAGCTTTAAGCCAACTTTTTCACTCTCCTCTTTCACTTTCATCAAGAGGCTCTTTAGTTCTTCTTTGCTTTCTGCCATAAGGGTGCTGTCAGCTGCATATCTGAGGTTATTGATATTTCTCCCGGCAATCTTGATTCCAGCTTGTGCTTCATCCAGTCCAGCATTTCTCATGATGCACTCTGCATATAAATTAAATAAGCAGGGTGACAATATATAGGCTTGACATACTCCTTTCCCTATTTGGAATCAGTCTGTTGTTCCATGTCCAGTTCTAACGGTTACTTCTTGACCTGCATACAGATTTCTCAGGAGGCAGGTCAAGTGGTCTGGTATTCCCATCTCTTGAGGAATTTTCAACAGTTTGTTGTAATCCACAGAGTCAAAGGCTTCGGCATAGTCAATAAAGCAGAAGTAGATGTTTTTCTGGAACTCTCTTGCTTTTTCGATGATCCAATGGATGTTGGCAATTTGATCTCTAGTTCCTCTGTCTTTTCTAAATCCAGCTTTAACATCTGGAAGTTCACGATTCAAGTACTGTTGAAGCCTAGCTTGGAGAATTTTGAGCATTACTTTGCTAGTGTGTGAGATGGGTGCAATTGTGTGGTAGTTTGAGCATTCTTTGGCTTTGCCTTTCTTTGGGATTGGAATGAAAACTAACCTTTTCCAGTCCTGTTGGCAAAGTAATGCCTTCCTCTTGGTAAATGACAAAGGCAAAGTAAATGCCTTTTCCTGGCCACTGCTGAATTTTCCAAATTTGCTGGTGTATTGAGTGCAGGACTTTCACAGCATCCTCTTTTAGGAATTGAAATAGCTCAACTGGAATTCCATCACCTCCACTAGCTTTGTTCATAGTGATACTTCCTAAGCCCCCTTGACTTCACATTCCAGGATGTCTGGCTCTAGGTGAGCCAAACACCATCGTGATTATCTGGGTCATGAAAATCTTTTTTGTATAGTTCTTCTGTGTATTCTTGCCACTTCTTCTTAATAGAGATGATATTTGGTTCGTACCATTTCTGTCCTTTATTGTGCCTATCTTTGCATGAAATGTTTCCTTGGTATCTCTAATTTTCTTGAAGAGATCTCTAGTCTTTCCCATTCTATTGTTTTCCTCTATTTCTTTGCACTGATCACTGAGGAAGGCTTTCTTATCTCTCCTTGCTAGTCTTTGGAACTCTGCATTCAAATGGGTATATTTTCCTTTGCCTTTTGGTTTTCTTCTTTTCACTGCTATTTGTAAGGCCTCCTCAGACAACCATTTTGCCTTTTTGCATCTCTTTTTCTTGGGGATGGTCTTCATCTCTGCCTCCTATACAATGTCACGAACCTCCATCCATAGTTTTTCAGGCACTCTGTCTATCAGATCTAATCCCTTGACTCTATTTCTCACTTCCACTGTATAATGATGAGGGATTTAATTTACAAAACAGGTTATGTAAACGTAAAATCCATAACAAGAAGCCAGAGACTAGCTAGGAAAAGGAAGGTTAATTTTCAGGTAATATCTGCAGCTGATTAGATGAGGCATTTCACATCCTTAATGTGTAAGTATGATGGGTTTATTTCTCCAATAAGTGCTTTCTAGTTGTGTTCTACTAATATCTCCTTCCCTCTGGCTCAGTGGCTCCCTTAACCATGTCTTAACCCCATTCCAAAGCTCATCAGTGAATTTTCATTACAAAATAATTTCAATTCAGTTAGAAAGACTTAGCTACTTTCTTCCTATCATTACAATTTAGATGTGAGATTTCAGTGAGTTGGGAGGAGTGGGAGGAGACAGACAAGGGGGTTGTCTCCCAGTAATCCCCCTTTGGCTTCCGAATATACACTCCTCTGAGAGTTAGTGATGTTGTCTCAAGTGACTGGACAGGGTGAGACTCTGTTCCCTTCCTCTTGGTCATTACCACCATCCACTATCTAACTCACAGCCAGCAGCCTCAGTGTAGGCAGGGGAGTGTCTCATGTTCTCTTCAGCTCTTATAGATGATAGATGCTTCATTTTGTTCATATTTTTAGATGATGGCCCCCAAAAAATGACTTCTAAAGGCAAGTCTAGCCCTTTCCCTGGAAATGGACATACCAGTATTAATAAACTCTTACAACTGGAAGGGATCTTGACTCATTTCAATAACCATTTGTGGTTATTAAAAGGTTATTATATGGGATGGGCTTCCCTGATGGCTCAGACAATAAAGAATCTGCTTGCAGTGCAGGAGACCTGGGTTCGATCCCTGGCTTGGGAAGATTCTCTGGAGTAGGAAATGGTAACCCACTCCAGCATTCTTGCCTGGAGAATTCCATGCACGGGCTATAGTCCATGGAGTCGCAAAGAGTTGGACATGACTGAGTGAAAAACACTTTCACTTTCACTGTATGGAATAATCATATTCCAAGAAAATAACCACTTAGCCCAATTTTTCACCCACTGAAGAAAAGCTTCTATAACATCTCTGATGTCTGATATTAGGGGTCAAGTCTATGCAACTTGCATTTATTGCCGAGGTATTGAGGACACTGTGCACAATCATACATGCTGAGTCTGAGAGGTCTTAAGAGAAAACATCATCACTGGTCTCAGTGTGTGGCGTGAGGATACTTTCCATAATCAACTGGACAATATTAACCTTCAACCACATTCAACCTTGCCTCCAAACTTACCACTCCATTGAAACGGCTTGTCAGGTCACAAACAACATCTGTTTTACCAAAATCCAGAGGACTTTGCTGTTGTTTTTTTTTTAAATATAAATTTATTTTTACTGAAGTATAGTAGACTTACAGTGCTGCAGGTTTACAGCAAAGTGATGCAGTTATATACATATACTTTTCTATATTCTTTTCCCTTACAGCTAATTGAGTAGATTTCCCTGTGCTATACAGTAGGGTCCTTGTTGCTTTGTTGTTCAGTTGCTCATTTGTGTCCAACTCTTTGCAACCCCATGGACTGCAGCATGCTAGGATTCCCTGTCCTTCACTATCTCCCAGAGTTTGCCCAAACTCATGTCCATTGAGTCGATGATGTCATCCAACCATCTCATCCTCTGGCTCCCCTTCTCCTGCCCTCAATCTTTCCCAGCATCAGGGTCTTTTCTAATGAGTTGGCTGTTTGCAGCACATGACCAAAGTATTGGCACTTCAGCTTCAGCATCAGTCCTTCCAATGAATATTCGGGGTTGATTTCCTTTAGGATTGATTGGTTTGATCTCCTTGCAGTCCAAGGGACTCTCAAGAGTATCTTCCAGCACCACAATTCAAAACATCAATTCTTCAGCACTCAGCTTTCTTTATGGTCCAGCTCTCACCTCTGTACATGACTACTGGAAAAACCATAGCTTTGACTACACAGAACTTTGTCAGCAAAGTGATATCTCTGCTTTATAATATGCTGTCTAGATTTGTCATAGCTTTTCTTCTATGCTATATACAGTAGTGTGTATCTTTTAACCCCTAATTCCCCTCTTTGGTAACCATAATTTTGTTTTCCACGCCTGTGAGTCTGTTTCTTTTTTGTCAGTAACAGTGGGCTCCTCCTTGTCTTCATTTCACTCAGTCACTCAGCATGAGATGATACAGCTGATGACACCATCTTTCTTATACTGCTTTCCTCTTCTGGTTTCCATCATACCATATTCTCTTTGTGCTTCCATTTCTCTGATTGTTCCTTCTCAGTCCCCAGTGCTGCCTCCTCCTTGGCCTGACCAATTATGTTAGAAGTCTCCAGGGCTTGGATCCAGGGCTCAATTTCTGAAACTGCACTTCCATCAGGAGTCAACGCCCCGCACCCCCTGCACCCCTCCCCCCACCCACCGCACTCATTCCCACTACTTTCTGGTTAGAAATTAAAAGAAGATGAAGCATCTCCGAAATTAAGGGTAACAGTAAGAATTGTAGACCTTTGTCTTCTTACACATACTGCCGGTTTCTCTGCTTTTTCCCTAGAAACTCTTTTTCTTTCCCTGGCCACCAACTTTTGAAGAACAGTGAATGGGTTGTGGCCTCTCTTAACTTGATATTTACTAAGTATATGTACTTTTGATTTTAAGAAGTTTTTGTTTTTCCTATTAGATTTGGCAGGGGGCAGAAGATTCTGTAATGGAATTAAAGCTACTCTCTTAATCAGAACTGTTCTGAGAATTTTTAAGACAATAAATCAGATTTCTTTTTTCTCTGTTTAGAACAGTCTAGTGGTTCCCTCTGCACTCAGCATATGATCCAACTCCTTAACGTGGTGCACACATTGTCCAGGGATGCTTCTACAACTTTGTTAGGTGCTACTTTCACCCTGTTAAAGTTCCAACCACAGGGCATTTGCACGTGCTATTCCTATTAGTGGAAATCCATTTTTCCTACTGGTTCCCATCATCCTTGAAGTGTAGCTCAGCTCTCACTTCCTCTGAGAAGTCTTTCCTATCTCTCTATGTAAAGTACCCTGACTTCTCCACTCCAGTTACTTTTCCTCATATAATCATATCTTATTTCCTGTAAAAAAATAATCACAGTCGAGTATAATCTTATGAATTTATGTGTTGTCTTTCTCTGTTCCTGCTGCTTCACTAAAACTAGAGTAAGTTTCAAATGAATGAGTGAATTTCTAATCTGGGAAGTTTAGGGTAAGTTAGATCTACTTAGTCTTGGGGAAGAAAATAATTTAATTAAATGGTGCTTGAGAAGAACCACAAGTACATGAGCAAATTGTCAATTATATGAAGGTATCTGCATTTCTTTAAGTATTGCCGTAAATTATTCTCTGGGCTTCCCTGGTGGCTCAGAGGTAAATAATCCACCTGCAGTGCAGGAAACGTGGGTTCAATGCCTGAGTCAAAAAAATCCCCTGAAGAAGGAAATGACAACCCATTTCAGTATTCTTGTCTGGAGAATCCCATGGACAGAGGAGACTGGCAGGTTACAGACCATCCACGGGACTGCAAAGAGTCAGATATGACTGAGCATACACACACACACACACACACACACAAATCATTCTCTGCTTTAAAAACAACATTCATTATTCTATTCTGATAACAATATGAATGCATGTTTATTGAAGATAAAAATCACTCTATTTCCTTACCCAGTGATAAACACAATGAACATTTTGGTGTAGAATCATCCATTTAGGAATTATTTGAAGCACTATCATGTGTCAGGTACAGTACAAGCAGGAATAAGACATGTACTCATGGCATGTTCAATCTTTCTTCTTTCGATCATGGCACGTTCAATCTTTCTTCTTTGCATTTTCTCCCAAAGTAATTGGGATCACGCTTATTTACAGTCTTTTAAACCATTTTTTTCCCCCACATATAATACAGAGCAGGCATTTCCCCGTGGAATTATTCTACAGCATAATATTAATGGATGTATTGTATCCCACATTATAAATATGATATTATGTACTGACTGAACCCCTCAGGTTGAAAATTCAGATTTTCAAATTTTCAGTGTTATATAAGTAATGCTGTGGAGATTACTCTTGTACATAAAATTTTAAACACACTTCATTATTTTCTTCATATAGATTCCTAAAATTAGAATTTATGGCTAAATGGCATATTCATTTTAAACTTTTTGGATTCATGGGATCAAACCGCATTCCAGAGAGGTTGTAAAATATATACTCCCCACAGCAGTGTAAGAAAGTGCCCATTTTTCTGCACTTAAAGCCAGGTTAGGTATCATCTATTAATATAATTTTTTGTTTATTAAAAATATTTAATTGTATCTAATTTTTGTTTTAATTTATGTTTCTTTGCCTATTTATATGTTTTATTCAGTAAGTTTCCCATTCATATTCTTGGCCTTTTTCTTTTACTGGGGGTATTTATAGTTTTAAAAATTGAGAGGGAATTTGTTAATATTCTGGATATTGATCTGACATGTTCATTGCATCTATTACTCTTAATGAATCACTTTCCTTTTTGCTAACTTTTCTTCATATATTTAAAAATATTTCATGTCAGTTATATAAACATTGTCTTCAATAATTTCTGCCTTTTGCATTGTGCTGGAAAAGGGCACATCCTATTTCTTTTATTTCTTGAATTTCTCCTATTTCTTTTATTTCTTTCAGTTTGTCTCTTTCTCTGTTTAATTCTTTATACGTAAGGTCAGTTCAGTTGCTCAGTCATGTCCGACTCTTTGCGACCCCATGGACTGCAGCATGCTAGGCTTCCCTGTGCATCACCAACTCCCAGAGCTTGCTCATACTCATGTCCATCGAGTCGGTGATACCATCCAACCATCTCATCCTCTGTCGCCCCCTTCTTCTACCACCTTCAATCTTTCCCAGCACCAGGGTCTTTTCAAATGAGTCAGTTCTTCACATCAGGTGGCCAAATATTGGAGTTTCAGCTTCAGCATCAGTCCTTCCAATGAATATTCAGGACTGATTTCCATTAGGATGGGCTGGTTGGATCTCCTTGCAGTCCAAGGGACTCTCAAGAGTCTTCTCCAACACCACAGTTCAAAAGCATCAATTCTTCAGCACTCAGCTTTCTTTATAGTCCAACTCTCACATCCATACATGATTACTGGAAAAACCATAGCCTTGACTAGACGGGCCTTTGTTGGCAAAGCAATGTCTCTGCTTTTTAATACGCTGTCTAGGTTGGTCATAACTTTTCTCCCAAGGAGCAAGCATCTTTTAATTTCATGCCTGTAGTCACCATCAGCAGTGATATTGGAGCCCCCCAAAATAAAGTCTGTCACTGTTTCCCCATCTATTTGCCATGAAGTGATGGGACCAGATGCCATGATCTTAGTTTTCTGAATGTTGAGTTTTAAGTCAACTTTTTCACTCTCCTCACTTTTCATCAGAAGGCTTTCACTTTCATCAAAAGGCTCTTTCACTTTCACAAAAGGCTCTTTCATCACTTTCACTTTCATCAAAAGGCTCTTTAGTTCTTCTTTGCTTTCTGCCATAAGTGTGGTGTTATCTGCTTATCTGAGGTTACTGATATTTCTCCCAGCAATCTTGATTCCAGCTTGTGCTTCCTCCAGCCCAGCGTTTCTCATGATGTACTCTGCATATAAATTAAATAAGCAGGGTGACAATATACAGCCTTGACATACTCCTTTCCCTATTTGGAACCAGTCTGTTGTTCCGTGTCCAGTTCTAACTGTTGCTTCCTGACCTGCATACAGATTTCTCAGGAGGCAGGTCATGTGGTCTGGTATTTCCATCTCTTGAAGAATTTTCCACAGTTTATTGTGATCCCACAGTAAAAGGCTTTGGCATAGTCAGTAAAGCAGAAATAGATGTTTTTTATATATATATGGTTTTGTATGTATGTTGTTATATGATATGGGGTAGATCCAAATAATTAAATAATAATTACAGCAACATTAATTGGACACATGGAATTTCATTGCATGGATAAGCCATAATTTATTTGATCAATTTGTGGTTGGACAATTTTGATGTTGGACAATTATCCCCATGTTTTTCTCATAAAAATTTGACACAAATTTTCTCTATGAAATTCTCTATGTTCAGTGTCATGGCTGGAAGCATGGTTTGACTACATGCATGATTTCATTGTGGGGCAGTTTTGGTGATGACAAGGTGTGGCTCCAGTGGTAGGCAACTAAAATAGAGTGTTAAGGTCACAAGAAACAAGGAGTCCTTTGTTACTCAGAGCAAACTCCTCTCCCCTATACCTGCCCACTCTGAGTCTGGAGCTGTCTGAGGCTCTGCCTGGAGAAATGCCTACAGTTAGTCACCTCTGTTGGTTTTGAGGTGTGTCAGCTGTCCTGCTTTATCCATTATTGGGTCCCATCTGATTTCTGTTTCCAGAAATTATACAAATCTCAGGTTTCTCTCTCTTTTGCCTTGAGTATTAAAATAGACTTACTTCTTTTTCTAAATATTGACTGTAATTTTAAAGGAGTTTCAGGAGGACTGCTTTGGACTTCTTAAAAAATTTAAAAACACAGAGTTAGGCAGACAACTCAACTCTGCCCTATTGGACTCCTATCTGTTCATAAGAATAAGCCACAGTAGCCACTGTCTATCTGGTGTCAACTTACTGAAAATTCTCCTAATACTACAAGAAATAAAATAGCCTTTTCAGAGCCTAATAAGGTGCTGGCACACATATTATTTGCCACCTAAAATGACATAACTCTCTTTGTCTGAGTTTTAGCTTTACAGTGTTTCCAGCCAAATAACTGACATGAAGTTTCAAGCACAGGTGCACAGCCATCGACAACAATACGTGTCCACATCCCCATTATACAAAAATATGTGTGCACACGTGTGAGCACAAAAACATCAACAAAGACATTATTATACTTACATACTCACTTCTTATTCACAAGAATAGGTGGTTTACACAGTGTTAACACAAATGTTGATGACATAACAGCAAAAGAAGGTAAGTGGAAGAGATAGGGTGAGTAAAACTGAGTCTGATCAGTTCTGACATATACACACCCATGGAAGCATCATGTCAATCAAGATGGTGAACAACCAATCAATCACTCCTGACAGTGTCCTCCTATGCCTTTGTAATCCTTGCTCCTGCCCCCTTTCCCCCCTGACAACCACTGATCTTCTTCCTGCCACTATAGATTAGTTCACATTATCCAGAATTTAAAATAAATGGAATCATACAGTAAAAAAATAGAGAAAGAAATAATAGGAAGCTTTATTATGGAAAGTATCTCCTGATACATACATATATCAAATCATTACATTGTACACCTTAACCTTATGCAATGTTATTAATATATGTCAATTATATCTCAGTGAGCTGGAAACACACTCACAAACACGAAATAACAGAATGCTAATTTAAAAGAAAATAAAGTGCATGCAGGAGACCAAAGAGTAAAACAAGGGAATTTGTAAAGAGTGGGGGAAATAGAAGAATAATTCCAGAAGCCTGAGTCTTCCTGTTTCTAGTGTGTCTGAGTCTCATAGCTATTCTCCTTCACTTTCCTGTGTCATAAAATGGACTTAAAACATTAATCTTCACATTAATTTAAAAAAAAGCTTTATGGATATATAATTCATAAACTACAAACTTCACTCTTTTGAGGTGTACAATTCAGTGGTTTTAGGATAGTCAGAATTGTGCAACTGTTACCACTATCTAATTCTAGAACATTTTCAACACCCACAAAAGAAACCTCATTCTCACTGCATTCACTCCCCACCACTCCCTCTCCCCTACCCCTGGCAACCACTTATCTGCTCTTCGTCTGTGGGTTTGCCTATTCTGGACATTTCACATAAATGGGATCACATACTGTGTGGCCTTTTGTTACTAGCTTTCTTTCACTTCACAGAATGCTTTTAAGTTTCATCCAAGTCATAGTCATATATCAATACTACATTCCTTGTTATTATGAAACAATATTCCATTGTATGTATATATATATATTTTTTTTCATTTTTAACTTTTAAAAGTTGTAGTAGAAAACATATAACATTTACTATCTTAACTATTTTTAAGTGTAAGGTTCAGTGGAGTTGAGTATAATATATTCACATTGCTGTGTAACAGATCTCCGGACCTTTTCTATTTTGCAGAACTGAAACTCCACCTATGAAACAATTCCCCTTTTCCCCTCTCATAGTCCCTAATAACTACCGTCCTACGTTGTGTATATGAATTTGACTATTTTAGATGCCTCATAGCAGTAGAATCACACAGTATTTATCCTGTTGTGACTGGCTTAGTTCACTTAGCATAATGTCCTCAGTGTTTATCCATGGTGCAGCATGTGTCAGAATTTCATTCCTTTCAAAGCTGAATAACATTCCATTGTATATGCAAATCACATTTTTATTTATCCACTCATCTATCAAACATCACATTAAAAAATCCATTCATCACTTGCTGGGCATTTTTATTGTTTCCACTTTTGGGTTATTATGAACACTGCTATGAATATTCTTGTACAAGGTTTTTTTTTTAATTTAAAATTTTAACACCAAAAGCATTTCGTATTGAGATATAGCTGATTAAAGGTGGTTTCAGGTGAACAGCAAAGGGACTCAGCCATACATACACATATATCTATTTTTCCCCAAACCCGTCTCCCATCTAAGCTGGCATATAACATTGAGCAGAGTTCCATGTGCTACACAGTATGTCTTTGCTGGGTATCCATTTTATATTCTGTACAAGTTTTTATGTGGCCATATATTTTCAGTTGTCTTAGATATATTCCTAAAGGTGGAATTGCTGAGTCATAGATAATGTTAACGTTTTCGAAGAATTGCCAAACTGTTTCTCAAAACAACTGCTCTATTTTACATTTCCACTAGCAGGATAACTATTCTAATTTCTCTACAGCCTTGTCAACCCTTGTTATTGTCTGTCTTTTTGGTTACAGCCATCCCAGTGGATATGAAGTAACATCTCACTGTGGTTTGGTTTACTTTTCCCTAATGATAAATGATGTCATGCTTATTCTTTAAATGGAAGAGGGAAAGGGATGTGCCCCAGAAAAATGTTCTAGTAGCTTGATTCTCAATTACTGTGAGGAGATGGAGGAACACAGTGAGTGAGGGTCAACAGGATTGCTCAGGGAAAAATCTAATATCAATACTATAGATAATAACATTACTAAAATAATAAGAACTCATAGTACCAGGCACTTTTGTAAGTGCTTTTCCATATTATCTCATTCAACAACATTTGAGGCACTCACACTTCATTTCTATAGGGATAACTCATCTTTTAGAAGCATTCTTAAGGGATTCATTCCTTCAAGAGAGGTCATACTTATGAACCCTGCTTGTTCTGACATCGAAACTTTTATTTCCATTACCTTTTTTTTCTATGTGTCATGTCCTCTGTCAGCTATACTCAGAAAGGGCTGGGACTCCTCTTCCTTTTCTAGTTGACAGCCAGCTCCACCTAGAGTCTCACCTTTTGTGTTTACTCCTGGTCTGGGAGTAAACTTTCTGCCACACAGGGACTAAGAACTGAGTATACTTTGTGCTGATTGACTCAGGCTAAGAGCCTGAGTCACTGAGGGTGAGGCCTGATCTCCATTTTCTCCCTTCTTCTTTCAGTCAAACTTATTCAGTCAGCAGCCTTGGACCATACCAAGTCCATCCCCTCTGGTCCACTGCCTCATTGTGAAAGGTCAAAAGGACAGCTCTGAAATGCATCACAGATTGCCAGTGAGAAGGCCTGAAGTGACTGTGGTGGACTAGTTTGAGCTATTCTGCTTCATGAAACACAGTAAAGTGTTAGGGCTGAAAACCAGTGGACTAAATTCAGTAATTCCAGATGTTACTGATAACATCCAAGTCTTTGATCACTAATAATATTGCTGATCCTTCAATATTTGGGTCAGTTTTGTTCTACTAGCCGATTAATTATATCTTAGTCATATCTCTCAAAGTTTTCCCACAGGTTCAGTGTAAGTTTATTAGCTTTCACCTAGTTTTGCCAGCCCACAATCAACAGAAAGACTGCTTATCTGCCTGGAGAACATTTACTGAGTCTGGGCACAGGCACGTTTTATGGACAATTGAAGGAAAAACGAAAGAAGCTTTGAAGTTCCAAGCATAGATTTTAAAAATATGATTGTTAGACATAAAATTCAAGTATAAAAAAGGGATTTGTGCATGACTATTCAAACAGAAGCTTAATTCATTGTAATACACCACATAATTACACCAAGTCACCAGAGAAACAATATGAACAATCAAGTCTGCTTTAATGCTCAAACAGAAATTAAATGAAAGGTTCAGACAATAGTAATATCATATGATCATCTCAGTTATCATTGCTGGGTACTCTCAGACCATGTACACCTCGTTAAGGCTTTTAGCTTTTAAATACCAGTTTGACTGGTTGCACATTCCACACAATGTAGACACTCTTTAGAGGATAAAGGTAATAAGGAAGTGACATTCTGCCTCTCCCACAGTGTGTACAGAGTAGTATAACATGTTTGAGATTTGCTGTAGGTTAAAAATCAGAAGAAGACTACCCCAAGGAATAGATTAAATCACATCCACTAATGTCAGACTATATAACAGGCAGGGTCAAAGGGGAAAACAGTAAAAATATCTTGGAGGTATTAAGAAACAAGAAAAGAGATCTTACACCACAATTATCTCCTTAAAGTACTGTTACAAATTATTTTCTGCACATTTTCTGATTGAAAATTCTATAAACAGCTTTGAGACATGATGGATTTGTATGCTTTTGGGAATTGCATATAAATTGCTAATATTCTTTTCTTGATCCTCTTTGGGATTTGTGAACACGTTTCTGTTCAGTGCTTTGGAGGAATGAGTATTGAAATATCAATGCACGGATAAGTATACGTGTATATGTTTTGTATGATTAGCCAGAAGTATCTGTAACTGTTCTATGAATTTTACAAAGATACTCAGATTTTTACTTGAAAAATAAAAACATATTTAGGCAGAGTCACTACCAATGACCATTCAAAAATGATTTTTCAGAGTACACAACAGAACACAGTGTTGACACTGATGGTTATCAACAATGTTGAGGAGAGATTCATTCTTTGTAGGTTTCACATTTCTTTCTGTTTTGTATCATTTCCTGTACCTGAGGAGAATGAAAAAAATTTTTTTTCCACTTGCAGTTTTGATCTACTTGGTACTATCATATCTTCTAGGGTTAAAATATATAGAAAATAAAAATATAGACGTTCTTATACTGACTTGGTACAAATAATTTAGATTTTTATAATTCAAGAATACATGTTGAAATATCTAGGAGAACCATTAAAAGTATAGTATTAAGAAGATTACTAGGGCAGTGACCTTTTTCTGTATGATACTGTAAATACATAGCATATATATTAGTCAAAACCTATAATGTATAACACAAAGAGTGAAAGTCACTGAGTTGTGTCTAACTGCAACCCCATGGGCTATACAGTCCATGGAATTCTCCAGGCCCAAATACTGGAGTGGGTAGCTGTTCCCTTCTCCAAGGGATCTTCCCAACCCAGGGATCAAACCCAGATCTCCCACATTGCAGGCAGATTCTTTACTGCCTGAGCCACCAGGGAAGCCCAAGAATACTGGAGTGGGTAGCCTATCCCTTCTCCAGCAGATCTTCCCGACCCAGGAATCGAATGGGGGTCTCCTGCATTGCAGGCAGATACTTTACCAGCTGAGCTACCAGGGAAGCCCATACACAAAGAAACTTTATGCAAATCATGAACTTTAGTTAATAATAATACCTCAAACTGGCTGACCAATTGTAACAAATGTACCACAATAATGCAGAATGTTAATAATAGAAGAAATGAGGGGAGCAGAAGGGAGTAAGTGGGAACTCACTGTACTTTCTGCTTAATTTTTCTGTAAACCTTGAACTATTCTAAAAAAATAAAGCATATTAATTTTAAAAAATCACCTCAATGTAAAACCAAAAAACAAATTGAGTAGAACTTCTAAATAGAAAAATGGAACAATAAAAGAAGACAAAAAGTAGAGGAAAATAAACAAAACAGGTGGGACAAATAGCACAGATTCAAAGCCAAATATATCTTTAACAACATCAAATATAAAAGGACTATTCTAATTAAAAGCTTGCCAGATTTGAATAATTATAAAAATTATAATATATGCAGTTAATATTTATAAGAAAGATGTCTAAAACATAAGGACAGAGTAGTTAAAAGTCATTAGGATGGAAAATATATATCATTTAAACACTGAGTAAAATAAATCTGGTGTAGCTATAACAATATTTGAAAGAGTAGCTAGAGTTCATGTTATACTTCTTTTTTTTTTTAATTTATTTATTTTAGTTAGAGGCTAATTACTTTACAATATTGTAGTGGTTTTTGCCATACATTGATATGGATCAGCCATGGGTTTACATGTGTTCCCCATCCTGAATCCCCCTCCCACTTCCCTCCCCATCCCATCCCTCTGGGTCATCTCAGTGCACCAGCCCTGAGCACTTGTCTCATGCATTGAACCTGGACTGGCGATCTGTTTCACATATGATAATACACATGTTTCAGTGCTATTCTCTCAGATCATCCCACCCTCACCTTTTCCGACAGAGTCCAAAAGACTGTTCTATACATCTGTGTCTCTTTTTCTGTCTCGCATATAGGATTATTGTTACCATCTTTCTAAATTCCATATATATGCGTTAGTATACTGTATTGGTATTTTTCTTTCTGGCTTACTTCACTCTGTATAATGGGCTCCAGTTTCATCCACCTCATTAGAACTGATTCAAATGTATTCTTTTTAATGGCTGAGTAATATTCTGTTGTGCATATGTACCACAGCTTTCTTATCCATTCGTCTGCTGATGAACATCTAGGTTGCTTCCATGTCCTGGCTATTATAAACAGTGCTGCAATGAACACTGGGGTACACGTGTCTCTTTCAATTCTGGTTTCCTCAGTGTGTATGCTCAAGAGTGGGATTTCTGGGTCATATGGCAGTTCTATTTCCAGTTGTTTAAGGGATCTCCACATTGTTCTCCATAGTGGCTGTACTAGTTTGCATTCCCACCAACAGTGTAAGAGGGTTCCCTTTTCTCCACACTCTCTCCAGCATTTATTTCTTGTAGACTTTTGGATAGCAGCCATTCTGAGTGGCTTGAAATGGTACCTCATCGTGGTTTTGATTTGCATTTCTTTAATAATGAGTGATGTTGAGCATCTTTTTATGTGTTTGTTAGCCATCTGTATGTCTTCTTTGGAGAAGTGTCTGTTTATTTCTTTGGCCCACTTTTTGATTGGGTTGTTTATTTTTCTGGAATTGAGCTGCAGGAGCTGCTTGTATATTTTTGAGATTAAGTCTTTGTCCGTTGCTTCATTTGCTATTATTTTCTCCCATTCTGTAGGCTGTCTTTTCACCTTGCATATAGTTTCCTTTGTTGTGCAAAAGCTTTTAAGTTTAATTAGGTCCCATTTGTTTATTTTTGCTTTTATTTTCAATATTCTGGGAGGTGGGTCATAGAGGATCCTGCTGTGATTTATGTCGGAGAGTGTTTTGCCTATGTTTTCCTCTAGGAGTTTTATAGTTTCTGGTCTTAGGTTTAGATCTTTAATCCATTTTGAGTTTATTTTTGTGTATGGTGTTAGAAACTGTTCTAGTTTCATTCTTTTACAAGTGGTTGACCAGTTTTCCCAGCACCACTTGTTAAAGAGATTGTCTTTTCTCCATTGTATATTCTTGCCTCCTTTGTCGAAGATAAGGTGTCCATATGTGCGTGGGTTTATCTCTGGGCTTTCTATTTTGTTCCATTGATCTATATTTCTATCTTTGTGCCAGTACCATACTGTCTTGATGACTGTGGCTTTGTAGTAGAGCCTGAAGTCAGGCAGGTTGATTCCTCCAGTTCCATTCTTCTTTCTCAAGATTGCTTTGGCTATTTGAGGTTTTTTGTATTTCCATACAAATTGTGAAATTATTTGTTCTAGTTCTCTGAAAAATACCGTTGGTAGCTTGATAGGGATTGCATTGAATCTATAGATTGCTTTGGGTAGTATGCTCATTTTCTCGATATTGATCCTTCCAATCCATGAACACAGTATATTTCTCCATCTATTTATGTCCTCTTTGATTTCTTTCATCAGTGTTTTATAGTTTTCTATATATAGGTCTTTTTTTTTAATTAGTTTATTTATCTTTTTTTTTTTAACTTTACAATATTGTATTTGTTTTGCCATACATTGACATGAATCCACCATGGGTGTACATGTTTTCCCCTTCCAGAACCCCCCTCCCAGCTCCCTCCCTATTATATATAGGTCTTTTGTTTCTTTAGGTAGATACATTCCTAAGTATTTTATTCTTTTCGTTGCAATGGTGAATGGTATTGTTTCCTTAATTTCTCTTTCTGTTTTCTCATTGTTAGTATATAGGAATGTAAGGGATTTCTGTGTATTGATTTTATACCCTGCAACTTCACTATATTCATTGATTAGCTCTAGTAATTTTCTGGTGGTGTCTTTAGGGTTTTCTATGTAGAGGATCATGTCATCTGCAAACAGTGAGAGTTTTACTTGTTCTTTTCCTATCTGGATTCCTTTTATTTCTTTTTCTGCTCTGATTGCTGTGGCCAAAACTTCCAAAACTATGTTGAAGAGTAGTGGTGAGAGTGGGCAGTCTTGCCTTGTTCCTGACTTTAGGGGAAATGCTTTCAATTTTTCACCATTGAGGATAATGTTTGCTGTGGGTTTGTCATATATAGCTTTAATTATGTTGAGGTATGTTCCTTCTATTCCTGCTTTCTGGAGAGTTTTTATCATAAATGGATGTTGAATTTTGTCAAAGGCTTTTTCTGCATCTATTGAGATAATCATATGGTTTTTATCTTTCAATTTGTTAATGTGGTGTATTACATTGATTGATTTGCGGTTGTTAAAGAATCCTCGCATTCCTGGGATAAAGCCCACTTGGTCATGATGTATGATCTTTTTAATATGTTGTTGGATTCTATTTGCTAGAATTTGTTAAGGATTTTTGCATCTATGTTCATCAGTGATATTGGCCTGTACATGTTATACTTCTTAATGATAAAAATTCAATTTACCAGAAAAATATAAGAACCTAAATTTATAAGCACCTAATAACATAGCCTCAATTACATATATACACCATAAATTGACAATAATATTGGAAAGCTTGAATAACATGTTTAACAAACCTGATCCAGTGGATATATTTAGACACTTCTCAATAACTGAAGAATAAATATTGTTTCAATCCTAATTAATTCATTCACAGCAATTAACTATATGCTGCATCATAAAGCAAGTAAATACATTTCAAAGATTTGAAATCTGTTCTATGAGTAAAGTGCAATCGACTTTGAAATCAATAACCAAAGGGCAACAAGAAACCAATATTTAGGTATTTATATAAATAATCTACTGTCCAAAAATCCATATGTTGCAGAATAAATCATAAAGAAAATTAGAAACTATTTTGAACTAAATAAAGTAAAAATACCACACACTTAAATCTATGTGATAAAACCGTAAGAGCATATATATTAGATCATATATAGTTTAATATATGAAGATCTGCTTCTTAATGCAAGAATAAACACTAAAAAAATGAATTCTTGAAATAACACCTGTGTAATGTAGACAAAATACAAACCTCCCTCCAAAAGAAAAAACCTACAAACTGAAACAAAGCAAAAAGTCATACAACTACATGAAGGTTCTGGACACTAAGCAAATACAGGTAGTTTTTGAAGAGGAGTCTAAACTTAGAACAAGTGATCAACATGGAATGAATTCCTCAGTTTTCATAATTTTGACCCAGTGACAGTCATGACCCACAGACATAGCTGTGGCTGCACCAGAATATCTCAAACTCTGATAGAAAACCCATTGCTTTTCTGGAGGGAAAAATCACAGAAAGTGGCCTGGTCAAATGTCAGATGCTGAAGAGTGAGGGGGAATCCTCGAAGAGGGTAGGTCTGTGTATGAACTCTGCACATGCCTTAGGTTGACTTCTGAATCATGCATTCATAGGCCAGATTCAAACTAGTAGTAGCAAAAAGAAGTGACCACGGAAGGCAAGAGAGAGTGCTCACAGTTCAAATCTAACCATGTTAACAGCCAGTTAAACAATAACAAGCACATCATCACTTGTCAGAAGAATATGACAGAACACAGTCTACACAGCACAATATTTATCATGTTCAAGATACAATCGAAATTATCCTAGTTACAGAAAACCTAGAAAATGCAATTCATCTTAAATGGAAAAGACAACTTTACTTCTTCCATTCTGATTTGGAAGGCTTTTACTTTTTTTTTATTTAAAGTAGTTATTTATGCCTAATTGCTCTGGCTAGGACTTCCAGTGCAAGGAGCACATGGAGAGTAAATATACTATTCTCTATTTTTGCATATGTTTGAAATGTTCAATAGTTGAAGAAAATTTACAGATAAACAGCATAAAAAGAACATCCAGAACATATTCTGTTCCTTGAAGGAGAAGAAAGGGGAGAAGGGGGGAGGGATAGAGACAATATTTGAAAAAATGCTGGCTGCAAAAAATTTCAACATAGATGAAAAGCATTAAAACCCAAAGGTCTGGAACTCCTATTTCCTCTAAGACCAGATTTCTCTCTATTTAAAACAACTAAAAAAAATGAACAACATATAAGAAGCAATGGTTTTCAAGATATTAGGCAACAAAGGACAGTGCTCTGTGAAAGTCAGTAAAGAAATGAAGTGAGCCTTATGAGTGCTCTAGCCTATTGTCTTCAGAAAGTTTCCTGGCCTCACAGCCAGGAAAGTGAACCCAAGAAGACCTCAGCAGATCCCTAAGTTGAGCAGATGGCGCTGAGATCCTGAGGAAAGCATGGTAGCTATAGTTCACAGGACAGAGTGCCAGGGAGGAGAGAATTGCACAGAAAGAACTCTGGAATCTACAGAAGTTCCCCTTGAAATAATCCCCTGTGTGTGGATCAGTACAATTGTGTGTGAGGAAACTACCTGAGGCCATGGAAAGAACCAAGCCAAGGATATTGCCTATTATCACCAAGCTGGAAAACCTAGCGTGATTCATGGGGCACTGGGTAGAGTACTCAGAAGCGTCTTGCCTCAGGAGTAGGGAATACTTAGTCCAAGATGAACATTGTTCTGCCTCACTCAAAAAAATATCTTGAAAGCAAAGCTGGAAAGGATCAGGTTGTTTCCAATTAAATCAGCTGGGTCCCAAAATAAAGTCCAACAATATTTACATGAATGCCAAAAAAAAAAGAAATTCAGTACCTACTAAGGTAGCATTCATAATATATTGCACCAATCAAAAATTACCAGGCATGAAAGTCAAAGTGTGAAAGTGTTAGTCGCTCAGTCGTGTCCGACTCTTTGTGACCCCATGGACTATAGCCTACCAGGCTTCTCTGTCCATGGCATTTTCCAGGCAAGAATACTGGAGTGGGTTGCCGTTCCCTTCTCCAGGGGATCTTTCCGACCCAGGGATCAAACCTGGGTCTCCTGCATTGCAGGCAGATTTTTTACCATCTGAGCCTCCAGGACACCTACCTATCACAATGTTATATGTCAATTATATCTCAATAAAAAAAATTACCAGGTATAAAAACAAGCAGCAAAAACAATTATTATAACTGTACTATGTTAAAAAAAAAAAGTTAAGATACTGACATTACAGAAAAGATAAAAACTAAATTGGGAATGAAAAGTGTACTGTAGATACTGCACAACAAAGGATCAGTACCCTTGAAGACAGCAATAGAAAATTGATGTATGGAAAGGGAGAAAAGAGTTAAAAAACATTAACAGAGAATTAGGAAATTGTGAGACAACTTCAACTGCCCCCATATATATGTAATTGGAGCTCCCAGAGGAGAGGGATGGGATAGAAAAGTGTTTGAAGAAACAGTGGCTGCCAAATTTCCAAATATGCTGAAAACCATAAGCCCATAAGTTCTAAGTTCAAAGCACCACAGCATAAGAAACATGAAGAAAACACAACAATGCCACTTAAAGTGGGAGTATAAACTTGTCTGAGTACTTTGGAAAACTTTTGGTCAGCCATCTATGTTAAAACTGAACTTATGTCAATAACCTATGACTTAGCAATTACACTTCTAGGTCTGAACCCAATATATATTTGTGCACATGAACGCCAAGAGACAAGTACATGAATGTTCACTGCAGCATTACTCAAAACAAACAAACAAAAAATGGGCACAATCAAACGTCTAACTCAGAATAGAGAATACAAAAATGAAAAGGAATGAATAATATGCACAAGATGAGAGAATCCCAGAAATATCAGTTCAATTTAGTTCAGTCACTCAGTCATGTCTGACTCTTTGCGACCCCATGGACTATGCCAGGCCTCCCTGTCCATCACTAGCTCCCGGAGTTTACTCAAACTCATGTCCATTGAGTCGGTGATGTCATCCAACCATCTCATCCTCTGTCGTCCCTTTCTCCTCCCACCTTAAATCTTTCCCAGCATCAGGGTCTTTTCAAATGAGTCTGCTCTTTGCATCAGGTGTCCAAAGTATTGGAGTTTCAGCTTCAGCATCAGTCCTTCCAACAAATATTCAGGACTGATTTCCTTTAGGATGGAGTGGTTGGATCTCCTTGCAGTCCAAGGGACTCTCAAGAGTCTTCTCCAACATCACAGTTCAAAAGCATCAATTCTTTGGCACTCAGATTTCTTTATAGCCCAACTCTCACATCCACATGTGACTACTGGAAAAGCCGTAGCTTTGACTAGATGGACCTTTGTTGGGAAAGTAATGTCTCCGCCTTTTAATATGCTCTCTAGGTTGGTCATACTTTTCTTCTAAGGAACAAGCGTCTTTTAATTTCATGGCTGCAGGCACCAGCTGCAGTGATTTTGGAGCCCCCCAAAATAAAGTGTGTCACTGTTTCCACTGTTTCCCCATCTGTTTCCCATGAAGTGATGGGACTGGATGCCATGATCTTTGTTTTCTGAATGTTGAGTTTTAAGCCAACTTTTTCACTCTCCTCTTTCACTTTCATCAAGAGGCTCTTTAGTTCTTCGCTTTCTCCATAAGTGTGGTGTCATCTGCATAACTGAGGTTATTGATATTTCTCCTGGCAATCTTGATTCCAGCTTGTGCTTCATTCAGCTCAGAGTTTCTCATGATGTACTCTGCATATAAGTTAAATAAGCAGATAATATACAGCCTCGATGTGCTCCTTTCCCGATTTGGAACCAGTCTGTTGTTCCATGTCCAGTTCTAACTGTTGCTTCCTGATCTGCATACAGATTTCTCAAGAGGCAGGTCAGGTGGTCTGGTATTCCCATCTCTTTAAGAATTTTCCACAGTTTATTGAAATCCACTAAGTCAAAGGCTTTGACATAGTTAATAAAGCAGAAGTAGATGTTTTTCTGGAACTCTCTTGCTTTTTCGATGATCCACCGGATGTTGGCAATTTTATCTCTGGTTCCTCTGCCTTTTCTAAATCCAACTTTAACATCTAGAAGTTCACGATTCATGTACTGTTGAAGCCTGGCTTGGAGAATTTTGAGCATTACTTTGCTAGTGTGTGAGATGAGTGCAACTGTGTGGTAGTTTGAGCATTCTTTGACATCGTCTTTCTTAGCAATTGGAATGAAAACTGACCTTTTCCAGTCCTGTGGCTACTGCTGAGTTTTCCAAATTTGCTTGCATATTGGATGCAGCACTTTGACAGCATCATCTTTTAGGATTTGAAATAGCTCAACTGGAATTCCATCACCTTCACTAGCTTTGTTTGTAGTGATGTTTCCTAAGGCCCACTTGACTTCACATTCCAGGATGTCTGGCTCTAGGTGAGTGATCACACCATCATGGTTATCTGGGTCGTGAAGATCTTTTTTGTACAGTTCTTCTGTATATTCTTGCCACCTCTTCTTAATGTCTTCTGCTTCTGTTAGGTCCATACCATTTCTGTCCTTTATTGAGCCCATCTTTGCATGAAAATTTCCCTTGGTATCCCCCATTTTCTTGAAGAGATCTCTAGTCTTTCCCATTCTATTGTTTTCCTCTCTTTGCACTGATCACTGAGGAAGGCTTTCTTATATCTCCTTGCTAGTCTTTGGAACTCTTCATTCAAATGGGTATATCTTTCCTTTTCTCCTTTGCCTTTAGGTTCTCTTCTTTTCATAGCTATTTGTAAGGCCTCCTCAGGCAGCCTTTTTGCCATTTTGCGTTTCTTTTTCTTGGGGATGGTCTTGATCACTGCCTCCTGTACAACGTCACAAACCTCCATCCATAGTTCCTCAGGCGCTCTATCAGATCTAATCCCTTGAATCTATTTGTCACTTCCACTGTATAATCATAAAGAATTTGATTTAGGTCATACCTGAATGGTCTAGTGGTTTTCCCTACTTTCTTTAAGTCTGAAATTGGCAATAAGGAGTTCATGATCTGAGCCACAGTCAGCTTCACAGTCACCTAAAAAGAAGCTAGCCCCCAAATAGTATGATTATCAGGTTCCATTTATATAAAATTCAAAAGAGTCAAGCTAATCTGGAAGTTAGAATAGTGGTTATTTTCTGGAAAAAAAAAGGATAGTGCTTGGAAAACAGTCACTATGTGGGATTCTGAGGAGATGAGAACTTTCAGTCCTCTTACCTGACTGGTGATTTCCTGGCTCTGCTCAAGTAGTGATAGTCAAGTTGTGCAGATTCGATCCCTGTAATTTTCTGTATGTATGCTTGAAAAGTTTTAAAAATGAAAATGTTTTCCCATATTACCAGGAGAAGAAAGAAAAATCATTCAACCATCTCAACAGATAAAGAAAAATAATTTGATAAAATTTAATAATTCATGGCAAAATCTCTCAGAAAACTATAAAGGGTACTGCCCTAATATTTGGAGAAGGCAATGGCACCCCACTCCAGTACTCTTGCCTGGAAAATCCTATGGATGGAGGAGCTTGGTAGGCTGTAGTCCATGGGGTCGCTAAGAGTCAGACACGACTGAGCGATTTCACTTTCACTTTTCACTTTTCACTTTCATGCATTGGAGAAGGAAATGGCAACCCACTCCAGTGTTCTCGCCTGGAGAATCCCAGGGATGGGGGAGCCTGGTGGGCTGCCGTCTATGTGGTCGCACAGAGTTGGACACGACTGAAGCGACTTAGCAGCAGCAGCAGCAGCAGCCCTAATATTATTAGTAGCATTTATAAAGCACAATAAACACCATAATTAACGGTTAAATAGGGATTTTTTTTTTTTAAGATTGAGTCAGGATTCCAACAGGAAACAACACTTTCAAAACGAAAAATTCAAAGAGGTTTATTCAAAAAAGTACTGTTTTTAAAGAAGTAAGCATTAGGTAGCGACAGGAGATAATGCAATAATCCAAAGCTAGGAAACACTGAACTTTGAGACTGAAAGTCAAGAGGAGGGAACATTACTGTAATTCAGCAGAAAAGAGCTGTATAAAGTAAGATGCCTAAAGAGGATCAGCGACTTCCAGAAAACTCAGGATAGACAGATCATGGAGAAAAGGACGGGGAATAGTCTGATCTCATTCTCTTTCCTCCTTCCCGTCTTTCTCCAGCGTTTCCTACTGGTTTCAGTTCAGTTCAGTTCAGTTGCTCAGTCATGTCTGACTCTTTGTGACCCCATGAATCGCAGCACGCCAGGCCTCCCTGTCCATAACCAACTCCCGGAGCTTGCTCAGACTCATGTCCATTGAGTCGGTGATGCCATCCAGCCATTTCATCCTCTGTTGTCCCCTTCTCCTCCCGCCCCTAATCCTTCCCAGCATCAGGGTCTCTTTTCCAGTGAGTCAACTCTTCACATGAGGTGGCCAAAGTAATGGAGTTTCAGCTTCAACATCAGTCCTTCCAATGAACACCCAGGACTGATCTCCTTTAGGATGGACTAGTTGGATCTTCTTGCATTCCAAGGGACTCTCAAGAGTCTTCTCCAACACCACAGTTCAAAAGCATCAATTCTTCAGCGTTCAGCTTTTTTCACAATCCAACTCTTGCATCCATACATGACTACTGGAAAAACCTTGACTAGGTGGACCTTTGTTGGCAAAGTAATGTCTCTGCTTTTAAATATGCTGTCTAGGTTGGTCATAACTTTCCTTCTAAGGAGTAAGCGTCTTTTAATTTCATGGCTGCAATCACCATCTGCAGTGATTTTGGAGCTCAAAAAAATAAAGTCTGACACTGTTTCCACTGTTTCCCCATCTATTTCCCATGAAGTGATGGGACCAGATGCCATGATCTTAGTTTTCTGAATGTTGAGCTTTAAGCCAACTTTTTCACTCTCCTCTCTCACTTTCATCAAGAGGCTTTTTAGTTCTTCACTTTCTCCCATAAGGGTGGTGTCCTACTGGCTTAATCCACTGTAAATCAAAAGAAATGAGAGCCTATTGATCTAGTCCATGCTGATTAGCTTCTCTGCAGGGTAAAGAAGAGATGAAGGTAGATCTGAGGGGTTATAAGACATGCAATAAGACAGACAGAAAGAAAAGGTTAGGGATTGGAAAGGTTAAATATGATATGTTGTACATGCTGGAATACCCAAATTATCTACAAGTGCTTGATTAGAAATATTGAGTTTAACAAGGTTGCTGCAAATAAGGTCAACAAAAAGTAGTACACATCTATATGTTAGAAATTAGAACCTGACGTTTTAAAGGTTTCTATTTATAATAGAATCAAAATTATAAAATACCTATGAATAAATCCATCAAAAGATATGTAAAATCTTTAAGCAAATAATAACGATACTGGAAGAAATTAAAGACCTAGATAAATGGAGAGGATAAAGCTTATTGTTTCAAGCTGGTGTTCAATACTTCTCCCCAAATTGATCAACAGAGCCAAAGCAATCTCCCCACAAAATCCCATCAGTGTGTGCTAGTGTGTGTGTGTGTAACTTGACAAATAATTCTATATGCTGAAAAGGAAATGCACACACCTAAGAACAACCAAGATATTTTAAAAGAAGAATAAGATGTGAGAACCTGCTCTGGTAGATATTAAGACTTATTATGGGGCATTCTAACTAAGAGATTCTTGTAGTGGAGCAAGGATCAACAAATATACTACAGGAGTCAAATAAAAAAACAGTGTGGAAAGTACTGTCTTTTCCTATACGGTGCTTGGTCAATTGGATGTCTGCTTGAAAGAAAATAAAGCTTGACCTCACCTCACATCCAACACAAAATCAATTCCAAACTGATTCGATATAAATGTAAAAAGCAAGACAAAACAAAACCCATAAATAACTTCTACAAGATAGTACAGGGACTAAGGTGAGGAGCTTGGGCTAAGGAGACACTTCTAATGTAGGACACCAGAAGTAATAAAATAAATTTGAATATATAAAATTTAAAAATTCCTGTTCATCAAAAGATATCTTTAAGAGATAAAATACGAAGGCAAAGAGTAGGAGAAGATACATGTAACAAACACATCAACAAAGAGTTCATAACCAGAATATATAGAAAACTGTTACAAATGATTTAAAAAGAAAATATAATAGAAAAGAAATTTTTCCAAATGGCCAATAAACAAATGAAAAAGTATGCAACTGCTTTAGGACTCAGGAGAAATAAGTTGAACCTGCAATGATTTATTACTGTTCATCCATTAAAAAGGCTAATGCTGAAAAGACTGGTAATGCTGTTGGGTGTAAGTGGTAAGGATGTAAGACAACCAAAACTCTAATACACACTGCTAGTGGGAGTGTAAACTGGTGAAATTTCCTTGGAAGATCATTTGATGTAATCTACTAGAGCTGAGCTACACATACCTTAGAATCCAGCATTCTCTCTTGTGGATATGTACCCAAGAGAAATGTGTATTTACGTGTACCAAGAGACACGCACATGAAAGTTCCTAGGGAAAAGTTTTGTAATAGGTTATCCTGAAGGTCCATATCTATCACAGAATGAATAAGTTGTGGCATTTCAAGTGATGAATACTATATAGCAATGAAAATAAATGATCTACAGCCACACACAATAGCATGGATTAATTTCACAGATGTAGTTTTGAGTAAAAGAATGAACAAATGAATATCTACTACATGGTTCCCTTTATATAAAGTTTAAAAGGTTGACAAATCTACACAGATACAGAGAACAAACTAGGGGTTACCAGTGTGGGGGCAGGGGGCAAATAATTGGGTGTAAGACAGGCTCAAGCATGTATTGCACAACATGGGGAATATAGACAATATTTTTTAATAACTGTAAATGGAAAGTAAGCTTTAAAAATTGCATAGAAATGTAAAACTAAAAATATTTTTAAGTCTAAAAAATAAAGCAGTTTGGTTCTAGAAGTCATGTTCTTAACCACTAAATAAGATAAAGTAAAAATTTCAAAAATCTGACAAGTCTAAACAAGAGTGTTTTATGATTCATGTTTCAGGGCAAAATTAAGAAGAAAAGTGAGAATGTCATTACCTTAAAAGTCAGAATAATAGTCCCTTTGTGGGAAGTGATAACCTTGAGGAAACCGAAGGGGATTTCTCAGATGCTGACAATGTTTAGTTTTGTTTTTTTTTTTTAACCTGAGTGGCAGTTACAGATATGCTCACTTCATGATCATTGACTGAGTTGCACATGTTTTGTACACTTGTATGTGTGCTATATTTTATAATAAAACAATAACAAGGTTGTTCTTTTTCTCCTATTCCATACCTGGCACAGCATAAAATTCAGGGGATCCTCTGGCTTTTCATAGACTAAGTTTTCAGTGATCTGCTGAGAGAGAGAAAGATATTACATTATGGTTCTGAACTTATGTGGTCAGGTTATACCTGAAGTAATATGTTGCATTAACCTAACAAGTACCACAGCATTTAAAAAAAATTCATATATCTCTACACAGTGACAAATTACTTCCTTACTACTGATAAGTTTAGGTAAATTAAGGTAAAATGTGGATGAATAAAGATTTAGTAATAAATAGCAGTGGATATTTTTCTAGTTTTAAGATCAAAGAGGTAGTGAGAAGGTTTTGGAGGAAGTTTTTATTTTGAGAATTGTGATTTTGCTAGACTGAGAATTCAATAAATAATTTACTTCAAAGAACAGTCAATGAAATCTTTTTGAATAAAAATTTTAAAACACTATGATTTTTACATAGAAACTACTAAGGCATTTGATTCTAAAAGGTTAAAATGATGTTCTGTGTTTGTAATAATAAATTAGAAAGCATATCACAGACTTCAGAGACTCACTTTCATACATTTTATTACTGTTGAATAACAAAAATTATTAATTAATAAAGTAAACATAATTCTCATTTGCAGGGAATAACAATAGGGCAAATTTCTGGTATAAAGCATTCTGATCTGTTTAATGCATGCATGCTCATTAATCATTTTACAAATACTTCTACTGAACACATTTATAACTAGTTTTTCTTGTAACAATGTTCAATGCATAAACACTGTTTTTTCTTGACAGATGAAGAAAATTGCTTACAGAATGATTAAAATTCTACCTTCTAGGGCTTCTGTCCTTCAGTTTAACAATTAGTAGTTCTTTGTTAAAGCCAGAAAGCCCAGCAGTTAGCATTATCCCACAAAAGGATATTTTAAAGAAAGAAGGGGCATAGAATAACATTAATAAAGTAAATATCACTTATCCCTGTTATATGAAGACACTGAGATTCACAGAAATTAGGTAATTTCCTCCAAATTACAAAGATGAGAAGGAGCAAATTTAGCTTGGAGACTTAGGCTAATAGATTATACAATTTGTGCACTTTCCTCTACACCCTACTTCTTTAATCTTAAATTGTTCCAGCTTAAATGTGTTCATTTGAGGTGGACCATTCTCACTTGGGCTTTCCTGGTGGCTCAAACGGTAAAGAATCCACTTGCAGTGTGAGAGACCTGGAGGAGGGCAAGGCAACCCACTCCAGTATTATTGCCTGGAGAATCCCCATGGACAGAGAAGCCTGGCAGGCTACAGTCCATGGGGTTGCAAAGAGTTGGACACGACTGAGCGACTAAGCATGCATTCTTACTTACAACTTTACAACGAAACCATAAAAAGTTACTTCATGTATGTATGTTATTATATATGTGTATATGCTTTGCTGGGTAATAATATTAACATTAAAATACACATGCAAGGAAAACAGAAACAAAAGCAATCCACAAAACAACAAAACTTTTAAATGTGATAATATATAATTCTATATTGGTCAAGGAATGTTATACTTTAAGAAGTTTCTAGCTCCATATCATGAGGTCAGTAAGATTTGTAATTTCAAGAATTAAAAGCAATTTTTTGACAATTGATATAATTTTAATCATAATAGTATATCAGTGGATTATTTATTGACTCTAAGTAATTCTAGATCTTCATTCAGATAGTTGTCATTAGGCATCAACAGATAGGTAAAAGGAGAACTATAGCTTCATTTAATTTTTTAAAATTTATTTATTTTAACTGGAGGCTAATTACTTTACAATATTGTGGTGGTTTTTGCCATACATTGACATGAATCAGCCATGGATGTACATGTGTCTCCTGGATCTGAACCCCGCCCCCCCACCTCCCTCCCCATCCCATTCCTCTGGGTTGTCCCAGTGCACTGGCTTTGAGTGCCCTGTTTCATATCGATGAAACAGTTCAAATAGGTGAACTTGGTCATCTGTTTCACATATGGTGATATACATGTTTCAATGCTATTCTCTCAAATCATCCTACCCTCGCCTTCTCCCACAGAATCCAAAAGTCTGTTCTTTACATCTGTGTCTCTTTTGCTGTCTTGTATATAGTGTTGTTGTTACCAGCTTTCTAAATTCCATATATATGTGTTAATATACTGTATTGGTGTTTTTCTTTCTGACTTACTTCACTTTGTATAATAGGCTCCAGTTTCATCCACCTCATTAGAACTGATTCAAATGCATTTTTTTTAATAGCTGAGTAATATTCCATCGTGTATATGTACCACAGCTTTCTTATCCATTTGTCTGCCAGTGGGCACCTAGGTTGTTTCCATGTCCTAGCTGTTGTAAAGGAGAAGGCAATGGCACCCCACTCCAGTACTCTTGCCTGGAAAATCCCATGGATGGTGGAGTCTGGTGGGCTGCAGTCCCGTGGGGTCGCTAAGAGTCGGACACGACTGAGCAACTTCACTTTCACTTTTCACTTTCATGCATTGGAGACAGAAATGGCAACCCACTCCAGTGTTCTTGCTTGGAGAATCCCAGGGACGGGGGAGCCTGGTGGGCTGCCGTCTATGGGGTTGCACAGAGTCGGACATGTCTGAAGCGACTTAGCAGCAGCAGCAGCAGCTGTTGTAAACAGTGCTGCAATGTACACGTGTGTTTTTCAATTCTGGTTTCCTCTGTGTATGCTCAGCAGTGAGATTACTGGGTCATATGGCAGTTCTATTTCCAGTTTTTTAAGGAATCTCCACACTGTTCTCCATAGTGGCTGTACTAGTTTGCATTCCCACCAACAGTGTAAGAGGGTTCCCTTTTCTCCACACCCTGTCCAGCATTTATTGTTTGTAGACTTTTTGATGGCAGCCATTCTGACTGGCGTGAGATGGTACCTCACTGTGGTTTTGATTTGCATTTCTCTGATAATGAGTGATGTTGAGCATCTTTTCATGTGTTTGTTAGCCATCTGTATGCCTTCTTTGGAGAAATGTCTGTTTAGTTCTTTGGCCCATATTTTGATTGGGTCATTTATTTTTCTGGTATTGAGCTGCAGGAGCTGCTTGTATATATTTGAGATTATTTCCTGGTCAGTTGTAAAAAGAACTTCTAATTACTTCATTTTTCTTCTAAATAATGTGGTTTCTTGGGACTTTCCTGGTGGCCTAGTGGTTAAGACTTCGTCTTCTAACACAGAGGGGTATGAGTTGGATCCCTGGTGAGGGAGCGAAGATCCCAAATGCCTTGTGGCCAAAAAACCAAAAAAAAAGTAAAAAGAAGCAATATTGTAACAAATTCAATAAAGAATTAAAAAATGCTCCGCATTAAAAAAAATGTGGTTTCTTAGATGGTCCAAGTTGGTCATCTTTTGACAGCATTATATTCCTGCCTGGGAAATCTTTTTCTCTCCTTTTTAATTGTCAATATTTTGTCCCTCCTTCCTCAGTCTGGCTCAAACTTTAACTCTTGACCAATTTTATTCCCCCAGCAACCAACCTAACAAATCTCTAATTCCTCTGAAGGGCTTCATATTATGGTAAGAATCATTCATTTGGTGTTTATCATTTACTACCTTAGATTAATAATCTTAATGCATTTACTGACTGACACTGAGATTATATCCTTTTAATAGCGAACACTTTTTCTTGTACCTTTTAAGAACCAGGTCAGTGTTTGTCTTTTATATTATAATTACTTTAAAACTCACATTTTAAAAAGAGATTGAGAGGTTTACCTGGAATATTTGTAGAATGTGGTGTTTCTCCATGTATCGTAGTGAAAGTTGATAAGGATCTTCATATACTATAGGAGGGAATCGCCTCTTATAAGGTTGACTGTATGCGTCAGAAATCCTTCTTTCCTGGTATTCTGAAAAAGCATCCTAAAATGGAAATATCCCCCAAGAGAGTCTTTAATGAATAGAAAATTCCCAGGAAGTTTTGTTGCTACTGTTCATGTTATCAGTGGAATTTGGTACTGATGGGATCTGAACTCTAGAAACTAAAGACCTTATGAGAGACCTGGCTGATCCTCCAGGCAATGTAATATACCTCAGCTCTTGAGAGGTGCCTTAGACATCGCCGATCTACTTTTCCCCTCACAGATATATCCAACGGACTCCAGTTTCCTTTCCTTTGGCAGAAGCTCAGAGCGGGGAAATGAGTTAGTTTCCCAGGGTTAGCAGCAGAACCAGGACTTGAAACTCAGGACTCCTGCATCCTGGTTCATTGATCCTTCCTGAATGGCCTACTTAGGGTAGCTGAGAAGGCAACCCGTTTCGTTACCTCCCACCCTACTCCTGCCTTCCTGAATCCTAGCATGTGCCCTCTGCCTGCATTCTCCCAGAACCCTGGCTTGATCTCCAACCTCCCAGTTGGGTATCAAATGTCCCTTTAACCTACAGTCTTGACTTCCATGGGTTGAGGTTTTTCTCGACTGATGATATAGTCCAGTTTAGATGAAATGGAGGGAAACCTTTCAGAGTAGGCTTGTTGTTTTGCTTGTGAAGTACTGTTGTCAAATGGCATGAAGACTCGCAGGTCAGCTATACTTTCAGTGTCAGTTTCAATGGAAGTCTGAGATATGCTGGCACCTGTCTGGCTAGGCTCAAATTTGCAGGGTTGCACTTTAAAGTCATCCTCTTCCTCTTCCTCACCGTAGCCAAGCTGTCTGAATAGTTTGTCATTAGACTGTTCTCTGTAGTCAAACAGGTTGTCTTCTGTGTAATCATCCTCTTCATCCAGTAAGTCATCAGCCTGGTCAGATTCACCACCAGCCTTGTCAGGGTCAGTCTCAGGGTGTTCAGCTGGTTTAGTAGCCTGGTCATGCACTTTGTGGTGAGTCTTTGCAGCTCTTTTGTGGTCAGCTTGGTCAGATGATCTCTGATCAATTCGTTCATCAGTTTTTTTCTCAATCAGGCCGGACAATCTACTTTCGATCTGTTGAGCAGTTCTTTGGTCAGCTGGTCGGGGCATTCGGTGATCACTCTGCCTATGGGCTCTTTGTAAAGATGGCATAGATGGCTTTTGGTCAAACTGTTCAGAAGCTCTTCTCTCAGCTAGGCTGGATGTTCTCTGGTCAGTTTGCTCATAAGTACCTTGTTCAGGCAGAGCAGACATCTGGTTGTCAGTCTGTTGAGACCTGACACCATCAGCTTGGCTAGATGCCTTGCTGTCCATCTGTTCTGACATCCTCTGATCAGCCTGATCAGATGTTCTAAGACTGGCAAAATTAGCACGGTCAGATACTCTGAGGTCCTCCTGATCAGATGTTCTTTCTCCCATGTGTTCATCTACTTTGTGGTCAGCTTGATTAACTAGGTTGGGTTCAGCCAGGCCAGACACCATTTGGGCAGTCTGGTCAGCTGCTCTGTCATCAGTCAGGTTATCTGCCTCCACTTCATACTGGTTCTGCCCGCTGTCTTCCTGGCCATCTGTGTGACTGTCATCTGGGGGCTTGGCTGGTCTTTGGATTTCCGAGGTTTCGGTGGGAGCCTCTTCTGGAGGCTTTTCCATTTTCTGCCAGGTACCTGACTGGTCTAGATTGCCAGATTCTGTGGGTGGGGCCGGACCTGGGTCGTCTAGGCAACCGTCAGAGCGTGTGTGAGTGACAACAATGACCATGGGCTTTATTCCGAGCCTCAGCGCTGGTTCTTCCAGGCATGCTGGCGAATGCTAGTGAATGTCGGGCAGTGAGCGGGACTCCCTGCGGCTGCCTGGGGACCAGCTGCCTCTGGGCGCTCAGCGTGGATGCGGCTCAGGGGCCGACACCTTCTCCCAAGAAGAGGGGATGACTACAGGCTGGCGTCGCCACCGCCCAGTGAGCAGGCCTCACGGCTCTGTGAAATGGTGCCTTAGAGCGCTCCCCTCCTCGTTTTTTTCTTGCAGAGGCCCAGAGTGTTGTCTGTGAAATAGGATCCTACAGGTATCTCCGGAATCAACAGAACACGCGTCCAACCACACGAGGGCGGCATACCTGAAGAGAGGTTACTGCTGCCATCAAACAGACCCATGATTCATTGGCTACTTGTATAACCACAGTGGTAGTGCAGAGTATGATATTACTGCTGGGTACGGTGATTGTAAACGGTCCTGCTAAATGTTATTTTTCTTTATAAACTCTAACTGGTATTGTGGTGATGTTACCACACTCTGTTTTTTCTTAAAAAAAAAAAAAAAACTTCAAAAATCCTGCCTTTACAAACAGTGCCAGTACTGTTTTCGGTGGTACCAGGAAGGCTTTAGTCCTTCTAACACTCAAGGTACCAAAGTCATAGGGATGTTTCTTCACAGTAGCAGAGTACAATTGTTGTTGGTTAGTCACTAAGGAATGTCTAACTATTTTGAACTATGGACAGAGGTTCGTGACATTGTACAGGAGACAGGGATCAAGAAAATCCCCATGGAAAAGAAATGCAAAAAAGCAAACTGGTTGTCTGAGGAGGCCTTACAGATAGCTTGGAAGAGAAGAGAAGCGAACAGCAAAGGAGAAAAGGAAAGATATTCCCATCTGAATGCAGAGTTCCAAAGAATAGCAAGGAGAGATAAGAAAGCCTTCCTCGGCGATCAGTGCAAAGAAATAGAGGAAAATAACAGATTGGGAAAGATTAGAGATCTCTTCAAGAAAATTAGAGATACCAAAGGAACATTTCATGCAAAGATGGGCTCGATAAAGGACAGAAGTGGTATGGACCTAACAGAAGCAGAAGATATTAAGAAGAGGTGGCAAGAATACACAGAAGAACTGTACAAAAAAGATCTTCACGACACAGATAATCACGATGGTGTGATCACTCACCTAGAGCCAGACATCCTGGAATGTGAAGTCAAGTGGGCCTTAGAAAGCATCACTACGAACAAAGCTAGTGGAGGTGATGGAATTCCAGTTGAGCTATTTCAAATCCTCAAAGGTGATGCTAGGAAAGTGCTGCACTCGATATGCCAGCAAATTTGGAAAACTCAGCAGTGGCCACAGGACTGGAAGAGGTCAGTCTTCGTTCCAATCCCAAAGAAAGGCAATGCCAAAGAATGCTCAAACTACCACACAATTGCACTCATTTCACATGCTAGTAAAGTAATGCTCAAAATTCTCCAAGCCAGGCTTCAGCAATACGTGAACCGTGAACTTCCAGATGTTCAAGCTGGTTTTAGAAAAGGCAGAGGAACCAGAGATCAAATTGCCAATATCCGCTGGATCATCGAAAAAGCAAGAGAGTTCCAGAAAAACATCTATTTCTGCTTTATTGACTATGCCAAAGCCTTTGACTGTGTGGATCACAATAAACTGTGGAAAATTCTGAAAGAGATGGGAATACCAGACCATCTGACCTGTCTCTTGAGAAACCTGTATGCAGGTCAGGAAGCAACAGTTAGAACTGGACATGGAACAACAGACTGGTTCCAAATAGGAAAAGGAGTATGTCAAGGCTGTATATTGTCACCCTGCTTATTTAACTTATATGCAGAGTACTTCATGAGAAACGCTGGGCTGGAAGAAACACAAGCTGGAATCAAGATTGCAGGGAGAAATATCAATAACCTCAGATATGCGGATGACACCACCCTTATGGCAGAAAGTGAAGAAGAACTAAAGAGCCTCTTGATGAAGGTGAAAGAGGAGAGTGAAAAAGTTGGCTTAAAGCTCAACGTTCAGAAAACTAAGATCATGGCATCTGGTCCCATCACTTCATGGGAAATAGATGGGGAAACAGTGTCAGACTTTATTTTTTTGGGCTCCAAAATCACTGCTGATGGTGATTGCAGCCATGAAATTAAAAGACGCTTACTCCTTGGAAGGAAGGTTATGGCCAACCTAGATAGCATATTTAAAAGCAGAGACATTACTTTGCCAACAAAAGTCCGTCTAGTCAAGGCTATGGTTTTTCCAGTGGTCATGTATGGATGTGAGAGTTGGACGGTGAAGAAAGCTGAGCGCCGAAGAATTGATGCTTTTGAACTGTGGTGTTGGAGAAGACTCTTGAGAGTCCCTTGGACTGCAAGGAGATCCAATCAATCCATCCTAAAAGAGATCAATCCTGGGTGTTCATTGGAAGGTCTGATGTTGAAGCTGAAACTCCAATACTTTGGCCACCTCATGCGAAGGGTTGACTCATTGGAAAAGACCCTAATGCTGGGTAGGATTGGGAGCGGGAGAAGAAGGGGACGACAGAGGATGAGATGGTTGGATGGCATCACTGACTCGATGGACATGGGTTTGGGTAGACTCCGGGAGTTGGTGATGGACAGAGAGGCCTGGCGTGCTGCAATTCATGGGGTCACAAAGAGTCAGACACGACTGAGCGACTGAACTGAACTGAACTATTTTGGGACCCCATGGACTATGTATAGCCCCACAGGCTCCTCAGTCCATGGGATTTCCCAGGCAAGAATACTGGAGTGGGTTGCCCTTTCCTCCTCCAGGGGATCTTCCTGACCCAGGGATGGAACCCAGATCTCCTGCACTGGCGGATGGATTCTTCACCAGTGAGCCAGTTGGGAAGCCCAAAAGAGTGCAGAGAAGAGGATTTTGTCCTCCACACCCTGACCCCTGCATTCCCCTTGGCATTTCATTGCTGCAGGGGCATCCTCTTCTCTGTCTCAATGGACAGGTGAGCAGCTGGTTTCCATCTTCTCTGGGAAGAGCTGTCCTGTGTGTCCTGAAACTCAAGCTCCAAGTATTTTCTTACTGAATTTGTCATATATGGTTGGAGGGCTGGAAGGAGAAGAGAAAATGCAGTGAGAATGGGTTCTAAAATCACACCGTCCAATGGTCTTACAGCAGAAGGGAGTGTTAGGATTAGGAGCCAGAGTTCCAGAAAGAAAAGGAGTAAGGAAGGCTAGGGAGAGATAGGAGAAGGAATATTTAACAGGTGGGGAATTTGCACTTGATGGTGGCCAGTGGGGTCCACATTTTGACAGTTGCCATCCCTTTTTGGAATAGACCTTAAGAATCTACTTCAGGCCAGCTTGCTCTCTATTCTCAGGAGCAGATCAGAACAGAGGTGGTGACTTGGGATTATGGCTTTCCAGAGCCTAAATCACTGAGGCAGGCCAAGGATTGGTAATAAAATGTCAGATATTCTTTTAATATGGGTTTAATTACATTCGGTAATTAGAGATAAAACTTAAAATCCAAACGCAAATAGTAGTAATTAAGGAGTAAGAGGGAGAGTGGTTTCCTTTGATGTCATACTTACCAGCAGGAGAATTTAGACACACTGAAATAAAATCATTTACCTAACAGTACCTAGCACATGGGCTTCCCAGGTGGCGCTAGTGGTAAAGAACCCATCTGCCATTGCAGAAGACATAAGAGATATGGGTTCAATCCTTGGCGCTGAAGATTTCCTTGGAGGAGAGCATGGTAACCCACTCCAGTATTCTTGCATGGAGAATCCCATGGACAGAGGAGCCTGGTGGGCTACAGTCCATCGGGTCACAAAGAATCAGACATGACTGAGCGACTAACACCCACACACACCTAACACATAGTACGTGCTCAAGATGTATTTGTTGAATATAAATAAATATATTAAAGATTTGCTTTACTTATTTATCTAAAAATGTGTGAAGCAAATACATTCTTGTTTGGAATAAAATAGATGATGGACTATGGCTTACAACTTTACAGGGATATTGGTTTTGTAGATTTGTTTTTCCATGTATAAATTCAATATAATTATTGTAGAAAAGTAAGTAAAGCAAGCATAAATTAAAAAAACTCCCCAAGCACTCAGGGATAACCTTTATTAACATTTTGATGTATACCCTTTGAGAATTTTTCCCATGCAAATCTATACATTTAATATCTATAGGTATGTATTTTACAAAATGGAATCAAACCATGTAATTGTTCTATAAACTACATTGTGATTTAAAACTATGGTTTAAATGTTCTTCTATGTCAAGAAACATAATCCAAAGGACATTGGCTTTTGGCATTAGACCAAGTTTGTTCCAACTCTGTATCTGTTACTTAATAGATTGTTGAGTTTGAGCAAATCTCTTTGTTTTTCTGAACTTCAATTTTCTAGTCTGTGGATGAAAATGGGAATAATATAATACTTCTCAGAATTCTTGTGAAAACAAAATGAGATAGTATATATATATATAGAGAGAGAGTTCACATATGCTTCATAAAGAGTAGCTATTTTAAAATATATATGTAATTTATTATATGCATTAATTTTTTGCTTTTAACAGTGCTGCGTTGACTGTCATTGTACAAACATTTTACCAGCTTGTTATATTTTTTCCTTGAGATAAATTTTCTATTGTGGAATTGCCTGGGTAAGGAAATGTCCTCTTTCTGGTTCTTGAAAGTACTATATTTAAAAATGTCTTCCAGAAAAGCTGGGCCAGTCTCTAGCTGCACCAGTAATTTGTGAGATTGCTATACAGAGTCCAGTTCTGTATATGTTTCATTTTTGCCTATCTGATAACTGAAACATAGTATTTTGTTTTAATGTGTATTCTTTTTTACATGTTTAATAACCTTGGGTTTTTTTGGGTAAATTTTCTAGTCTTACCTTTGTCTTTTCCTTTTTGATTTGTGAGAGCTTTTTATGTATTAAAACTTTTAATTCTTCACTATATAAATTGCAAATAAAGTTTTCTGGCTTGTTTGCCATGTAGTTTTATATTTTTTGATTGTATTGTTTTTGCTGTTGTTGGCTCAGTCTCTTTATGTGTTATAGATCTGTTGAGATTTTCTATTATTTTTGAGTCAGTTTTGACAATACATGTTTCTAGCAATGTGTCCATTTCATCTAGGTTATCTCTCTCTCTTTTTTTTTTTTTTGCTATGCAGTTGTTCATAGTATTCTCTTATAATCCTTTTTACTTCCATAAGGTTGGTAGTAATGTCTCCACTTTCAATTCTGACTTAAGTTATTCACTACTACTCCATTTTTTGGTCAGTCTAGCTCAAGGTTTGTCAATTTTGTTGATCTTTTCAAGGAATCAAATTTTCATTTTGTTAATTCTCTGTTTTTCTATACACTATTTCATTTATCTCTGCTTAATTCTTTAGGATAGAATTTCCTTCGATCTTCTAGTTTGTGTTTAGTTTGCTCTTCTCCTTATAGTTCTTTAAGTTGTAAAGTTAAGTTATCAATAGAGATTTCTTCTTTTTTAATGTTGGCATTTTCATCTCTAAATTTCCTCTGGACCTCAGTGTTCCCTGTATCCCATAGGTTTTGGTATGTTGTGTTTTTATTTCCATCCATCTCAAGGTATTTTCATCCATCCCAAGGTATGCATTTCCCTTGTAATATTTTTTTTTCATCCATTGGTTATTTTAAACTGTATGCTTTAATTTCAAAATATTTGTGAAATTTCCAGTTTTCATTCTATTACTGATTTCTAGCATCATTCCATGGTATGTATCAGAGAAGATACTTTTTAGGATTTCAATCTTTCAAATTCATTGGCTTGTTTTGTGGCTAACATAAGTTCTGTCTTGGAGAATGTTCCTTGAAAAAGAATATTTATCTAGTATTTTGGGTGGAATGTTCTTTATATATCTGTGAGGTATAGTTGGTTTATAGTGTTGTTTAAGTCTTTTATTTTCTTATTGATCTTCTGTCTTTATATTCTATCCATTCAGCATCTGTGTCAGTCCTTGAGGTAGCCTTCAGACAAATCACAAAAGACAAACACAGTTCTTTGAGAACGGAGTGCATTCTGCTTCCTGTGGAACCAGGGACTATGGTTCCACACTGTGAACATGGACTGCTATCTTCAAAACTGTGGCTGAGTTGAAAAGCTGGGAGCAAGGACAAGTAAAAATGCTGCAATAATTTTCTACTCTTCATAAAGTTCCCTCTTTCTTGACTAAGCATTCACTTGGTTGCTGAAAAGCTTTATCTACTTTGCAGAGTCCCAACAAAGTTGACTTGCTGTTTTGACTTATTTTCCATTGTTTCTACAGAAGGCCAGGGCCCTGGAGCTGTCCATTTTCTGTCCATACTCTGCCATTTTCACTGACATCATTACTCCCTACACCAGCCCTCCTTAAAGTTTTGAAAATGAGACATTGTATACCCACATCAGATTTCCAGTTTCTTTTGAAGAATTGGAAAATCTGCCAATACTGGGCTCACAGTTCCACATATCAACAATTGCCTGGTGAGCAGCAGTTGCCCAGTTCAGGGAGGCCATACATTCTTTGATTTTCCCACACTATCCTTTCTGAGCCTTAATTATTTAAGTTATCTAATTGGTTCCTCCATCCATTTTAATTTTCAATCTCTTTAGTATTACATGGTGACTAAGGCCTTGAGCCAGACAAAACTGGGTTTGAATATTATCTTCGCCATTTAAAGCCCGTGTGTCCTTAGGTAAATGATGTGTCCTCTGTGATCAGTAGTGTCTTCACTTGTAAAATGAAGAAAAACACAGCTATTCAATGGAGTTGTTGAGATGAATAAATGACATAATAAAGAATTTAGGCCAGTGCCTAATATTCAGCAAGTAAATATTAGTTTGGTTATGAGTTTTAATGTAAGTTTATTAAAGTCATTTTTTATGTCCTTTGGTAATGTTTAGATTTTGCTTTTCTTATATGTTGAGCATATTTGTTAAAAAAAAGTTATTCTTATGGAGTTTTTGAGTTTTATTGTTGTGAGTTAGATTGTTTCTATTATATTTTCTGAATAGCTAAAATGTAAGAAAGGTAATTTCTGTTTCTCCTTTGTACTGCCATCTTTTTTTATTATTAAATCAAGTATATTTTAAGATTCATTTGATTTTTCTTAATAGTGGTAATGATAAATTTTTCCTCTTCCTGTATAATATTTATACCTCATTTTTTCTTTGCTAATGTTGAGTAGGATTCCCAAACAATGTTTAATAACTACGAAGACTATAGATGTCTTCATTTTATTCCCAGGTATAATGAGAATGTCCCATTAGATGCAATGCTTAGTTTTGATTTCTGATATATGTATATAAAAGGGGCTTCCCAGGTGGCACTAGTGGCAAAAAACCTGCCTGCCAGTGTAGGAGACATGAGAGACATGGGTTCGATCCCTGGGTTGGGAAAAATCCCGTGGAGGAGGGCATGACAACCCACTCCAGTATTCTGGCCTGGAGAATCCCATGAACAGAGGAACCTGGCAGGCTACAGTCCATGGGGTCGCACAGAGACAGGCACGACTGAAGTGACTTTAGCGCGGGCACGCGCACACACACACACACACACACACACACACATATGGAAGTTTCTTTCTAGTTCTGTTTTATGAGAGATTTTAATTGGCTTTGAATTTTATCAAATAATTTGTAGCATCTATTGAAATAATCATGATTTTCTTTATTAATTTATTCACGTGATTATATCCAGAGATTTTTAAATGTTAAATCAGTTATCCATTTCTGGAATAAATCTTAGTTGGTCATCCTATTTTTTTCTTTTAATGCAGTTCTGGAACAAATTGCTAATATTTTATTTAGGGTGTTTGTACTTTATTCATCAGTAAGATCGATCTGTTGTTACCTTTTCTTGTTTTATACTTATTAAGTTCTGGTGTCAGGATTATGTTAGCTTTACAAAATAATTTTAAAAACTTTGTTTTTCTATACCCTGTAATAGTTTGTATCTGATCTATCTGTCCTTTAAAACTTTGTTAAAACTCACCTATAAAACCTCATGGTCTGGTCCTTGGAGGGGGCAGGGGTTATGGTTGTGGTGTGTACAGATCTTTTGTAGAATTTCCAATTTATTCTCTGGTATTGGTCTACTTAGATTTTCTCCTTCTACTTGAAAAAATTTATGATAATTCAACTTAACTAGGAAGTTATTTCTGCTCAAATTTAAAGTTTCTTGAGCGTAAAGTATTTTCTTATAATAGTATTTCAATCTTCTCTACATATGCTTATTTTTCCTTTTTAATTTCCAATATTGAGTCCTCTTTCTTTCTTGGTTACTCAGTCATACTTTAATATTTTTTCAATGTTTGTTTCTTTGAACAGTCTTTTAAAATAAGAACCTCTTTTGTTTATTCTATTGTAAGTTGTTTTGGGATATTGTTGTTCAGTTGCTCAGTCGTGTCTGACTCTTGGCAACTCCATGGACTGCAACAGGCCAGGCTTCCCTGTCCTTCACCAACTCCCAGAGCTGCTCGAACTCATATCCAGTGAGTCAGTGATGCCATCCAACCATCTCATCTTCTGTCATCCCCTTCTCCTCCTGCCTTCAATTTTTCCCAGCATCAGGGTCTTTTTGAATGAGTCTACTCTTTGCATCAGGTGGCCGAAGTTTTTGGGGGTATTAAGGCTATAATTGCTTTCTACCAATTTTTGTGGAAGTTCTGATTATCATAATTATATGAGATAGAATATTGCTATACATCCAGTAAGTACTCATATTAACATACTATAGCTATTAAAATCCCCTTTCATAAAATATATAAAATACTTCATTGTAAGTAATTTATGTATGTGTATATATGAAGTAGAAATTGACAGGATCAGTCAGAATATACTGTTGTAACTTGACAAGCAAACAGAACTGTCATATGCTTTACTCACCAAATTGACATTGCTTTATTTTTTAGTGCACCTCTCTTTCCAGAAACTATTTTCACTTTAATAACTCTTCATAATATTCAATATGCAATACTAGCATCTCTTGCTTTAATACAACAATGAAACCAAGATAATTGAATATGAGTTTAATTTTTTTATAGCTTGGAATTCATATTTCACACGACTTAAAAGTCATAAAATTATTACAAATTTTGAGATTAGAACAAAATAATGTTGCAAATCATGAGGTTATGATTAACATGAATTTTCAAGTACAGTAAAACCTTAGTATTTTGGAAAAAGCAGTACATCTGCATTAGAAAGTTTAAGTTATTGGAGCACTTTTTAAAAAGCAGGTGTGTTAGGTGGCAAATGGAGATAATAAACAGTTTAAGAGATGCCAATTATATTTTTAAGAAACTCTCTTTTGATAATTAGGCAAGAATGTTTTGAACTTTGCATGCATTTTGTATCGAAATGGATGCTTCCAAAGAAATTAAAAGTGGAAGAATTTCTCCTAAACTGTTAATATTATTGATTAGCTAGTTAAATTAATATGATACTGCTCTCCTAAATTTTGGTAATATAATTAATTGAATCAATCTTATTAATAAATCCATCCATTAAAATATCCTTTTATGACTTTTCAGGGCTTTGCACCATCAACTACTCCTACCATCATCAATATCCCTTTCAGCTGACTTTAAACACGTTCAAGTTTCAAACCAACAAAACCCTCCTTAGGATCCCCTCCCCTTCAGAGCCCAGCATCTCAAAATAGCAGCCCATATTTCTTAATCTTATGTTTTCATCCCTCACTTCTCGACTCAGAGCAATCTGGTTTCTGCCTCTGTCCTTATACTGAAATTGACAAAATATTTTCCAGTCCCTATCTTACTCAGTCTCTGCACTATTTGGTACTGATAGCTATTCTTTCTTCAAGTTGTCTTCTCTCTTGTCAATTTTCCTAAGTATTATGCCTTCCTACTTCCCTTCCAGTCTCTTACACCATTTATTCAGAGGCTCCTGGTAGGAGTCCCCACTTTGGGTAGCTGGCCAGCTCACATTTCTTTCTTTATCTCATTTACGGTATTAGATATATGATGGTGGTGAGTTTCTATGCTAGAGGATCCAGCTTTCCTGGTCATAACTAATTGATTCAGGGTTAGAAATCTGACCCAAGCTGAACCATCAGATGCATACTAAATTAATTATGAAATCTGGAATGAAGACAGGAACAGGGAATCACTGGTAGTAATCCAATCCCATTACTTCTAGCCTCCCAAGAGAAAGTATATGGATTTTTTTGGCTGAGGTTCCTGTAATTGCCCAGTTCCTTTCCCCCTCTGACTCACTGATTGCTCAGTTTCTTTTTGGTTCTGTGAGATACAATAATCCTTTCCCTGCTTAAGTGCCCAACAGCCACTTATTTTTGTTTGTATAAATTAACAAGAATTGTTTTTATTTAAGCAAATAAACATCTTGATTGGCTCCTCTCTCATCTCTGACATTGAACACTGATATTCACCGCAGGGTTCTCTCTAGACCTGCTTCTCATTTTAAACACGTTCCTTGAGCATTTTCGCTCAAAGCAATTCCTCTTTTCATGTAATTTAACTTATAGATTTATTTTAATTAAAAAATTTTGTTTTATTTTTATTCATTGGATTTTTTTTTCTCATACCTCAAAAATTTCCTCCTTCTGGTTACATTTTATAGTGTCCTCAACTCTCCTTATTTCCCTTGCCTGAGTTGGAAAGAGAAATACAGAACTTTCTCTTATGCTTCTCTTCCTATTCATCTCATGTTGGAGTTATTGATTCTCTTCTTACTCTGCATGCTTTTCATAACCTCTTTCATCTGTTATCTTGATGCTGAAAATTTCAAACTGTATGTCTCTAGCTCTCCAAAATCCTCACACATATCTCCAAGCACTTACTAGACAATTCCACTTTGCTGATCCAAAGATCTCTTAGGCTCAACATGCCCAAAATTTAATTCAAAATCTTTTTCTTAAAATGACTTTTCTTTCTATGTTACAGGGTCACTACCTACCTAATCTCCCTCTCCCATGCCTAGTATTGTGTCAGCAAACGATGGCATGGTCTGTCTTTTCTGCGGCCTGCAAGCTGAGACTGGTTTTTACATTTCTAACATGCTGTAATCACTTCATGGCAAATAGATGAGGAAACAATGGAAACAGTGACAGACTTTATTTTCTTGGGTTCCAAAATCACTGCAGATGGTGACTGCAGCCATGAAATTAAAAGACACTTGCTGCTTAGAAGAAAAGCTATGACCAACCTAGACAGCATATTAAAAGGCAGAGATATTACTTTGCTGACAAAATTCCATCTAGTCAAAGTTATGGTTTTTCCAGTAGTCATGTATGGATGTGAGAGTTGGACTATAAAGAAAGTTGAGTGCCTAAGAATTGATGCTTTTGAACTGTGGTGTTGCAGAAGACTTTTGAGAGTTCCTTGGACTGCAAGGAGGTCAAACCTGTCCATCCTAAAAGAAATCAGTCCTGAAAACTCATTGGAAAGACTGATGTTGAAGCTGAAACTCCAATACTTTGGCCACCTGATGCAAAGAACTGACTCATTGGAAAAGACCCTGATGGATTATAATAAAATAAACAGCAAGTTTACAGTTTTGTATTCCTCTGACTTGCAGTATCTAATCTGTGTGGACTGTCAAGACCACTAAATTTTGGGTGTGCACCCGGGACATACAAAGAGTCGATAGGAAGCCAAACCAACCCTCTTGCATTCTTTCTCATTTGTACTCTCTATCCTGTTTATGTATTACTTTGTGATAAAGCTAAAGTGAAAGCAACTCTGGATTGAGTTCAAGCTGTCATTCTTGCCTGTCTCTAAACCCAGTTAGGAATCTGTGGTTTGGACTAAGGAAGACAGTTTTCTCTTGTTTTTGCCTTGTTTTGTTCTTTTTGGTTGTTGTTGTTCTGTCACTAAGTCATGTCTGATTCTTTGTGAACCCATGGGACTGCAGCATACTAGGCTTCCCTGTCCTTCACTATCTCCTGGAGTTTGCTCAAAATTCTGTCCATTGAGTCGGTGATGCCATCCAACCATCTCATCCTCTGTCGTCCCCTTCTCCTCTTGCTCTCCATCTTTCCCAGCATCAGGGTCTTTTCCAATGAGTTGGGTCTTTGCATCAGATTGCCAAAGTATTGAAGTTTCAGCTTTAGCATCAGTCCTTCCAATGGATATTCAGGATTGATTTCCTTTAGGGTTGACTAGTTTGATCTATTTGCTGTTTAAGGGACTCTCAAGAGTCTTCTCCAGCACCACAGTTCCAACGCATCAATCCTTCATTTTGGTTGGTGTCTGGGAATTTATTGTTCTTTAAGCATAAGGCTAAGTTTTTAACATAACTATGTATTTCTGAAAGCAATTTTAGTAACACATATTTCACATACCATAAAATTCACTCATTTAACGTATGGAGTTCAGTGTTTTTTATATATTTGCAGAGTTTTGCAACCATCACCACAATCTAATTTTAGAGTATTTTTAACACTCCTAAAAGAAATTCTGTACACATTAGCAGTCACTCCCCATTCCTCCCCCTTCTCCTCCTCCACTTCATCCCAACCCTAGGCAACCAGTAGTCTATTTTCTGTGTCTATGGGTTTGTCTATTCTGAACATTTCACATAAGTGGAATCATATGATCTGTATCTGGATTCTTTTTCACTTAGCATAATGTTTCCAAGGTTTGTAGCCTGTATCAATACTTCATTTTCTTTTTAATGTCAAATAGTTTTCATTATTTGGATATACCACTTTTTATTTATCTGTTGATGGAATTTATGTTGTTTCTGCTTTTTGGCTATTATGAATAATGCTGTTATGAACATTTGTGTATGAGTTTTTGTGTGGATATATATTTTAATTTCTCTTTGGTTTATGCCTAGGAGTGGAATTGCTGGATCATATAATTCTCTGTGTAATATTTTGAGAAAGCACCATACTGTTTTCCAAAATTGCTGCAAAATTTTACATTCCTACCAGTAGTGTGTGTGGATTCCAATTTATCCACATCGTTTTCAGCACTTGCTGTTATGTCTATTATTTTAGCCATATTAGTAAGTGTGAAGTGGTATATCTTTGTGGTGTTGATTTTCATTTCTCTGATGGCTGATGATGTTGAGCATCTTTTTATGTGCTTATTGGCCATTTGTATGTCTTTTTTGGAGAAATGTCTAATCAGAGTCTTTGCCCATATTAAATTTAATAAATAATTAAAATTACTTGTATTCACTATTGCATTGTAAGAATTATTTACATGTTCTAAACATAAATCCCATATAAAATGTATGATTTGCAAATATTTTATCCTATGCTGTGTGTTGTCTTTTCACTTTCTTGATGGTATCATTTGAAATACAAAAGTGTTTTCAAAATTTTTGTTGGAGTAGAGTTGATTTACAATGTTGTGCTAATTTTAGGTATACAGCAAAGTGAATCAGATATATACATATATCCACTCTTCTTTTAAGATTCTTTTCCCACATAGGCTATTACAGAGTATTAAGTAAAATTCCCTGTACTATACAGCAGGTCCTTATTTTAGTTACCAATTGTATATATAGTAGTGTGTATATGTCAATACTAATCTCCCAGAGTTTGCAACCTTCTTACCCTCTGGTAACCGTAAGTTTGTTTTCTCATCTGTAACTGTATTTCTGTTTTATCCATGAGTTCATTTGTTGGCTTGTTTAAGATTCCACATATGAGTGATAGCATATGATATGTCTTTCTCTAACTTCTCTCTGTATGACAGTCTCTAAGTCTAGCCACATCTTTGCAAATGGCACTATTCCATTCCTTTTTATGGCTGAGCGGTAGTCCAGTGTCTATATGTACCACATCTTTCTCCATTGCTCTGTTGAGGGACATTTAGGTTGCTTCCGTGTCCTAGCTATTGTCAACAGTGCTGCAAAGAACATTGGTGTTCAGGTATCCTTTCAAACATGGTTTTCTGCAGATATATGCCCAGAAGTGATATTGCTGGATGACCAAAAGTTCTAAATTTTAATGAAGTCCAATTAATTTTTTTTCTTTTGTGGCCTATGATTTTGGCGTCACATTTAAGAAACCACTGTCCAATCCTAGATCACAAAGATTTAAACCTGTTGAAGTGAAAAGACTCAGTGTGTCTCTGGTTTCCCAATCTGCAAAGAGCTTGGAACATTTAACTCCTTACTGATTATGCAGAGGAGCTATAGTTTACTAAGGAAGATTAGATGAGTGTGTTACTGTTCTGATAACTTGTTGAAGTTCGTGTAGATGACTTACTACAAGGAGTAGTACAGGAGAGGAGGGAGGTCAGAGCCCCTGGCTGGTAGCAGCTGTGACCGAGAAGCAGCATCCATCCTACCGCCCTGCTTTATGTTGGGACAGCTGTTGATGATGCCATACAGACATAAATTCAGTTAGCTCTCAGTAGTCCATGCGGTTTGTGTGGGATTCAGTGGTCTAACAGAATGGATCCCATGTATCCAAAGAGGTCTTTCTAAAAGTAACTATTTAAAAATTTTAAAATGTGAAATCGATTTTTTATAATGTTATTACAACATAGAACCTCCATTTCTCCTTTTCCTCACCCTTCCCAGGTAAGAAGAGGAGATGTCTCTGGTGGGACTTTTGTTCTTGTGGGACTGCTTTTCTAGTACTGGTGAGTGACTTGGCATTAATAAAATTTTAACAGCATTAGCAGTTATGATTTCTGATGACCTTAGCTGACGGAAGGGCTTTTATGATTCTGACCTCTTGTCACATTCTCTTTTTAAAAAATAATTTTATTTATTTACTTATTTATGGCTCTGCTAGGTCTTCGTTGCTGTGCAGGCTTTTCTTTAGTTGCAGTGACCAGGGGCTACTCTCTAGATGTGGTGCCTGGGCTTCTCATTGCTGTCTGCAGCTTCCTTTGTTGTGGAGCATGGGTTCTAGGCATACGGTCTTCAGTAGTTGTGACACACAGGCTCAGTAGTTGCGGCTCCTGGGCTCTAGAGCCCAGGCTCAATAGTTACGGCTCATGGGCTTAGTTGCTCTGCAGCATGTGGGATAACCCCGGCCCAGGGATCAAACTCATGTCTTCTGCATTGGTAGGTGAATTCTTTACCACTGAGCCATCAGGGAAGCCTTTGTCATGTTTTCTTATTAAAAGAAAGTCTCCCATTTTACAATCCTGGGAAAAAAATGTTCATTTCAAAAAATGTTTATCGTATACTTTTGTGTGTCAGGTAAGGTGGATACAGTAGAAAACAAGATGGATAGTTTTTAACCTCAAGAACCTCGTGTTCTAGAAAGAATCTTTGGTACGGAAGCAAGAAATTATAATTCTGTGTTAAGAGCTATGAAGGGAGAGACTTCACTGGTGGTCCAGTGGTTAAGACGTCGTGCTCCCAATGCAGGGGCCTGGGTTCAATTCCTGGTCAAGGAACTAGATCCCGCATGCTGCAACTAAGAGTTCGCATGTGGCAACTGAAGACCCTGTGTGCTGCAATTAACCAGTTGCAGCCAGAAAAAAGAACTATGAAGGGAGAAGTACAAGCAGCTGTTGGTGCTTGTAGGTGAGGCACTTAACTCTAAATTGAGGGGTGAGGAGCAGTGACGTAAGGGTGGAAAAGTCTGGCCAGTTTGTTGTTGTAGGACTTCTGCAGACCCACAGTCCTGCTGCAGCTCCAACATCTACCAGCTTGTCACCTTGGACACATTTCTTGATATTTACCACCTCCAGTTTTCTCATATTTGAAATGGGGAAAACAATAGTACTCATCTTATTGGTTTTCTGTGAAAATAAATGTCAGTACATATAAATTGCTTAGCACAGTACCTCAGTAAACAATAAAAAATGGTCATTATTATTTTGAGAGCTGAAGGGTTATCAGGCTTCCCTGGTGGCTCAAGTGGTAAAGAATCCACCCGCAGTGCAGGAGATGTGGGTTTGATCCCTGGGTTAGAAGGAAATCCCCTAGAGAAGGAAATGGCCACCCACTCCAGTATTCTTGCCTGGGAAATCCCATGGACAGGGGAGCCTGGTTGGCTACAGTCCATGGGGTCACAAGAGTTGGACACAACTGAGAGACTGAACCAACCCCATGAAGGATTATCAAGGGTTAAGAAGTAAGTGAGTGATCAAGGTCAGGAGGAGAATATTCCAGGCACAGAGAAGAGCACTTTGCTTGCCTGGAGGCAGAACAGATCATGGAGAGTTTGAGTAACTAAAAGAAACTCATTATACTGTAATAGTAGGTATGAGGGATTGGAGAAAAACAGACAAGGAAGGAGACGTGGACAGAGGCCTGATCGTAGAGATGTTTGGCCTTTATCTCAAGAGTATACAGAGTCATGAAAGGGTTTCTTGCAGGACACTGATGGGATCTGATCTGAATTTTAGGTCATTCTTGTTATAATTGAAAAAATGGGTTTAAGGATAAGATCAGAGGTAGGGAGACTAATAAAATTTTATTATAGAGGCTTCTGTTTTTTAAATGGCCAAGTAAAGATGGCACTAAACTCTTCTTCTGTCAGAAATCAATGCAAAATAAGAACAAAAAACAGAAATGCAAATTAAATCTTTGAAAAAAAAAATGCATGAAATCTCTAGCCCTGAACCATAATATATGAGGAAAAGTTACTGAGAACAGCTGTGGTCAAGTAAGAATATGAATAGATTTAGAAAATTGCTGCACCTACATATTTCAGACAAAAATGACAGAGAAAAGTTTTCCAGAAAAGACACTATACCCTAAGGGGAAAAAGCCCCCAACATTTCGGTGGTTTAAGAAATGAGAATGTGCTGTTATTGGGGTGAAGTGTAAAGAGGAGCATGAAAAAGAAATGGAAATATATAAATTTAATAGTTGCTGATATTATGGAATAATAGATACTGCCCAATAAAATAGATGATTAAATACATTATAAGTTTGTAAGTATCCCACAGATACACTTGCAAATATGAAAAATAAAGTTTGTGTTATTAAGGGGCAAAACAAGGTCCTGAACAGAGTGACAGGGGAAAGAAAACCAACATAAATACATATATGTGTGTGTATGGATAAAATGTCTCTGAAAGGACTTACACAACTTTGGTTAGCTGGGTCTCCTCTTTTTTGAGGGAATTGTGTCACTGGGGGCCTGGGATGGGACAGAAATGTTTATTGTATACCCTTGGGAAAGTTTTGAATTTTTTAACATTACTTTCAAAAAATAACTTTTCTTAAAAAGAAGTATTTAATATGTATTTTTCTTACTTGAATATAGTTGTTTTACAGTGTTGTATTCGTTTCTGCTGCACAATGAAGTGAATCAGACATATGTATAAGCAAATCCGCTCCCTCCCACCCGACCCCCATCCCACCTCTCTAGGTCATCACAAAGCACCAAGCTGAGCTTCCTGTGTTTTATAACAGGTTCTCCCTAGCTATCTGTTTACACACAGTAGTGTATATATGCCAATTTCAATCTCTCATATCCCACCCCTCCCCCCTTGTATCTGTATGTCTTTTTTCTACATATTAAAAATAAAAGAGAGAGAGAGAGTATTTAAGTCACGTGTATAAGAGAAGATGGTGGCCTAAGCTGGCAAAGTGGCAGTGAGGATTGAGAGAAGTAGACGGATTGGCAGTATTATCAGCTGGCGTGGTGGGTGGTGAGGAGGAGAGGTCAAAGATGGCACCTGAGTTTCTGCTAGCTTGGTAACTGGAGAGGTGTGCCATTCCACAAGATGAGATACTCAGATTCCCTAAAGATCTGTCCACAGCCTTCATCCTTCATCTTTATCTGTAGAGTTCTGTTATGTCATGCCTTTCTACCTCCCACCACTTCAGTTTGCACCTCTTTGTGAATAAGTTTTATATCTTTTATAAATTCTACATTACCTGGATTGAAGGTGTTAGTCACTCAGGTGTGTCTGTCCCACTCTTTGCGACCCCGTAGACTGTAACCCAACAGGCTCCTCTGTCCATGGGGATTCTCTGGGCAGGAATACTGGAGTGGGTTGTCATGTCCTCTTCCAGGAGATCTTCCCAACCCAGGGATTGAACCTGGGTCTCCTGCATTGCAGGCAAACTCGTTACCATCTGAGCCACCAGGGAAGCCCTTTACCTGGATTATCAAGTGCCAACTAGATGTTAATTCAAATACATATCCTTAACTAATTTTTGGACTAAAGAATCATCAAATTTAGATCTGAAAAGGACCCTAGAAATTATCATGCTATCATCATTTTATTCTACCAATGAAAACCCTAAGGCACAGAAGCAATATGTGACTTAGATTTTTGTGAAAAATTTGCTTATGTTAGAATATGAATTTGCATACTTTTGATCTCTTCTCTTTACCTTTCTTCTTTTAATTTTATTGTAGAAGAGTTGACATACAATATTGTATTAGTTGCAGGTGTACAACATAATAATTCGACATTTATATACATTACAAATTGATCATCATGAGTCTAGTAACTCTCTGTTACCATGCACATATATTGCAATATTATGAACTATAGTCTCTATGCTGTACAGTCTCTATCCCTATGACTTACTTATTTTATGATTGCAAGTTTGCACCTCTTAATCCTTGTCACCTGTTTTGTTGAAACTCTCACTCCTTTCCCCTCTGGTGACCACAAATTTTTTCTCTATGAACCTGTTTCTGTTTTGTTTTTTTAGATCCCACATATGCGTGAAATCATGCAGTATTTGTCTTTCTCCATGTAACACATTTTTCTTAGAATAATACCTTTTAGGTCCATTCATGTCACATAGTCAGAGCTATGGTTTTTCCAGTAGTCATGTATGGATGTGAGAGTTGCACTATAAAAAAGCTGAGCGCCAAAGAACTGACGCTTTTGAACTGTGGTGTTGGAGAAGACTTTTGAGAGTCCCTTGGACTGCAAGGAGACCAAACCAGTCAACCCTAAAGGAAATCAGTCCTGAATATTCATTGGAAGGACTGATGCTGAAGCTGAAACTCCAATACTTTGGCCACCTGATGCGAAGAACTGACTCACTGGAAAAGACCTTGATGCTGGGAAAGATTGAAGGCAGGAGGAGAAGGGGATGACAGAGGATGAGATGGTTGGATGACATCACTGAGTCAATGGACATGAGTTTGAATAAGCTCCGGGAGTTGGTGATGGACAGGGAAGCCTGGTGTGCTGCAGCCCATGGGGTCGCAAAGAGTCGGACACGACTGAGCCACTGAAATGAACTGAACTGAACTTAACTGATGTCACAAATGGCAAGATTTCATTCTTTTTTTTTAATGGGTCATTAATATTCCATTGTATATGTACCACATCATCTTTATCTATTTATCTATTGATGAACATTTAGGTTCTGTTAATCAGTATTGTGATGGTTTCAGATGAATGGCAAAGGGACTCAGCCATACATATACATGTATCCATTTCCCCCTGAACTTCCCTCCCATCCAAGCTGCCACATAACAGTGAACAGAGTTCCCTGTGTTGTATAGCAGGTCCTTGCTGGTTATCGAGCGCGTGCTTTCCCCTCTCCCTGCCCTTGGCCCTTTCCTCAGAGGAGGGCAGTGCTGAAGCAAATAGGGCTCCTGGGCATACAGAGGTCCTCTGCGCTGCGTGTGTAGGTGACTGTGGTTCCACCTAGACACAGCTTACGTCTGAGTCTTTCCCCCAGTCCTAGCTGCCCCAGATTCAGTGCCTCAGCACTGGAGTGTTCACTGGGCTTGGGCTGGGGCAGGAATTCAGCAGCTGCAGGACAGATGTCTGTCTGCCCTGCCTTGGGGACAAGACCCCTTTGTGTCTCCCAGCTGATCCTTGTTCCTAGCCTCTGCTATTGCTGATTGTCTTGAACCTGCTCTGCATGGAAGGCGAGGTCTCTCTGTATTAGGGGGTGAGCCGTGACAAAGTAGCTGCTCCCAGAATTCTGAACTGCCTCTAGGGTGCCGCTTGAAGAGGCGCCAACAGTGGCCACTGCTGCCCCACCCAGGCTCCACCATGGGACCACGTTGCCTCCTCTGAGTCCCAGGGTTGAGTTTTTCTCCCCAGTTCTGGCTGCCTCAGGTCCAGTGCTGCACAGTGACGTGAAGTGAGCAGGGCAGGAGCGTTCAGTCATTTCAGGCTGGGGCTGGAGTTGGGAAGCCCATCACCTGCTGGAGCAGACCTGTCTTGCCAAGTCATCCTGTGCACACTCTTCACAGGTAGAGTCTAGGCTTCTCTAGCCTCTCTCTATGTCCCAACAGTTCTCTGGCCAGCCAAGGGGGCTTGTCTCCTTCACACAGGACCCCAGGACTGGGATGCCCAGTCTGTGGCTCGACCCACTCACTCCCTGTGGTGAGTTTCTGCCCATCCGCTCTCCCTTTCCCTCTACTGGGGGCATAGGTCCTAACTCATCTCTTCTTCTGTCCTGTCCAGTTACATGTGTATCTTTCTTACAGACTTGGTTGCCTAGGAGTCCTTCTGCCAGTTTGCAGTTGGAATTGTTCTGCCTGTAGATATGGTTTCAATGTGTTCTTTGTGGGGGTGACCTCCATGCCCTCTTGCTCTGCCGTCTTGATTGCTCTTTTCCTGAAGCATCTTGTGTCAGCGTCTCTTTCTCTACTGCCGTCATTCCAGCTGGAGTCCAGATTCTTTGGCCTGGACTCTAGCGATGGCCTTAAAACTGATCTCCTTGGCTTTAAACTTTCTCTTTTTTATCTTCTGAGTTATAGTAAAATGTTTATTTCTAAAAATGTGAGTCTTATTGTGACCTCTTAATTTTTTCACTAACTGTTCTTGGAGATAGATGAAAAGTACAAATTTCTTGGAGGGCATTCACAGCTTGCATGATTTGTAACTAGCTCATGTTTCTGACTTCATTTCTGAATATATCTGCCATTGCATCCATACCCGACGAGTCATCTTTCCCAAAATTCAATCTGTGCTTTTCCGTTAATGTTTATTAGTTCACTTTTTCCTTCCACCTGAGGTAAATTTTCCCTTGTTTATTGAAGATTTATCTGTTTTTCAAGAGCCTATTCATTTACTACTTACTTTAGGAAGATTTCAGGGCAATTTCCCCTTATTTTCATGTCTTTGAGTTTGTACCACCAATAGAATAGTATTCTGACAGATTTCTTTCCAGTTTAGTGGTATATGTGTATTCTTTACATGCAGAGACTATATCTTTTTCATTTTGGTATACTCCACCAACTTTTCCACTTTCACAATTTTTGCACATTGTACATGCCCAGAAAAATTTTTGGATTAAATTTGAGGCTATTTGTGTCTCCTCTGCAGAGCTTCAGTGATCTGGAACTGGTTTGAAAACTGAGGTTAGAACCTGGAGGGATTAATCATGAGTATTTAAGTAATAACAGACTAGAAATACTCTTGAGTGACTTGTTATACTTCTAAATGGCATTCTTCACTTGTGGCTTTTTGTTGCAATTTTCACATGTCTATTTATTTTGAAATGTATTACACTTGGTGCAAATTTTTTAAAAGTGAAACAAACTTAATATGACTGACTTCCCAGATGGACTAAATTACAAATGCAAATAAGTTTGCTACTGGAGATATTAATACAAATTTTGAAATAAAATGATGAGTATTTAGAAAAAGATTTGAATAAAAAATTGTTTTATTTTTTAAGAAGATGAGTCATTTAGCTGGTAAGAATATGGCCTTTATGTGCACTACATTATTTTTTCCACTAGAGGGCAGGAGTGACTCACGATTGCACCAGTTCAGTTCAGTTCAGTTACTCAGTCATGTCGGACTCTTGGTGACCCCATGGACTGCAGCAATCCAGGCTTCCCTGTCCATCAGCAACTCGCAGAGCTTGCTTAAATTCATGTCTATCGAGTCGGTGATGCCATCCAACCATCTCATCCTCTGTCGTCCTCTTCTCCTGCTGCCTTCAATCTTTCCCAACATCAGGGTCTTTTCCAATGAGTCAGTTCTTCGCATCAGATGGCCAAAGTACTGGAGTTTCAGCTTCAGCTGAAAATGATTGCACCAGGTAATAGTAAAATGCTTTGGGATTATTCTTGAAAGACAGTTTCCAATGCAAAACTGGACAAAATGCATTTGCAATTAATTTAAAAACCATATATTCTGTTGACTTTCTGGCTAAGCGGAAATTAATCTCTAGTATTCGCTGTTAAGCTTAGTAAACAAATTGTGCTATATGTTAGAACATTTCTCTACCTTAGTTTTCAATTTTATTTCTCATTTCATATATTCATGTGTTAAGTTCTGTTCTGTGGTAGGCTCTGTGCTTTTCCTGGGAATATAAAGTCAAATAAGACATATCCTAGCTTCAGAAAACCCCGTTTCATTAAAAAAAAGTTTTGAGATACAAATATGTATACGACATAATGCGTTGAATGTGAACAATGAATGGGGCACTGTTCTATGTGCTTTACTTCTATTATTTGACTTACTACTCACAACAACTCTGAGAAACATTAGGCATTAGTATTCCTGTTTACAGGTGTAAATGGAGGCTCAAAGAGGTTAAGTGCCTTGCTAAGTATTACACAACATTTAAATGGTGGGGCCAGTGTTTGAACTTAGGTAATATAACATGACACCTGGCCTCTTCATCATTGTGCTACTAAAGTATTTCCCGCAATAAGTTCTATTCTCAGAAAATAATCACTTATGGAGAAATGAGACATCCTGGGGAAATAAATAGCATCTTATGAATTAAGTGCTTCCCCTTGAGGTCTGTGATAGAGTGTCAATAAAGGTACTTATCTTTCTCACCTGGATTCTGAAGTTTAATGAATAAGACGAGAGTAGGGGCCAAATAAAACAAAAGATGGGGCCAAAATATCACCATTATCACTGATAGAAGCCAAATTGCAGGATTTGGCTTTAGGTCTCTTTGCCAGGTGAGCCTGCTGCTGCTGAGCTCAGGACTGGCAGTTTCCCCTTCACCCTCTATGAAGGGGAGCCCAGCCTTAGTAAGCCTCACCCGCAGCCTTCCAGTCAGTGCTTGCCCCAGCAGAACAGAGTCCCTAAAGGAGCAGTGATATGAGTTTTTCCTATAGATACCTCATACCCCCCCAAAAGAAGGCAGACTCCAGGTCAAGCATGCCTAATTTATTCTCCCCAAATTACCTACCAGATAAATCACTCCATCTCCTTGGAGTAGAGGGACACCAGTAATTACAGTGAGTGAATTTTTTTCTGGGAAGCAAATACCAGAAGTAGTGATAATGAATACCTCTAATATTTTCTAGCTCCTGTCAGCTGCTTACTAGTTACTTTTTTTTGCGAAAACCATTGGGTTCCCCCAAAATATGTATACATCCCAGTCCCCAAGCCTGTGAATGTTAGGTTATATGCAGCCCAGTGGTAAAGAATCTGCCTGCCAATGCAGGAGACATGGGTTCAATCCCTGGTTCAGGAAGATCCCACATGCCATGGAGCAACGAAGCCCATGTGCCACAACTATTGAGCCTGTACTGTAGAGCCTGGGAGCTGCAACTACTGAAGCCCACACGCTAGAGCCTGTGCTCTGCAACAAGAAGCCACTGCAATGAGAAGCCAGTGCACTGCAACTAGAGAGGAGCCCACATTTGTTGCAACTAGAGGGTCGCACAGCAACGAAGACCCAGTGCAGCCAAAAAATAAATAAATAAATGTTTTTAAAAGGAGGAATTATGATGCAGGTGGAATTAAGTTTGCTAATCAGCTGACTGTAAAATGGGAGATTATCCTGGTTTATCCAAGTGTGGTATGGACTGAGTGTGTTCCTCCACAATTCCTGTGTTGAAGCCTTAACCACTAATGTGATGGTATTTGAAGGGGCCTTTAGGCGGTAATTGGTTTTGGATTAGGCCATGAAAGTGAGGCCCTCATGATGGGATTCATGCCCTTGGAAGAAGAGGAGTATCTCTCTATGAGCACCCATGGAAGAAAGGCCCTGTGAGCATAAAGCAAGAAGGCAGCTGTCTGCAGGCCAGGAAGAGAGCTCTCACAGGAGCTCAGCTGCGCTGGCACCTGATTTTAGGCTTCCGACCTCCAGAGCTGTGAGAAAATAAATGTCTTGTGTTTGAGTCACATAGTGCACATATTTGGGTGCACTGCTCAGCTTGTGAGATCTTAATTCCCCAATCAGGGATCGAACCCATGCTCCCTGAAGTAGAAGCATGGAGTCCTATCCACTGGACTGCCAGGAAAGCCCCTGTGGCACTTTGTCACCGCAGCTCAAGCTAAGACAAAGTGGGTACGGTCACCCTTAAAGGTGGAAGCGTCACACAGATGGCAATGTGACAAAGCATAGGCCTCCAAATTGTGGAAAAACAGACCTTTTGACAAAACAGTGTTTGATGCAAGTGGGACTCCTGGTCCAGAGGAGGGTATGGTGTGGATCAGAAGGAGTGAAGCTCAGTGAATTAAAAAGCAGGAGCACCACAGCTGTCTGCCTTACCTAAGGCCCCAGGAGATGAAATGGGGCCTGTGTGACACAAACTTATAGCCCATCAAGGTCCATGCCACTTTCTCTGTTTCCCTATTATATGCCCTAGCATTTAATAAAGGCCCGAATGTCCAGTCTTTCCCAGATATGCTCCTGGACATAAAGAAAAGACACACTGTACAGCTTGGAAATATAAAGTAGCACAACTTTACAACCTAGAGGCAAATGTGACTAGGGCATTAGTCATCTGCAAGGAGACCCAAAAGGAAGAAAGAATTTCATACAGGGTCAGGAAATCTGATCTATCTAGTCCCTTTCTCCATTTGGAGAGTCCTTGGAGTTTCTGGACTTTATTACCATCAATAAAAGTTGTGTTTTCTTTTATGAAGTGAAAGCCATCTATATGTTCATTTGTTCTAGGGGCACATATATGCCCAAGAGCTTGGGCCATGAGGAGTAGGCCAGTTAAGAAAGCCTTGGGGACAAGCATGCCCACCAAGAGATGCTTTCTTATCAAGATGACTGCTTGAGAGATATGTCCTTTTAACCATGGTAGATTTAATTTAATACATCCTTTGCTCATTTGGTGACTCCGTTTTAAGTACTAAACATTGCACTTAGGTAGTTGCTAGAGATAAATATGTAAACACATAGTTCCTGTCCTTAATGAGCTCAAAGTGTACTTGGAAAAAAGACATGTACATGGATAGCTAGAACACAGTATGATATAAGTAAAAAATAAAGATGTTTGTGAAGCAATCTTCAATGGCCCCAGAGCATCCTTGTGTGCTCTTGCTGGATATGCCAAGAATACAAGGAAGGCTCTGAGCTCCCTTTTCCTGAACCTTTCCTCAGGGTTGGGTTTATAGCAGGCAATCTTGAGCATAAGGGAATGTTTCCCCAAGACAAAAAATAGGCTTGCTGCCTACTCACTGTAAAAGTGGTGAGTCTCCAAGTGGTGTTCCTCTCCTGTGATGCAGCCACTGCATATGTGGACGACTCTCTAGACCGTCCTGTGTCATCCCTGTGAGCCTTGGAGGACCCGAGGACCCAGCACACAGGAAGCTTTGGCTACCACTTCTGTCGTCATGAAGTCCTCTGTCTTTGATCTAGACATCTCATGTCTTCTGCCAGCACCATGAAATAGTAATAAGCTAGCTTGTCAGCTTGTATGTAGACACTTCACAATTTCTTACTGCCTTGGGGAAGTAACCTGAGAAGAATGAATATGCATTGTCTAGGTTGACAAGAAGGTCACGTGTACCACTTAGATAGTACTGAGTCAGGCAGAGCTGCCCTATGACGGCTTTCGCTCTCTTTAATTCTGAGCCACATAAATAAATCTACTTGGTTCATTGGTTCTGTTCTTGGAAAAATGATGTGCACATTCTCCTTGCAATAGATCTTTGATAGTTTATGATTCCTAGTGTAAGGGAGAGGATATCTCTGATCTAGGCATGAGCCACAATCTGAAGTGTGTGTGTGTGTGTGTGTGTGTGTGAGAGAGAGAGAGAGAGAGAGAGACTGATTCAGATCCTTGCTTTTTCAAATAATTCTGTTTGTTCTGACTTTGATACTTTTCCTTAGCTCATTTTAATGTGAACATTTCCTGAACCTTTAGAATGAAGAGGGTTTGGGGAAGGGTTTTTGTTTGTTTGTTTAATTTCACAGAACTTTGTCTTTTGTGTGGTGTTAAAAATATGGTGGCTTGCATTCCAGGGTTTTCGGGCTTTGTTTACCTATACTACTTTGGTCCAGAGATGCTTACTCCTTTTCTCGTATTCGGCTCGATGTTGATTACACTCCCATCTGTTTCTCCTCATTGTTCTGCCCTTTCCTTGCACCCCTGACTCTGTCACAACTTCTCCTTCCTGGAGGATCTGACTGATAAAGGGGTTCTGTTGTCAAATCTATCAGAAGATGCCTTTGTTTTCCCCACAAAACAGACACCAGTACCGTACAAGTTTTGTGGCAATTAATGGGTCACCTACACACCCATATGTGTTTTGTGGTTTGTAAGCAGTATCTTGTCATTCAACTTTCAAATAGATGTTGTTCTTGGGTTTTTGACTTTGCTATCTAGTTGCCCTCCCAGTTTTCTTGTGAAGATTTGAAAAAATGAAAAAACTGTGCTGCCTCTGCCCCCTCTTCTTAGGATCCATATTAAAATTCTTATCAAGTATAACTATTTATAGCATTAGCTGGGCCACTGTAATCATGCCACATGCTGTCCCTGACGCATCTACCTGAGGCATTTTACAAGAATACTTCAGCTTTATGAAGCTATCCTTGAAAATGTCTTCAGATCATTTTCCCTATTGTATCTAGTATATCTTCTGATCTTAATTTGATTTCTCTCTTGGAAGCAATCTTGTTGATTAGCTGGCTTGAATAAATACCCTTGGTAGTTCTACTTATCATGATAAGCTATTTATATATTCAGTTCAGATTAACCCTTATTTTGGTCCCATTGTTTGTGCCAGGCACTGTTAGCTAGGCACCAGAGACACAGAGTTGAATAAGCCATAGACCCTGCCCTGAAGGAGCTCACAGGTACATTTGTTTGCTGGTGTTAGAGATGTGTCCTTGCCTCAGATGATGTCAGACCCCTAAAAGCAACCTCTGATGTAGAGAAGAAATTTGGACATTCTATTATAACTAGTAAAATTTCCAGGAGGCAAACGGGAACAGAAACTGCTACTGAACCTCGAGTTACTGTGGTGGACAAGACTCTGAGTACTGATATTAAAAGTTCCTGGTGTTTGTTAATAATCTCAAAATACATTATAAACACATACACCTGGAGAAGGAAATGGCAACCCACTCTAATATTCCTTCTTGGGAAATCCCATGGATAGAGGAGCCTAGTGGGCTACAGTCCATGGGGTCACAAAAGTCAGACACGACTTAGTGATTAAACAAAAAATACATACACACACACATATATATGTGTATACACACACACACACACACACACACACACACACACACACACACATATATATATATGCAGTGGATTGAATGTTTATGTTCCTCCAAAATGCATGGGTTAAAACCTTAATTCCCAAGGTGATGGTATTAGGAGATGGGATCTTTGGGAGATAATCAGGTTGTGAAGGTGAAGCCCTTATGAATGGGATTAGTGCCCTTATAAGAGAAGCCCCAGGAGAGATCTCTTGCCTTATCCACCCCATGAGGACACATAGTGAGGGATGACAGTCTACAAAGAAGGGGGGTCTCACCAGACACTGAATCTGCTGACACTTTGATCTCTGACTTCCCAACCTCCAGGCCTGGGAGAAATAAATTTCTGTTGTTTATAAGCCACCTAATCTATGTTTTTTAAAAAAATTTATTGGAGTGTAGTTGCTTTACAATGTTGTATTAGTTTCTGCTATACAGCAGACTTGAATCAGCTAATGTATTTACAAGTATCCCCTCTTTTTTGGATTTCCTTCCCATTTAGTCACCAAAGAGCATTGAGTAGAGCTCCCTGTGCGATGCAGTAGGTTCTCATTGGTTATCTGTTTTTTACATAGTAGCATATATATGTCAATCCCAGTCTCCCAATCCATCCCACCCCCTTCCCCCCCATGGTGTCCATACATCTGTCCTCTGTGTCTGTGTATGGTGTTTTATTATAGCCTCCCAAGCAAAGACTATATATATATGTAAAATTTTTGTGATAAGAGTGCTTATCCTATAGATCAGTTAGATCACTTATTCCCAGGAAGACTAGGAAAGGAACCGGGAATAGACAATAGAGAAATGGTCCGTGAAGTTAACTCAAGGAATTAGAAAAAGAATCCACAATTTATAGGGCTGCATTTGTGTTTAAATTGTCAATTGAGACTTCGTGATTATAGTTTTATCTTAAAACACAATACTAACAATTTATTTTGAAGCTGTGTTATCCTTACCTGGTACTCTGCTTTTCACACCCCCTTGAGGCAGGAGAGTTTTGTTTGTTTACCTTTGAGAACCCTGCTTGTTTTTGAAGTTTTGGTCACAGAGGCATGCTAAGTTGACATTTTCAGTGAAAGTTTATCACGTCTTCCAGATCCTTCTCTTAGGATTTCAGTAAAATTTAGTTTTCTAAGGTTATAAATATTTGAACGTACAGACTCTGAAGACTAAACATAGATGAACAGAATTTTATGTTCTGAACAATGAAACTTGAAACGATATCAATTAAACTGAAATATTAAATGATGAGCATGATTACTACTGTGCTTCATGAAATTTAAGGATATATGATAAGCAGTGAAATTTGGCATTGAAGTATTATCTGTTGAAGAATAGTATAGACATAATCCATAAAACATATTATTGTATTAACTGTAAGGATGATGTTGAGATTATGAGATTCGATATATTACACACTATTTTCTGTATTAGTACTCCTAGAAGAAATTCTTGTTTTTGGTACCTGGAATAGTTATGCTGCTCCAAAACCACTGTTTTGTTTACCATGTAAGAACCCTGGGCCTTCTAACTGATCATGTTTCTCTTTCCATTACCTGTCAGGAAGCTCAGAGTCAAATCTGTGGCTGATCCATAGTAAGTTTGAGGGCTCTTCGGGCATATATTATCTGTCCTAATCTGACACCTCATCTTACTTTCACCTTGCCATTATTTCTTGCCATTAATTTTTATTATAAAATATTCAGTCAGTTCAGTTCAGTCGCTCAGTCGTGTCTGACTCTTTGTGACCACATGGACTGTACCACGGCAGGCCTCCAAGTCCATCACCAACTTTTGGAGTTTACTCAAACTCATGTCCATTGAGACAGTGATGCCATGCAACCATCTCATCCTCTGTTGTCCCCTTTTCCTCCCACCTTCAATCTTTCCCAGCATCAGGGTCTTTTACAATGAGTCAGTTCTTCACATCAGGTGGCCAAAGTATTGGAGCTTCAGCATCAGCCCTTCCAATGAATATTCAGGACTGATTTCCTTTAGGATGGACTGGTTGGATCTCCTTGCAGTCCAATGGACTCTCAAGAGTCTTCTCCCATACCACAGTTCAAAAGCATCAATTCTTCAGGGCTCAGCTTTCCTTATAGTCCAACTCTCACATGCACATATGACTATTGGAAAAACCATAGCTTTGACTAGATGGACCTTTGTTGGCAAGGGATTGTCTCCGCTTTTTAATATGCTGTCTAGGTTGGTCATAACTTTTCTTCCAAGGAGCAATGGTCTTTTAATTTCATGGCTGCAGTCACCATCTGCAGTGATTTTGAAGCCTTCCAAAATAAAGTCTGTCACTGTTTCCACTGTTTCCCTGTCTATTTGCCATGAAGTGATGGGACAGGATGCCATGATCTTAGTTTTCTGAATGTTGAATTTTAAGCCAACTTTTTCACTCTCCTCTTTCACTTTCATCAAGAGGCTCTTTAGTTCTTCGCTTTCTGCCATAAGGGTGGTGTCATCTGCATATCTGAGGTTATTAATGTTTCTCCCGGCAATCTTGATTCCAGTTTGTGATTCATCCAGCCCAGCGTTTCTCATGATGTACTCTGCATATAAGTTAAATAAGCAGGGTGACAATATACAGCCTTGATGTACTCCTTTCCCAATTTGGAACCAGTCTGTTGTTCCATGTCCAGTTCTAACTGTTGCTTCCTAACCTGCATACAGATTTCTCAGGAGGCAGGTCAGGTGGCCTGGTATTCCCATCTCTTGAAGAATTTTCCATAGTTTGTCGTGATCCACACAGGCAAAGGCTTTGGCATAGTCAACAAAGCAGAAGTAGATGTTTTTCTGGAACTCTCTTGCTTTTTCGATGATCCAATGGATGTTGGCAATTTGATCTCTGGTTCCTCTGCCTTTTCTAAAACCAGCTTGAACATCTGGAATTTCTCGGTTCATGTACTGTTGAAGCCTGGCTTGGAGAATTTTGAGCATTACATTACTAGCATGTGAGATATTGCTTTACTTCTTTGATGAGCCTCTAAATTTAAATTAAGAGATTCAAATAAAGTGAGCAGCTCATATAAATAATTATAAGTGGTAAGTACTGACACAGTCAAGCTCAGTTGTGCTGTGTTGGTACTGAATATGAGGGAGCAGGAAATTTCTCTAAACTCTATATGAAAAACTCAGACCCATAATGTAGAAGGAAACAGGAAGTCAGGCTTAGTAATTTCTCTCATTGGAGCATCTCACATCTTGGATGTTCTAGGACTGTGACTTCAAACTCTCTCCTTTTTCTTCCCTGATCTCCATGTTCAGTGCCTGCCTTACAGTACAGATCTAAGAAATGTTACAAAGGGAGACTTCTTGCCCCCAAATATCTTCTTTGTTGCCTAAAATTCTACCAGACATAGGTTTGTTTGGACAGCCAGCAATTGCCTGTGGATAAGTACAGCTTTATAAAACTAACAGAACTTTAGAGAGCCCAAACAATTCTCTTTTTATAAATGAGGAAATTGAGGCTCCTTGAGGTAAAGCAATTTGCCCAAAGGTGTACAGTTTATAAATGTTAAAAACCAGGACTGGAAGTCTTGACTCAGAACCCAAAGTGTATCAGAAAATAGATTTTTTAAAGAATTGCATGGCACAGTATAGTTCGTTATATATATTTAGTATATACTTGGGCTTTCCTTGTAGCTCAGTCAGTTAAGAATCTACTTAGCATTTGTAACATTCTCTACTGAAGGAGTGTTGCCGCTGGAGCTGGTGGGAAACCACCTAGCTCTTATGGGTTCAGTATTCATCTACGTATGACGGTCATGAAAATGAAAATGGAAATCCAGTAGAGCAGGAAGAGGCAGACTGGGAAAATAAATATGTGAGAACAAGAAGCAATAAACCGCAGAGGGAAAAGAAGTAAAGGATAAGACTGTAAGGGGAAGCAGAGGCAAATGGGAAAGATAGAAACAAAAACAGTAGTGAAAGAGATAGAAGAAGGAGAATAAAAGGGAGCAAAATAAAAACAGCCCAGTCCAATGGGACTATGAGAATGAAAAGTGAGTAAGAAAGATACAGTAAAGACTAATAAATGAAAGAGATGAGGAATGCCCCCCATAGGCAGTCAGATGTTCAACCACAAGTTGTAAATAGCAGATGGAACATCACATTTAATGCTTAATACTAAAAGAAATTGGATATGTATTGTACTTTCTAAGTTGTGGAGAGGCACCAGTATGTTGCCCTAAAATGAAATCAACCCAACAGTTAAAAAAGTAAACCAATAAATAAAACCCAAAACTTTCTGGATAAAATTTTAGAAGGAGGAACTTCATTAATATATTAATAGATTTTTGGTCTACAGGGAAGTAGTTACACTGGGCTATTAAAAACAACTGTCACCATAGGTAGGGTCTATCTTCCTTTAAAGATGCAAATTAGGCAAGGACTCTCAAATGTTACTTCGGATAAGAAAGTTACAATTATCTGCTATAATAATGTGCTCTTTGGTTCTTGCTTTATTTCACAGTGGCTTTAATTAAAGGTCTAGTGATGTCGGAAAGTCACATTAATTATTCATCTGCAAACATTTACATAGACTTCCCTGCTCCCCTTCAATAAATTATCAACTTCACATCTCCATAATTTAATCAAAATGACTAAAAATACACCATCTCCAGTCCCTGCCCCTCCTCTCTGGGCTTTGTCTCTTTAGGATTATTTGTTACTGGAGAAGACTTCCCACTGTTATGAATAAAGAAGAGAAGAAAATCTGTCTGCTGAAATTGTGTGGCTAGTGTTTACTTTTTTTTCCCCACACTGTCATATTGATTGGAATAAAGCTGTGGTTTGCAAATGTCCATAATTTTTTTGGAGCAAGATAAGAGGTACTGTGGAATCATGCTATTATTAAAAGACAACATGATGTTGGGATATATTAATAGAAGCATAATAATTCAAGAATAAAGCAGCAGTTTCTCCTATAATTCTCTGAGTGTGAAGAATCAAAGCTTTAACCACTAAGCCTATAGAAAAATCTTCAAAAGGGAAACTTCTAAGGGTTACAGTTGAAGGACAAGAATAAGTACAGTTAGACAGCCAAATGTAAGATTAGAAATACCACTTAAGAAAAATTTCTCAAGAAGAGAAAATGTTTGATTTGATAAATAGTTACTTAGTAAGTCTACAGTTTGATCTAACTCTTAAAGGTATGTTGGCAAATGGTTAATTCCAAGGACTCATAAAGGATGGGAATGGGAAGAACATGGACTTTGGAGTCAGCTGGACCTGAGTTCAAATCTGAATTCGGCCATTTATGAGTGCTCTGATTCCAGACACTTACTGAAATTTTCAAAGTCTTATTGATAATGCCTTGGCCCAGAAGCATTTATTTGATCACAAGGAGCAGAAATCTATTCAAGTCCAAGTTAGCACAGCAGATTCACTATAAGGAAACAAAGGAATCCCATGGAACACACATACGCTAAATAGAGCCTGGCTTTAGAGAACTGGAAATTTACAGACAGCTTTTCTTTTTCTCTGGATAGTCTCCTAGATTCTCTTATTTATGATTCCTGTCTTAAGATTTGTATTTCCTGAATTAAAAAGGATCTAGGTAAGTGGAAGTATATCTCGTGTTTGTGGATCCGAAAACTTAATATTGTTGAGAGAACCATACTCCATAAATTGACCTGGAGAATCATACAGTCCCTATCAAAATTCCAGCTTTTTTTTTTTTCTCGTGTATATTGTCAAGCTGACTCTAAAATTCACATAGAAATCCCAGGAGAACTAGAATGATCTTGAAAACAAAGTTGGAAGGGTCATATCTGGTGATTTCAAAACTTAATACAAAGCTACAGGAATCAAGACAGTGCGGTTATGGTGTGAAAATAGACCTATCCAGTGGAATATAATTGAGAGTTCCAAATAAATCCATACATTTACGGTCAGTTTATTTTTGACAAAGATGCCGGAATATTCAATGGTAAAGAATAGTCTTCTCAATAGCGGGCACTGAAGCAACTGGATATTCATACATCAAAGAATGAAGTTGGACCTTTGCCTGCAGCACATGCAAAAATTAACTTAAAATGGGTCAAAGACAGAAAGTTAAAAGTGTAAAACTCTCAGAAAGAAAATTAGTCTGTATCATTATGACCTTGGATTAGGGGATGGTTTCTTAAATATGACACTAAAAGTGCAGGCAACAAAAGCAAAAGCAGATAATTTGGATTACATCAAAACAAAAATATTTGTATATCAAAGGACACTATCAAAAGACTGAAAAGACAATCCACAGAATGGGAATATGTGCTTGCAAATAATTTATCTGATAAGAGTCTAGTATTCAGAATATATAAAGGACTCCTGCAGCTCAGCAGGAGAAAAAGGCTCAAAATGAAAAGCAACACAATTTAAAAATAGGCTAAGGACTTGAATAAACATTTCTCTGAAGAAGATACACAATTAGCCAATAAATACGTTAAGACGCTCAGTATCATTAGAAATCAGGAAAACACGTGTCAAAACCACAAGGAAATACCACTTCACACCTACTAGGAACTGTAATCAAAGAGGTAATAATAATCAGTGAGATGATAATAAGCGTTGGTTAATATGTAAGGAAACTGGAAACTTTAAACACTGTTAGGGAGAGTGTAAAATGGTATCACCACTTTAGAAACAGTCTGGCAGTTCCTCAAAATGTTAAACAGAGTTTGCTACATGACCCAGCAATTCTAATACCAAAAGACAAAAACTTGTACATGAGTGGTCATGGAAGCATTATTAGTAATAGCCTAACATGGAAACAGTTCACATATCCATCAACTGAAGAATGGATAAACAAAATATATTGTTGTATATCCATACAATGATTTCATAAGAGGAATAAAGTTCTGATGCATATTAGAACATGGCTGAGCCTTGAAATAAACTATTAAGTGAAAGAAAACTGCCATAGAAAACCACAGACTGTATGATTCTGTGTATATGAAATGTCCAGCGTATAAAAATAGATAGAGACAGAAAGTATATTAGTGGTTACCTAGGCATTGGAATTGGAGACTGACTGAAGATATATATGGAGTGTCTTTGGGGTGATGAAAATATTCTAAAATTTGCAGTGGTGATGGTTGTATAACTTTGTGACTATACTAAATATCATTGAGTTGTACACCTTAAATTGGTGAATAATGTGATACATGAATTAAGTCTCAATAAGGCTTTTTAAAAAAAATTCATATTTTCTGACCTGTGGTGACTCTAGCTTACTTACTGGGAGCCATGGGGGAAGGATTTAATGTGACATCTAAGGCTCCCAAGCCAGGCTTCAACAGTATGTGAACTGTGAACTTCCAGATGTTCAAGCTGGATTTAGAAAAGGCAGAGGAACCAGAGATCAAATTGTCAACATCCATTGGATCATCAAAACAGTGAGAGAGTTCCAGAAAAACATCTACTTCTGCTTTGTTGACTATGCCAAAGCCTTTGACTGTGTGGATCACAACAAACTGTGGAAAATTCTTCAAGAGATGGGGATACCAGACCACCTGACCTGCCTCCTGAGAAATCTGTATGCAGGTCAGGAAGCAACAGTTAGAACTGGACATGGAACAACAGACTGGTTCCAAATTGGGAAAGGAGTACATCAAGGCTGTATATTGTCACTCTGCTTATTTAACTTATATGCAAAGTACATATGAGTACATCATGAGAAACGCTGGGCTGGAGGAAGCACAAGCTGGAATCAAGATTGCCGGGAGAAATATCAATAACCTCAGATACGCAGATGACACCACCCTTATGGCAGAAAGCGAAGAAGAACTAAAGAGCCTCTTGATGAAAGTGAAAGAGGAGAGTGAAAAAGTTGGCTTAAAGCTCAGCATTCAGAAAACTAAGATCATGGCATCCTGGTCCATCACTTGATGGAAAGTAGATGGGGAAACAGTGGAAACAGTGACAGACTTTATTTTGGGAGGCTCCAAAATCACTGCAGATGGTGACTGCAGCCGTGAAATTAAAAGACACTTGCTCCTTGGAAGAAAAGCTATGACCAACCTAGATAGCATATTAAAAAGCGGAGACATTCCTTTGCCAACAAAGGTCCATCTAGTCAAAGCTCTGGTCTTTCCAATAGTCATGTATGGATGTGAGAGTTGGACTATAAAGAAAGTTGAGCACCAAAGAACTGATGCTTTTGAACTGTGGTATTGGAGAAGACTTTTGAGAGTCCATTGGACCGAAAGGAGATCCAACCAGTCCATCCTAAAGGAAATCAGTCCTGAATATTCATTGGAAGGGCTGATGCTGAAGCTGAAACCCCAATACTTTGGTCACCTGATGCGAAGAACTGACTCATTTGAAAAGACCTTGATCCTGGGAATGATTGAAGGCGGGAGGAGAAGGGGACAACAGAAGATGAGATGGTTGGATGGCATCACCGACTCAATGGACATGAGTTTGAGTAAGCTCCGGGAGATGGTGACAGACAGGGAAGCCTGGCATGCTGCAGTCCATGGGGTCACAAAGAGTCAGACACAACTGAGCGACTGAACCGAACTGAACTGAAGGCTTCCAGGAGCATATCATGGCATCCAGTCCCATCAATTCATGGCAAATAGATGGGGAAACAATGAAAATGGTGACAGATTTTATTTTCTTGGGCTCCAAAATCACTGTAGATGGTGACTGCAGCCATGAAATCAAAAGATGCTTGCTCCTTGGATGAAAAGCTGTGAGCAAACTAGACAGCATATTAAAAAGCAGAGACAGTACTTTGCCGACAAAGGTCCATCTAGTCAAAGCTATGGTTTTTCCAATAGTCATATGTGGATTTGAGAGTTGGACTATAAAGAAAGCTGAGCACCGAAGAATTGATACTTTTGAACTGTGGTGTTGGAGAAGACTCTTGCAAGTCCTTTGGACTGCAAGGATATCAAACCAGCCCATCCTAAAGGAGATCAGTCCTGAATATTTGTTGGAAGGACTGATGCTGAAGCTCCACTACTTTTGTCTCCTGATGTGAAGAACTGACTCCTTGGAAAAGACCCTGATGCTGGGAAAGATTGAAGGCAGGAGAAGAAGGGGACGACAGAGGATGAGATGGTTGGGTGGCATCACTGACTCGATGGACATGAGTTTGAGAAAGCTCCGGGAGTTGGTGATGGACAGGGAAGGCTGGAGTGCTATAGTCCATGGGGTCGCAAAGAGTCGGACATGACTGAGCAACTGAACTGAAGTCTCCCAAACTGGGTCACAGCTTCTCAAAAATGGAATTTGAGAGTAATTGATGGTTATTTTCTAATATAAAAATACTCTGTATATCTCAATATTGGGAGAGTTCAATGAGATATAAGAAACACCAAGAAAAGTGCCTAATTAGGTTCTCCTTTACCAAATTGATTTACCTTTCACTTCTTGAAAGATTGAAACAACCATGGTTAGGTATATTACAATTCTTTGTGGCACGGTTGCCCAGGAAGGTGAGGCAAGCTGAATCTATGAAAGTGACAAGGTGAAAGTGAAAGTGTAGTCGCTCAGTTGGGTCTGACTCTTTGTGATCCTATCGATTGTATGTAGCCGCCAGGCTCCTCAGTCTGTGGGATTTTCCAGGCAAGAATACGGGAGTGGGTTGCCATTTCCTTCTCCAGGGTGTCTTCTGGACCCAGGGATTGAACTCAGGTCTCCTGCACTGCGGGCAGGCTCTTTATGGTCTGACATGGCAAATGGTTTTTAAATTTGGTATTCTTAGTTTTGAACTTTTGATAGGGGGTGAACTACTGAGTTTATGTAGTTAAATTTGATACTCTGGATTTCTAATACAATTTTGCTATATGAGTGTGATTTTTCAGATAAGGCTTGGTCTGTGGGCTCAATCTTAATCAGATCTCTCATTTGACTGTGGCACTGTGCTGGTCATGAATAACCATCAGTGTTTCTATTCATGTTTTCTTGTATGTTTCCTCTGAGAGAGCAGCCATAAACAGGTAGCAACTCCTGCATGGTCACCTCGGGGACCTCTGATTATGTAAACTAAGCTTTTCTCAGAAGTATGAACATTTATTTTGGTATCAGTTTCTTTATATCCTCAGTATAAACTAGATTCAAGTAGATCAGATCTTTTTATAGTTACACAGTTGTGCTTGGCTCCATTGGTGATGGAGAGCAGAATGCATTGGCACTGGTTACTTTGACATAGCCAGAAGTATCTCTGAATCCCGCATAGTCTCAGAATATACAAAATTGCTTAGCATTTTGAGAGCCAGGTTCCGGATGATATTAAACACTTTTGCTATAGATAAATATAGGGCAGTACTGCTGGTACTTCTGCATCTGTTTCTACATGGTTTATTTTTAATATGCTGCTTTCACACTACATGTTGTCACCACTTCGTGTTATAATAGGTGGAGTGGGAGAGCGGATAGAAGATGGAGTTTATAGTCAGACAGACATGTCAATTCCCCATTCTTTCTAAAAACAGGAAGTACATTCCCTGTATATGTCAGTTCACCTTTGTGTGATGAACATAATTCTTCTTCCTGAGTTATGTTGAGGAGTAAATAGTGTATGTAGAACCATCCTGCACATCCTCTTGCTGAGGACCTAGGGTTAAAAGTTAGACTATTTTCTTCTTTGGTCTAGAAGAACTGTGATACAGGGAATATAGCGTGTGGTCTAAAGTCAGAACATCTGAATTCCAACTTCACAACTTACATAGTCTTGGTTAAGGGGCCTTATGGACCTCAGTTTCTGCCTTTGTAAGTGGAAGATATTTCCCAGTAGTATTGCTGTCAGGGTTAAATGAGACAATGCAAAATGCCCTGCACCCAGCAGAGGCTCAACAATGATCACTCCTCCTACCCAGTGCTTTTCCTCCCAGAGTTGTCTCCTACTTTAGAGAATCATTGCTATGTGGAATTGCAGGGCTGGGAAGATAGAGATCTCCATTGCCATTGCCATGACAACAGAATCAGAGATGTGAAAAATTTCCTCCCAAAGCAGTGAGCAACTGTTAACAAATAGCACCTTTTTAATCGGTAGCAAGTATCTGATTTCTTTCCTCCTCTTTCCCTCTTTGCTTTAACTAGTGTCACTAATCCTAGTTGTTTACTGTGAAAAGGCCAAAAGGAGAGGATGGAGACTGATTTTTTGATTGGGTAAATGTTAGCAGTGATATCTAATACATTATGTCACCCACCTTTTAATTGCTGGCTGCAGAATACTGTAGAATGTACCTGGGGTTTTATTATTATCTGAAATTTAGACATTTACTAAGTCAGTATATGCATTTTCAGATGTATTTAAATTATACTTTACAATCTTTACAAGTTAAAATAGTTGTCTAGTCTTTCTTTCACCCTCCAAATAGGATTATTTCTAAGAGGAATTTTTCTCCTCTTTGATATGACATACCTAAAGTTGACTCAGTTAATTTCTGTAGTAATATATTTCACTCCCTCACAGTTGTTATGGCTTTAATTAGTAACCCAATCTACTAAAACTTAAGCCTCTTCTCTCTCTTACCAATGATACAGATATATTGATAGACGGTCGTCACTAATAAAATATATCTTTATATGCTCTATCAAGAAATATTACAATTACAATCTCTTCTCTAAGATAAATAGACTGTTGTCCTTTTATTACATTACATAGTATAATGCTATTTTAAAATAATACATTCCACATAAAACATATTTTAAAAGATTGCACTGAAAGCCTAATTCCTTAAAAGCCAAGTTTGGTAGAAATCTGTGACCAAGGTCAAGGTTCAGAGATCAGTAAAGAAGTCATTTCACAAAGAAGGTTAGATGGCAAGTGGTTCTGTCTTAGAAAGCAGAGAGTGTGTCCCTGTATGTTATGGCCCAGTATTCTTGCATCAAACTGATGAAACAAGTGCCAATTCATTGTTCCTGGAATCACCAAAGCTGTCCTGGAAGTACCAATCAATACAGGACCCAAGAAACATTCCCAATAGCTAAGCTTTAGTTTGAGGTACCACCAGGTGGCGCTAAACCACAGCTAGGACTGGAATAGATACGGATCTAGCAACAGGACCTCTGGAATTCATGGCCAGTTAGCCAATGTATCAACCCAGTTATTTTTTTTAACCTCATACTACTGTTGCTATGCATTTTGCATGCTATAATTGTTTATTTTACACTCAACAATTATGTCTGGATTTTTCTACGCCTGTTAAATTGGTGAGGGACTGCATGGAAGCTCTGCACTTTTAGTAATGGGGGAAGGACAGGGTAGGATTGGTTGTGAGAAAAAAGTATTTGTTAAAGCAAATAAGCCTTGAAGTCTCGCATTTCAAAGGTCCATACACAAGTTTGCTCAGTTTGTTCTATGGATATATCTTGATTCTAAACACTAAATGAATTCAAATATTTGCTTATGGCTGCAAAAATTTTTGGTGAAAATAAAAACTCCACAAAATGGATATTTTATCCCCATGACGGCAGACTTTCAGACAGAGTCAGTGATCTACACTAATGATAACAAGAATGGCAGATAACATTACTTGCCAGGCCAATTATCTGCCAGTCCCTAGTAGTAGTAGTGTTAGTTACTCAGTCGTGTCTGACTCTCTGAGACCCCATGGACTGTAGCCTTCCAGGTTCCTCTGTTCATGGGATTCTCCAGGTAAGAATACTGGAGTGGGTTGCCATTCCCTTCTCCAGAGGATCTTCCCGACCCAGGGATCAAACCTGAGTCTCTTGCTTTGCTGGCAGATTCTTTACTGTCTGAGCCACCAGCTAAGTCCCTATAATAGGCATTTTCACATATGGTACCTCATTGAATCTTTATGATAACCATGAAGTAGGAAATAAAATAATTTTTATAAAGGATACAGTTGAGGCATAGAGAGGTTAAGTGACTTTCTAAAAATCATTAAAAAATAAAGCAGAGTTGAAACTGAGCAAACCTTTTGTCATTTAGAAGTTCAAATGCAAACTCTACATTTGCATTTGCCATATTTGATTCTAGATATCAAAAAGGTCCATGATAGAAACCTGCCAAGACCCCTAGAACAAGAAGAAGTGTACTATTTCCAGAAATTTGACGTACAATATAAAAACATCTGGCTATTTAAAAAGCTACGGTAGATTCTTAGTAAGAGCCATGTTACAGATATATAAAATTTACTTAAGAGTAGGTCTCTTAGCCTTGGTTCCCATGAATATTTGATTTGAGTCAAAGGCATATTTAGAGCTGGTTTATTTAAAAAGCAATTTCAGAAGAGAGGGTTAATTGATGAGGGAGTGAACAGGGAGGGAGGAAGAGCCAATTAGGTCGTGTTCATTGTCAGCTGGTTACTATTGATCATGCCAGCATCTTCTGAGGAGATTTCAAACTGAGAACTGTAGCTTGTATGCAAGGGAGAAGGATTATCCATTGGCTCCATCCCTCATTGGTCAAGAAGTGTCCCTGTAAGTGTGGACATCCCTGTGCTACCAGATTCCTGCCGGTGTCCCAGGCAACAGTGTCAGAGAAGCTCCCGAGCAGGGAGGGGTACTTGGTATAGGCCACTGTGAAGCAAGTCACTGTCAGCTTATTCAGTGAGAAGCTGAGCTAAGCCTTCAGCAAAGGCTGGAATAAGAGGTAGGGCTGAGAAGATCTGAAATAGTGCACAAGAAAGGTCTCTAATACTGGGGGAGCTTTCCTTTAGAATCATAGAGTATTAACATGTGGGTTTTGGTAATAATGAGTAAATACATGTTAATTTTTCTAAAATGGTATTAAAGCTATGAACCAACTTATTAGAATTAAAATATCTTTGAGGCCATCCAACTTTTTCCTTATTGTGTTACTATAAACATCAGTGTGCCTCACTGTTTTTTAATTTGAATTCTATTTTTATGGGTTACTTCCGATTTTATTATTAATGGTGCACAGAATCCAGATATTATTGATTCCTTCAAGCTCATTAATTATAAAAGTTTAGATTAATTTTTAAGTGGGATGTATCCATTTAATTATGCAAGTCTGTATCTTTTAAGGGAGAATATTCATGAACAGATTCAGAAGACAGACTAACATCTAAATCAACATTTTTTTAATATTAAAAAGTAGCAGAAGTATTATCAGTTCCGATAGTTAATCAGGTTGCTAATTCAAATAGAGCTATCAAGGTCTAGTGGAAAGAACAGTGGCCTTTGAGTCCAGAAGTTTGGTTTTTACTATGTGGTTTTTACTACTTACAGAGTTGAGTGATCTTGACAAAGCCGTTCAAAGCATCTCTGAATCTCAGTTTTCTTCAGTTGAAAACATGAGTAAAACCATATATCTCACAGGGTTTTTTTGTGAGGATTTATATGAGACTACATACATGGAAATATATAACACGGTGACTAGCATATAGTAAGTATGCCATAAATATAGATGAAATTAAATCTGAAATGTATACCCAACTGAGTATACAGATCCACATGCTGATATGTGTGTTACCAGACCAGAGGCCATCTTTTTGAAATATCTGGTTCTTGTTATGGCTTGTTTCTTCATATCTTTTGAGTGCTAGCCCAGAAAGATCTCTGATGGCTCTCATCAAGTACAACTTTCCCCATCTGAAGTATGTTAGTGAGTATCTCTAATGTCCTTCTAGAAAGGGAGAAACCTCAGAACACTTTAATCCTAAAGACAGTGTTCTTTGTGGCAAACAACAGAAATGGATGGTGATTAAAGCAGAGAAAGTCTAGGATGTTGGGTAACTCGTGGAAAAGATGGGAAGTCTAAAGGATCAGAAAAGAAGCCACAACCCATGGAAGCTAGGTAGCCAAAATGACACTGTAGGAACAATCCAGTGAGGACTCACTGGACAGTTCCTGGCACCACTACCACTGCTGGCACCGTGTACTGGATGCCATACCTGGCTGCCCTGACTGCACGCTGGTTGCTAGGAGGCGGGGAAGCGCTTCTGGCTTCTGCAGTGGAGAGTGTGCTCTGCTTCCCATTGAGAATCAAACCTCGGGGAATTCTATGAACACTGGAAGAGGGCCTTGATGTTTAACAGTTAAAAAATATTAACAATCAAAACATTTGAGTCTATCCCTTCTGATACCCAACATCTGCCCATACATTTTTCTTTATGTTTGCACTTAAAAACGGGCTTCCCTGGTAGCTCAGTTGGTAAAGAATCCGCCTGCAATTTAGGAGACCTTTGTTCAATTCCTGGGTGGGGAAGTTCCCCTGGAGAAGAGATAGGCTACCCACTCCAGTCTTCTTGCGCTTCCCTAGTGGCTCAGATGGTAAAGAATCCACCCGCAACGCGGGAGACCTGGGTTCGATCTCTGGGTTGGGAAGATCCCCTGGAGGAAGACATGGAAAGCCACTCCAGCATTCTTACCTGGAGAATCCCCATGGACAGAGAAGCTTGGCGGGCTACAGTCCATGGCGTTGCAGAGTCAGACACGACTGAGCGACTAAGCACCGCACAGCACATACTTAAAAACTAGAATCCCCATGGACAGAGGAGCCTAGTGCACTACAGTTTATGGCATCTCAGAGTCAGACACGACGGAACGACTAAGCACAGCACAGCACATATTTAAAAACATTCCTAATAGCTGAACTTTAATTGAGGTACTACCAGGTGGCAATAAACCACAGCCAGTTCAGGAATAGATAAGGATCTAGCAACAGAACTCCTGGAATTCCTGGCCAGCTATTAATCCAGAAGGAGAAGAGGGCAGCAGAGGATGAGATGGTTGGATATCATCTCGGGCTCAATGGACACTTGTTCATTTGCTCAGTCGTGTCTGACTCTTTGCGACCCCATGGACCGCAACACTCCAGGTTTCCCTGTCCTTCACCATCTCGCTGAGCTTGCTCAAACTCATCCAGTTGTCATCCAGTTGTCTCGTTCAGTGGACATGAACTTGGGCAAACACCAGGAGATAGTGAGAGACAGGGAGTCCTGGTGGGCTGCAGTCCATGAGGTTTCAAAGAGTTGGACATTACTTAGTGACTGAAAAACAATACTTAAAAAATACATAATGCACGTATCTTCCTTACATTCGAAAATCACCCAATTCTTCTCTTCCATTTTAGAAGACAACCTAAAGTCTAATATTAGTTACATTTTCCAGATTTAAGTTCAATGGGTTGTTCTTCTGTCTTGCTATTATTCAGTCTGTGGACTGACTGTAAAGTTACCTACCACCATCACGTCTAAATAAAATAGTAAAGGAAAAGGAAAGAAACAGAAAGCTAGTTAAAATTATAACTATATAAATGACACAGGAAGAAATGAAATTATTGAGGCTACAGACCTTATTTCTGAAACGAACCTTTTTCAACCCTAAATCTTAGAGGTTATTTTAGTACTCTCTTAGAAAGCATCTGAGTTTCATTCCATGCGTTGAGCCCAGAATTTAGGAATTAAAGCATGTTATTTTCTTTCTTTAAGCAGTCTAGTGCCATTAAATGTAGTCCTACCCTATAGTTCTTCATGCTGAGTTTACTGTTCTCCAGGAGTGGGAACCAGCTTTCTCAAAGCCTTGCTTTCATAAGAACTTAATGAAATGGTTGTATAATTTTTCTCTCCTTTCATCTCTTAATGTAGTGAATAGCACTATTTTTCAGATAACCCAATCTTACATTCCTAAAATAAATCCAGTTGGTGTGATGTATTATCCTTTTCATATTTCACTGGACTTGATTGCTAATATGCATTTGCATCTCTTGAGATGATGAAAGCTAGACCCTTTTCCTTTCTTCCATTATATTTGCCAATATTTGATATTCAGTATAATACTAGCATCATAAATAAGTCGAGGGGTATTTTCTATTTTTTCTGTATTCTCATAGTTTGCAAAAGATTGGAATTTTTAATTTACTGAATATGTGATAAAAAGTGCTGCTAAAATTGTCTGGATCTGAAGATTTATTCGTAGGAAGATTTTAAACTATTACTTTAATTACCTTATTCATATAAGATTATTCAGTTTTTCTGTTTATTTTTGAGCAAGAGTTGATAAGTTATATTTTTCTAGGAATTTGTTCATTTCTTCCAAGTTTTCACATTTATTGGCATAAAATTATTCATTCTCCTTATTTTTAAATGTCTGCAGCATCTATAGTGATGTCTCTTCTTTTTTATTCTGATATTATTTGAGAGCTCACCCTCTCTCATTTTAATTTTTGATTAGTCTCACTAGTCTAGTTAATTTAATTAAACTTCTCAAGGTACCAACTTTTGACTGAGTTTCTCTTCTCTATATGTTTGTTTAATATTTTATTAATTTAACCCTTTTATTATCTTATTCCTTCTAATTTCTTTGGATATATTTTATTTTCCTTGTCAAACTTCTTAAGCTGTACCTTAATTTATTAGAGTTTAGGCTTTCTTCCTTTTTTAAAAAAATCAAAGTACAGTTGATTTACAATACTATGTTAGTTTCAGGTGTATAACAAAATGATTCAGTTACATATACTATTTTTTCCAGATTAGTTTTCATTATAGGTTATTATAAGATATTGAATATTGTTTCCTGTTTTATTTATTTATTTTTTTGAAAGTCTCTCAGTTGTGTTCAACTCTTTGCGACCCCATGGACTTTATAGTCCATGGAATTCTCCAGGCCAGAATACTGGAGTGGGTGGCCTTTCCCTTCTCCAGTGGATCTTCCCAACCCAGGGATCAAACCCAGCTCTCTTGCATTGCAGGTGGATTCTTTACCAGCTCAGCCACCAGGGAAGCCCATTTTCCTATATTATACCTTGTTGCTTATTTAATTTATATATGTATTGTGTATCTGTTAATCCCATATTCCCAAATTATCCCCCTCCCTCTCTTTGCTTTTTGGCAACCATAAGTTTGTTTTCTATGACTGAGAGTTTGTTTCTGTTTTGTAAATAGATTCATTTGTATTATTTTTAGATTCCATGTATAAGTGATATCTATAATATTTGTCTTTCTCTGTCTGAATTTTACTTAGTATTATAAGCTCTAAGTTCATCCATGTTGCTGTAGAGGGCATTATTTCATTCTTTTTTTATGACTGAGTAATAGTCCACCGTGTATATATGTATATATAATACTTCTTTATCCATTCATCTGTTGATGGACATTTAGGTTGCTGCCATGTCTTGGCTATTGTAAATAGTGCTGCTATAATCATTGGGGTGCATGTATCTTTTTGCTTTAGAATTTTTGTCTTTTCTGAATGTATGCCCAGGAGTAGGACTATTAGATAATATGGTAGCTCTATTTTTAATTTAAGAAATCCCCATACTGTTCTCCACAGGGGCTGTACTAGTGTACATTCCCACCAACAGTGTAGGAGGATTCTCTTTTCTCTACACCCTCTCCAGCATTTATTATTTGTAGACTTTTTGATGATAGCCATTCAGACGTGAGCGTGGTGCATTATAGTTTTGATTTGCATTTCTCTAATAATTAGTGACATTGAGCATCTTTTCATGTGCATGTTTGTCAACTGTATATTTTCTTTGGAGAAATGTCTATTTAGGTCTTCTGCCCTTTTTTTGATTGGGTTGTGCTTTTGTTTTGTTTTGATGTTGAGTTTTATGAGGTATTTCTATATTTTGGAAATTAACCCCATATTGGGTGCATCATTTGCAACTATTTTCTCTTAATTTGTAAGGTTTTTTTCATTTTATTTATGGTCTCTTTTGCTATTCAAAAGCCTTTAACTTTGATTAGGTCCCATTTGCTTATTTTTGCTTTTATATCTTTTGCCTTGGGAGGCAGATCTAAGAAAATATTGCTACAATTTATGTCAGAGAATGTTTGTAGGCTTTCATCTTTTTTCATGTAAACATTTAAGGCTCTAAGTTTCCCTCCATATATATATTCTAGTTGTGTTGGACAGGCTTTGATATCTTTATTATTGTTTTCTTCTAAATACTTTAGCTTCCTTTATGATTTAATTTTAGGTTTTGAATTATTTAGAGGTGGCTTTATTAGCATCCAAATGTGTGTGTGTATTCATCCTGTTATTGATATACAGCTTAATATAATTGTGGCCAGAGAATGCATTCTGATTAGTTTCAATCCTGTGAAATTTTGCTTCAATCACTGATTTATCTATTAGAATGGTTATTCATTGTCAGGTGGCTCCATGTTAAAGAATCTGCCTGCCAATGCAGGAGATGCAGGTTTGATCCCTGGGTCGGGAAGACCCCCTGGAGAAGGAAATGGCAACTCACTCCAGTATTCTTGCCTGGGAAATACCAATGGACAGAGAAACCTGGTGGGCTACAGTTCATGGGGTCACAAAATAGTCGTACACAACTTAGCATACATTTCTTAGTGATTAAACAAAACAAGTGTGTAACAAGCACTGTTAAGGTACCAATATTTCAGCCATAAATGAAACAGATCAAAGTCCCAGTCCTCATTGGTTCTATTGAGTGACACAGACAATAAGCAAATGTGATTATTAAGTAAACTGCAGTGTATTAGAGATGGAGTGCTAAAAAAAATACAATAGGGAAAGGTATTTTAAAATGTCTTTAAAATTTTATTTTACATAGAAGGGTCAGCTAAGGCCTCACTTCAGGTGACGTGTAGGACTTAAAGGAAGTGAAAGGAGAGGTATGCAAAAATCTAGTGAAAGAGCAATTTCAGTGGCCCTGAGGTAAACATTTCCTGACAAAGGTTCATCTAGTAAAAGCTATGGGTTTTCCAGTAGTCATGTATGGATGTGAGAGTTGGACTATAAAGAAAGCTGAGTCCCGAAGAATTGAAGCTTTTGAACTGTGGTGTTGGAGAAGACTCTTGAGAGTCCCTTGGACAGAAAGGAGATTGAACGAGTCTATTCTAAAGGAAGTCAGTCCTGAATATTCACTGGAAGGACTGATGCTGAAGCTGAAACCCCAATATTTTGGCCACCTGATGTGAAGAACTAACTTATTTGAAAACAGTCTGATGCTGGGAAAGATTGAAGGCAGGAGGAGAAGGGGACGACAGAGGATGAGATGGTTGGATGGCATCACTGACTTGAAGGATATGAGTTTGAGTAAGCTCTGGGAGTTGGTGATGGACAGGGAGGCCTGGCGTGCTGCAGTCCATGGGGTCACCAAGAGTTGGACATGACTGAGCGAGTGAACTGAACTGAACTGAGGTAAACATGTTCCTGCTTATTCAAGAAACATTGGGGAGATCACTGTAGTGAGAGCTGAATGAGCCAGGGGAAAACAGAAGAAGAGATTAGATAATAGGGGACTAGATCGCACAAGGCCTTGTGGTAAACAGAATAACGTCCCTCTCCCCACCAAACATGTCCACTTCCTAACCCCTAGAGCCCATGGATATGTTGCCTTACATGGCAAAGGGGAATTACGGTTGCAGCTAGAGATAAGATCTTTCTTCAACTGAACTGGAGATGAGGAGATTATCCAAGTGGGCCCCCTCGAATCACAAGAGTCCTTAGGTGCGGGGGGAAGCAGGAGAGAGAGTCAGAGAGATGGTGGTGAGAGAAGGTGAGAGAAGGTCTATGTTGATGGCTCTGAAGATGGAGGAAGGGGGCCATGGGCCACGGAAAACAGATAGACTCTAGAAGCTGAAGAGGTCAGGAAATGGATTCTCCAGAAAGGAACACAGCCCCGCTGCCCTCTGTAGATGAGAAAGCTACCATGTGAGACTTTGGACTTTTGACCTCAGAACTATCAGATAATAATTTGTGTGATTTCATGCCATTACATTTACATTGATTTGTTACCGCAGCAATAGGAATCTGACACAAGCCCTTTTGTTTATAGCAAGGACCTGTACTTTCACTCTCAGTGAGACAGGAAGCCATTGGCAGGACTTGGGTCGGGGAGTGACTTGACCTGACCTTAATAGGGTCACTCTGGATGCTCTGTTGAGGATTCCTTCTTTCTTCTAGATTTTAGCTTGACTTTTCTATATTTTATTGAGAGCTCATCACTTCATGTAAGATTAAAAAAATAACTTCGCATTTTTTGTAAGTTGAGGTCTCTCATCTATTTTGTTGTCACCAGTTAAAGTCTGATATATACTTTAAACGTCTATGAAAAACTCATCGAATTTGAAAAACATAATATTATTGGTTGCTAATACCTCAATATATAGAATCAAGTGACAGAGGTTGAAACAGATTATTTTAGATTCGTGAAAACTGGTAAAGAGAATTTGAAGAATACTTCAAAATTATTTTCCTTATAAGAAAGAAAATACAAAAAATTTTCAGGTGTCATAAAATGCTTCTTATGCTATTGCCCTTTTCAAGTCCTAAAAAAACCTAGCAGTTCTATTTAAAATTTGCCATTATGATGAATTTAATAGCACTTTGTTAAACTGAACCCTGCTCAGAGAATGACTTTGTCTAATAACAAATGTGTTCATACTAAAATGGTTTCAGGGAAAAGAGCTAACTTTTCCCAAGATAAATGAAGATGTGGAACTTCACTTCAGCAATACTCACCATAGTGATAGGGATTGGCTACAGTGAGGGGGTGGGGGCAGAGATGCTGTTTGCCCTCCTGTAAGTCTTATCTAGCAAGCATTAACAGAGGCGTAGGCAAAAACAGATATAAGAAAGACTAACCTGTCTATCTAGGTTATAAATTGATCCAAAATTTGAGGAGGATGCTTTAAAATAATAAATGATCTATTTATGTCTTAACATACAATAGACACTTATTAGTTTGCTTGTTGCTTTATTCTAATTATTCCACTATTATCTTCTCTACTCCTTTATTATTATTTCAGACTTTATTGCCTCTTCACAAAGGGGAATGGGGAAGAATTCCTCTCAAATTTTACTTTTAAAAGGATCAGGCTCATAAGAAAAGAACTAAACAGTGCCATTTACAGCAACATGGATGGGCCTAGAGATTGTCTACTGAGCGAAGGAAATCAGAGAAAGACAAATATATGATATTACTTACAGGGAAAGTGAAAGTTGCTCAGTTGTGTCCGACTCTTTTCGACTCCATGGACTGTAGCCTGCCAGGCTCCTGTGTCCATGGAATTCTCCTGGCCAGAATACTGGAGTGGGTAGTGTATCCCTTCTCTAGGGGATCTTCCCAACCCAGGAATCGAACCAGGGTCTCCTGAATTGCAGGCGGACTCTTTACCAGCTGAGCTACCAGAGAAGTGCTTCACTTATATTTGGAATCTAAAAAAAATGTACAAATGAACTTATTTACAAAATAGAAATAGAGTCACAGATGCAGAAACAAACTTATGGTTGCCAGGGGGAAAGTAGGGAGGGGGGATAAACTGGGAGATTGGGATTGACGTATACACACTACTGTATTTAAAATAGGTAACAAATAGGGACCTACTGTATAGCACAGAGAACTCTACTCAATACTCTGTAATGGCCTATATGGGAAAAGAATCTAAAAAAGAGTGGATATCTATAACTATATCTATATATCTAAATGTATAACTGATTCACTTTGCTGTGTAGCAGAAACTAATACAACACAGTAAATAAACTATACTCCAATAAAAATTGGAAAAAAAAAAGGACCAGGCTCTGCTCTAGACTATATATGGTTATAAGTAGTGAGGTTAAAATAGTTACAGAATGAGTTACTGGCTCAAACAAGGATCAAAAAGAAATTTTTGAACTTTATGAATGATATTCTTATAAAACATTCCATAGACATTCTCAAAACATAAATTAACCTTTAATTACATACACGAATGGAGAGGGATAGGTGGTATTAATAATTTAAAATAGCTAATTAAAATAATTTATATTTAGCTTTGTAAAGCCTTATAATTCCCTCCATAGTTTTTCTTTCCTAATTATGTTTCTCCTAAACTAATCATAAATTTAATTTTCTCTTCTTGAATGCAGACTAACTGACTGTGGAAAGAGATGGTCTCGCATTTTGATGGGTGGAGGAGAAAAACTGGTGTAGCACTAAAATTTGAATTTGGATAACTCCTATTTAAATATTGACAGGTTGACTGTATTCGAAGGTCATCAGTGTTTTTTTAATATTTTTTTTAAAATGTGGACCATTTTTAAAGTCTTTATTGAATTTTTTACAACACTGCTTTTGTTGTTTTATGTTTTGGTCTTTTGGTCATGAGGCACGTGACATCTTAGCTCCCCAACCAGGGATCGAACCTATACTCTCTGCATTTGAAGTCAAAGTCCCAACCACTGTAAGAAGACCACCAGGGAAGACTAGGTCATCAGTGGTTTTGATCCAAGATGAATATTCACTGTAACAGAGTCTCTTGCCCCAGTTGTTCCTCTCTGTACTTCTTCCTTGGTCAGATAGAGCAACCCTAGCCCCTCCAGAGGTGAGGGTAGCGCTTGTCTTATTCAAGTTTTACAGCTATTCCTGTGCTGGTGGGTGGTGGTGGTAGTGGGATGAATGTTGGGGAGGCAACAGCAGCGTTCCCCACAAATAGCTTTAAGACATTATGGTGGATATAAATTTCTTTAGATGTTGGTCTATAAAGAGATAAAAGAAAGACTCTGTGGTGTAGTTGAAAACTTTTGGGTTGGTTCCGGCTCTGCCCACTGCTGTCCACTGATCTTTTGGAGACTTAGTGTCTTAGTTGAGTGAAGAAGGGGTAATACTATTTGCCTTACATACTCCTTGGGGTTGCCGTGAAGATCAAATCAGACAATATATGTGAAAGCACTTTGAAATTTATAAAGTATTATACAAATGAAAGATGCTGTCTGTTGCTTTAGCACTCAGAATAATTAAGAGATTTAAAGAAATCCTACTGTGGTTACAAAGGCAGACTAGGATAAAAGAGTTGGTAAAACTCATTACTAATAAAAAATTTACTCAGAGCACATGCCAGGAGTATAAGCTCTGTGAATTAAATAGCACATTTTTTTTCCTTTGTTTCCTGTGAGAGTGTCCTTTTGAAGGCCTCTGTGTGCAGCATTTGGAGTTTCCAGTACTCTGATCTGCTTCCTTTGAGTCCACCATCTACCATCTGCCCCCATGCTTCTGGGCAGCCAGATTGCCTCCTGAAATCTGATCAGTCCCAGTCTCCCTTCAGAAGCCACACTTCTTTTTCAATTAGAAGGACTGTTCCACTGAACTGTGAGCTCTCTATCCTCTCAGTAACACACTAGCTCCTGTTTGGGAAGGCAGAAGTACACTATGGTGACAAAGAGGCAGGACAGCTCTCTTTCTGTGCTGATTCATGACACTGTGGATGTATCCCAAGTGCAACTGGAAGCCATGTAAGGGTAAGGGTCATATATTTTGTCTTCAGCCTTCAACCCAGTGCCTTACACAGTGTACTCAGTAAATATTTACTGAACTGAATTGCCAAAAAAATGTATCATATTAAGTAACTTGCTTCATCAAGGCTTTTCAGCCTCAATTACTAGGTTATTTAATTATAGAATAAGTATTCTATCTCTGTATTTAAATGTAGGATTACAGTGAAGCAAAGTTCTGCCCCAAGTAACACCTTGCTCTTCTCCTTATATTACTGACTCTTATACCCTACTCGGGGCTAGGTTAGAATGTAGGAATATGTACAAGACAAAGTCAGGAACTGAACTGGATGGATTAAAAAAAAACCTAGTCCTTACTCTGGAGTTTAAAAGAATGAATCAAGTGATGAAATATTTAAAATATTAGATTTCTGTTAATATAAAAAATTCTACACTCATATCATTCATTTCTTGACATTAGAGATCTAGTCATGGATTCTAGTAAACTGGAAATAGTTACCAAATTGAGGCATTTAAAATTCATAATCAAACCATATCTTTTCAGGGTATTCTTGTTAAAGGTGACTGGCATTTCTTAATGTGGTTCTTTTTTAAACTTGAAATTGTAACGAAAAGAAAAAGTGCATCCCTAATTCCACCATCTTGATACTATTTTAATTTTTACGAACGTCTCCCAATCTTTGTCCAAATGTATAGGCTTTTTTCTCATTTCTGAGTTGCCCTGGGAGGATTGCATCTGCCAGATGGGGGCTCAGAATTTCTGAATGGCTCCGAGAATTCTAATCTATGCTGCTATAGAAATTAACCAGGACAGTCTGACATTACAGAGAGCGGTATATATGTCCTCAAATCTAGAAGGCTTGGGTGAGAGGCTGAAGTAGAATGGGACTATGAGCTTTAAGAAAGAGAGCAGCAACCTCATTGTTAGAGAAATGAAGATAAGGCTTTATAAGGAAAGATGTAGGCAGATATTTAAGTCAAGTAATTTCAGATGCCATGAAGGTCTCTCTTCCCACCCAACCAAAACAAACAAGAAACAAAAAAATAGAAACCCAACCAAAGTAATCAACTACCACAACAAAAACATCTCTAGTCAACATGAAAATAAATTTTTCTAGTTTAACTACTCAACAAATACTTGAAATTAGTTTAAGAAAGCAAAAAGGTTTAAAACAAAATTTGTAAATACTGTAAGTTGACCTAAGTCTTCCATGGTACAGCCCCTATGCTCCTTTGAAGGAAGAAAGGGGTAGTTAGAAAAATAAAAGATATAGGACAAACTTCATCGATTCTTAACTTTGCCAGGGTCAGGTTCTTTTGGACTATTTAGGCTACAGAAGAAAGGACTGGGAGAAAGTGTAATGGCGAAACAGAAATCTGAAAAGCATCTTGGAGGTTGGGACGCAGGCTGTGGTGAAGTGCCTGGCGGAGCTCTCTGGGGCTCAGGACTGTCACCACGGGTCCGGGGAGCGGATCGGGGCAGGAGAGGGGCTCTGGCTGCCTGCGAGGAGGACGCCCGCCTTCGGTCCCCGGCCCTCGCGGAGGCGTGCGGGGAGCGGGCGTTTCAATTCACAGGTGGCCAGAGCCGCGCCAGCTGCGCGCAGCGCCCGCTCTGCGAGTGGGCCGCCAGGCGTCGCGCTGGAGCCGCGGTTGCCTGGGAGACCGAGAGGGGCGAGTGGGCGGCGCGGAGCCGAGCCGCAGCCGGGCTGCCGCCCGAGTAGCCGGGCGAGAGTTGGGGGGGGAGTGGCTCTCCCCAGGCGGCGCAAGGGGCCGGCGGGTCCTGGGGCAGTGCGAGGTGGCCGTGGCGCCGCGGGGCGAGGCCGGCGAGCCCGGGACGCACCTGCGCGCAGCTCAGCCTCTGCGGAGCCGGGCGGGGCGGGAGCCGCGCTTGCCTCGTCTGCAGGTCCCACCGTCCCAGCCCCGTCGGGCGGACTGCGGCCGGGAGGCTAGTCTGGGAGGTCCCGGCTGCCCCAAGAGCGCCGAGAGCCCGGCCCGCGCCTCGGCTGCCGCGACGAGGAGCCGGGCGGGCGGCGGGCGCTCTCCCCGCGGCCCCGGGATGACTTGTCGGGGCTCCCCTCTGGCGCCTTTGCTGCTCTTCTCTCTGCACGGTGAGTGGCCCTCCCATCCTCTCCCCTCCCGGTGGGGCCAGGCGGGGCCGGCGGGCCGGGGGAGGCTGTCTCGCCGGGGCGGGTTTTGGGAACCCAACTTTCTCGGGGGCCATATTCGTGACTGTCGGCGAGGCTCGCGCTCCCACGCGGAGCCCCCTGCCGGCTCCCCGCACGGCTCAGGTGTTACGATCCGAGAGCTGACTGCGCCCCGCGCCGCGTTACCGCTGGTCCGGAACCGGACTCCGACCGCGACCCCGCTCTTTGCCCCTTTCAGATAACGAACTCCCTTACTTTCTGGGTCCGGGGAGAAACGGGGTTTAGAATCGTTTCCGTTACCAGGCGGCTGCAGGAACACTGGAAATGTTTTTAAAATGATTTGAAACACTTTAAGTTGCAGTTTTCACCAAATCTTTAAAGAGCATGTGCAGGTTATGACTGAAAATGTGATCTTTATTTAAAAAACACAAAAAACTCTACAGTACGTACATTAGATTTGAAAACAATTTATTTTTTAATAATCGAGCTTCTTCCCCAAGGAATTTAAGTCGACTTACAAAAATACATAGAACATAGCCATGTTAGAACAAAAAAAATAAACGTGTTTAGTTTTCTTGTTAACTGTCTTCTAAAAATATCCATTTAAATTTTGATTGCTACTTAGTTTTCTTAAATTTTACGTTCTATGACTAGCTGTCGTGTTGAGACCCTGTTTTCATTTTATACAAGTGACTTTGTGTGTGTGTGTGTGAGTTTCCTGTCCTGTGGAATCAAGTTTTTTTGTTCCATTTAATTCATTGTTGAGATTTACTGAGATTTATTCTGAAGGCTTTTATTTAAAAAGTAGGATAACTGGTTTATGGAGTTTTGTGGTTAATACTGTTTCTTTCTGGAGATACTGGTATGTTTCCCATAATTTTATAACCTTATTTGAACTGTTAATGTACCCATAGATCTTGAAGTAACCTAATTTTAGCTGACTTAAATTTGTACAGATTCATTTTAAGGGAAGGGAGAAAGAAATACAAAACTTTGCATATCTTTTCCATAGGAGCGAGAGAAGGAAATGTTCAAAATTACAGATAACTTCAGGACCTCAATAGGTATATATTTGGTGATGATGTACAAAGTGATATTTGTATGTGCTTTATATAAACATGTGCTTCCCAGTTAACTTTGTCTGATCACTACTTTGAGAGGGCCAATATTTTTCTGTGTCCTACTTTCTTTAAGCATGAAATAAGATAGAGTAAGTGAACTTCTCAATAATCCCTCGGACACAACTGAAACTGTTTTAAATATTACTGTAAGAACAGCTGACTTTTTTGGTAAAAAATACGTTGTTAGCCTTCATATATTACAATAAATGCCACTCTCTTCTTGTAAATAGCGTTTGTGTATGGTTGGGTTTTGAATTATTAGGCAGTACTTTTTTAAAGAGTTGGTGAAATTTGCAGAATCAGCCTTACAAGGTCATCTGATGTGTTTCTTTTCCTTCAGCAGAACTATTCCTAAACATACTGAGATGTTTTTAAAGACGTCCAAGGACATTTCAGCCTTTGTGATAATTTACTTTGTAGAGGCACTTGTCACCCTCAAAAAACTGTGTTTATTTATTCAACGAGTGTTTAGTGAGCCTCCACTCTGGGCACTTGGATGTCTGGTGGGGCAGGATGGTGGTGGGAGACAAAGATGTACGAATTTGTCCACCTTCTGTAAAAAATACGTTGTCCAACTCCTGTAAGGAGTTTGAAGTTTTCAGACAAGCTGCAAGTGTGCACAAATGAGTTATGATACAAGGAATATATGAGTGCCATTTGTCGTTGTTGTTGGTGGTGGTGATATCAAGGGAGACTTCATGGAAAAGTTTACTTTTGATCTGGACTTTGAGTAGAGTTTGAATTGGCTGAGATGGGAGTGTTTGGTTTTCCAAGCCAAAGGAACAGCCTGGCTGTAGAATATGAAGTGGAAAGTGCAGAGGCATATTCTGGAAAGGCCAGGCTTATAGTTGCTGGAGCAGGAGATATGTATGCAAAGCAGGAAGGGCTAAAAAGGTAGTAAAAGGATGATAGAGAACGTTGAATACTGAATTTAGGTTTTATTCAGTGGGCCATGGACAAGCCACTGATACTGTTTGCTTAAGAGGGGGAGGGGATGAGGATGAACAGCTGCTGAGTGCCCAGCATAACAGTCTCCAGGAGAGTACTATGTCCTGACTGCATATTAAATTCTTGAACCAGACAATGGCAGTGTTGGCATGAATGGACTAGGGCCCATTCCTAGAATTTACAGTGTGGAAGGAGGGGGAAAGGTGGATTTCAGGTCCAACAAAGTTGGTTCCATTACAGAGGGGCAAAAGGGAAATGGATGCCAGATAAATAACCATGATGGCAGGGGCCACTACAATGGGAGAAGTAACCAAAGGTAGAAATAGTCTTTTATATTTTTGAAAGAAAATGATTGTCAAGAAATTTCTGTTTTTATTTTTATTTTGTTCTCTGTGGAGTAACTTCAAAGGCAATTTAAATTGAAAAGTTTACTTCTGTTCTGTTCTACCATTGGGTCCAGTTCAGTTTAGTTCAGTTGCTCAGTCGTGTCTGACTCTTTGTGACCCCATGGACTGCAGCAAGCCAGGCCTCCCTGTCCGTAACCAACTGCCGAATGCCCTCCAACCATCTCATCCTCTGTTGTCCCCTTCTCCTCCTACCTTCAACCTTTCCCAGCATCAGGGTCTTTTCAAATGAGTCAGCTCTTCGAATCAGGTTGCCAAAATATTGGAGTTTCAGCTTCAGCATCAGTCTTTCAGATTAATATTTAGGACTGATCTCCTTTAGGATGGACTGGTTGGATCTTTCTGTCCAAGGGACTCTCAAGAGTCTTCTCCAACACCACAGTTCAAAAGCATCAATTCTTCAGGACTCAGCTTTCTTTATAGTCCAACTCTCACATCCGTACATGACTACTGGAAAAACCATAGCTTTGACTAAATGGACCTTTGTTGGCAAAGTAATGTCTCTGCTTTTTAATATGCTGTCTAGGTTTGTCATAACTTTTCTTCCAAGGAGAAAGTATATTTTAATTTCATGGCTACAGTCCCCATCTGCATTGATTTAGGAGCCCCCCAAGATAAAGTCAGCCACTGTTTCCACTGTTTCCCCATCTATTTGCCATGAAGTGATGGGACCGTCAAGGCCATGGTTTTTCCAGTGGTCATGTATGGATGTGAGAGTTGGACTATAAAGAAAGCTAAGCGCTGAAGAATTGATGCTTTTAAAGTGTGGTGTTGGAGAAGACTGTTGAGAGTCCCTTGGACTGGAAGGAGATCCAACCAGTCCATCCTAAAGGAGATCAGTCCTGGGTGTTCAGTGGAAGGATGGATGTTGAAGCTGAAACTCCAATACTTTGGCCACCTGATTCGAAGAGCTGACTCATTTGAAAAGACCCTAATGCTGGGAAAGATTGAGGGCAGGAGGAGAAGGGGATGACAGAGGATGAGATGATTGGATGGCATCACCAACTCATTGGACATGAGTTTGGGTAAACTCTGGGAGTTGGTGATGGGCAGGGAGGCCTGGCATGCTGTGGTCCATGGGGTCGCAAAGAGTTGGACACGACTGAGCAACTGAACTGAATTGAACTAGTGGGACCGGATGCCATGATCTTAGTTTTCTGAATGCTGAGTTGTAAGCCAACTTTTTCACTCTCCTCTTTCACTTTCATCAAGAGGCTCTTCAGTTCTTCGCTTTCTGCTGTAAGTGTGGTGTCATCTGCGTATCTGAGGTTATTGATATTTCTCCCAGCAATCTTGATTCCAGCTTGTGCTTCATCCAGTCCAGCATTTCTCATGATGTACTCTGCATATAAGTTAAATGAGCAGGGTGACAATATACAGCCTTGACGTACTCCTTTCCCGATTTGGAACCAGACCACCTGGCCTGCCTCCTGAGAAATCTGTATGCAGGTCAAGAAGCAACAGTTAGAACTGGACATGGAACAACAGACTGGTTCCAAATTAGGAAAGGAGTACCAGCGGGTTAGGTACATCTAAAGTGTTTCTTGTATTACTTGTGGTTCCTTAAAATAGCAGGTAACCTTCCAGAATCTGGAGAAAATACATAAAAGCCAACATGAAATGAAAATGAGAAGAATTATGAGCCCGAGTGTTAGCATTATGAAACATTTACTGTGAACTTCCACTGCCTAGCTTTAACTTTAATTATGGAACTTTTTGGAAGGATTCACTTTTTAGTAAAAATTTGTAGTTTGACCTACGTGAAAGGTGACAGCCACTGGGTGAAAATTTTAGAGAAATTAAGTTCAGTATTCAACATGGACTACTCAGGAAGCAGTTTACATATTAAATCAGCAAATGCTTCAAAAATGTTATGCTTAGAACTGTTGTCAGACCCAAGGTAGTGATGCAATGGGTAAAGACTTTTTCCCCCCAGTAACAGTATGTGGCACATTTTTAAATGTGTTTTCACACTTTGATAGTGGAAGCATTTATAATGAAAAGTCTCATTTGAATCTTCATACTTAAGCCATGTGATTTAGTGTCAAACAAGGTGGTGTGCTGGTGCACAAGATTCTTTAGTTGCTCTGAGTTATACAGAACACCATTCTGGAAGTGAAAGTTGGGAAAATTGTGGTGTTCCCCTAAAATTCTCATCTGTAACTGGTTTATTTAGAAGAGGGATTCTGAATCTGTTATCTACACTTGTGATATCAGTTTATATTTTACGCAGTTTGAGGAAGGCTTGCTGACTTTCTGGTAGTCTGATGACCTCAGGTGAACATGGTCCCCTCAATTTCCTCCTCCCTTGTTCGATGAGGACTCCCTGGCACTTATACATCTAACCCTGTGTTTTGAGAGCAGCTTCAGAACATCTGGAGGCTCTGAAATCCTCCCTTAATTGTACTTGGAGAGAAGCTAGTTTAAGAGAGGTTGTCAGTTCTTGGGTGGTATTCAACATGCCATCCGATTTGAGCTGATTTTGGTCTTAAAAGTGGAAAGTTAATTAGTTTACTTATTAGTTAAGCTGATCTTACTAACTGGAAGGATTTCTTCCCATTACAGTTTGGGTAGTTGATTTCCTCTGTGCCTGGTTTCCTACCACGTAAGAGGGATTGTAGTAGTAGTTTGCATCTGTGATGGTTTTAAAATTGCAGAAATGTGAAGTCAAAGAAAGAAAAATCTGTTTCCTAATTTCATAAATCATAGACTCAGTCATTGATCTGATATCAATTCATTGTTATCATTATTAGGTACTATGTACAATGCTATATTGGAGAAGGAAATGGCAACCCACTCCAGTGTTCTTGCCTGGAGAATCCCAGGGACGGCGGAGCCTGGTGGGCTTCCGTCTATGGGGTCGCACAGAGTCGGACATGACTGAAGCGACTTAGCAGCAGCAGCAGCAGCAGAATGCTATATGGTCTGGTTCTGCCTCACTGATATGTTATAGGGAGATCACATTTTCATAAATATCATTAATTTTTTGTTTTTGTAGAACAAGATTAAACTAATGCAGTTTACCAGTGTGAACAAGAAGTCTATTCAATAAAACATTCTTAGAAGTAGTCTACTTACTGGTTCTCTTCATTTAGCATTTTCATCTTGAGAGAGGTAACAAATTGACAGATTAGATGTACACTTATTTAGAAGAGCATTGCCCGTGAAGAAGTTGAGATCTCAGAAGTGCTGAGTTCAGGAAACTCTGTATCTTTGGGAGAATCTTCAGAGAATTAGGTTAACGTTGTTGTTTTTCAGTAGCTAAGTCATGTCTGACTCTTTGCGACCCCATGGACTACAGCACGCCAGGCTTCCCTGTCCTTCACTAGGCTAACATTAGTGGCTAAGAAAGATAGTGGGTCAGGATTTAGGGTTGGGATGATGGTTAAAGTATAGTAGGTTTGTGGGAAATTCAAAACTTTTTTCATGGAGGATCACAACTATGTAATAATGCAATCTGACATTGTGAATGTAACTCTAATGTAATGGTGCCACTTCTGGACTTTTCTTTTTTTTTTTTTAATTTAGTTTTTAATTTTAATTAGAGGGTAATTACTTTATAATATTGTGCAGGCTTCTTCCATACATCAGCATGAATCGGCCATAGGTGTACATGTGTCCCCTCTCTCCTGAATCCCCCTCCCACTTCCCTCCCCACACCACCCCTCCAGGTTGTTACAGAGCACCTGCTTTGGGTTCCCACCGTCATACATCAGACTCGCAGTGGCTATCTGTTTCACATATGGTACTGTATATGTTTCAGTGCTGTCCTCTCTGATCATCCCACCCTCTCCTTCTCTCACTGAAAGACATAAAGAAAGTCTGTTCTCTATGTCTGTCTCCTTTGCTGCCCTTCATAGAGGATCGTTGGTATTATCTTTCTCAATTCCATACATGTGCGTTATTATACAATATCTGTCTTTCTCTTTCTGACTTATTTCACTCTGTATAAGAGGGTCTAGATTCATCCACCTCATTAGAACTGACTCAAATGCTTTCCTTTTTATAGGTGAGTAATATTCCGTTGTTATGTACCACAACTTTCTTATCCATTCACCTGCTATTGGACATTTAGGTTGCTTCCATGTCCTAACTATTATAAACAGTGCTGCAGTGAACATTGGGGTACACGTGTCTTTTTCAATTATGGTGTCCTCAGGGTATGTGCCCAGTATGGGGTTGTTGGGCTGTATGGTAGTTTTATTCCTAGTTTTTAAAGGAATCTCCCTACTGTTCTCCATAGAGGTTGTAGCAGTTTGCATTCCTACCAACAGTATAAGAGGGTTCCCTTTTTTCCACACCCTTTCCAACATTTATTGTTTGTAGACTTTTTGATGATGGCCATTCTAACTGGTGTGAGATGATACCTCATTGTTGTTTTGATTTGCATTTCTCTAATAATGAACAATGTTGAGCATTTTTTCATATGTTTATTAGCCATCTATAGGTTTTGTTGGAGAAATATCTGTTTAGGTCTTCTGCCCACTTTTTGATTGGGTTGTTTGTTTTTCTGGTATTGAGCTGCATGAGCTGCTTGTATATTTTGGAGACTAATTTTGACAATTCTTTCATTTGCTATTATTTTCTTCCATTCTGAGGGTTGTCTTTTCACCTTGCCTATAGTTTCCTTCATTGTGCAAAAGCTTTTAAGTTTAATTAAGTCTCATTTGTTTATTTTTGTTTTTATTTCCGTTACTCTAGGAAGTGGATCATAGAGGATCTTGCTGTGATTTATTAAAAGACTCATTAGCCCGAAATTTTTTAAATGAAAAGAAATTTAAAATTCCACCGAAGTCTGTTGAAGATCACATCAGTGGAAGCTTAAGAAATGTTCACATTTGTTTTCTCATTAATGTTGTTTCTTTTCTTTTCTTCCCATCTTCTCCTTCCATTTTGGAGAATGTTATGTTCTGTTAGTAGTGTCAGATTCTTCTTAAGTAAATAAATCTAGCTACTAGATATTGTAATTACTTCCAGTTATTCTGTTTTACCTATTCCAGGATTGATGTCAACAAATAAAACCCCTATAGCCAACCAGGCAGACCCAGAAATCACCTTATGAGCTAGAATTGGTGGGCGTTTATGAGAGTGTGGACCTGGTTCTACAGTTTCCCCTTGTTCCATGAGGTCAACTTTATCATATAATTGTGTGTGTGTGTGTATATGTGTGTATACATTTTCCCTAAAAGATAGTACCATGCCTGGCATAGAGTAAGTGCTCAGTAAATAATTGTGACTGAATGAATGAGTGGTTACTGAAGCAGGTGGTACTCCCCTGTGCTTGGAGTGCCTGAAAAGCATGCTTTTTTCTGTTAAAGAAAAATAATTTCTTTAAAATTTTCCTCAGGGAGTTGGTTTGATTGTCAGCTTCAGCTGATCTTCAAACCTTGCTGTATGTTTTGTGAAATAGAGGTGAAAGAGTTCTGTTTTCACAGTCTTCAAATTCTGTGACTTTAGAAGTATATGTAGAAATTCTGTATTTATAGACCTTTGAAAATTGCTTCTTAGCTTCTCTTTAATCCTTAAACTTTGAAGCTGTCCACCTCAAGACTTTTTTTTTCCCTCTAAGGAATTTTCTAAAGATTTTGTTCCATGTACTGAAGAGTTATGTTGGACTTTTGGGAATCCATTTAGAACCTCGAAGTTTCCCCTTTATATCGCTAGTGTTCTTAGTCCTGAAGGCCTGTATGTTGGAACTAGTCTCCCAAGAATGGAGATAATTAATTAACATCTCATATAGTCTAAGCTTCCCACGTGGCACATTGGTAAAGAATCTGGCTGCCAACTTGGGAGAGGTGTGTTTGATCCCTCGGCGGGGAGGATTCCCTGGAGGAGGAAATGGCAACCCACTTAAGTATTTTTGCCTGGAAAATCCTATGGACAGAGGAGCATGGTGGGCTACAGTCCACGGGGTCTCAAAGAGTCGGACATGACTGAGCGACTGAGCTTGCGCATGTGTGGTCTAAGCCCTCTCTCCCCTTCCCCATGTCATGTGTATATAGTGCTACAGAAGCTTTTTAGGAAATAGGAGCATTAACTCAGTCAGCCTCACATGGGAGGCATTATAACCTCCTCCTGGTGGAGCTTGCTAGTTGTCCTCCCCTCTCATTCCCTTCCCTTCCCCTGAAGTCTCTGTACTTCAAGCCACAGTTTCTTCCTGCTGTGATTCATTCCTTTAGGTACCATCCTTTCAGTCTGCAGTGATGTTTATATCTCTCAAAATGCCCAAAGTTGTTTTCTAATCATAACTGCATCCTCAGCAATGTGCTTGCAAATGCCTTGATGTTATCATCATTTAATTTTAAGTATCATCAGTTTTAAGTACCATTATACTAATCTTTGTTTCTTGGGACCAGGCACATCACTGTCAGCTATACAACTTCTGTCAGCCCTCATTGGTCAAGATCATTTGCCAGAACACAAAATTCAGTGAAAGGCAAATTTGCCTTTTCATTGGCAAATGAAAAGGCTGAAGTGTAGTGAACATCACTTGTCGCAGAACATATTCAAATCAGGCTGGCTAGCATTTGATGTTTTCATTGGTTAAGGAAGTTTGTAGTACAGTTAACTTATGCGTATTGTCCGTGTGTAAATACAGATCACTGTACTTGTACTTGTTGGCTGAGAGTTAAGACAGTATGAAGAACACATGAAACATGTGTTAACAGTGCACTACAAAGATTCTCAGACTTTTTGGTGTTAAAGATTACTGGGACCTTAAAGATTATTGAGGGCCAGAAGTGCTTTTGTTTATGTGGGTTGTATCTGTCAATATTTACCATGTGCGGTGCTTAGTTGCTCAGTGGTGTCTGTCTCTTTGTGACCCCATAGACTGTAGCCAGCCAGGCTCCTCTGTCCATGGAATTTTCCAAGCAAGAATACTGGAGTGGGTTGCCATTTCGTACTCAGGGGATCTTGCCAACCCAGGGATTGAACCCACATCTGTTGTGTCTCCTGCATTGGCAGGCTTATTTACCACTAGCACCACCCGGGAAGCCCACAAATTTACCATATTTGAAGCCAAAAGTGAGAAAATTAAAAAATATGTATTAATCAATTAAAAAATAACAGTAATGTATTTATTATATGTTGACATAATACATTTCTGTGACACATACAGGTTTTTCTCAAGCCAAAAAATATTAGCAAGAAGAGTGGCATTGTTTTACATTTTTAGAAATCTCTTAAACGTCAGGATCACTGGAAGACAGCTAGATTCTTCTATCTGCTTTTGTATTCAGTTTATTATGATGTATTGGTTTGGTTGAACTACATGAAGAATATCTGGCCTCTTACAGCTATGTATTTGGAAAAGGAAGGAGTATGTTGATAGCATTTTCAGATAATTTTGTTTATTCTTTGATATTCCACCAAAACACTTTAAGTGGTAGTATCTAAAAGATTGGGCTTCCCAGGTGGCTCACTGGTAAATAACCCACCTGCCAATGCAGGAGACACAAGAGACAGGATTTGATCCCTGAGTCGAGAAGATCTCCTGGAGGAGGAAATGGCAACCCACTCCAGTATTCTTGCCTGGAAAATTCCATGGACAGAGAAACCTGATGGGCTACGGTCCATGGGGTTACAAAGAGTCAGACATGACTTAGCAACTGAGCACACATACATCTTAAAGATTGGTTGCAGTGAAGATTCTGAAACCATATCAGTAAACATTTCTTACTCTATTATATTAAAGTCTACTTTAATAGATTTTAAACATTGGACTTTAAATGGATCTTATATTCATGCGTGTTTTTTTTTGTAACATTATTCATTCATTGTTTGAAAAACATTGGTTCACTGATGCAGATCTTACAGATGTTGACATGTATTGCATTTTATAAAATGTAAAAAGATAATCACATTTAATACCACCATTGGCCTCACCAGCACAGCCTTTTAGTGTTGGGAAATTGTTCAAGTTCACAGTGGCAGATACAAGCTTTCCAAACTTTTAACATTTATTCCAGTTTTATCATTGGCAACAGATAGTTGTTGGTTACTTCCCTCAAAATGAGAGTCTTGCTTTGTTCGGTTTTGAGAAAATGTCATCCAGATTCCTAAGTCTGACTGATTAGTCTGTGAGTTGTTCTTTCAAGTACAAGGGCTAATCTGGGGAAAAGCGGATGGTTGAGTTAGCCTTGAGCTCTAACTGCTGGCCCAGCGCTTCTCCTTAGGACCCCACTTGACTCTATAGCCGCATATGGGATTCCTATTTCATGCTGCCCATTCGGTCACACAGAATACTAGAAAAGGTCAGGATGCAATGAAACTGCTGTTGTTGCTTCACAAAGACATTTAAAAAAAACTGGATTTCCTTTTTTAACCTTGAGTGCGTGATGGTAATGACTGCAGCCTTCTCCCACGGTTTCGTGACAGCGCCTTGACTTATGCCAAGGCGCCAACAGTTTCACCCACCACTGCTTCTGCACCATAAGTGCAAATGTCAGCTCGGGCAAGAAGGCAGATAATACTTTACCAGTATTAAGAAAAAAACTTTTACCTCTTGGACTTTCTGACAGGATCTTAGAGACCCCCATGGGTCTATTGACTAGTCTTGAAATGCTGCTATAGTATAATGAGATGTTAGTCTTTTTTTTTGTTTTGAAAAAAGTTTTAGACACAAATAGCTGCACAATTTTTCTATGTTATGGGGGCTGGCATTAAATGGAGTATGTATGCATTTTTAAAAATAAATACTATACTGTAAAATTCTTTATTTTTGTATACTTTTTTAAATTATAAAAGTAGCATATCTTAGCTGTAAAAATTCAAACACTGCAGAAATGTTAAAGAATTGACTCAAACCCACCTCCACCCACTGAATTCTCTGCTTTTACTGTGCATTGTTCCAGACCTTTCTTGAACCACAAACAAAGCCTGTGTGCGTATGTATTTTTTTTTTAAAAAAATAATGCCATAAATACTCTTCTGTAACTTATTTTTAAAACGTAACAATTTAATATGAGTATCTTACCACATCTATTACATGGTATCTTACTGCATCTATTACATTATCCTTAGTGATCATTTGGTATTTCACAGCATGTATAATTTATTTAGCTGTTTCTCCATTATTGGATATTTATGTTGTTCCTTATTTTTTTATATTAACTATGTAGCAGACATCTTTGGACACATAACCTATAAATTTGTGTAGAAATTTTTATAGTCTAGGTTGCCCAAAGTGAAATTTTTTGGTTGTACACTTTTAGCATCACATAAAATAGCATCACGTAAAAGTTTATGGGTTTGTAGAGTCAGACAGCTCAGATTTGAATTCTTGACTTGTCGTTTATTTGCTCTATGACTTTGGGAATGTTATTGATGTCCTGAGCTTGGGCTTGATTATCTTGTAAAGTAGAAATAACCTTCTCAGTGTGTTGAGAAGTACTAAATTAAATGAAATGACACATCTCTAAACTGTGTAGCATAGTACCTGGCAAGTAGAAAATGAAAATGCTTGGTTAGTGGCAGTTAGTCATGAGGATTGCTAAGCCCCAATTCGAGTCAGGAAGCCAGTGTCCTAACCAGGGTTATCAGTGGAGGTGTGACCTGGGACCCATCAAACTGCTAGCTCTCCAGGCCTGCTTGCTTTTACAAAATGAGGGATTAGGTGGTTAGGTGATCTCTTCTTTTCCAGAACTGTGTCCTCATGGTTCTTTAACTTGGCTTCCAAGTATTGAGAATATCGGCAATAAAATAAGCTGGAGAAAGCATATGACTGGTGTTAACATATTTGTAAAGCTTTTCCTAAAATAGTTATTTGACTTACCTCGCCCTCTCCCCCTATCAATTTAATAAGACTTTTTAGTGATACCTATTCTAGGAATTAAAACCATCTTCATCTGTTGTAGAAAGATTATAAAAAGTGGTTTCAAATATAAAGAATTATATTTTAAAATTAATTTCTGTTCACTTTAGCTCAGGCTATGTACATACATCTTTATTTTCTTAAATCCTTTGTAGCATAGAAAGGTATTGTATGTGCCAGGAGAGGGTCAGTTGTGAACAGACTCATGAAAAAGCATTTTACCACAATCACTGTATTCTGGTCCTTTAACTTGATTTTTAGGACCTTTCTCTGCTTTTATAGCATAATGACTGCTTTTGGTCTAAAGCCAGGCATTTATTGTTATTTAGTCGCCGAGTTGTGTCCAATTCTTTGTGACCACACGGACTGTGGCCCACCAGGGATTCCCCAGGCAAGAATACTGTAGTGGTTTGTCATTTCCTTCTCCAGGGGTCTTCCTGACTCAGGGATTGAACCCACATCTCTTGTGTTGTCATGTGAATTCTTTATCACTGAGCCACCAGTGTCTAAAATGTATCTGGACTGGGTTACATGATGTATATAGACATTTTCCTAGTGCTGCTGTTGATTAAAAGTGAAAAGCCTGTGAGCTTTTAAAAAACAATGAGTTTTAGTCAAGGAGGTAGTGATGAAAGCTTTGAAGGGGTGTGGTTGGACACGTCTTAACTCTGACTTATGTCATTGATAGTGTTTCCCAGCTGTTCTTTGTGCATTTTCATGAAAGAGGATGTTTTTATACAAAACCAGGTGGTCTCCCAAATGGACAGTTAGTCGCATTGGCAGAACTTCCAAAATAATTCTAAGATTTTGTAAACTCACTGCCCACTGTGTTTTCTTGGTATGATTTGTTTTCAGATTGAATTTTTTCTGAAACTAAAACACACTAGTAGAGAAGATTCTTAAGGTTTGTCCTCCAAAATAGTTACAGAAACTTAAACATGATTCATTTTCATAAAAATACTTTCTGAAAATGTGACTTTGAATTCTTGCTAATTTGTGATTTCGTTGTCCTCAGAGCAAAGCATGTTTCAGTTGCCCTTTGATATCTCCAGTTTCCATGTTAACATTTGCACTTCTTTGGACAAATAAATTGTGCTCTTCCCTCCTCCCTTCCTAGTTACTTTGGATTCACGTGGTTGAGTTGTCTTCCTCATTAGTAAGAAAGTGTAATGTTGTGAGCCACGGGGAACTGGACCACTGAGGTCTCTTAGAGCCCTTTAATTCCATAATGTCCTTGATCTGACGAAGCCGCTCAGCAAATCTCTTCACAATTTCCACGACCAAGCCATCTGCCTGCATTGAAATAAATCAAATCTGCTTACTCCGTCAATGTCTAACGAGTTTTCTATAAACTGATGATGTTGACCCATGAGCACGAAAATAATTTGCAATCTTGAGCACTTCCTCTTGAATTCTCATCTAAGATTCTCTTGACACAGTGGAAGTCAGCCTGCCAGCTTTCTCTTTGGCTTGAGTAAGAGGGTAGTGGAGCTGCTCCCCCACTCCCTGTGGTGTAGTTACTTACTCAGGGACAGCGGGTAAATTTCTTCTTCAGCTTTTCCACATTCAGGTTAAACGTCACAATACCTGTACTTGCTCTTCTACTTTATATATACTTGCTAGTATAGAAACATACACACAGTTATCTAATTTTACATGTTGCAGTTTGCGCACACACACACCCACCCACCCACACACACACACACATTTATGTTTAAATCTCAGGCAGACTGATTTTGTATGTGGCCCAAGCTTCTGATATCGTCTGGACTTTGGACACTGTGGCAGCGTCACACTGGGCAAGTGTATAATCCCATGGCCTGTGCCTAGGCAAAAATAATAAGAATTATTATTTTTTTCACATCTGAGAACCACCAAATCTAAACCATTTCTTCTTAGTGTTCTTAATTTCTTGCTCTCCTTTCTTTCCTCACTACCTTCATTAATTTATATCCTTAAGTTTACATTATTCTGACACTTTTCTAGTGGTTCTTTATTTCACCTTTCTCCTTTTTGATCCATCCTTTGTTCTGTGCCAGGTTGCTTTCCTGTCAAACACTGTTTTCATTATATCCTTCCCTTCCTTCAATAGCAATAACAACTGCATACTCTGAAAACCTTTAATACAGTCATTTGGCCTTTTCCTTTATGTGAGCTAAGTTTACAGTAGCTTCCCACTGTCTTCTAATATGTTCCTGCTGCCTTTCTAAAATTCGTACTTTGTTCAGTTCACTGAGGAATCATGACATACATGGTCATTTTGGGGATTATATTTCAAAGTTGCTGTATTTATTAGAAAAGAGAGTAGTGACCAGGACTAAAATTTTTTAAACCATAATATACACAAAATAGTATAGTAATGTTGAGTAGTACTTAGTGAATCATCATAAGTCATATCATACTCAGGTAACCATCATCTAGATCCAAAGGCAGTGCATTGCCCACATCCAATAGCCCCCAGAGACCCTCTCAATCATCTTACTGTTCCCTGCTCCGCCAAGGTAACCACTTTTTAAAAAATTCATTGAAAGTATAGCTGGTTTACAATGTTGTGTTAATTTCTCCCTACAGCAAAGTGACTGAGTTATGCATGTATATTCTTTTTATTATTCTTTTCCATTATGGTTTATCGCAGGATATTGACTGTACTTCCCTGTGCTATACAGTAGGACCTTGTTGTTTATCCATCCTATATTGGATAGTTTGCATCTGTGAATTCCAAACTCTTGATCCTTCCATCTCCATCTGTCCTCCCTCTTGGTAACTGCAAATCTATTCTTTATGTCTGTGAGTCTGTTTCTTTTTTATAGGTATGTTCATTTGTGTCATATTTTAGATTTTACATATAAGTGATGTCATATGGTATTTGTCTTTCTCTTTCTGACTTTGCTTAGTATGATAATCTATGGATCCATCCATATTGCTACAAATGGCATGATTTCATTCTTTTCCATGACTAATACTCCATTGTATATACCTCATCTTCTTTACCTGTTTATCTGTTGATGGGCATTTAGGTTTTTGTCATGTCTTGGCTATTGTAAATAGTGCTGCTTTGAACATAGGGTTGCGTGTATCTTTCCAAATTATAATTTTGTCTGGGAATATGCTCAGGAGTGGGATTGCTAGGTCATGCTGCTGCTGCTGCTGCTGCTGCTGCTGCTAAGTCGCTTCAGTCGCGTCCGACTCTGTGCGACCCCATAGACGGCAGCCCACCAGGCTCCGCCGTCCCTGGGATTCTCCAGGCAAGAACACTGGAGTGGGTTGCCATTTCCTTCTCCAGTGCATGAAAGGGAAAAGTGAAAGTGAAGTTGCTCAGTCGTGTATGACTCTTAGCGACCCCATGGACTGCAGCCCACCAGGCTCCTCCATCCATGGGATTTTCCAGGCAAGAGTACTGGAGTGGTCATAGGGCAACTCTATTTTTAGTTTTTTGAAGCACCTCCACACTGTTTTCCATAGTGGTTGCACAAGTTTACATTCCCACCAACAGTGTAGGAAGGTTTCCTTTTTTCCATACCTTCTCCAGCATTTATTATTTATAGACTTTATAATGATGGCCATTCTGATTGGTGTGAGGTGATACTTCATTGTAGTATTTATTTGCATTTCTCTAATAATTAGCAATGATGAGCATCTTTTCATGTGTCTATTGGCTATCAGTATAGGAAAAATGTCTATTGAGGTCTTCTGCCCATTTTTTGATTGAATTGTTTTTTTGTTTGTTTTGTTTTGTTATCAGGTTGTATGGGCTGTTTGTATATTTTGGAAATTAAGCCCTTGTTGGTCACATCATTTGAAGGTGTTTTCTCCCAGTCTGTAGGTTGTCTTTTTTGTTGTTGTTGTTAATGGTTTCCTTTGTTGTACAGAAGCTTATAAATTTGATTAGGTCCCATTTGTTTATTTTTGCTTTTATTTCTATTACTTTTGGAGACTGACAAAGGTAACCACTTTTTGACTTCTGATACCAGAAAGTAGTCTGTTTTTAAAATTTATATAAGTAGAATAATTCTTATTCAGTATGTATTCCTTTGTGTCTGGCTTTGAAAATTCACCACTGATTATGTGATTTATCCACACTGCTACATGTAGCTGTAATTTCTTCACCTCTGTTACAGTATAGCACTTCAGTCTGTGAATATACCACTATATGGATTTATCCATCCTACTGCTCATAGACATTTGGGTGGTTTCTAGTTTTGACAATGAACAACACTGCTGTGAACATTCTTTTTTTTTTTTTTAATAAATTTATTTATTTTAGTTGGGGGCCAATTACTTTACAATATTGTAGTAGTTTTTGCCATACTTTGACATGAATCAGCCATGGGTTTACATGTGTTCCCCATCCTGAACCCCCCTCCCACCTCCCTCCCCATCCCATCCCTCTGGGTCATCCCATTGCCCCGGCCCTGAGCATTTGTCTCATGTATCGAACCTGGAATGGTGTTCTGTTTCACATATGATAATATACATGTTTCAATGCTATTCTCCCAGAACGTCCCACCCTCACATTCTCCCTCAGAGTCCATAAGACTGTTCTATGCATCTGTGTCTCTTATTCTGTCTCACATATAGGGTTATTGTTACCATCTTTCAAATTCCATATAGATGCATTAGTATACTGTATTGGTGTTTTTCTTTCTGGCTTACTTCACTCTGTATAATGGGCTCCAGTTTCATCCATCTCAATAGAACCGATTCAAATGTATTTTTTTTAATGGCTGAGTAATATTCCATTGTGTATATGTACCACAGCTTCCTTATCCATTCGTCTGCTGATGGACATCTAGGTTGCTTCCATGTCCTGGCTATTGTAAACAGTGCTGCGATGAACATTGGGGTACACGCGTCTCTTTCAATTCTGGTTTCCTCGGTGTGTATGCCCAGCAGTGGGATTGCTGGGTCATATGGCAGTTCTATTCCCAGTCTTTTAAGGAATCTCCACACTGTTCTCCATAGTGGCTGTACTAGTTTGCATTCCCACCAACAGTGTAAGAGGGTTCCCTTTTCTCCACACCCTGTCCAGCATTTATTGCTTGTAGACTTTTGGATAGCAGCCATTCTGACTGGTGTGAAATGGTACCTCATTGTGGTTTTGATTTGCATTTCTCTAATAATGAGTGATGTTGAGCATCTTTTCATGCGTTTGTTAGCCATCTGTATGTCTTCTTTGGAGAAATGTCTGTTTAGTTCTTTGGCCCATTTCTTGATTGGGTCATTTATTTTTCTGGAATTGAGCTGCAGGAGTTGCTTGTATATTTTTGAGATTAATTGTTTGTCTGTTGCTTCGTTTGCTATTGTTTTCTCCCATTCTGAAGGTTGCCTTTTCACCTTGCTTATAGTTTCCTTTGTTGTGCAAAAGCTTTTAATTTTAATTAGGTCCCATTTGTTTATTTTTGCTTTTATTTCCAATATTCTGGGAGGTGGGTCATGGAGGATCCTGCTGTGATTTATGTCGGAGAGTGTTTTGCCTATGTTTTCCTCTAGGAGTTTTATAGTTTCTGGTCTTACATTTAGATCTTTAATCCATTTTGAGTTTATTTTTGTGTATGGTGTTAGGAAGTGTTCTAGTTTCATTCTTTTACAAGTGGTTGACCAGTTTTCCCAGCACCACTTGTTAAAGAGATTGTCTTTTCTCCATTGTATATTCTTGCCTCCTTTGTCGAAGATAAGGTGTCCATAGGTGCATGGGTTTATCTCTGGGCTTTCTATTTTGTTCTTTTGATCTATATTTCTATCTTTGTGCCAGTACCATACTGTCTTGATGACTGTGGCTTTGTAGTAGAGCCTGAAGTCAGGCAGGTTGATTCCTCCAGTTCCATTCTTCTTTTCAAGATTGCTTTGGCTATTCGAGGTTTCTTATATTTGTGAACATTCTTGTATGTGTCTTTGGACACATAATCCGAGTTAGGAATACACCTAAGAAACAAATTGCACGTATTCAGCCTTAGCAGGTACTGCCATTTTCCCAAAGTGACTGTGCTGATCTTTACACGCTCCTAGCAGTTTATCCATTTTCTCTACATCCTGGTGAATATCAAGTATTGTCAACTTGTTTTACTTTAGTCATTCTGATGGGCAAATAAAGGTATCACACTGTGTGTGCCTAGTTTGCAGGTATTTTGTACTTGGCTGATTACTAATGAGGTTGCTCACCTTTTTCCCTTCTTACTGGCCATTTAGGTATCTATCTTCTTTTGTGAACTGTCTATTCAAGTCTTTTGCCAGTTTTTAAAAAACAGTTTTATTGAGATATAATTAGCATACCATATTTTTCACTTGTTTAAAGTATACAGTGATTTTTGGTGCATTACATTGGTAATTTTTAGGAATTGTGGTAAAATGTTACATAAAATTAGCCATTTTAAATTGCCAACATCTGTTGGATCATAGAAAAAGCAAGGGAATTCCAGAAAAACTTCTGCTTCATTGACTATGCTAAAGCGTTTGACTCTGGATCACAACAAACTGTGGAAAATTCTTAAAGAGATGGGAATATCTGACCACCTTACCATATCCTGAGAAACCTGTATGCAAGTCAAGAAGCAGCAGTTAGAACTGGTTCCAAATTGGGAAAAGAGTATGTTAAGGCTGTGTATTGTCACCCTGCTTATTTAGCTTATATGCAGAGTACACCATGCAAAATGCTGGGCTGGATGAAGCACAAACTGGAATCGAGATTACCGGGAGAAATATCAACAACCTCAGATATGCAGATGATACCACTCACATGGCAGAAAGTGAAGAGGAATTAAAGGGCATCTTGATGAAAGTGAAAGAGGAGAGTGAAAAGTCTGGCAGAAAACTCAACATTCAAAAAGTGAAGATCATGGCATCTGGTCCCATCACTTCATGGCAAATAGATGAGGAAACAGTGACAGACTTTATTTTCTTGGGCTCCAAAATTGCTGTGTATGGTGACTGCTGCATGAAATTAAAAGACACTTGCTCCTTGGAAGAAAAGCTATGACAAACCTAGACAGCATATGAAAAAGCAGAGACATCACTTTGTTGGCAAAGGTCCATATAGTCAAAGCTATGGTTTTTCCAGTAACCATGTCTGGATGTGAGAGTTGGACCACAAAGAAGTCTGAGCACCGAAGAACTGATGTTTTCAAATTCTTCTCCAGAATTGGTGCTGGAGAAGACTCTTGAGAGTCCCTTGGACATCAAGGAGATCAAACCAGTCAATCCTAAAGGAAATCAACCCTGAATATTCATTGGAAGGACTGATGCTGAAGCTCCAGTACTTTGGCCACATGATGCTAACTCATTGGAAAAGACCCTGATGCTGGGAAAGATTGAGGACAGGAGGAGGAGGGGACGACAGAGGCTGAGATGGTTGGATGACATCACCAACTCAATGGACAGGAGTTTGAGCAAATTCTGGGAGATAGTGAAGGACAGGGAAGCCTGGCATGCTGCAGTCCATGGGGTCACAAAGAATAGGACACAACTGAGCGACTGAACAATAGCAAACCATTTTGCCAGTCAGTGTGCAATTCAGTGGCATTAAGCACTTTCACAGTGTTGTACAACCATTATCACTGTCTATTTCTAAAACATTTTTATCATCCTAAACAAATTCAATAAATATTAAATAGTAGCTGCCTGTTCCTGCTTCCCCCAGGCCCTGATAACATCTGATCTATTTAGATATCTTTGAATTTGCCTATTTTAGGTATCTCATGTAGGTGGAGTCATACAGTATTTGTCCTTTTGTGACTGACTGACTTTACTTAGCATGGTTTCAGGGTTCATCCATGTTGCAGCAGGTATCAGAACTTCATTCCTTTTTATGACTGAGTAATATTTCATTGTTACGTATATGCTACTTTCGTTTATTTACCCTTTGACAAACCCTTGGGTTTTTGCCAGTTTTTAAACTTTCAAAGTCTGTGTGTATTTTTTCCCCTTGATTTGTATAGGTTTTAAAAATATTTTTGCTGAAATACAGGCACTTTATTGGTTATATGGGCCACAAAATCTTTTACCTGTGACTTGCCTTTTCACCTTCATACTTTAGTGTCTTTTAAAGAACAGTTCTTAATTGTAATTTATTTGGTTTTGACACTTTTTTCTTTTTGACTAGCACTTTGTGTTTTGGCTAAGATATCTTTGCCTGTAATCTTCTAAAAGCTGTACTGTTTATCTTTTATATTTTGACCTGTAGTCCCCCTGAAATTGGTTTTTCATGTGTGTGATGAAAATTGGGAGTCAAGGACTAAAGCTTACTTTTTGTGGTAGTTTACTTTTTTACATTTATGTCTATTCTTCTTGGTTAAATAAGTGCTTTGAGTTGGTCTTTTATTTCATTTTACCTCCAGGAGCTAGTTTATTGCCTTGCACCTGGTAAGAGATAAGTAAATGCTTATTAATAATGGTCAGGTTGTAAAGGCTCATTTCCCAAAAGACACAAAGGGACCCATACAGAACAATATGAAATTTAACTTTCTTCTTAAATTGTTGTTGTTTAGCTGCTAAATCATGTCTGACTCTTTTGTGATCCCATAGACTATAGCCTGCCCAATTCCGCTGTTGTGGGATTTCCCAGGCAAGAATCCTGGAGTGGGTTGCCATTTCCTTCTCCAGGGTATCTTCCTGACCCAGGGATTGAACCCACATCTCCTACAGACAGGCAGGTTCTTTGCCACTGAGCAACCAAGGAAGCCCACTTCTTCTTAAATAGCATTCATACATTAATTTCCTCTTTATAGCATTAATTATTGCCATTTTTTGGAGATCTGTCTCCCTCTTCCTCTGCTGTTGCCACTGCTATCTTTGTCATCGTCATCCTTCTCCTTCATTAATACCATCTTCAGCATCTGGAACTGAAGTTGAGTTCTAAATCTTGTGATCTCAATTTTCCCATTATGTAGTAGTCTCCTTTTAAGGTAATAATTTTAGTTTTATGATAGTATTTTATATTGTTGAGTACCTTGCATCATAACAATGTCACCTTCCATTTGTTTTGTGCCAGGAATTGTAATCCATGGTCCAAAAATCGTTTTCAGAGATGTCACAGAAATTTTTGTGTTGTGTTTGGTATTCTCAGTGAGAATATCTCAGCCTTTAAAAGTATATTCTTTAATTTTACAATAAACTGTTCATAAACCCATGCTATATACACCACTGTACTTAGGCATTGTGGGTCATACAGAGTATTCGATATGGTACCTGGTCTTAAAGAACCTAACACACGTGTTCAGTTCAGTTCAGTTGCTCAGTCGTGTCGGACTCTTTGCGACCCTATGGACTGCAGCACACCAGGCCTCCCTGTCCATCACCAGCTCCTGGAGTTTACTCAAACTCATGTCTATTGAGTCGGTGATGCCATCCAACCATCTCATCCTCTGTCGTCCCCTTCTTCTCCCGTCTTCAATCTTTCCCAGCATCAGGGTCTTTTCAAATGAGTCAGTTCTTCGTATCAGGTGGCCAAAGTATTGGACTGTCAGCTTCAGCATCAGTCCTTCCAGTGAATATTCAGGACTGATTTCCTTTAGGATGGACTGGTAGCTATAGATAGAATTGTAAGCACAGTTACAACTTGGAGATTTATGTGAATCAGAAAAGGAATAATTGTGGGACACGTCAGAATCAGGTGAGGAACTGAAGTGCAGATATGTAGTGAAGTGTCAAGTGGAAGAAGATAGAGGCGGGTAGTTAGTGGCCGTGTGCACTGCCCATCTGGTCTTCATCTCAGTTGATGAAGCAGAACACCTTTGTTTTTTCTGTACTCAGCAGTTTTTAAAGAGAAAAACAAAACAAAAAAGGGCTTATTATGATTCAGGCATCTGAGGATAGAAAGATGAAAAAGTATACAGTCTAGTCTTTAGGACTCCGTGACTTTAGTCTAAAAGACAACATGATTGAGCTCATTATTATTTAATTTGTTACATTAATGAATGCAGTCTTGTCTTCTGCTCAGTCCTCATTGTTGTTTTGACAAACCAAGTCATTTTCCTAAGTGGTATGGTTCTTGGGGTCTGCCAGCTCTGCAGCCAGCCACTTTCACCATGCAGAAGGCAAGTGGCCTCTGAGGCAGTGCTCCTGGTCCCCAGGGGCCGGCATGAAGTGTGAGAGAGACCTGGTAGTGCTTGTGCATCCTGGTGAGGGGACCATAGAGCTCCTAGGTTAGAATGAAGAGATCTGCATGTGCAGGAATTTCAGCATCAGAGGCAAGTGGCCACCACCCCTGAGTAAGGATGGGAACCAGCACACACCCAACACTGTTCCCCATTCAGCACCACCACTGGAAAGAATACCCCGGAGAGCACCAGTCTTAACCTGCTACTCCTAGACCAATAAGCGGTGAGTTAAGATAGTTTATAGGCGAGAGGCCAGTAAAGACCTAGAGGACTTTGTGTGGCTACGAGGGTCAGCTCTCTTCTCTGCCATGGGGTAGTTTGAGAACTCTCTCCTTCATGCAATCAGATAGCATCTTGAAGAAAAGCAAGATGAGGGGAAGGAAATCTAAAAGACTGAGCACTTATGTGAGCCATCTAAAAGGGACATCCGTAAGATTAGTTAAAGAAGTTGTTCAGATTATTGGATCAGCTTTAGAGTAGTAGATTGGGCTGAATTTGGTTATTCCCTTCATGCCCACTATCCATCCTGTTTTGGGGTGAGTTGTTGGGAGGTGAGAAATGGTAAGAAGATCATATCAGTTTGAGAGAAAATAGACTTTTTTTTTGCATATGCTTGTTTATTAACAAAGAAATGCAAATTTACTTATTGCTGTCCTCTTGATAACATTAGGTTTAGATGCGTGGCCAATCCCACAGAATCTAATGGCCTCCTCTGGCCAGATGCGCTGGTATTGAGCTTTGTCCTAGTTTTTAACTTAAGCTGATGTACCAACATGGTAGCAAATGTGTAAGCAATTGCAGGAACCATACTACAGTGGTTTATTGAATCTCAATAAATGATCTTTTCTTTGAAGAAAAGCCTCTTTATTTGCTTGATCACTTGGAGTGCTTTTTTAAAATACTTGGATTTGGCAGGCTTTTTGGATACTGAGGTGCCCATAGTGAACTGAATGTGGTTAAACAGCTTGGAACATTGGAGCTGAATAGGCTCTGGGCACATGTGCCAAGGGGTAGCAAGCCAAGCCGTCCTGTCTCCAGAGCCAGCCCTGCCAGGCTTCAGCTCTACTGCTCCACCACTTCTGGATGCCTTTCTAAGTCGGCACGTTTCTCCTGCTTTTAGTGTCCAAGTTTCCAGTCTAGATGTCAAGTTTCCATTAAGGTCATAGCTGTCATGATTGGGGACCCTGTGCCACGTGCCATTGCCCAAGCATTTTAGGTATGTTTACTTGGTAATCCTTAAGACAAGCCTGTGAAATAGATGAATATTAACTCTGTTTCCAAGCAAGAAAGTTGATTGTGTGGTTGGAGAGTGAATGAATTTCAGTACCTAGAAGAGTAAGTGCCTAGAAGAGTAAGTAAGATAATATGTAAAGTGCCTAGTGCTGTGTCAGGCTCAGACAGTGACTGGATTACATTTTCTCTTTTAAACCGACTTTGAGGTGTTTTTGTCCCCATTCTGCGACCTCACTGGACAAGAATTTGGGGAACATCTATTTGAACTGTGTGAGCAGGACTTAAAACACCTTTAGAAGTTAAGCATGTGGAGATTATGGTGTTCCAGCCTGTGAAAGTCAAAATGAAACCTAAACTGTGAAGCAGGAGTAAGCAGGTCCAGCACAGCTGTGGGTTTTTCCTTCAAGAGGACTACTTTAATCTTTGCTCTCATGTATCAGATACAAACCTTAAAAACACCCTTTTCTGCCTCCTTCCCTCTGTCTCTCTCCCCTCTTCCTTGCTGGTGACCTATGTATTTGCTTGGTGTGCCTGGTGAATAGTACAGCATGAGCTGTGAGAGAGTTTAGAACTTTGCTTTTATGTATTTCACGTAAGTTGGCATGATGGAAGATTTGTAAGCTCTCAGATTCAAAGGGGAATGATTGAAAAATTACTATTCCAAGAAGAAACTGTGCTTGGCCTGTGGGTTAGACACTGCAGCTGGTAGAAGTACACGACTCCGCTCCTGCCTGCATTGAGTTGACCGTTTCCAAGGCGGAGAGGGAGGAAACATTTTTTTGAATGCTTACTAGATACTTGCCCTTCAAATATATATGATGTAATTAATCTTTACCACACCCTTGAATATTTCCATTTTATAAACAAGGAAAGGTTAAATAAGGCCACAGCTCTTATGTCTTCGGTATCCAAAACCTACCCTCTTCTCACTTCAGGAAAAGGAGAGCAAGAAAACACAATCATTTCAGCTTGAAATCCCCTTTTCTCCTCTTCCTTCTGGGCCTGGAAAATAAGGCTTGCGCTTCCAGATCCAGCTTGGATGTCACCTCCAATGTGGTCTCCTGGAGTTGGCTTTTTCCCTTCCTAAATCCATAGCGTGTCATTCAGACTTTAGCCCATCCTGTTATCCTGTTCTCTGTAATCTGCACACTCACTTCTTTGTTTTACCCTCTTCCTTCCTTACCTTTAGGCGCTGTGCTTGGCACACAGCCAGTGCTTAATAGATATTTGCTTTATAAAAACTTAAGTGATGATTGTACAGTTCAAGCTATGCAGACAACTGAACTTCCGAGAAACTTTATGGAGCAACTGGGAACTAGCAGTCTCTCTCAGCATCTGAGAAGGATTTAGCTGAGCCCAGGGGAGGTGGGGCCCAGCGGATTGGGGAGGGTGGGAGTTGAGGGGGACAGCCTTGGAAGTAGTCCTATGTAGAGGAGCATTGCTGGCTCCTGTCAGGAAGCAGTGTGAGTTAAATTTGGATGCCACATTTATTAATTCAGCTCTTTGAAAACTGCCCCTAATGATATCTCTTTTCTTTTGTTTCCTCAAAATTAATTATCTTTTTGTAGCTATGGCAACTCATTTGAAACTCTATTATGCTTGTAATCTGTACCCATTGAACTATTTGCTTCAGCATTCTAAACATTTTCCTGCATAGTCAATAGTTCTATATTTACAGCGTTCTCTTCCTTCTGGTGAAAATTGGCTTTTCCCTTTAGATTTCTAAAGATGATTTAAAAAAGAATTAGGAATGACAGCCTGACTAATAAATTACCATAAAGGACCATCATCTCTGTCACTAACGTTCATGCCATTATCTGCTCCTACCGACATATTTCTAGGCCGTCTTTACTTTGAGGAGCTTTGAACATGTGGCACACACCGCCCTGGTTTCCCTGATTTCCCTGGTTCTCAGGGCCCCTGTACCCTCAGCCCTGGGAGTCACCTCCCACCCACCCTCGTGGGCTCCAGCAGTCCAGCAGGATACCCTTTGTGCCTCCTGCCTAGCTTTGGTCCAGCTGGTGACACCACGTGTGTGTGTGTGTGTGTGTGTGTGTGTGTGTATGTGTGTACTTGTTCTCTTCCCATGCACTGTTCATTCTGTTGCTAGCCTTCCCAGCTCAGCCTTTCTCCTGGTCTCAGACAACTTGTCTTTTAATGTTCTGCCTGCAGGACTTTTGCACCTGCAGCCCAGCTCTCGTGAGTAGACTAGATGGTCAGAAGGTTCCCTGTTTTCTTCTCTTCTTAGGTCAAGTTTGTTTAGCCTTCACATCTTTTTCATCATTGGAACGCAAGGCACAAAACAACTCCATCATCGAGTGGCTGACTTAGATGAAGAGATGGCCCTAACGCATGTGATGCATAGAAAGAGACTGTAACACCGAGTCCCCTTGTTGTCTTAATATGCCTGTTCATTTATAATGCATTGGTAGGCTAGGAATAATGTATTAATAACAGACAGAGAAAGAAATTATGTTAAGAAGTTCAGTCTCCTTAAGTCACAGTAAACATGCTTTTAAAGCTTTTACAACCTTGTGATTGGTGTTTGCATCCTCCCAACAGATCAGTTTCCTTAGTGGAGTTACACAGTGGTGGTGGTTACAGCCTGTGCTGGGTCTCTGTCTCTGAAACACTTGGAGTTAGTTGTGTTAGATAAGCTAGATCTTAACATAAGAACTTGAAGCTGATTCCTGTTAGTTGTATGGTTTTTATCTCTAATTAAGTGACTCCCTTTTGCTAAGAGCAGTAATAAAAATGTTAACGATTTCATCTGAGACTGTCATTGCTATAGTATTACTTATACCACAGTAGCTTATGCTGGGAAGATATTCAAGAAAGAATTATGGGCCCAGAAAATAGTTATTTCTCTGAGAAATAAGCCTAGGGGGCTTTATCAACAGTTACATCTGATGTTTATCACCAGTTGTAAACAGCATCCTGGATAATGCTTGTTTCTCTTGTCCTTTTACCTTATTTTTTGTACTTTAGAAGTGTAAAATCATTCTGTTTCAATTGTGTTTATTTTAAAAATACTTTTAAGTTGTTTTAGTATTGCTGAATATTTACCTTCCAACATATGTGACATATACTTTAATGGTAATAAAAAAGCATATAAATAAATATTGATTGATCTGCTTTTGGGTTTACTGCTGAATGTTTCATATCAGAAGGGGAAACTTCTTATGCTTGCAGGGGCTCTTTGGGAACATTTCTGCAGCTGTCATACGGTCCCAGAGTGGTAGATCCAGAAAGCATCATCAGTCCTTGGTTTCTTTTCCTTGCTCACCTCTTTTTTCCTTCCCCTCCTGCCTCTATTCTGGCACTATTCGGGTTGTATAATAAGGAACAATAAAGTGTTAAGTGGCAGAGTTGAGACCAGAATCTAGGTTAATGATCTTTCCAGTAAAGGCCAAGCAATGTTTCAGTTACTTTTTCTGTCTTGTTTCCATTAATTTTAGCTGCTATAAGGTCAAACATCATCTATTCCTAGTGTCTGTCTCTGTCACACCACCCCCTCAACAAAATATTACACAATAAAATTGTACATATACCATGCGTGTATACAGGTGTGAATAAATAGCACATGTGTTTGTGTGATTGTGGGAGGGTCATTTAAACACAATGGAGGTATTGTGTGCACTATATATAAACGTACATATATATGTGTCTGTGTGTGTGTATATATATATATATATGTACATATTAGATTCCCTGCCGTTAGCTAGTATTATGCTTCTGTCATGTCCTCCTACTCCAGACTGGGTAAGAGGAAGCAGACAAAAAAATACGCAAATTTCATTTCAGAATCTGTAGCAGCTGGAGTGAACATCAAACAGATGGGCTTTTCCACCCTGATTATCCTAACTTCCTAAATTTAGAAATACATGCTTAAAAAAAATGTAAATTACCCGAGGGGGTGGTGTAGCACATGCCAGGCAGTGCTAACGAGTGCAAATAGATGTCATCTGCTGACTTAGATGAATCTCATCTCCCACTTCTGGGTCTCTGTTATTTCATTCCCTTTGGATTTGTTTTATGTCACTGCTTTCCTTTCTGAAAGTGTAGTGTCAAGCCTCTTTTCACATATAGATGAATATTGTTTTAAAATGGTGAGATTTATATAGTGTCTTAAACCAAAATAGTGTTTAATCTGTCTTATTACTCAAAATTCTTTCTAACTAGTGGGAAAGGATAGGAAAGAGATGTTAGATGAGCAGTTTCTTATATCTTAACTTTGCAGCTAATTAGCCAAGTGAATTTGGACAAGATACTCTGCCATCAAACGGGTGAACTGGACTCAGTGGTCTCTTAATGTACCTTTCAGTTAGAATGTTCTTTGTTTCTGAAAATCATCTGTATTTAAATTATTTTGTGCAGTGTTGTGGCCGAAAAATCTAGCTCAGTGCCTGGCAGATAGTAGGTATTTAATAAACATTATCAAAAGAATCAGCACAGTCTTACATTTTCAATTTACAAAATTCATTGCGTAAATTATTTCAGAGCTAAGTGTTTTATAGCCACCCTGTCCCTATTGGAATAACTATGTATATTTCTCTTCCTGTGTCTTATAGTTGAGGAGATCAGCAGTCATCCAGGGACATAAAAAGCAATATCCAAATAAGTGAGGAGGTTTGAATATACACATAACCTCCACTGGAATGTGAGTTGAATGGGGACTCACATTTTATACACGTTAACATGTTGATGGAATCTCCTTTATTCCAAAGTTACAGGAGGGAAAGCAGAAAATGATCTGTAAGTCTGTCACCAAGGGAGGTGAATGATCGTTGGCAAGGTGAGATCAGAAATGACCCGAAAGCTTCACATTAAGGGGTGCGTGGGAGTTCAGGAAGTAGGGGGTAATGTTGAAGGGAGTGGCATGAAAGAGCCAGCCCTTCTGGCAGAGAGAGTAGCTGAGCAGAGTTACAGAGGCATAAAGCAGCCTGAGCCACCAGCAGTTCTGCGTGCCCAGAAGGTAGGGTTCCACGGGAGCAGAGGCCAGAGATGGGCCAGAAGGATAGGCCGGCACAGGGATCTGGGCTACCCGATGAGCAGCGGGAAGCCGTCCCAGGTTCTTTAGGAGGAAGAACTTGTTCAGCTTTGTTCTTGTGACAGATTGACTTTAGCAGCAGGGCGGAGGATGGATTGGAAGTGGACCCAGAGGGAGATGGTGAGGTCAGCTAACAGGTTGTTGTGGTAACTGAGGATCACGTGAGTTTCCTCGTAGATGCTGATAGATGAAGTCCAAGAAGAAAGGCATGCTCTCAGTGAATCTTTTTTTTTTTTTAAAGATTATATATATATTTTAATTAATTAATTAATTTATTTATTTTTATTTTATTTTACTTTTTTTTAAAATTTTCGTTGGGGGCTAATTACTTTACAATATTGTAGTAGTTTTTGCCATACATTGACATGAATCAGCCACGAATCTTTAACAAAGTCGACGTTGATTGCTGTTTCAAGCTGTCCTCCCCCTGAAGTGAAGATTTGTAAAGAGAATATTTTCTGCTCAGAATGATGAAAATGTAAGAAGGAAAAAAGTGTTAAGTTTGTGACAGTTTCATTAATGTATGGATAAATGTGAGTAATTGAAGTATGGAGCCTGAAATCTAGCCATTTGTGACTATGTTCTAGTTCTGTAGTGGGCGCCCAGGCTAGACCTTAAATATCTAGATAGCATGGTAGACAAAGAAATTCAGTTTCGGTTAAAACAGTATTCATCTGAGCATAAACTAAACCAAATCAGTGATCTCACCTTGCCAATGATCATTCACCTCCCTTGGTGGTGACTTACAGATCATTTTCTGCTTTCCCTCCTGTAACTTTGGAATAAAGGAGATTCCATCGACATGTTAACTTGCATAAAATGTGATTCCCCTTTTAGGGGGGAGGTACACAATTATGAGGGCTTCCCAGGTGGCACTAGTTGTAAAGAACCCACCTGCCAATGCAGGAGACATAAGAGACATGGGTTTGATCCTTGAGTCAAGCAGATCCCCTGCTGGAGGGCATGGCAACCCACTCCAGTATTCTGGCCTGCAGAATCCCCATGGACAGAGGAGCCTTGCAGGCTACAGGCCATGGGGTTACAAAAGAATCTGACACGACTGAAGTGACTTAGCATGCACGCACACAGTTATGAGTACATTGAATAAAGCATGGAGAGCCATAGTGTACCCTTATTTGGGAATTCTGTAAGGTTTGGGAATTGTCATAATAAATAATCCTGAGAAATGGCAGGTCTTTGTGGTTTTTCTTTTCTTGAATTTGCCTTGAGAGACTAATCACTGATGGTTTGCCAGGTTCTCCGAATCTCTGACAATCTGTGGGCCTCAAGGCTCTTTTCAAAGATTCTGATTAAGTTGTGTCTTGCCCTTCCTGTAATGGGTCCTCTTCCATGGTCCGGGGAGGAGGGAGCAGTGTCTCCTCTTTCCTTTTGAGACTTCTTGTACTTGCTATTTATTTGTATGGTGTGTTTTTCCCATTGATTTATTTACAGTCTATCTGTGCCTTCATATTTAACATGTATCTCTTGAAGGTTGCATGTAAGTGTGTCTTGCTTTCAGTGTATTCTGATGATTATCTGTTGTGCGTCCGTGCTAAGTTGCTCAATTGTGTCCTACTCTTTGCAACCACACAGAGTGTACCCACCGGGCTCCTCTGTCCATGGGACTTTCCAGGCATGAATACTGGAGTGTATTGCTGTTTCCTCCTCCAGGGGATCTTCCCGAGCCAGGGATCGAACCCATGTCTCAGGCATCTCCTGCATTAGCAGGCTGATTCTTTACCACTGAGCCACCTGGGAATCCCACTTGTGAGCTATTCTTCTTTACATTATTCTTTTTTTGGTATTGCTCTAGAGATTATAATATACATCCTTAATTTGTTGTGGTACATTTAAATTTAATATTGTACCATTTTACCTAAAATATAAAATCCTTACAAACATAAAAATCCATTTACTATAATTCTCACTGTCCTTTACATATTATTGACATATATCTTGCATCTACATGTGTTATAAACCTAAAAGGCAATTTTTGTGTTAAATGGTCATACTTATTTTAAAGAAATTGAGAGAAAAATACTGTTTTATGTTCACCTAGATAATAGACATTTCTGATACTTTTCATTCATTCATGAAGATTCAGGTTTTCCTCTGTCTCAATTTCCCTTCAGCCTGAAGAACTTCCTTTAGCGTTTCTTAATGTGCAAGTCTGCTCATGACACATTTTCTTAGGTTCCTTTATCTGAAAATGTCTTTGTCGCTCTTTCATTCTTCAAGGGTATTTTTGCTGAATATCATATTTCTAGGTTGGTAATTTTAAAAATTATCTGTTTCTTTGGCTGTGCTGTGGGGTCTTAGTTGTGGCATGCGAACTCCTAGTTGTGGCATGTGGAATCTAGTTCCCTGACCAGGAATCAAAGCAGGACTGCATGCATTGTAAGCACCGAATCTTAGCCACTGGACCACCGGGGAAATACCATAGGTTGGCAGTTTTTAGAATTTCTTTTTCTCTTTCGCAAAGAATATTGTTCCATTGTCTTGTGCCGTCTGTGATTTTGGATAAGAAGTCTGTAGTCACTGAGATCATTTCTTCTCTGTATGTAAATATTTTCCTTTTCTCTGACTGAGTTTAAAATTTTTCTCTTAGGTTCCCCCCCACCCCAAGCATTTTGACTATGACTTCTTAGGTATAGTTTTCTTTGAATTTATCCTGTTTGGCTTTCACAAAACTTCTTAAATCTGTAAATTTATGCCATTTACCACATTTGGAGAGTTTGTGGTCATTATTTCTTCATACATTTTTCTCTGCCCCATTTGTTCTCTCTTCTCTTTCTTGTAATACAGTTACTGCAAGCCAGCATTCTGAAATTGGTACACATTACCAATTTCTTAGATTGTGTTCCTGTTTTTTAAATCTTTTATTTCTTCTTGAGTGTGGATAGTTTCTATTATTCTGTTCTCAAGTTCATTTTTTTCCTTCTTTTATTTCCTATTCTGCTTTTAAGCTTATACAGTGAGTTTTTAAATTTCAGATTTTTTTCCAAGTTCTAAAATTTTCATTTTGTTCTTAAAAATGTTTATTTGCCAAGATTTCCTTTATTTTCATTCATTACAAGTATACATTCATTGTCTTTGTTGAACGTTCTTATTAAAGCTAATTTAAAATTCTTGTCTGCTTCATTTTGAGATTAGCATTTGTCAGTTATTTTTTTGAGAATAGATCAAATTTTCTTAACTTTTTATATGTGGGTATTTTTAGAGTATATTTTTGACATTGTGAATGTTACATTGTGGAGACTGTTTCTCTTATCTTGCTCTGAAGTTTATTGTTTTTTTTTTTTTTCTATTGTAAACAGATACTTAAGTTAGTTAGACTCATACTGCAAACTCTGCCCTCCCTGTGGAGACGACAGTGGCACCGGTCTCATTTCAGGCTTAGCTTTGCCTTGTACATATGTGGTTTGGGTGTCAGCCATAGACTCGTACAGTACCTGTATGAAACTTTGGGCTGTCTTCCTCTATCCTCTGCCGGGTTTCTGCCTTGCTCTCTGATTTCCTTTGTTGCTCTGGGCTGTGATTTCTTCTGCCAGGAAGATGGTGAACTTTTCAATGGGATTTTTAACCTCCACATGTTGTGGCCATGATGAGTGGCGGCTCATTTCATAGTTTAGACTAATTTTGGTTGGGTCCCACACAGACATGCTTCAGAAGTCTGTCAGAGACTCGGGCAGTTTTTGTTACGAGTTTCGTGTTCTGCTTGTCTGCCTCTCTTCTTATCAGGGATTTCCCTCACTGATCGCTCTGGTTTCCCTGAACTTCTTTCCCTGGTTCAGTCAGAGGGATGGGTTTCTTAAAGTGAGAGTTTAGTGGTTCGGCTCCACCACCACCACTGCGGCTGTTTACAGGGCAAAGTTGCAGTCTTGAAACTCACATCACACCATCGCTTCTTCCAAGGTTAGACTTCCCTTCCAGACACGTTTTCTTTTGTCCACTTGCCAGAGCCCTCAGGTAGTTGTTTCCTCATATGTTGTCCAGAGTTTTAGTTGCTATTTGTGGGAGGATTAATTTATAGAGGTTTACTCTTCCAAACTGGAAATAGGCCTCACAATGATTCTTTCTTTCCCCAAGTACCTTTATCTCAATAACCTCTTAAATAGGAAGGTTGGGTTGAATCACTTCTTAGTTCATTTTTAGCTGGTATCATTCCTTGAGTTCAAAATTATATTTTCTTAAGGTGACCAAATGGCCTGTTCTTGGCTACCGTTCTTGAGTATTGAGGTATTAAGAGAAGCAGAGAAGCATCTTGGTGTTTGCTGCCATATTTCTTGCCTATCCCTTTCTTGCTCTGTTCATCGTCTTTGTTCCTTTTAATCAGGGCTGCTGGGAATCCTGGGAGAATCTCCGTGACCTCATGCATACCGCTTTGCCAGAGGAAGCCCTGTACTTGGATGACTCTGTGCGTGGATGTCCCCTGGTTCTAAGTCCAGCTGGCTCTGAAATCCGAGTCTGAGGAAGGGAGTCTGGCTGATGACATGCAGAGGCCCTGAGGGCAGCCTCTGGATGCCTCTTCCCTTCCTAACTTCCTCTGCTTTCCCTTTATCCCTCATACCTTCATCTTTTCTTTCCCCTTGTTTGCTCATTCTTCTTCTCCCTCCTCCCCTCTTCTTCTGATTAATTTTATTAGATTAATATTCAAAATCATATCAAAATAGTATCTTATGTTTCCTAGTAAAACATTATCTTTTTAAATTGTCTGTTTCATTTGAATTATCTTTTTAAATTGTCTGTTTCATTTGAAATCTAGGTATTATATATTTTAAGGTAGATGTTAGGTCTTTTATAGAACCTAGCCTTCCTCACTTTGTAGATCAGCTGAAAATAGTGTGACAAAACAGTAGGAAGTGGAGCAAGAAAGTCCATGAGCTCCCAATTCTGTGGGAATGGAATTACCTGGAAAGGCTGAGTGTAAACAAAATAATCTTTTTATCTGTTAATTCCTATCACTTCTCTGTTCAAACTCCTCAATTATTATTAATATTAGCTTTTATTTTGGTGGTGTTATGAATGTTTCAAAGGGTGTGTTATGGAAGAAGGTGCTAGATGGGGAGAAAGCTTTGGTAGAAGAATTTCAAATATCTTACTCTAGCACTGTTGGTTGGCCCGTAGAATTTAGTCTGAGAGACTGGGCACAAGTAGATCACAAATAGATTAAGGAATGTACACTCTTCATGCTCATGGGCATGTTTATTTGTAAAAGAGGCTAAGCCCTAATTCAAGAAAACTTCAGAGACTTATTTAGAATGACCAACAATATCTGAAAGAGGTCTGTTAAGGGACGATGTGTACAATTAACATTCAGCACGACTTCCTCATCCTGGAAACTCTTTGATTCTTTTCTTCTCTTTCTCTTTCTTCTACTCTGATTTCAGTTTCTATGCAGGATCTTTCAGCACTCAGATTTAGACTGTGAGTTGCAGACAAATGCGTGGCAGAGAGAGGAATAGAGAAAAGTAGGAGAAAGGTTGACTTTCCTGAAAAGATTTCACAGTGAAACTTTATTTTTTGGTTTAGATGTTTAGGAATAGATTGAGTTCAAGGCCACATTCCAAAGCTAACTGTAACAAACTTTGAACTATCTGTTTCTATATTTGTTTTGACCTTCATTGCAGATTATAAATGTTGCCCTTTCTTTTTCTTTTTTGGAGATACCTGAAATAAGTAATCTTGAGTAGGGGTCATCTTGCTTGTTATTTTTTTAAAACCAAGAAATGTGTTTTCTTCTGGATGGAAGACTGTCAAGATTCCAGCCCACAGTGATTCACTGTATGACACTGGTCAAATTAATCGCTCATGAGTGTCAGCTTCCTTATCCATATAATGAGCTAAATGGAGAAGATAAGCTTGAAAGTCTCTGTCAGTTTTGACTCAATGATTGGGAGGACATTAGGGAACTTTGAGGAGGGCATTGGCAACCCACTCCAGTATTCTCACCTGCAGAATCCCATGGACAGAGTAGCCTAGCAGGCTACAGTCCATAGGGTCGCAAAGGGTCGAACATGACTGAAGCGACTTAGCGTAGCACAGCAGGGAACTTTGATCAGGCTATTTTAGTAGAGGGTTTGACACTGAAGCATCCTGAAAGAAAAAGGAGGAGGTAATGGATGTGAATTACATATTGGGCAGCTTGACCAGAAAAAGGAGAGAAATATGACAGTAGTTAGAAGAGTCAGCAGGGTCAAAAGAAATTTTTCAACGAAACAATAATTTTTGCTTTTTTGAAGTCGTGAAGGAGGGAGCCTAAGAAAGGGTGCACCTGAAATGTGAAGTGGATGGCTGATGAAACAAACAAGATCTTGGTGGAGGTTGAGAGATGCTCGAAGTCAAGGAAGGAGTTACTCTACTTCCTGTGGTATAGGAGAGAAGGGCAAAAACTGAAAAGATGGACACCACAGTGTGGTAGAGAGAACATCTTGAATTTCTTCTAGAAAAGGTGAAAAGTGAAGTGTTTGCCAGGAGTTGGAAGAGTAGGATGAGAAAGGAATTAAGAAACATGAATCTTTGAAAGAGCTGTTAAAGACTGTCTGCTGTGAACTGAGTGAGAGGGAATAATGGGAATATCTACCTGAAGTTGCATAGTGAATCTAAAAGCAACCTTTCAAACAAACTTTTTTGTTCATTTTGTCTTATATTTTTAGATTTGTGATTTTTGTTCCCCAACAACTCTGGGTGTCAGTTGATCACTGGTAGTGTACGCACCTTGCTGTGTTTCTCACCTTTCTTTTTTTTTTAACCTGAGACCCTGTTTCTTAAGAACGTCCTTATGAATTAATTTTTGCAAAGCATTCAGTAATTTTGGGCCAGTACAAGCTAATGTGGTTTAAATAAAAGTGATCTTAAATGAACATTCTGTTATTAAATAGTATTGTTGTAAAGTTTATGTTTAATATCGGAGAAGGCAATGGCAACCCACTCCAGTACTCTTGCCTGGAAAATCCCATGGACGGACGAGCCTGGTAGGCTGCAGTCTGTGGGGTCACGAAGAGTCATTAGCATTATAAATGAAGAGACATTTTGACATTTTTACTTAACAAGTGATATTCAGTATGATTAAAAAAATTAAACATTTTCATAACATTTTGCTTAATCATTTCTACTGAGAATTTTTCAAGAGCTCATGTTTCTACTGCCTTTTCCTTGTAGCCCTGAAGGAAACCCATTGTAATGAAATGAAGGAACCCATTGTAGCTGCTGTTTCAGCCGTTGGTGGGACATAGAAAGAATCTGAGACAAGATTAATTCTTTAAGATTGCTGTATTAAATGTGATTCAAACAGGCATGCATTGAGCAGTTATAAGATTACAGATGTGATTGCGATAGTTCCCTTACAAAATGGTTTTATCGCTGTGATTATTGAGTACCACATTTTTGAAAGTGCTCATTTCTTTTAAAATAATCTTAGAAATGGCTTACTTTTAAAAAAATGTTACCTATTTTAAACATTTCTTTCTTGGAATAAGGTTATGTGTTCACATAGCTCAAATTTCAAAAAAATAAATAGAATGGTGGTGGTTTAGTCACTGTCATGTCTGACTCTTGCGACCTCATGGACAGTAGCTTGCCAGACTCCTCTGTCCATGGGATTCTCCAGGCAGAAATACTGGAATGGGTTGCCATTTCCTTCTCCACAGACTGTTTCAGACCCAGGAATCGAACCCGGGTCTCCTGCATTGCAGGCAGATTCTTTACTGATTGAGCTATGAGGGAAGCCCTAAATAAATAAAGTAAAAGAATAAAAATAAAAATAAATGAATGCTTCATTTAAAAGTTTTCCTTGACTCCACTCCTCCAGTATGTCTCCTCGGCAGAGCAACCTGTGTATTGTTAGCTGTTTTTTTTTTAGAGTTACTTAAAGCATATACAAATACACGTACAGCCCCCCTCCTTTTTTTCCTACATAAGTAGTAGCACACGACCTGTATGTTTTTTCATTTTTTTTAGTCCGCATAATGTTTCATTGTGTTAGTGTACCATGACTTGTCTTCCCTGTTGATGAATACTTAGGTGGTTTCTAATCTTTTACTATTATAAAAAATGCTAAGATGAATAAATTTATATATATATACACACACACACATTATTTTCCATGTGTAACAAGGTTGCTGAATAATCACATTAAATAAGGCACCATTTGTCAAATTTTAAGATTACATGCTTTGGGACATGAATAGAAAGTGCAGATTGAAATACAGGGTTGTACTGAAGCATCAAAAATAAATAAAAACCTTACTTTGTCACCCCATCTAGTATTTTGTCTTATTTCAAAAAAATTATTTTGAGGCTTTCATTTTGAATACAGTAATAGATAATAAATATTTCAAGCTTACAAATATTTCCAGCTATTTGTAAGTACTTTCTGGGCAGGGAACACATTGTGGTGGCTGTCTTTACTCTCCGCTGATGGAAAGTCGCTTTTGATGTTATATTTTCTGTATCTTCCCTTTTTTTCCCAGTGGATTTTGAAGTATTGGAGACATTTTGCAAAGTGTAAGAGATTTGACCAAATAATGCAATATATAGAGCTGGTAAAAATTATCTTGAGTTGAAGTTGCAGGATTTAATGTTTACGTTTTGATTGACATATTTCAATAATTCTTATGTTTTTTGTAGTTAACCAGTGGTTCTTAATAGATATCAATAAATGATATATGACTAAACATGAATCAGTTTAAAACCTTAGTCCTGTTAAAGTCAGCAGGCTGTTGTCTCTGGTCACCTGAACAGACAGCCAACTGGGCAGAGGTCATAAGCTGAACCCCTCTTACATTATAGCCGTATGTGCTCCCTGAATGTGTAGAAAGAGGTTCTCAAAAGTTCTGTTTTAAAAGTTTAGATATTTGAATACCTATTTTATTATTGACTTAAAAACTGAATACTGTCTCATTGAACTTGAAGGGTTTGTATACAGTAGTTAAGAAACACTGCAATTGGGAAAAGTTAAAGAAGAAAAAGATTTGGAAGTTGTGATCAGTGTCTCCTCACCTGCATTTGGAAAAGTAATTGTTACTTAAAGTCTCTGGAAGCTTTTCATGTTCATCTGTCATGTACAATACCTTATGTTAAATGCTTTGCACAGTACCATAGGAAGCCCATGTAAGTCGTAATTCAATTATTATTGTTTAAATATCCTTGTAGCAGGCACATTCTGAGTCGGCTCTCTAGGGTTAGTAGGAGAGAGGAAGGGAGGTAGCTCTTGTATTTTTTCCCTAAACCGTTAACTTAGTCACACCCTCAGACTGAGAAACCGCCTGGAGTAGTTGTCAGAATGTGAACTTCCAGGCACTGCCCCAGATGTACTGAGCCAGGAATGATTTATGATTAACTCATTGAAAAGGCATTTGGAAATTGGTGAGGACATCATATAACAGAGTTATTGCAAAAACAGTTTGAAGGAAGTGCCCAAATCATAGGCTTTGCCACCAACTCACTCCTTGTAAAGATCCCACCACAACTCCAGTGCTGTCTCAGTGGTTTCTCTTGTCCTTGAAATGCTAACCTAGACCTGACCTGGAGCTGCAGAATTTCAGATTAGAGAGACACTTTAATCTTTTCTAAGGAGCTGAGCTTGCTTCAAGCTTTATTAACTTAGTTCATGATTATCTAAAATAGTCTTAGTCCTGTTTACCATAGATAACTCTACTTCTGTTAGTTCTGAAATAGTGAAGCCAAATGTCACTGGGATCCAGGCCCAGGACGGGAACTCTGCTTAGATGTCCCATAGGCACCTCAAACCCAGCTGGTGTGTAACTCGTCATCTTGCCCCGGACCTGATAGTCTTTCTCTGATTGTTTCAGTGTAGTAGGCGCTGAGTACCCTAAGATGAATAAAGACATGTTCTCTGTCTTGGACATTGAGTGCAAGGGGAGATTTATGGAAGGCTTCACACTTTAAAAAGATTATCCTTGTGCATAGACTGGATCAGAGTGAGTCAACCATAGTGGTGAGCAGGCTATGATTGGAGAAATCAAGGAGTGAGATGATGATGGCATGAACCAGAGTGGCAACAGTGATGATAGAAATGGTGGATAAATGAAAAAAAATTTGGAATTAGAATCAGTGGCACTTGGTGATGGACTGAATGTGGGGAGTTGGGGGGGCTCTGGTGATCTGATCAAAGGTGATTCCCAGGTTTCTGACTCAAGCACTAGCATCAGCCTGGTGCCACATGCCGAGATAGGAAACCCCACACTGGAGAACAGGTTAGGTGGGGGCAAGAGTTCAATTTTGAGAATTATTAGACCTGAGATATCTTTAGGAAAGTCAACTGTCTCTTGTACATTTCCTCTTATCAATGACATTAATCCTCTTCATGAAGGCTGGAAGTCCGGAAGTTATCCATAATTCTTTCATTTTCCTCACTCTGTACATTCAGTAGAAGTCTTGTCAATTCTATACCTCTTGAGAGCCTTCTGGATTCTTTTCTCCCCTTTCACCATTACTAATGCTTATTTTAAGCATTGGTCGTTTTCCCCTGGACTGGTGCACTAACTTTCTAATAATCTCCAGTTTCCTGTGATCCTCTCTGCAGTCCAGAGTTCTCCATACCTTCTTCTGCTGGATCACAAAGGATTCTTCTGTGCTGGGGGATGGGGGGCTGGGGATTGAGGGGTAGTGGCCAGGTGCCCCTGTTTCAACCAGAAGAGCTTTTTTTTTTTTTTTTTTTTTAACATCTTGGGTTTCTGTGTAAAATTTCATTTGAAAGTACATTTAAAATAATAACATAGGTCAGTCAAAACTGGAAAACCTCTCTGCCTATTCGCTTTTCATCCTACAGACAGTTACTTGAATGATATTTCTAAAATGAATCTGATCATCTCATTCACTGCTTAAAACCTTTCAGTGCCTGACAACCTGTAGGGTAAGGTTTCAAATTTATAGCATATCCATAAGACCTTTTGTGGTTCATCTTCGAACGTTGTCACCAGTCCTGTTCCCAGTTTCTTTCAGTGTCCTGAGCCTCTTTGGCTTTGTTCTGGTTTGCTTCCCTTCTTCCACCCCTTTTCCCACACCACTGCCTTTGACCAATCCTTTGAAGCCCTTCTCAGATGTTGTCGTTCCTATGAAACAGTTATGGGTCATCTCTGGACATAATTAACTACTCCCTTTTCTGTACCATTTCTCTGCCCCCATACTTACACTAGTTTGCATCCCGGGCATTGGACCTGAACATGTGCATACATGTCTGTCTTAGACTAACAGGCTCTGAACCCCTTGGGCATTGGGCCCACGGTATCCTTTGTCTGTGTATTGTAAACTCAGTCCTTGGCCTGTGATGGACTTCCGCCAATGTTTGTTGATGTAAATACAGCCAAAATTGGCAGCAAGAGCTGCTAGGTTTTGTTAATTCTTAGAGATTCAAGGTGTTTGGAATGTAAATATTGGGTCCTTTGGTGCTCCCAGAGCCAGCCCTATTCTAGACAAATGCTTGGGATATGAACACATGTTGGTTGGTGTGATAATTGTTCTACTTCAATTGTGGCAGGCCCCACCTGATATCAGGTAGCTTGTGGGGTGGCTTTTAGGAGTGCCTAACAATTTGCGGTTTGGCACATTAAAAAAAAAGCTTCATTGTGATATAGTTTACATACCATAACATCTACCCATTTAGACAGTGCTTTTCAGTATACAGATTTGTGCATCCATCACCATAGTGTAATTATAGAATGTTTTCAGCCTGCCAGAAAGAAAACTTATGCCCATTAGCAGTCACTCTCCACTCTCTCCCACCCCTTCCTAGTACTGGGCAACCTCTAGCCTATTTTCCGTCTCTATAGAGTTACCTGTCTGGACATTTCATATCAGTGGAATCCTACAATGTGTAGTCTTTTATGAATGCCTTCTTTCACTTAGCATAGTGTTTTTGAGGTTCGTTCATATTTTAGCATTTATCAGTACTTCATTCCATTTGTTTAGTGCTGAATAATATTACATGTGTGGATATATGAACTTCTGTGTATACATTCATCAGTTGGTGGACATTTGGATTGTTTCTACTTTTTGGCTTTTATAAATACTGCTATGAACATTGACGTACAGGTTTTATGTGGACATATGTTTTCATTTTTCTTGGATATATATCCAGTAAAATGGCTGGATCTTGAGGCAACCTTCTGTTTAACTGCCAAACTATTTTCCAGAGTGGCTGTTCCAAAGTAGCTGCACCATTTTACTTCTCCCCAGCAGTGTGTCAGTTTCTCTACCTCTTCACCAACACTTGTTACTATCTTTTTTTCAGGAAAATGACATTTTTTAAAATTAGAGAATAATTGCTTTACAGTGTTGTGTTGGTTTCTGCCATACAGCAACGTAAATCAGCCCTAAGTATGCATATATCCTCTCCCTCTTGAGCCTCCCTCCCACCCCACCATCCCAGCCCTCTAGGATTGTCGCCGAGCACCGAGCTGAGCTCCCTGTATTGTAGCTATCTAGTAGGTTTGAAGTGGCATCTTATTGTGGCTTTGCATTTTCCTAATAACTAATTACGCTAAGCATATTTTCATGTGCTCATTGGCCATTTGTATGTTTTCTTTGAAGAAATGTTTTATTCAAACCCTTTGTCAGTTCTTTTAATATTTTTTTGTCTTTTTATTATTAAATTTTAAGATTTCTTTGTAGATATTGAATGCAAGTTCCTTATCAGACATGTGATTTATAAATATCTTCTCTCACTCTGTTGATTGCCTTTTCACTTTATTGGTGGTGTGAAGCGCAAGCATTTTACATGTTGATCGAGTTTAATTTATCAGTTCTTCCCTTTTTTGCCTGTGCTTTTGGTACATATCTAAGAAATCCTTGCTTAACTCTGGTGCAATTTCTTAAACCTCTCTTTTTCCATTGAACTTTTTCCTCCACTCCCAAAGTGGTTATGGAATCTTTGTAATTTATCTGACAGCCTGTGACTTTTTATAGCCCCAGTTTCACAATGCTGGGTCCATAAATCAGGTAGACCAAAATTGCATGAGTGCTTGGAGGTGGGGGTGAGGATGGTAACTATTTGTCTTGCTGTCTGGAAGAGATATTTGCTAGAATCTTTCAATCTGGTGAATAAAAGCTTTTAAAATGTAGATCCAAAAGTTGTGTAAACAAGCTTTGCAATCTTTCACTAAATGTTTAAGGAATAC